>NW_026526732.1:53118500-54431000 GCF_024362965.1 Panthera pardus | reverse complement strand
TGTTTCAGATTCTGTGTCTCCCTCTCTCTCTGACCCTCCCCTGTTCATGCTCTGTCTCTCTCTATCTCAAAAATAAATAAACATAAAAAAACCCAAAACAGCCAGCTTGTCTGATGGCAAAGAGGGGACTCCTTCCATTCTGGGTGGGGCTCAGATGCTCCTGTGCAGTGAATATGCCTCAGCAACGGGAGATGGAGAGGAGGGAAATTTAAATGAGTCTTAGGGGATTGGAAAATTATTTGGTGAAACGTTCCTAAGCTTTTTCTGCTTAATACCCATAAATTTCAGGGGTCATGTACGCTAACAGCTTTCGATTTATGATGTTCTTATTCTCGAATTGTATTTAAGCCAAATTATGAAAAGGTAGCAACAGTAAAAAGAGCCTTTTAAAAATGCTTTGGGGTCCATCATGGGGTCAAGCCATTTCTGTCGATCTTTGCCACCACTTTGTTAAAACAAGGGCTGTGGGTGCTGACAGCCGAGTAAGCTAATTGGTGTTGGCCGCCAGCCCACCAGGAATCCTCCTCTTCTTAGAAACTTTTTCCTCCCTTCCCCAGCCCCTGCCACCAGTAAGACCTTTTAATGGCTGCTGAGGGCAAGCAGGGAAAAGCACGCCTTGGGTAAACTTTGTGGGGCCAGGTCTCACTCAGCTGCCATAGCACACAGATATTCCCAAGGCCTCTAATTAAAATGCCTACAGTCCACCAATTCGCTCCTGTTTCATTGCCCAGGGGTTGCAAAGCTCCCTGCTAATGCTGAACACAAATTAACAAAATGCCGTGTCAGCCTTTCTTGTCCCATTACAATGTTATTGTCATATTTATTAGCACAAATCCCTGTAGGACACGGGGTGGAATATCTAAAAAGTGAGTTAAGCACTCTCCGTGGCTGGATGGGGAAAATGCTTTGGCATTTCGCTGCGGCACGCGTCAACTTTGCGATCCCGGCTCACAGCCACTCTCCTCGGAAGACAAGCCAGCTGTGTTCTCGTTCTGGATGGGGACGTTCTCTAGACCTGTAATTATCTTCCACTCCTGCTACCGTAAAATGACTAGGTTGTGGCCACCGCTTTTATTGCAAAGAACAGTGCTCTATTCGTTTACCAAAATTGAACAACCTAGAGCATTACCACGAATTAATTACAGACCGAGGGAAAAACTACACACAAACTGCACCCATCACGGTGCTCTAAATCACGTTAGCCTAATCGCTTGATATGCAGAATTAAGTTTACTTTTGCACATCTCCCTCCATTGATTCCTTCCCCTCCCACTTTGTGTCTATCTGGCTGCCTGCTTCTGCACTCGTCCGTGGGAGATACATTTTACCCCAAGGAATAGCAAGGTCAAAATAGGAAGAAAACAAAACACCTCTTTGGAAGGTTTGGCAAGGAAGCAAAGGTATGTAGTATTACAATTTTGTTCTTGGCAACAGCAGAGACATACATCCTGATACCTTCCTTTTTTCTCCTTGCCCACTAGAAAAATATTCTCAAGTCATGGCGCAGGAGAAAGCGTAAGAATCTAAATATTATATAAAAAGGCACAGAGGAAGTCTGCGTGTAGAATCCGGGTCAGGGGAGTGATGTGTAAGCAGTGTCTTGATGGACACATAGAATTTCATCACCTGGAGAAGTGAGGGAAGAGAATTCCAGGACTCAGGAACAGAAAGTGAAAAAACACAGAGGCTTCAAGTATATATGGGGAAGGACAAAGGGCTCATATAGGCTTTTTCATTTCTATTTTTGTTTGTGTTTTACAAAAGGTATAATGCATTCATGTATGGAGATGTGCGCTCAAGGAATTATTTATAATGGGGAACATGGTGCAAACATTTGGCAACCAATGATACAAACAAGGGACTCTATTTGAGATATCTAAACAATTAAGGAACTTGAGCAGATAGGTGTCTTACAAAGATAACTTTGTGCATTACATGAGGTGGGGGAAGGGTGGGGGGCTGCAGGCAGAGAGGTGGAGCTGAAGGTCACGGCTATGATCCAGGTGGAGGGTGCTAGTGAGGACCTGAGCAAGGGCAGCAGAGGGTGGAGGGAAAAAAGGGGGAACCACAGGAAACTCTTTTCGGGAAGTCATATCAATTAGGACTTCCAGTTG
This sequence comes from Panthera pardus, assembly GCF_024362965.1. Taxonomy (NCBI): domain Eukaryota; kingdom Metazoa; phylum Chordata; class Mammalia; order Carnivora; family Felidae; genus Panthera; species Panthera pardus. Next base: position 54,428,886 of record NW_026526732.1, on the reverse strand, counting down.
GAAGGCTTCGGGTAAGCGAAGTTTGGGATTCTGAAACTGTTATCTTGGAGGGGAAGCTTTTGTGAAGGTAGAATAAAGAAGAAGATGTGGGGCAAATGAGAAATCCAGCTTTGGAAACATTGAGTTTAGGGTGCCTGTGGAACATGTGGGTAGAGATGGCCATTAAAACAGTTGAAATTCCAACCTGGAAACCAGGGAGCTAGCCAAGCAAGCCTTTGGGTACATAACCCCCTCACATAATGACTCATCTCCCTTTCTGTCCATATATCCTTCAGTCCCTCTAGCAAACACAAGAAGCACCTCTCTGTGGTAGACCCCATGCTCATGTCGTCAGAAGGCAAGAGCAGTTAACAAGCTGAGGCCATTTATTTTTTTTTCTTTTTTTTTTTTTTAAATTTGAGAGAAAGAGAAAGAGGAGCACATGCAAGTCGGGGGAGAGGGGCAGAGGAGGAGAGAGAGAGAGAATATTAAGCACGTTGTGCATGGAGCCCAATGAGGGGCTCAATCCCACAACCCTGGGATCATGACCTGAGCCAAAATTAAGAGTTGGACCCTCAATGGACTGAGCCACCAAGGAGCCCAGCAGAGCCTATTTCTTGGCTGATAAGGCTGAGCCCTTGCACTAACTACTTGGTCATTGGCCTCCGTCCTGGACTTACACAATAATCGTGATGCCATCACTATTGTCAGGTGAGGAACACAAAGCCAAGGGCAATCATTCTCACTCCTCTCACTGCAGCCTTCCCCACACTGCCTGCCACATCAGCACCCAGAATCCACTGGAAATCTTCCACTGGCATTGGTATATGGATAAAGAAAGCCCTGGGAAAACCATTGGTCCCTATGCAAGGCAGCTCTCCTGGTACTTTCTCTTGATGCCTAAGACACCAACCAAAACTGTGACGGGTCATAGTCAAACTCAATTCACACCATCAAATATGAGTGAGGACAGTGTTTGAGCTATATGGGTTTTTTTTAAGTTTATTTATTTATTTTGAGAGAAAGAGAGAGAAGGGGAGGGGCAGAGAGAGAGAGGGAGAGACAGAGAGAATCCCAAATAGGTTCCATACTGCCAGCATGGAGCCCGACTCCAGGCCCGAACCCACAAACTATGAGATCATGACCTGAGCCCAAACCAGGTCGGATGCTCAACCAACTGAGCCACCCAGGTGCCCCCTTGAGTTATATGTTATAAGCAAATATTTTCAAGCTTCTCCATGCTCCAGCATCACATATTGCTCATCCTCAAATCAGGGATTTTAGGGCAACATTTTGGGCCAGTTGGCAATGACTGTGGCCAAGGATTCAAGAATGCAAGATTTTTGTCCCAACCCAGCTACCGTCATTGATCCTGAAGCAAGACATTTAACTTACAGCACCTCACTCTCCTTGCAACAAAGCTTGTTAACTACTTCATGCACATGCAATGCTCTGAACATCAGTTTTAAAATTCAATAATTATTATTCATTTTCAACAAGTTAATCTCTCAAGAATTAGAGGAAAATTCCAGATTGAAGAGTTCATGAAGATCTAAAGGGATGAAAGTAAGATTAATAATTGTTACTCAAATAGAATCTGTCTTCTCAAGACTCTGCCTCCCAATTAGTGCACAAAGCATATTAGGATGTCTGCTGCCCACTAGGGGCGTCTTCTGTCCCACTGGGAGAGGTAGAATGCACAGGGGGGGCTATCAGCAGGCACAAGTTCTGGGATGCTACCCTACCTCTATCAGTACAACCCTCCTTGTTGACTTTCAGCAATGTTATGGACTTCGGGAACTTACACTACTGAGGCAGGAGGAGACAGGGAGAGATTCCAGTTGTCATTTAAAAATGATTTGGAGACATCAAAACACCTCCTCTGCCCTGAGGGCAGTGGCAGAACTGTGGTGAAGTACATCCCTCGGCGATCTGGAGTGGGCATAGCAGAAATGTAACTGACCTCACTTTCAAAAAATGGAGGTATTTGCTAAATCATAAGAGACCATTATGAGGCACATTTACCATCGATAATTTACAGGGCAATAGATGAAAATTGTCAGATGAAATCTTAAGATAAGCATTGTTATGCACTAAATTGCATAATTCATCAGCATCCCACAGCTGGCCTCCATGTTTACTGTCAGTGCCTGGGGTTTCCCACAGTTCTACAGCTGCAGAGTTCCCAAAATTCATATGTTGAAGGCTTAATCCCCAATGTGACTATATTTGGAGAGGGCCTGTGAGGAGGAGATGAAGTTTAAATGAGGTCATGAAGTTTAAATGAGGGACCCCCAACAGGACTGGGGTTCTTACAAGAAGGAGATACACCAGGGGTGCAAGCACACGGAGGAAAGACCGTTGAAGACACGGCAAGTAGGTAAGCATTCACCAGCCAAAGAGAGCGGCCTTAGGAAAAACCAAACAGCTAACACCTTGAACTTCTACTTCTAGACTCCAGAATGATGAGAAAATAAATTTCTGCTGTTTAAGCCACCCAGCATCTGGTATTTTATTATGACAGTCCCGGAAAACTAATGCAGACGCTATGAATATGTTTTCTTCCTTACCATGGGAAACAGATCACCTCTGTTTTCATCCTATACATACATATCAAAATAAATACACTTTGTTTTCGTGAACTTGCTTGTTTTCTTTCACTGCATTTTGTGCTTCTTGCTCCTCATATGATTTCTGAATCAACCCACCCCTACTTGTCTCTCTAGTCCTACCATGACTCGTCATTATAGCGAGGAAGACTCCATCCCTCTCTCAGACAGCTAAAGATAGGCGAGGGCAATAACTGGTTGCATAGATTTGCAGCCCTTTGTGTAAGCTGAGGGCTGCCCAGAATGTTACAATCAAAAGGCATCCACCTAAAGAAAAACATGTGTCTTCTTCCATCTTCCACCTAGACGCCCATCACTGATGTTCTGTTCTGCAATGACACTTGAAGCCAAAGAAGCCAGAGATAAAACTGTTGACCTCAAGATTTTTATCCTGCTTCCGGGGGCAGTTTGGACACAAATCCACAGAGAGTGGGCAGTGGGTAAGTGAAATTGATGGTGACACATAGCATCATCTAAACAAGTATGGTCCAGAGAGGGACATGAAAATGTCCGGCTGCCTTCATGGCCAGGACACATAGACATATCATAGCTCCTATGATGCCATACTGAATACATCACATTTGAGCTCCTTGTCACCACTATGCCAGACTTAACATGAAATAGTGAGGCAGGGTATCAATGGGCCTCACTTTCACAGCAGACATTCTCTCACTAGAGGCCTGAGCTTGCTGTGACATACGATCCTCTATGGGAGCCAGCAGGGTGCCTGAACTGTAGCTGTAGAACTGTGGGCAGCCCAAGGAACTGACAGTAAATATGGTGGCCAGCCGTGGGATGCTGGGAAACGACCACTCCTGAGAGGGCAGCTAAAAATCTAAAGGATAGCTCAAACTTCCCCAGAATTAGAGTCACCAATAGGGACATTCTCTAAAAACTGCTCTGAAAACCAAAGGATAACTTCAAGAGACATTATGGAAAGGACTCAGAGGATCATGTCCCTAAGGATAAATGAGCAATACCACCTGGGATTTTAGCTTCAAACCCTTGGACTAGAGACATGGACAGCCTAAGGCTCAAGGCAGTGCTTACCAAACTTCAGATCCCTTAGGTACAACATTTGCAAAATGTGTTATGTCTGAATACCTGCTATGATGGCTAATTTTATGCATCAATTTGAGTAGACTGTGGTTTACTCAGATATTTGGTCAAACATTATCCTCAGTGTATCTGTGAAGGTGTTTTTGGATGAGCTTAACATTTGAATCTGTAGACTAAGTAAAGCAGATTTGCCCTTCCTAATGCAGGTGGGCCTTGTCCAATCAGTTGAAAACCTGAGTAGTTTAAAAAAGCTGAGTAAGAGGGAACTGCCTGATGGCCTTTGACCTGGGACATTAGTTTTTTCTTGCCTTTGGAGTCAAACTGAAACGTTAGTTCCTCTTGGGTCTCAAGTGTGCCAGCTTTTAGACTGGAATGATACCATTGGTTCTCCTGGGTCTCCAACTTGCTCACTACAGATGTTAGGACTTCTCAGCCTACATAATCACGTGAACCAACTCCTCACAATAAATTTCCATCTATCTATCTATCTACCCAGCTATCTATCTATCTATCTACCTACATAACTACTATTGGTCCTGTTTCTTTGGAGAACCCCGACTAATACACCTGAGATACCCTATTTACCTAATACTTACTGAATCTTTAAATGGCCTATTTGAATAAATACATTTTTAACTGCAACTTTATGTCATATTCACAAATTCAAATCAAGTATTTGTCATTAAAGACATAAATATATATACTAACTGTAAAATTAAATATGCACTTATTAAAATAACAGTTTCCCTGAAAACACTTACTTCTGATGGTAACTGTATATGAAGCAAAACTTCTTCTCTTATTTCAATTCCTAGCAAATGGATATCAACTATATTTTATAGTGAATCTTAGCTTCCTTTTGAAGTAGAAAATCCTTCACTCTTAAGCATCAAAAATAATCCACAATACCCAATACAACAGAAAGAATGCCATTAACGTGTTTTGGTTATCAGTTGCTACATTTAAAACTATCACAGAATGTGTGGCTTATTATGTCCCACCCATTTTGTGGATCAGGAATTCAGGAAAGGCTAGATTGGACAGTTTGCCTGTGATCTGTGGAGCATCAGCTGGGGAGGCTGAGATGGAAGGATTCACTTCCAAAGTGGTTTCTTCATCCACACATCCAGTAGCTCCATTTCCTGCCTCTTCCTCTGCCCCGTGCCTCCCCCCCCCCACCACCCATCCTCATGTCTTTTTTTGTCCAGGACCTTCCACAGAGCTTTGGCTCCTAATAGCATGGCAGCCTTGGGACAATCTTCCTCTTATTTGCTGGCTCAGGGCTCCAAGAGTGAGCATTCTGAGTCCCAGGTGGAACTGGAAGACTTGTGATGTCAGTCCTGGAACATTATCTCAGCCACATCCTATGAGTCAAGCAAGTCACTTAGAACAGCCCAGAGTCAAGGAAAGGGGAATTAGACCCCACAGCTTCATGGAAGGAATGTCAAAGAATCTGTAGCCATGTTTATTCCTCTACCCCATTCTTATGTTCTCGACAAGGAAAAAGTTCTCAGACATGGGATTTCCACATCACAGATCAAAGTGTATACTATATATCCAGAGCTTATACAGGAGCCAGGCACATGAGAGCAAAGGCATGGGTTTGGCTTTGAAATTGGTTATAGAACCTCCTGGATAACCTTGAGACACTTAAACTCGCTGCTTAAGTTCACTGAATCTTAGGGTTTGGTCTGTGAAGTGGAATAATGATATATTCCAGGACGGTTGTGTGGATAACTAGTACAAAGTCTGCATCATCATGGTCCCTCATTAACTGTTAATGCTTTCAAGCAAACCCAGAGAATAGTGAGGGCTTTCCAAAGGTGTTTTTAAAATACTCTATTTATTACGATAAAACCTATGCATAATCTGAAAGAGAACGAAACATGATAGAAAACGTCTTCTCAAGCTTAAAGGTACAGTTTTTTAGAGGAAATCCACTACAAATCTTCTCAGAATGTTAAAGTTACCCCCAAATTCCTGCCACAATATTTGAGATGTCTCTACTTAGCAATCATGTAAGGAACTGACAAAACAGAACCATCTTTTTTTTTTCAAATGTTTATTTATTTTAGAGAGAAGTGGGGGCAGAGAGAGAGGGAGACACGAATCGGAAACAGGCTCCAGGCTCTGAGCTGTCAGCACAGAGCCCAGCGTGGGGGGACTCAAGCCCACGAACCGTGAGATCATGACCTGAGCCAAAGTTTGGCACTTAACCAACTGAGCCACCCAGGCACGCCCAGCACCATCTTTTTAAAACTATAATTAAGCAGGCATTTGGGGAGGTAAGAGAAAGTGGAGTTCATGGCAGGTTGGCATACTCTGATCCACAGATGCTCAGTGGTGGTGAAAACACCGCCTGTAGAGGGGCATTTTGGGAATGTGCTGGATGTGGTTTTACCTGGCCCAATACTGGGAGCAGGGTGAGCATTACTGCATGTCGGGGGCAGAGACCAGGGACACTGGACACACAGAGCTATCCCCCATGATGAAGCGCGGTCTCGCCGTATGGTCACATGAGTGAAAATCTTGTTTTTGTGAACCTGGAGTGAACTTCATTTTATGTATAAACACATTTCTACTTAGCTATAATATATACTTTACTTTCCAGGAATGTAAATAATACCTAAAGCAAATGCATAAATACAAAATTCTATTTTGTTCAGAATACCAAGAGTTGTTTGCTGTTTGGGAAAATCATGTCACCAGCAGCAGGACCAGCTTGTGCTGCCTGAGTCGCCAAGAGCATTATTTTAGACTGCACTGGAGGTAGCAGATGTCAAGCACCTGACCCCTTCATGTGGTGTCCAGAACAGGGCGCCCACACCGGAAGTAATCATTAATTACTTTGTTTTTATTCCTCTTTATATTTCAGTTATGACATGACACTGGTTTTTCTTAGACTGTGGGTGTGGGTGGGCTGTGTTATCTGGGAACTTTGGGGTTGCAAACAGGGGCTTAAAAATATTCGTAATAAAAATGAGGGTTGAGTCTGACAGGACTGAAAGCCTACTGCTTTAAAAGAAGTTTGCTGTGGATCAAAAATGCCTTTCCAAGTGGAAACACCAGGGAATCATTTCCTTTCTGGAACCTGCTGGACCTGGGAGCAGCCCAGCCGGGTTGAGCAGAAGCAGCTGGCTCTGACGCATGAAAGAGCTCTTTCTCCTCAGCCCTCACAGGTGAAAAGACAAGGACACCCCATTGGCTTTTCAAAACTGAAGAAAAGACTCAGCAGACTTCATATGGCCATGTGAGCCTCCACAAGTTATTTAACGTAAGCCTCAATTTCCCTACCTGTGTAATGGAGATAAGAATAGCTCTCGTATTGGGGCGCCTGGGTAGTTCAGTCGGTTAAGCATCCAACTTTTGATCTCAGCTCAGGCTGCACAGTTCGTGAGATTGAGCCCCGCAGTGGGCTCTGTGCTGACCTCACGGAGCCTGTTTGGGATTCTCTCTCTCTCCCTCTCTCTCTCTGCTCCTCCCTTGCTTTCTCTCTCTCTATCTTTCTCTCTCTCAAAATAATAAGTACACTTAAAAAGAGCCTTCATATTAAGCACCCATGTGGTTTAAGTCCGATAAATAAGATAAAGCATGTTTAGTGCTTCTCTCAGCATCCCTGAACATATGATGCTCAATAAATGAGAACATGTATTTATTACCACTCGGATAGCACTTTACACATACTTTTCCATATACTGTTTCCTTTGAACTTGATATACATTATCCCGTACAACCTTCCCAACGACTTCTGAAATATTATATCCTATGATCTAATAAAGTTGGGGTGACACCAAAGTGTGTGTATGCTCTTTCCACAACACTGTGCTGTCTCCACCCATGCTGACATTACCATTCCTTGAATCACTCATTCCACAAATATTTATTGGGCACTTGCCACATTCAAAGCACTGGGCCTCAGCAGTAGTGACAAGAAATATCACCCCCTCGGAAGTAAGGGGGGCCCAGGGTTGCCACCATACCTGCCCTGGGTCACATCAGTAGCCATTAAACTGGCTTTGCCCACTCAGAATCCGTGCTGCTCCATTTATATTTATTCTATACAGCTCTGAAGACAAAAGTACCCCCTTAGAGGAGGAAGTTACTGCAAGAGGAAGCTAGGGGAAGTTCTGGAGGGGAAAATGCCCTTGCTAACAATTAAAGTTTCCAACAATGGAAGAGGGGGCAGCCTCTTGAGAACAGAGGCTGTGCTGTCTGTAACTTTAGCAGACACTAGGGAAGAGTCTGAGGCTTGACCCTGGGAGGAAGACTTTTACAATCCATTCAATCTAAGAAGCTAGGAATCACTTCAAGACCACTTCTCAGAGTATAGGTTTTTGCCTTTAACTTGTCCCCTCAAATGTCAGATGTTTTTCCCTCGAGTTCATTATTTCAGTCATATTTTAACCTTCCAGTTTACACAGCGGGGTGAACTGGTATGAAAATGGTCTGGAACCATGGGGGAAAGGAAGGGGGGAAAGCTAGTTTCAAACAGAGAGGGAGGCAAACCATAAGAGACTCTTAAATACAAAGAACAAACTGAGGGTTGATGGGGGCAGTGGGAGTAGGGGAGGGGAAAATGGATGATGGGCACTGAGGACGGCACTTGGGATGAGCACTGGGTGTTGTATGGAAGCAATGAATCACAGGAATCTACCCCCAAGACCAAGAGCACCCTGTACACACTGTATGTTATCCAACTCAACAATACAGTATATAAAATAAACAAATAATTAATTAATTTAAAAAGAAGAATAAAAAAGAAAATGCTCTGGAACTTAAGTGATTCCATGGTCCCAATGTAAATTCTCCTTATCCTGTCCTAAATCTGTATTCCCAGGGAAGAGAAACCCCCCTGGAAACTGATAATCTACCAAGTACACAAGCAGAATACAGGAAATCTTGGCCAAAGGAGGCCTTGGCTTTGCTTAACTGTGTCCAGGAAGCTGTGTAACCCACACTATCCGCTGTTAGAAATCTACAAGGACAAGCCAGGTCCTTGGTCCCATGGAATTTTTTTTCTTCAGGCATGAAAATGTTAAATATAGTCATAAAAACAGTGACCTAACCTGTGCCCAGAAATATATTTTTTAAATGATTTTATTTCCAGTTTATTCCACATTACTCTGGTCTCAAGCCAATTAGTAGAAACTCAGTATTTGACCTTAGCAGAGATTTGGGCTGAAACACGTGTGAGACAAACTTTTCTGAATGCCCTTTTTCCTTACCCTGCTAATGGAGAATTTTAGTCCCTTTATTTGTGACTGGGGTTCATGACAAACGACTTCTAACTCAAAGGGAAGGCAACAGAAATAAAAGACCAGTCCTCTATACCATCATAGGTCATCGGCTTCCACACATTGTCACACACATCACACCCAACTTGACTTTATAACTTCAGCTCCCTGGAGAGAGTTTATACTCACCTGGTCTCATTAAGGCAATGCACAAAATTGTACAGCCTTCCCACTGTGGGACCAATTAACCATTTCCATATCAGGCACCAACATAACCACACCATCCAGTTTGCCCTCATTATTTATGTCAAGTACTTAATTATGTTACAAACACTCAAAACAAGTGCCGTATTTTCATACTGTGGGTGGTGATTTCAGACATTAGAACCAACTGAGGGTCCCTCCACTGCACTGTTTCTATACTTCCTAATGTGTGCACCAAAATATAAAGTGATCTACAGCTTTCCACTTGAAGCATTGTTACAAGCAAGCTCTTAAAGGGATACGATCAAATATGCTTGAACATCTCATGGCATCTGAAAGGGAGAATTCCCAATATAAGGGGAAATGCACAGGTGACCATGTAGTGTACTGACCTCCAAATCTCATGGCAAACTCCCTCAGCACAGGCAAACAATGGCAACAGCATGAACAAATGGCACACATTTCTCAAGACTGAAAAATGACAGAATCTATTCCCAGAGTGGCATTCTTTACCAATCAATAAGCTCAGTGCCTCACATGACATTTTTGAGTTATTCTCTTTGGGATGAACAGCATATTTTATAGCTAATTGTTAGATTAAGCCTTGATATCACCATAATTTCCCAATAGTGAGGGTACTAAGTCCTAAGGAACTATGAAGAAAAGTGGTCAGCCTCTTTTTTAAAAGGCCATAAAGAATGAGAATAATTCCTATTGGCTTATAATAGTTTAGAAATGGTTAGTTTAGAAATGTAATAGTTTAGAAGTGGCCCAAAGGAACTGTTTGTTGCACGACCTCCAAATCCTGTCTCTAAAACGGAAAGCATGAATGCCCCAAAGTTGGCTTTCACCTTGTGGTTTTCTCTCCAGATCTTCCTTTCCTTGTTCATAGTTGCCTGTCAAATAGGATTAGAATCGTGACGCCAGCCCCAGGCCAGCTCAAAGGCTGCATCCGGGGCAGACCCTCAGATATGGCCACTGCGATGTTAACCTCGGTCTGGTGACAAGGCTCAGGCCCAGCTCTGGACACCAGGGCAAAACAGACTCCTTGGTATTCGGTCCTGGTTTTCTCATCAGAACGATGATGTCCCAGGATGACTTGTGGACAAATGTGAAAGGGAAAAGAGGAAACCTTTCTTTCAATCCAAAAGGAAATGACCCAGCAGGTCTATAAGCTGACAACCATATGCTAACTGTTGGCCATTATTGAGTCCCTTCTGAACTGCAGCAGGGGAGGGAAATAAGAGGGAGAGGGATGGTTAAGTACTCATTGGATGGGGCATGGAATAGGGTCTCTCCTTTGGGTTTTATCCCAGTACCTCTTTGTTAAGTGCCATTTTCCGATGGCTGGACCAGGACCCATTGAGGGTAATTCTTTGCTCTGCCGGCCCAGTGTTTGTTCCCAAGTTTAGTACCCATCCTCATGAAAGGCTGTGTGTTTCTTTAGGATTAATTTCAAGCCATATACTTCTGTTTTGAAAGAATGATGGCTTTTGCTCTGTAATGAGAGAGCAAGAGAGCAAAAGAGCAAAGACTTTTGTTACCAAATATTCAGCTCCCAAAAGTTGAGTCACTATCACGGGGCTAACCAGACAACGTCACCACCTTGCAAAGCATAGCATTGACACTATTTTTCCCTGGCACATCAATTTTCTCATGACAGCCAACTCCACTCTGTTTCTAAATTGTACGCCTTATAGAGAAAGGAAGGCCACCACTCCTCAGCCATGCCCCTTCCCCAAAGGGCTGGCATAGCCTGTCTACAGGACTATGCAATCATTCTTGAAAATCAGCAAAGCTGGGACCACGTCCCATTTATCTGACCCATAAATGCAGCTGCTGAAAAGAGATGCACGTTTGCCTCCCTCACAAATAAAAATCTAGGTAGAACATGCCTGAGTTGGTGGGAGAATAAAGAGAGGTTCACCTGTCTATGCCGCCAGATTCTATAAAACACAACTGGCCAAATAGTAACAAGAGCAATCGCAGGGAAGCCCACCTACAATTGGATCTCAGAATATATTCCCGTTACTCCAGGGTGTCACACAGACTCAGTGGAATGATTTTTCAGCTTAATACAAAAGGAGAACTGCCACTGGGTAATAAATTCCTCTCTGTCCTAAAATAATAGTCCACCAGGTGATCATTGCAAGAAGCAAGAGGTGTTTTATCTCCTCCGTGGCGGCAAAGTGCCTCTTCTGATGCTGACTGATTCCCACATGCACAAACCCTGCTTGCCGCTCACCTCCGTCCCACCTTCCTGAGGACAAGGATGCTCCTGGCTGTATCAGCACTGCCAGCTGAACCGGCAGCAAACTTTATCACCAGTACCTCATCTCAGCCAGGCTCTCAGCTCCAAGAAGCAAGAGTCCACCAATGCTAACAGTCAAAGAACCCAGAGGAAAGGGAGAGAGGTCTGACTTCCAGAGGAGTGATGTGCAGTCGTTACCACTTGCCGTCCAGCCACTGTGGCCGAATGGCAGCATCCCTCATCAGGCTGTCCTTAAACATCACCCACTGGTGACTAGCTGGAGTGTGTCTGTGTGTGTGTTGGTTGGGGGGGGGCAGGGGGTTCATTGTGGAGCCGGATGCTCTGAAATGCCCAGTGCTCCTGTACCTCTTCAGATATTAACATACGTAGGTCAGAATTAGCCAAATTTCAAACGGCCACGAGCATATCCCGAATGGCCCTCTGTCTGTACCTCCTCTCCTCCAAGTCCCAATCTAAATCTCGGCGCCTGACAAACCGCGGGGTGAGAGCCTGCAGAAACACTAGGGAAGAACCCTTGCCGGAACTGAAACCGAGATGAATACAACAATGAAAAAACACTTAGGACCTCGTGGGCTTGCAGGCAGAGCACTCGAACCCAGTATGTGTGAACCAACAAATGCAGGATTGGCCACAGCGATTTATAGCAGAGATGCTAGCAGAGATTTATAGGAGAAGCGAGAGTGTGGCGTTCTTGCAAATGCCGAGGTTTGGGGGAGAAAGGTGGAAACGGACAATGAAAAAAGAAAAAGCGACGGATTCCAATGCAACCCAAACATTTGGAGCCAACCTTGCAATCAGAAATTTTACCATGATTTCGGTGATCCTGATGGTCTTTGAACCACGCTGGAAAATGTCACAAGCGATGTTTGAATTAAAATCCAGTAGATTTGCCAAAAGACCAATTGTTTAAAATTGGCAGCATTCCAGAGAACTTACTAGGCTGCATACTGCCCGGGGCTGAGAGAATTGCTAATTCTAGAGAAAGTTAATTATCACCTTATTGATAAAGGGGTAATTTTTAAAGCTTATGGTGTGGCTTTTGTGACTCATTAATTAAAATTTAGAGTAATTTACTAGACACAGCGGTGGCTTCTATTACATTATATAGGTATCAAACCATTTGGTTTTTGTTTTTTTTTTTTCCTCCCAGGGGCTGTTAAGAAGCCCCCTCATCTCTCCTCACCTGCCTTCCAAAGCACCAACAACAACCACAACAACAAAAACATTAAAAACGTGTAAATCTCAAACCAGCCTTTTGGGAGATCGCTGGATTCAGATGCCCAAGGAGGCACTTAAACAAAGCTCCCTCCTAGATAGGTCCAATGTGCCCACCAAAATGAACAGACACGTGTGCTCCCACCCAAAGAGACCGCTTTTACAAACTTCATCTCCAAAATGTTAGACGGAATGTTATGCCCTTCGGTAGTTAAATGGGAAGAGAGTCACTCCTCCTCTCCTCGCTCTTCTCTCCACCTCACCATCCCCGAGTAAAAAAGCATAAGGCTCAGAGGCAGAGGACAGCACAGACCAAAACGGGAGGTGCTTGGAATCTGAAGCCCCCAGCCCCACCGGACTCGGGGCAGCGTCGCCTCCCGCTTCCTGCAGGACGCGTGGACTGCGGGGGGCACGCCCCGGCCACCTGGCTGGCGTCAGTGTGATGCCCAGGCTTCCAGGGGGACACGCCGGCGAGGAACGACGCCCCGCGGAGCTCAGCCGCCCCCTACCCCCACCGGCCGGAGCGAGTTCCGAGTTTCCGCCCGCCCCACCTCTGCCTGGACCCAACGGTGTCAGAAGGGCGAGCGTATGTGGGTGCGGTGTGTGTCCTCCGGGAGCCCCAAACTGTCAGCAGATCTGCAACACCCTCGGAAATGGAACTCCCCCAACGTACGAAGGGGTATTCCTCTCTGAGCATTCCTTCTTTTCATTCCAGGGAACTTCAGTAATGTTGCCTTAAATTTGTTGGAAGTGTTTGCGATCCAGAATTGAGATTAAAAAATAAATAAATCCACCACGTTATGAGAGAGGTCTAACGCAGTCTGCTTGTGATTTTCACATCGTTTAAAGTTGCAAGAAATTTTAAATTCGATCTTTGTGCTTTGAGGCACCGACTGAATTTTTTACAATAAGCAAATATTACTTAACGTTGAGAAAGTCATTACTTTTTTGAATTTCCAGCGTAAAGGTTCTTGCAGCAGGACCACAGCCCCGTGGGGTGTCCCAGCGCGGACTTGATTTCTAGCAGCTGGTCTGCTGGCCTTACCTGCTGCTGGAGAGCCCTGGCACCCCAGCCCCCCAGAAACCAAGAACCAGAAAGTGAAACTGTTTCTGCTGGTTTCACTTGCCTTGAAAACATACCACCAAAAGCAAATAAAGGACCGAAAGCGATTTACTCTTGTTTCTCTTATTGTTTTACATTCTTTCTATTATCGTTCATTTACTTTTTTTTTTTTTTTTTTGCAGCCAAATAAAAGTAATTTTGGAGGCACGAAGAAATTGAAACACGTTACACACAGAAGGACTGGTTTTTGTGGGATTTGCACGTGTGATTCTATAAAGCAAGCCGACTGATAAACTTCCCAAAATATTAGAGACTGTCCACATACACAATTTAAAGAGCTAAGGAAAACATAGTTACATTTTCAAAAATATCTGTCACACATATGTTTAAAAGGTAAAGATTCTGGTGCCACCAAACAACTCCCCTAAAATTGAAGTTCCTACATTAATGTTTTATTTGAGTTTAGATGATCACTACTGTCCTTCTAGGTAATCTTCACCCAGGTGCTGTTGCTCAAATAACCACCCCCCCCAACTCATTTTTTCAGGCTCGTTCTACCAAGCAACACAAAAATGCTCCACACAACTATTGTACCCCTAGATCGTTTACTTTACCACACTATAAATTCCTTCTTAGTTATTTTTATGCTTTCACTTCAAATATTCTGTGTTTTTTTAAGTCTTGAGAATAAAAGCAACTATGCCTCTCACTCTTCAAAAATGGTTCCTCTGGTTGAAAAGAAAGGAAAATGCAAGAGTGTACAACGTCTCGATTCTGAAAAGCCTGGATCACTTTCTCAAGTACCACAGGGTCTGAGACCAACCCAAAGCCACTTTCTCAGAAAGCTAGTGATTGTCTAACCCTCTTGAGTACTGTCATATAATCCAGAGACAACACCATGAGTCACCTCTCCATTATTATATTATAGGTAGTAGAAAGGGCTTTGACTTAGCACCTCAACTATCGCTCAAATGACTTACAGCCGACACCACCCTCATCCACTGTCCTGTTCTGGTCGGCAAGCAAGCTGCAGAGGTACCTTCATGCTGCCCCGTTCCAGTTACACAACACCCCACCTGGGAAGAAGGTAGCTCTGTATTTGAACTTGGGAAAACTGATCCTGACATTCCATAGCCACCTGGTTTTTTCCCCAAAACTAACCAGTACCAGCAACTAGCAGTAAATAGTATTCTCATCTGTCTTGATAAATTAAGAAAAAAAAAACAGTACAAAGACATGTAAAATATTCCATCTGGGATATAAATAATAAAATTCAATTTTAAAAAGTACTCTTGCATGTTCACAACACATCAATTTTAATAATTAGATTTTAGTAAATACGTTTATCCCAAGACATAAAACACTTTTTAAATTAAAACAAAACAAAAGCAAAGCGAAATCATCATGCAAAAAACCCACAAAAAAACCAAAAAAAACCCACAGGTATTTGAGTTCACATTCGGGGGAGAAAAAACAACTTTCTATATATTTAAATGCAGTTAAAGAGTAGTGAATGTGTACGTACCCCAAATTTATAAACTATATAATTCTATCCTGCATCTTCCTCTCTAAGATCTGGTTAAGAAATCAAACATTTTTGTTTTGAGTAGGAGGAACTGAAGTTTACCTGCTGGCCTCAGTGGTTTTAGGACAGGGCACTCGTGCATTGCCGTAGAGGTAGGCATGCAACCCAGATAAACTGAACCAGATAACCTGTCGTGATGACAGTAGAGAGAGAAGGAATCCTGTGTCAACGGCACACCCTCCGATTGTGCATCTCCCTTACCTACGGCTTGTTCACCAGAGCCCTGATCAGGTTCTTTACCAGGCCGGGAATGTTGACTCAGAAGACAGATGACTTTCGGTACATGCAAACCGAGTATTACAAAAGCTAATCTTCCACCCGTGTGTTAGTAGCTCACAGTTCGTCTCCAGCAGCCCTGCTCTCCGGCTGCAAACATCTCATTAGACTAATGCATTCAGCACAGGCAGAAAACTCGATTTACCATAGCTACAGCAATGAATTTCCATTACGATGACAGCTTCAACCACATCATGTCCGGAAAACCAGCCAACCACTGGCTTTTAAAGAACACACACATTTTACATGCAGAAAACGAGGCGTGTGTGTGTATGTGTGTGTGTGTGTGTGTGTGCGTGTGTTTCGTGTTTCCTTCCTCTTAGCAGCCCAACTAAGAGAAATGTGCAGTGTAGCTTTTTGCCGACATGAGCTGCAGGGTAATGACACTTCTGCTTCTTTGGTAGTTACGTCCTTGTAATAACCTGAATTATGTCACAATTGTCAGAATGGGTGTTTCCAACATTTCGGTTTTCATTACCCCTCCTCTGTTGCCATAGAAACCAGACTGTAACATCATCTCTTTGTCCCGTTCCTGCAGCAGTGTGGGCCAGCACCGGGCTTGTAAGATACTGGAGAGCAAGAGGAGTGGATGTTTGACTTTAGACAAATAAAACGATAACAACAAAAACATTCTAATAACATCACTGTTCAGGAGAGCCTGTGTGTTTGCCAGAATGTTGCCTACTCAGGCCAACACACCACGGTCATACATATTGACTCTACAACTGCATACAACACACGTAGTCAGGGGACGGAGCCCAGACTTGGGCTCCAGATCTGTGTGTGTAAGTGCAGAGTGTTTCTACACTCGTGGTCAGGCCTGCATGGGATAGAACGGTCCTCATGCAAGAAAAAGGCTACGACTATTCACCCTCCATGTCTCATTGTGTTCTCTGTGGCAAATCAATTTATACTGGTAAAGGCACTTTTTCTCCTGTTTTTTTTGGAAACGGGAGCAAGACTCCCCTTTGCCCAGTTCTTTCAGCCCATTCTGGAGTATTATTCCAAAGTATGTCCTACAAGGCAAAACATCCATTCAACAAATATGTGGCCACCCATAGGCTTACTCCTGGGGATGCGCAATAAGCAAATTTAGCAAATGTTTAGGACTAAACATGAACGAGAGCCAATTAAAGCCTAGACCGCAACTTGGACAGTTACCGAGAGAGACAAAAAAGAAATTACAAGTTGAGGTTTGTCTGAATGCATATGCAGAGTGACATTAGAAAGAAATAAGAAGCCACTCTCCTCAAATTACGAATGCATGAAAAAATTAAATTTTTTTTGAAGTCAAAGCATTGTACTTATTGAGCAAGAAATAAATTCGCCACTTTAGTTCATTTAATCATCTAATCTTGTTTTTTCATTTTGTGTGGGACAAGGCAAGTTTGGTAGGTTTTCATTTTGGTCATTTAATATAAATTTATTTCATTAAAGGAGGAGGAGGAAGAGAAGGAGGAAAGAAAACAGGACCCAATGAATGATTTCAACTGCCAGCATGTCTGTCACAGTGGTTGTGTGTATCATGCCCATGACCTCAAACACAATCCCACAGTATGCTCAGCAAAGGACCTCAAGCTGTCTGGGATGCAAGACCAGTGTTCACTTTAAAATGTTTCTTCAGATAAATAAAATCGGTCTTATTAAATGATCACAAATATTTCTCAAATACTGTGAAAGAAAGAAAGAAAGAAAGAAAGAAAGAAAGAAAGAAAGAGGAAGGAAGGGAGGGAGGGAGGGAGGGAATGAAGGAGGGAGGGAGGGAGGGAAGGAAGGAAGGAAGGAAGGAAGGAAGGAAGGAAGGAAGGAGCTTTGCAGAATCTGCCCAAAAGAAAGGAGTTTCCGCTTTTCCTATTCAGCTCTGTGTGAGTCTGTGATTCTGAGCCTCGAAGTCCATGCTTCCTCACCTCCTCCCAGATGTGCTATTGTGACCTGTCCTTAAGCCGAGCGTGTCTGGGATGCAGACATGGGCATCGCAGGTCAATTGCATAGTGAAACTTCAAATTGAAGTTAACTAAAGATGGCTTACTTAAGAAATGATCAATAGATAGATCGATTGATCCATCGGTCGACAGATGGATATCCACTGGAATTTCTTTTTTTTATGCACCAGGACTTTAGGGGTTAAGAAATTAAATCCATGTTTTTAAAAGTTCTAAACGTTTTTTGTTCCAAGAAAAAATTAAGTTAAACACGTAAAAGAAAAGAAATTTGGTGGGCTGGCTGCGTACGAACTGAGGGATATGTTAAACAGAAAAGGGGCCCTTCCCAGCTAACATCCCTCTCAGTCTTGTACACCCCTGGGCTGCGATCAGGATGCTTAGGTTGTGCCACGTTGTTAATTTTCTTTGGCTCTGTGGTTACATTTCTGTCTCAGACCACAGGCAGCACGCTCCACTCTTTCCACACAAATGCTACTGGGTTGGTGGTTAGCAAGAGGCGGCCAGAGGGAGCAGGTTAATTTGGGGGCATCCCAAATGCAAACCTACTCAGAGTAGTATCCATTCGAAGAGTAATCCCTGTCAGTGGCTGGTAAAGAGCTATGGTTCCAACAAGCAGCAGGTGTCGAGAGCTGTGTCCTGGGCAGGGGAGTCAGTGCTACTGCGAAAACAACCTATATTATCATAGTAATAGCTAACATTTACTAATGAAATACTAAGTCAGAGCCCTTTTCAAGCGTTATCTCACTTATAACAACCCTATGAAGTAAGTACTATGAGGACTATCCCCATTTTACAGTTAAGGAAACTGAAACAGGATGCTAATAAGTTGCCCCCAAGGTACCACAGCTCAGAAATGCTGGATACAGGATTGACCCAGCCAGTGTGTGCCCAAAGACACACAATTAATCATTTGGCCACATGGCCTCCTGGCACTGCCCCTTCATCCAGCTCTGTCAGTAACCCAAAGACATTGGTCAAATCACTGTCCTTAAATAGCACGGGAGGTGGGGGTAGGGGACGAGATTGTCTTTGTGGTCCCTTATGGTTCTGACATTCTACAGTCCAATGAACTGCTTTATCTGCAGGGCTGGAACAGACCAATGCTTTGGGTTGGAGGAGAACTCAGTCGTAGTCGTGGCTACGGCCGTGACTGCTAAGGAACAAAATGCACCCTCTCTCTCAACAGAATAAGACCTGGTGAACCCGTGCTTTGGAATGCCAGTTTGGGATGGAGGTGGTGGGAGACAGCATGGAGAAAGCAAGCTTTAAAGGCTGAGATTCCATTCCTGAAGTAGCAAAGGGAGACCCGTCTCCCATACTCCAGCGGCCACAAGACTTTGCTTCCCACCATTCAACACAGACATGTCCTTAAGTGTTGGAAAGTTTGAGAAGTTTCAGGGTTATGGAAGTTATGAGGGTTATGTCACCATTTTGCCAAAGTGGAAATTGAGGCAGCAAGTGATTAACCTGACTAGTCAGACAAGAGTGGCAGAACAGAAAGTGGATGCCAGACCCCTTGGCTCCTCCAACCTGAGTCTTCTTCGACCCAAAGCCCTGCCTTCCATGGGGCCAGATTTTCGTTTAAACAAGGCACCAGGGATCTTTGGAAATTAAAAACAAAACTGTTCTTTTTAGTGAAGGTAAACAGGAAGCAACCTCAATGTTCAATAAAAAGAGATTACTTAATGGGGCGTCTGACTGGCTCAGTCCGTAAAGCATGTGATTCTTGCCCTCAGGGTTGTGAGTTTGAGCCCCGTGTGGGGTGTAGAGATTACTTAAAAATAAAATTTTAAGAGAGAGAGAAAGAGTTTACTTAAGTAAGTGTATCATGTGTCTACACCATATATTATACAAAGTACTACCAAAAAAGATGTCATAGAAAACCATGTAATGACGTGAAGAAATGCTCTCAATATGAAGTTGCTAAAAAAAATTACAGGTTACAAAATAATATGTAGAACCTTGTTTTGAAAAACTAATTTGCAGAATGCTGGAGATATGTTAATAGTAATGATCTCTTGACGATAAGATTATGAGTATTGTGTATCTTTGTAATCTTTCTTTTATATTTTCTACAAAGGAGGACCTACTTTTTGGTCACAATAAAAAGTTATGTGAATTAACTGGTAACAGAATTTTTCCTATCACATCTACAAACATATTTGCTGATAATTCTCATAAATCTTAAATTTCAAATTTTCCTTTTTAACCAATGAAATAAAAATAAAACATCTTAGGTCACATTCAGCCATGGCCTTAGCCCGTGCTTCAAGCGCAGAGTCTGCCCTCAACTCACTCAAGCTGTCTTTGCTGTCCTCCCCTCTGGGCTTCACCACCTCCTAACACCTTCAAGCCACACTGGGTACTCAGCACACCCACAATAAAATCAGAGACAGACTCCCTACCCTTCCCCACCCAAGGGGTCCCTCAATCTGTGAGGTCCTCGCCAAGCTGGTAATAGTCTTGTTCAACTAAAGCCACGTGCTAAAGACACCAGAGGTTGGGAGGGGGTGGGGGACGTGATGGAATAAAGTGAAAATCACTCCTGTCCAAGGAAAGAGTGACTCATTCAAGTTCTCCTGGGCCTAAAACATGGTTCCTTTCAGGTGGGGCCTCCTCTCTTTGTGGCTCTGGGCCTGTGGCCCTGGCTGATATTCAGAGACTGACTTAGTGGAAATATTTGTCTCAAGGTCTGGCAGTTTGGGTAGTAGCAAGCGCAGAGACCCTCATCCCAGGGCCAGTGTCTGCTAACAGGGGTGGTATGGTGAGGGCATGTGTTGACAGCCGGGAGAGCTGAGGGGGACAACAGCAGAGGCTTTTTCTTTGGTCACTAGGCCGTAAATTTCAAGATGGCAGGGAACCAGTCTTGCACTCCACTGTATCCACAGCACGTAACACATGTCTGGTCTACAGTAGGAAGTCAACAAATAATTATTGCTGATGAATAAAAGAAACTAGGGGTTAAAGATGGTGACCTAATCTTAAGCAATATTAGTATAAGCTTTTAGACACTATTCCTTTTCCCCGGTAAAAGTGATTGACTTTGGATGTCTGTCATCAAAAATAAAAAATAAAAAACAAAAATTCCTAACCTGTTAAAATTGAAAGGATGGTTTATATTTCCAATCTTCTTCCTCCTTTATACTTTTAAAATTTTATCTCCTGCAGATCACTTCTGCTTTGAGGCATTTCGTTTGAAACGAGCCAACTTTTATTCAACATTCATACATGTGATCTCCAAGCACTTTTGGCTATTTGCTAGGTTTCCCTTTCCTCCTAAAATATTTTCCCCTAGTTAAATATGAGAAACCAACTTGTAGTGCTGAGAAACTCCTAGGTTTGGAGAAAGTGAGCCCAGACAGATCTATATGTGCACTCTAAAGAGACAGAAAAAGGGCACCTGGGTGGCTCAGTTGCTTAAGCATCCAACTTTGGCTCAGTTCATGATCTCACATTCGTGGGTTTGATCCCTGCATTGGGTTCTGTGCTGGCAGCTCAGAGCCTGGAGCCTGCTTCCCATTCTGTGTCTCCCTCTCTCTCTGCCCCTCCCCCACTCATGCTCTGTCTCTGTCTCTCTCAAAAAATAAACATTAAAAAGAATAGAAAAAAAAGACTTCAAACAAAGTAAAGAGTATAGGCTGATAACTGATACTGCTGATAACAGTTACTGCTTCTGGGCCCAATTTCTATAGAAAGATGTGTGTGTGTGTGTGTGTGTGTGTGTGTGTGTGTGTGTGTGTACACACATATAAAGTAGAAAGGACATAGCAGGGGGTCCAGCCAAGAGAGACTACTTTTTTTTTTTTATTTCATTTAGATAATAGCCTCTTGGGGTTGCCTGCACTTTCAGGTTCTAAAATAAAGTCATCGATCACCCACAGCTCTGCCTGCCTTTATTTGAGGGAATATCTCCAAGATAAGCCTCTTAGTTACTAAAATTTGAACCTGAATGCAGATGATACAGTCTGAATTTTCTCACTCTCTTTAATAAAAATAAATCTGGTTGGTGAATAAAAAGCAACTGCTGATGAATTCCTCTTAAGGATAACCAACTTTAGTGTGGACCACGTCTTTCATAAGCCCACTTGGGGCAGAAGCTGAAATCAGAAAACTGGGTCTGGACCCAGAAGAAGGAAGAGGGAAGTAAGACTGCAAGTAACAGTAAGAGCAACTCAAACTGGCTTAAAAATAAAGATCAGTCATTGGCAGAGTGTCCAGTGAGCTTTAGGTGAGGCTTATCCAACAATTCAGTGATATCACCAAAGAAATGGTCTGAATCATCCTATGTCTGGTCTCCCTCATGGTCACAATATGGCTGCCGGTTGCTTTCAGGCTGCCATACTTTCCTATTGACATCCAACACAAGGGAGAGCCTCTTCAGGTACCATCCACAGAAGAGCTAAGAAGTTTCTTTCCTAGAGTCTGCTGCCAACATCTCTCTCATCTCATTGCCTGGAAGTGGACTATGCCCCATCCTGGAACCAACCAGTGCCACCAGGATACGCTGATTGGCTTAAGTCCACCTTTGGAAGGAGAGGAGTTCTGCTTTCCTCCAGGAAGAGGAGCTGCCAGGGGAGGGGTGGATGCCTGAATAATTGCCATACTCTTAGCAAAAAGGAAGAGAAATGGATGCTAAAAGACCAAAATCAGCAAGAAGCTACTGACTTGTAAAAGGTGGGGAGGGGAGATCTAGAAGAAAAAAAGTGTGAGGGGGTAGGGAGATGGTAGGATGTTGTGCATTATGACTGAGACCCACATCCCATAGTGCTCGCAGACACTGATCTTTAGGAAAGACCGCAGAAATCATGAAGTGCTTGATGTGGTTGAATTTCTTGTAGAAACTGGTGAAGACACTGAGTTTTGCATCGTGGGTTGATGCAGGTGAAACCAAGACAGCTCATGAGAAGCCTAGGGGCAAGACCAAAGGGATTTAGAAACTGTCAAGCCTAGGGGAGTAAGTAGCCACACCAGGAGGACTCTGAACTTTCCCAGGGTGTGAAAATCAGGAATTTAAAGGGCAGAAAGGCAGCCAGCTGACAAAGGGGCTAGAGTCACATAAGTTGAGTGTGTACTTAGCTGTATTATGTCCTTTAATAAAGGGGAGAGATCTTCTGGAGAGGAAGACTTGACTGGAATTGGTACTCTCCAGGGGAGTTATTTAAGAGAATATTGGGATCGCTTTAATCTGGCTGCGCAGTTTGTCCCCCAGCTGTGTGTGCATGTACATTTGTGTGTGTGTTGGGGGGGTGGGGGAGAGTGTATGTGTGTGGTGTTTTGTGGGAGTTAACAGCCAGCACCTACCTTCAGGGAATTGTGGGAGGGTCAGTTCTGAACTTTTGAGCCATGAAAGGCTACAGGCAAGCCTTGGGAGAATGGCCAAGGGGGAACTGAAGGAGCTGGTGAGCAGGCACCACACATCTTGGGGCACAAGGGGCACTGTGGGGACTCGGATTGCCTGCTTTTGGTAGCAACAGGACATGACAGCACCATCTAAAAATGGGCCCTTTGGGGCGCCTGGGTGGCTCAGTCGGTTGAGCGTCCGACTTCAGCTCAGGTCACGATCTCACGGTTCGTGAGTTCGAGCCCCACGTCGGGCTCTGGGCTGATGGCTCAGAGCCTGGAGCCTGCTTCCGATTCTATGTCTCCCTCTCTCTCTGCCCCTCCCCCATTCATGCTCTGTCTCTCTCTGTCTCAAAAATAAATAAACATTAAAAAAAATTTTTTTTTAATAAATAAATAAATAAAATAAAAATGGGCCCTTTACTGACCTTCCAGTGACCAAGACCACAAATGACCTCTTTGGACTAAGAACAAATCTCTCTGTAGAGAGATGTCCCATTTTCCCAGACTGTAGGAAGAGGTACAGCCCATATATGAACACTAAAGGAGATAGAAATAGCAAAAAGTAAAAATGAAAAGAAAAATTAACAAGAAATATACAAGTTTTATTTGAAGTTCAGTGGCTCAGAGCAGAGATTCTGGCTTGACGATGTCTGTGACCGTGGTCAAGAAACTCAAATACCAGGGGTGGTAAAAGAAACATGATGTCAGGTCTGGCTCAGCCTTAATTCTTCCCCAGTGTCCTCTAAGGCTTGGTTCAGGAGTGTTTGAAGATGGACAAATCATCACAGGGTAGTTGGTAGGAGTGATTCATTCCAGAATAACTGTGAAGAGAAATTCCAGAATGATGGATGCCAATAGACCTAGTGAATTGGCCATCCTAGAGGAATGTCTCCAAAGGAAAAAATAAAACTAGGAGGTAAGGTAATGTTAGAACATAATGAAAGCATTACAGTGCTGATGGACAATTTGGGGATAAATTTATGGAAGTTGCTTGGAAAATCAAGTGAACAAATAAAAAGAGAGTGAGAATTATTAACTCTAAGAGAGAGAAAACCATAGTACACCATAGCTCAATTCTAAATAATATATGCATTTTCAAAATAATATTATCACTAAGTATTGATTTCATTAAAAATTATGCTATAACTTTATTGGGAGGATGAGGGGAGGAAAAGGTGAGATGAGGTTTCCAACAAAATCCACATCTTCCAAAGTAAGAAATCAATAGATTATATCTAAAACAAAAAATAATCAAGAAATGGCAATCTATGCAGGGTAATTACAAATTCAGAGGCAAACATCAGAAACAACAGCTAAAACCAAGGTTGTCATTACAGAGTGGAGATGGGGGACAACAAACAATTATTTTTTATATAAATCTTATAGAATTATTTCCCTTTTTAATCTTTCTCAATAGATACAAACATATATACATACATGATTTTGATTGTAAAAAGCATTAAATAAAAAATTTTAAGCATGTTTATTAAAAAAAAAAAAAAAAAAAAAAAAGCATTGATCCTCTACCTCTGAGAGTGGAACAGTTCACAAAAACTAGGAGCATGGTATTTTCTCACCTAAGGAGAGTTGTCATTTTTAAAACATTTAATAAAACTCAATCACAAGTTAAAATAAAAATTTCAAACAAAATTTCTAAACATTTAAACCTGATTTTATGGCTTTTTAACTCACAATAAAAATGTCATGTCAGTACATTCTTTTTGAAGATACTTGACCATTGCTCTCTAGTCAAATTTTTTCTCTTGGAGACATCCACTGAACAGTGTAGCACCTAGAACAGCACCTGCCAGATGGCAGGCACTCCATAATGTTTGTTAAGTGATAAATGAATGCATAAGAAATACTAATTTGTTACACACCTGTGAACATCTAGTATCCTAGCTCGAACTCTGAATGAGTGGGAGAGAGTGTCTTGAGAGCAGAGGCTGTGTCAGATTTACCACTGGGTTCTGATCTGAGACAAATAACATGAGCCACCAAATGCCAAGGACACACTTTATCATAAGCAGGGATTTTATAACAAACATGGCACTTTTTGAGCTATCTAGCATATCACATGCTCACGAAGTCTTGACTTCTGAATGTCTTTCTCCTAACTTATAAGTGAAATGACAGAGAACCTTTACTCATTCATTCATTTAATAAATATGTAATGAATGCCTTCCACGTGTCAGGCACTATTCTAGGCTCAGCTTAAGAAAAAGACCAAGAAGCCAAGATGGCAGAACAGCATGAAAGTTTTTTTGCATCGCACGTTCATGAAATACAGCCAGATCAACACTAAACCATCCTGCACACCTAGAAAATTGATTTGAGGATTAACACGACAATCTTCACAACCTGAACCACAGAACTCAGCAGGTACGTGGCACAGATAGGTGAACTCGAGGAGAGAAGCCGCTGAGGGCAGGGAGCTGTTTTGGCTTGTGGAGAAAGGATGGAGACAAGAGGAGAGTACGGGAAAAGCACCCCCCCAAAAAGCAGTTGGAGAGAAAGTGGAAAAGTAGAAACAGCCACAGGGACTGAACTAAAAAGGGAGAAAGGAGAAAGGAGAGGGTTTAAATTCCATTAAGACTCTATAAACAGGGGAAGCACAGAGTCTGAAACTCCACAGCTTGATACCTGGCGGTGCTCTGGTGGAGAGGGTGAATCCCCAGGAGCAGATTGAGGTCTGGGGGATCCTCAGGCCACCAAAGGAGAGGCTGTTCCCCTGCTGGGAAGACATTTGGTAGAGAGTGTGCAGCCACCCCAGAGCCAGGCAAAGGTCCCAGCAGACCCCAGAGAACAACCACATTCGCTGGTGCTGGTACAAGGATGTTACAGGGGAAGACTGGCACCAGATGTGTGTTGTGGTTTTCCATAATCCCTGAAACACTGCTGCTACACGATTGCGTGAACGTTTTCTGGGGCGGGCTGGCACCCAGCTGCAGTCCCTGGGCATTGGCAGCAGCGCGGTCTCCTGAATGTTCCTGGGTGCGGCCAGCACCCAGCCATTGCTCAGTGAGACCCTCCCCCAGAAGGTCTGAGCGGGTCAAAGCCACAGTCCCTCAGAAGCGAGGGGTTGGGAAACACAGCCGCATCTGAGATAAAACTCTGGCAACCTGATGGCTTGGTCACAGACAGTGTAAAAGCAGGAAGTGGATGGAAGCCAGAGACAAAGGACAGTGTGCTATTGCTGCTTGGGGAGAATAGAGTTCCAATACTAGAGACTGGGTAGCTGGGTGATGCCATTTTCACCCCTGCTGCGCATGTGCATACACACCTACAGGCACCACAACAATCCACCCCAGCAAGCTAAGCAAAGCCATCTAGTGGAGAATGGAGCTGTTACATGAAGCCCCGCCCAGCAGGGCCAACCTCACTCTTCAGGAACACCCTGGGGCATCTCCACCTGCTTAGTTTATGGACTTTAAAGTGTTTCGTAGTTTGACTTCTCGGGGAAAACGATGTAATTTCAATCATATTTCAGTCTGTTCACTGGTCCATCTATTCAATTTTCTTTTCTTTTCATTTCCTTTCTTTTTCTTGAATATAGAAAGAGAAAACATGTATTATCAATTTTTATTAAAAATAATTTTCTTTAATTTTTTCTACTATATTTTTTACTTTTTTGTAAGTTTTTCAAATTCTTCTTTACTTCCATAATTTCATTTTATTCTATTTCATTGTATTCATCTTTTCAAATTTTCAAATGTTTCCCCCTTTTCCCCCCTTTTTTCTCTAATCTATCAAGCTCCTTTCAACAACTAAACCAAAACACACCTAAGATCTAGCATCATTTGATTTTGTGTGTGTGTGTGTGTTATTTTTAATTTTTTAATTTTTTTTACCTTATTAATAATTCCTTTTCTTCCTCAAAATACCAAAATGAAGGAATTCACCCCAAAAGAAAGAGCAGGAAGAACCAACAGCCAGGGACTTAATCAACACAGATACAAGCAAGATGTCTGAACCAGAATTTAGAATCACAGTAATAAGAATACTAGCTGGGGTTGAAAATGAATTAGAACCCCTTTCTGTGGAAATAAAAGAAGTAAAAGCTAGTCAGGATGAGATAAAAAATGTTATAACTGAGCTGAAATCTCAAATGAGTGCCACAGCGGCAAGGATGAATGAGGCAGAGCAGCAAATCAGTCATATAGAGGACAAACTTATGGAGTATAATGAAGCAGAAAAAAAGGGGGAGACTAAGACAAAAGAGCACGATTTAAGAATTAGAGAAATCAGTCACTCATTAAAAAGGAATGACATCAGAATCATAGGGGTCCCAGAAGATGAAGAGAGAGAAAAAGGGGTAGAAGGGTAATGTGAGCAAATCATAGCGAAAACCTTCTTAACCTGGGGAAAGACACAGACATCAAAATCCAGGAAGCACAGAGGACTCCCATTAGATTCAACAAAACCAACCATCGACCAAGCCACAGAAACTTGGCAGGCCAGAAAGGAGTGGCAGGGTATATTCAATGTGCTGAATCAGAAAAATATGCAGCCAAGAATTCTTTATCCAGCAAGGCTGTCATTCAAAATAGAGGGAGAGATTAAAAATTTCCCAGACAAACAAAAATTAAAGGAGTTTGTGACCACTAACCAGCCCTGCAAGAAATTTTAAGGGGGAATCTCTAAGGGGAGAAAAGACAGAAGAAAAAAAAAAAAAGCCAAAAGCAACAAAGACTAGAAAGGACCAGAGAACACCACCAGAAACTCCAACTCTACAAGAAACATAATGGCAATAAATTCATATCTTTCAGTACTCACTCTAAATGTCAACGGACTAAATGCTCCAAACAAAAGACACAGGGTAACAGAATGGATAGAAAACAAGATCTGTCTACATGCTATTTACAAGAGACCCACTTTAGACCTAAAGACACCTTCAGATTGAAAGTAAGGGGATGGAGAACCATATATCATGCTAATGGTCAACAAAAGAAAGTAGCCATACTTATATCAGACAATCTAAATTTTAAAATGAAGACTGTAACAAGAGATGAAGAAGGGCCTTATATCATAATTAAGGGGTCTATACACCAAGAAGACCTAACAATTGTAAACATTTGTGCACCAAATGTGGCAGCAGCCAAATATATAAATCAATTAATCACAAACATAAAGAAACTCATTGAAAATAATACCATAATAGTAGGGGACTTCAACACCCCACTTACATCAAGGGGCAGATCATCTAAACAGAAAATCAGAAAGGACACAATGGCTTTGAATGACACACTGGACCAGATGGACTTAACAGATATATTCAGAACATTTCATCCTAAAGCAGCAGACTATACATTCTTCTCCAGTGCACATGAAACATTCTCCAGAATAGATCACACACTGGGACACAAATCAGCCCTCAACAAGTACAAAAGGATTGAGACCGTACCGTGCATATTTTCAGACCACAATGCTATGAAACTCTAAATCAACCTCAAGAAAAAATTTGGAAAGATAACAAACACTTGGAGACTGAAGAACATCCTACTAAAGAATGAATGGGCTAACCAAGAAGTTAAAGAGGAAATTAAAAAGTTCATGGAAGCCAATGAAAATAATAACACCACAACCCAAAACTTCTGGGATGCAGCAAAGGCAGTCATAAGAGGGAAGTATATAGCAATCCAGGCCTTCCTAAAGAAGGAAGAAAGGTCTCAGATACAGAACCTAACCTTACACCTTAAAGAACTGGAAAAAGAACAGCAAATAAAATCCCAAACCAGCAGAAGACAGGAAATAATAAAGATTAGGGCAGAAATCAATGCTATCAACCCCCCCCCCCCCCGCAAACAAACAAACAAACAAACAGTAGAACATATCAATGAAACCAGAAGCTGGTTCTTTGAACAAATTAACAAAATTGATAAACCACTAGCCAGTTTGATCAAAAAATAAAAAGGAAAGGATGCAAATTTAAAAAAATCAAGAATAAAAAAGGAGACATCACAACCAACACACCAGAAAGAAAAACAATAATAAGAGAATATTAAGAGCAATTATATACCAATAAAATGGGTAATCTGGAAGAAATGGACAAATTCCTAGAAACATATAAACTACCCACATTGAAACAGGAAGAAATAGAAAATTTGAACGGACCCACACCCAGTAAAAAAGTCGAATTAGTAATCAAAAATCTCCCAAAAAACAAGAGTCCAGGGCCAGATAACTTTCCAGGAGAATTCTATCAAACATTTAAGGAAGAGTTAACACCTATTCTCTTGAAGCTTTTCCAAGGGATACGGATGTGTTTTTTTGAAGGGGCACATGCACCCCAATGTTTATAGCAGCACTATCAACAAAAACCAAAGTATGGAAAGAGCCCAAATGTGTCCATCAATGGATGAATGGATAAAGAAGAGGTATATATATATATGTGTGTGTGTGTGTGTGTGTGTGTGTGTGTGTGTATATATGTGTGTGTGTGTGTGTATATATATACACACACACACACACACACACACACACACACAAAATAAGAGTATTACTCGGCAATCAAAAAGAATGAAATCTTGCCATTTGCAACTATGTGGATGGAACTAGAAGGTATTATGCTAAACAAAATTAGTCAAAGAAAGACAAATATCATATGACTTCACTCATATGAGGACTTTAAGATACAAAACAGATGAATATAAGGGAAGGGAAGCAAAAATAATATGAAAACAGGGAGGGGGACAAAACAGAAGAGACTCTTAAATATGGAGAACAAACAGAGGGTTACTGGAGGGATTGTGGGAGGGTGGATGAGCTAAATGGGAAAGGGGCAGTAAGGAATCTACTCCTGAAGTCATTGTTGCACTATATGCTAACTAACTTGTATGTAAATTTTTTAAAAAATAATTAAATTAAATTTTTAAAAAAAAGAAAAAGACCAAAATGTCTACCCTCAAGGAGCTTACTCTCTATGGTAGAGAGACAGACAATATGCAAGATAAATAAGTAAAATAGGTCCATGTAAATGGCGATGAGTGCTAAGAAGAAACATTTGAGCAAGGAAGGGGGATAGAGAGTGACAGGGTTATGGTGAGAAGGAAGGGAATTGTGGCTAAAAGGAAAGGAGCAAGAAGAGTCTGCTGGAGGTGAAGATGTGTTAAGACCTGAAAGCAGTGAGGGAGGCAGAGCCCAGTGAGACTCAACTCCTCTACACAATGCATAGTGGAAAGACAGTGAGCAGGGGTATCAGCTCTGGGGGACCTTCACCCACTGTATGATGGTAGACTAGCCTGACGTGGGGGCTCCATCTCACAAACTATGAGATCATGAACTGAGCAGAAATTAAGAGTCAGCCGCTTAACCAACAGAGCCACCCAAGAACCTCCCAGATGTTAGCTTTTAAAATGACATAGGGGCATCTGGGTGGCTCAGTTGGATGAGCCTCCAGCTTCTGCTCAGGTCATGATCTCATGGTTCATGAGTTTGAGCGCCATATTGGGCTCTCTGCTATCAGCATGGAGCCTGCTTCAGATCCTCTGTCCCTGCGCCCCCCCCCCCCACCGCCCCTCCCTTGCTGGTGCTCTCTCTCTCAAAAATAAAACATCTAAAAAATAAATAAAATGACATAGATAGCTTACAATATTAAAAAAAAACATTTTATAGCATCTAGTTTTCAGAGGTCCTGGGTGGGACAGAGCTAACACCCAGAGCCTGATCTGAGTAATTCTATAAATTCTTCCTCCTCCACACATCTCTGTTTGCATCCACTAATGTACATAGCGACATAGGACTCTTCTAGGGGGTGAGGGGTGGTAGGAAGGCTTTCCCTTCTTTTCAGTTTCATTAATTTAGGCTCTTAATTATTTCCTTTCTTCTGCTTGTTTTGGGTTTCATTGCTTTTCTTTTTCTAGTTTCTTAGAGTAGAAGCTTAGATTATTGATTGGAGACATTGCTTCTTACCCAATGTAAACATTTTAGTGCTATGCACTTTCCTCTCAGCATTACTTTAGTTGAAACCCAGAGATGAGATATAATGAATTGTCATTTTTATTTTGTTGAAAGTATTTTTTTAAAGAGAGGAAGTGCACACACTCGTGAGCAGGGGGGAAGGGTAGAGGGAGAGAGAGAAAGAATCCCAAGCAGGCTCTATCTCAGCTGGATGTGAGGCTTGAACTCATGAACTGTGAGATCATGACCTGAGCCGAATTAAGAGTCAGACACTTAACCAACTGAGCCACCTAGGCACTCCCAAAGTATTTTTAAATTTGTCTTGAGGCTTATTTTCTTTGTCCATGAATGACATAAAAGTATATTGTTTAATTTCTGATTATTTGGGGATTTTCCAGATATCTTACACTTACTTATTTCTAGTTTAATTCCATTGTGCTCCAAGAACATCTTTTTGAGAGTTTCTTTCTGCCTTCTTTCCTCCCTCCCCTCTTCCTTCTTTTCTTCCTTCCTTTTTTTCCTTCCTTCTTTCCTTCCTTCCTCCCTCCCTTCCTTCCTTCCTTCCATCTTCCTGCCTGCCCTTTGCTCCTGGGCCCAGCAGGAGCGCTCCACATGCTCTCTGGCCGACCCCATGACTCTTGCCCACAGGCTGCACCTCCAGGAGCCAAGAAGAGATTTCCATTTTTAAAAGTTTGTTAAGGTTTTCTTTATGGGTCAGTATATGGTCTATCTTGTGCCTGTCCTGTGTGCAACTGAAAAGAATATGTACTGTGCCGTTGTTGAGTACAGTATTCTATAAGTGCCACTGAGGTCACGTTGGTTAATGATATTATTCAGATCCTCTATGTCTTCTTTGCCTCCTTTTTCTATGCATCACTGAAGTCTCCATCTCTAAGTAGATTTGCCTTTTTCTCCTTTGAGTTCTAGCAGTTGTTGCTGTGTGTGTTTTTTTAAGCACTGTTGTTAGCTATGTACACATTTAGGATTATTAAGTCTTTTTGGAGGATTAATTTCTTTATCACTATATAATACCACTATTTATCCTTGAAAATATTCCTTATTTTGAAGTTTACCTTTTCAAATATTAATACAATACAGCTACTCCAGCTTTCTTTAGTGATTGGATGGCGTCTATTTTTTCATCCTTTTACCCATAATGAGGCTATGTTTTCATATTTAAGGTGAGACAATATCAAGTGGTCTAACATATATGCATTTGGAATACCAGAGGGAGAAGAGAGAGAGAATGAGGCAGAAGAAATATGGGAAGAACTAATGGCTGAGAATTTCTCAAAATTCATGACAGACAACAAACCACAAATCCAGGAAGCTCAGAAACATCAAGCAGAAAACACAAAAGCAAACAAAAACATCACGCCTAGGCATATAATTTTTAACCTGCTGAAAATAAAATATAAAAAGGAAGTCTTGAAGGCAGTCAGGGGAAAAAGGCAGATTATATTCCCTAAGGCAGGAGACTCAAGGGTAGTCAGAAACACCATGGTAGTGCCTTTAAGAAGATCTTCAATGCAAAATCTGAAAGAAAGAAAGAAAGAAAGAAAGAAAGAAAGAAAGAAAGAAAGAAAGAAAGAAAGAAAGAAAGAAAGGAAAGAAAGAAGAAAGAAAGAGAAAGAAAGAAAGAAAGAAAGAAAGAAAGAAAGAAAGAAAGAAAGAAAGAAAGGAAGGAAAAGAAAGAAATCTGGAGTTCACTTCTCCAAAGTTATGGCAACCTATTTTGCAGCAACCTTAAAACTTTCAATAGCATGCCCTTTGACCACCAGATATTCCAAAGTACAGAGAAGTGCCTTATTCAAAGCAAACCAGGAAAACAACTCCCTCTACACCAGTACTCACTGACTCCTTCATCAACCCGCCTGCTCTGCCTGCACACCCTGCTAGTGACGTCTGTGCTGTTGTCCCCACAGGCCCTGAAGAGGGTGACTGCAGAAGAGAGTACACTCGTAGGCACACTCGACATTGGGAAAGAAGGAGACTGAACATATTACCAGGTGTGGATGACCCAGCTAAACTTCCTAAAACAGCCTGGGAGTGAGAAGGGGTGAGAAGGGGACTTAACCACATTCTGCTTTCACAGACATTAGGGAGACCACTGATATGGAGATTGGCAGGGATAATACCGGGCTGCTGGCGATGTCCTCTCGGCCAGTTTTGGCACCTGTACCCTGGTTTCCTGCCCCTGAGGGAGAGAAAAAGAAACCCAAAGCAACGACAACAGCAAAAATCAAAAAAGACAGAGAAAATCACAACAAGAGCAAACCAAATAGGGGAAACTATCAAGGACACAGCACGAGAATGAAATGAGTATGTATTTACTCCAGAAAAACTAGAGGTAGGATGGCAGACAGAGGAAAATTGAAAACTAAAATATAAACCATGACACAGAATAATTAAATGATGGGAAACAGATGTGAGTGTGTGTGAGGAGAAGAGGAAATGAAGAGACAGAAAGAAAACCCAAGTTGGCTATGAGAGGGCGAGCGGCTCTCGCGGCACGGGGTTGACTCACGGATGCGGGATGGGACATGTGTCCTAGACAGAGGGTGCTAAGGAAGGAAGGCAGAAGAAAGGGTGCTGGTGCCCAAGGCCACAGGTGAGCAAATGAAGTAGGCTTGTACTGGCAGTCTTCTTCCCCTAAATGCACTGAGAAAAAATTGTTAACGGGCTCACAACGCATCAAGCAGCTGATGATTAAAATGATTTGCAGGGTGCTGATTAGCAACCCCAAGCCTCAAACGTCCTTAGAGGTGAGCAGAAGGGTGTTAAGCCCCCAGTTGCTCCTGTAGCTCTCAGCTGGATCAAGGCTTCCTCACTCTGCTACCTTTATTTTTAAGGACAGAATCTAATTCGTTTTCCAAACAACTACCTCCAAAGCACCAAATTGCACTGGCAGTCACAGCAGGGGGACTCCCTCCCTGCAGTCAATTCTCCATACCATATGCTCACATGCCAAATTTCACACCTTCAACACTATATATTTTGGAGAGACTAAGAAATCATATCCCTAACGTAGTGATTCAAAGGATCTCACTTTGGCAAAAAGGACCATCTGAAATTAGGCTCGTTGGGGTAGGGGTGGGGATGGGTCCAAAAATCTGTCCTAACACAGCAGGTCATGATGCCCCCACCTACCAAGTTAGTGTTGTTGGAGCCTGAACACTCTCCCATGGGGGAGATCACATGTGGGAGATCACATGTGCTATTAGCCTCTTTTCACACTGGACTTAGCAGCTACTGGAAAGATGATGGTTCTCTGGAAATGACAGAATGATTGACTGGAGTCTCTCTTCTCCATGGATCAGTGGAGGGAATGGGATTTTTCTTACTTGCTTGCATGATTTCCTATTACCAAATGGAATATTAAAATCTTATAACAATGATAAGGTGACCACAATCTGAGTCTGAAACTCCCGTGACTGTGCTCCCATAGAAAGAAATAGGCACGGGTATTATTTTGAATCCTCAGATTTCAATTGTGTGTGACAGAACATTAGAGTTTTATTGTCCGAGTAAGGGGATACAGTGTGGGAAGGCAGGGTTTTATGAGACCCAAATTACTACGAACATTTACCACACGTGTTATTAAATTTTTACCTCAAATCCTCCAAATGTCTGCCCTTGTTTTTCTTTCCTGGACCAATTCCCAGCTCCCCATTGAACTCGGGTGTCACGTGGGTTGCACAAATCGACTGCATGCTCTGCATGCAGTTCTGTTCCCACCTGCTGAAGAGAAGGACCCCTCCCTGAGGCTCACCGTGGAGAGGAAAGCACTTCTTCTGCCGGGAACTCAGCTGGCCTCTCAGACCAAGCTTTGGCATCCAACAGAACGGCAAGCTCTCCCATGAAGTCAGCACTTCCTAGGTTCTAGGAGCTTCCTGACCAAAACTCCAGCCTGACAGCCAAGCTTTTGTCTATTGAGGTGTTGATGGGATCCCTCAAAGAGTCATCTCTCAGGTACCAATGAACTGCACCTTCCCTCATCAGGGTTTCCATGGTGTGTGGGTTAAATTATGTCCCTCCCACCAAAAAAGATAGGCTGAAATCCTAACCCCTAGTTCCTCAGAACCTTACCGTACTTGAGATAGGGTCTTTACAGAGGTCATTAGGGTGGGCTCTAATATAGCTGGGGTCCTTATTTTAAAAAGAAATTTGGGGCTTCTGTGTGGCTCAGTTGGTTAAGCATCTGACATTGGCTCAGGTCATGATCTCACAGTTCGTGAGTTTGAGCTGTCTGTGTGGACAGCTCTGAGCCTGGAGCCTGCTTCGGATTCTATGGCTCCCTTTCTCTCTGCCCTCCCCCACTCACACTCTGTCTCTCTGTTTCTCTCTCAAAAATAAACATTAATTTTTTTTTTAAATAAAAAGAAATAAAGAGAAATTTGGACACAGAGACAGACATACATAGAGGGAAAACAAAATGTGAGAGACACAGGAAGAGATGCCATCTACAAACCAAGGAGAGATCCTGGAACAGACCCTTCCCTCACAGTCCTCAGAAAGAAATAACCTGCTGACACCTTGGTTCCGGAAACCTAGCCTCCAGAGCTGGGAGACAATGCATTTCTGCTGCTTAAGCCAATCAATTTGTGGTACATTGTTGCAGCAGTCCCAGGAAACTGACATTCTTGGCTTCCTGTCCTCGGCACCAAGCCGGTCAGGACCAAGGGAGAGCTTGTCTATATCTGAGCCAGTTTAATTTTGGATGGCATTCCACAGTGGAACGAGGGAACTGAGTGCCACAGGGCCAAGGAGTGTTATTAAGAATATTATAAGAGCTTTGCTCCCTTACAAGACATGGAGTCCCTTGACCCAAAATCTAAATGTAACGGACACATAGACCGTGTGTGTGTGTGTGTGTGTGTGTGTGTGTGTGTGTGTCCCATAAGATAGTGGGTATGAAATGGTTATCCAGAAGTAAGGTCCCCAAGGAGGCTCCCCCAGGGCCTTGCCCAGGGTGCTGTACAGGTGGTATCATGACTTTCATATATATATATATATCTAGATATATATATATCTATATCTATATATATATCTAGATATATATATATATGGCTTTCATATTCTGCCCCACCGAACCGCTCCCATTCAGCTTGGATTCCGGTCAGAAAACAAACCTGTCGGCCAAAATAACAACACAGCTTTGTCCATAAAAATAAATTAACATAAAAACATTAAGCTCCTCGAAAGGAAAGGTTCCATAGACCTAAAGGGCAGCAGTTCTAGCTGAAGGAATGCCATGATTAGAAGGATAAATTGTTTCTTTTTAAAATCTATTAAGAAAGGGGATGGCTTGGGGCGGGGGGAGGGGTGCGGGGGGGGGTGGAGTTACAGACAAGGTTGTACTTGCGTTTAACTGAAACACAACGGAGAGACGTCGGATATATTGTTTTCACTGGCTGGAATAGTAGTTGTATCCCCCCCTACTCTAAGGAGAGGCCCTGAAAGCTCACTCGGCCACCTCTGAGGCGTGAACATGGGTAGCCGTCCCCCGCCCCCAGGGTGGCCCGGCACGGGCGGGGGGAGGGAGGGTAGGCCCCGCAGGAGGCGGGGCGCCAGCTCGCAGCCGCTGAGAGGCCAAAAGTGGAAGCGGCGGAGCTTCCTTTGGCTCCAGGGGTCCGAGGAGAAGCAGCTCTGTGCTGGGAGCGGGCACAGGGGACGTGGTCGGTAAAACCGCGGACGCCCGACTCCGCCCTGGGTTCTGGAGGGCCTGGGGCCCGGCCCGCGGCCGAGGAGTGCCGGCGGAGCTGGGCGATGGGGGTGCCTGCAGCAGCGCTCCAGCCACCCCTCTGGGGCCGCGGGCTCCAGGAAGGGGCACCGGATGTCCCCGGCCCTGCCCGCCGGCCTGACCCCCCCCCACGGCCACCTCACGCCCCCTGGCGGCCACAGCTGGCTCGCCTGCTCCCGCGGCCGTCCCAACGCGGGCACTGAGCACCTGCACTTGGGGGAGATGGTGGGGGCAAGGTTTCGGGGACTCTAGTGCCTCCTAGGGGCAGGGAAGAAGAAAGTGGCCGTTTCCACCGAAGGGACCTCTTTCAGTGTCTTCACGACTAGGAAATGACAGCTGAGCGTCCTCCAAAGCATCTACCCACCTGGTCACCCAGTTCTGGTGGCAGAACTGAGCCCGCATTTGCATGTCCCCCAGGGAGGATCCTTATTCCTCCTGAGGGCGCCTTTGCTCGCCTCTTCTGCAGATATTAGGTAGCTTAATGCTTTGCCGACCCCACCGGTTAGATCCCCTTGACTATCTATGTGTGATCCGGATATCCCGTCTTGTCAAATATAAGACTTGCCAAGCCTGCCAGCCTACCCTGGAGATTTGGAACTCGCCAGTCTCCACAATCATGTGAGCCAACTCCTTAAAGTAAATCTAGACAGATACAGATATAGGTTTATTAATCAGGCGATAGCTGTAGGCTTGCGAATAAAGTGTATAGCTATAGGTGCATTCTCTTGGTTGTGTGTCTGGAGAACCCTGACTCCTGCGGGATCCCCAACACAGCTCAGACCCATCCCTCACCCACTTCAGAACCTGGTCCAGCAATACCCCTCTTATGTCTTATCAGTTTTTCCTCTCCAGAGATGACTTCCTTCTGCATAAAACATACTGCTGTTTCATCTTTTTAAAAGTCTTGACTTGGAAATCTTTCTTGGAAGTTCTCTTCCAGCTGCTATTCCATTTCTTTGGTCCTCTTGCAACAACATTCCTCTAAAGAGTTGTCTGTGTTCTTTGTCCCCAGTTTCTCTCCTCCCGGTGCTCTTTGTTTGCCTTTTTATTGTGAAATTGACAAACATAAAAAAGGTGGAGTGGGGGGTAAAAACAAAAGCACAAAGCTTAATGATTTATCCAAAACAAATACCCTTGCTACCACCATCCAGGTCAAGAAATAGCACATTAGCAAGAACAGAAGTCTTCCTCATACCCCCTCCCACTTCCTACCCATTTCCACCCCCAAAGGTAAACATCATCCTGACTTTTATGAAAATGACTTCCTTCACTGATTTGATTGCTTTGCCATCTAAGCATGCATCCGTAAACTTTGTACTTTAGTTTTACCTATTTCTTGAATTTTAAGTAATGGGATAATTAAAAATGTCTTCTGTAGGGCTGGGTGGCCCAGTGGGTTAAGCCTCTGACTTTGGTTCAGGTCATGATCTTACTGCTTGCTCGTGGGTTCAAGCCCCTCATCGGGCTCTGCGCTGACAACTCAGAGCCTGGAGCCTGCTTTGGATTCTGTGTCTCCCTCTCTTTCTGCTCTTCCCCTGCTTGTGCTTTGTCTCTCTCTGAAAAATAAATAACAACAAAAAAAATTTTAATGTCTTCTGTAATTGCCTTCTTTCACTCAATATTGTGTTGGTAAAATTTACCATGTTGACATATATAACTGCATTTCATTTGTTTTCATTAACTTATATTATTCCTTTGCATTAGTTATCTATTGCTGTGTAACAAATTACCCCAGAATTTAGCAGCTGAAAACCAACATTTATCATATCACCCATGTTCTGAGAGTCCAGAATCATTTGTGGTTTAGCTGGGTGTTCTGGTTTATAGTCTCTCAGGTAGTTGTAGTCAAGCTATCAGGCCTTCAGGCCTTCAGCCCTGATGACTTAACTAGGGCTGGAGGATCCACTTCCAAATTCACTCACATGGCTGTTAACAAGAGATTAGGTCCTTGCCATGTGGGCCTCTCCATAGGACTGCTCATGACATAGATTCCCCAGAGGAAATAGTCCAAGAGAAAATATGGGAATGAGAGCTCCCACCATAGAAGCTACAATGTTTTTTATAACCTAATCTCAGAAGTGACACAGCATCGTTGCTGTTGTGTGCTATTGATCACACAGAGACCAAGCTGGTCCATTGTGGGAGGGGACCAGCCACGGATGTGAGCACCAGGAGGCAGGGATCACTGGGGACCATCTTGCAGGCTACCTATCATAACCTTTGTATAAACATAGAAAAATGTATTTATCCATTCCATTATCAGTCGACATTTGGGCTGTTTCTGGTTTGGGACTCTTATGAATAGAGCCTCTATGAACATTCTTTTATTTAAAAAAAAAAAATTTTTTTAACGTTTATTTATTTTTGAGACAGAGAGACAGAGCATGAACGGGGGAGGGTCAGAGAGAGGGAGACACAGAATCTGAAACAGGCTCCAGGCTCTGAGCTGTCCGCACAGAGCCCGACGCGGGGCTCGAACTCATGGGCCGCAAGATCATGACCTGAGCCGAAGTCGGCTGCCCAACCGACTGAGCCACCCAGGCGCCCCTGAACATTCTTAATACATGTCTATCAACACATATGTGCATGCATTTCTATTGGCTAAATACCTGAAAGTTTAATTACTATGTCCCTGCCTATAAATAAGCTCAACTTTAGTAACTAATGGACAACTGTTTCACAAAGTGATCTACAAATTTATATTTTTACCAGGAGCAGATGAGATTTCAACATACTATGTGTCCACCACTTGGTATTGCCAATCTCTTTCACTTCTGCCATTCTGGTGAACATGTAGTGATGATATCTCAATGTTCATCTCCCTGATGGATAAAGAACTTGCACAGCTGTTCACGTATTTGTATTGCTCTTAGGACATAGTGTTTTGTGAAGTGTAGCACACATGGAGACATGGCACTCAGATCCTCCTTCAAGGAATGACATGCTGCCTACTGGCAGGGAGTATGGTCAGGAGACAGCAGCCAACAGTTTCTTCAAGGTTGGCCTTGAACCTTGTCAAGGTCCTGCTCTTCCTGGGGAGCTCATGCTCTGACTGAGCAAGGCAGAGCTATAAAGGCACAGCCATTCCAGCCTGAAACGGGACATACTAATGAGTGACATTTACTCCTGAGCACCTCCCGGTTGGCCCAGGCTTTGCTAGACCCACATCAAAGTTCAGCTCCTTTTTCGCCCCATCCTGCTTCATCCCTGTTTTATTCACAATAAACATCTTGATTTTTTTTTTTTTTTTTTTTTTGA
Organism: Panthera pardus; assembly: GCF_024362965.1. Taxonomy (NCBI): domain Eukaryota; kingdom Metazoa; phylum Chordata; class Mammalia; order Carnivora; family Felidae; genus Panthera; species Panthera pardus. The sequence goes on along the minus strand of NW_026526732.1, from coordinate 54,389,204 downwards.
GAGAGAGAGAGACAGCGCATGTGTGCACACACGCACCCATGCAATTAGGAGAAGAGCAGAGGGAGAGGGAGAGAGAGTATCAAGCAGGCTCCAAGCCCAGTGCAGAGCCTGACACAGGGCTCGATCTCACGACCCTGAGATGATGACCTGAGCCAAAATCAAGAGTCGGACTCTACACTGACTGAGCCACCCAGGTGCCCCGACATCTTGTTTCTTAATAAACATCTGGTACCACAAACTCCTCAGTGTCTGTTTCTGAAGGACTCGATCTGTGGCACAAACTGTCTTTTCAAGCCTATTGCTGATTTTCCTATTGAGTTGTCTTTTTTTCTTCTTACTAATTTGTAGGAGTCTTTTGTTTAGTATGGATTCAAGTCCTTTGTCAATGACGTGTGTGGCAAATATCTTTTCCCACTCTAGGGCTTTCGTTTTTCACTTCTTTATTGTGTCTTTGAAGAACAAAAGTCCTTCATTTGGATGTAATTCGATTTCTCAAATTTTTTTCCTTTTTAGACATGCCCTTTGTATCCTACCCTGAGGTCATAAAAATCTCTTATATTCTAAAAGCTTTCATTGTTTTGCCTTTCAAATTTAGATTTACAAGCCACCTGGAATTAATCGTTTCATAAGGGATGAGACAGAGGCCATGTGTCAGTTCCTCCCCTCCCCCCCCCCCCCCCCTGAATGGGTATCCTATTGTCCCAGCTCCACATTTTGAAAACACTTTCCTTTCCTTCACTGTTCTGCAATGCCAACTTGTCACGTATACCAGGTGTGTGAGTCTGTCCACATGTGCAGGGCTGTTTCTGGATTTCCCTTCTGTATCACTGGCCTTTTTGCTTTTGTCCCAATACCACCCTGTCCTCGATCCCATTCCTGTTCAAGCCCCCTTGGAACAGGGTTTTGCCTCCAGCTGTTCCACTGCAATTGCTCTTAGGAAAATCTCAGGTCAATTCTCAGCTGTCATTTTACTTTCTTTCTGAGCAGTAGGTGACACCAATGGCACCCCTTCTCCTGCCACAGTGTCCTCCTGGTCACTGCACTCTTGGTTTTCCTGCTCTCCTTCTCTGCCTCCAGGACCACTGCCTTCCCCCCTCCCCGCCTCCAACCCTGTAATGTCAACCCCCCTCAGGGCCCAGACCTCTACTCATATTTCTTTAGGGATCCCATCCAGCATGTAAATGCCATTTAACCCTAAATTTGTATTTCTAACTGGACTTTGTTCTCAAACCCGACTCCTACATCCAGCCGCCTCCCTAAGATTTTCATATGAAGAATCTCAATCTAACATATCAAAACAGGACTTCTAATTTTTCCTCCCAGATCTGTTCCACCTCTTGCCTTTACCTTCTCAGCTGATGGCAACTCCCTCCTTCCACTTGTTCAGGCACATCCTTAGCAGCATCCTTACTCCCTTCTTTCTCTCATAGCAGCACATCCGACTCATTGGGCGAGCCTGCTGGCTTTACCTTCAAATATGCACAGCCCAAATCCAAACACTGCCCCCTACCTCCACGGCTGCCACACCGTCCACGTCTGCCACACCATCGGAGCCTCCGTATGGGCTGAGGCACAGCTATACTACAGCACCTATTGCCTTGTAATGTATGTAAAAACCTCAGGGAGGTTTCTGCAGTAACCTCACTGGGTCTTCCTGCTTCAAGCCCCCTCTCTTTAGTCTGTTTCTGTTTGTGTGTTTTAAACACAACAGCCAGAGGATCCTTTTAAGACACAAGCAGATCCCGTCCCTCCCTTGCTCAAAAACTTGCAGTGGCTCCCACTTCACCCAGAGTAGAAGCTGATGTCCTTACAAGGGCCTACAGGGCCCAGCCTGCTGTGACTTTGCTCTCTCTCCCCTGATTCACTCTGATCCACTCCCTGGCCTCTTGAGTGCTCTGCATACAGGCCAGGCCGCTAGTGTCTTGGAGCCTGTGTGTTTGCTTTGCCCTCTGTCCAGAACACTCTGCCCCCAAATCTGTATGGCTAACTTCTTCATTCCTTCTTCATTCCTTCAAGCCTTGACCCAGACGTCAGCCTTGAGATGAGGCCCGTCTTGACCATGAAAACTGAAACTGTCCTCCCTGCCTTCTTTTCCTTTCTCTACTCCTTTTTCCATTACACTTAGCAAGTTCAGATATACTATTTACATTACTTATCTGTTATGTTTATTGTTCATTCTTTACCCCCTGGTAGAATGCATGGCAGGGATCTTTTCCTGCTTTTTCTGTTCTGTTCTCTTTGTGTCCCAAGCACCTGGAACAGCAAACAATAGCCTACTATTAGCTTTGTCCTCTGCCCCTCCCTACACCCTCAGGCCCCTGGCCCTGGAGCCCGAGAGGAACCTCCTTTGGGGAGGAGGGTGCTTCCTGTGGTGGCTCTGCTGTGGGAGGCTGTGTGGCACAGGTAGACACATGGGTTGTGGACTGTGTGCAGCAGCCTGTATGGAAAGGTGCCTGCATCCCTGCTCCAGTTTTGTCACCAGCTGTGACAAGTCACTTCTCTTCTCTGGGTCTTCCTTTCTAGGTCTCTCCCTCACATCAACACCTGGCCCTCTGTGGGTAAAACCGGGAGTGCAATTTACTTCAAACTAGAGCTGAAGAGAAGTCATTAACTTCCCACAACAGTGCCACGCCACGGAGGTAGCTCCCAAGACCAAAAGCCAGGGATTTTGGGGGCGCCTGGATGGCTCAGTCAGTTGAGCATCTGACTTCAACTCAGGTCATGATCTCAGGGTTTGTGAATTCAAGCCCTGCTGTCAACCCAGAGCCCGCTTCAGATCCTCTGTCCCCTTGCCCTCTGCCCCTTCCCCATTCGCGTTCTCGGTCTCAAAAATAAACATATAAAAATAAAAAAAATTTTAAAAACCCAAAAACAAAATCCAGGGATTTTGTTTCTAGTCCACATTACAGACAGTTTATGTGGACAGTTAGGGAGGATTATAAATACCTTAGTACCAAATGCAAAGTAAACTTTGCAAATCATACTGAGATGGAGGAAGGCTTCCTTTTTAAAAAAAATTTTTTTTCTCACTCTAAATTTTTTTCTCTTTAACACACATTCAAGAATCTACTCAAAACTCAGTTTTAGTATTACCAAACCCAAACTCCCATCTGAAATGTGCTCTTCCTGAAGTGTCACTTCTGACATTTAGTGAGCTACCCTGTCATGAAGTCAGCAGACTTGAAAGACGTGGGGGTTTTCAGTGTATAAAGAAAGAATGCTGTGAATCATAACACTATAGTTTCATCTCCAATTCTCAAAAGCACTTCGCTGAAAATCGCATTAATCCTTGTAATTTCCATGATAAAAGGCCTGGATCAGGGTTTTGTGAGGAAGGGGCGGGGTAAGTGGGGCCAGAGCTCCTGGGGATTGTGGGAAAGACTAAGTGCAGAGTTCTGACCCAGGAGTTGGTTGTGGGCAGAGCTACAACTTCAGGACACTTGGGAGGGATGCCTTGCTTCCCTTTGGCGGGGGCACCCCTCCTGGTGCTACCTTTCCGCTCTGTTTCAGTGTGTGTGTGCTATCGCGTCAAGGAGACCAACTGTAGGCTTTTGGAGAAACTTGGAAAGAGAAGTTCAGCACAGCCAGTGACTGAAGTCCCAAGGACGTGGCAGAAAATCAAGAAATAAAAAAGCTGGAGAGACACTAAGAGAACACTGGATGTTAATTATACTGGCATTTCTTTTTTAAAGGCTGGAGAAACTTTGGATGCGATTATAAAGTAAGTAGACTAATTTTACAAAGATATAGATGCAGACTAATGCATAGAAATGAGGGAGACTATAGTTATCCTGGTAATATTATTGGATGTCTCAAATGCAGCTCAATGATCATGATTTTTAAAGTCTCTCATTAAATTTTAGTCACATGCCTCATTCTTGATCAAAATGTCTATCAGCAAATTTGATTCCCCTCCCCATTCATCTGCATAATCTCTAACTTTGACTTTTCACAGTCAAAACCAAAAATAAATCTTCCTTCAAAGGACGATCCCAGGTGCCAGCACGACTCTTGAGACTATTTCAGAGCTTCCTCAATTTCAACCAAAGTCCAAAGATTCGCTGTAAACAGAGGTACTTATGTATTTTGAATTCTTTTGACAATTTTCCACGGGAATCTCATGTTTCTGCACACCTTGTGAGAGGAGGCACAGAGCTTTCTCGTTCCAGACTATCTTTTTATGTAGGAAACAACCTTGGAAGAGAGAGTTTTCCCCTCTTGGACAGCCTTGCTTGCATGCCCTTTAAAAGACTAGGCTTCCTGAGCTGGAAATTCCTCAGCTGTGACAGCCTCTACCTGGGCTACTCAGCGTCGCCCCCATGAACTTGGAAGACCAGAGGAGCAGATGAGGAACAGGAAGCTCACGCAGCCAGAGAGCCTTCTAACCTGGGACTCTCCTTCCGGTCTTTGGCCAACGTCCATGACACTGTGGCAGGTTAACTTGTTAGCTTGCACACAGGGTCTGACCCTTCATAGCTGTTGACACCAGTCACCCCCGAAACTTAAATCTCATAGAATAAAAGGATTTCTTTGTCCTACCTGATTTTCCACCTCTCTCAGGCAAACGATCTAATACAATTCCAGTGCAATGAATACGTATGGATTGTCTTCTGGAGTTTGTTGTAAATGCACTTAATATTTCCAGCCAGAAAAATGAGAAGTTAATATAATGTATTAAAAGACATATGTAACAGAGACAATGGTTAGATAGGACTAAAAGAGGTTAAAGGGGAAGAAGGTAATCCTAGAAGGTGGAAATACAATAAATCGCAAAGCACATATTTAATTTTGGTTTAGTCCCACAAGAGAAACCCTTCTTTGCTTAATTGAAAATTGTGGCCCTATCGCCCTCTACCGGAACCAGGCTGGAAACTACAGGGAAATTGTTTGAAGTTGCTCTTCATGGAATCTGCTCACATCTGTTATGCATTGCTACCACTTTTCAGATTTTAAAGTATAAACCTCAGGTGTTCAGAAAGATAAAGGAACACAGCTCCCTTTGCATCTGCAGCCTGACAGGTTAATGCTGAACCACCTCATGCTGAAAAGAGTGGGCAGTCCTTCCCAATACTCACCTTTAATTTGTAGCAGCCAGATTACAGGACCACTAACAGAACCACTAACAGTAGCCTTTGCTGGACATCCCAACAGGTCGTCCCTAGCACTTCTGCCTCCACCTACCTCACTTCTATTCCATGGACATCTGCTTAGAACCCTTCCCTCATCTATTAACCCCATCACCAAATCTATTCAGTTCCATCTCAGAAAGTATCACTTTGCTCCTGGGCCCTACAGGACTAGACGGAATGCCAACTCTTCCAGCAGAGTAACATCACACTGTGAACTCAAACGGTGAGTGCCAAAAGTCCAAAACTTCATTTTAGTTTAAATGTTACCCTATCTAGGGGCGCCTGGGTGGCTCAGTTGGTTGAGCAGCTGACTTCAGCTCATGATCTCACAGCTCGTGAGTTCGAGCCCCGTGTCAGGCTCGGATTCTGTGTCTCCCTCTTGCTCTGCCCCTAACCCACTCACATTCTGTCTCCGTCTCTCTCAAAAATAAACATTAAAAAAACAAAATAAATGTCACCCTAACTGTACCTAAAAGCAGCATGCCTAAATGTTTTGATCATGCACTGAAATCAGAAAAAAATATATAATGCACCAATAAATGTATTATTTATTTACAAATTATATAAGTGTACAATTGTACAATATATTATGTACATTATAAAACACACAAAAATAGAAATTTAAAAGGATGAGAGTAAATACAAATAACCATTTTACCTTTTCCCCACGGACTGATTATCTGCATACCCCAGGGATATATAACACACCCACCTGAAACCACAGCCCTAAAGCATGCCAAGGATTGCTGTATTTGGATTTTTAGCTCAAGTTACAGAAAAATGTGCAAGATCATAGCTTTTACAGTTTTGCAAAATAGCCCTAATATCTAGTTTAAATGTGTGAAGGTGTTTGACACTAACTTAAGACACATTAGGACCAATCACCACACAGCCAATGAAATGGTACTTTATGGTTCAATGTTAGCCGTTTCATCTTAAGGCAAACTTAAATGGGGGTTTCATAGAGTTAAGTAAGAATATTTGGGGACAAAAATGCTTTCAAGAAATACTTAAAGGATGACGATTTGCCTGTTTAAGAAAAGCAAAAAACAAAAAACAGCTAGTACCTAAAAAAGTAATTCCTCTGCCTACAGTGGAAAAGACTTTAAAAGCGGTGGGGGGGGGGGGGGGGGGGCATCCCAAACAATGACCGTTAGCTAATGCAAATGGTTTAGAATGGATTGCCACACATCTGCCTGTCCTAATACCAGTGAGTCCTTAAGAACATGAATTCTTTGATTTCTATAGCCCCAGTATCCAATCATTGCCCTGGAAACATAGAAACGCAGTGAATATATGACATATGATGAACAACCCCTCAAATACATAGACTGCGGAGTTACATTTGAAATAACTGTTGCGAAAGAACACTTCAGCATCTGGCTTTGATTTGTTGAAGCAAAGAACTAGATAGACCTCATGGTCAGCAATACACTCAGAGAGTTTCATTACATTCCTCAACATCCTCCCACATCTTTTCCCCATCAGTCAGTCCTTTGGCATCCCACAACCCACATTGCTTCCACCCAAGGTCTGAGCTTCCCGCCATGCAGCAGAGTAAAACAGCAAGCCAAGCTTGTCCTTCTCCACCCCTCAGTGCAAGCTGGGAGAAATGTAAGGGTATTACCCCACACAAAGTGCTCCTTAATTTTAAAAAGTTATTCATGAAAACTTAAAAACTTTGTAGAAAGGACATGAACATCTGACTTTTGAGATTGGGATATACACATGACAAACACCATGGGGCCTCAATCAAGTTTTATAACACTAAACTTTACAACTGCTAGACTTTCAAGTGTGGTCTCCTCATGGAAGAGTTATCTTCTAATAGGTACTTCGCCGATTTAGAGAAATAAAAATACTACACAACTTAAATAAATTTCATAAATAACGTTTCACTTTGTGTACACGTTTTCATCTGTATGCTCGATTATTCTGTTGACAAAATAGTTTCTTGATGAAAACAAAACTGAAACTACACTAAGAGTTTCCATTAGATTAATGCAAACCAGGGTCAGTTATCAAATCTTGATCAGGAGAAGACAGGATATGGAGTTTAGAGATTTGCTGAAGAGACAAGAACCATAAACCGAAGGCTCAGTTCTTTCACTATTGCAATATGGAGGTTTTTTTTTTTTTTACCTAAAGTACTTATTAGAGGATAATGTACTTACTTGGTTGGGAAGTACATATAGATCACCTAGAGAGCAAAGGAAAACAGACTAGTGGCATTTTCTAAGGTCAAGGTGATGCTGTTTTGTTAAGTACTATGGTGAGTTACTAGGTTGTGAAATCATCCTCTCTAAACACAGAAAGCCTCTGTAAGACAAAATGGCTACTAGAATAGAAATACCTTCTTGAAAATTATCTTTTAAGAAAACCAGGACATGTGTACATTACACACTGGTTCGTTCATACGTTTTCTTGAACAACTCCTTTTGCTTGATGCTACGGGCAGGGCTCACTGCCTTCTACCACACTTAAGTGACCAGCAGCTGTCTCACCCGACAGTCTCACCTTCCCAGCAAAACCTAACTCAAAAATTAAACCCTCTACTTGCGAAGAGAAACAACTCCTCAGTGGCACTTCTGCCTGCCAAGGAAGGGTCTAACACCTTTAAAGAGAAAAACAGGTGATGGAGTTTCCAATGGAGAAATCGCTTTGAACATACTGAGAAAATATTACATCCTAAATTTAGAACCAGGAAAACCATTCATGTTTTTGGTAATTTTCACATTTTATTTCCAACTACTGCAGTAACAAAACACCAGTGGTAATTCTGAATGGAAAGTGGCAACCTTTTAAATCAGTAAGGTCACAAATCAGTATTCCAACCGTACTTTGGCCTATGGAGATTTTGATAGGAGAGGGATTATTACAATCAGTCCTGTAATATCACAGACATACGCTTCCTCAGTAACTAGTAATAAAAATATTCATCTTACCTCAGTGATTCATCATGTATACATTTCTACTCTCTATAAGCACTATCCTTCGGGGTTGCAGTGTGTGAGGGGGAAACTCCTCCCACTCATACGGTTTTCTATGCCATACAGACACAGTGGCCACTCGAGCAGTAATGGACATTATTAAATTTTAGTTGAAAAATAAAAGAATGAATTATCCTATTATATGCTTTCTCTGGGAGTAAAAAGACACACCGTTACAAATGTAAAATGAGCCAAACTTCTATTTTATTGACAGGAGTCCAAAATGAATACAAAAAAATGCCTCCACTGCATGTTATCTATTTTTTTCCTTAAAAGGCTTCTGAGTCAGGTAGATTAAAAGCTAAGAATGTATTTTAGCTTTTATAGTGAACCTTTTAAAAAAGACTTAATAACATGAGTCACCAACATCAGAGAACATATGGTCCCACACTCATTTTTAGACCTATAGTTTATAAAAAGAATTAGATCCTGCACTGATCTGCTAAAATAGAGGCTTAAAAATGTTTTAAGCCATTAAAAGCCATTTTTATAACCTAATAACTCTGGGCAATTAAGAAAAGGAAAATCCCCAAATGTAGCCCTCTGTATTATGTGGAATGTGACAGAATGCCAACTTATGACCAAGATAGATAAAAATAAAAAGTTTAAAGCTATGAATAGAGCTGTTATAAATAGTCTTGTATCACTGCAAAATGTCAATAAAATGAATGATAGAGCTTATCAAAAGATTAAAACTTGAGCAGATGTTACTTAAAACGTATGTGTGGTGTTTATCATCCTCTAATGTTTGCTACAAACTAAAGCTAAACAAAGAAAAGTTGCTCACTTATAGATTGGTTTTCATGTACCTTTACTTTTACTGGGACCATAAAATGATCAGATAATACATAGCCCACACTTCTGGACAGTTATAACAAAGGGTTTATTATCGTTTGCAGATGAAACAAATGCACCATCCCATTCATACGTGAAAGGCTCTAACAAGCCTTAAGCGTTTTGGACTGCACCAAGGCACCACCATTGCCCAGTTGTATTATGCACCCATTTCGAGTAAAGAACTAATACCTCCCTCAACAGCAGTTCTGCACTGTTTCTGGTTTATTATACACTTCCGAAACAGCAAAAATTTGCAAGTATGTGCAAATATTGTGGTCCAGTCATAGTACTGCTTAGTCATCATCTTCCTCCTCTTCTTCCTCTTCCTCAAAGCTATCTTCAAAGCCCTCGCTGTCTTCCTGGTCTTCATCCCCCTCTATTGCTGTATCCCACTGTGGGTGATTTTCCGGTACAGGCTTAGCCTCGTGAACTTCCAACTATAAAGAAGAATTAAATGCAGACATGAGAAATTTGGGAGGAATAGTGAAGAAATATATGATAAAAGATTTTCTTTGACTGCAACAATTATAAAGAAATAGATTTTATGGTTCTAGCTCTAAATTTAACATATTTGCTTATAACAGACATTCATCCCAGAAATAAAAAGGCAATCTACTAACATGCTAATGTCATTAAATTTCTAATACAATTTGACATTTTAATTTTACAGAAACTATACTATTTACTCTGTAGCATGGAAGATTAATAATTGTGACTCTTGAGCAACAACAAGGTATGTCTCAAGAAGTCTGCTGAGGGAAGAAAACCTCAAGTGTGACTTTTGCAGCCTCCAGCTTCCTGAAATAAAATTCTGTAGACAATGGAAAGAAATAGGATATCCTCATGGGAGAAAAACAGGCATGCCTTTACCAGCTCCCTATACTTTGGGACTCCCAGCACACAGAACAGTAATACTTTAATACAGCTTTTACACAAAACAATGCCTTTTATAAAAACCTCAAGGGAAACCTCAAGGGAAACTGGTAAACACTGACAGGAATGTGCTTCAAATGATACTTACACAAAGTATAAACTCTGATAAAAAACAAATTAGTTTTAGAAATTAATAAACACTCCAAAAGAACCTGTGGGAAAATACATGTGCTTTTCTTAAAAAAAAAAAAAAAAAAAAAAAAAAGAACCCAGCTGGTGAGGCCCTATAAAGTTATAGCATATAAAAGCATATTAAGAGTATCTCTTAAGTAATTTATAGTTAACATTCTAAATCCTTCTAATAATTCATTTTCAAGGTTCTAAAGTATTATACTCCTTTAACTCAACAACTTAATTATGGAAAGAGCAGGCCATCAAGAATATCATATATAAAGTATAAGATGACATCTTTTTCCCTCTGTTACTCTACATTTCAAAACTAGAAATGCTTCCCTAGTATATTAAGCACTTATTCAAACAGGAAACTATATTTATTGAAGAGTCACTATTATTACCTTCAGGGGTTTAATCTGATCCAAACCCATATAGGAGTCTGATCTTAGAAACACTGTATACTGATAATTTCCAGGCTTGCCTGGTGCAGGAAACTTCAGTTCTACCTAGAAAAAAAAAAAAACAAACAGCACTTAAAATCCGTATTTGAGAAACGAAAGAAACAACTCATTCTTAAAGTTCCTAGGTAAGAGCATTTAACTGGTAGGTTTATTTACTCAGATGACATAGGGAGCCCTAACAAACATTACAAAAGTTGGAACCCCAACAAATACATATATATATTTATGTCATTTATTATATATACTATGTAAAAAGGAAACCAAATTAGGCAGGACTGATGAGGTTAACTTGTATCTTTGCAATTCAAGAAAACATTTAAAGCAACCAAGTTCTGTATTAACCATCACACCTTGACAACTTGAAGAAATGAAGTAGGGAATAAAGGAAAATAAATGAAATGTAAAAATAACATAGGCTTCACCAAATAGGCAATTCTTGTGAGATTTTCTTATTTCTAAGATAAATGCTATGAGATAATAGAAAATACATGTATTCGTCTCTACCCCCAGTTCCTGGCACAGAGCGAAATCCCTATAATTTCCTACATGATAAGAGCACTAGGAACATCTTTTGTTCTAGTATTTGGTCTGTGACCCTGGTTTCTGACACTGAGCTTGTAACACCTGAAGAATTACCTGGGTAATAGTAATGTGTTTTGTTCAAATGAGGTGACCCTTGATGAGCACCTAGATGAGGTCTGGTCACCAGAAAGACCAAGCCATGATTAGAAGTCTGGAGCCCTCAGCCACGGCCACCCATTCTCCAGAGAGGGCCTAGAAACTGAGTTAATGATCCATCATCCCTATGTTGATGAAGCCTCCATAAAAATCCTCAAAGTAAGGGGGTGTTCAGGGAGCTGCCAAGTTGGTGAGGACATGGAAGTGCTGGGAGAACGGTGTGCTCAAAAGAGCATGGAAACTCCATGCTCCTTACCACATACCATGTCCTATGTTATCTCTTCCATTTGAATAGTCCTCTGTATTCTTTATTACATTATTTTATAATAAACTAGCAAGTATGTTCCCCTGAGTTCTATGAGCCATTCTAGCAAACTGTCAAACCCAAGGAGAGGTTCATGAGAACCCCAATTTAAAGCCAGTTGGTCAGAAGTACAGGTGACAACTTGAGACTTGCAAGTGGCATCTGAAGCACGTACAGGGAGAGGGGCAGTCTTATAGAACTGAGCCCTTACCATGCAATATCTGATCCCAACTCCAGATAAAGAGAGTCAGTGTTGAATTAAATTGCAGGACACTCAGCGGTGTCACAGAAAATTACTTGGTGTGGGGAAAAAACCCCATACCTGGTGTCAAAAGTGCTGTGAGTGTGATAATAGTGTGAGTTACTAAGAAACACACAGGGGAAGTGAGTTTTTCCTTTACAAATGCCCAATGATGAAAATACCATATGCTTTTACTCATATGTGGAATCTAAAAAACAAATTAATAAACAAAAACCAGAATCTAACCTATAAATACAGAGAAGAAACTGATGGTTGCCAGAGGGAACTGACGGGCAAGGGAAGAGGGGATGGGCAAAATGGGTGAAGGGGAGTAGGAGAGGTTTCCAGTTATGGAATGAGTAAGTTACATAAACAGAAGGTACAGCCTAGAAAATATAGTAAATAATACTGTAATAGCACTGTATGGTCTGTAGACAGTAGCTACACACATTGTGAGCATAGTATAACAAACAGAGAAGGTGAATCACTATGTTAAACACCTGAAACTAATATAACATTGTATGTCAACTATACCCAAATTAAAAAAAAATTTTAAACATGCCCAATGCTTTAAAAAGTCAAGAAGATATTTATCTCCTATCAAATCATAAACTTCACATACAAAGAGTTACAAACTTAAGAGTTTCAATTCCAGGGGAAGGAAGATGCCGAGGAAGTAGGAGGACCCTATGCTCTCATCATCCCACAAATATAACTAGATAACTATCAAATCATTCTAAATACCCTAGAAATTGACTTGAAGACTAGCAGAACAAACTCCACAACTAAGGGTAGAAAAGAGGCCACATCAAAGAAGAAAGGAAGTGCGGAGATGTGGTTTGGGCAAGAAATGGATTATGACCACTGTGATGGGGACGGAGCCAGGGTCGTGAAGAAGGGCAAGAGACAGAGACAAATTAGCCACAGAGGAGTGCATGGGGAAAAGGAATCCCCGTAGTAACTGGCTTGGAGAGCACAAGGGCCTGAATTTCTTGAGTTCTTGCAACCAGCAGGGTTTTTAGCCTGGAGTTTTAAAGGTCAGCATACTGGCTCTGGGAGCACTGGGAGGACATCGGGGCTGCTCTTAGAGAAAAGGCAGGGCAAACAGTCCATAGACATACAGTGTGGAAACAGTGACCTGAAGAGTGCATGGGGTACACAGTGGGGAGTGTATTTGCTCATCTCACAGGGCATTGCTGAGAAACAGCATTCATGGAGAAATCCCTGGCCAGTGCCATTTCCCTCCCCTCCTCTTCAGCATAAGCACAGGGCCACCTGCGGGAAGCAGCACCAATACTACCTAACTTGCTTACACTAAGCCCCCACCCTCTGCACTCCAGTACAACTGCCCCTCCCAGTCACACTTGCTTCAGTCCCAGCACAGCGGAGCCCCAAGTTTCGCAGGGCCTTGGCTCCCTTGGCGGTGGCAAAAGGACTCATTTCACAAGCAGACCAGAACACACCTAGTTAAAACTCAGTCACGTTCAGGCTAGGGACCAAACACTGCCTACCAACAAAGAGACCCTCTGCAGACAACTGGCTTGCAAAAAAGCAAAGCACACACAGCACACATTGGAGACACCCCCTGAAGCACCAGACCCTGGGGGAACAAGGGACACTACACTGCAAGGCACTACAGGACCTCTTCTAAATAAAGCCATTACCCTCAAGAACAGGAGACACAGCTGACTTTCCTAACACAGAGAGACAGGCACAGGGACTTAGACAAAATGAGAAGACAGAGGAATCTCTCCCAGATGAAAGAAGAGGACAAGGCCACAGCAGGAGATCTAAGCAAAACAGACAGAAGTAATGCCTGATAGAGAACTTAAAGCAGTGATCATAAGAATACTCACTGGATTTGAGAAAAGAGTAGAGGACCTCAGTGAGACCATTAACACAGAGATAAGGACTAACAGCAGAGATAAAGGGATCAATAAATAAAATAAGAAACACCCTAATGGAATGAACAGCAGGCTGGCAGATGCAGAGGAACGAATTAATGGCCTAGAAGACAGAACAATGGAAAGTGATCAAGCTGAACAAACAAAAGAAAGGAGGATTATACAAAATGAGAATAGACCTAGCGAACTCAGTGACTACATCAAACGGCAGTAACATTCACATTATAGGAGTCTCAGAAGAAGACAGAAAAAAGACAGAATTTATTTGAAGAAATAATAGCTGAAAACTTTCCTAATCTGAGAAGGAAAGAGATAGATCCAGGAGGCACAGAGAACCCTCAACAAAATTAACAAAAGCAGACCCACACCAAGACATATTGTAATTAAAATGGCAAAATATAGTAATAAAGAAAAAGAATGTTAAAACAGCATGAAAAAGAAAAAAAAGACAATTACATACAAAGGAAACCCCATAAGGCTATCAGCAGATTTTTCAGCAGAAACTTTCCAAGCCAGAAAGGAGTGGCATGATATATTCAAAGTGTTGAACGAGGAAAACCTGCAACCAAGAAACACTATCCAGTAAGGCTATCATTCAGAACAGGAGATAAAGAGTCTCCTAGACAAACAAAAAGTAAAAGAGTTCATGACCACTAAACCAGCCCTGCAAAAAATATTAAAGGGGACTCTGAGTGGAAAGATCAAAAATGACACTATGAAGGTAGGATACACAAAGCTGTAAAACTGAATACTCTGTAAAGAAATCAGTCAAGGAACTCACAAAATAAAAGGATATAAAATGTAATAACATATGCCGAAAATGTGGGGAGAAGAGGAACAAAGAATGGGTTCAAACTTAAACAACCATCAACTTAATACAGGCTGCTATATGCAAAAGATGTTATATACAAACCTAATGGTAACCACAAATCAAAAATCATTAATAATATGCAAAGAATAAAGAGAAATCCAAATATATCACTAAAGAAAACCAGCAAACCATGAAAGAAAGGATCAGAGAAAATCTTTAGAAACCACAAAACATGTAATGAAAGAGCAATAAATACACACCTATTAATAATTACTCTGTGCAAGGCTTCTGGGTGGCTCAGTCAGTTGACCGTCTGACCCTTGATTTAGGCTCAGGTCATGATCCCAAAGTTGTGGGAATGAGCTCCACATCTGGCTCCATGCTAAGCATGGAGCCTGCTTAAGATTCTCTCTGCCACTCTCCCCCACCTTCTCTCTCTCTCTCTAAAAAATAGTAATCATCATCATCATCATCACTCTGAATAGACTAAACACTCCAATCAAAAGACACAGGGTAACAGAATGGATAAAAAGACAAGACCTATCTATATGCTGCCTACAAGAGATTCATTTCAGACCAAAAGACACCGGCAGATTGAAAGTGAGGGGATGGAAAAACATCTATCATGCAAATGAATCTCAAAAGAAAGCCAGAGTAAAAATACTGATATCAGACAAAATAGACTTTAAAACAAAGACTGGAACAGGAGACAAAAAAGGACACTATATAATATTATAAATTAAGGGGACAATCCAACAAGAAGATATAATAATTGTTAAATATGTATGCACCCAACATGAAAGCACCCAAATTCATAAACTAGTTAATAACAAACATAAGGAACTGATCAATAATAATACAATAAAAGTAGAGGACTTTAACATCCCACTTACATCAATGGAGAGATCATCTAAACAGAAAATCAACAAGGAAACAAAGTCTTTTTTTATTTTTATTTTTAATGTTTATTTATTTATGAGGGACAGAGCATGAGTAGGGGAGGAGCAGAGACAGAGGGAGACAGAGAATCCGAAGCAGGCTCCAGGCTCTGGGCTGTCAGCACAGAGCCTGTTGCGGGACTCAAACCCACAAACTGCGAGATCATAACCTAAGCCAAAGTCAGACACCCAACCAACTGAGCCACCCAGGTGCCCCAGAAACAAAGGCTTTTGAATGACAGACTGGACCATATAGATTTAACAGGTATATTCATAACATTCCACCCCAATAGCAGAATATACATTCTTTTCAAGTACACATGGAAAATTCTCCAGGACAGGTCACATATTAGGTCACAAAACAAGCCTCAACAAATTCAAAAAGATCAAAGTCATACCATGCATCTTTTCTGACCACAACACTAGTCAACCTACAAAACTACAAGTCAACCACAAGGGGGATCCCAGGTGGCTCAGTTGGTTAAGCGTCTGACTCTTGGTTCCGGCTCAGGTCATGATCTTGCAGTTTCGTGAGTTCGAGCCCTGCAATGGGCTCTGCACTAGATCTTCTCTCTCTCCCTCTCTCTGCCCTTCCCCAGCTCACACTGTCTCTGTCTCTCTCAAAATAAATAAACTTAAAAAAGAAGTTAACCACAAGAAAAAAATCTGTAACCACGATAAATACATGGAGATTGAATAACATTCTACTAAACAATGAATGTTTAGGGAGGAGGGGGGGGGAGAGAGAGAGAGAGAGAGAGAGAGAGAGAGAGAGAGAGAGAGAGAGAAAGAGTGAATCTCAAGCAGGCTCCATGCTCAGTGCAGAGCTCAGGCAGGGCTTGATCCCATGACCCTGGGACCATGACCTGAGCCGAAATCAAGAGTCAGACGCTCAACTGACTAAGCTGCCCAGGCACCCCTACCAACTGTTTAAAGAAGATTTAATACCTATTCTTCTCAAACTATTCCAAAATACAGAAAAGGAAGGGAAACTTCCAAATTCATTCTATGAAGCCAGGATTACCCTGATACCAAAACCAGGTAACGACGTCACAAAACAAGAGAACTACAGACCAATACATCTGATGAAAATAGATGCAAAAATTCTAAAAAACCAAATCCAGCAATACATTACAAAAATCATTCATCATGATCAAGTGGGATTTATTCCTGCGTTGCAAGGGTGGTTCAATATTCACAAATCAATCAACGTGATACATCATATCAAGAAGAGAAAGGATAAGAACAATAGGATCATTCCAACAGATGCAGAAAAAGCATTTGACAAAGTATAACATCCATTCATGATAAAAACCCTCAATAATGTAGGTGTAGAAGGAACACACCTCAACATAATAAAGGTCATATATGAAAAACCCCACAACAATCTCCTCAATGGAATAAAACTGAGAACCTTTCCCTTAAGGTCAGGAACAAGACAAGGATATTGACTCTTATTTTATTCAACATAGTACTGGAAGTCTTAGCCATAGCAATCAGACAACAGAAAAAAAATAAAAGGCATCTAAATTGGTAAGGAAAAAAGAAATCTTTCAGTATTTGCAGATGACATAATACTATATACGGAAAACCTGAAAGATTCCATCAAAAAACTGCTAGAACTGGGGGGCCTGGGTGGCGCAGTCGGTTAAGCGTCCGACTTCAGCCAGGTCACGATCTCGCGGTCCGTGAGTTCGAGCCCCGCGTCAGGCTCTGGGCTGATGGCTCGGAGCCTGGAGCCTATTTCTGATTCTGTGTCTCCCTCTCTCTCTGCCCCTCCCCCGTTCATGCTCTGTCTCTCTCTGTCCCAAAAAAATAAATAAAAAAACGTTGAAAAAAAAAAAATTTTTTTAAAAATAAAAAAAATTAAAAAAAATAAAAAAAAACTGCTAGAACTGATAAACGAACTCAGTAAAGTCACAGGACACAAAATCAATGTACAGAAATCTGTTGCATTTATATACACCAATAATGAAGCAGCAGAAAGAGAAATTAAGAAATCAATCCCATCTACAAGTACACCAAAAACGGTAAGATATCTAAGAATAAACCTAACCAAAGAAGTGATACACCTATACTCTGAAAACTATAAAACACCAATGAAAGAAACTGAAAATGACACAAAAAATGGAAAGACGTTCCATACTCATGGACTGGAAGAGCAAATATTGTAAAAATGTCTATACTACCCAAAGCAATCTACACGTTCAATGCAATCCCTACCAAAATACCTACACCATTTTTCCAGAACTAGAATAATCCTAAAATTTATATGAAACCAGAAAAGACCCTGAGTAGCCAAAGCAACCTTGAAAAAGAAAAGCAAAACTGGAGGCATCACAATTTTAGATTGCAAGTTATATTACAAAGCTATAGTGATCAAGCAGTACGGTAATGGCACAAAAACAGACGTGTAGATTAATGGAACAGAACAGAAACTCCAGAAATAAACACACAATTATGTGATCAACTGATCTTCAACAAAGCAGGAAAGAATATCCAATGGGAAAAAGATGGTCTCTTCAACAAATGGTGTTTGGAAAACTAGACAGCAACTGCAAAACAAAGAAACTGGGGGCACCTGGGTGGCTCAGTAGGTTAAGCACCTGACTCTTGATTTCGGCTCAGGTCATGATCTCACAGTTCGTGAGAGTGAGAGCCCTTTGTCAGGCTCTGGACTGACAGAGCAGACAGAGCCTGCTGGGGATTCTCTCTCTCCCTCTCTCTCTGCCCCTCCCCCACTTGTATGCATGCTCTCTCTCTCGCTCTCTCTCTCAAAATAAACTTGAAATAAATTTTTTAATGAAAAATAAAAATTAAAAAAGAAAGAAAGAAACTGGACCACTTTCTTACACCACACACAAAAATAAATTCAAAACAGGTTATGGACCTAAATGTGAGGCCTGAAACCATAAAAATCCTAGAAAAGAACATAGGTAGTATCTTTTTTGACACTGGCTATAGCAACTTTTTTCTAGGTATGTCTCCTGAAGCAAGGGAAACAAAAGCAAAAATAAACTATTGGGACTCCATCAAAATAAAAAGCTTCTGCAGAGTGAGGAAAACAATCGACAAAACTAAAAGGCAACCTATGGAATGAAAGAAGATATTTGCAAGTAATCTAATAAAGGGTTACTATCCAAATATATAAAGAACTTATAAAACTCAACACCCAAAAAACAATCCAATTAAAAAATGGGCAAGACATGAGCAGACATTTGGCCAAGAAGACCTACAGATGGCCGACACATGAAAAGATGTGCATCATCACTTACCATCAGAGAAATACAAATCAAAACTACAATGGGGTATCACCTCACACCTGTCAGAATTCTGGCTAAAATCAAAAATGTAAGAAACAACTGGTGTTGGTGAGGATGTGGAGAAAACATAACCCTCTTCCACTGTTGGTAGAAATGCAAACTGGTACAGCCACTGTGGAAAACAGTATGGAGGTTCTTCAAAAAGTTAAAAACAGAAGTATCCTACAATCCAGCAATCACACTACTGGGTATTTACCCGCAAAATACAAAAACACTAATTCAAAGGGATATATGCATCCCTATGTTTACAGCAGCATTATTTACAACAGCCAAATTATGGAAGCAGCCCAAATGTCCATCAATTGATGAATGGATAAAGAAGATGTGATATATACATACAATGGAATATTAGCCATAAAAAAGAATGAAATCTTGCCACTTGCAATAACATGGATGGAGCTAGAACGTATAATGCTAAGTGAAGTCAGTCAGAGAAAGACAAATACCATATGATTTCACTCATATAAGGAACAAAATAAATAAGAAAAGGGGAAAAAAAGAGAGAGACAAACCAAGAAACTGACTTTTTAACTACAGAGAACAAACAGATGGTTACCAGAGTGGAGGTGGGTGGGGAATGAGTGAAACAGATGATGGGTATTAAGGGGCATTAACAACTTAAAAAAAAAAAAGTTTCATTTTCATTTAGACAAAGGAAGAATAAATTATTAAGATGTCATTTGGATGTTTTGGCAATCTGCCTCCAATCTCCAAAATCCAGATTTTGTAAGCAAGATTATATATTAAAACAAACTAGAAAAATCATGGGAGAATCCTTTTTTTAAAAATTAATCTCATAATTTGACCTTTCTAAGTCACCACAAAACCAAGAAAACAGAAAAGAAAAAATTACTAAATCACACTGCAAAAAAAACTCCAAGTAAATAAAGTTTATATTTTTGCTTAGTAAAAACAACCATAATAGTAAAACAAAATGGGGAGAAATATCTGCAACAAATATCACCACAGGTTGATTTCATAATATTTAAAACAACAATTGCCCAAACCAAATTAAAAGACCAATAAAAATGAACAATGGTCACAAAGAGAAGTACAATTCAAATACACTGAAAGATGTATTACTCTGAAGAGAAATACAATACTGAAACTACACTGTATAATTAGGAAAAACTGATTCAGTCAAGAATCATCAATTATATTAAAATGAGTGGGTAAAAGACAGAGAACAGGATATTAATATTAACATAGTGCCCAAGCAGCACCCCAAAGATTAGAAGGAAAAATACCTTTTACAGTAGAGAAGCCTTAACTAAATGTTCAACCATGGTATCACCAATGTGGGCAAACTGATATAATGTGCCCCAATTTGATGCACTAAGAAGGTTACATCACTTATGTAGTATTTTTACCAAAAATATTTAAGATGAATACAATTATGAGTAACCAATGAGACAAAACTGAGGGATATTCTACAAAATACTTTGTCTGGACTCTTTAAAAATGTTGATGGCATGAAAAATTTAAAAACAAGGGGCGCCTGGGTGGCTCAGTCGGTTAAGCGTCCGACTTTGGCTCAGGTCATGATCTCGCGGTCTGTGAGTTCAAGCCCCGCGTTGGGCTCTGTGCTGACTGCTCAGAGCCTGGAGCCTGTTTCAGATTCTGTGTCTCCCTCTCTCTCTGACCCTCCCCCGTTCATGCTCTGTCTCTCTCTGTCTCAAAAATAAATAAATGTTAAAAAAAAAATTAAAAACAAACAAACAAACAAAAAGGCCAATGAAGAGTTCTAGAATAAAGATGAATGACAACCAAATTCAATGCATGATCCTTGACTGGATCCTGAATTTTAAAACAAAATAAAAACTAACTTAAAAAAAAAAAAAGGGGATGTCTGGGTGGCTCAGTCAGTTGAGCATCCCACTCAATTTTGGCTCAGGTCACGATCCCAGGGTCGTGGGATTGAGCACTGCATCAGCGCAGAGCCTGCTTAAGGTTCTCTCTTCCCCTCTCTCCTGACCCCTCCCACACGTGTGAACATGCTCTCTCTAAAGAATAAAAAAATAATTTGAAAACAAAACAAAAACTGTAACAGGTACTAGTGAGTATTTAGGGAAATTTGAATATGGACTGCATATTAGATAAATACCATATCAATGTTAAATTTCCTGAACATAGTAATCTTATTGTGCTTATGTAGGAGATCACTCTTGTTCTTACGGTACCCTGGTAAAACTTAAATTTAAAAAATAATAAAACTGCTCTATCAAACAAATAACCTTAAGTTAGCTCTGTCAAATAAACAACAACAAAGTACTTCATACATTTACTACTTGGTAATAAAGGGGGATATGTACTTTTTGTATTAAAAATGAGGGGCACCTGGGTGGCTCAGTCAGTTAAGCGGCTGACTTTGGCTCAGGTCATGATCTCACGGTTCATGGGTTCAAGTCCTGCATCAGGTTTCATGCTATCAGCTCAGAGCTCAGAGTCTGGAGCCTGCTACGGATTCTGTGTCATCTTCTCTCTATCTGCCTCTCCCCCGCCTGCACTCTGTGTCTCTCAGTAAATAAACATTTAAAAAAATATTTTTAAAATATTTTTAAAAAATCAACATCACAGAACTATCTTGAAATTAAAAAAAAACCCTTGCTCTTGTCCACCAAGTCCAGGTAGAAAGAACCTTCTTTCTAGAAAAGTAACATGAAAAAATCAAGAAAAACAAGAAAAATAGAAAGGAGTTGCCAAGGGATAAAACATGTTCATCACGATGGTACATGAGTGATGTCATGAACAATGAATAATGCTACATAATCAAAAATTCCACTCTAAAAATCTAATTAGCAATTCTTACATTCATTTTTAAGACCAAAGGTCTTAGCACTAATCCAGTGAAGATAAAAATTGCAGATTTTTGTAAAATATAATTAAATTCTGGACAGAACAAAAGGCATATGTTCTTAGACACTGACAGTGAAAACTCCCCAAAGTAAGTTGAAAACAAGCTTTTAAGACTAAGAAAGTTGCCTACTTTTAACAATACTATATAAACTTCGAATTAGTTCCCCCCAGGCACCAGAGAACAGTTATAAAAGGTGCCTTAACAAATACAATACAATAAGCCAAATATGATAAACTGAAATCTAAAAAAGATTTTATGAGGCAGCATGAAGGTGAGATGCCTTACATTTGTAAAAACTGAAATAATGTTGTTGGACACTTACCTCTTCTGTATCTTTTAGCGTACACACATGATATGGCATAGATATTAACGTCTGTTCCTTCCTATCTGCAATATAAAGCCACCACCATTCTTGTTTCTCCTGCAAAGAAAAAAAAAAAGAGATGTTATCAGAAAGAACTAGAGAAGTAACTGTCTGCCTTGTCTCATTCTAGAGGTATTGTTCTGGTTTTGTTCACTGCAGTATCCCCGGCACAGACACAGTGCCTGGTACAAAATAGATACTCAATAAATGTTTACTGAATGAATAAACTATTCTTAACCATTTATAGATCTGCTGTCCAAAAGAATTCTGTATGTAATATGGGGGTTTCAAACAGTCCCTTAAAAAACGGTAGTGATGGGCCTCTGTGTTAAAAACCCCTGATTAACCTTAAATGACAAGAGATATAATAAAATAAAATAAAACATCATAAACTATTACAGGATCATCCAGCAAATAATCTTAGTCATTTTACCTAGTAATAAGCAAAAGCCAGAAAGTAAGAGCAGAAGGGACTTGGGCAACCAAATCGGAAATCATGAAAATACACTACTCATAAAAGATCATCTGATTTAAGAGCCTATCTAATACCTTTCACTGCACATGATTTTAATAAGCACAACATTTTTAGCTGTACCTCAGAAAAGATTAGGAATAAAAAAAGAGCTCAGTAAAGAAACTGCCACCAGAATGTACAATGACAGCAGGAAGAACTGACAGGAGACAGAAAAGTATTTAAAAAAAAACAATGAGAAGACACAGCAGTCTGGAGGCACCAAACTTCAGTGTGCTCAGCACTGCTGTACAGAATTCATCAATAACGGTTTAGTCATGTCTTAGTACCCTCTGCTTAAGAACTGGTCAGGGAAGAGATCTTCTTTAAACAAATTAAAGAAAAATGTTTTGGAGCTAAAAGACTCTAGGATAGTCTAAATACTCATTTAACCAAAACAACACTAGACTATTCTAAATTCTCAATTATCCAAAAGAAAGTTAGAAAAATAACTTTTTACTGAAAACATTATCATAGGGAAAATGTCTTTTGAATTCAAAATCACTTGTACTTGCTATTTTATTTTAACCACAAGACACTGAAATTTGATTATTTGATAATGCTACACTGAGGTTAACTAAAAATTCTTGTAAACTACAAAGCACAACATTAGTAAGCAGAATAAATAAATCACAAGTATATGATTAATTCAACTTCTGCTTAACCCAAAGTGGACTACCATAATAGGTGTGTGTGTGTGTGTGTGTGTGTGTGTATGTGTATACATATATATGTATATTTGTCTACATGTGTGTTGCACAAAGTGGATAAAAACATTATAATGGACTCAAAATGCAGTATTAATTTCTGCACCTTATGGGCCAGAGTCTCAGTCACAATTACTTGATTCTGCCACTGTAACATGAAAAGAGTAAGTGTGACTGGGTTCCAATAAAACTTCATTCATAAAACAGGCAGGGAGGCAGACTTGTCTACAGGCAGTTTGTCAATGCCCAATTTAAAGCCACATAGACCGGATTATTTCACTTCTCTAAAACCCTGTTTTTCTTCTCTATTAAATGAGGAGCATCTACCTCAGGCTGTGTTGTGAAGATGGACTGAGATAATACAAGTAAATTATATATTAGAATGTCTAGCACATTGAGTGTGATAATCACAATTATTAATGAAATGATCTCATTACTAGAACACACATGCAATATAAGAAGCACGGGAGATGTTTAAGAATGTGCGTATCTTCTTTACCTCTCCACTAAGAGAATGCCTTTCCTTCCCTCTCCCAGGCTATTTGATTAAAATGTGATTCATTCAAGAATATTTATTAAGAAGCTGGTGAATATGAATCCACGGCACTGTACGTGTGCCTAGACTCTTTGATGCACACGGTGAAAGTGGAAAAGATGTTCTACCATGACTTATTCACACTATCAACACAATAACTTCTCTACTGTGTGAGATTCCCCACCATTCTTAACATATTAAGCATAATGAATGAGTTTCAGTTATATGTAAGTCAATTATAAACATGTAATTTTAAGCAATTTAAATGGGTAGTGTGATAGTTAGGGTAGCTCTACAGGTACACGGGAAGGTAGACAGGTAGACATTAGTAAAATCCTAAATAAATTTTGTCCGGTAAGTGGTACTTTTCAAGATGTTTACCGTGTAGTTGTAGATTAAATTAGAAAAAGGCATTCTCAAGGCTAAAATGTTCTAAGGGAGAGAATGGATGTTTTGCTTATTAACTAAGCATGGTCTAAAATGAACTGTCTGGTACAAGGGTACAAATTATGTGGCTTATAACATCCCATGGCACTTTTAAAACCAATCAATGAGTGAAATTTACTCGCTTGATTTCGGGAGTCTTGGGGTTGGCAGACTACCACTGCAATGGGCAAAATGCCCCTAACAGATGGGCTAACGCTCAAGACACGCCAGAAGATCAGCAAGCACATTAACATGGAATCCTGGGCTGACTTTCCTCCAAGTCAAAACAACAGTCTGCAGAGCCACTCATTTATTATTAGGAAAGCCAAATTACTTGGGAATTTGCCTTCAGCAGCCCCCAGCAACTCTGGATTGACATTCTAAAGCAGAAAGCAGATTTATACATGAAATCACCTGCCAAACATGAGTGCCGAGCATAAGATTCTGTGGCCAAGCTGTGAGGCAGTCGGTGGAACAGCTTCCTTGAACTAAGAGGCAACCAGTTCTCGACCTCTGGCCAGAGACAGAATCATTGCAAAAGCAAAGCATTGTGTAAATTCCAAATTCATTTGAAAGACAAACAACTCAAGGAGACCAAAAGTTGAGCAGGCCACAACCACAAAGTAAACAAGGACAGGAGAACAAATAGCACTGCAACAATCTGTCCTGAGCTTGGGGCTCAGTCATTCTGAACTCTTACTGAACTCAGCTGGTCCCACAGCCCATGGGCTTGCCTATTCCCGGGGACTAGGGCCAGAGCAAGTGCAGTGGCTCCAGGTGGCCAGTACAGAGCCATCAGAGAAAACTCATGGGAAAAATTTAAGAACTTTTTTCATTTTATTTAAAACTTGACAGAAGTGAGAGACTCACAAAAGCTGTGTAATCATAGGCAAAATATGCATTTGTCTGACAGACTGCCTGAACTACTAAAGAGAAATCAGCAGTCAGCACAACCTTCAGTAATATAGGCACAGAAAAGACAGAAGCACAGGAAACCATATAAATACTTAAAAAGTTAACAATCCTCCCATTATAGACCACATTCACTAAATCTAATTCATACTGAAATGTATTTTTCAAACTGTCACCTATCAAGAACAGACCACATCAGCACATTTGAGCCAGTACACACCATGGAGGGATAAAAGGCAACTGAAAAATACCTAAAGACAAAGTAGATGGAATACGGAAAACGCTGAGTCATGAATAACTCACCTCAGGAAAATAAAGACTATAAACAGGATGTGTTATCTTTGATTTGGTTTCCAGTAGAGCTCTCTCCTTTCGCTGTATACTTTGTTGTAATTCTTGCCACTCCTAGGTAAAGTAAAAATCAAACATTTGAAATCGTTTTGAAGTTTCCATCTTCTTCCAGCTATTATTCCTGACAATGCTAACTACTACTGAGTTCAGTCCCACAGACCTGATCATTTCCCTGCTCTAAACTTACAACACATCATTTCATAAATCAAATCTAAGCCCTTCAGCATCAACTACATGGGTCATGATCTGATCTGGGCCAATCTCTTCAGTCTCCTAACACTGCCTTCCTCTTTGCACTTTCTATTCTAGTCATTTCGAACTATCTTGACTTCTCTGAACTCACCAAGCTATTTCACTCCTCCTAAACCCTGTTTGGATTTGTTTTCTCCCTCTGTCTTTAACCTGGCAAATTCCTCCTATTATTCCCTTAGGAACTGCTAAAGCCCAAACCATGAGTTCCCAAATACCAGAAATTTCCCTCAACTTGAGTTGATCACTCCCTCCTCTGTGTTATCACTGTACCTGGCAAAAATGTGCATAATCTCTTTTCTACTTTTGTACTTTAATGTTTACTTACAAGTCTGCCTTACCCACTAGCCTGTCATTCAAGGGCAGAAACTGTTTTACATTTGGCTTGCATTTCTGTCATCTAACACAGGGCTTGCAATGTGGCAAATAATGAATAATTGTATAATTATTTGACAATTGAATGAATGTATTTTGGTATCTAAAGAAACTAGTCTGTCACTTCTACTAACCCTAATACTGTACTCAGAAAAGAATATGTCAACTCTTTCTCAAAATGTGGGTGGGGAAATAATTTCTTTGATAGGCTTTAATTTCCTGGCAATCAATTTAATTCCCGAAGTACAAAAACGGTCAAGGGCCAGCAACTGCTAAAAAGTCACCCTTGTTTTTCCCCACCATTCCCAAGGGCAGGTACATTACAGGCATACCTCATTTAATTGCACTTTGCACATGTGTGCTTTACAAATACTGTGATTTTTACAAACTGAAGGTTTGTGGCAACCCTGTGTTGAGCAAGTCTCTTGTTCTACTGTTGCCATTTCTCCAACAGCGTTTGCTCACTTCGTGTCTGTGTCACATTTTGGTAATTCTTGCAATATTTAAAACTTCTTTCTTATTATATTTGTTACGGTGATCTCTGATCACTGATCTTTGATGTTACTACAGTAATTGTTTTGGGGCCACGAACCATGCTCACCTAAGATGGCAAACTTAATAAATATTGTGTGTATTCTGACTGCTCCACCAATGGGCTGTTCCTCCATTTCTTCCCCTCCTCTTGGCCTATTCCCTGAGACACAACAATACTGAAATTAGGCCAATTAATAACCCTACAGTGATCTCTCAGTGTTCAAGTGAAAGGAAGAGCCACATGTCTCTCACTCTAAATCAAAAGCTAGAAACGATTAAGCTTAGTGAACAAGGCAAGCTGGAAGTTGAGACAGGCTGAAAGCTAGGGCTCTTGTACCAAATAGACAAGTTGTGAATGCACAGGAAAAATTCATGAAGGAAATTAAAAGTGCTACTCCAGTGAAAACACAAATGATAACAAAGTGAAACAGCCTTATTGTTGACACAGAGAAAGTTTTAGCAGTCTGAACAGAAGATCAAACCAGCCGTAATAGTTCTTTAAGCCAAACCTTAATCCAGAGCAAGGACTTGCCTCTTCAATTCTATAAAAGCTGAGAGAAGTGAAGAAGGTGCAGAAGAAAAATCTGAAGCTAGGAGAGGTTGGTGCGTGAGGTTTCAGGAAAGAAGGCATCTCACTAACATCAAAGTGCAAAGGGGAAGCAGCAAGTGCTTGTGGAGAAACTGCAGCAAGCTATCCACAAGGTCTAGCTGGGATAATTAATGAAGATGGCTACACTAAGTAACAGATTTTCCACACTGTTCCAGCCTTACACTGGAAGAAGATGCCATCTAAGACTTTCATAGCTAGAGAGAAGTCCATGCTCGGCTCAAAAGACAGGTTGACTCTTCCATTAGGAGCTAATGCAACTGGTGACATTCGGCTGAAGCCAATACTTGCTTAGCGTTCTGAAAATCCTAGGGCCCTTAAGAACTATGCTAAATCTGCCCTGCGTGTGCTCTCTAAATGGAACAACAAAACCTGAATGATAGCACATGGTTTACTGAATATTTTAAGTCCACTGTTGAGATCGACTACTCAAAAAAAAAAAAAAAAAAAAAATCCTTTCAAAATAGTACTACTGCTCATTCAGAACGCATCTAGTTACCCAAGAGCTCTGATAGAGACATACAGTAAGATTAATGTTGTTTTCATGACTGCTAACACAACATCCATTCTGTAGTCCATGGATCAAGGAGTAATTTTCACTTTCAAGTCTTACTATTTTAGAAATACATTTTTTAAGGCAACAGCTGCCACACATAGTGATTCCTCTGGTGGATCTGGGCAAAGTATACTGAAAATCTTCTCATTCACCCTTTTACAAGCCATTAAGTATATTTATGATTCATAAGAAGAGTCAAAATATCAACATTCACAGGAGTTTGGAGAACTGATTTCCAACCCTGATGGATGACTTTGAGGGGTTCAAGACTTCAATGGAGGAAGGAGTACTGCAGATGGGGTGGAAATAGCAAGAGAATTAGCAGTGGAGCCCAAAGATGGAACTGAATTGCTGCAATCTCATGAGAGAACTTGAGCAGATGAGGAGTTGCTTCTTATGGAGGAGCAAAGAAAGTGGTTTCCAGACATGGAATCTACTCCTGGTGAAGGTACTGTGAAGATTGTTGAAATAACAACAAAGGACTTAAAAGATGACATAAACTCAGTTGACAAAGCAGTGATAGGATTTGACAGGTCTGACTCCAATTTGAAAGAAGTTCTATTGTGGGTAAAATGCTATAAACAGCATTGCACGCTACAGAGAAATCATTTGTGAAAGAATAGTCAATGCAGCAAATTTTACCGTTGTCTTATTTAAAAAACTGCCCCAGCCACTGCAATCTTCAGCAACCACCACCCTGAATAGTCAGTAGCCACCAACACCTAGGCAAGAGCCTCCACCAGCAAAAAGATCACAATTTGCTGAAGGCTCAGACGATGGTTAGGATTTTTTAGTAATAGAGAATGTTTTCATTAAGGCATATATATTGTTTGAGACAATGCTACTGCATACTCTATACACTACACTACAATATAGTGTTAAACATAACTTTCATATCCACTAGGAAACTGAAAAATTCATTTTGTGCTATATTGTGATGTTAGTTTCATTCTGGTGGTCTGGATATAAGCCTGTAGTATCTCCAAACTATGCCTGCATTCCTCATATTTTTATCCTTTGCCTTTTCCTTTTATTCCTCTCTACTTGACCCTCTCAGGCTATTCAGGCAAACTCTTTTTCTCTCCTAAACTACAAGGGTACCTTTTAGGTCAATGGCCTAGTCAGAAAGAACAGAACAACACAAACATAAAGGAATGGCTGATCAGTTTACAGTTCATTTGCAGTAAGCCTCTAAGGACCCATTATTTGTCCAACAAACCCTCTTTTTATAGCCCATCCATAAATCAGGTGCAAACTAACGGTATACCATGAGATTTTTTTCTATTTTCTACCCTCACAATCTTAGTAAGTTCCTTAGAGACACCTCTTTTCCTTAAGGTCTTATATATTTCTTGAAACAAGGTGGAATTTTGTAAATATTAGTTTTTCCCTTAACCAACCTCGAGACATTAGAGTCCACAGTAACGTTTCTTAAATCTAAACATTACCTGCAACTCTGGAAAGACTCAGTTCTAAGTAACTGCTCAGACCATAACCCACCTTTCCTAACTCATTTGCAGACTCAACTCCAACAATGAAAACCATTGTAAGACACCAAACTGGCTTCGATTTAGACCCACATCCTATACTATCTAGCAACTTAAAGATTTCAGAAAATTAAGAAGTCCGGGTGCCTGGGTAGCTTAGTCGGTTAAGTGTCTGACTCTTGATCTCGACTCAGGTCATAATCTCATGGCTCATGGGATGCAGCTCCGCGTAGAGCTTTACATTGACAGCGCAGAACCTCCCTGGGATTCTCTCTCTCTGTTCCTCCCCTGTTTGCATGTGCTCTCTCAAAATAAATAAATAGGCTAATTAATTAATTAAAAAAAAATTAAGGGGTCCAATCCTTGTTAGAAATGATTTTTCTTTATAATTCTGACCATCCCACAAAAATATTCTTACAAAATAATATGACTGTAAAATATACTGATATTATTTAAGACAAGTAAACAAAACAAATTAAAAAACAACAAAACCCAAAACAATCAGAGGTATATAACTCCAATTATTTAAACTTATAATATTATAAGTCTTACTGCTTCATCATCTTTGTTTTGTTTTTCATCTTGCTCTCTATCAGAGTCTCTGTCACTACCATCATCTTTTTCACTCTGGGATTCTCTATTCGTTTCTTCTTCTTCAGAATCACTGCCTTTGTCAGAAACTTCTTCTTCATCTTCCTTTACTGCAGCTTCCTAAAAGGAAAAAGCAACCACAAAAGTTTTGAATACCTCAGTGAATATATCATTCGGAGCCCCTGAAGCTAACTTTTTGTCATTAAAATTAAATTGGCTCAAGATTATAATTTCACTATTCATACAGAATTTTAGAGAATTATAAACACATTTACTTATAAATATGTGGTAGTCAGACTAAAGACTTTAACATTTGGCTTATTTGTCTACTGTTATTTTATTTTTGTTTGTAAAATAAAAAATACTTTTATTTTTATTTACAAAGTATACTACCACAATGGCAAAGATGGCTCATCTTTCAAAACACCAATCATACAATATATTTTATTCGGGATGGGGAAATGGGAAGTTTATAGAAAAGTACTGCTTTGACAGTTTAGTATTATCTTCTATGGCTGATAGAATATAATGTAGTAAGGAAAGCCAATATCCCAGACAAGATACTTACTAATCCATTTCAAGAAGCAAGAAAGAGAACAGCAAATTAAATGCAAAAAAAGTCAAAGTAAATAATACAGACCAGAAATCAATTAAAGAGAAGGCAGATACACAAAAGAGAAACCTAAATAAAACCAAAAGTTGGTTCTTTGAGGGGCACCTCACTGAGGGTGAGCCACTGAGGGTGGCTCAGTCAGTTGGGCGTCTGACTTCGGCTCAGGTCATGATCTCAGAGTTCGTGAGTTAGAGCCCAGTGTCAAGCTCTCTGCTATCAGCACAGAGCCTGCTTCGAATCCTCTGTCTCCCTCTCTCTGCCCCTCCCCAACGTGTGCATGCACACGTGTGCGCTCTCTCTCCCTCAAGAATAAAATAAACATTAAAAAAAAAAGTCGGTTCTTTGAAAAGATTAATACAACTGCAGCAAGACTTCCATTAGGCAAGACTGATGAAAGGAAAAAGAGAATACAAATTACTAATATTAGGAATAAAAGAAATATAACTACAGATCCAAAGGACATCACAAATAAAGGATATTATCAATAACTGTCAATAAATTTGATAACTTACAGGAAATGGACAAGCTTCTTGAAAGCCATAATATACTAAAATTGATATACGGAAAAAAGTAGAATTTGCTAAAGAAATGGATTCTATAACTAAACCCTTTTTAAAACTCCAAACCCAGATGGCTTTTCTAGATAATTCTCCCAAATAACAAATCCAATCTTAGACAAACTCTTCCAGGAAAAAGAAAGAAAGAATACTTCTTGTTTAATGAGGCCAACATAAACCTGATACAAAATCTGGCAAGGGTATTACAAGAAGGGAGAAAGGTAAACCAATATTCTCTCATAAAAATAAATGTAGGAATCCTAAATAAAATATTATCAAGTCCAAATAAATATGAAAAAGGATACTATGTTATGACCAAATGAATTTGTTCCAGGAATGCAAGGATAGCTTAAAATTTTTAAATGCATCAGCATAACTCACCACATTACAAAAAGGAGAAAAATCAGTCACCTCAACAAATGGAGAAATGGCATTTAATAAAATTCAGTATTGCTCATGATAAAAATTCTCAGCAAACTGGGAACAGAAGGGAATACTTTCTTAACCTGATAAAGAATATCTACAAAAACCCTATAGCTAACATCATACTTAACAGTTTGTTTCCTTTCTCCTGGAGATAAGCAAGATGATAAGGGTGACCACTGTCCCCATTCCTAACGAGCATTACACTGAAAGTTCTAGCTAGTAGAGTAAGGCAAAAAGGAAAAGGAAGAGAAGGAGGCATAAAGATTAAAAACAAAAAAGTAAAACTATCTTTATTCCCAGATGGCATGATTGTGTACATAGAAAATCTTTTTAAAAGTACCTACAAATGGTTAGAATTACAAGCATACCTTGGAGATATTGCAAGTTCAGTTCCAGACAGTAGAGTGATTAATGCAATCAAGTCAAATGCCTTTTTTTGTTCCCCATTACATAGAAATACTATACTGCAGAATGTTAAGTGTACAAACAGCATTATGTCTTAAATCATGTGCATGCCTTAATTAAAAATACTGCTAACGAATGCTATCACATGAGCTGCCAGAGAGCTGTAATCACTGATCACAGATCACCATAGTGAATATAATAATAATACAAAGTTTAAAATATTGAGGGCATTACCAAAATATGACAGAAACACAAAGTGAGCAAATGCTGCTGGAAAAATGGCGCTGACAGATTTGCTCAACACAGGGTTGCCACAAACCTTCAATCTGTAAAAAATGCAGTATGTGCTGAGTGCAATAAACAGAAGTGCAATAAAACAAGGTATGCGCATATTGTCAACGTATGCCCCTTGATACAAGGTCAATATTTAGAACGCAACTGTATCTCTACACACCAGCAATAAACACTGAAGAATGGATTTTTTAAAAATGTTATATATGCAACAGCACCAGAAAGTATCAAATGCAGAAGGGTAAGTAAATCTAATGAAAGATGTGCCATACCTCTGCCACTGGAAATTACAAAACACTGCTGAGAAAAAATTAAGGAAGATCCAAATTAATAAAGATAAACCATAATTATGAATAAGAAGACTCAATATTGTTCATGTGAATTCTCCCTACACTGAAGCACAGATTCAATGCAATCCTCATCTAAACTCCAGGAACTTTTTTTGGTGGAAACTGCCAAGGTTATTTTAAAAATGTTGAGGGAAATGCAAAGAACCTAAAATAAGCAAGACAATTTTAAAGAAGAGTTTGAGAACTTACACTAACATATTTCAAAACTTAATATAAACTCATCATAATTAAGACCATGTGGTTTGGAACAAGAATAGACAAATAATCAATGGAATGGTCTAGTGAGTCCATAAACAGATCTGCACAAACATCGTTATGGTCGCTTGTTTTATGACAAACCATCACTGCAATTCTGAGAAAAGGATGATCTTGTCAATAAGTGGTGCTAGAATAAGTGGTCCATAATCCCAATCTCACACTATTCACAATAATTAAGTCAAGATGTATCTAAGCTAAATATAGTAAGTAAAATAATATTTCTAGGAGAAAACAGAAAAATATCTCCAGGTTCTTGTGACAGGCAGAAATGTCTTCAACAAGAAACAAAAACACTAACCATAAAACTGATAAAACAGACTTCCTTAAAATTAAGTACCATCAAAAGCTACCACTAAGAGAGTAAAGAGGACTCATACCCAGAATATATAAAGGGAACCCTACAAATCCATAAGACAACCCAACAAAAAAAGAGGATATCCAAATGGCTAGTAAATATATGAAAAGATGCTCATTATCATTATTTATCAAGTAAATAACAAATAAAAACCACACAGAGATACCGCTACAAATCCACCATTGTGGTTAAAATGAAAAAGAATGGTAGAACTACATATTAGTGAGGATGTGGAACAACTGGACTCAGGTTTTGCTAGTATGAGCATAGAATAGTACAACTTTGGAAAATAGGCTCTGTTCAACAAACTCAACATACGCCTATTTGTGACCCAGCAATTCCAATGCTAGATTCCACATACCCAAGAAAAATGAATGTCCACAAAATGACATGTGCATGAATGAACACAGCACTTTTACTCATAACAGGCAAAAACTAGAAACAACCCAAATGTTCACCAACCAAAGATAGATAAATTGTAGTATATTCAAAAAATGGAATATCACATACACACAAAGAATGAACAGGTGCTATCCACAACACAGATGAATGTCACGGACATAATGCTGAATGAAAGCAAACATTTCCAATTATATCAAGCTTAAGAATAGGCAAAACTGGGGCACCTGGGTGGCTCAGCTGGGTAAGTGCCTGACTTCAGCTCAAGTCATAATCTCACAGTTTGTGAGTTCAAGCCCCACGTCGGGCTCTCTGCTGTCAATGCAGAGCCTGCTTCGGATCCTCTGTCCCCCTCTCTCTGCCCCTACCCCACTTGTGCTTGGGCACGTATGCTCTCTCTCTCTCTCTCTCTCTCTCTCTCTCTAAAATAAACAAACATTAAAAAAAAGATAGACAAAACTAATCTATGGTAATAAGAGCCAGAACAGGAAGGTATGGAGGTAAAGGGAGGGATCTTTGAGAAGGGGCATAAGCAAGTTTTCTAGGGTGTTAAAGTTTTCCATCTTAATCTGGGTATCATGCATACACATATATGTAAAATTTCAGGAGCTATACACATAGGATTTGAACATTTTAGTATAAGTTACATGAAAATAAAGATAATGATAATAACAGTATTAACTTACACTCCCAACAACTCCATTTGCCTGCTTTTGTTTCTGTTGCTTTGATTGTGGTAAGGGCACAGGTGTAGGTTTTTTTTTTAAAGGTTTCTTTTTTTTCGATTTAGCAGCTTTCTTAGGTCCTTTACTCTTCTGTTGCCATCCTCCTTTTGTCCTATTCTTGTTAGTATCACCCTGCTGTAAATCACAACATACATGCACACTCAGAAGTTATAACAATAGTTTCATTTGGGAGTCAATAGTAATTTTTAGATAAAAATGGCTAAACTAAATGTTTTCATAAACTGAATTACTCTCTCACAGCAATATAAATCAATCAGAACTAAACAAAACATTTCCTTCACCAGGAAACATAGGTAAGAAAAATCAAGTTTTTACCCCATCTTCTGCCGGCTGTTCCTCTGCAGCACAGATGGACTGTTCCTTTTCAAATACTTCCTGGAGGTAGAGAGAAGAAAAATATCTCTATCAACTTACATTTATCTTTCAGATAAACAAAGCAGTCTTTCAAAATAGATGACCAATACGTTTTTTAACTGGTGACAATTGGTGGGTGAAGGAAGAACAGGAGATTTTTACCAATTACTAAATGATGTGTACAAATTTAGCAATTACTAATTTACACTTTGGAAGTTACCTTCTAAAATATCTCACATCTGTCTTGAATACATTTGAGAAGTACAGTCTACTTAAGTTTATAAATGCAATGCCTTATAAGATATGTAAACTCATTATAAAGTAAAAAATATTCCACAGTTTAGAGTAACTAAGGAGGGGCGCCTGGCTGGCTGCATCGGTAGAGAGTGCGACTCTTGATCTCAGGGTCATAAGCTCAAGTGCCACACTGGGGATAGAGTCTCCTTAAACAAACAAACAAACAAAAACTTAGAAAAAAAGTTTAAATAATTTAATTAAATGACTAAGAAGTGGAACACCAAAAAAACCCATATAACCTAAAGACATATCCACTGTATAATCCACTTAGGATCAGTACAAAAGCCATAAATTTGGGATTTAAATTCCAGTAAGATTTCAGTGAGAATCTATACTAGAAGACAGTAAGTGATGTTCATTGTATTTATAAACTCCTTGGAATTACTAAAGCTAACAAATAAAAACAATGATAACTTGGGCTCTAAACTATTAGCCTAATTCAGGGGTCCGCAAACTATGGCCCATTGCCTCGTTTTTAAATAAAGTTTTATTAGAACTCAACCATGCCCATTTGTGAATTCAGTAGTTGCTACAGAAACTGTGGCCTATAAAATCTAAAACGTTTATTAATTGGACCTTTATAGAAAAAGTGTGCCAGCCCCTTGTCTAATTCTATCATCTCTGCTTCATCATTTTTTTTTTTCCATTTCTTCATTTTTTAGCTAGATTCTAATACTTAAATTACTCTCAGGTACTGCTCATACAAGAACTGGAAGATAAATGGTTGATTCTTTCCCTTCTTGCAGGGAAATTTTGCTTTTTCTTCTACCAATTATCCCAGAAGTTCAACAGTTCAAGGCCAACTTTTGCTCGTTTTTCAGGCTGGGAATTCCAAAGCATGAGGGTAGTATAAATTTGGATTCTAACCCAATCCTAGCCACTGGCTTAGAATTTCCTCTTCTCCCAGAGGGCATGTCTCATCCAGAGTCCATGACACACATGTTTCCTTACCACCTGCTACCATAAAACCAACATCTTTAATTTGATATATCCTACTACAAAATATGCTTTTCCTAACAGACGTTTTTGTTTGTTTTTTTGAGAGAGAGACAGAGACAGAGACAGAGAGACAGAGTGTGAGCGTGGCAGGGACAGAGAGAGAGAGGGAGACACAGAATCTGAAGCAGGCTCCAGGCTCTGAACTGTCAGCACAGAGCCCAACGGGGGGGCTTCAACCCACAAACCACGAAATCATGACCTGAGCTGAAGTCAGATGCTTCACCAACTGAGCCACCCAGACACCCCATTAGAAATTTTACACACGGTGTTTAAATGCATACTAGGTTTCCTACAGATGTTCACAGACCCCAGAGTAGAACAGGCTGAGATCTGCCATTAGGTGAATAAGTAGAGTTGAAATAGTACAATCAAAAACAAGTTCTAACCTGGGAGGTAACGCAAATTTGTAATAGAAACTGAGAAAAACAAGATACAGGAAACATATACAATGTGACTGGATTTAATGAAAAGGAATGAGAAAGGTACCAGTATGTATATACACATACAACTGTAAAGGTCCAGAGAGTAAATATGAGCATGAAGAAAGACATGAAAAGATATACAGAAGACTAAATTCTGGTCTGGGGCTGACAAGGGCTTTCCTGAGGAAGGTGGGTTAGAGAAGGAATCCATGATAGTAAAAACATCATTTAGCCCCACAGTTATTCATGCATTAGGGTATCTACAGTGATGCGCTTCAAAATCAATAATTTCAGGGTAGTAGGACTTTAGGTCATTTTAATTTCTTCTACTTTTCTACATCGCCTGAACTTTTTTCCCCAGACAGCATGAATTTTTCACATAATTAGAAAAAAAAATATTTTCACTGTAATTTAACATTTTTTAAAATAAAAAAATTGAGAGTAAATTCTCTAAAGAATTGACTAAACAGGGGCACCTGGGTGGCTCAGTCGGTTGAGCAGCCGACTTCAGCTCAGGTCATGATCTCACGGTCCGTGAGTTCGAGCCCCGCGTCGGGCTCTGTGCTGTCAACTCAGAGCCTGGAGCCTGTTTCAGATTCTGTGTCTCCCTCTCTCTGACCCTCCCCCGTTCATGCTCTGTCTCTCTCTGTCTCAAAAATAAATAAATGTTAAAAAAAAAAAAAAAAAAGGAATTGACTAAAGAATAGGTAAAGAAATTCTCAACAGTAATCAATAATTAATCTTTGTATAAAACTTTACAGTTTAAATACTATATGCACATTGCCTTGTTATTATGTTTTACAGGGAATTAACAAATCATCACATGAAGAATTAACCTATTTTCCAAGGGTTTTTTTGTATGTAAAAACTAATGTGAAAAACTGAAAATTTATTTAAAATGTCAAAACAGCTAAAAGGACTTGCAAAATTAGATTTTACGACTACAATAGTTTTGACTTTAAGAATACATGACTTAAAATGAGAAAATAAATAAAAGAACTTTAACATATAACTCTCTCCCCCTTTTTTCACTGCAGTATAGTTGATACACAATGTTACATTAGTTTCAGGCATACTACATAGTGATTCAACAACTCTATGCATTATGCTATGTCACCACATAAGACCATTAACAATGCCTTTAACTATATTCCCTATGCTGTACCTTGAATCCCATGATTTATTCCATAACTGGGGAAGCCTATACCTCCTATACCCCTTCACTACTTAACACATAACTCTTTTTTTAACATGTAATTCTTAAAGAATAAAAGTAAGAAATTACTTACTGCCATTGTTTGCCTTGTCAATTTAACCAACACTGTAACTAGGGATCCTACTGTGATGTTGTTGCTATCTTCATCATCCAATACTAGAAGATGAAAGTAAAAAAATAAAATTCAATTTGGTACTTCAGTATTTCATGTACACATTTTAAACTTACTCAATAAAAAATAATTTGTCTATTCTGTATAAAATGCTCCACTAGATGCTTTCAACAATGTACTTATTTAATCTTTAAAATGGCCCTATGAAGGGGCAGCTGCATGGGTCAATCAGAGGAGCGTCTGACTCTTGATTTCAGCTCAGGTCATGATCCCGGGGTTGTGGGATCAAGCCCCATGTCAGGCTTGACTGTGGAGCCTGCTTTAAGACTGACTGTTTCTCTCTCTCCTCTCCTCTCCTCTCCTCTCCTCTCCTCTCCTCTCCCTCTGCCTCTCCCCGCCCCCACGCTCGCTTTCTCTAAAATAAAATAAAATAAAATAAAATAAAATAAAATAAAATAAAATAAAATAAAATAAAAGTTAAAATTTAAAAAATAAAATAGCCCTATGAAGCATTACTATTATTTCCATTTTAAAGAAGAAACTGAGGGGGCGCCTGGGTGGCTCAGTCAACTGAGTATCCCACTCTTGATTTCGGCTCAGGTCATGATCCCAGGGTAATGGGATTGAGCCCTGCGCTGGGCTCTGTGCTGGAGCGTGGACCCTGCCTCTCTCTCTCTCTCTGCCCTCGCCCCAACTCACACTCACTCTAAAATAAAAAAAGATAATTAAAAAAAAAATAATAAAGAAAAAACTGACGTTCAAAACTAACGTAAAAATAAATGCCTGAGGTCACATAATGGCTATATTTGCACTGCCAAGTTTCAAACCCAGGTGTTTTAAAACAAAGTATAATGTGAGGACTGCTATACCACACCTTTCTTTCATACCGATATGAAAAAGGGTTCTGTTACTCTCTTAAACTATGCAAACCTCGTATTCACAAGACTTTAACTATATCATCAATGCCAGCCTGCCGGTCAGAAATAAGGTAATTAGGACTAGTATTCCAAGTCACATTAAATTTATTTTTTTAAGGCAAAAACTTTCAAGATTTGTTTATATTAAAAAACACCTTTCAAAGTTTTCACAATGTTTTTGCAATTGTTTAATTTTTTAAAACCACATTTGCCAAAAAAAAAAACTCTACACTTGCCACACATATTGCCAAAAGCTAGTAAGATAAGCTTAACATTAAAATTAGTAACATTAAAATAAATGTTAAAATAAATTACTACAACATCAAACAGATCTTATTCAAATATGTAAATAATTCATTTCACCTACAAGTTTTATCTGTAAGAGTTTTCTTCACTATGTATTTCTGCCTATAGATTTTTCTGAGCTTGTTATGTTTATTCTTCATAGATGTAGATTAGCATACTCTGTTGTGGCCTACATTAACACACTACCAGTTGGAAAAGAATGGCCTCTAACAAACTATCACTATCTCTCTTCAATTACTGGCTGTGAGGTGCAACAGCTAGGCATCAAGAAGGATACAACATCCTTTCTTCAATCTGGAAGTCTCCATTATCTTTCCATTATCAAATCTGGGCTACACATTCATCAACACGGCACAGTTGTATGTGCATGAGCACTGCACACGAGTTAATAGCTATAACTGTATCTACCGGCCATTTGATGCTTTACGGTGAAGAAAAAGCCTACAGGTGATTCTATACAGCCTCTAGGCAATGTGGGAGAGAGATCCACCATCTCCAGCACTAGATAATGCAGATGCCCCTTTCCTGCTTCTAAACTGCTTCTCCTCTCCCTCCATTAACTATATTTCTCATATTACACATTGGGATAGCACTGTGAAAATACAGTAAATGGTCTATACAAGAGGCTATGGAATGAAATACATCATGAAGTTTCCCAATGAGGTTGAATATTCTTACTTCTAACGAGAAAATCTGACATTCATTTTTCTAAGCAGCATGTACTTTTTATAGCTCTTGATTATTATCAGAGTTATCTCCTAAGTCCCAAATTGGATTTTACTTGAATAGTTTCTATTTTCTTTTTTTACCTGCATAGTTTCTGACTTAAATTGGTCCTAAATGAAACTTTTACTGTTTTTAAGTGTTTGAAGACTCACAAACCCATAAGGAAATCCGAACTCTTCACCAAAGCACTCCCTACATGTATCCTACACTCCAGCCGATTTGAAACCAGACTGCAGTTTTACCTTACTTTCTCAAACACCCCAATCTTTGAGAGTCATTTATCTCTTTTCAATTCCATTAGAATGCAAACTTAGGAAGGTAGAGGCTTTGTCTAACTCACCACTGCTTCCCCAACACCCAGATAAATGAGTGGCACTCAATAGTTGCTGAATGCATGAATGACACAACGTCCGTGTCATTCATTTCACACTTGCTTTATGATTCCTTGGTTTTAATCCTATGTTTATATCCTCTTTCCTCAACTAGACTATAAACCCCTTACAGACAGAAACCACCCCTAACACATCCTTGTATTTTTGGTCCCACAAAAATGTTCTCACAACAGTAACTTAGTAAATGTCAAAACTCAGAATAATGTTACAATGAAGGAATGGAGCAGATAATCTCTCAATTCTGTCACCATTGTAAAATACTATTATTCAACTATTATAATGGACACTCACTGGCCAACTGTGTAGGTAGAAAAATAATCTCTATATTTTCATCCCAACAGACATAAACATAGAGACAGGATGAGAAAAACACATGAAATGTGGCACAGAACACGGTAATTTCCAAGGTTTATTTAACATAAGTAAATTGGGCTTAAAATGAATTTTAGAACTAAGCAGCTATTTCTTTCATACTAACAATATATGTATTTCAAAGATCTTTCACTGCATCTGAAAATCCTTCATTCTTTAAAAAGGTAAGATATTCCTAAAACTTGAACTACAGAACAGAGAGTCCTCAAGCTTAATCCCATTCTGAGGATCATAAAAGTAAGATTCTAGAGGATTATATCAGTGTTCTCAAAACTATTAAGCATACATCATATTCTATCACAGCAAATGTGACATGTAAACCACAGTTCTGGAAAGTCTAGTTACACATTATGATATCAAATGTTTTGAGAACCTTAAACCAAATAAACAGGAGCCAGTCTATCAAAAGGGAAACAATGTTCAACACGGAAACCTCCCACTTACCCTGTGATTTTATGTCCATAGTCACATATGGGAAACTCCCAAGGACAGCCATAACCTCCTCATATTTTTCATCTTCAAGGAAGTGCAGTAGATTGTGACGATCTGATTCTTTTAAACTCACCAAATCTTGGATAGTCTTAATTTTGTACTGAATTTTAAAAGAGAGAAGAAGAAAGAAAATAAATCCTAAAGTCATAGAATTTTTCACAAAAGGAAAATTAGCATGTTTACTAAAACAAAATCCAACAACTTTTTAAAAAATGTTAAGATTACACAGGGTCCCCAACTTACAATGGTTCTACTTAAAGCTTTTAAACTTTACAATGCTGCCAAAGCAATATGCATTCAGTAGAAACCATACTCTTGAGTTTTGATCTTGTCTAGGACTAGTGATATTTAATACAATATCATCATGATGCTGGGCAGCAGCAGTGAGCAGTAGCTCCCAGTCAGCACGTGCTCACAAGAGTAAACAATCCATACACTTAGAACCACTCTGTTTTTCACGTTCAGTATTCAATAAATTGTATGAGACAGATATTCAACACTTTACTATAAAACAGGCTTTGTGTTAGATGATTTTGCCCAAGCGTAGGTTAATGTAAGTGTTCTGAGCACATTTAAGGTAGGCTAGGCTAAGCTATTGTATTTGGTAGGTTAGATGTATTCAATGCATTTTTGACTTAGGATATTTTCAACTTACAATCGATAGCTTTATGAGGATGTAACCCCACTATAAGCTGAGGAAGATCTACATACACATTTCAAAGCAAACAATACAACTTTATAGCATTTCATGGCCTTTTATCCAAGGAAATTCAAATTAAGAATTTTTCTATTACAAAGTTAAAACAGAGTAATTTTTTAATTTTAGAAAAAATAAAGTTAGGAGGAAAAGACAGTAACATTCATAGACTCTTGACCCAAGCAAGAATGATTGTCATCTTCTATGCTCAGTTTGCTGACCCATATTTTCAATTTTAATGATAAAAACCTTTAAGAGTATGAATTTATCTCCAAGTGCAGCTGCATCCTTATGGTTTTACTATGCAATTTTCTCATTTTTGTTGTTCTCTAAATATAGCTGTTACTGCACTAATATCCATCTGGGCTAAAGGGATACTTAGGAGAGTGTTAATTTCCAGCCATTTGGTGCTAGTTAATTTTTACTTTCGCAGACAGGGATTAGATCGTGAGGTGTGTGGAATGTCCACTTTTCTATTACAAAGTTTTCGATTAGAAACGTGAACAAATCAGGGCACCTGCATGGCTCAGTCGGTTAAGTGTCCGACTTCGGCTCAGGTCATGATCTTGTGGTCCGTGAGCTCGAGCCCCTTGTCGGGCTCTGTGTTGACAGCTCAGAGCCTGAAGCCTGCTTCAGATTCTGTGTCTCCCTCACTCTCTGTCCCTCCCCTGCTCATGCTCTGTCTCTCTCTCTCTCAAAAATAAAGATTAAAAAAAAATTTTTGTTTTAAGTGAACAAATTTATAATTGCAATACAATTACCTGAAAGGACAGAAAACTCAAATGCAAATTTCTAATATACATTAGTTCTACCTTAATATATTATCAAATCCAGGGGCACCTGGGTGGCTCAGTCGGTTGGGCGGCCGACTACAGCTCAGGTCATGATCTCACGGTCTGTGAGTTCGAGCCCCGCATCGGGCTCTGCCTGCTTCCAATTCTGTGCCTCCCTCTCTCTCTGCCCCTTTCTTGCTTGGTCTCTGTCTTTCTCTCTCTCAAAACTAATAAACATTAAAAAAAATACCATCAAATCCAATGTCTGTCTTCTGCCCATTTTGTCTAGTGTATACAAACCAATATTTAAAATCTCCTATCAGAATTATAATTTTAGTTTTTTTCTTGTATTTCCAAGTTTTTTCATTTATACATATTTTTGCTATATCTTAAGATTCATTGTTGGATCTTTACTACAGACTGCATTTTCTAAATAAGAAGCATCTTTATTTGATCTACTTATTTTTTGAAAACTTAATTTTTTTGTTTCTATTCAACCGATAAACCATTGCCCAACCTTTAAGCCAGGTATTAATGACTGGAAAGCATACACTGCACTTCTACTTTGTATATTTATTTCTGGTAACATAATATAAGGAATAAAGTGCTAATTGCTAAAATGTATTGGACCCCAAAGTAGTAAAATAACTTACAGTAGGTAAAAGATTATACAACACCTACCTAATCAAGAAATTGTTAACAGAACCACTTGAGGGATAGTTTTGGAGTGTTTAAGATATTCTAAATCTAAGAAATTCGTAATAAAAACTTTTAGAACACTTTTCTCGTTATTTAAGTACCATAACAAACTGTGTAAAACAGATTTTAAAGTGGCAAAGAATTACCTTTTTATGATTAGAAACCCTTCTAAGATTGTCCTCTTCAATGTGAGGCAGCTGCAGAAGGGGAGACTTAAACTGCTGAAGGCCTTGCACAGCCATCTGGGAAAGCTTCATGCAGTTTTCTAGGGATGCCAAAGTTGGAGCACGAAACTCCCTTTCTTAGAAAGAACAGGAGGAAAAGAAAAAACAAGGCTGGACTTTTTATACGTTCAGGAGTATACAATTCATCACAATAACATGATACATGAGACTATCCTTAACACCTCATATCTTAAGATCACAGTGCTGACTTTCCTTTAAAAGTTATAAGATACCAAAAATACACAAACTTGTTCAAATGCAATAATCATTATCCAGCAAGAAGCACTGATTTAACAGAAAAATTCTTTGCATCACTTCCACAAATAGCAAATTATCAGTATCAAATACTGACACCATGCCAAGAACTGACATCCGCCATAACAACAAACCACAACCATTATCTCCTTTCCTAAGAGTCTCCCTTTCCATTACTGACCACAAACTCCCTCATTCTTTTTCTTCCCCCTCACTTTTTTTCCCTTCATGTGAAAAACACTACATATCAGATAAATCATCGTTACGTCACTTAAAGAATTATTTCAAACTCACTGTTAAAATACAGAATAACCTAACTCTAAAAGTATTCAAAGGAGAGAAGAGGCATATTAAATATTTGCAAACAATACGTGACAACAAACAATAAAACAATAAATAAATTCAAAAACATGAGTTGTGATAAAGACTTTACATAATGGAAAATATAGGAAAGAAGTAAGAAAAACCATGAACAAAAGTGGGAAAGCTGACTCAACCTACGGGCAGAATTACTGTAGATACTCATAAATCTTAGAACTATGAAGTGTAATCTGCATATGCTTGCAAGAAAAAGTACAACATAATTAATTACATTTCCACCTCACCTTCACGGCTTCGGGCCATTATTATTAGTTGGCAGATTACATTAACCATTTCTTGAAGTAGGGCAGGGCATTTTTTCAACATAAACTGCTGATCTGCAAAACAAGACAAAACCTGAAACGAATCATTCTACTTTTACAATTATAACATCTTTATCATCTACAGTCCAAGACTAACACTAAATTTAAGTTCTCCCACAAATATTTCACACACGACCTAATAAGAATTTTGCAGGCTAAAGTTTCTCCTAAGCAGCACTGTCAAAAATCAGTCAGAAAATTCTAGCTCAGATATGATGTTTCAAATTTTTAATATTACAAGTGTTGTGCTTTGTA
This sequence comes from Panthera pardus, assembly GCF_024362965.1. NCBI lineage: Eukaryota > Metazoa > Chordata > Mammalia > Carnivora > Felidae > Panthera > Panthera pardus. The sequence continues at coordinate 54,344,888 of NW_026526732.1, read as the reverse complement.
AGTTAACTCCCTTGTTTGGAGGGAATAGTCTTAAACTTAATTCTAATCTTACTATACTTAAGAACCTTAAAAATTTTCTTCTTGTATACCTAAGTTTCTGTAACTATGAATAAGTCCAAAGACTAAGATTGATAGTGAATGTCAGTTCCATGCAGAAAGAGGAGAGGGGATGATAAAGAGGGGAAGGAAAAGGAACGAGACAGAGTCATTTTTACTGCACCTAATAGTTAACTGTGAAGATCATCCATGGGGTTGGGACTCAACCTAAAAAAATATCTGTTCCCTGTTTCTTAGATAACTGGTAAAAAGGGAGATGGTTTTGTATCTGTACAGAACATTAGGAACATTAGAATTACCGGTAAACTTGCAACTCCAATAACAATGCCTAAATAGAGATCCTTCATTCCATCTTAAGTATCCTATCTTATCATCAACCACTGATCATCAATTGGCCTAGTTTTCAAAGGCATTTGATTATATTATTGGCTTAAAAATGGCAGAGGAGGAGCTTCATTCAGAAAGAACACTTATTCCTGAAGGATAATAACTTTCTTTTAAAACTTCAAATGAAATCATGCAAGTAAAAAAAAAAAAAAAATGACAAATTCATGGTATTCCTGGAAACACCACTGTCCCAATCCACTACTTTTATTTATTTTTATTTTTTTTTATGTTTATTCACTCCCTGAGAGAGAGAGAGCAAGAGAGAGAGAGAGCAAGAGCGGGGAAGGGTCAGAGAGAGAGGGAGACACAGAATCCAAAGTAGGCTCTAGACTCTGAGCTGTCAGCACAGAGCCTGACACGGGGCTTGAACTCATGAACCACAAGATCATGACCTGAGCCAAAGTTGGATGCATAACCGACTGAGCCACCCAGGTGCCCCACTGCTTCTCTTTTAAATAGACAGGTGGCTGCAAATACTTAGGAAGCTTTAAATAAAGATTAAACACTTTATCAGCAACCACAGCTGGAAGTGGTGGTGGTAGTTGTGGAACTGACTGAGGTACTGATTATGAAATCCATTTTTTCTTCCCCCCAAAAGCTTATAAAATCTTTTTAAAAAGTCACTAGGAATTTTTGTATAATCTGCAACTGACTAAACATTTTTCAGAGTATTCTCTCACCTTGAAATACTAAATTTTAACATTTGCCAAAAATATCGGACTTAGACCTTCAAAATATCTGTGAAGTAATTATGTAGCATAAAGATTTCTTTTTAAAAGATCCTTGAGCAATTATTTGATTGAGCAAAAAAGAACAGCAACAAAAACATTGCACCATGAAGTCTAATTAAATCCGTTGCTTTTGTACCATTAAAACCGTGCAGATATTAGAATCATAAATACCTTCTTCAAGGGTCTCAGGAATTTTCATTCTAGCAAGATGAGACAGTAAAAGAACTCTGGCTTTCAGGCTATATGGGCAGGTAAGTGGAGGCTCATTCTTCTTTAAATTAATGCTGCCAATTTCTCTGATTAGCTAGAGTAAATAAAATAATTATTAAAAATATCTATATACTGAAAAGCATTAACTTTAATACCTAAATGCTTATTATATCAAGGAATTTAGGAGACAGGTCTAACCTGAGGTATTAGAATATTATCTGTTGGTCTGCTTGTGGCATCTTTGTTATACTGAGGATCAAATTCAGAGGCTCCAGCCAAAACCATGATAAGACCTAAGAAAACAAAAGAAATATAAAGGTAAACAAATAAACTTGCTCATCTATTAATTTCCTCTCCTAAGATACTTTATTAATGTAGAGTGAGGCAGTTTTCCAATTGCGCAAAAAGCTAAAAATCATCTGAACTCCAATACTAAGTACTCATTTCTCCAACAAAAAAGAAACATTTCACTTTTTTAAAAGTGTACAGTATTACTTATCACAAGTGAATAGAAACATACATTAAGGGCCCCAAAGCAACTGGATGCATTAAAATCACTTCAAATAGCATCCGTTTCTAGATTTAAGCATGTGTTCCACAGAAACTTTCTACAGAGTAATTATTAAGTATCCCATACGATGTTAATAACTATTATGTGAACAAAGGGGGCTCTATGGTTAAACAAGACTGAGAAACAATGAGTTAAAAGAGTTTTAGGTTTCTTCACTTGATGACTTCTCAGAACCTTAAGTAAACTGAAATACTCTATAATTTACAGAAATTTTTATCATGGAACCCTGAAGGGTTTGCGGGACATGTTCTTTGAAATACACATGATTTGCAGCTACATACACTATGAGCATTATTTGTTAGTCTATACAAGCTCCTTATTTTTTTAAATAATTTTTTAAAAATTTACTTATTTTGAGAACAAGCAAGAGAGGAGCAGAGAGAGAGGGAGAGAGAGAGAATCCCAAACAAGCTCCACACTGTCAGCACAGAGCCCAGTGCAGGGCTCGAACTCAGGAACCATGAGATCACGACCTCAGCTGAAATCAAGAGTCAGAGCCTTAACCAACTGTGAATCACCCAGGCGTCCCTATTCAAGCTTTTTAATGACCGGCACTATAGTCACCTATAGTCATCAATCTCACCTTCCAGCAGAAAATACATACAATGTGCTCACTAAAAGCAGGACAATGTAGAGCTTAAGGGCATAGACCCTGGAGTTTTCACTCCCTAACTAAATGATGTAGGACAATATTCTTCACCTTTCTATGGGTCTCAGTTTCTCCCAATGTGCCTGACACACAGTAAGCACAGTAATATGGGTAAGGTACCGCTATCAAATGTTTTCATGAAAACAACTATTCCTGAGACAACTATGTAAACGATACCAACACTAAAGTAACCAAGGATATATAATCAAGCCCACCAGCTAAAAAATGCTTTTCTGATAGTACTGTATAAGGCTAAGTACCACACTCAGGAATAAAACAGAAATCAAGTTCACTGATGCAAAAAACACGTTAAAAGACATTATAAACATGAAACATTTTCATAAGGGGCTAAGTTTCCATATTAATATTTCAATCCAACATAAGGAAGAATGACATGTGTGCATAAGGGAGAGTAACTGACTCATTCCTCAGAAATAAAAGATCTGCTCATTTCTCAGAAATAAAAAATCTGTTCACACAGTCACATGACCCTGAGGAGTCTCTTTCTCATTACCAAAAAAATTAGTTAAATTGGCAAATCCAAAGTACAGACAAGTCCATTTAGGTTTTGGAACAAAAATGTATTCTCCAGTGAGACACAATTTAAAACTTTAAAACGTGTATCATCTCTTTTTTTTTCCCCAAGGAAGAGAAGCAGGGCTTGTCTATGACAGGTCTATGATTTCTGCTGAGCAGAGATTCTGAAAGGCAACAAACACTACATACTCCAAGGATAAAATTTACAGTGTTAGCTTTATGGAATCAAAGAAAGTATCTTAAATGGAACTTTTTTTTTTGCTAAAAAGAAATTCTGAAATAAGACTCTGGGAATGAAATATCCTGACAGTTTTCTTTCAGCACGCCCAAGACCTGACTTATTTTACTGAGATTAATACAGTGTAATGTACCGATTTAAGACTTGGGAACCGGACTGCTTGAGTTCGATCCTGACTCTACCACTTAATATTTCCTTAAGCTCAGTTTCCCCATCTATCAAATGTGCTTAAAAACAGTAAAGATTAAATGAGTTAATATCTACATAATCCATAGTAATGCCAGGCATACAACAAATACTCAAGAAATATTAGCTAGTATTATTACAAAGTTAACCCACATGAAGCTTTACCATAAAATTTGTAGGGTAAAAAACATATATAGCTGAGTAAATGGAAATAATAGAAATACATATGATAAAGGGTACCAGCCACTTTCCTCCAGCTTTAGTTATATGAACTGAGTATAAAACTGTGAAATAAAAGGTTTCCAGTGGAGTATGTATCAACTCCAAATAAATGACTCAGAAAATAATCTACTATCACAGATACTTAAATTTACTCACGTTTCATATCCATATTTCGGGTTTTATAAACAAAGTATGTATAAATCTGTGTTGTGCGTATTAGAATCTGGTCTCCACTATAGCGTATTGAGCGATACCACCAAGAGCCCTAAAACACAAATAAAATTAAACAATAAATAAAGCATCAAAACCACAATAAATATTAAGTCTAATGCAGAATATGTTACGGTCAAATTTCCTAAGCGTTCATAAAACCAATAACAATACCTGAGCTTTAGAACAAATGCCTTTGTTACTTATTTCAAATTATTTAGCAAGTATTTATACTGCCCAACACCTAAACACCAACCCACCTCACTACATATATATGATTAAACCATTTAAGTTTCAGCTAGAAACTGAACACAAAACAGAAACGAAACAACCCATCGCTATAAAAGCAACAAGCTGGTTCCTGACACGCAGTATGGATTCAATAAATATTTGATAAGTGCAGGACAATTTTACAGTTGATATACTACTTTCATTCACATGACTCCATACAGCTGGATCCTCACATAATAAACCTATGAAGAAGGCAAGACAGGTTAATTATTAGTCTCACTATGGGACTCAGGAACTGTAAGATCAGAAAGAAAACCACCAGTCACAAAAGTAACAGTAAAATCATAAACTTTATGGTATTTCCATATTGACATATTATGCAGCTGTTTTTAAAAATGAGGTGTATCTCCAACATAGGAAGCAAAAGAAGTCACAGAATGATAGAAAGACCACATTTTTGTAAAGTGTGTATGTAAACATAATCCATAGAAAAATATCTGAAAGGGAGAACACCAAACTTAGCAGTGATTATCTCTAACAAAGAAATGAAGTTGAGGGAGACGGTAAAGGAAAACATTCCAAACTCTAAATATACCTGTATTATTTCACTTATATGTAACTTTTGTATGGGAGGAGATATACTTTCACATACTTAAATGATATCACCTTTAGAAAACCTTTAAAGTATAGATGAATAGAAGATTCTTAAAATTCAAGGATCGATGGATTATATTCTAATACAAATTATAGGAGGCTCCAAAGCACGCCACCAATTCCCTTTCCAAAAAAAAGTTAATAAAAAGAGCTAGCACTTACCACAACAACTGGAAGGATAACCATGAATGCCAATCCATATACAAGTAAAACCTAGAATTGAAGAGAAAAAAAATTATGGCTTTCACAGGTAAATTATAAAAACATCCATGAACACTTACCTTGAGGCTTGCATGGGGGAGGCACTAACAAAAGCACTCTCCAGGGAGCGGGGTGGCTCAGTCAGTTAAGCATTTGACTCCTGATTTCGGCTGAGGTCATGACTTCAGTTACTGAGTTCGAGCCCCACATCGGGCTCTGTGCTGACAGCATGTAGCCTGTTTGGGATTCTGTCTCCCTCCCTCTCTACCCCTCCCCCATTTGCTAGCTCTTAAAAGAAAAATGAACTCCTAAAAACAAAAAAAAAAGCACTCCTCTTATATTATTTCATTTAATTCTTACTTCATTTTCAAATTTTATGAGAAAGCTACTGTTATTATTTTTCTTTTGCAAATAGAAAACCTGCAGCACACATAGGTTACAGGACTTGTCCTACGTCACACAGCTAGTAAGTGGATTGGAATCCAGGCATTTCAATTCTAAAACTTATGCTCTTATCCAATATAACAAGTCACCTTTTAATTTGCTCTGTAAATAATACCAGCAAAACAGCTTTTATAAATTATATTTTCCTTCCAGTCAGATACTTATAGCTCTACACATTAGTAAGTAGTTAGTGCCTTGGAAATAAATAATAGAATCCTGGTTCCTAATCAAGGAGCAACTTCATAATGTTCTATTTACAAGTAATTTCTGTCTATTGGTCTTAGATTTTTCTCCTGCTGCTTGATTCCAAATCTGGTAGCTAACTATCCTCTTCTCCAGTATTCCCACGGTAATCCTAAGCATGATAGACACACACAGAAAGCATATATCCCTAAGATAACAAATGTTTGTCAGCCATAAAATAACATTAAATAGCCATTTTCAAAACAAATTACAGACTATATGAATTTTTTTATTGCTTCAAAGATAGCTCCTAATCATTTTTAAGATATGTGAAATAGGGAAACATCTATTCCTGAACAGTAAGTTAATTCCTGATGTTTCAGAGTTGTAAAATCTATCACCAAATAAAGTCTGATACCCTACTGCCTCCCTAAGTACCATATGGAATACATATCATTAATTTAACATATATTAACATTAATTTCACCTGGGTAAATGTGAAATGAAGGATAATTTAAATTTTGAGCACTACTTAGGATACATACCATATAAAACCATAGTTCCCCAAACCAAGGAAATGACCCAACCTGAAACTACCTTCAAAAGAAATCACCACAGCTTTAAGGTTTTAAAACAACATTTAGAACACACTGCCCTTCCTCTGAAGAAAAACAAGCAAAAAAAATCCATACCGCCCCAAACAACAACCTAATAATGGGAACCAATTCTTTTCTTTATTATATAAAAAGTTTTCATAATACACAGTTAAATTAAAGACAGCATAACAGTATTTTGATATAGCTCTCTATAGTACTAAGATATATCTAGCACACTATAATGTGTCCTATTTACATGTACTCACCAAAATTGAGTTTTTCTGGTCAACTATCCAAGCTGGCAGGGCAATTCCAAAGCTTGTGGCTAAAATAGGAAGAGTATTTCTGAAGAATCTGCACTTCCAATTTTATTTATTTATATTTCAAAATTCTGCACCCCAACTCTTCCCCCCACCAAAAAAAAAATCTTTCAGAAAGATTATATTATGTGTGTTCCCATTACAGAAAAGTCGATGGATTTTTCCAGAAGTGGGGGCAGGGGAGACTCGACCAAAGTATATGAATTCCTTCTTAGTAAATCTGAATTTTTTTATATGTCATTATGTAAACACTATGAATATATGATAAAATGTTTAAAGTAATAAAGAAAAACATTGTTTTCATCCAACTTTTATCAACTGCTAATTGGAAATGAATGACAATGATCACTCTTCTCATCAGACCAATCTGAGTTCTATCTTTCAAACTGGCTGCTAGAAAGAAAAATAAAAATTAGCTAAAGGAAACTCAATTTACATATCTATTTAACTCCTTGAGGTTATAATTTTCCTATTCACAAACTAAGAATCAAAATATTCCTTTCAATCTATTAATATTTTCACTTAAATACACAAACACACACACATACACTATACCACTAGTAATTTTTAATTATTATTTACCACACCTTGAGGGCCATCTGGATTTCCAAATTCTTCCCAGTTTTTCCGGGACTCTTCATCAGTTAAACTAGCATTAAGAACAAAATTGCAAAATTAGAAAACCACATCTGCAAAGTACTCACATATACAAACTCTATTAATGAACCAACTCACTTCTTACAGATATTAATTTCAGGAAATCAAGAAAAGCCTCTCTGAAATCAGATAAAAAGAAAGAGAAGAAAGCAAGGAATTCTACATTAAAGAAAATGCTAACTATTGAGACTTTAGAGAAATTCCTGGTTGGCCTGTGGGTTCTGAAGTTTTGCCAGTTCAAGTTGGAAGATAAAACTTTAGAAATTTTCTAAGCAAGCAGGGAGGATTACAGGGACTTTTTTCTTATATCTTTATACATTTTCCAAAATTTCTTCAATGAGCTTTGCTTATACTTTAAGAATATATACCTACTTATAAACCCACTACAAATTAATAATAATAATCCCTCCAAAACTGGTACCACATTCTCAAAAGAAAAAAATGAACACCTGGAAAATTCCAATGCTACAGAAAAGGTCATTTTGCATTGTGCTGAGGTCACAATTTTCTCCTAAAACAAATGCCAGAAGGACTAGGGAAAAACCTGCTCAAACAATGCTTTTCTAATCCAGCAATATAAAAGTGACAGAGTGATTTAAAAAAAAATTTTTTTTAATGTTTATTTACTTTTTGAGAGAGAGAGAGAGAGAGAGAGAGAGAGAGAGAGAGCGCGCGCGCGCATAAATTGCGAAGGGGCAAAGAGAGAGGGAGACACAAAATCCAAAGCAGGCTCCAGGCTCTGAGCTGGCGGCACAGAGCCCAACACCAGGCTCAAACTCCCAAACCATGAGATCATGACCTGAGCCAAAGTCAGACATTTAACCAACTGAGTCACCCAGGCGCCCCCAGAGTGATTTTTTTAACACCTAAAAAGAAATATAACCTTTGACCTGGGCAGTGGTCCAAGGCACAAAATGAGAGTGGTCTTATTTCAGATCCCAAAATAGATATTAAAAAAAAAACACTGAAAGAAATTTTCAATTCCTTCAAAAACTTTACGTTGTTAAGGAGACAAGGCAGACACACACAAAAATGACCAGTAAGATCGTAAGAAAGGCATTTTTGAAGTCCATGTGGCAAAAGATTATGTTTATGTCCAAATCTAATTTTAACAGTATTTCTATTTCCCAGAACATATGCACATAGGATACAATGTAGTTTTCTATTCAACAAAGCTCCACAGTAAGAGACAGAATGCAGAAGTACCTTTAAAAAAACAGCAACTATTTTCAAAGAGTTCAATTTTTTTTCACCTAAACCATAATTTCTATCTTTTATTATTATTATTATTATTTTTTTTTTTTTTTTTTTTTTTTTTTTTTTTTTTTTAAGGTAAGCTCTACACCCAATGTATGGGCTTGAACCCATAACCCTGAGATCAAGAGTTGTATGTTCTATCAAATGAGCCAGCCAGGTGCCCCCCTATTTTTGTTTTTTTTAATTGAAGTATAGTTGACACACAATGTTACATTAGTTTCAGGTATACAAGATAGTGATCTGACAAGTTTATACCTTATGCTATGCTCACCACTAACATAGCTACCATCTGTCACTACACAATGCTATTATAATACCATTGACTATATTCTCTATGTTGTACCTTTTATTCCTTCTATAGACTTCTTCTTAGACTATTATCTATAAACTTATTCTTTCTATAACTGTAAGTCTGTATCTCCCACTCCCCTTCACCCATTTTGCCCATTCTTCCATCCCATTCCCCTCTGGCAACCTGTTTGTTCTCTATATTAATGAGTCTGTTTCTGCCTTTTGGTTATTCCTTTGCTTTGTTTTTTAAGTCCCACATATAAGTGAAATCATATGATACCTGCCTTTCTCTTTAGCATAATACCCTCTAGATCCAGGTCCATCCATGTTGTCACAAATGGCAAGATCACATTCTTTTTTATAGCTGAATAATATTCCATTGTATAAATGAATACCACATCTTCATCCATTCATCTATCAATGGATACTGAGTTGCTTCTATACCTCGGCTCTTATAAATAATACTGCAATAAACATAGGAGTGCATGTATCTTTCTGAATGAATGTCTTTGCTTTCTATGGGTAAAAACCCAGTAACGGAATTACTGGATCATATGGTATTTCTACTTTTACTTTTTTGAGGATGCTCCATACCAGTTTCTGTAGTGGCTGTACCAATTAACATTCCCACCAACAGTGCACAAGGATTTCTTTTTCTTTACATCCTCGCCAATACTTGTTATTTCTTGTCTTTTTTATTTTAGCCATTTTGACAGGTCTAAGGCATTACCTCATTGTGGTTCTGATTTGCATCTGCCTGATGACTAGTACTGCTGAGCATATTTTCATGCATCAGTTGCCCATCTATATATATTCCTTGAGAAAGTATCTATTAAGGTCCTTTGCCCATTTTTTAAAAATCATATTGTTAGGTTTTTTGGTGTTGAGTTGCTAAGTTCTTTATATATTTTGGATATTAACCCCTTATTGAAGATATCATTTGCAAATATCTTCTCTCATTCAATAGGGTGCCTTTTTATTGGTTTCCTCTGCTATGCAAAAGCTTTTTATTTTGGTGTAGTCCCAATAGTTCATTTTTGCTTGTCTCCCTTGCCTTATGATTTTAATATTATTTTTTTCTAAGTAAGTTCCATGTCCAATGTGGGGTTTCAGCTCATGACCATGAAAGCAAGAGTTGAATGCTCTGAGCCAGCCAGGTGCCCCTGCCTTATGATCTTCATTCATCTAGGAAGACTGCTATGGTGGATGTCCAAGAAATTAGTGCCTATGTTCTTCTAGGTGTTTTATGGTTTCAGATCTCATAATTACGTCTTTGATCTATTCTGAGTTTATTTCTGTGTATGAAGTAAGAAAGTGGTCCAGTTCCATTCTCTTGCATGTAACTGTCTAGTTTTCCCAGCACCATTTACTGAAATGACTGTCTCTCCCCAGAGTATATTCTTGCCTCCTTTGTCATAGATTAAATGACCATATAAACGCAGGTTTATTTCTGGGCTCTCTATTTTGTTCCATTAATCTATGTTTCTATTTTTGGGCCACTCCTATACAGTTTAATTACTACAGCTCTGTAGTATAGCTTGAAATCTGGAATTGTTATACCTCCAGCTTTGTTCTTCTTTCTCAAGATTGCTTTGGCTATTCAGGGTCTTTTGTGGTTCCATACAAATTTCAGAATTATTTGTTCTAGTTCTGTTGGTATTTTGATAGGGATTGCATGGAATCTGTAGATTGCTTTGGGTAATACAGACATTTTAACAATATTAATTCTTCCAACCCATGAGCATAAAATATCCTTCCATTTGGTTGTGTCATCTTTAATTTCTTTCATCAGTATTTTATAGTTTCCAGAGTATAGATTTTTCACCTCCTTAAATTTATTTCCAAGTATTTTATTCTTTTTGATATAATTGTAAATGGAACCGTTTTCTTAAACTCTGTTTCTGCTACTTCATTATTAGTGTGTAAAAATGCAACTGATTTCTAGGTACTAATTTTGTATCCTGCAACTTTTCTGAAGTCATTTATTACATTTAATAGCTTTTTAGAGATCTTTAGGGTTTTCTTTTTTCTTTTAATTTTTTTAATTTTTTTTAACATTTATTTTTGAGAGAGAGAGAGAGAGAGACAGAGAGAGAGAGAGAGAGAGAGAGACTGCCAGTGGGGGAGGGGCAGAGAGAGACAGACAGACAGACACAGAATCCGAAGCAGGCCCCAGGCTCTGAGCTGTCAGCACAGTGTCCAACACGGAGCATGAACCCACGAGCTGTGAGATCATGACCTGAGCCAAAGTCAGACGTTCAACCCACTAAGCCACCCAGGCGCCCCTTTTTAATGTTTATTTTTGAGAAGGAGAGAGACAGAGTGCAAGCAGGGGAAGGACAGAGAAATAGAGAGGGAGACACAGAATCCCAAGCAGGCTCCAGGCTCTGAGTTGTCAGCACAGAGCCCAACACGGGGCTTGAACTTGGGAACAGCAAGATCATGACCTGAGCCAAAGTCAGACACTTAACCAACTGAGCCACCCTAGGGTTTTCTATGTACAGTATCATGCCATGTACAGATGATGAAAATTTAACTTCTTCCTTACCAACAGGGATGTCTTTTACTTCTTTTTCTTTTCTGATTGCTGTGTCCAGCACTTCTAGTACTATGTTGAATAAACACGGTGACACTGGACATCCTAGTCTTATTCCTGCTCAGTTTTTCACCTTTGACTTTGATGTTAGCTGTGTGTTTTTCATATATAGCTTTTATTATGTTGAGGTACGTTCCCTCTAAATCTACTTTTTTGAGAATTTTATCATAAACATATGAATTTTGTGAAATACTTTTTCTACATCTATTGAAATAAACATCTGATTTTTATTCTTCATTCTGTTAATGTGGTGTATCATACTGACTGATTTTGCAGATACTGAGCCATTCTTGCACCAGAATAAATTCTACTTGATTGTGATGAATGATCTTTTTAATGCACTGTTGAAGGTGATTTGGTAATACCTTGTTGAGAATTTTTATATCTATGTTCAACAGGGATTGCAAATATTTTTAAACTTCTCTGGTCATTTAAAGAAACAAGTACGTTGACATCCTCAGTCCCTTTTTAACCATAACTCCACTTATGCTATTTGACCAAGGCCAGAGTAAAATAAAGAAGCCAACAAAAAGCACTATCAGAGAGACTGCAACTTCAGAAGGAGGGGTGCGTATGGTAGCTCTGTTTTGCTAAGGGAGGGATGTTTCTCAAAAATTTTGCCCTGGTTTCCCTGTACAACTGCCCACTCACTTAGGACTTCAGCTATTCGCCCTTCTAACCAGAATTTTTTCCCAAACATAACTCTATCCCCTCTACTTTTCTGATGACAGCAACATAATAAACTGCTCTGTTTTCCAAACAATGCCCTCAAATTTCACAAAATAAAGCATAGTTCACATCATACAAGCACTTGATTTTTTCAAACTGCACACACTGCTGATTACAATTCCATTAACTCATTCATTAAGCTGACTTGTACAACTGGTGTGAGACACGCACCATGTTCAATATTCAAATTAAAGGAATCATCAACTTTTAGAAAAGTTGTTAGAAAGCAACTAATTTTTGGATAGTTATTAGTGCTTCGGTAAAATACCACTTCTAAGACTTAAAGTACTTAAAAGTTATGTAATTTTAGTATAATTCATATATAATGAGCTTAAACAAGACCAATGATATTAACATAACTTTCAAAAATTCAATGAGTATAAGGTTTCCAAAACATGATTATATATCTTAATTTTGGAGGTAGGAGGCTGTGTCATAGATTCTATTACAAATCTGATAAGATCTATAATCCTTCTGCTCTAGAAAAATGCACAGTTACAAATACACATATACTCTGTATACAGTTTCGGGGGCCCCAGATCATACAACCTAATCTAGAGAATGCTTTCATTAAATTATAGGTGAATGACCCTGAGTTGACTACGTAAAGCAAAATTACATATTCATATATAGTAACACATGAAAACACATGTTTTTAAAAATTAAAATAGCTTTAAAATAACATATAGGGGTGCGTGGGTGGCTCAGTCAGCGGAGCATCCAACTTCAGCTCAGCTCATGATCTCACGGTTCATGGGTTCGAGCCCCAGTCAGGCTCTGTGCTGGTAGGTCACAGCCTGGAGCCTACTTCTGATTCTGTGTCTCCCTCTCTCTCTGCCCCTCCCCTGCTCATGCTCTGTCTCTCTCTCTCTCAAAAATAAATAAACTTAAAAAAAATGTTCCGGGGCGCCTGGGTGGCGCAGTCGGTTAAGCGTCCGACTTCAGCCAGGTCACGATCTCGCGGTCCGTGAGTTCGAGCCCCGCGTCAGGCTCTGGGCTGATGGCTCGGAGCCTGGAGCCTGTTTCCGATTCTGTGTCTCCCTCTCTCTCTGCCCCTCCCCCGTTCATGCTCTGTCTCTCTCTGTCCCAAAAATAAATAAAAAAAAAAAAAAAAAAAAAAAAAAAATGTTCCTTTAAAATAAAGTAACCTCTATGTTGTCCACTCACTATACAGTAGGTTAAAAACAGGTTTTATACCCAAAAACCAAATCTCAACTATATGGTTATAGAAAAAACAGAAACTATGAACCAGAAAATTCAATAGTTGGTCTAACTCCTCAAAAATAACCAGAACTCCTTTTCTTTAAGTTAGAAACTGGTGTGAAGAAATAGGAATCACCCAAGCCTATTATTGTAATGGGCACATAAGGGAAAAGAAAATCTCCTGAATAACCAAAGCAAATTCTAAAAAGCTTTGCAGATCAGAGCCTTTAAATGCTGCTTGAGTTATACTTGGGCTGCTAGAGTAATGCATAAAAAACAGGAACTTCAATCACTCAGAACTTGTAATTAGTAAAATGTACCTTTATCTAATTCATTTATACTTATACAAGCTACAAGATCTCAAAGTTCTGGGTCCCATAATCATTTTACTCCTTCATTTGTCTGATGGACCATCAACTATTTAAGACATTTTAAACACAAAACATTCTGTATCTTGATCAGGTAATTGAGTTAAAACCAAAAGCCATATATTATTCTTCTGTACTTTTTAGAAAAGTGACCATACATCATAAAGAGTCAGATTTCCATTAACTTGAGGACAAATTCATGAACTTAAAAATGTTACAATACCTGGGGCGCCTGGGGTGGCTGAATCAGTTAATCATCTGACTCAATTTTGGCTCAGGTCATGATCTCATGGTTGTGAGTTCGAGCCCCACATGGGGCTCTGCGCTGACAGTTCAGAGCCTGCTTGGGATTTTCTCTCTCTCTCTCTCTCTCTCTCTCTCTTTCTGTGTGCCCCTCCCCAGCTCGCTTGCTCTCTCTCGCTCTCAAAATAAATAAATAAACTTAAAGTAAAGTTACAATACCTGAAAACTAAATTTAAACTAAAATTAAAATTACTAAATAATCTTAGCTATCTGACTTCCTCTGGGTATCTTTAATTCTTCTGAAATTACCTGAAGACAGCAACTAAGGCACTGAAACACTTGTGCAATGAGAGTAAATGGCCGGAGGAGACACAATGAAAAAAGGGGGAGACACCAACTGAAAGACTGTAATCTGGAGGACATCTGCTATGCAGAAAATGTAGTATGCCCTTCAGAAGCTCCTAATGGCACTGCTTTATTGCAGAATCATATTCACATGTGTAACAAGCAACTCACAAAAAAGAGGGGACAGGAAACACAGTCAATAGACTTTTATTAAGCATAAAATGATTATTTCCCAAACTTCTGTAATTCACATGCCACTTTCACAGTTTGCTATTATATCTGAGTATCCTATGACTTACTTCTATTTTTAAAATCAGCTTACAAAATGATACATCACGGAGTCCTCTAAAAACAGACAATATCTTGTCCGTATTTTACTCCTTAATTCAATGCAAGAGCTATACGGGGATATGCCTATGAGCCCTGAAGAATCCAGGTGACTTTTACCTCTTGTAATATTAACACTCAAGGAAGAGCTACCTCTAATTTTATACACTCTATCCTGTTTCCCAAAAATTAAACTAGTCTTTACATAGTTTAATGAGACAGCTACATTTCCAAAACAAGAGAAATAGATCTAGCTTAATAAAAGCCTAGAAATGAAAACAAGGTGTAAGCATATCTTCTTCTAATCAGGATACTTCGAAAATAGCTCAATTAACTCACTACTTAATTTAACTAACATCACAGGGCAAAAGCACTACTTTAACTAATTTACTTAAAATTCAAGCTTAGTTAAATTAGCACTTTTGGGTTGTCATGCAGTTCCATAAAGAATAGATTCAACATATGAGGTTTTTAGCATTTCAAAGTGCCCGACAACAATTTACTATTTCATTCAAATAAAGAACTTTCTTTACCACTTCTAAAAACGTGCAATGGGTCCTATGATACTTACGCTGCATAAGCTTTTGCTATCCTCATGAACATAACTTCATCACCTCCTTTATCTGGATGATATTTAAGTGACAGCAAACGATACTGTTTCTTAATTTCTGCTACCGTTGCCCCCTGAAAGGAAAGCTTTGTTTTAGTAAAACTAAGCACAATGCTGTAAAAACATAATTCATCCCATTTTGAACTTAAAATATAAACTATTCAATATTTTCAGAGGGGCTCCTGGGTGACTCGGTTGGTTAAGTGTCCAACTTCGGCTCAGGTCATGATCTCGTAGTTTGTGGGTTCAAGCGCCACATCTGGCTCTGTGCTGACAGCTCAGAGCCTGGAGACTGCTTCGAATTCTGTGTCTCCCTCTCTCTCTGCCCCTCCCCAACTTGTTCTCTCTCTCTCTCTCTCTCTCTCTCTCTCTCTCTCAAAAATAAATACTAAAAAAATTTTTTAAAATATTTTCAGAAAGAGAAAGTGCTTTCATCCTACATACTTGTCCCTTAAATTTCATCCCATGTATTTTTAATAAAAATACACTTATTTTGTCCAATATATTTATTTTATTGAGCACCTACGTGTTGTGCAGTACACTAGGCACCAATGATTTAAGAGTAAAACTACATAATGTCACATTGAAATACAAGGACAGTAACATTTAAATATCAAAGAATGATCACAGTAAATTAAGTCTCTCTGAAGAAACCCTCAAATCAAAGATTAACTTCCCTTCTAAGAAATAATCTGAAGAATATCTGGTTTCATCTGCTTATCAATATTTTAATATTAAATAAATACTTAAGAAGGTTACCTTAGCTGTTTCCTAATTAGACTCAATTTCTATTAATAAACTTTTCATATTAATTTTTATGGCATTAAGTTGCCCACAAATCTTTTATTAGTCTTAAAGCAAATTTTGCTTCTCCAAAACAGAAAACTAGGTATGTTTCATATTTATATTATATTATATTATATTATATTATATTATATGAACCTCTGGATCAAGCCATCTACTGAGCAAATACTAGAAGTAAAAAAAAGTGGTTTGGGGGAAAAATAGAAAGAGCAATAGATTCAGCTTGGCTGCTAAGAAGTTATGGCACTCCAGGCAAGACACAATTTTTCAGGCCTTGTTTTCTCCATTGGAAAAAAAGGCTAGAGGATCTCTAGCATTCATTTCAGTTCTAACTTTCCACTGATATATCTAAAAGACTAATTTTCTATTGGGATCCATCAATCAAGTTCAATCAGGAAATCACCTGAAGAGTATATCCAAGGTTACAATGAAACCAGTTCTTTGTAAGACACAAAGACTTAAACACACTGCCTTAGTGTCACCTAACAAAGGGTCATAATTTTTATCATTTTTTGATAAAATGAATTTTTATCATTCAACCAACATAAATGAACTCCTGGTTTTAACTTTGCATTAAACCAATCCTACACAAGTCTTTAAAAAATATACTAATTTCTCATCTCACTTCAAATATTCTTACATTTTAGCAATTACAAACCAAGACTTACTAGAATGGCAATCAACATTTGTAGTTTAAAAAACATATATACATTAGAATAATAGATTAAATATCCAAAGTCTCATTTCTTTAGGCACAACCCAATTTCTTTTAGAATTTAGACTTACAGTATTTTCATGGGATCAATAAACTAATGTGCATTATATAAAAATACTACTTACAGGATCCAAATTTAATACTTCATAAGGATTGTATTCTTGATATTCTCGGTCTGTTTTGGAAACTTTGTATACAAGGAATAAGAACAATGCCCATCCTGCAAGCAGAACTATTTTCCTGTTTAGGAAAAAGATAAGTAAAGTATAAATAAATACACCTATATGGTTTTCCTTTAAGAGTCTATAAAGACATTATGGTAGATCAAGGCAATAAAACAATCTACAGTGTCTACACCACTGTGCTATTGAGTCAATTCTACAATCTCTAGGTTGTAAACTCCTGTTACAGCCAGAACAGTGTCTTTTTTACCTATGAATTCTCTAGAATCTAATATAGTCTTGCATCTAGAGTCTTGCATGTGATATTCCCTCAATTACTATTTGCAGAATTTTATGTGTAGAACTTAATTCAACTTACTAACTTATTGGTCTCATTATACTAGATCAAAATATATCAATACTAAGTATTCAGTAAACCATGTAATGTAAAAAAAGA
This sequence comes from Panthera pardus, assembly GCF_024362965.1. Taxonomy (NCBI): domain Eukaryota; kingdom Metazoa; phylum Chordata; class Mammalia; order Carnivora; family Felidae; genus Panthera; species Panthera pardus. The sequence goes on along the minus strand of NW_026526732.1, from coordinate 54,327,498 downwards.
GCTGCTCTTACCCTTGCAATTACACTTTTACTAAGATAAACTACAAAAAATGGGTCAATTATGCAATGATGAAGGAATAGCCTTGTTTATAACAGTAAAACTTCAGAAACTAAATGTCCATTTATATAGAACTAATTAAATAAACCATTTATAGGAGACTAATTAAATAAACCAAGACACAACCAAACAATTAGCCAACACAGATATAGAAAGATGTACATATAGGTTAAAAAAGGATATAAACGAACATATGGTTTGGAAAAAACCTAATTTCTCCTCTCCAATATGTTTTATTTAGTAAAAATATTTAAAAGACTGATATTAGCAGTGTTGGAGAGGCTAAAGGAAAAAGGAAGACTCATACACTCTAAACTCTGAAAGAGTATCTGGCAATATGGTCAAAAACCCTAAAGTACACACCCTTTTAACAATCTACCTCAAGAAATTTAGAATGAAATAAACTAGAATTAAGTATACAAAGGATAAAAAACTGGTCACAGATATAAATAACAGCAGAAAACAAACACAGAGATGCCCATCAATAGAGTAGTAGACAAATAAATTAACAGTATATTCATAAAGTGAAATATCATCTAGCCAATAAAGACAGTATTTGCTGTGGAAGATTATCTATTGTTAACTTTTTAAAAGAGGGACTCCTGGGTGGCTCAGTCAGTTAAGCGCAGGCTCTTGGTTTTGGCTCAGGTCAGTCTCGCAGTTTTGTGGGTTCAAGCCCCATGTTGGGCTTTGTGCTGACAGTGTGGAGTTTGCTTGGGATTCTCTCTTTCCCTCTTTCTCTGCCCCTCCCCCACTTGCACTGTCTCTGTCTCTCTCAAAATAAATAAATAAACTTAAAGAAATTTTTTTTAATTAAAAAAAAGAAAAACAGCTTTCAAAAATATATGTATTATATAATGCTATTTTTACAGATAAAAGTTTATTATAAATAAAAATATAGATGGTAAATCATCTTAATAGTGGCTATCTTTAAGTGATGAAAGTGAACAATTTTTATTTTTTTTATGCCCTTTATATCAATTTGTTATGCTGAGTAGGAACTGTTAAACGCATAAAATGAATCATAGGAAACCTAACCAAACAAAATTGGAGTGACCCGTTTTCAAAGACAGAAAACATTCCATGTGTTTAAGCTCACTTGGTAGAAATCTAGCTTAAATATGTTTATTTGGAATGAGACTCTATGATCAAGTTCCAACCTACCTAATGACCTTTATCACCCTTATTTAAAACAAACACAAAAAACCCATCTCCCCAAGCTCCCTAAGCTTTTCCCACCATCATGCTTTTGCTCTTGAATCTTTCTACTTAGAACTCCCATTCCCCATCTCTGCCTATCCAAACGCTATTCATCCGTCCAGACTCATACCTCAAAGCAATCCTTACCTTTGCCAAGGTCATCAATGGAGAAACAGCCAAAAAGCAGCAAAAGAAGTAAAACCATGTCTCTCCCCCTCAAACTCACTACAAGCTCCTTGAGCTGTGGACAGTATCTCACTCAGTTTTGACTAACCCCAGAGTAGCTTAAACACAGTTGGCATTCAGATGCAAATTTCTTTCTATCTGGCCAAAATAATGTTCTAATTCTTATTAAGGGCAAAATACAGTACTGCAAACGGCTTTCCATACTACCTAAACACCCAAAGACAAAGAGGATGCCCTAACTGGAACACTCTTACCTAGCTCTATAGGCAGAGGTAATTAAGAACATAGGCTCTGAAATAAAACTACCTGAGGTCAAATCCCAGCTTCACTACTTATTAACTTAGAGATCTTGGAAAGTCGCTTTCTCCTTTACAACTCGGTTTCCAATTTTTAGGGTAGATTTAATAATTAAATGACATTAGGTATGTAAAGCACCTAGAAGGTGCCTCACTGATAGCAAACAATCGATTCCTGTTAGCTGTTCTTAGCATCTCTGACCCAAATCTCAGCTCTGACCTCACTCAGAGAAGCCTTCTCTGTCTCAAGCCAGAGTTGAGAGCCCTTCCTCTGCTCTTTCATGGCATCCACCTCACAGACCTTATTATTATCATTACCTGTTTACTTGTATTTCTCACAACTGTTAAGTTGTTGAACCACATCTATTTGTTAATCACAATATATCAGCTCTTGGTACAACACCTGATACATACATAATAGGCATACAATAACTACTTATTGAATGGATAATGAAAATAATTTAAACAGTAATTTTCTAAAAATAAATGTTTATTCATTTTTGATATAGAGTGTGCGCGAGGGAGGGGCAGAGAGGGGGACAGAGGATCTGAAGTGGGCTCTGTGCTGACAGCAGCAAGCCCAATGCGGGCTCAAACTCATGAACCATGAGATCATGACCTGAGCTGAAGTTGGACACTACCAACTGAGGCAACCAAGTGCCCCTAAATAGTAATTTTTAATTCAAACCCAAAGTTCGCTATACCTTCAATTGGCTAAAAAACACTTGAAAACCTACTTTATTCCCACACAAGTTAATAATTCCACATTTCGTTCCGCCAACTCCCCCAAAAGGCTAAGAAAGCTCAGAAAACAAGGATAAAAGTAAAATTGAAAACCACTAAAAACAAACAAACAAATAAACAAGATTTAAAAGCAAACAAAGGTAGAAGGAAAATGAAAACACCTAGGATATGCTACACCCCATGATAGCTTTACATGTAGCACCTGGCTCTCTGAGACAAAATATAAAGGGAAGAGAAGACAACCTCATAACAGAATCCCTCAGAGGCTGATAAAAACTATAATCACCAATAAAGCCAGGTTTTCATTTCCTAAAAACCAAGCAAAGGTGGAAACATAATGGATTTCATCATGATCCCCACCCAATTTTTTAAAAACATTATTTAGGTCCTGTGAAAAGATAAGCATTTTTCCCTACATATAGGGTCAGTGATCAACTTGTGAAGTCTCGTGTTTTTCTTTAAGCATATTTTAAAGGTCATTTTGGAACCAACTTCCACAAATTAGAGCATTACACAATGACTGCTTAATTCTGAAAGAATGCTTTAAAGTTATGGAGCAAAAAGGTTTTGATGGTTTCTGACCTTATCTAAAATTGTTACCAGTTATCTATTTAATTCTTCCTTACTTATAAACATCCCTTAATCTGTACTTTCATTTAAGTAAATCAGTTTACTAATCACTGAAGAGAACTTTACACAATTGGGCTTTTTCCTTGAAAACTGAAGTTCAGATACTAACAAAGTGTTGACCAAAGCCCAGAAAAGAAGAGATTGGGAGGGCAAAAATATTTGCCTTGCGGCCTCATAAAACTGTGAGAAGCAAAAGCAGAGTCAACAGTGAACATAAAACTACTTTTGTAAACACTAACTTTGAGTTTTAGTTTTGCATCGTTGAAGAACTCTTAACACCAAAGCTAAGATTTCCCTTCCTCTGTAAAGGAACTAAACTAGGCAAAGTCAAACCTTACAAAGAAAAACTATTTAAAACCCTTGAAGTTAGAGATGTTGAAAATTATCATCATCATTTAAACCAAGACCAAAAAATATATGGTTCTACTTTAACTAATTTCCTCTGCTAGTTCTTGCCCTCCTATCTACTGGATAGACAGATATAAGTAATGCACAAGATACAGTCCTCCTATAATGGCAACTCTTTCATCACCTATCAGATTCACCTACTACTTCAAAACTGACAACTCAGGGTGAAGGTCCAAAGCCTAGTCTCTAAACCAGCAGACCCCAGGCCCCCTTGCCTCACAAAATCAAACACGCCTGCTCTAATTAAAAATTCTAATGGCTTGTTTAATCAGATTGGCGTGCAAAAATAAAGGGTGACTAGGTCCCCGTTCCACCGCTTCTAGCTCCAGGACCCTGGTAAAGTTATCTCTTCTTAGTCTCAGGTTCTTCATCTCAGAAAACAGCAAAAACATCTACTTTGAAGTTAATGATAAAATTAGGAGATAACACATAAAGCCTTAGCACATCTGGCATACAGTGTGTGCTCAATAAACCTTAATTATCACTATGAAATGCAAACTTGATCATGTCACCTCCCTGTTTTTGACAATCTTTTAAAGATTCCCCCATAGTCTTTAAGGCAAAATTCAAATCCTGGCAAGATGCACAAGGTCTTCCTTCAAGATTTGACTTCCCTTTCTCCCACCCTCCCTCAAGTCAGAAGTACATTGTCTCAGGGTGCCTTGGGTGGCTCAGTTGGTTAAGCGTCCGACTTCGGCTCAGGTCATGATCTCATGGTTCATGGGTTTGAGCCCGTCAGGCTTTGTGCTGATGGCTCGGGCCTGGAGCCTGCTTCTGATTCTGTGTCTGCCTCTCTCTCTGCCCCTCCCCTGCTCATGCTCTGTCTCTCGAAAGTAAATAAACATTAAAAAAAAAAAAGTACATTCTCTCTCTTAAATCATTCTGTTCAGACAGCTCTCAAACTCACATCTTACCCCTACTAAGGCTACAATTTCTTTAAACATATGTCTTATTCATCATTACACCCATATTTTATATGATACCTAGCAAAGAATAAGAAGTATTTTTTTATTTGAAACCAATTACTTACTTTACAGTAGGAATAATATTTGGCTGGGGTTTTAATAACCGTAAACGATACCACATACATCTTCCATATACTTTTCTGATATTCTTTAATCGAATTTGTTCTGTCAAAACAATAAATAAATAAGATGGTAAGTTGAAGCATTTTTCACTGTGAAGACAAAACCAGTTAATAACATACTAACCTTCATTACCATGCTAAATTTTGTTGGAACATCAAAGTACTACCTTCTCAAATAACCTTTAAGAAAAATTCACAATATAGGTTAATTTTTCTGCCACTCCAAACAAATGATCTATCTGGAAAATTTTGTTCAACTACCAGGCAACCATTTGCATATGAGACTTAAATAACTTCTAATCAAAAAACGCAAAAAAATGACTTGAATCCAAAATACTTAGTCACATAATCAGTAATTTCTGAGAAATGCTTTCTTCCTTTCCCTTCTGCTATAGGAGGTACAGAAAGTATAAAACAGTTGAAACATGCAGCTTATTAAGGAAGCTAAGCGGAAATGGTATTATTCAATCATGAAAATGTTAAATTAGAAAAGTCACCCAAACCCATAAGAAGTTAAAATAGGTTCATATTAAGAGTTATGAAAGGCATTATTTTAGTCCTCAGAAAAAAATCCGCAATTCAACTAAAAAGGAATTTAAACCAAGCCAAAATATCATGTATTGTTTTACTAATAAACTCACTACCAATCACTTGAATAAATCTCCCAAGTTAAAAAAAAAATTAAGTTATAAAATAAAAATGTACCAAAAAAAATAAATTAAATAAAATTTAATTTAATTTAAAAAAAATGTACCTCTTAGCAAAGATGGCATGCAGAAAGCAAAGGAAAAAAAACCCTGCCCCTCCCAAAGCCAAAGCCAAAACAAAGGCTTGGAAGGCCAAGAAGGCAGTGCTGAAAGGCAACCACAGCCACAAAAAAAAAAAAAAAAAAAAAAAAAGATCTGCATGTTACCCACCTTCTGGTGGCCCAAGACACTCCAAAGGCAGCCCAAATATTTTCTCTGGAAGAGCAACAAGCTTGACCACTATGCCATCATCAAGTTCCCCCTGAGCAATGAGTCAGCCATGAAGAAGATAGAAGACAACAATACTTGTGTTCATTATGGATGTCAAGGCCAACAAGCACCAGATCAGACAGATTATGAAGAAGCTCTATGATATTGACAAGGGCCATGGTCAACTCCCTGATCAGGCGTGATTAAGAAGGCATATGGTCCACTGGCTCCTGACTATAATGCTTTGGATGTTGCCAACAAAAATGAGATCATCTAAATGGAGTCTAGCTGGCTAATACTAAATATAAATTTTTTCACAATACTAAAAAAACTACAAAGTCACAGTCCTTAAATGAGATGTTAGATAAGTAAAAGAACTTTGCTTATAACAGAATGCTCCAAAGCCACCATGTAAGAAATCCAACTACCCTGTTACCACCATGCTTTGAGGAAAGCATCCACATGGAGAGCTAGGTGACAGGAGGTAGCAGAACCAACCAGGTGTGGTGAAGAGGGATCCATAGAGGGAAAGGGGTGGTGACAGAAAAGGAGACTGGTAACATACAGGGGGATTGATCAAATAAGTTAACACACAAAGGATAACTGGACTCAGAAGGGAGTTATATATATATGAGAAAATAATAAGAATGAATCCTGTGGTACTGAATTGGAATTGAAGATATTGCTATAAACTAATATATTTTAATAAAGGATTACAGACATAGACTTATATACATACACATATAGGCACTGTCTATTAAGTGAGCCTAGGAACAGTGCGTGAGACCAATAGCAGTAAGCACACTAGTACCCAGATCTAGTTTCTAAATACCATTCTTCACTAATAAGAACAAGGGATTCAAGTGCCTTCCCACAAATTACAAAAGGGAAAAAATAATTCTACAGTGGCAAAGTATGGTAGGCTGAATAATTGCCACCCAAGAAGTTCAGATCCTAATAGCCAGGACCAGTGACTACATTATCCTACATGGCAAAAAAGACTCTACAGATCCAATTAAATTAAAGATCTTGAGAGAGAAGAGTATTCTATGTTATCTGGATGGATACAATATAGTCACAAGGGTCCTTATAAGGAGGAGGCAGGAGGGTCAAAGACAAAGAAGGTGATATGACAACAGGAGCAGATGGTGGAGTGATATCCTCTGAACATGGAAGGAGGAATCATAAGCCAAGGAGCCCAGGCTATCTCTAGAAGCTGGAAAAGGCAAGGAAATAGACTCTAACCAAGAGCCTCCAGGAAGAACCAGCTCTGCGAACACCATGACTAGCCTAGTGAAATTGATTTTGGACTTCCAGCCTCCTGAACTGTAAGAGAATAAATTCACGTTGCAATAATGTAATAAGCCATTAAGACTGTGGGAATTTGTTACAGCACCAATAAGAAACTAATACAGAAAGCCTGGCAGACATTATCTTAATCAGGTGCTCAGTAAACATTACCAGCAATGGGACAAAATGCAATCATACGCCATCTGATAGAACATAATAAGAGGAACACAGAATCACTTTTGTGAAATTCCTGCCTAAGGTATAAATCTGAATATAATCATGATTAAACACCAGCCAAATCCAGAACCATCCTACAAAATAAATGACCTGTAATTTTGGAAGTCAAAAAGCTGAAGAACTGTACCAGACTAAAGGAGATTAAAGAAACATGCCAACTAAACGTCATGTGTGATTCTGAGCTGGATCTTTTGCTATAAAGAACTTCACTGACACAAGTGACAAAACTTAAATGGGGTCTGAGAATGAAATGGTAGTAATATTAATTTTCTGATTTTCATGGTTAAGTTATTTTCAAGACACTTGAAAATACCACTGGTGATTTTTTAATCTGTATTTCATTAAATTAGGCCTCCACAGTCTCCCATTTTCTATAAAACCAAGGAAATGTTTGATAAGGTTATAAGAACAATGCAGAAGTCTCTTTATTAGCCAGCTTGATCTATTAAAAGGAATGACATTCTCCCAATGTCTCTGGCCAAAAAAAAGTACACACAATTTTCAGTTACGTAGTTTTGCACAACGTATATGTACCTTGTACGCCTCACTCTTCCAATCCAAAAATTAAATCTTAACCTTTTAGGAGAATACAGAAGTCAATCAATAAGTACTACAAGCTATGGTTTACACAGGAAGACACTGGCATTTAGATTTCCAGCGCAATTAAACATTCATAGCACACATTCCAAATCTCTGTATGAATGATCTCAAGTGAAAGTAACAACCACAAGTGAGGTCTTTCCAGGTAGTTTTTTAAAAGACACTTAGAATTTGTTTTTAAGTTCATTTATAAATTACTAGTGTTATAGCTAGTAAAAATTATGTTAGTCATACCATTTACTTATGATATAGTTTTTAAAGAAATCAATACACATTTACAGAAAAGGGAAATTACAAAGTCATAAAACAATTCTGTGACTTAAACTATATAACAACATATTATGACTGCTCTCGGCAGGTGAACATAAAGTTTTTATGTCCGTGGGAATAGTACAGGTTTGGGAGAAGGTTAATATGGCTGCGCTTCATAAGCTATATAATGCCTTTTGCTAAAATAGTCACATCCATCTGCCCATGCCAGTATGATCTGCCAAGGTGTAGTATAACTGAGTGAACTCTTAGCACCATATTCCTGGAACCCAAAGAGCTGAAAGAACTATTAGCCAGATCTTAAATCTTCAAACCTGTTTGCTTCATTACCGCAAAAGAATTTTTAAAACTCTTGTACCTACTTGTAGGTTTCTCATTTGGCATCTCAAATTTTTCACCAGAAGTCTGAAGAGGTACAAAAGATGTCATTTCTGATATGAGTTGACATTTTAAAATAAAATAGTTCCATCACTTTTAAACACACCAATTAAACCTAAAAACCACAGCAATTTCATACATTTACCATTTACAAAATTTCCCTTTACAAAACTTCATGAACAAGCCAGCCCTTCATTTTATTTCCCCCACATAATTTCATCCTAATGTAATATATTTTCATCCTAAGTCATTTCTTATAATACTGACACATACCTCTAAAAATTAATTTTTTTATTCCCTGTGACTGTTTTTCCCAACTTTTTGAAAAATTTCAAACCTTCAAAAAAGTTGAAAGATATCACAATGAAAACATCCTTCATCTAAATTCACCAAATGTTAACATTTTGCAACTCTTGGCTTTACCTCTAGTTCCCTCTTTCCCCTCCCACTTTTTTTTCTAAGTTTATTATTTATTGGGGGTGGGGGGAGAGAAAACATGTGCATGTACGAGTTGGGGGAGGGGCGGAGAAAGAGGAAGAGAGGGAATCCCAAGCAGACTCCCACTGTCAGCAGAGAGCCAGGTTTGGGGGCTTGATTTCAGGAACAGTGAGTTCATGACCTCAGCTGAAATCAAGAGTAAGATGCTTAACGGACTGAGCCACGCAGCCCCCTCCCCATTCTTTTTTATCTGAACTATCTTCCAGTAAACTGCAGATATCAAGATGCTTCACCTATAAATCCTTTAGCACATACTGCCAAAAAAATCAGTATGTTTATCATACTCAGGTTTAACATCTATAAGCTTTTATACGTTAAAATTCGATGCTATGTTTTTTGGTATGAAGACAACATAAATACTATAAATTGATAAATCACTAAAATTTGAGTAAAGTATCTGCTATGCTTTCACTTATAAGTTTGTAAATATCCCCTATGTTCAAAAAAAGTTAAAACTCTAAATACTAAAACTTATTTTTAAAATAAAGGCACACTGTTGCCAATATGACACAATTTTAGACAAAAGAGCTTTAGACAAAAGAGGATTGACTAAACACTACTCACCATCATCAGATTATCTAAATTGGAAGATTTCAGAAACTTGGGTTCATCTGCCACCTATACCCCCTGCATACTCTGGTAACGAAGAAGGAAACCCGTTTAATTTATTAAATACTGTACTGAAAGTTAAAAACAGAACGGATGTATGCTACAGAACGGTTTTAAGTGCATCAGTTGTTTACCCTCATGATCACATGGCTGACTGGGAGCTGTGGTTCACGGCTGCTGCCCAGTACCATTAACAGCACTGTACTCCATGCCACTAGCCCAGAAAAAGATCAAAATTAAAAATGTGAAGCACAGTTTCCACCGAATGCGTATCAACTTCATACTTTATATTCGAAAATCCTAAGTCGAACCATTATAACCAGGGACCACCTGCAGAATATTTTTTAGGACGTGATTTTTTAATTTTTTTAATGTCTATCTATTTATTTTGAGGGGGGAGAGAAGAGGGAGAGAGCACAATCAGGGGAGGGGCAGAGAGAGAGAGAAAGAGAGGAAGAGAGAGGAAATTCCAAGCAGGCTCTGCGCTGCAGGGCTTGCTTAGGGGCTCTATTTCATGAACCATGAGATCGTGACCTTAGCCAATATCAAGAGTCAGACACTTAACTGACTGAGTCACCCCACTGCCCCCAGTATGTGATTTCTTAAATATGTAACTAAAAATTTTTTTTAATTTTTTTTTTAACGTTTATTTATTTTTGAGACAGAGAGAGACAGAGCATGAACAGGGGAGGGGCAGAGAGAGAGGGAGACACAGAATCTGAAACAGGCTCCAGGCTCTGAGCTGTCAGCACAGAGCCTGACACGGGGCTTGAACTCACGGACTGTGAGATCATGACCTGAGCCGAAGTCGGACGCTTAACCGACCGAGCCACCCGGGTACCCCTGTAACTAAAATTTTTTAAATAAACATTTTAAGTAGAAAAGACATTACCCATAAAAGGATATATAAAGTGGCCAAAAACTATTCTCCTCTCATTAAGAAATAAAATAGTCAAGATCTTGTCACTTCTCTGCTTAAAAACCTTCAATAACCTTCCCATCCAAACTTAAAATCCAAACTTCTTTCCCTGGCTTACAGACATGCTCTGCACCCCAGCTCCCTCTCTGAATTATCCCAGATTATTCTCCTCACCTGACATACCCTTGCCACTCTGCTCTTCTCTGTTGGTGGAATATGCCCAACTTTTTTTTGCCTTAAAGGCTCTTGTACACACACAACTGTTCATTCAGCCTATAACAGGCTTTTCCTACCCAATTCAAACCTCTGAATAACTGGCTGCCTTTTGTCACAGCATGAAGGAATGTTCTCAGGAAGACTCTCTGAATACTCTACTTCTCTACACAGTACATATCACTATCTGATATTTTATTGTTTATATGTAGTATGTCACTCATCTCCCCCACACTAGGATGTAAGCTTCAAGAGAATAGGGATCCCGCCTACATTGTTTGCCCCACATTCCACTGCCTAACACAATGCCTGGCAAATAGTAGGTGCTTAATACATAATTGTTGAATGCATGAATTTTCTCATTTAGACCTCCCAATAACCCTGAGGGCATGTATGTATGTATTATACTTTAAAAATTCTGAGGGCTGCCTGGGTGGCTCAGTAGGTTAAATGTCCAACTCTTGATTTCAGCTCAGGTCATGATCTCACGGTTTGTGAGACTGAGCCCCACATAGAGCTCTGCACTGATGCAAACCTGCTTGAGAGTCTCTTTCCCTCTCACGCTGCCCCTCCCTCTCTTTTTCCCTCCCTCTCTCTGTCAAAATAAATAAATAAAATTGACGCCCAGAAAGGTTAACTTGTCTAAAGGCACAAATGATACAAAGGAATAGCATATTAATCACTAAAGTATAGATACAGAACAAAGAAAATGAAAGCAAAAATAAACTATTAGGGCTACACCAAAATAAAAAGCTTTTTGCACAACAAAGGTAATCAACAAAAAGGAAAGGCAACCTACTGAATGGGAGAAGATATCTGTAAATGATATATCCAACAAGGGGTTAATATCCAAATATAAATAATTTACACAACTTGGGGTGCCTGGGTGGCTCAGTTGGTTAAGCATCTGACTTCAGCTCAGGTGATGATCTCCCAGTTCATGAGTTCAAGTCCCATGTCAGGCTCTGTGCTGACAGTTCAGAGTCTGGAGCCTGCTTCGGATTCTATGTCTCCCAATCTCTGCCCTTCCCCTGCTCATGCTCTGTCTCTCTCTCTCAAAACTTAAAAAAAAAAAAAAATTTTTTTACACAACACCAAAACCATAATCCTCTTATAAGAAAATGCAGGGATAAAATTTCATGACTGTGGATTTGCCAATGGATTCTTAGACAATAAAAACACAAGCAATGAAAGATAAAATAAATTGGACTTCATCAAACTTAAAAACTTTCATGCATCAAAAGACACAAGAAAGTGAAAAGACAATCTATAGAATGGAAGAAAATCTTTTCAAACCATGTATCTAGCAGGGATTCATATCCAGAATGTATAAAGAACTCCTACAAGTTAACAAAAAAAAAAAGATAAACAACACATCGAGCTCTGCACAAAAGATTTGAATGGACATTTTTCCAAAGAAGATATACATATGGCCAACAAACAAATGAAATGATGCTCAAAATCATTAGCCACTAGGGAAATGCATATCCAAACCATAATGAAATACCACTTCACATCTATTACAATGGCTATAATTTTTAAAGAATGAAAAATAAGCGAAGAGAATATGCAGAAATTAGAACCCATCTACACTGCTGGTAGAAATGCAAAATGGTGCAGCTCTGTGGCAGTCTGGCAGTTCCTCAAGAAGCTAAACATAGTATTACCCTATGACCCAGCAATTCCACTCCTAGTAATATATACCCCCAAAAAACTGAAAATAAGGACTTAAAGAGATACTTATATGACAATGCTCACTACAGCATTATTCACAATTCAATAGGGGCACCTGGGTGGCTCAGCTGGTTGAAGTGTCCCACTCTGAATCCTGGCTCAGGTCATGCATAATCCCAGGGTCATGGGATCAATCCCCACACCAGGCTCCATGCTGAGTGCAGAACCTGCTTAATTTTTTTCTTCTCTCTCTCTCTCTGCCCCTCTCCCCTGTTCATGCCTGCGCTCTAATTAAAAATAAAACAAAAAGCATTCAACAGATAAATAAAAATGTGGTATATCCATACAATGGAATATTATTCAACCATGAAAAGAATGAAGTTCAGATACATGCTACAACATGGATGAATGTGAAAACGTTATGGTAAACGAAATAAGCTAGACACAAAAGGACAAATATTGTAGGAGTCCACTTACATGTAATAACTCGAATAGGCAAATTTATAGAGACAAAAAGTAAATTAGAGTTTTTCAGGGGCTGGAGGAAAAAGAGAATGGGGAGTTATTGTCAATAGGTATATAATTTGTCTGGGGTGATGAAAAATATTGTAAACAGTGGTGATGGCTGCACAACATTGTAAATGTAATTAATGCTACTGAATTGTTCATTTAAAATGGCTAAAACTAGAAATTTTACATTATATATACTTTACCAAAGTATATATAATTATATAATATGATATAAACTTATACAATATAAAATTTAAAAAGAAAAGATTCCACCTCAGCAGTATCTGAAGAATGTCCTCTTTCTTCCTATTGCCACCACCATTGTTCAGGCCCACATTATCCCTCTGCTTCTTAATCTCTGTTCTTTCTCATTCTATGAAACGTTATCACATTAATTTGCATACAACTGTAAAAATATGTTCTAAAATGTCCAAAAATGACATACTGTCAACCAAAAAATATATGAACTTTTCAGCTAGGCATACAAGATTCTCCTTTTGACTTAAATCAACTTTTCAGATCTTTTCTCACACTTAATCAATGAATGATTTCTGCTTCAACTGATCTGTATTTTTAACATGTTCCATGCTTTCCAGCCTCTGTACTTTTTGCTCATATGATTTCGTTTTTTAATTATTATTAAAGATTTTATTTTTAAGTAATCTCTACACCTAGTGTGGGGCTCAAACTCATGACCTCAAGATCAAGAGTCACAGGGTCCACCGACTGAGCCAGCCAGGAGCCCCCCCCTTGTGTGATTTCTTCTTTGGACCCCCACCCCCACCATTCAACCCATTAAATCTTTCTCATCCTTTAATAGTTTGGTCAAAATTGACCTACTCTCAAGAGCCTTTCCTGAACTCTAGATCCCCACTATCGTTACCAACCAAATGCAAATACTTTATCCACCTAACTTCCAAAGCACTTGTTTTCACTGCTCTTACATTTACTTTGTTGTGCTATGGATATAATTCACAGACTTGTCTAAACCTAATCCTTCCACCCCACCCAGATTACAAACTCTATCAGAACAATGGCATTCATACTCCTATCTTCTGCCCTCCTGGTACAGGCAAACAGCTAAAGCTCAAACAATAACTACTAGATTTAACCAAACAAGCAAAAAACCTACTTTCCAGATGAAAATCCCTTCATCCATAGGGACACAAACACAATCTCAAAATGTAAAAGGAATGCCTTTTTAAGAGAATGAGCCAACATCTTTCAAAGAAACAATGTGATGGTAAGAATGTGTAACATTTCTTATTGATAAAGTCTGGTAACAGAAAACCTTTTTTAAAAGAAAGTCCAAGTACAGTATGGACACATTTGTTGTGACTTCCCTTATGTCTGAATAAAAAGTATGACTAAGGGAACAAATATCCGAGAAAATGAAAATAGGACTATCTTTGTTTTTCAGGTTCTTCCAAGATGAAGCAAGTATGCAGTATGACCTTTAAATAAAAACAACTGCAACAATGCATTTACTAATCCAATGTTTGTCACCACATCTACAAAGCCTAAATGCTGCACTATAATTCATTATGCCAAGGTCCCAGCTGGTTTCCTCTGCTGTGTAGGACTTAAGCGTACATGTCTGATTCCCCTTTCTGTCAGGATAGATCAGAGGGAAATGACTTTATTTTAAAATGACTCAAACTTCTCAGATGTCTAATATCCCTTCAAGATCTAAAGTCTTAAAAAGACTGTATGTTCTAAATTAAATATGAATGCTCATAAAATATACTCCTGTGAACACAAAGCTATATGAGCCAGTTTTTTCTGCTAAATTCCATTCAACAGACTGAAATAATCAACTCCACTATAATTAGAAACCTAGATAAATCAATAGATAATTTTCAATTGAAATATTTCATTTGAAATAAAAATGATCATCCCCACCCTTTTCCCTGCACTCAATCCCAAAACTGAACTGATAAAAGTAGATTATTGGGCCAATCACCAGGGTTTGTTTTTTGTTTTTTTTTTTAATGTTTATTTTTGAAGAAGAGAAAGAGCATGAGACAGGGAGGGGCAGAGAGACAGGGAGACAGAGAATCCCAAGCAAGCTCCAGACTCTGAGCTGTCAGAACAGAGCTCGACACGGGGCTTGAACTTACCAGCCAGAAGATCATGACCTGAGCCAAAGTTGGAGGCTTAACCAACTGAACCACCCAGGTGCCCCACCAAACAGCTTTTAAGAGAGGGAGAAACAGGGGTGCCTGGGTGGTTTAGTCAGTTAAGCATCTGATTCTTGGTTTCGGCTCAGGTCATGCATGATCTCACAGTTCCTGGGTTTGAGCCCTGCGTCAGGCTCTGTGTTGACAGTGCAGAGCCTGCTTGGAATTCTCTCTCTCCCTCTCTCTGCCCCTCCCCCTCGTTGCTGTCTCTGTCTCTCTCAAAATAAATAAATAAAATTTTTTTAAAAAGAGAGAGGGAGGGAGAAATAAGTGAAAATTCAAAATCTGCACTCCACTTTAATTCTCTCCAAGGTACTTTTACATTCTATAAGTAGTCCAAGCTATCTTAGAGTTCTCTTTCTAATCTACCCATTCCCCTACATCCTGACATTTCAGTGGACTAATCAGCCTCTGAAATGGTCTCCTTCTCTATCTAGTTCTTCCCCACCCATTAACCTCCCATCCTCTTCTGCCAAATCATTCTCCACACAATGCTCCACAAGAGCAAAACTGACCAAGGCATTACCCTACTCTAAAAACTCCACTGTTTATCCAATAACTTACAGGATAAAGTATAAGCTTCCTAAAATGGCAAACTGACCATGTCATGAACTATTTAAAAACTTCCACTGTTTACCCAAAAAATTACAAAATAAAGTATAAGAGTCCTAAGATGGCTGATTTACTTTTAAGAACACAGCACATCTCTACCATTTATTAAACACCTCCATGCTTTTGCATATACTTTCTCCTACCTAAGGCATACATTTCCCCCACTGACCCTTTATGACCCATCTCAAATAACCTCCTCTGCATGAAATACCCAAATCCAGAAACAGAATTATTCATTTCTTCCTCTGTGCTCTCACAGCACTTTCCACTTACCATTTCAATACTTACTATCGTGTGTTATATTACAGGAGGCAGTACAAGAGTAATGGCTAACAAGAGAAGCTCTAGCATTAAGACGGTTTTGGATCCAACACCCAATCTTCCAGCTAGAAGCTATACGCCTTTAGATAAACTTTCCTCCTCTAGGACTTAGTTTTCCTGTTAGTACAATTGGGATAATACCTGAGTCTGGCTCAAAGTGCTATTATGAGTGCATTCAGCACTACTTGCCTTGGGCTAACAAACATTCAAATGAACAGCAGCAGAGCTGAGATGAGAATCACAATTATCTGTCTCAGGCTGGAGGGGGGTGTAGGGCCTTCCGCAACAAGAGGAAGGACCAAGTCTACAGTCATCCCCAGAAGAGGAAGAAAAGGGGGAGGTGCACACACCAAAATGTTTAATTACCTCTGGGTGATGCGATTACAAGCAATTTTTGTTCTGCTTTCTTTGTGTGTGTGCTTTTCTGTACTGGGTATATACAACCTAGTACGAAAAAAGTTCTATGTACTTAAAAATCTGATCCATCACCTAGAAGCAGTATCTAGCACATAGTTAATCCTCTATAAATACCTACCAAATGAAGGAATGTCTACACTGTGTTTAGTTTTGTGGGCATGTTTATGTGCATTTTATTTCTTTGCTTCTGAGAATCACTTCTTATAGGGCATATTATTATTATGCCTAGAAAATGAGGTTGAGTTCAGAAATAACAAAATAGGAACAAAGCTGGAACTTAAAACCAGAACTTCTAACTTTCCAAATTCAGAGTTTTCTTACTATACAACGGAGCACTAAAAATGGACTCCTATTCACATTCCCAAGTCAGAGAGTTGAATCACTTGCATGCTGTCTGAGGGGGAGAAAGCAAAGAAAAATAAAGAAACATAACTTTTTTTTTAAGTTTCACTCATCCTTTCAAAACCATGGGGAAAAAAACCCTGAGTACAGTATATCTATCTGTTTACTCCTGAATTAATTCTGTAAAATAAATAACTACTGTCTCTATTTTACAGATGAGTGAACTAAAATATATAGAAGTTAAATAACTTGCCCAAGATCACACTGTTAGTAAAGCAGCAGATCCAGGTTTCAAAACCAGACAGTTTTCAAACAGTAAGATCAGGGAGTAAGGTCAAATAAGTTTTAAAAAAATAAGGTCAAGAAATTAAAGAAACAATAACCTGGAAAAGATAATGATATATTTTATCTCAATTCAAAGGATCAATAAGCCTTCATCTATGGAACAGATAAAAGCATGTTCTTGATTATTTGAAATTCTAATATTTACAAGCAGTTATTTTTTCTTGTTAAATACCACTGTAAACCTGTATTATTAACATTGTTTTATTTATTTTAATGTTTGTTTATTTTTGATAGAGAGACAGAGTGAGCAGGAGAGGGGCAGAGAGAGAGGGAGACACAGAATCTGAAGCAGGCTCCAGGCTCCGAGCTGTCAGCACAGAGCCTGACGTGGGGTTCCAACTCAAAAGCTGTGAGATCATGACCTGAGCTGAAGTCGGAGACTGAACCGACTGAGCCACCCAGGTGCCCCAACACTGTTTTAACAAATATATTCGGCTTTCAACTACAAGAACTTTACAGCACTGTTCTACAGGAAGTGCTTCTTAGCTATGTAAAACAAAAAGGCTAAAACATTAGTGGTTGTTTTTTAGCAAAGAGCATATATCAAAAGAAATACACCATCTCCCCAAAATGACAACTCCAGCAAAAGACAAGTACTAAGGAAGTTCTCTTTGCTAGCTACCATTTACATCACATAGGGACCTTTAAAAATAACCAATACACAGCACCCACTCCAGACCAATTACATCAGATATCTGGGGATGGGTATAAGTTTTTTGTTTTTTTGTTTTTAAAGCTCCCCAAGTGATTCTAATGTGTAGCCAGGGTTGAGAACCACTGTTCTAAGGAAATATAAACCCTCTGTTATTACTTCATGCAGAGCTTTTGTCCATAATGGTCTGAAAAAGTATTCAGTCAACTTACTCAACACATTTGCAAACAACCAGGAGAGTAAAATAAATAGGACCCCCCAACTACTAAAAGGGGTATTAACTGTGAGTGCACTTAGCCCAATAGATTAGACAACAATCAAGGCTAAAGGATTCCATTAGTGTTCTGGATAACAGAGGAACTTCAATTAACATATCAAATATGCCAATGACCAAGCTACTTCTATCTCTCAAACCGTAGATTTTACCATCTGTGAAATGGTGCCATAATTTCTAATGGACCCAAGAGCCCAATAATTCAAGAAGAGCAACACTGAAACAAGCATAAACCTTGAAACTAAAAGACCCACATGTATCATCATCTTGAAAAACAAAACGAAAATTAACCTGAACTTTAATGTAGAAATGCTGACAAAGAAAACATTTTCATGCTTTCCTGCAGAGAGTATCCCTGAAAAGTCAAGAATGCCATAAGAACTCTGAAATTCAAACTCATATGCCTACATCTTTACATCTGGCTATTTGCAGTTTCACAGGAAAATGAAATACAGTAAGCTTCAAAATCAAATATTAAAATATCCTGTTGTGTTAATCAAAACTACTACTACAGGTCCATATCCTTTATTCAAAACCCTTGAGGAAATACATATTTCAGAATTTTTCAGCTTTTAGAAACACAGTACAGTGTCTCTATCTTTACAAGCCCTTGAGGATCTACAACAGCACCAATCATCAAACAAATTAGTATCCCAAATTAATATACTATATTAATACTATTTTCTAAGTGAGAAGAATAAAGATTGTAAGTAGCCACCTGTTGATACAAGTCACCAAATTATTTTGCTGCAAACATCTGATGAAAAACTTTCAGAGCTTTGAACCTATAATTCCAAGATTTCTCTTTGATACCCAAGACACTGCAAACTGAACTTCAGGAAAAAAGTCCCTATAATAAAAACATCCCTTTAATACCACTGTAGTTCTAAAGAAACAACTCAAATTACGGTAGAAACACAAAAATAAAAAATAGCCCAAGTGATGTCCACCAATTTTCATGATGATGAGAACAGCATTTTAAGCATCCACCTTAATTTTCACAGTGCAATTTTGAGCAAGACCAAACAAATACGTTATTAACATGTACACATTACTGACTAAGGCAAGCCTGAGGCAGAGAGCCAGATGTAAAGAAAGGACAAATCAACACCTTTCTCTCTAGCAATTTGGAGACAACAGAAGACTTTGAAGCTAAGCAGACCAGGTTCTGCCACAAAGGAGAAAGTTACTTAAGCTTTCTAAACTGCAGTTTCTTCACATAAGGATAGAGATGATAATAACAGTACCTACTTCATTGTGTTTTCAACAGGATTAAATAAAGTGACATTTGAAATCCATCACTTATATAGTCACTATTAATTCCCTACCACCTTTCCAAAGACCAACTAACTATATGCTGAAGCAGCTCAAGTATAACTTGCCTGTAAGTTATCAGGCAAATTTTATAATATAAAACCGACCATGAAAATAGGACTTTCAAATTTCAAAAGTCCAGTGTAGATTAAAATGACTAAATTCTGAAATCAGCAGCTTCTCGAAACACATTCTATCCAAACCTACCTCTCTCCCAATACCCTTCTGTCTTCCACACAACCAGTTGCACACATAGGGATAGTAAGTGAAAATAAACCACTGTACTCAGAAGTTCACTTTTCACTCAAAATAAAATTAGATTGGCCTAGGTTTGGCAGATAAGGGAAACCATTACAGTATTAAGACTTCATCATTCATATACAACCACTGTCCAAAGAACCCAGATAATTTAAATACACAGGAAACTAAGGCACAACAGTCCAAAATCCAACTTTCATAAACTATCCACAAAGTAAGAAAACCGGTAACTTTGGGCAGATTTTGCACCCAATGGATATTTAAACTTACCATCAAATGTACAAAAAGATGGAATCCTTTGCTATTTATCCTAAATTCAATTTAATTCCATGATGTAATTCAAGAATTTTACAGAACATGGAGTCTTAAAGCATAAAAAGTTCTGAGCTGATTAAATGCTTCACTGTTAACAACTGCCCCCAAATACAGTATACAACGTGGACAACCTACACTTCCACCACACTGAACTTGAAGGAAAACGTTTAATCAAGTTAGCATAGCTCCTATGAAATTGAAAGCTTTCCCTAAATGTTATTACTCAAAAACTACTAGTTAAATAACCTATAAGGGCCTGGCAGTTCCATCAGCTTCAAGAATATCACTTGCCATATATCCTAGTACAACGCAACATAAAATGCCTCGAAAAGAATCTCTATTATTCTATGTTCTAATCCCATGTGTTTAATGAGAAAAGATTTAGAACTAAAAGCAAATGGACCAGGTACCTCACAACCACCAACGAGATGCACTACCTACACACTTAATCCTTCATTCTTGCACTTTTCCTCCATAAACAGAAAACTCCAAAGAGAAGGAAATAGAGAACAGCCTATTTTTGCTAAGGGGAATAACAGCATTGCTTCCAACCCCACAGCGTTGAGTGAACAAATGAAAAAGCAACAGGGGAAGGCACGGGGGGAGGGGCGGTCGGTGAGCTCAGTTAGGAGTCCTAAACATGCCATCCAGCTCAGACAGTGCCCAAAACATCAGTAACGACAGCTGCAGCAGAGAAACGGGGGTGTGAGGGTAGAGGGCCGTGGCTTGGGGGCTCGGAGTTGTGCCTGCACGTTCGGCTTCCTCCTTTGCCAACTCTTCTCTCACCTCCCAATTCCCATCCTCCCCAACCCATCCTGCTCCCTCCATATAGAAAAATAACCAATAAAATCAGAGGCAGAGAAGACAAAGAAGCAGGAGGAGGCTGCAAGGAGCGTCCAGAACAATGGGGGAGAGGGTGCGAAGCGAAACTCCTGAAAAGGACAATGAAACAAGGGTGGAGAGGAGCCCGGAGAGGAACCAGGGAAACACCGCCGAGCCCGGGCCCCGCCAGAGGCGGACGCCTGGACTCGAGGCTCGGCTGGGCGCGCTGTATCACCCGGACGCTGGGGGCTGGGCTAGGCTGGAGCGGACGGGGGCGGCGCGGCCCACAGGGGCCGGCGGGGCCTGCGCGGGTCCGCGGGCAGCTGCCGGCAGGACTCACCGGCGTTCTGGTCGCGGGGCCAGAGGTAGTATGTGGCCGGGATCACGATGAGCCCCACGAATGAGGTGAGGAAATAGAAGAAGGTGTTCCCGCTGTCATCGTACTGGAACTGCTGTCCCGCCATGGCACCCCCCCCTCCGCCGCTCTGTCCTCACCGCCGCCGCCACGACCCCGCTCTGATCTCCAGCACCCAACACCCCGGCCCTGTGTGGCGTAGCTCGGACGCCGCCGCCGCCGCCTCTCTTCCCCGCCCCCACGCTACTCTCACGGACACGCCGCCGCCACCGCCGCTGCCGTCGCCAGATCTCGCGAGAAGAAATAGTTCCCGCCCCACTCGGTTTTTCCCTCCCTCTGCCTCTCCCCAACATACTCGCTAAGGGAGACGTGGCGCGCGCAGCCGTGGAACTCGGCGAGGTCCCGCCCTTGATCCCGCCCCCAAGCCAGAGGCCCGCCCCTCGAGCTCCTGTAGGTTCTTCTCTAGCCTTGAGTCCCCGGTGGTGCCTTTTCTCCTGCGCCTTCTTTCTGCGCGTCCCACTAGCTGTCTTGAGGTCATTTTAGGGGGTCCCAGCAAAGACCCGCGGAGCTGTGAGTGCATGCGGTTCATCACCTGGCTGCTCCTGGAGTCGCAGCTATTCGGAGCAGATCTGAGGTTTCCTTGCCTCTCCCTTCTCCCATCCTTACCTCACCTTGTCTGCCCTCTCTCTTATTTAATTTCCCTGGTTAATAATAACGCTTCTTTAAGTTCCAGATCCGTCCCTCCAGCCCTCACATTTTGAAAACACGGGTCATTCAGAATTGGGCGGCGCAGGGGGGATGGTGGGGGTTTTGTTGTGGTTTGTTTGCAAAGTAATGTTTGCTATTAAAAGATTGCGATCTAAGCTGCGCCCATTTTGCAGATGGAGATTCCCCAAGCCAATAGAGATTGTGGCCTGTACATCCCAGAGGCAATATTTTGCCAGTATTTTCTTCGTCCCAGGCTGTAGGCTAAGACTTTTATTGCTTTATACCATTTAATCGTCGGTAAACCCCTTGGGAAAAATCAAAGCATGCCCTCTCCAGATGAGGAAATTGAGGCTCAGAGAGATTGCCTAAAGTCATGCATAGTAAGAAAAGGTCCAGGAATTCAAACTCAAATCACTGGACACCACAAAGCCAGTGCCCTTGGCCACCACCTTGTCGTGGACCTTAACATTTCCCTGAGAGCGGCTGGCACTCCTTGCAAGGTGTGGGCAGGAATCTGTTTCGATGAGGGATGCCTAGGGAAGCAGTCGCTCTCGGGAGACTCTCTCTTGGCTGGCTGTGAGGTCCCAGAGGCTGGAGTCAGCTGAGTTGGGAGTGGAGAGGACTGGTTTCCTGATCTGGGAATGACCTGCGGGGTCCCACTGCAGCCCTGGCTGAGACCTATTCCAGTGTCTCCATCTCCCCTCTATGGATCAAAAGGAAAGACCCACCTAACCTACCTCACAGAGTGGTTGTGAAGAGTAAAGGGAATTATAGTGAACATGCTCTACAAAGGAAAAACTATGAAATAAGCAAATACCACATTACACTTTCTTACACTATTTTTTTATTATATGAAATTTATTGTCAAATTAGTTTCCATACAACACCCAGTGCTCATCCCAAAAGATGCCCTCTTCAATGCCCATCACCTACCCTCCCCTCCCTCCCACCCCCCATCAACCCTCAGTTCTCAGTTTTTAAGAGTCTCTTATGCTTTGGCTCTCTCTCCCACTCTAACCTCTTTTTTTTTCTTTTTATTCCTTCCCCTCCCCCATGGGTTTCTGTTAAGTTTCTCAGGATCCACATAAGTGTGAAAACATATGGTATCTGTCTTTCTCTGTATGACTTATTTCACTTAGCATAACACTCTCCAGTTCTATCCACGTTGCTACAAAGGGCCATATTTCATTCTTTCTCATTGCCACGTAGTACTCCATTGTGTATATAAACCACAATTTCTTTATCCATTCATCAGCTGATGGACATTTAGGCTTCTTCCACAATTTGGCTATTGTTGAGAGTGCTGCTATAAACATTGGGGTACAAGTGCCCCTATGCATCAGTACTCCTGTATCCCTTGGGTAAATTCCTAGCAGTGCTACTGCTGGGTCATAGGGTAGGTCTATTCTTACACTATTTTTTAAAACTAATTTTAAAGGGTGCCTGGGTGTCTCAGTTGGTAAAGCCTCCCACTCTCGATCTAGGTCTGCTCAGGTCATGATCTCCTGGTTGGTGAGTTCGAGCCCCACATCAGGCTCTTCGCTGATGGTGAGGAGCCTGCTTGGGATTCTGTCTCTCCTTCTGTCTGTCCCACCCCCCTCTGACTCAAAATAAATAAACATTTAAAGCAAAAATTTTTAGTACATTCTATTTACTGACTTCTTTTCAATATGTCTTCCATTGTTAGAAGAGGAATCTGGTCACATGTCTTTTATTTTATGTCCTTAAAACTAGCATTTATCATAATCAGTAATGCTTTTCTTCATAATGGATTATGTTCACATGTATTGTCTCTTCCCTTTCAAATGACCTACCATTTTGAAAGGAAATTTTTTAAAATAGTCTTCTTGGGGCACCTGGATGGCTCAGTCAGTTGAGCTGCTGACTTTGGCTCAGGTAATGAACTTGGGGTTCATGAGTTCAACCCCCGCATGGGCTTGTTGGTGTCAGCTTGTTTGTGCAGAATCTGCTTCAGATCCTCTGTTCCCTTTCTCTCTCTGCCCCTCCCTGGCTTATGCTTGCTCTCTCTCTCAAAAAAATAAGTAAAACATTAAAAAAAATCATCTTCTCTACATTTCCCTCCTCACATTTTTCTATATAAAGGTTTTCAAAGACTACACAGGAGGGGGAAAAAATAAAAAAGAAGTGAGGGGAAGGGGATTGAACTATGAAGTGAGCACAGCATTTTGATTACCCCAAAGCAGATATGCCCAGAACAATTTGCCTTGCCTCAGAAACAAATTAGCCATAAAATTGGCTCAACTGAAGTGGGTAGGTTCCTGAAGTTTCTTTTGTTTATGTTGAATTTGTTATTAAGTCTTTCCAGGTTCTAATAATGCTGAGCTGGTTATTTTTTATTACTCTGATTATATACTTTACTCAGCATTTGTGTAAAGATAATACATCAGTTTTATAACCTTGTAACAATATAAATTATTGATGATAAATATTCCCCTTCTGACTTTTTTTCTGCAGGAGTAATCTTTTCACTGCAGCTTTGGGGTCATGCATAAGAATGGCTTGAACAGAACTGAACCACGAAATAATATTTTGAACAAATCACATTTATTTGCTAACCTCCAGACCAATCTAAAACATGAATTTTTTTCCTTATCAAAGCAGATTAAAGAATGTGAAGGGAGGTATTGAAAAGACATTAGGGCTTGATTATGCTCAACTTCAAAATCATGAAAACAATTTTCAAAGAGGAATTGATGGCCGTGGTTTGTGCTTTAGCATTGGGAGCAGGTCTGTGTTTTGGTTCCTCTCTTTTCATGGTATCTTCTCTTTCTAAAGGTATCCTAGAACTTAATGTTACTGAACATGGATAAACTTGGATCACCCAGATATTCCCCAGAGCAAATCTTAATTATAGCCTTAATTAATCACAATTTCTGATTCATTGATGTTTTTATTTATTTATTTTTAACATGTATTCATTTTGGGGGGAGTGACAGAGACAGAGCGTGAGTGGAGGAGGGGCAGAGAGAGAGGGAGACAGAATCTGAAGCAGGGTCCAGGCTCGGAGCTGTCAGTACAGAGCCGGGTGCAGGGCTGGAACTCACAAACCGCGAGATCATGACCTGAGCCGAAGTCGGCCACCTGACCATCCAGGCACCCCTCGTTGATGTTTTTAAACTAACCCAACAGTTTCTTTCAAGAGACCATTTTAATAAAATACTTAGTAATACTAAATGAATATGGCAGAACCAGATCTACAAATACATTTTGCTCTTAATCTAATAGCACTTTCTAAAAGGCCGTTTTGTATTCTCACTATGTATCTATAAATGAATATTTTAATCAATTTCATTTCAATTGCTAGGAAGATAATTCCTCTCAAGTGTAGAAAGCCTGACTATTTTTAGGTTCTTCTTAATAATTTACTTTTTCCTTAGAGCAAATCTTTGTTTCATTCCATATCCTTCTTGTACTGATGGTGTTGACTTACATTTCTACATACTAACATACATTTGTGTGACCATAATCAATATTATTTAATTTTCTGTTTAATGGAATTAGCCTTAACGAGACTGGAAAGAACCAAGTTATTAGGTAGGTTCATGCAATTATTTCCAGTCTTTTATTCCTCCCCCCACCCTACAATAATCTTCACTGCCAAAGCCTAGCAATTCATCTTTAATATTAAACCCCTTATTACTTTGTTTCAGAGTTAGGATTTTCTTTCATTAAGAGCTAATTGTTGGGCGCCTGGGTGTCTTAGTTGGTTAACAGTCCAACTTCGGGTCAGGTCGTGATCTTCGGGTTTGTGAGTTTGAAACCCCGCATTGGACTCTGTGCTGACAGCTCAAAACCTGGAGTCTGCTTAGGATTCTGTGTCTCCCTCTCTCTGCCCCTCCCCTGCTCACGCTCTGTCTCTCTCTGTCTCAAAAATAAGTAAAACATTAAAAAATAATAACAAAAAATAAAAGAACTAAATCTCTTCTAATACAAATTAACCAATTCCTTTTTATTTGTCCTTAAGAGATGAAGAGTTACCCCCATAGTGATGACAAGAGTAACATCAACAAATTGCTTAACTAAAAAAATATTGATTGACATTGCCCAATAAGCCATAAAAGAGCACTTACTGAAATTTCCCACCCAGATTGAAATACGACTTGGAGGAATGGCCATAAATAAACAGAAGAATGCACTATGGGTAATTTCAAAGCTATATTTTTAAGTAAGAAGAAAAAAAAATCTCAATAGAGATTAGAACTTCAGGAAAACCATAAAAAATATAAACTTGTTGAAAAACAAATATTTGTGGGTACTTAAGCATATAAAATTGGGGGACTTTAGGAAAAAGAATATAAAATTATAAAACAAAAGTTAACATTTGCTATGGACTTTGGGTGATAATGATGTGTCAATGTAGGCTCATCAGCTGTAAGGAAGGTACCACTCTTTGCGGGGATGTTGATAATGGAGGAGGCTGTACATGAGTGGAGGCAGAAATTATATAAGAAATCTCTGTACTTTCCATTCCATTGTACTGTGAACCTAAATCTGCTCTAAAAAAATAATAAAGTCTACTAAAAACAGTTAACATTTATAAAAATTATAATTGCTATAGGTTTGTGTTACAGATGGAAGAAATCTGATAGATTCTATTTTGCATGATTTCTATTGGGAGTTTTTTAAACTGTGGTACATTTAAAATTGTATGCATTGCATATTGAGTATCTTCCTACTAAGAGACATTTTCCTTTTTGACAAGCCTCAATGAGAACCCAATCCCCTGCTTACAATTTTAATACCTACTGAGTGGAAGAATTTTCCACAAAGTAGTTTCTGACTTTGTACATTTCAAACTATGTTTCTCCTCCACTACCTCTATACTTCAGGTGCCAGGCCTCCCGGGATAAATACATATCCTGAATTAGGATGTATCACTCTTCCATTTTACAATACTGGGTGACTCTGCCCAGAGGGTGAGGTAATAAGAATATTCCTGGAGATGGTAACAACTACACACAGAAGTAACTCTACACTATATAAAAATACCTCCCTAACTCCAAAATGAATGTACCCCCTAACCTCCAAACACACAGATTAAAAAAGAAATTTCGTCATTCCACATTAACATCCATAGAGTTCACACACTATTAGCCAGTGTGGGGAGTACAAAAATGTTAAAGACAGTCTCTGACCTCTGGAAACTCACCTACAATCTAACAAAGAGGACATACTATCTCAATAAGTAGCAAAAACCTAAGGAAGGAATTGATAAATGCTATAAGAAGTGTACTGTGGCGCCTGGGTGGCTCAGTCGGTTAAGCGTCCGACTTCAGCTCAGGTCACGATGTCGCGGTCCGTGAGTTCGAGCCCCGCGTCGGGCTCTGGGCTGATGGCTCAGAGCCTGGAGCCTGCTTCCGATTCTGTGTCTCCCTCTCTCTCTGCCCCTCCCCCGTTCATGCTCTGTCTCTCTCTGTCTCAAAAATAAATAAACGTTAAAAAAAAAAATTAAAAAAAAAAAAGAAGTGTACTGATAAAAATATTTGCAAGTTCATAGGAAAGAGGCATTTGTTTTGTTAGAGAAAATCGGAGGGCTTCAAGGAAGAGGTGGCCATTGATCTAGGCCTGGAAACTTAAATAGAAATTGAATTTAAAAATCCAGGTGGAATCAGCTCAAAATACATTTGGAGAATAGCATAAAGTCCAGTCTGTTTGTGAATAGGACTAACAGAGTTGAAAAAAGACTTCTAAGTCCAGCTTCCAGGTTACAGGCTACATGTCAGCAATATTGCTTTTAAAATGAACTTTGTTAGAGGTGTGTATGAGTGGGAGACATTGCAATCCCCTTGGGAGGCCTTAAAGAAAGAAAAAGAAATGGTTTGAACTAGTATGGTTTAAGTATAGTCCTGCAGGAAACAAGAGGGTGAACTAGGTCACCATTTCTATTATTTTCCTCTTTCTTCTTTACCCAGGATATAGTTTCAACTCTTTGATATCAATCAAATCTTCCTAAGATGTAATACAAAAGTTATGTCCCCAAAAAGACTTGTTTGACATACCTTGCATCACTTTGCTGGTGCCTATATTTCACATCCTGTTCCGCTCTCTACTTCCTATCTTGCTACCCACCTCTGTCCTGCCTCACATCTGTTCTCTACACAGCGGCCAGTGATCCCTTTTTTTTTTTTTTTATCTTCTTTTAACTTTCGATTTTGAAATAATTATAGATACACAAGAAGTTGCAAAAAGTAGAGAGAGGCCCATATACCCTTCACTCAACGTCCTCCAATGGTAACGTCTTATATAACTAAAATACAATATCAAAAGCAGAGAATTGACATTGGGGGGGGATGTCTGGGTGGCTCAGTCAGTTAAGCATCTGACTTCAACTCAGGTCATGATCTCAGGGTTCAGGCGTTCCAGTCCCGCTTCCAGTGAGCTTATGCCCTGCTTGGGGTGAGCTCAAGATCCGCTAAGGGTTAGGGTGAGCACCACTTTTCTCTCTCTCTCTCTCTCTCTCTCTCTCTCTCTCTCTCTCTCCCCCTCATAGGATTTTCTCTTTCTCTGCCGCTCGCTCACTTGCACCTGCCCCCCCCCGGAAGGAAGGAAGGAAGGAAGGAAGGAAGGAAGGAAGGGAGGAAGGAAGGAGGGAAGGAAGGAAGGAGGGAAGGAAGGAAGGAAGGAAAGAAGGAGGGAAGGAAGGAAGGAAGGAAGGAAGGAAGGAAGGAAGGAAGGAAGGAAGGAAGAAAACTAACATTGGAAGGGTCCTGGGTGACTCGGTCGGTTAAGTGTCCAACTCTTGATTTCTGCTCAGGTCACGGTCCTGAGATTGAGCCCTCCTTCTAGTTCCTTGCTGAGTGTGGAGCCTACTTAAGATTCTCTCTCTCGTTCTCTCCCTCTGGTCCTCTCCCCAGCTCATGCTCGCTCTCTCTCACTCTCACTTTCTAAGATAAAATAAAATAAGAAAATTGACATTAGTACAATCTATAGATCTTATTCATATTGACCAGTTGTACATACACACACAATTGAGTGTGTACATCTGTGTGTAAGATGCTTCAAAGCCTCTAAGATCATTTAACTTTCCTCAAAACCCTCTGTAGTCTTCCTGTCTCACTCAGCATGAAAGCCAAGGGTTTGGGTCTACAAGGTCCTAAGTCATGTGCCCTACCCCCACGTCTCTGAGTTCATTGCTACCACCACCCCGTCGTTAACTTACTTCAGCCACACTGGTCTCCTTGTTGTTCTTGGGGCCTTCACCCATAGTGAGTTTTTTTCTGCCTAGAATATTCTTCCCTCAGTTATCCCGGTGGTCCCCTTCAAAGCCCTCATCATTCAGTTCTCTGCTCAAATATGAGTCCTTCAGGGAAACCTTTCCTGATCTCCTTATAAAGTAGCACCCTCCTTAATTTTCTGTCTTCTTATTTGCTTTTCTTTTTCTCCAGAGCATTCGTCACCAAGTGATATATTCTATATTGATTTATTTATTGAATTTCTTTCCCCACTACTCCACAAAGTTAGAATCTTATTTTGTTTGCTGTATTGCCAGTGCCTAGAATAGTGTCTCGCATGTGGAATATGCACATTAAGGTATTTGTTGAATGAATATTCAGTTTATGCTATCCTATTAAAATGTTTGATGTATCATTTTATAACTTTTTGTTTTCATTTTTATTTTAGATTTTATTTTTAAGTAATATCTCCACCCAATGTGGGGCATGAGCCCACAACCCCGAGATCAAGAGTCACATGCTCTACTGACTGAGCCAGCCAGACACCCCATAATTGTTTTTAAACTTGTCTCATTCTGTATATTCTATCCTCTTACCTGCTATGTAAATTAATGCTAATTATTACAATCTCAGAAACTGTACCTTCTGCTTAAACTTAAGCACAAGCCTGGTCAAAATCTTCCACTTAAAATAAGTTTCACTGCCTCTTTTTTCCCTTTTCTTCCTTTCCTGTTTCTCCCACTTTACCTGGTTCACACTATAGAGTAGCTGAACAGGTAGATAATGGGAAATTATCTCCCATTGTGGGATTTTTGCATTTGTATAGTGGGGAAGTTTAAGTCATATAGTTATGCCCAATCCGTGGATCTGGGTCACAGCCATGCCGTAGCTGCAGGGGAGACTGGGAAAGTGAGTATTTGGTGAGATGAGAAAGTGAGTATCTTCTATGGTGAGATGAAGGTTCTGCCTCACAAGATGGGACATTCCCAAACTTTGGAAGGGGTGCAGATGCCACTAAGAATATCGGTGGTCCACGGAAACTGGGCAGTTAAATGCTGAGATCCTCTAGCCATTACTTCCTGGGCTACAGTTAGCATCTGGCTAAGACCTAGAATTGAAAGAAGGTAGTAGAAATTTGACCTCTATGGGTTGCTAAGGTTGCAGCAATCCCACCCACTGTGGAGACTTGTGCTGAGTCACTTCAGAAGCAAGTGGAAGCGTCCATGGCAGCCTAGACTAGGGCAAGTAGCTGGGTTGGGAGCCTGCTTTGTCTCGGGGCTGAAGAGGGATGAGTGCTTATGGTCACCATCGGGTCCCCAGCTCTCATGCATGGTTCACTCAGATTAGCACAGACAGAGTAGCCACTCTTGAGCTGACTGATAATGAGCCAAGATGTTTCAGCATCAGTGGGCACTTCCAGTCCACCAAAAGCACATTTGTATGGGTCATCCCTGCCAACACGAACAGCTCAGATAGAGGGAGGGAAGCTTTGACCTATAGGCTAACCAGATTCAACCCTCATTTCAATCTCTGATTCACTGGACAAGTTGGCAAGAGATCCTAAGTGTTAAATAAATTAATAAACTTACCCTAAAGATGAGGTTTTTGCCTTGCTTTAGTAGGTAATGACACAGGCTAGACCTATATGACCATAGAACTCTAACACATAACCCTTACAGCAATCAATCCAGGAAGCCAAAACACAATCCCTTCAGCAATCAGCCCAGAACGTCTGGACTAGGTCAACTGCCAGCTTCTCAGCTTTTTGCCCCCATTTTCAAACCAGGTTCAACCAAATATGCTGCTAAACCAATCACACAGGATGGCCTGCTCTGAGTTAGTCTGTCTCCAGCTTCTCCATGCCAACAACCTATAATCAGAGCATACCTGAAGCCTTCCCTTTTTGCACTACAAACCTTTCCCATTCCTCTGCCTGGCTTTGGGTCTGTGCCAAACACAGGTGATGGTGGCAGAATCCCTTGCCATACCAAGCTCTGAAGAAATATCCTCTGTTTATTCTCATTTGGATGATCTTCATCCATTTCCACATTAGGTAAATGTTAAATGAATTACTTTTAACAGTTGTTAGGTATAGTATTCACACATACTAGTAGTCCATTTGTACATGTCTTAATTATCTGCATAGTGCCTGTCTCTCCTCTCACCAAAACTCAGACACTCTGGGAAAAACAACCGGCCAACCTGAGAACCCAGACCACTGCTTGAAATCTGAGGCAGGACCACAGAAATAAAAAGCCTTTTTAGAACATAAGGAATGTTCTTGCTTAGCAGGGATTACTGACTTGATCCTTATAATGAGCCCTTCTGCAGATGTATTTATATGACATTCTCTGTTCACAGGATGAGAAGCTACCAAATCTTATATCATATACAGCTCTGCTTTTCAAACTGTTTTTGACCATTATTCATAGCAAGAAATATACTTTACATTAAGGCTCAGCAGATTACTGAAAAACGTCAAAAAGAGAACTTAACTCTCACTGTGTGCAATGTGCTGTGATATTTTCCTTACACTATATACTAATTTATGTTAAATATAAGCAAAGCATACTTATTTATACATTAAAGCCTTTCTTAAAGAAATACTCAGCTATAATCTGGAAGCTTTCTGAAGATGCATAGTGATATTTGATCATAGAATACAGATAAGGTCCCCTTTGACAATAAGTGTATTCTTGGACATAATTTTTCTTATTTGTGGTGTGGAATGTTTCATTTAAAGAACTCCTCTGGTGCAGGAGTTCTCAAACTTTAGCTGAAAGACAATCACTTGGAAAGCTTGTTAAAACACAGGCTGCTGGGCCTCATCCCCAAAGTTTCTCATTCAGGCTGTATAGGGTGGCCGGGAAATTTGCATTTCTCATAAGTTCCCAGGTGATGCTGATTCTGCTAGTCTGGGAACCACACTGCTCTAATGAATCGTATCTGTAAATCAAATCAACTTTTCATGCAATGAATAACCGCTTCCTAATTTATCTATTTGTCGTATGTCAAGTTTACCGAAGCAAATTATATAGAGTATGTTGTACTGGTTGGATGTATGTGTAATTTGCATACAAGCAGGAGATCAAAAGTCAGGAATTAAGAGAGATAGTCTGCTTGCTGGTTCCTTCTTCCAGCCACTGTGGTGCTCCTTTTCAGAGTTATTTAACCACTCATTAATTAATTTAACAAGTATTTGAGACCCTTTGCCAAGAGCTGTGCTAAGCTCTAGATTACAGCCAGCCTGAGCATTTTATAAGAAAACATTTCCCTTTAGAAAGCTGTAGAATGATGCCAAGACCATTTTTCTGTGCTTTTAAACCCAATTAGTTCCTGATGAGTGAAGTTCAGGTGTCTTTCCAGAAACAAGATAATAAAAGTAGATGACTGATGCAGGTTTTAGAGCTTCTAATCCACTAGTCTTTGGAAGCAGTATCTTCCAAAACTCCTCTACGAGAGGGAGCACAGTACTTAGGTGCTAGTTAAAATTACAGCTCCCAGGCCCTTGGTGATTCTGACTCAGTGAGTTGGGGATAAGGCCTGATTGCTGTATTTTTAGCAATTCCTCCAGGTAAGTCCTAAAATCAAGTACAGTAAAACCTTGGATTGCAAGTAACTTGTTCCATGAATGTTCTACAAGATGAGCAAATATTTCTAATAAATTCTAACTTGATAAACAGGCAATGTCTTGCAATACGAGTAGTATGTGATGCTGAATGTCACATGATCACAACTGAGCCAATGGTTCTTGAAATTCACTTTGATATACAAGTACTTTGGATTACAAGCATGTTTCCAGAACAAATTATGCTTGCAAACCAGTTTTTACTGTATGGGAAACCCTGTAGTAAGCTATCTTTGAATTCAACATAGGCCCCAGAATTATATTAACTGAAAGGAGGTATTCACAGTAGTTCAGTGTCTTCAAATTTTACTGCATATAAGAACCACTTGGGGGTGGGGCACACCTGGGTATCAGTTAAGTATCTGACTTTAGCTTGGGTCATGATCTCACAGTTACCCAAATAATTCTGAAAAGGAGCACATCAAGCCCCCCATCAGGCTCAGCACTGACAGTGTGGAGAATGCTTGGGATTCTCTCTCTCTTCCCCTCTGCCACTCCTCCCCCTCTCTAAACAAACAAACAAACAAACAAACTTTAAAAAACGAGAGAATCACTTGGGGAACTGAAGAAATTTCCAATGTAGGGATATCTGGGTGGCTCAGTCGATTAAGCATCCAGCTCTTGGTTTCAACTCAGGTCACAACCTCACAGTTCAGGAGTTTGAGTCCCACATCAGCTCCGCAACTGGCAGCATGAAGCCTGCTTGGGATTCTTTCTCTCTCCCTCTTTCTCTGCCCCTCTCCCACTCGAGCTGTCTCTCTGTCTCTCTCAAAATAAATAAACTTAAAAAAAAATATGCCTAGGCCAATGCCTAGGCCATTCTCTATACTAGTTATATCAGAATTTTTCTCCCCACCTTCCATCATGATTCCAATTGGCCACCAAATTTTAGAACGACCACAATCATTTATAAAGGTTAAACCCCTCTTCATGTTGAAGCACCTTTCACAGTCTTTTACAATTGTAGCTGCCTGAAATCACCATGAAAACTTAAAGTGTTGGGGGCTTAAGTGTTGAGGTAGCTGATACCCCATCAAGTAATCTTGAGGGCTCTTGATCTGCTGAGGCCAGCAGTCTCTTAGCTTGAGAAAGCTCTGTACTGGGTTAGGAACTACCTCAGCATTTGGTGGCTTCAGAGATTCTGCTCAAAGCTATAGACTACTGTCTCTCAGAATCTAGTGTCCATATGAATCCCCTGGGGGCCTTATTAAAATGAAGGTTCTAACTCAGTAAGTTTGGGGTGGGATCTGTGGTTCCTCATTTATAATAAACTACAGGTGATGCTTATGATAAGCATTTCTAATAAACTACAGGTGAGGCTGGACCATGAACTACACTTTGAGTAGCAAAGCTGTACATCTTCCCCCAAATCTACTGTCTGTAGATAAAAGCTACAAAAGTATACAGCAATGGCTGAGATAGAAGGGCCTGGGGACTGTAACTCTCCTGAAGGCAGGACGCTGTATGCCTGCTGAACATCATAAAGGGCAGTACTTTAGGAAATGACAGTAAAAAGAACTGTAGATGGAACTGATGAGATAGATTTGAGACAAAGTTAATCCAAAGTGTGCAATATTGGAAGATATGGCTGGAAGTGTAGATAAAGAAAAGCAGACTAGCATAGAAGAGAAGAGTTTGGACTTCCAAATCAGCTTACAATTCAAAACCCGGCTCTACTACTTACTGTCTGTGTGACCTTTGACAAATGTCTTAACTTCATCTGTAAAATGGGAATAACTTTTCCGTGTATGCTTAGTAATGAAAGATACCCCACCCAGGGCCTGGCAACAGAAGATCCTCAATAAATAATTGCTACTAGTGTATAAATGTAACCTAAGTGTCTAGAGCTTCCCCAGATCTAGGTTCGTTCACCCAATTTTGATGGTTCTCCATCTCTGCTTGGCAGGCTGCAGGTAATCCAGCCTCATGCAGAAGTTGCACAAATGACCACGGGAGCTCTCTTGCCCATTTTGGACTTGCAAATTGCTCTCTGTCATGGCTAATGAGGTTACAGCCTGTAGGCTCAGACTACAATGGAACCCAGAGAGGCCATTGCCCAGCCTTCATCACCACTGTTGCCACTGCTTACATGCAGGAGCCTTTGCACTGATTGTTGGACGTCTACACCATTGCTCTTGCAAAAAGACTATACCCTAATATTATATTACAATGTTGCTTGGTGATGGCAGTAGTGTGTTCTCTGAAGTTGGAGGTGGGGGAGGGATAGAGGAGCCAATCGAGAAGTCCACAGAAAGGATTTTTGAATGCCAAAGAATCACAGAACCTACAGTTCATACCCAAAGGCATTTTCTCCCCAGAGCACACAAATGAAGTGCAGTTCCAGGGTCAACTGCTCTCTGTCCAGAACTGCTCACTACAAGCTCCATGATACTAAAGTCTTATGGCTGATAACAGGAAAATTTGCTGAATACATACCTTAGTTCATTTCATTCCCAACAACACTATGAATTAGGTACCAGAACTGCACCCATTTTCAACATGAGGAAGAGGAGGCTTAGAGAGATAAAGAAATGTTTTCAGGGACATACAGGTGGTAAGCAGTGGAGATGAGTTTGGAATCCAGGCAGTCTGAGTTAGGACAGAGATGTTCCTCTTTGCATCTGCTCCCTACCCTGCTCCCTGCACCAGGTTACTCTTCTTACCAATGTGCTCTCCCAGCTTCTACCTGGGACCCCAGTCAAGCAGACTTGTCAGTATATGTCTTCACCCTAATTGTAGACAGGGCTCAAGTGTTTTACCCAGTGGGTTCCTCAGTTCTGATGCATGTGAGTAAATGCAAACAGCTACAAAGTAAAGAGGGTCACCAGGATCTGAATCTTAGGTCTGTTCCAGCAAAGTCATCCAGTTATGGGATTAAGACGACAATGGGGGAGTCAGTTTGTAAAGGGCTTTGAAGATCAGAATAAGGAATCTAGGCTTTAATCTATAGTCAAGTTCTAAGACTAAATCATTAATATAATGTCAGTGGGTAAGGAGGACTTTTAAAAAGTGCAGAAGGAAGAAAAAAATTAATCTCAGTTTCATTTGTTCAGGCTGTCACTGACTCAGATTTGGGTTCCAAAACTAGTGATAAGGGAAGCCCCAGTGCTTCAGATAGAGCGTTCTATGTCCAATAAATGACTAGAAGAACAAGTGAAGAGCTGTTGGACTGTCTTCTCAACAGTCACACATATAGTGTTATAGCTGCTGTGACCCACCACGCCTCACTTGCAGGTGTCAGGTGAAGGTGTCCTAAACTGGAATCAGGAAGGAAGAGAGAAGGAGAAGAGAAGGAATTGAAACACACCCCCAAATCCTTGATATGTTAATAGGAATGTAAATCTCTAAGACAAAGTAGAAGATGTGAGGTTTCCCAAATTATTTGACCATTTCCCCCTTTTAAAAAATGAGCATGACCAGGGTCTGCAGAAACACACTTTGGGAAATGCTGGCCTAGTATTTATACCAAGATGGCTGCCACGCACTGATGGATGAGTTTACGAAGAGCAGTTTCAGTGGAATAATCTGGGTGGGGGAAGCCAGTGTGTAGGGATTAGGAGGGAAAAGAAAGACAGAGACAAGTGAAGGTGCTCAGCATCTGGACCACTCTATCAGGAAGAAAAGGAACAGGAAATGAGAGCTGGAAGAAGAGGCAGAAGATGGAGGTGTGTGCAACATCAAGAATCAATGGTTGTGGGTTTTTTTTTTTCTTTTTAAATATAGATGACTTTACCATGTTTATATAACATGCTCTCAGCCCCTCTCTTTTCTTTTCCTCATAGGATGCTACTAGCTGCTTTTCCAGGTGAAACATAATAGAAATTACTCCTGTTGCCCTCCACTGGGGCTGGGTCCCTCTTGATCAGCCATGAGGGTCCTATGCTCCCTATGAAGGGGCCTGAGTCCTTCTCAGTTTTAGATACAGCCATATCTCCAATCTCCACAGAAGGTTTAAACAATAATGTATTTAAACATTTAGGAAAGTGATCAAGAACCAAGCTTTACAGAGAATAGGAGTTGGGGAGGCGATTGGTTAGAGTAAGTATCCTGAGGCCTCTAGCCAACCACTTTGCTCCAAGGCACTATTTACAAACCAACTCCCCCGTGTGGGTTTTCTGAAATCTTAGTCTCAAAGCCTCTGGTTTTGGCTCAATGGTCAGCAAAGGGCCGATTTCTGGTCCAGTGGATGAAGGGAAGATGAATGCTACTATCTGTTCTTAATAGATGTTGCATTTCAGAATGTTGCCAATTCCCTGTGATCTAGAGCACCTATTTTCTTTTTAAGTTTTATTTATTTAAGCAATCTCTACACCCAACATGGGGCTCGAACACACAACCCTGAGATCCAAAGTCACACGTTCTTCCAACTGAGCCATCCAGACGCCCCTTAGAGCATCTAAAATCAATTACATTTAATCATTTTGAAGGGTGATTTTCAAACCCCAGGTAGTCACCTTAAGAAATCCATATTTCTGTTAGTAACTGCACTCTATGTCTTGAGAGCGAATGATTTGGTCTCATTCAGTTAAGAGGATAAGTGCCTCTTCCCGGTGCTAATTAAGAGGCATGGGAAGCCTGGATGGCTTCTCCCTAATTCCTGGAGTATGTATGTGAAGGTGTCTGTGTCTGGAAAAGTTAGTGAATGAGAAAAGACATGGAGGAGAAGGAAGGAGTCTGTGGAGTGAGTGGAATCCAAGATACAGAAGAAGGGAGAAGGGATCATCCAAAGATTTATTCAGGAATGCTAAACTGTTTTTAACTCTAATAATTAATGCAGTTATAAATATGCTTGGCAAGAAAAATACTTAGAATTTATCATCCCAAGAGATGCAAATACAAAACTTTAAAAACATGGTACTGGTTCTGAATATACCATTAACTTTGATACCATTAACTGGTTCTGACTACACCATTAAGTAACTCTGTGACCTTGGGCAACTTACTTTACTTTGCACTTCACAGGTGTGTGTGTTTGTTTTTGTCTAAGAATGGTATAATATTGCACACCTTATCTCCCTCACAGTGATGCCGTGGAGGTCAAACCAGATTACATTAAAAGAGTTATAATTACTTACATTTGCATAGTATTTTCTCATCCATGAAGCATTTCTGCATATATTACTCCATTTGCGTGAAAGAGCTTTGAAAAGTTATAAAGTGCCCTAAAAGGACAAACCTGAGTTTGAACACCAGCTCCATTTCTCTCTACTTCAACTTTCTCATCAGTAAAATTAAGATAATGGTATACCTCAGAGGTCGTTGAGAGGATTACGTAGGATGCACATCTTGGAGCTCCTGGGTGGCTCAGTCGATTAAGTGCCTGACTTCAGCTCAGGTCACGATCTCGCAGTCTGTGAATTCAAGCCCTGCATCGGGCCCTGTGCTAACAGCTCAGAGCCTGGAGCCTGCTTCGGATTCTGTGTCTCCCTCTCTTTCTGCCCCTCCCCTGCTCATGCTCTGTCTTTCTCACTCTCAAAAATGAATAAATGTTAAAAAAATTTTTTAAAAAGTAGGATGCACATCTTAAACTCAGTGCTTGCAGGGGAAATACTGACAAAATTCACTTTGTTCAGGTCTCTGTGCATATGTCACCCCCTAAAGGCCTTCCCAGTCCTCTCATCTAAAACAGTTCCTCTACCATCCTTTTCTCACCCTTGCCCTTCTTTCTTTTTCTAAGACTTAGCACTATCTGATATCACAGCGACTTATTTGCTTACTGGCTGTCTCCCCATTAGAATAGGATCTCCCTAAAGAGAGAGATTTTGTCTGTTTCTCTGTATCCCCAGCATCTAGACTGCAGTAGGTGCTCAACAACTATTTATTAAGTGAATAAAGTTAGGGGTTATAATTGTTATTGTTGTCATTACCTAAGGTCCCTCCCTCACTCTGCCCGTTCTGATACAGCTCTGTGTATAGGACCTCTGTGTATAGGACAACTCTGCTTCAGGAATGGTTCCTCCCTCTCCCTTTTTGAACAACAACTTTGTTGAGATGTAATTCACACATCATAAAATTCATCCTATTAAAGTGTACAATTCAGTGATTTTCACTGTATGAAAATATAGTGTTGTGCAACCATTATCATGACCTAATTTGAGAACATTTCATCACCCCCAAAAGAAATCCTGTACCCATCAGCAGCCACTGACTGGCATTCTCTCTCATCTCCCCCTCGCCTGTCCAACCACTAACCTACTTTCTGTCTCAGTGAATTTGCCTATTCTGGATATTTCATATAAATACGATTATGTAATGCAGTCCTTTGTGACTGGCTTCTTTCAATGTGTACAGTGTTTACAAGGTTCATCCATTATGTAGCACGCATAGGTACTTCATTCCCTTTTATGGCTGAATAATGTTCCAGAATATGGCCATTTCACATTCTGTTTATCCAATCATTGGTTGACAGACATTTGGGTTGTTTCTACTGTTGAACTAAATAATGCTGCTCCGATGGGGCTCCTGGGTGGCTTGGTCGGTTGGGCGTCCGTCTTCGGCTCAGGTCATGATCTCACGGCCTTTGATTTCGAGCCCTGTGTCGGGCTCTGTGCTGACCGCTCAGAGCCTGCAGCCTGTTTCAGATTCTGTGTCTCCCTCTCTCTCTGCCCCTCCCCTGTTCATGCTCTGTCTCTCTCTGTCTCAAAAATAAATAAACGTTGAAAAAAAATTAAAAAAAAAAATAATGCTGCTCCGAGCACTCGTGGACGGGTTTTTTGTGTGGATGTATGCTTTCAGTTCTCTCAAGTATGTACCTAGGAGTTGAACTGTTAGGTCATCTAGTAACTAGGTTTAACATTTTGAGGAATGGCCAAACTGTTTTCTAACGTGGCTGCACCATTTACACTCCCACCAGCAATGTACGAGGGTCACCATGTCTTCACATCCTCATCAACGTTTGTTGTTGTCTGTCTTTCGTATTTTAATTTTAGCCATTCTAGGGGGCTTCAGGTGGTATTGAAGTGTAATTTTGACTTGCAGGTCCCTAATGACTAATGGTGTCGACCATCTTGTCATGTTTATTGGCCATTTGTATGTCCTCTTTAGAGATATGTCTATCCAAAACCTTTGCCCTTTTCTTTTGGGATGAGCACTGGGTGTTGTATGGAAACCAATTTGAAAATAAATTTCATATATTAAAAAAATAATAATAAATAAATAAACATTTAAAAAATAAATAAATAAATAAATAAATAAATAAATAAATCATTCAAAAAAAAAAAGCCTTTGCCCTTTTAAAAATTGGGTTGTCTTTTTATTGTTGAGTTGTGAAAGTTCTTTATATACTCTGGTGAAAGTCCCATATCAGATATGGGAGTTAAAAGTATTTTCTTCCATTCTGTGGGCTGTCACTTCACTTTTTGATGGTGTCCTTTGAAGCACAAACGTTTATAACTCTGATGAAGCCCAGTTTATCTAATTTAAATTCACTTTTGAAGTTTCTTCTTTTTAGTACCAGAGATTATTAGTCTTTGTCCTATTGCCCCAAGAGCTGGCAAGGATTTGTTCTTTCTGAGCATCATAGCACCAGCTCTGGAACTTTCACTCAGCCTCTTTCTCATGTTCTATGTCATGGAACGGCCTGTTTCCTTCTTGGAATTCTGCCTCTGCCCCCTGCTTCTCTGCCTAGCCAGGTCTTTATTGCCCTTTGAGACTTAGCTCAGACATTTCTCTTCTTCCTCTTTGGGGGTCTCCATTCCTCACCACAGATGGTGTGCGGCTCTGTCTTCCCTTGTGGAAAACACTGGAGGCAGAAATTTCTTTTTAATTGTCCTTGTTATTGGAGAATGGAGTCTAAACTGGTATGTGTTTGAGTTTCAGCCCCATGTTTAGCTGTACAAACATAGGCAATACAGTATTTCTGATCCCTGGTCAGTGTTTTTAAGTTTATTTATTTTTGAGAGCAAGAGAAAGAGAGAGCAAGGAAGGGGCAGGGAGAAAGGGGGACAGAGGATCTGAAGCAGACTTACTGACAGCAGAGAGTCCCATGTGGGGCTTAAACTCACAAACTTCAAGATCATGACCTGAGCTGAAGTTGGACACTCAATCAGCTGAGCCACCTAGGTGCCCTCCTGGTCAGTTTCATAAAATGTAAAATAAATTGTAAGCATGGGGTCATTGTAAGTTTAGAAATAGAGTAACAAAGATAAACTATTTAACTTGGTGGATTCTCAATACACCCCAGCTCTTGTTTTTAGCATTATGGTTTGTTTTTGTTTTGTTTTGTTTGCTTGTTTGTTTGTTTTTTAATGAGAGCTGTCTAAGAGTATCAAGCACATGTTCTCAAGGAATGCTAGTTCCTTATTATTTTCTAATTTCTAATTTCAACTTATTTTCTAATTTCAACTCAACTAAACTCAACTCTTTATTTTTTATTTTTGTTTTTTTATTTTAGAGAGAGAGTGAGAGTGTGCTAGCTAGGGAGAGGGGACGAGAGGGACAGAGAGAGAATCTTAGGCAGGCTCCACACTCAGCACAGAGTCCAATGCGAGGCTCAATCCCATGGTCCTGGGATCATGACATGAGCCAAAATCAAAAGTCGGACGCTCAAGTGACTGAGCCACCCAGGCACCCCTCACCTAGACTCCTTTCAGTTTCCAGGGAGCTGCATTTCTTGAGCCACAGCCATTTTTGAGCACCTGATGAAAGCAGTGAACCATCTCCCCAGAAAATACACATTACCCAACAGCTTGCATATGATTTTGGCAGGATTCCTGAACACATGAAGCCCACCATGGGCCCAGAGCATTCTTGTCACAGATGTTCATAGCCAGTTCTGCCCCCTTGGTCCTTTTGAAAATGAGCAACTTTTACCATACCATCCAGCAAATGCACTCCTTGGTATTTACGCAAATAAGTTGAAAACATAGGTGCACACAAAAATCTGTACAAGAATGCCTAAAGCAGCTTTATTCACAAGTGTCAAAGCTTGGAAGCAATCAAGATGTCTTTCAGTAGGTGAATAGATAAATTGTGCTACATCCACACAACGGGATATTATTTAATGCTGAAAGGAAATGAGCTATGAAGTCATGAAAAGATAAGGAAGAAACTTAGATGCATATTACTAAGTGCAAGAAGCCAATCTGGAAAGGCTATGTATGTACTATATTCTTCCAAATACATGACATTCTGGAAAAGGCAAAACTATGAAGACCGATAAAAGATCAGTGGTTGCCAGGGGTTAGGGAGGGATGAACAGGCAGAGCACAGAGGATTTTTAGAGCCATGAAACTATTCTGTGGGATACTATAATAGTGGAGACATATCATTATCCACTTGTCAAAAATCCATAGGATATTCAACGCCAAAGTTCACCAAGAGTGAAACTTAGTGCAAACTGTGGACTTTAGGTGATAATGACATGTCAGTGTAGGTTCAT
This sequence comes from Panthera pardus, assembly GCF_024362965.1. Lineage (NCBI taxonomy): Eukaryota > Metazoa > Chordata > Mammalia > Carnivora > Felidae > Panthera > Panthera pardus. The sequence continues at coordinate 54,285,621 of NW_026526732.1, read as the reverse complement.
CAGTTGTAACAAATGTACCACTGTGGTGCCAGATGTTTATAGTGGGAGAGGCTGTGCACGTGTGGATTCAGGGGATATATGGGAAATCTCTGTCCTCTCCATTCAATTTACTGTGAACCCCAAAACTAAAGTGTATGGGTTTTTTTTAATGTTTATTTATTTATGTATTTATTTATTTAGAGGGAGAGCGAGGAGGGGGAGGGGGCAGAGAGAGGGAGAAAGAGAATCCCAAGCAGGCTCTGCACTGTCAATGATGCGGGGTTCAAACTCACAAACTATGATATCATGACCTGAGCAGAAATCAAGAGTCCTATATACGCAGCTGACTGAGCTCCCCAGGCCCCCCAAGCACGTTTCAAAAAATAATAATAATAATGAGCAACTGGCCCTGCAGCATGCCTAGTAAGCTGTGCAACCATCTTCCCAGGAAACAACTACACAAGGTCTGTTTCTGAGAGACATGTTTTCCAGAACTTTGGCATGACTCTCTGGTGTCATCAGGGTCATCATGGGACGTTAAAAATGTTCTCTCTGAGGTGGCAAGAACTGCTCAAAGGAAGCAACAACCAGGTTGTGGCGATCTTTCTGAGAATTTTTATTTTCTAGTACGGAGGACCACCAGCAGATGGCAATCAAGGAATACAAAACCTAAGCCTAAGCCTGTCCTCCACATCAGATTCTGATTTAAGATTACTAAAATGGTAAATTTAAGGTAAGCAGACCACTGTCGTCCTCCTCTTGGGTAAGCAATTCTCTGCAGAGGCACAATTTCTTATGCTCCAGATAAACGAGTCATCTTCCACCAGTGACTGAAATAAATGTCTAGCCTCAAAAAAAGCTACCAGAGACAAATTCTTAGATTCTTTAGTTTATCAAAGGAGAACTTTGGTTACTCTTTGTGGAAATGAATTAGAAGAGTTTTTGGTTTTGTTTAGACAGTATATTTCCTTTAAATTTTCTGCTTACATCGTGAGCAAGGATAAATGTTCCTTGGTATGTAAAAATGGGTATTTGTGTCAATTATTTTCAAATGATAAAAGAGAGACAGCTGTAGTACAACAGAGCTACAAAATCACCGGAGGGAAGGAATTTGCGTGAAACAATCCAATGTATGCTGGGGGTGTAGGGGGTGGGGTGTGGCTGGGAGTGGGAGTGGGGGGGCGGGTGGAGGGCTGGGGAGGTGATATTACCAAACAAGATTTTAGAACTGGCTGTACAACAGGAATTTCTTCTTTTCTCCTTTTTGCTGTTTGCTTCTGGAGATGTACTAGTGAGTAGATTCTCAATTAAACCAAACATTCTCAATAATGTAACTATTAAGCTTGGAAGACTTTGCCCTTGTTGGTAAATTCTGATATTTATGCTTTGCATTTGCTAAAATCACTAAGTCTACAGAAAGAGTTGCAGTGTGGTAGAGCTTGCAAAATATAAATATTGCTAATTTGTCTGTTAAGTTGAGGCAAAGAAAATTTCAGCTTATAGTTTACAGTTCAGGAATATTTGCAGGTATAACAAAACCCCTTTATACATGGCTATACACAGTAGAAAATGATTAACCTGTTTTGTTTTGTTTATTGACAATACCTTTATGAAAAAAGTCTCGTAAAGCATATAAAAAATACACATTAGACCTAGAGAGTTTGAGGGAATACTCAATGTTTAAGAGAAGCTATGAACCATAAAGAATACTTTTTGGATTCTTACTACGTATTAAGCAATATTATCTCAAAACAGATAAATTAGCCCCATATTTATAGGTAGGGGAACTAAGTTTCAGAGAGATTCATAACTTGCCAGGTTACACATTCAGTAAGTAGCTGAGCTGGGATTCGAACCCAGGCCTATTTGGGGAAATGTAAGCACTTCCTACACTGTAATTGCTAGCCTTATTCTAAAAAATGATATCAAACATTTGAAACCTCCTAGCAAATTCAGAAATTTAACCAAATCACCCAGGAAAGTGGTTAAAGATTCAGTGATCAGGTCATACCCCTAGAGATTGTAATTCAGAAGACTGGGGGTGGGGGCCCCAGAATCTGACTTTCCAACAACCACCCCGCTGTGGTTCTGCTGCAGGTAATCTTTTGACCTCAAACACAGGAACTACAGGCCCAACCCAGGAGACCTTCACTTCCATAAGCAAAGAACGCTTTGAGGTCCTGATGAAAGCTCTGGACCACTTTTTCAGAAAAATACACACTTTACACCCCAAATGTCGCATACGACTTTGAGGGGCTCGTGGACACTCTGAAGCTATGGACACTCGATTTCCTACATGTCCCAGTAAAAAGCAGCCTAATTAGAAGTCCCTTCCATCTCTCCACCGAGAGATGTCACTCTTCAGCCTCAAACATCCTCCCCAGAGCCTCCAGGTTTTCCCTTTTTCCTTTCTCCTCAACTACAAAGGAAAGAGTTTCCCAGGAAAATGAGTTTACTGTTTGAAAGGAGCTTCCCCTTGTAAATAGAGCAGACTCTGGCATGAGCTCCAAAAAATTAAGCTGAAATGGAATGATAGTGTTGTCTACAATCATGACGAAAGCCGGTCTGGAAATAAAGGTGTGATTAAAACCTAACAGTAGGGACCACAGATTAATACAGGCACAACCCACCTTGCGAAGGGACATGAAATTTATTTTCACAAAAGCCCCTTCTGCAACTACTTTTCAATCCCTAGGTTTTCTCAGAGGTCTCCATGTTGAAGCTAGGCTTTGGATCTTTAACTCAAAACTTATGGAGAACATCATTTGAAACGTGTACATAAATAATATTGACACAGGGTCCTCACATATTTACCTTTAATAGGTTCCGGAGTCTGGAAAATAGGAAAGGCATGAGGAGAACATGTAGTTCTCTCTGCAGGCCTGAGGTCTACATAAACCTATGGCTAGAAGTAAGGCATGTCTGTGAACACTCTGATATTGTATATAAGTTATATATTTTAAAAAAAAAATTAGTGTTTATTCGTTTTTGAGAGAGACAGAGACAGAGCACGAATGGGGGAGGGGCAGAGAGAGGGAGACACAGAATCTGAAGCAGGCTCCAGGCTCTGAGCTGTCAGCACAGACCCAGATGCGGGGCTTGAACCCATGAACTGGGAGATCATGACCTGAGCTGAAGTTGGAAGCTTAACCAACTGAGCCACCCAGGTGCCCCGTCAGTGTGTGTTCTAATTGTGGTGTAGATTTGGGGCACCCTGCCAGAAAGTCCACTCATTCAGAAATATGTCTTCCTTGGTATGAAAACAGGAGCATGTGTTTTGGATCAGGAAGACCTGAATCTGTGACCAGGCAGATTAAACCCACCTCTCTGACTCCTAATGTACTTGTAAGTCAGGAATAATCATCCCTAATTTGTCAGGGTGTTCGGAGGGAGGCATGAAATAATATATATAAAGTTCCCAGCACAGTGTTTGGCACTGGGCAGGCACTCAGAAAAGTTTGTTTTTGTCTCTCTTTCTCACTACCACACTAAGATTCCCCCCACGGTGGGGGTGTTGGGCACCAACTATCTCCTGCTTAGCTGGGGTTGCACCCGTCAGACTGACTAGAGTCTAGTCTGGCAAACCTGAGGAGAAACTGGTTTCCTTTAGGAATTCCCACTTTCCAGTCTCCCCCCTCCCCATCATATCTGTTGCAAAGGTAATCGAGGACTTCACACACCGAAACTGCCTGAGGATCACAGGGAGTTACAAGGGAAAAAAAGACATTGTTCCTGTCCTTCGAGTTGCTGAACCCTAATAGGGAAGACAGTACCAAAAATAAGTTAGCAGAAGCCATAAGGCATACATATAAGCACAAATATTCTACATACCTGAAAACAGGTTATGCTAGAAAGGGCAAAGCCACATGGAGTTGATTTAGGAAACAGTCATGAAGGAAAAGATTATTGAGCCATATTTTTTAAGTGCAGGAAAGGATATGAGATGCAGAATGAAAGAGAGAAAGCTCAGAAAGGAGGAGAGAGTGCCATAGAGCTAGCTTAGGGAGGAGGTGGGCCCATAGCAGATTTGCAGGGCAGCAGGGGAAGCCATGTGGAGGGCCTGTGAAAAGATGACAGCAGCTAGGTGTGGGGGAAGGGAGGCAGCTAATTGGTAGAGACCCTTGAGACCCATGATTAGGAGTTTTAATTTAATTCAAGAGGCAATTGGAGCTATTGTAGGCTTCTAAGAAGGGGAGTGATATGATCAAAATGATGCTTGAGGACGATGGTTCTTGCTGCTGTGAGCAGGGTGGATTAAACGAAGGAGACCCTTGGGCAGGGGGGCTGATCTGAGGCTAGGTCAGGAATCCAGGGTTACAGGGGCATGGCCTAGAACGGGGACACAAGGAGCAGAACTACAGTACGTTATAGAGGATAAATATTCACTTATTTTAGAACCAAACCCTGGGTTAGGTGCTAGGATACCATGGAGACCAGGCACAGAGGTTGGGATGGGGAGAGAAAATTAAGCAATTATTATAATATAATATAATATAATATAATATAATACAATATAATATAATATTATAATAATATGGTGAGATAAGTGAGATAAGTGCTGTGATTATGGAAGCAAAGAAATATGAGAGCACATGGCAGGAGCAGCACCTGAGTTATGGGAGGGCCTTGAGGAAGTGGCACTTAAGCTGGGAATTTAATGAAGAATCAGGCATGAACTGAATGAAACATCATTGGGAGAAATATTCCAGACAGGATGCCCCAGGATGAAAGAATAGGAGTGAAGCCAGGAGGGAAAGGCAAGAATGGTTTCCCCAAAGGCTCAAGAGAGCAAGCAGGGAAGGACCAGACCAAGAGGGGCCTTGAGTCTGCAATATGAACTGTGAACTTTATCCTAAGGGCACTGAAAGGCCAGAAAACAGGCATGGTTTATTTTTCATTTTAGAAAAATCTCTCTGGCTATGTTGTGGGAGAAAAGGATTGGGTGTGGTGGTAGTTGGGATGAGAGGTTTGCCATAGTCTGGGGGAGAGATGATTAGGAAGTGGAGATGGAGACAGGTAGACATTTAGGATGTAGAGCTTATGGGATGAGAAAGAGATGGAGAGGAAGAGAGTCTTAGAGATGTCATTAGTCCAGAGAGGGTAGAGGTATTCTCTAGGGTCATACAGCCAGCCTGTGGAAGCATCAATCCTAGAATCCAAGTCTCTGATTCTCTCTAAAATATGTATCTTTCATGTCTCTCCTCATCATGCTCATGTTTTCCTCTATATCCTCAAATATACTTATACAATTCTAATTCTTTGTCCACTAACTCTATTACCTCTGTCATTTCTGGATCTGTCTCTATTGGTTGATTTTTCTCCTGGGTGTGGGTCATATTTTCCTGGTTCTTTGTATACATAGTAATTTTTATTAGATGCCAGACATTGTGAATTTTACATTGTTAGACACTGGGCTTTGTTATATTCTTAAAGAGTTTGAACTTCATCCTGACATGCAACTAAGTTATTTGAGTTTGATTCTTTCGGTGCTTTCTTTTAAGTTTTTTAAGGCAGATCTAGAGGAGCCTTTAGGACTTCTGCTTTCAACCATCACGGAGTAACAATGATTGCATTTACCATCCTACCTGATGCAAGAACAATGAATCAGATTAAATGTATGAAACAATGGTCATCAGGCAATGAAGGACAGTAATCCCTGAAAGATAGGAAACAAATGAAACAATTCCCATGATTTCCCCAGCTTTCTGCCTTGAAAGTTTCCAGGGCACAGAAAAGAAGAGTAGAACTCAGGTGGATCTTTTTGGACTCCTTGAATTGAGGACATGGAGCTAAGAGCCCAGGGAGACCAAGCGATTAAAGTTCATAGTGCAAAGTGCCAGAAAAGAGAGAGCTGTGCAGAGAGAACTCCAGAGATTTGCAGAAAATCACCTTCAAATATTCAAGAGTATTTATCAGCACAAGCATGTGAAATTATGACCCGAGGCTCGAGAAAGAACTATGTGAAATATCACAGAGAATAATACCTGATGCTTGCATAGGGCTAACAGCGGTGTTCCCACCAGCCAGTCTAGAAAACCTCATCATTCACGCAGCATTTGCAGAATCCTCAGAAGAGTATAGCCTCAACAATGGGGAATGATTATTACCCTTGAACTAAATGCTATTCTAGTTTATTCTATAACCTCTTAAATGCAAGCCCCAAAAGGATCAAATGATTTCCAAGTAACTTAAGTGCATTTCAGAACAATGTTGAAGAATATTTACAAAAATTCAAAAATATCCATCACTCAACAAGGTAAAGTTCACAATGTCTGCCATCCAGTCAAGATTACTAGGTAAACAAAGAAAGCAAGAAAATATGCACCATTTTGCAGAGACAACAATTAATTGAAGCCAATCCAGACCTGGTATACACGTTGGAATTAGCAGACAGTATTAAAATGATATTTTGTGTATTGCTGGAAGCCGAGCTATCCCAGCCTGATGTCAAGGACAGATGCTGTGAATGGACTGGGACTGCAAGGTGGCCCACTGACAATGAAGCTTCTTGTCCTCCTGCTTTTATGTAATTTGGCCTTAATAAAAGTACCTGGGGAATTGTCTGTTGGGGAACTGTCCTCAACAGGCCCCCTGGGAAACAAACCATTAGAAAAGAAAATAGGTTCCGCAAGGAAATTGTGCGGCCCTATATTTGACCCTTGCCATCCCCTATGGAGACTCCTCTATTTGAAGGAAGGATAGCCTCATACATTTGCAAGCCCAGGAGGGACACATGCATTTGAAAGCCCCACTCTGGCAACTAAGGAGTGTATCTATGGGCACAAGTTACTCCAACCCCTAGGCCCACTTGGCCCCCAGGAGGCATTCCAGATGATGGTTGAACCTAGTCGGTTAAAGTACAGAATGGTTCATTAGTTCCTAGGTGCATCGTCTCTCTGAGAATGTACAAGGCGTGGGTTCCTAAGGCCCTCTTGGCCCCCTCCTGGCACCTCGGACCAAGGCGAACACTTTTGTTCCTCAAACCACAAATGGTTCGGGGAAACAACTAAGAGGTCATGTCCCTGTAACTGTTCCATTTGAGGTGTTGAGAGATAGATGACCTTTCATGAAAACAGCAAAGCAAACGCTCTATAGATTATAGATAAATGTAGATACATAATGAAAATAATGTAAGAAATTAATCAATAAGCAAAGGGCAGGAGGGAACATTATGAGAAAATAACCATGTTATTCCTTAAAGGGTGATTCCACATAGGAACATTTTTAAAATTAGGTAATGCTAGAAAACATAGATGACGTATGCTACAAGGAAATTGCTAGCAAATATAATGGCACGTTTACCACAATAAAGCAGCCAGTTCAACACTGCTGTTGTCTGTGTCCATTTTTATTTTTGTTTTTTATTTTAGTTTTGTTTTATTTTCACTCTTTTGCCGATGCTGTTCATCCTTCGGGAACCCCTAGACCTGCTGGAGCTGGACTCCGGCAGCGTATGTTCAAAAAGTCAAGTAGAGACATGGAAGATATTTTTAAATTTTTTTTTCACCAGCTGCTGCAAAAAGCTTTGTTGTTTCCATTTGGTCCACAGCCACAGCTTAGGAGAGGGCTCCAGGATGGTTAAAAAGCTGCCCAGTGTTGTAGGGAGAGGCTCAGGCATAAGCCTGGAGCCAGAGGGATGCCAAAGGGGCCCCTCAAAGGCTGCTGGGCTCCAGAGACTCCTCGTTGTGGCTGAGGGTGAGCCTTTCGAAGAGATACTCACCCAGCCCAGCCTGGGAGCCAGCCAGCCTGCGGAGGTTAGTCAGAAGGTTGCGCATATTCTCAATGAGTTGCACCTCCTCATCTAGGAAGTGGTTCTCCAGGAAGTCACAGAGATGCATGTCTGCATGGGCAGAACCCAAGGCATGCAGATTCAAAAGGGCCTGGTTCAGGTTCTTCTCCAGAAATAGGGCAGCTTCCAGGGCATCCTGAGTTTTACCCCACTCATCTTGGGATGGCTTCTGCATATCCTGGAAGAGAGCGTGGCCACCACACTGGTTTTGCATCTTCAAGAGATGCTCAGCACCCTTGCGCTTCTCCTCAGCCAACTTGTAGAAGAAGTGGCTCACACCCTCCAGAGCCACATCCTCATGGTTGAAATAGAAGCCCAGAGAGAGGAAGGTGTAGGAGGCCCGCAGGTGCATGTTGACCAGGCAATTGGTGGCGGTCTCCAACTTAGTGGAATAATTCTGATTAATCTGGCAGCTCATTGTTGATCTGTAATAATGAGCTAAGCTCAAAATAGGGTGTTAGCTGATCTCAGAGGCAGAGGGTGGCTGAGAAGATGGCTCTGAAAGTTGGGACTAGAAAACATGTTGGAGGGTGGTCAGAGGCTGGTAGAAGAGGTGTCCCTGGATCTGTTCCATCCAAATACTGTTGAAGCAAGAGGCAGATCCTTGGGACTGCCAGGTGTACTGACAGAAGATATTTTTAAAAGTCCAAATGTAGAGATTAAAGCTACAGTGTCTGAGGTAAAATATATGCCGGATGAGGTTAATAGCAGATTAGACATTGCAAATTAGTGAGATTGAAGAAAATATTCAAAACGAAATACAGAGAGAAAAAAGAAATATAAAGTTGAACAGTACATCAGTGATCTGTGGGACAACTTAAAGCAGCTTTATATACAGATTATATTAATATGTAATAATTAATATACACATATTTATATAATATGAATATATTATATATTTGCATTATATATTAATTATGTAATGATTAATATATAATAATTTGAGCCTCCACAGAATGAGAAGGGGAAAACATTTTGAGAAATATTTAGAAAAGTAAGAGCTGAACCTTTTTCAAAATTTGACGAAAACTGTAAACTGAGGTCTAAGGAACTTAAAAATCCCCAAGCACTAGAAACATGAAGAAAACTACTTCAAGGCACATCATAATCAAATTGCTGAAACTCAGTGATAAAGAGAATATCTTAGAAGCAGGAAAGGAAAAAAATACACATTATATAGAGAGGAAGAATTAAAATGAGAACAGATTTTTCATTGGCAGTAATACAGTGCAACATCACTTTAAAGTACTGGAAAACAAAGACAAAAACCTGTCAGCCTAGATTTCTATACTTAGCAAAAATATCTTTCACAAAACAAAACAAAATAAAATGTTTTCAGACAGAAAAGCTGAAAGAATTCATCACTGGAAGAACTGCACTACAGAGGCCCATTATTCTAGAGCTAAGTTAGTCCCACTACAAAAGCAGGCACTTTATCTAACAGGAGGCCTCTGTTCTGGCTGGTGGAAACACAAACCACCCCTAGCCTTGCATGAACTTTGAACGTTTGATTATCTTACTGTTTTTAGAGTGGTTTATTCCCAGGCCTTAGGGAGTTTCCTCTTGTATATGCTCAGATCAGTACTCAGCCAAAGACTCAAAGGGACTCCTGGGTAGCTCTCTGGAGTTCACCTCCCTTTACTCTGGTACTCTACACCTCAGATTCCCCCAAACTCTGATCTCTGTCTTTCACCTCAGCAAGATCATCAGGCTCTGTTTAGTTTCCTTCTTCTTGCCCTACAGCCTAGAAATTGCCTCCAGACAATGAGCTATAGTGCTGATAAATCTTTCCTTCTTTCTTTACCTTCTCTCAGGGATTACAATCTTGCACAACCTGTTGTCCAATGTCTAGACACTGTTGTTTCAAATAGGTTATCTGGTTTTCTAGTAGTTTATGATAGAAGGGAAATTCCTATAACATTTAATCCTTCATAGACTGTAGCAAAATTTTTTCAGGTTAATTTTAACTCTCCCAATTGTCACTGTGCTCATCACCTTTGGGATCCAATCCTTGCCAAGTAAAATGCAACTCCAGTCTATATTATGTGGGAAATTTGAGAGAAAAGATGTTTACTCTTCCTGGAGTAGGACCTGAATGAATGAGGGGTGGGAGGAAAGCAGAGAGAGAAGTCAGGATGTTACCCAGGTTTCTGACTTGGGTGTTGAAGAGATGGTGGTGCCATTAAAACAACATGAGTAGAATTTGGGCAGGTTGACTTTGAAGAAGTTAATAGACAATACCTCAATCTTGGGAGAGAAATACGGGCTGGGCTGGAAAACCACATTTCACTGTTATTGTACAGGTAACAGTTCAAGCTTGGGGATAAGTGCAGTTGGGAAAAGAGATTATACAAAGGAAAAGATAAGCAGGCCAAGGGCAGAATCCTGAGTAATGGCAACACCTGGAAAGATAAGATAAAAAGAAAGGCTTACAAGAAAGAGACTGACAAAGAGTTTTAGGAGAATTGGAAGAAAATCTGGAAGAGAGAGAAAAAGAATGATCAACTCTGTGAATGAAACAAAGATAGTACTGAAAATTGACCATTTGCTTTGGCAGTTATGAGTTTAGTGATCTTTGCAAGAGAAGTGTCAGTAGATGATGCCAGGCTGGAGTGGGTTTAGGAGTGAAAACATAGCCACCTGGGTGGCTGAGTCAGTTAAGCATCTGACTCTTGATTTTGGCTCAGGTCATGATCTCACAGTTCCTGAGATCAAGCCCTGTGTTGCGTTCCTCACTGACAACATGGGGCCTACTTGGGATTCTCTCTCTCCCTCTCTCTCTGCCCCACCCCTGCTCGCTCTCTCTCTCTCTCTCTCTCCCTCTCAAAATAAGTAAATAAACTTTTTTTTTAAAGAAGAAGTGAAAAGTTAGAGAAATTGAAGATAATGAATGTAGCCTCTGAAAATTGGAAGAGAAGGGAAGGAGAAAGATGTAATCACAGCTGCGAGAGATCAAGGATCTCAGGATAAATATATTTTTTTCATCTTTCTTTTTAATTAAAGAAAATTGGAGTTGTTCATAGCATAAGGGAGAAGGAATTGGAAAGAGAGAAGATTCATGATGAAGGAAGTCCCAGAGGAGACCAAAAGAGGAAGAAATCAAGCCCTCAAGGAGCCTGTGATGACTGCTTTCCTTACGGTGGAACAACATTTCGTAAGGAAAGTAATCATGGATATTCTCTTGTCCCTCCCCTTCCTACAACTCCTTGCCTACTCTCCAAAAAAATATGTATTATTTATACACTCTGTAAGTTTGGATTGTCACACATCAGGTTTCCTTAAGGCAGAATGGCTTCTATATCAAAGTGCAGAACCCAGCGCTCCCATTGTGTCCCTTTGAGGTCATTGCCAAGGGCATGGGATAAAAATCCAATTATCTGTTGTGAGTCAAAAAGTGTTTTGAGACCTGCTCAAATATAATGTATTCTGCCAAGGAAAGTCTCAAGAGCTCAGTCATTTAGTGATTCTTCATTGGGCATTGGACATTGCCATTCAGAAGGGAAGTCTCTGCCCTTGAGAAGTCCACTACCCAGTTATGGAGGGGACAGACACGGGCTAGACACTAAAATGTTGACACTAACCATGTGCACTAACCATGTGCACAATACGGTTGCTCTGGATAGAAGGGGATCTCCAAAAGTGTGGGTGGGTTAGGAAAGGCTTCTCAGAGAGGCAGGGCTTGAGCTGGTCCTGGAAAGGGCTTTACAGACTGGGACTTCATGTGAACAAATGCATAGAGTTTGCATTATGTTATGTGTTAAATGTGGTGCATGTAAAAGGCAGTCATGCATCCTGTCTGACCATGGCTGAGGGTTCAGAAGTGGAAAGGAGTAATACAGGAACTGTGGTTGGGCCATTTCTCAAGATGACAGCAGAAGGCAAGGCCGACAACAGTTACTAAAAGCACCTATACTCCTGACACCAATAAGTAAAAACAACGTATTGGGTAAGTGTTGTCCAGCACCTATTGGAAAGAAACCACTAAGTGATGTTTTTATAGGTATCTCAATTTGCCCATGGAGGCAAGAACTGGGCTTTAAGGAAAGTGAAATCCTTTAAAAATGGACATTTTAGAGCCTATTACTTTTTGTGTCAGATGGCTGCTGGGATGAAAAAATTGGGGGGCGGGAATTATGGAAATGCTCTATGTCTTGATTGTGGTGTTTACATGGGGGCAAACATTTGTCAAAACCCATTGATTACACTATATGTTAACTAACTAGAATTTAAATAAAAATTTGGAAAAAAAAAACATTGAATCTCACACTTAAGTGGGTGTGTTTTATTGTGTGCAAAGTATGCCGCAAAAAAGTTTATTTTTAAAAAACAATTTACACAATAAAAAATACCAGAGTGAATCTATAAATTAATGAATACATACATATAATACATACATCCCTGCCCCTGGGCTTCCTTCCTTCCAGCTAAGCAATACCATTTTGGAAATAGTGTAGGACTTTTAGGGAGCAGGCAAGAAAAGAAAAAGATTCTGAGTTACTAAAGTGACTGGAAACAAAATTTTCCAATTAACTATTCTGATTATTAACCAGAAGTGTGGATTTACATAATTAATGATCCCAGAGGTTTTTATGACTTTCATTTTTCTTTTGCCCTTAAACATGTTCTTCAGTAAGCCAATCATGGGAATGCACTGTGGGTGGTGAGTGGCATAAATTACTGGGTGTAATTACCTCCCTAGACATCGTATTAGGGCACAGATACACTTAAGCTGGCATTTTAGACTCTCTCTTTTCCAGCCTATAAGTACATGGGTTTGCCATGTTATTTAAGAATATCCAATTCTGCTATAAAAGAAAGAAAAACAGCTAAGATAGATAAAATGCACAAAAATCGTTCAGCATAGGTGGAAAGTAAATGAGTAGCTTATGAGAGATAAAACTCCTAGGACCTATCAAGTGCAGATGAGTGAGCAAATAGACTATGAAACAGCTAGAATTCATATGACGTGCTAGGTATTAGGTAGTAAGTGAACTGATAGCCTGTAAGATATGCTGTATGTTTAAAAGGACAGAACAACAAGAGTGCTACTTATAGACAAAAAGGGATGACAAGACCTGTCATAGAGTATGGCTCATGCTACATCTAGGCTGATAATTACAAAATCATCCATCTTCCGGTGATCTCAGTTTTATTCTTTATGACCCCATGTACGCTCCGCCACTCTGCCCCAGAAATGCAAATAAAACCCACAGCAAACTAGTCGAAGGGGTATGTGGTAGTTCCAGGCATTCTCTTTCTGCTGACCTACCCTAACTTGTCCAACCTCAACATGATCCACCTAACTACAACATAAGCAGAGAAAGGTAGTTTTCCTTCCATGCTGCTCGCCCCCTAACAAAAGGGTTTTAACTCACCCCATCCATGTCCCCCTGCTTCTCATCCTGTGTATGTTTTTAAGTTTTATTTATTTTTTTGATGTTTATTTATTTATTTTGAAAAAGAGAGAGGGTGTGCACAAGTAGGGAAGGCAGAGAGAGAGGGAGAGAGAGAATCCCAAGTAAGTTTCATACTGCCAACACAGAGCCTGATACAGGGCTCAAACTCACGAACTATAAGATCATGACCCGAGGTGAAATCAAGAGTCAGATGCTTAACCGACCTCAACCACTCAGGCGCCCTATGGGGGGGTGAGGGGTGGAAAGAGCACGAGTGGGGGGCGGGAGGGGTGGGAAGAGCACGAGTGGGGGAGGGGGAGAGAGAGAGAGAGAGAGAGAGGATCCCAAGCAGGCTCCGCGCTGTCAGCACAGAGCCCGATTTCAGGGCTACAACTCACGAACTGTGAGATCATGACCCGAGCTGAAATCAAGAGTCAGATGCTTAACCAGCTGAGCTACACAGGTGTCCCCCTATCCTGTGTTTTAAATAGATTCAATAAATATTTTGATCTGAGTAGCTTAACTTGTTCCATGAGCCTTTCTGTTCCACGACCTGTGAGAAATCTTTCCTGGGAGTGAACTTGAAGGCTGCCATTCCTTGCAAACCACCTTATTCAGGGGACAGTGAAAGCAGTCCTAAGTCCATTTGATATTTTAAAACATATTTAAGGTGCAAATAAAATTTTATTCCTGAGTTTCCAAACCAAATCAGTGTTTATCCATCAAGTCACTTCATCACATGCCCTGCCAGGTAACATGAGTGCTTATGAGGTTACAGAGAGAGGGTGGATGAACCAAAACTTTTTGTACAAGGGCAGGTAAGGGGGAAGACAGATTTGGAGAAAGAGGCACATCTCTCCATGATTCCCATTCATTCACTGAGTTAATAAACACTTAATGAAAGCCCACCAATGAAAGCCTATCACCTTACTGTGGTAGGGTTAGAGTGATAAATATGACAGTGTCCCACTCTCTGGGAGCACGCTTTCTCCAGAAGCCCCAGATGCAGGGGATCTGAATAAGTAAGCCTAATACAAAAGAGGGAAAGAGAGCTGCTCAGGGGAGAGAGAGAAAGAGAGAGAGAGAGAGAGAGAGAGAGAGAGAGAGAGAGAATATGAAAAAGAAACCAGACTACACAGAGGATGTGTCATTTTAGAGTTATTGAAGGACGAATAGGAGTTTGCGCGGTGGACAGATGACCACACTTTGGCCGTCCAGTAGAAGAGATTAGCGTGAACAAAGACTCAGGCATGTGAAAGAATGTGAGGGTGAAACATGGAGGAGCTGGGTGTGAATGGAACACAGAATATAGAAAGAGAGAGGCACGTGATGACACGGCGAGGTGGGCCAAATGGAGTCCTAGGATGAAAAACCCAAAGTCTTTGTCCTAAGCCATGCTTCCAGTTTCTCTAAATAAATAATAATATTTTAAAATTGGCAGTCACCTTTCATTCCTCTCCCCTCCCCCTCTCCTTCCAGCCATACCACCTGCAAGTCCTCCTGTTGGCTCTACCTTCAAAAACATCCAGTGTAGCCACTTCTCACCACCTGCATGATCCACCCTGGTCCAAGTACCTGCCATCTCTCTGTTGGATTGCTGCAATAAGCCTCTGAACAGGTCTCCCTACTTCCATCTTTATCCAGCCCTCCCCAGTCCTCTACTCAACACAGCAGCCAGGGGGATCTTTTAAAAACTGAAGTTTAGGGGCACCTGGGTGGCTCAATCGGTTCAGTGTCCGACTTTGGCTCACGTCAGGATCTCACAGTTTGTGGGTTCGAGCCCAGCTTTGGCCCTGTGCTGAGAGCTCAGAGTCTGGAGCCTGCTTCGGATTCTGTGTCTCCCTCTCTCTCTGCCCCTCCCCCGCTCATGCTCTGTCTGTCTCTCTTTCAAAAATAAACATTAAAAAAAAACCCTGAAGTTAAATCAAAACTCTCCTTGGCTGAAAATCCTTCAAAGCTCTCCTCACTCAGAGTAAAATCCAAAGTTTTCCTAATGTCCACAAAGTCCAACATTATCTACCCCTATCTCCTACTTCACCCTCGTTCTGTTCAACCACACCGGCCTGCCCCTTCATACCCCAAGACCTCCTTCACTGTTGTCCCCTCTGCCTAGGGACCTCTTCCTTCAGGTTTTCCACTTGGCTTGTTCCCTCGCTTGGCCACCACCTGCTCAGTCACCTTTGTGCAGAAGCCTTTCCTGACTGACCCAGGATAGCACCTTCCCTTCCCTCATTCCTGACCCCATCTCTTGTTTTCTTTTTCCTGTAGCCCTTATCACCATCTGACATATTATATTCTCATTTATTATTGCTTATCTCCCCACTGGAGTGTCGGCTCCACGTGTACAGGATTTTGGAGAGTTTTGTTCCCTGCCGAATCCCCAGCTCCCAACACAGTGGATGGCACCCAGTGCAGTCTCTGTAAATATTTGGGGAAGGAATGATGGAACGAAGAACAGTGGAAGGATTTTAAGCAGAGGAGTGACTGTATTTATGTCTTAGAAAGATCCATTTCAAGGAGGCTAGGACTGAAGCAGGGAGACGGGCCAGAGGTATTTAACATCTTGCCACAGAGGACTGGATTCTAGAGACAGTGATAAAAAGAATAGCGATCAAAAGAGTGCTTACGGACGAAGAACAAGCAATAAAGAATAAATTCCATCTGACCCAGCAAATAGTAAGAATTCACTATAGGCAAAGGATCACGGGAGGGAGGATGAGGGCAGAGATGAGACAGACTGTGTGCCAAGAGGGTGATAGTGAGTCAAGGGCACAAGAGAAGATGGTGCACGTGCTGGGAGAGCAGAAGAGGAACATATTTGGTTTCCATCAGTGAAAGAAATTAAAGATGTCATGGAGGAGGGACTATTTAAGCTGGGTCTGGAAAAATGGTTAGAATTTCAAAGGCAAAGACTGGAAAGGGCAGTGAAATGATAGAATTTGAGTTTCTCCATTTCTAACCACCCCTTACCTTTTGATGGATTTGCTAACGATTTGAGAAATAGTACTTTCTCTACCCCCTAAGATAAAATTTTAAACAAGAGGCTAAGGGACACAGAAAAGCAGAAAAGAAGAGTCAGAATAATTCACTACCCGGATAATTTAGTCCAGAACAAGTGAACCACGCCATTAAGATCTTAAGAAAATATGGACAAAATCACTTCCCTGTTCAGAGGCATCACAAAGGGAAGAACAACAACAAATCACCCAAGCGAATAACTCTGCTGACTCCTGGACTCGGACCTGAGAGAACAATTTTCTGCCAGCGTGATATTGTTTTACAGGCAAGTTAAGATCCTTTGTAAGCAGGATTCCTATGTAAGGGCTGACAGTCATGCTGGCTTGTAGAGCTTGCCTATGTGTTTAATAAAACTGTCAGATTAAGCCAGGCCTCGCTGCAGTATATTATTAATACAAATTCTTAACTGTCAATTAGTTAACTGGCTAGCAAAAAGAAGCTGGTTTATACGATTGTTGTTAATGAATATAATGCTTTGTTCTCCAGCAAAACATCCGTGGTGGATATGTAATTAGAAGAAGGGCCCCCTTCTCCCCTCCCCATGGGAGAACATGTACAGCTGAATAAAGGAGCTGATTATACCTGTGAGGGGTCAAAGTCTGTGGGTCTGTGGCTTATGGTATTATGACAGATTACAAAACCACTCCATTATGCTAGTCAATCTGTTTCCAAGCACCTAGCAGGGAGCTGGCTGGGCACTAGTTGCTCTGAAACAAGATTCTCATTGGTTTTCTTCCCAAGGTCTTATGACAGGTCAGCTGTTGTTGACGCCACCCGACTGCTCACGTGTCAGAGGCTTTCCATCCGACTTCTGCCTCTGTCACTGCCTGGCTCTCCTCTGAGAGTCAGCCTGTGCCTCAGGCCACAACCGGCTCCCGAGAAGAGCTTAAGTGGATTTGAAACCCATGGGCAGCCCCATTATTTGTGCTAATGAAATAGAAAAGGAAGCAGAACACTTAAACCCCAGTGTGGCCCTTGTTTCTGACTCTCCCTCTCTCCTATCCTCGGCCCATTGCCCCTCATTTTCTCTTCCACTATTTCCCTTGTTCTTCATCCCATCCTTTCTCCCATTGGCGTATGCCTTCTTAGAAGACGTGTTTAGAGAGGAGAGCAACTAGAGACCTGTCTCCTCTAAAAGCCTTTGTTTTGAAGTTCGTTGTCACATGTATCTACAAAACTATTTCAAACTCAAGAGGGTGAAAGATAATTTGATACTTGCCTGACACTCCAGAGTGGTTTTAAAGGAAAATCAATTTTACTCCCTCAGCAGAATAATAATTACTCTGGGGTCATTTGCATAGCTCATTTGGTGAAGCATCCACCTCTTGATTTCAGCTCAGGTCATGATCACACGGTTCACGAGTTTGAGCCCCACATTGGGCTCTGCGCTGACAGTGCAGAACCTGCTTGGGATTCTCTCCTCCTTCTCTCTCTGACCCTCCCCCACACACTCCCTCTCTCTCTCAAAATAAATAAACTTAAAAAAAAAAGGTTAATAATTATTCTTAAAAGTTTTTCTCCCTTATGCTTGCACTTTTCCAGTAGTGCCCTGCCATTGGCTACACGTTATGTGGGGGAAGAAAGGGGGTCTTTATTCCCACCAACTCCAGCCTTCCTGCCTGTTTCTGCACCCGTCCAAACAGCCCAGAGTTTGCAAAGGGAAACTCACTGGGGGATGTGATGTGTCAAATCGTAATATTTACAAGACTTAATGAGCAGGAATAAAATCACAATTTTCCAAGTAGGAATATCTGAAAGAAAAAAATTATGAAAATCACATAGACAGGGGCTGGGAGGAATGGAACTGCTTCTCTGAGATGGAGGAAGAGTTTGGCTTCCCTGGGAAGCCAGCATTCACTGCTGCCCATTCACTGGGGAAGTCACACCCCTTGGAAGATATAGCTGCTTTTCATCAATGAATACTTTTTGGGTGACTGTTAAGGGCTGGAAACAGCTATGCGAAGGCAAGAGATGAGAGGAATCTGGACAGACCTAGGGGATAAATGGTATCACCCAGAAAGCCTCTGCAGTTATCAAAAGGGAAGCAGAAGCTGAGTCCCATTAAGAGTCTCATGTCAGTTACATCTGCAATTTATTGTTTAGTGTTACTTTTACCCCATGTCTTCTAGGTATCCTTAGAGCTCCTACCACATTCTTTAATGATTCTATCAGTACAATGCTGTTGGTCTGCACCCTTTTTGTAAAAAGACTGCCTGGGTCTATATGGTTTTTACCTGGCATGCATAAGATGTTCTTTGACATGAGCAGAGAAGGGAAATTGGGAAGAGATCCATTATAGGTGAAAAATGGAAGAACTGAATCCTGCAATATTTGAAACAACGGCCTGTAGTGTAGTGCAAGGAACATGGGTTCTGACATTAGAAAAACCTGGATTTGGACAGTGTGGAGCCTGCTTGGCATTGTCTCTCTCCCTCTCTCTCACTGCCCTTACCTCGCTCATGCATTCACTCTCTCTCTCAAAATAAATAAATAAACATTAAAAAAAAACCCTGGATTTGATTTATGGCTTTCACTTACTAGTTATGTGACCCTGAACAAGTTACTGAATTTTCCTGGGTCTCAGTGACATCATAGGTAAAAATGAGTGTAACATAATTGGAACTACCTGGGGAGAAAAACTGTAAAAAATGCCCAGAGCAAGGTCTAGCATATAATAGGAGCTTAGTAATGGGTAGGTTTTAAAAAATTATTATTGGTTTTGAAACGTTGGACACTTTGGTGGAATCCAAACTGTCCTAGGCTTCAAAGGGTGAAGGATTCAGGAACCATTTCAGTACCTTATATCATAGAACAACACTGCTGAGACAGCTTCGTGTGCTAAGAAAACCCTGTGGTCTAGGCAATTTACAAACAATAAAGCCCCTTCTGTCTTCCCCCCGTTAGACTACAAGATCTTTCAGGAAAGGGCTGGAGGTTCCTCATCTCTGTGTCCCCAGAACCTACCATTAATAGGTGCATCATACCTCCCAGTACTGCTTGGGCATTTTCTCAGTGAGGAATTTAAACTGCTATGCAACAGGAAACATTACAAGGGACTGTCAGAGTACAGCCCTGGTTTAGGAAAAGTTCCAGTTAGAAGCAATTGCCTTAGGCTGATGAGTCTATGTGTCTTACTTCTGACACTGATGTTCTTGGATAGCCCATTGCTATTGGAACAATAATCCACAATCCTCCAGCTTGTTTTATTCATTAATTCATATATTCAACAAATATTCATTAAGCATCTACAACATGCCAGGTGCTATGTGAGCTGCTGGGGATACTTAGGGTGAGCAAGACAAGCAGATTCCTTTGGAGCTGACCTCCTTAGGGGAGGGGAATAGGCACAGACAACAAACAGTAAAAAATTAAGTCAATAATGTCAGATCATGGTAGGTGCGATGAGGGAAACACATAGGATGATGGGCTGGAGACGGACTGGATAGAGGCAGTGCCTCCTATAGGTTAAGGGTTCAGAAAGGCTTCCCTTGGGATGAGGAACCAGTCCTAAGAAGGGAGAGCATTCCAGGTCAAGGGAACAGGTGAGGGCGGGGGCAGGGCCTCCAAGCAGAGAACTGCAGGTGGAATTCAAGGAGTAGAATGGAAGATAGCTGGGCTGGAGCAGGTGAATGAGAGGAGAGTGCTCAGCGAGGAGCCTGGGAGAAGCAGATGAGGTCAGTCCATGAGGACCATGTGGGCTAAAGAAAGTGAGGGGTGTAGGCTGACCACGTGATTCTTACAATTCTCTCCCAGAATGTTTGGTGGATATTTTGCATTTGTGTACACTCTGGCACTTCTGCAAGATACTAAGGGGACAATCTGGATCGCTACAAACCCCATTATGCTATGAGCAATTACCCTTAAGTCAGTCTCTGTCAACCCTTTTGAGCCGCAGGTCCTATATTCTCTGGCTATGCTTAGAGACTGAATTGAAAGCAGCCCTCCCTAGGAATATTTCTGTGGAGTGTAATCTATTTGATGTGTCATTTTTATTTCAACTTTAATTTTTACAGTGTACCTAAATAAAGAGACACTTGAATGGGTGCCTTTCGAGCATCTGAGAATGTAGAAGAAGACAAATAGTGAACCAAATCCAAGAAAAGAAAGTGAAAAAACTAGTGAGGCATGGGAGGGAGTTCTAAGCCTCTTGAATTCATCCAGGGCTGAGGGTTCCCATTGTTCAATAGAGTGTGATTAGAAGGACATTATTAGAGCTTTGTACTTTAAAAATACTGGGCAGCTAATCAGTTAACTGGAGAAACAAGTCAGAAATCTAATGATAAATTTATATTCAAAGTATTTTTATTTTCTAGTTTAATTGGGATTTCTTCTTTTATTCTTAAAAAAATTTTTTTTAATGTTTATCTATTTTTGAGAGAGAAACAGAGTGTGAGCAGAGAAGGGGCAGAGAGGGAGAGAGGGAGACACAGAATGGGAAGCAGGCTCCAGGCTCTGAGCTGTCAGCACAGAACCTGACGCCGGGCTTGAACCCAGTAACCACGAGGTCATGACCTGAGCCGAAGTCGGACGCTTAATCAATTGAGCCACCCAGGTGCCCCTCTCTTTTATTCTTTCACATGGGTTTAGCTCTTTAACTGGGAAAATTAATATTTTGAAAGCACAAATGCATGTATCATATTGTTACTTTTTTTTTTTTCCCAAATAAAAGAAAGAGCAATTTTTTTCCTGCAAGCACTGGAAGTCTTCTTTCTCCTTGTTACTCTCTGAGAGAGACGAGGCAGCACCGAGGTTAAGGCCATAAGTCAAAGACTTAGTTTCCAATTGCTGTGGGCAAACCATTCCAATTCTCTGAGCCTCGGTTTTCCCTGCGGGGGATGTTACACCAGATACTCTAGGAGTCTGTGATTTTAGAAAGCGAGGAGATGTTTCAGAGAGAGGATGAAGGAAATATGACAAGAAGAGACAGACAATAAGAAAAATAAAGTAAGGTTTTTATGTTTTTTATTTAAAAAATTGTTTTTTCTTAGCATTTATTCATTTTTGAGAGACAGAGACAGACAGAGTGTGAGTGGGAGGGGCAGAGAGAGAGGGAAACACAGAATCCGAAGCAGGCTCCAGGTTCAGAGCTGTCAGCACAGAACCTGATGCAGGGCTTGAACTCATAAACCGTGAGATCATGACCTGAGCCGAGGTCGGATGCTTAACCGACTGAGCCACCCAAGTGCCCCTAAAGTAAGGTTTTTAAAGAACAAGAGTTTGGATATGTATTGTAGTCAACCTGCTCCCAGTTAAACTTCAGAAATGCTAAATTAACTTTTCTGGGCATTTTCTCTTTTCTCCTCTGCATCTGCTGGTAGGAGTGCAAATGGGCACCAAGGCACATTGGAGAAAGGCAGGAGCTGCAGGAACAGGGATGGTAATTAGTATAATTAGCCTGCAAGCCATCCCGATGTGATGTTAGCTTTCCCTCCTTACATGGCAACCGGACCCCGAAGTCCAAAAGGTTAAAAGGGATCTTTACGCTGTGCGGGCGCTCCCGCATACCAATAATCTTAATTCAAAGGCATACCAATTGTTTAATTTACCCAGAATCATCTCTTAAGTACACTTTGCCATGTGCTTCATCAAGGATTTCAACACAATGAAAAAACACCAAAGATTATTCTGATAGGTAAAGCTTTGAAAAATTTCTTGGTTCTAAATCGAGTCTTATATTTTACTGTCTAAACTGATTAGGATTCATTTCAGGCCAAGTTATCGTTCAAAATATATCTCTGCGTTTTTGTTTTGTTTTGTTTTCTTTTGTTTAAGTATCCAGAGAGAAGACCTAGGGAAAGAACGCTCTCATTGAGCACACTAAATAGAATTCACAACCTCACCTCCAGCCTTATCTCCAGTGGCTTAGAAGATAGTGTCACTTAGATTCATTCTCTCTCAACAAACCAGGCCCTTAACTCATATGGGAAGAGGCAGGTGAGTAAACAGTAATTATAGCACTCAGTGAAGGGAGGGTGAAATGCATTGGAGGACCTTGCAGGGGACGTGTGAAGGTGGCTTGAACTAGGTGGTGGCAGTGGAAAGGGAGAGAAGTAGACTTTAGATATATGTTGGGGGGAAAAGCGACAAGAAAGGGCAATGCACTGTGTAAGAAACATAGGGGGAAGGGTGTGTTTCTAGTCTAAGTGTGTGAACTACTGAGATGGAAAATCAGGAATTCTGTTTAGGACGTGGTATTTGATAAGTAATAACTCCTAAATTAAGTTATAACTCCTCCAAGGGATATGTGCATTTTAAAGAAAAAAGTTCTCAAGAATTAAAAAGGGTGAAGCTAGCTAAAGTGGTAGATGGGCAGGAAGTTGGGTTGTCATTTTTGGCTTTGGGGTTTTTTTTGTTGCATTTGTTTTTAATTGAAATATAATTGGCATATATATGTAACGATTCAATATTTGTATTTTTGTGAAATTTACCACGATAAATCTAGTTAAATAAAACTGGTCTCCACACAGTTACAAAGAATTTTATTTCTTGTGATGACAACTTTAAGACCTACTCCTAGCACCTTCCAAATCGACAGTACCATATTATTAACTATAACCACCATGCTGCACCTTACATCCCCAGGAATTATTTAAGGGTCGTCATTTTGGAATGAAGGACTATCTATTCTGCCTATGGATAAGACTAGTTGGGGCGTAATGACCACATTTTATGGAGATGAGCACAGGATCTAGGAGAAAGAGTTCTTTAAAAATTTTTGTTGTTGTTGTTCTGGTGCTAGGAACGTGAAGTTTGGTAGAGAATTTTCCCTGAGTTGCTCCTGAGCATATCTTGACCCAAAAGCCTAGGTCACCCACAGTGGCTTGTGAGGAAGTGACTACCACTCCCTTCCCAAAGCACCACCTCACCTCTAGCCCCCAAACCCATCCACCTTGAGGGAGGGAACAGCTTAAGCTTCCAAAGAGCTGCCAGTCTCTCTGTCCCTGGAAAAGGAGCTCAATTCATCTTAAAATCAGGGAAAAGGAGAAGCTGGAATTGGTAGAATTTCATATTCACAAAGGAGGACAAGGAAGAGAAAGAGACTAAACTGTCTGAAGCCAGGTTTTCTGATCCGATTCTCAGAACCCCCGCTCTCCTCCAAAGTTATCCAAGCCCAGTGGTTCCTAAATACTTGCAAAAAATTACAACCCTCACTTCAAAAGAATTTGTACATAAAAAAGTTCTTAACTTTTTTTTCCCCTGCACATATGAATACCTAGCATTCACTTAGCATTTAGAAGTTTTGAGTGGGGGCACCTGGCTGGCCCAGGAGGTGGAACATGTGATGCCTGATCTTGGGGTGGTGAGTTCAAGCTCCACGTTGGACATAGAGATTACTTAAACAAATAAAGTGACTCAAAAAAATAAAAATAAAATAAACTTCTAAGTTACAACACCAGCCCTGAAGAAGGTTTTTATCGGTCTCTACTTATTTTACTGAAGTTAGAATATGCAGCCACAAAGTAAACTTGGTTCTGGTTATATTATCTACAAGATCAGTTAATCTAAAAGGAAATCATCATGCTTTTATAGTCAGCTTTGCTTTTCATATACAATTTAAGCAGCCAAAGAGACAATAACCACTCTATTTAAAATGATATACAATTGTAAATTTTAAAGAAAATGGAATTACCTATGTACAATTCAGTTCCAGTGTCCATTATCTTTAACAGTTAGCAATCCCTGGTTGTCTTACCTGGGACCTGCCTAGTTCCTGGCCAGGGCCCTAGACCACCTCACTGGCATTGTCATTAGATCAAAAACTCTGTAAGATCCGGCCCATATCTGTCTGGGTCACTGCTGGAGCCCCAGTGCCTGGCATACTGCCTGCCTCATCTTAGGGAAACAGAAATATATCTCTCCAGTGAATGAATGAGTGGACACAATCCAGCACCAGGACTTTAGGATAAACTGAATCTGGTTGGATTATTTCTGAAGTAGCTGGGTAGAATTTAAGGGGTAAATGTGAATCGAAGCTGAGGGATGGGAGCCAAACACCAGAGGAGTATCAAATGTACTTTGTTTTGGTTTTTCCCCTAAGGGATTTTTACGAGGCCAAAAATAAGAGGTAAAAGGGAAGTTCAGAAGATCAGGAACTTCTCAGAAACTCAGGTGTGAACAGGGCAAAAAACAAAGCAAGGGTCCCAGATGTCATTCTTGCTGGTGCTAGTCAGTCATGTGACATACAGGCAGGTCCTCCAGTTTAAAGATTAGACTTGATCCCCAGAGAAACTTCCTTGAAACCAAACCCTTCCTGGGATTGCTTAAAAATTTCAAAATAATTTGATAACAAAAATCTTTGCAGTGAATTACACTGTAGTTGGAGGAACCTCAGCTCAAGGTCACATTCCCCAAAACATAGTTTTAAATTTTTCTTAATGACTTACTTACATGGGGGATTAATAGGGTTTTGTGGAAGGGAAAAAAAAGAGGTGAGTAAAACAAATGTTAAGCAGATTTCTTTCTCGTAGCAATTCTCAGAGCCTTGAATATGTTAATGTGCATTATGACTCTCCAAAAGAATGTGTGTGTGTGTGTGTCTGTGTGTGTGTGTGTAGCATCTCTTAAGACTAGAATTTTGCACAGCACTCTTTTGGAAAATACTGATTTATTGAGTAATCCCACCTTCCTCTTAAGCACTCTTGTGCTAAAACAAATTCCCCATCAATGTCAATGCTTTTCGCTCCAGAGGTCTTCATTTTCTTTTTGTGTGGCATGGTAAAAGCCCAAATGAAAGCTGAAAGACCTGAAATATATAATTTTCAGTAAGAAAGAAATATGTTTTCTTTTAAGTTTTGGTATTCTGCCTGTTGAAGCCAGAACTGGTATTTTTCCTTTTTCATATACAAACCAGCCCTTTAGTGACCAACACAAACAGAAAAATATGACAAAAGTACTTTGTGCAAGAACACAAAGTTAGAAAAGCAATTTATAAAAATATAACTTTAGTTTATTTTTTGAGAGAGAGATAGCATGCCCATGTGCACGTGCTCGAATCAGGGAGGGGCAGAGGGAGGGAGAGAGAATCCCAAGCAGGATCCACACCCAGTGCAAGCCCCATACGGGGCTTGATTTCGCCAACAGTGAGATCATGACCTGAGCCTAGATCAAGAGTTGGATGCTTAACCAACTGAGCCACCCAAGCGCCCCCAAATATATAACTTAAGGAAATACTTTTAAAATGAAACTCAACCAGGGTCCCTGGGTGGCTCACTCAGGTAAGCGTCTGACTCTTGATATCGGCTCAGGTCATGATCTTACCAGTCTGTGAGATCGAGTGTGGCATCGGGCTCTGTGCTGACAGTGCAGAGGTTGCTTGGGATTCTCTCTCTCCCTCTCTCTGTCTCTGCCCTTCCCTGCCTCAAAATAAATAAACTTAAAAAAATAAAATAAAATTTAGCCACAAAAAACTGAGATACATGTGATTTCATCATATATTAGAAAAGTAGAATTACTCATTATTTTCATAATTCCTAAGAGTACCATTTTATAATTTGCCTCAGGATTTCATTTTATTTTCTAGTGGCCCCAAAGTTGGCAATATCTGCCTATAAAAGCCTCGATTTGGACTGTGTAGGCTGCTGATTTCTTTTCAGACGTTTTCTCATGAAAAGAAGATTGCATCCAAGTTTGGCAGCATCAGGCTTCCCAGAGGCTTATATGATCAGAACTTACTTTTCCCTTCTCTTTGCAAACCAACTTTTTTCTTAGCTAGTAAGTATAAAATATGCTTTTTCATAGCATATATATAAAGCATATATATATATATATATATATATATATATATATATATATATAAAGCATATATACAAAGAATAAATTCTTTATTCTTCATTTCACCCCCAATATTTTCTCACAAGTGTCCTGCCCCTTTCTTACTTCCTTTTAACAGAAAATTTGTGAATAATAAGACATAAACATAACTGATAGTGGAATGGGCCTTGTCATCATTTGTCATTTAAGAAGTGTCTGTCTACTGCGGTTTGCAACAAACTTTTGGTGCCTATTGAGAAAATATTCATGGATTTTCAAAAAAACAAATGACTACACTAGGCCCGAGTAAGAAATATGTGTTAATCATCAAAACAGCTTCTTATTTGACCATCATCTGCTTCTATACTCTGACATGTGCTTCTCCTACCTATGGCAGGAAGGAGTTCAGTAGTAAAGGCTGAGACTGTCCTAAAAACTAGCTGGAGAGGCCACAGGGAGAGAACAAGACAGGCCTGCAAGATGAAACTGCCCTCACTGTCCAGCAGATTCTCTGCTGCAGGGTTATTCTTGCAAAACACAGTCAAAAAATGAAGGGTCCTGAGTTCTGAGAGTTGCCCTTGATCCTGTGGGCTTTGTCCCTAGAGGAATTGCCCAAAGAGTCCATTTTTTATAAAAGTCTGAATGATGGCTGGATTACAGAGCTGTTGTGGCTCAGAGATGGACTGTGCTGTGATTATAATTCCCCTGCTTGCCTTCAAGATTCATTCTCCATCCCTCCCAGCCCTGCTTCATGCCCAAGGAGATTCACCCTTTCAGATGAAAAGGCGAGGAGAGAGTGGTCAGGCCTCATTCTCTGCCATCACCACTTAGGAGCTGTGTCTCCGTTGGTAGCTATGATGTTCCACACCTGTGGCTCCCCTCAGGTGGCCCATCTTTCATGCTCTAGCTCTCACCAGGTTCCAATATCAATTTTCCTCCCCTTCGCCCCATCAGCCCTAAGGGAAATAATGGCTTCCTTCGAGTGCCAGACTCAAAATCCCTTGTTCATTTCCTCAATTTTGTCCCTACCTCTCAAGCCTCTTCATTCAAGTTTCTTGGTGATTGCTGTTTCCTGTGGGGAATCTGACTGATAAACCAACTGCCACTCATTTGCATTAAAAGAGATCTCGAGTTAACAAAAATAGATTTTCTTCACAACTTCAGAGCATTGCTTAGGAATATGGGTTTTGAAGTCATGCAGATCTGTTCTTATTAATTGTATGATTCTAGGTGTGCTTCACCTTTCTAAATATCAGTTTTCTCATCCAGAAAATGGAGCTAAAAACGGTGTTTAACACATCAGATTGTTGTTAGGATTAAATCAGATAAGTTGGTAAAATAGTTAGCACAGTGCTTAAAACATTGAAGACTGTCAGTAAGATGGAGCTCTTCTTTTTATTATTACTTATCTTTGAGTTTATTTCAATTTTCAAACTATCTAAGAATGCATCTTTATATATGAATTGTTCTGTGTTTCTTATTTGTGAAACGAAAGCCAATTACAGAATGTTATTGTTGTTTTACCAGTATGGACAATGGATGCTCAAGGGATTTGTACTGGTAGATTAAGAACCAACAGCAGAGAAAGAAAGGAGTTCAAAGCCTTGCCATTGGTTACTTTTAGGAAGTAGCATTGCTCTTACCAACTCCCCCCAAAACAGATACCTAGCTTTTCACTCTTTTCATACCAGCCTATCACACATTTACCCCGTTCTGGGCAATATGACACATGATCTTGTCCTTTAGTGCAAAACAGAATTCCTCTTTTCATCTGTTCACCTGAAATGTACTGAATCAGCTGGTGTTGGTTTAACTGTGAATGACCTAAAACTCAAAATAATAGTAGTGTAAGCAAGATGTTTATTCTTCCTTCACATAAAATCCGAGTGGGTAGTCCTGAGTTGGTAGGGGACTCCATCGTGTCAAGGACTCAGGCTTATCGCTCTGCTGTGCATGGCCCTTGTCCCTTCTTTCAAGATGGAGCTCCAGCCATTACAGCCATATTCCAAGCAGCAGGATGGAGGAAAAGAAGAAAGATAAAGGACCTTGTGAAATAATAGAAAATATATATATTGGCCTCTGTTTCCCAGTTCCTGCCACAGTCCTCCTAAAACCCTTATAATTTCCTAAATGATAAGAGCAGTAGGAACTCTCATTCCTAATCTTTGGTCTTTGACCCTAGTTCTAGACACACAGCTCCTAAATTCCTTGGAATTTCTGGGATGTGTCATTTATTCTAATGAGATGGGGCCAGAAAGATCAAGATGGGGTGACCAGAAAGATCAAGCCATAATTAGAAGCTTGGAACTTTTAATCCCACCCTCTATTCTCTGGGAAGTTTTATAAAGTGGCTGGAGATTGAGTTAATAACCAATCATAGCTAAGTGATGAAGCCTTCATAAAAATCCCCAACATATGGGGGATTCAGAGTTTCTGGGTTGGTAAACACATCCACATGAGGGGAGAGTGATGTACCCCAACTCCACAGAGACAGAAGCTCCTGCACTTAGGACTCTTCTGGACCTCTCCCATGTATTTCTTCATCTGGCTGTTCATCTGTAATCTTTATCAAATTCTTAATTATATAACAAGCTGATAAATGTATGTTTCCCTGAGTTCTTTAAGTCACTGTAGCAAATTATCAAACCCAAAAAGAGGGTCATGGGAACCCCAATTATAGCCAGTCAGAAGTATAGGGGACAACACAGGACTTGTGATTGGCATCTGAAATGAGAGGTCGGGGGCAGTTTTGTGGGACTAAGTTTTTAACCTGGGGGATCTGACACTAACTCCAAGTAGCTTGTGTCAGAACTGAGTAAAATTGTAGGACACCCAGCTGGTACCAGGGAATTGCTCAATATGCAGAAAACCCACACATGTGGTGTTGGAAGTGAAGCGAAATGTGGTAGTGGTGTAGGGGTAAAGGAGAAACATGGGAGTTTTTCCTTCACATTGTCCTACACTAGCTCTCCCTTAAAACAGGGATCCCAGAAGTTGCTATTCGACATTTCTGCTGTGAGCCCATGGGCCACCACTCAGTCGGGTGACTACCCTAGCGTCAAGGAAGCTGGGAAATGTCTTTACCCCGGGAAGTCACGTGTCCAGCTCAAATTTCTATAACTATAGAAGAAACGTAGAACAAATACTGGGGGCAAGGAGCAACTTCTGCCACAGACATCTTCCTTTCCACCACTCTTCTTCCTTGCCAGAGTTAGGAAAAAGAGAGGCAAAGAGATTTTTTAAAAAACCAGTGCCATCTTGACAGTAGAAAAGGGCACTTCATTATTTTTTTAATGTTTGTTTGTTTGTTTGTTTGTTTGTTTATTGAGAGATAGAGGCAGAGAGAGAATCCCAAGTAGGCTCCTCGCTGTCAGGAGCAGAGCCAGATGCAGGGCTTGCATTCATGAACCATGAGATCATGACCTGAGCTGAAATCAAGAGTCAGATGCTTAACTGACTGAGCCACCCAGGTGCCCCAGAAAAGGGCACTTTAAAGTGTTTTTCATCATCTCAGAAATGGTATGGTGTGAAATCAAAAGGAAACTGGAAAACTGTCATGCATCTTACTCTGCCCCACCTCAAACTCTGCTCAGATCAGTTTCCAAACATGAGCAATCAGTAGACCTTCTTTTAGACCATTGCCCATACACAATCAGAGCACAAATCTATATAAATATAACATTGACAGTAACTGCAAACACAGAATACATTTTATATCTGAAAGATAAGAGACAGCCTAGCAAAGCAGTCTGATGTTTATCTTTAACCATTCAGACATGGATTCAGCTGGTCCCCATGGCACATGCCTGGCAAATTCATTCTGTTGCCCAGTGGCCATCTCCATAATTCATAGTACTTGGGTGTCATAAAGATTTTTGAGTACATGTGCAAATAAGATCAGAATTATGCTCTAAGAATATTAACCTGGTAAAGTATTAAGTGGTCAGGCAAGAGAGAGAATGGAGTTGACACCAGTGAACAGATACTGCAGTGCTAATGACAAGTGAGGTATACAATGGGAATGGGAAGCTGGTTACAGATAGAGATCTACTCCAAAGGACTCAGAAATAGACTGTTTTCAGGGGACACACTGAGAAGAAGTTTAAAGAAGGAATCTGTCAATTTTGTGTTTTTAAGAGTCTCTTTTTGTAGATAATTGTTCCTCTGCCATTCTATATGATTATGGCAAGACTGCCAAATGGCAGGACCCTGCTGTTTAACAGATGAACAGAGATGTGAGTGTGTGTGTTAGTGGTAGGAGCAGCCAAGCATAGAATCTTACGCCCAGCCAATCATAGTACTCCATTCTCTTAGGCACAGTGATTGGTCCAGGGATGGACAATACGTGCCAGTCTGGGCTAATTAGAGCCCTTTTCTGAGACTTTTTAATTTGGAGCTGTTGGGGAGGAGGCAGGAGTGGAGAAGAGGTGTTGCTTATTGGAAGTTTGTGAGTGAGGAGTACCAGCAGCCTTTCTCTCTTTCTTTCTTTCTCTTTCTTTCTTTCTTTCCTTTCTTTTTTTCACTATTTGGAGAACACCTGTCTGCAGTAGGAAAGAATGAAGGCAACATAGATAAGTGGGCAAAGGGTACATGGGGCAACCAGTTGAGTTCCTGAGTCCAGT
This sequence comes from Panthera pardus, assembly GCF_024362965.1. NCBI lineage: Eukaryota > Metazoa > Chordata > Mammalia > Carnivora > Felidae > Panthera > Panthera pardus. The sequence goes on along the minus strand of NW_026526732.1, from coordinate 54,255,067 downwards.
CAAACTAGAAGTTAGATCACTGCCTGGACTTTCCAGCTATGGAATCCAATAAATCTCCTCTTAAGCATAAGCTAGTTTGAGTTGGGTTTCTGCCATTTGTGATCAAAACACATCTGAACTGGAAAGAAAGAAAGAAAGAAAGAAAGAAAGAAAGAAAGAAAGAAAGAAAGAAAGAAAGAAAGGAAGAAAGAAAAGAAAGAGAAAAGAAGTTGAATAATATGCTCTTGCTATTAGAAATAGACTTAATAAACATCTAAGAGTCCACAGTAAATTCAATGAAATGAATGCTTAAGCACATTGGTAACTAAGAAATATTCATTAGCAAACTATAGACAAATCAAAGGTGTTAGGAGAATGTTGAAGAAGCCAATTTTGCTCATTTTTGTCATTTTCCTTCTAACACTGGTAGTTTTTGCTTTTGAAATTATAAGAGGAAGAAAACAGATGTGTCAGTCAAGAGAGAAGGAATTGATTGAGAGGCAAGAAAAGGAGGTATGGGAATAAAATGACGGGAAGGGAATGTTGAGAGATGGCATGGCATAGCAGTTCTAGTCTGGGAGTCAGGACCTGGGTCATAGCCCTGGCTTTGTCACTACTGTTCCACCAACTTGGGTAAACCACTTTGACGAGTTGTAATTTCTACACCTGAGAAATAAGGAAACCTGGAATAAAGGATGATAAGGTCCCTCTTGGTTCTAACAATCTATCATTCTAGCATATCCTGTTTCTGCCAGAAAAATGAAGGAAGCAGGGGAATAGGGTGCATCACTATTGGATTTGCAGCTGTCAAGAGAGTGACCTAAGTTTTCTGAAGAGGTACAGCTTGGATGTCAGCTGCTCTGAAACACCCACACCAGCCTCAGATCATCCCATGGGCAACTGAGGCTCTGACTTTACCCTGGAGGGTCAAAAACATGGTCAACAATTATTGGGCTGGCGATAGAAGTAGATCCAAGGCAGGGCTCCCTGTTTATAATTCATTAAATAATTTATCTAATTCCTTAGGCAGAGAGAGAACCAACCTAATCTCCCTCTTCTCTCCCCACCCTCTTCCTACCCACTAAGGAATCCTGACCCACACTAAATCCTATCCAGAGGAGCATACTGGAATCCATCCAACCTAGCAAGTGCAGCCTGCTTGGCAGAGACCTGAGCAAACCAGTTTCACACAGGAAAATTCAATAGCCTGCTATTATCACAACCAGGGAGGCAGGGGAGGAGCAGTCCCATCTATCACAGTGATTTGAGGAGGTGGAGAAGTGAGAATGGGAAGAAGAGGTGAATAAACAAACAGGGAAAGGAAGAATTATAGAAGGTGCTCCTGCCCAAAAGTTGGGGCTGAAGGATACTGTGTGAGAAGAAAGGAATTTCCTTCGAGCTCTTTCAAACTGTTTTCTCCATTCTCCACCAAAATGGTCAGCAAGAAGTTTCTCAGTTCTTAGAGTTCTGAAAAGACTTGGTACACAGTCGGCATTTAATATATATTTACTGAAAGAAAAAAAAAAGAATGGATGTACAAATCTATTGGTCACCATGTTTACTCTCTTTGTCTGACTTTCTGATGAACCACAAAAATGGAATATACTCCATAGAAGAGAAGGCATGATAAGGATAGGGGCTAATTTCAGGCTCAGCTGAGGCTGATAGTCCGCACTGTGGACTATCCAGGCTGAGTCATAATAGGTCACATCACACAGAGGGTGTTTCCTTCAGTCAATGAGCAATTGTTAAACAACATGCTCTTATGGACCCAGGACCATGTAGATGTTAGTGCTGGACTCCTAACTGAAGAGGGTGTTAGCCCATATAGAACAATGATATGAATCACATAAATGAATAAATAGCCTTGTTTAGGGAGAACTAGAATTGCAATTAAAGTTCAAAGAAAAGAGAGATGAGTGGGGCTGGAACAGTCCAGAAAAGCTCCACTGAAGTGGGATTTGACCTTGATGCAGAGAACAGGCAAATGTTCATTCACTTGGGACAAACTTGGGTTAACATTCTGAACTCTGATCCCACCTGGGTCATCACAGTGCTATTTTCCAGCTGCATGGCTAACCCCCCTTCCAATTTGCCTTTCATAATCTGCATGGCAAGTGAGATTTCCATCACCATTAGAGCAGAGGGGAGCCTCACAAGGAGCAGTGCAATTTGAGCGGTGATGAAGCCAACAGGTTTGATTCTGAAGGTTATTATTGCTGCCAGGCTGTAACCTAGACATATAAACTTGCTGCTTCAAATGTTCCATCAGGAGAATTGGCTGGGGTGCACTAATCCTACGTGAAACCCTCTTGATTACAAAGGAAGAAACGACAACACCGTATCATTTAACCACTGAACTTCATAATGAAACACAAAGCGGCATTAAAGTTCTCTGCCTGTAATGCCTCAGTTTAAGCAGTTAATCTTATTTTAGCTGAATGGCATGTTCATTACAGCAAATAAGTAGGTAATATGTGGGATTACTGAAAGGAAAGATAAACCAGTTATGGGCATCATGTTGATTTTTTTAACTGTCTGATTTAACTTGGTATTTTTCATCAGTCAGAACTAATGTATACTCATCTAGCAGAGATTAAGTAGATGGGACTCTTGCCCAGAAAAGCTATTATATACAACTTAAGATACTAGTTTTAAGGGCAGCAATCCATGGTACTCAGCACTAATTCCAGCCTGGAATCTTCAGTGCTTAAACTGGAGTGTTCCTGAATGGTAAGATGGCATTTCTCTCTTTTCCATTAAGTATGTTTTCACCATTTATGCTTCTCATGGGCAGCTGAAGGACTTTTCTTCAAGGTCTCAAATATCCTTCTGAGTGGAACTGCTACAAAGACGCCTTCCAACATAATGTATAGTGCAGGGATGTATCTTATCTCATTCACACATGCTTTCCTCAAGCAAGTACTGCTCTTACTCCAAACGCCATTCACTGAGCAAAGGATACAAAAGGGAGATATATAGTCCCTGAACTGGAGAAGATTACAATCTAGCCAAGAGAGGAGGGATAATAATCACAAATATAAGGAACCCAGGAAACAATGCGAGAGGGTGTATAATCCAATGCCAGTTGCACAATGCAGTCCATAAAGGGAAAAAAACTAGTACTTACTGAGCAATATGAAGCACTACATATTGGGCATTGCACTGTAGGCTCTTTGTATACTTAATCTCATTTAAGTTGCACAATAATCTTGTGAGAACAGTATTATTACTTCCCATTTTCACAGCCCTCCCAAAGTGAAGGCTCAGAGAAGTAAATTGCTTGCCCAAATAAGGGGAAAAACAGGAGTTTAAGCCCAGGTCTGATTGATTCTAAAGCCCTCTTTTTTTCTGTTATGGCAAAGTGCTTCCTTAAAAAATATGAAGAAAGAGCAGAAGAAAATCCTAAAAGATGTAGTGAAAGGAGGGGAATTGGATCTGAGTCAGAATGTATCTTCAGTCCAACTTAAAAACAACAAAGTTCATTACTAGTACCTATTTGAAAATCAATTCTACTTCCAGAAACAGCCTAAAGAAATAAGCTTTCCAGGTAATGCAATGACCTTAAAACATTTTAACTCCAAAAATAATCTCCTCTTGATGTTTATGCCATTGTTGTTTTTATCTATTTATTCTTTCATATACATAGATATATGAATATCTATCTATATATTAGAGAGAGAAAAAGAGACATCCCACAGAATATTATTGTTGTGTCCAGTCATTATTATTTAAATTTATCTATATATTTTACCCTTTTCATCAATCTTTTCTTCTTATACCTGAGTTTCCATCTAGGGTCATTTTACTTCTCCCTGAAGAACTGCCTTTAGTATATCCTTTAATATGTAGGCCTGCTTGTCAAAACAAAACAAAACAAAAAGAAAAAAAGAAAAAAAAATATGTAGGCCTACTTGTGAGAATTTTCTGTCTTTATGTCCATAGATGCCTTTATCTCCTTCTTAATTTTGAAAAACATTTTTGATTGGGCATAGAACTCTAGATTGTCAATCACTTTCTTTTAGCACTTTGAAAATATTCCATTTGTCTTCTGGCTTTCATTTTCTCTTGAGAAATAAGCAATAAGTTTAGTTATTGCTCTTTTAAAGGTAATATCTTTTCTCCAGCTGGTTTATAAGATTTTCTCTTTGGTTTTTATCAACTATGAATGTGACTAGGTTGTTTTGGTTTGTCTTAAATTCTTCTTGGGCATCTTCATTTGTGGCAATGTTTTTCACTAGTTTGGAAAATTCTCAGCTATTATGTTTTCAAAAAATTGCTTTCATCTCATTTTCTTTCTCCTTTGCTTCAGGGACTCTAACTATATTTATATTAAATCTTTTTAATGCAACCCCTCTGTCTCTTACCTACCCCCTCCCCAATCTGTATTCCCAAACTTTTTTCTTTCCCTGTTTCCTTCTGAAGATACTCTTCTAACATATTTTGAGTTAACTCTTTAACTATGTCTTATTTGCTATAAAACCTTTCCATTGAGTTAATTTCAGCTACCATATTTTTGGGGATTTGGTTCCTTTTAATGGCTTCCCTAACTGCCAATCTTACTTTTTGTTTTACCTCTTTACCTTTTGTTTTGTTTTTGAAAGAAAAACTATTTTACTTAAAAAAAAAAAAAAAAAGTAGGCTCTGGGAACAGAAGATTAGTCCATTTGAGCCTTCAGTGTCCTGGTGATAATTTTGTCCTTCTCAATGATGTGGACAATGGCGCCCATGCCTGGCATTGCATCTTGATCCACAGCATTCAGCATGGCTTGTAGGATGGTTTCAAACAGTGTTCTGGATCCATGTTAGGCTCCCAGAAGGACTCATACATCCCATTCTTGTTTGGAGTAGATGTCACTGACCACAAAGTCGTCAGTTACCATGGGGTTGCTGATGAGGTCTAGAGAGCAAATGAAGAGCTTAAAGGTCTTCAGGTTCAACCCAGGGATTTCTGGCTCTGTGTAGTAGGGGCCAAACCATCTCTGTACAAGAGGTTGGCCATGATGCTCATGAGGGTATAAGCCTTGATCTTCCAACCATCCTTCAGCTCATACAGGTTCAACCAGAACTTGAGTTGCTGGGAAATAGTCTGGACATCAGTGATAAGCCCAGTCAGTCCTATATACAGCTGATTGCCCATGGGAAAGAACTTCCGAAAGTCCGTGATCACCATCTGGGCCTGGATCCCAAAGTGCCTGTCAGCAGCGATAGCCACACAGTTCTTCCCTTTCAAGGCCATGACGGCCCCTCCATTATAGGACATAATAGACATAATTGCAGTATACTGGGACCTCCAATAGCCACAATTCCAGTCAACTGGTTAAGGCCCTCACTGCCTGTTTTACCTCTTTGAATGTATTAAACAAATTGTTGAGCAGTTTGCCATCAAGTAAAAACAGTTGACAATAAAGAAACAATCAGCGAGTTCTAGTCCGACTTAGGATATAGAAAGCCAGTAAACACTACTCCTACCAACTATTTTGCTTTGGGAAGAGTACAGGAGGAAGAGTAGCAGCCAAAAAAGTAAAGGTAAAAAACCCGAAATGTTAACAGAAGTTTAAAGACCAAGTATGGGCTAGAATGACAACTTAGAACCCCTGGGAGCCATGGTACAAAGTGTGTGCCCCATTTGCCAGCACTTTTCCATAGGCCTCCCTGGGTATTCACAGGAAAGACTGGGTGCAGATCAGGAGAACTGAAAGAGCCTCCCTTTGGTGAGACAGGCATGCAGATGACGGCCAGCTACCAATGTGAGACAGGCATGGGGCCCATGTCCATCTTCCACACAAAGAAAAAGCCATCTGCCACTAAAGGAGTAGTACTAAATCTTCTTGCCCCCTGGTCCCAAGATAAGGTTGGCTGTGGCAGAAGAGGAGTTGAAGCAAAAGCCATCAGATGCTGGAGGAAGGCAAGAAACCTACCAGTCACCAGGATCCTTCACTGATACAAAGCAAGGTCTACTGTCAGTGAGAAAGGGACAGAAAACTCACTCCCATTTAAGACCTCCCCCATTACAATGCAGTGTCCGATTGCCATGGGGGAGAAGGAGGCCCACCCTAAAGCTCAAGAGCCCAGGACCTGCATGAAACTGAGGTTAGAGGGGGGAGAAACAGTGCCTGCCCCTACCATAAGCCTTGCACAAAGAAACAAGCAAGAGACCCCTATAGCTGAGGAAGAGACAAGACCATGGAGAGAGATCCCACTTAGCACAGTTATACACAGTCTGCTGAAAGTTGAAGTAGGAACACTGAGAAGAACTCTCTTGGCATTCTAGGACACACACCAAACACAAAGTAGCTGCACAAATTCCATCACTGGAGGAATTTGACCTGTGATATACTGAAGGTAATGATATTAACAATAAAACTCAAATCCAGATCAACTACTGATGGGAGGTCTTCAACCCTCACTCCTCATACTAATAGTCTGATAGAAATGTTTGCTCAGTTGCAGGTATGAATACTAGTTATTTCAGTTTCTACTGTTCTTTTTCATGCAATGTCTGGCATTTAGGCAAAAATTGTAAGATGAATTAAAAATCAAGAAGAAAATGACAATGGTGTATTGTCAAGAGATGAAGTAATCAAAGAACTAGATCCAGAGATAGTTCAGATATTGATACTATCCAACAAGAACTTTAAAATAACTGTGATTAGGGGCACCTGAGTAGCTCAGTCAGTTAAGCAGCCAACTCTTGATCTCAGCTTAGGTCTTAACCTCAGGGTCATGAGTTCAAGCCCCATGTTGGGCTCCACACTGGGCATGGAGCCTACTTAAAAAATAAAACATAAAATAATATAAAAATAACCATGATTAAAACACTAAAGGATCTAGTGGATCTAGGAGAATACAAAGAAAAATACACCTAGACACATCACAGTAAACCTGCTGGAAATCAAAAATTAAGAAGAAATCTTGAAGGTAGCCAGAAAACAACAAAAACATTACATACAGAAGAACAAATACAAGAACTATAGCAGGACTCTCTTCAGAAACTTTGCAGTCCTGAAGGCAAAGGAATGATTTCTTTAAAGTACTGAAAAACTTAGACTTTACCACAATCCCATCAGGTCATTTGAATTTTTGGTGTTTGTGAAGCTAATGGGGACAAAGAAAAATGGTGGCACTATGGGAACAAGAGTAAATGACAGGGCTTAAATCCAAGGAGCTGGGTGGACTTGAGAGCCCAAAGTGACATGGATATACCTCATGAAAGCAGACTATCAATAAGCTAGGATCTCAACCCCCAAAAGGGTTTTCCAGAGCCTGACCAGGTCAGTGACTGCATTCTCTAACTCACTTCCAGCATGGTGGGGTTGGTTACAAGCAAAATTTCAGTACCCATGTAAGTAAGCACCTATCCCTGGTGTTTCAAAGACACAGAATGAGTGGTGCAGATTTGGTGATAATAGCTAAACTACAAAGGATAGTTCCTATGATTCCATCTATTGTGGTATCAGGAGACGGGGAAAAGCGAACAAAGAAAAGAGGACATAAACCTAGCAGGAGGAGCCAAAGCAGCTAAACAACAATTTCATGTTTCTCCTGAGATGCTGGGTTGGAGCAGGATTAAGTCCTGAGTGGATGGCGGGCAAAGTGTGGCAAGTAGTGTAATTTCAAGCAGTTTTAGCCCTTTCACAATGTCCATCATTTTCCAAAAGCCTCCCCCAGTAAATATACAATCTAATACTACTCCTAGAGATTTCCATTCCTAGGTCCCTCCTATATAAATATTTGGGAATCACAGGGGAGAGGTGTGAGGGGAAAGAGTAAATGTGGAGATTCTACTTGCTCACTCACACTCTTTACATCCTGTGCTAGCTGTTTGCCCACACCATAATTCTCCAAACCCATAAGGAGAAAAGCAAGAGAAAGAGCATGTGTATGTGTTGGGGGGTGAGGTGGGAAATGCAGTCCCTAGGTTGTAAAAACAAAACAAAACAACAAAAAAACACTGCCTTGTTTAGTGAAGAACAGCCAAGATATAAAGAGGATTTGGATTTTATTTGTTTGTTTATTTATTTTGAGGATTTGGATTTTACAAAGCCACGGTCAAGCCCTTTATATCTCAGCTCCTATTACATTACTGGCAATAGCACTTCAAATGAACATAGAAAATGAAGTACTAATAGGAGGGAGAAAGGGAAGACATAACTTCCCCTCTGGAAACAGGGATGACTGTCAAGCTTTCTCTTGTGGGCCTCTGCCTCTGAAGATACACATTCTGGTGACCAGAAACCTACTTCCTTCTGCTTACTCTTCTGCTTCAGAAGTCAAAACAGGATAAGCTAACAACTTCCAATCCTCCTATCTACACTCTAGTTGTCTACAATTACTCCAGAAATTACAGCTGTTGAATTGTTTTTCACTTCTAATGCTATTGAGCAAAACTTTTGGATACAATTCTGGTACTTAGGTATGACAATGGAGGATTTACTACAATATCTAGCTAAAGATGGGCTTATCATTCATTCCTTTTAAAGGTTTGAAATATTTTGATTGCATTTAGGTACTGGGATGGATGTTTTAAAAAATACATCTGTTTATCACAGGAAAAAGATTTTAAAAATTATTATGGAAAACCTCCCTACTTTAAGAAGCATGAATTAGTCATATTATCTTCTAAAAGCCCTCTTTAGTTCCAAGGAGACAAAGAAAACTACTGGTCATTAAGTATGTTACATGTATGACTAATATTTATTATACCCGATGTAATAGTTTAGAACAAGCAACCCTGGTAGAGTTGTAATTTTTATGTGTTACATGTATAATTCAGTATAGGCCGAAGCTCTTTTTATAATCAATGTGATCATTTTTTGGAATTTTGGATGAGCAGAGTAGAAAAACATTTGATTAGGTATTTCAAGTCTCAATTTTAGATTTGACTATCAAACAATGGCTCAGTCATAAATAAGGAGCTCCATGATGTTCTGCTTCCTCAATTGAGAAGATAGGAAATAAGTGATACACTTTTTAGAGGGAATTCATGCAGTGGATGGGTTAGATCCAGCTGTCTTTAGGGATCCATCTGGCTCTCGGAGTCTGTGACCAGATGACCACTAAGGTTTCTTGTAGCTCAGAAAACAATGTGCTTGGAACATAATTTTTTTCCTATCTTCAACAGGTACATAGGTTACTGGTGTAAATTTTGCTTTTTTAATTCATTGCTGCTGATGTCTATTATTTATAGATGTCAAGTCTTTCATCAGGAATGCAACCCCAATAATAACGTTCTGGAAAAACATTTCGGTTTATAAGGAGTACACTGCAGTAGAAGTACAGCTCATCCATGAAACATTAGAAAATGCTGTCCCATTAGAAGTAACCTTTACCATCTACACTCTGGTGGTATTGATTTAGAGTCACATTTTAAGATAGCTAGCTGATGCTAGTTCTACATCTCAAATCCAAACAAAAAAATAAACAATCCAAAAGTACATTTTTATTAACAACAAAATGATTAGATGGTACTTTTAAAGTAGGCATTTAAACTCAATGCCTGAAAAACTGATGTGTGACGTTCAATTACATCTGAAGTTTTAAAAATATATCTTAAAAAAATCAAATATGGTGCACTGCAGTTTTTTTAAGTTACTTCCTTTATTTCAAAGTGTCAAAAAGCTAAAGATGCACACACATATGCTTATGTGTCTCAGAATTTAAAACTATGCAAAGAATTTATCTGTATGACTAAAAAATGAAGTATTTACACACTTCAGTGTAATGCTTAATGCTTATTTTTGAAATCTATTGCTGATGCTATGTTGAAAGAGCAATGACTCAACCAGAAAAATAGCAAAGGCTATCTTTTCTTTTCTAAAGTGCTTACTTGCAACCATACCCAAAAGCAATGGTTTTTAGAAATACATAACATTGAAAGGTGATCAAAGAGTCACTACTTACAGATTCAAATATGCCATTTTGTAACTTTGCATATGTAAACTGGTTTTATCTGCATTAATGAAAGATTGCTTTCAATGGCCCTCAACTATATGCTTCAAATCAAGACAGTGTTATTAGTATCAGCAGCATGAACAATGACAATGACAGAATAAACCCCAGCACATTTTAAATGGATCACAGCCCACTAGAAAAACTGTAACGGCTTTTGGATATGTTACATATCCAAAGATAAGCCTTCTTTTTCAACTCTACATACATAGTAAACATTAAAAAAAATTAAAAACACTTTCTTGCCTCTTTATAGAGCATTTTACTATATATGAAGGGATTAAAATTCTTGTACTATTTAACCTAATTCTTGTTTCTATACAGAGCAGGCTTCACATTCTCAACATTTAGAACAAAGCCTATTTCCACCAAGAAAGCAAGAAGGAATTAACAAATGAAATACCTAACACTAAAAACCTGAGGGAAAAAAACTGTGAACAATTCTGAAATGAAGCTTTTTTCTAGAAAGGTTGATACAAACATCCCAAAATAGAATTTGCATTCTGATAGTGAAATATCTGACTTCATTTCTATCATATCACATTTAACTGATTTAAATAATTTAGAAAAAAAACAGGCATCTTAACCTAACTGCTTTCTGTATCAGACTCATCTTAACTCATGCCCTCAACATGAACCATTCGACAGTCTTCTCGTGAGCACCCCCCACGTCCCTATTTTCTGAACCTTAAGGTTTTTTTACCCCTCCTCTCTCTCCCCTCCAAAAATCTCCATATATCCCAAGAGAATCTCCATTAAAAAAAAAAAAAATAACAACTTAAATACATATTGTGAGAATGCTACATTTGATTTAAAGTAGTAATAAATTATAAATTGCCAAATAACTTAATGTAATTCACAATGCAAATCCCTGGTAGAAAAAGAATCCATCTTGCCCTGAATATAATACAGCAGTCCAGTGATTTCAAATTATTTAAGAAATAAAGGCAAAAATAAGGTGTAAAATACAACACTATTTATAAAAGTTAAGTAAGAAACCAGTTACCGTAAATCTTTTTACAAAGATAAATGTAATGTGCCTTCCTGCTTCTAAAAATTGTTAGGGAGGTTTCTAACTAGTGGTTTCAAAAATCACTTAAAGTAAACTAGAGATTGAATTACATATTATTTGTAATGTATGACATATTAAATATATATATAAAACAATAATACTGCAATGGTAATTTAAATTAATCTTTGGACCTGCTACTTTTTGGCAAGTATATTTCTTTTTCAAAGTCTTTGCTATAATTAATTAATTTTTAAATGTTAGTTTTCAAAAACTTTGCTACTAAAATACTATATTAATAAGGAGATACCAGAAGTCTCAAGTAGTAATAATATGCCTACAAAACAAAACAAAGATTGTCCTTGCATCTTTTGTTATTGTAACAAATACTCTTTAAAATAGACAACATTACTTGGCCTGGAAATTAAAAATACCCAAACCCTTGAAAAAGGAACAAAAAAGGAAAGAAAAATTGAAAATCCTTATTTAAAAATAAATCTGAAGTCCTTGCATTTCTTAGGAACTTGACTTGTCAAATCAGTTTATCTTCTTTTGGACCAAGCTGCATCTCCTACCATTCACCCATGGAACAGGACGTTAATTCTCCGTTTTGTAGATTTCAGTTTGAATTTTCTTGAATGTTTGCAAAGCTGGTACTGGACTTGAGACGTTTGGCTAGATAAATCAAAAGTATTATATTTTAACTCAAATGTAATTCTCTAAATGTAATTATTCATTATTTTTATGTAAACTATAGTATTCATCTAATAATTCTATGTTTGAATCAGAATAGACTCAATCTTCTAAGAATTAAAACCCAAGTCTATTTTTTTCTACCAACCTCAAAAAACGTAACTTTGCTTGAAGCCACACATGACTTTGTTAGAAGCAGCACCAAATAAAACAGACATAATTTATATCATCTTGAACATCACAATCTCAAATATGTAATATAGGTTAGAGTATTCTACTTAAAAATTGTAAGTGTTACAAGGTACAATAATAAAATTGTATATTTAAAAGTCTAAGTTAGTAGGGTGCCTGGATGGCTCAGTTGGTTAGGCATCCAACTCTTCATTTCAGCTCAGCTCATGGTCTTTTTTTTTTTTTTTTTTTTTTTTTAACATTTATTTATTGAGAGAGAGAGAGCATGAACACAGGAGGGGTACAGAGAGACGGGGAGTCAGATTCCAAAGCAGACTCCAGGCTCTGAGCTGTCAGCACAGAGTCCGACATGGAGCTCAAACTCACAAACCGTGAGATCATAACCTGAGCCAAAGTCAGATGCTTAACCAACTGAGCCACACAGGCGCCCCAACAGCTCAGGTCATGATCTCATGGTTCGTGAGTTCAAGCCCTGCATCAGGCTCTGCACTGACAGAGGGATTCTGCTTGGGATTCTCTCTCTCTGCACCTCACTTGCTCTCTATCAAAAATAAATAAATATGTGGATCCTGAGAAACTTAACAGAAGACCATGGGGGAGGGGAAGGAAAAAAAAAAGGTTAGAGAGGGAGGGAGCCAAAACATAAGAGACTCTTTTTTTTAAATTTTTTTTTTCTTAATGTTTTTATTTATTTTTTAGACAAAGAGAGACAGAGCATGAGCAGGGAAGGGGCAGAGAGAGAGGGAGACACAGAATCCGAAGCAGGCTCCAGGCTCTGAGCCATCAGCACAGAGTCCGATGTGGGACTCGAACTCACAGACTGTGAGATCATGACCTGAGCCAAAGTCGGATGCTCAACCAACTGAGCCACCCAGGCGCCCCAAGACTCTTAAAAACTGAGAACAAACTGAGGGTTGATGGGGGGGGTGGGAAGGAGGGGAGGGGGGGTGATGGGGGCCACCTGTTGGGATGAGCACTGGGTGTTGTACGGAAACCAATTTGACAATTAATTTCATATTAAATAAATAAATAAATATTTTTAAAAAAGTCTAAGTTAGAAACCCAAATCTAGATTTCTCTTAAAATAATTCTATAATGTCAAAAAATTGTCAAAAAAAAGTTGAAAAAAACTTAAATGGCTTACAAAAAAAAGTTACATTGAGTTATATTACATGTGCACAGACACACAAATACATATGGCTGCTAATAAAATATGTGCAATCAATTTTGATTATGATGCTAATGGGACTGAATCATTAGGGTCAATAAAGGAAATCATGGCTATTTTGCTTGGTAATGTTTGTGCTTATAGTTAAATGTGAATGTTTCTCATGTTCCATAAATGAAAAACAATTGTGCCATAGTAAAAGTATCTTACATTGGATAACTAGGAATCTCTCTACTTCAGAGGCTTTTAACATGAGAGTAGAGGTTGTGGTCAGAAGGTCTGCAATGGGACCCAGGCATCTGTTTTTATGTTTTGTTTTAAAGCTCTGCAGACAATTCTGATATGTGTTCAAGGATGAAAACCAGTGTTCTGGTTTCTATCAGGGTCTCTGCTAACCACCACTCTAAGATGACAACATGACTTTCTGAACCAGTGTATTGCTTCAGGCTAAACTAAAGGGCAACTTAACCTAAAAAACTGCCTAAGCTAGAAGTCTACTCTTAAGCTTCTGTGGGTTTGGGAGACAAACTAAATCAAGAGGGTTTCTTCCTATGTTGTTTAAAATTACTAGAAATAATAGTTTCTCACTAATTACCAAGTTTATTAAACTAACCAGGTGCAATGCCAATGAGTACATGTATCTACAACCTCCTTGCTTCCTTATTCTCTAATAAATCCCTATATCCTTCAAAATTCTACTCCAGGGGATATAAAAGGAGAGGGGAGGGAAGGGGCGGGGAGGGGAGAGGAGAGGAGAGAAATTCTACCCCAGAGATCTAGGGATGAATTCCAACAGCCCTAATGCAGAGTTGGTCTTACTCTCTGTGGGCCAACCACACTGTATACCTTTAACTACATCGGTTGTAATAATTGGATTATGGTCAGTGTGTTCTTTGAGGGCACATATTGTGCCTTGTTCCTTTTTTTTTTTTTTTTAATCGCGAATTCCTACCACAGGACTTAATAAATTGGGGTATATAAAATTGTGACATAAAAAAAAAAAAAAATGTCCATGAGATAACAGCACAAGAATTGTTTGCTTACACTAGCATTTCCTTAAATTCATAAATCAATTCATAAACATGAAACATCACAGGTAATATGCAAAAGTTCTGTCAAGTTTTGGGAATATAATCTCAGAACCTTTAATTTATATTCAGGTACATTATGGAGATCATAAAAAGGAATTTCACAGGACTAGTTATTTTAAGGAACACACCCTAGGAAATGCTAACATTAGATACACGTTCTTTTATCCAACAAATATATTTGAGCACCTAATATAGGCCGGGTACTTTCTAGATACTGATATAGTGGTGAACAAGACAAAATCCTTGTTCTGATGGAGCCTCCAGTTGAGTCAGGAGAGCAAATAAGATAGAATATAAATGAAAAAGTTAAGTTAAAAAGTGTCATCACACATGATAGATATAGGAGAATTGAAAGAAGGATGTCTTAAGGATGGGGGTCATAAAATGTATCTTTGAATAAGTATCTTTGGCCTAAGACCTGGATGACAGGAGCCAGTCAAGGAAGGTAGAGAGGGCCAGTGTAAGAGCTTTGGGAAGGGGGCAGTGTGAATGAGTTTGGTGTCTGAAGGGAGCAAAAAGGCCAGGCTGCCTACATACAGCATCATGAACAAAGAAAGGAGTGGGTGTAGTGAGTTTAGAAAGGTAGATGGGGAGGGAGGGGCAGGTCACACATAGCTTAGAAAGCAGACCCTGGAAATATGTTTTGAGTTTATTCTAGATGCAACAGGAACACAGGAAGGTTTCAAGTGGGAGAAAAGCATAGTAAAATTTGTGTTTGAAAAATTACTCTACCCACTATATGAAGAATGGATTGTTGTGGGTCCAAAAAATGGAAGCAGGGATACCAGGTAAGGGACTCCTGCATTAGGGCAGATAAGAGATGGGATGGCTTGGGCTAAGGTATTAACAGTGGAGGTAGAGAAAAGATAATTTAAGATACATATTTGGAAGTACAGCTGTCAATACTTGCTGATGGAGTGAAAAAAGGTAGGGAAGAGAATATGGGAATAGGGAAATAATAAAGAAAAGTATTAAGAAAGTAAAGATAACAAGGTTTGTGGCTTGTACAAGCAGATGGATGAAAGTGACTTTGAAAAACCCTGATCAGAAGCAATAAGTATCTTCCACAGAGTTAAACTGATTTGCAAGGCAAATATGATGCTAAACTTTAAAAGTACACTAAGCCTTGAAAAAGAAAGTTTCTCAATAGTGAGGTCCCTGCAATATTTTGTTAAAACTGTAAGTAAGTACTTTTAGGACTCATTTATTACATATTTTATAGAATGCTAGCAATCTTTGAAAAGCTTTGCCAAATACACTCATATTACAGACTTTCCCCTTTATTAGCTAGCTTTTCAAGGTGACAAGACATTACAAATTCAGTTCAAGCTGATCTGTAAGTAGCTTTTTTTAGTTAAATATATTAGTGAGGTTAAATAAACTGTGAAGAAGAAAGGCTAGAAAGAAATTTATAAAGGAAAGAAATTTTATATCATAGGTTCCTAGACTAGGAATAATATTTAAGAGAAAAAAAAGCCTAACTTTTTTCTACAAAAGGCATTCTCTATTTTAAAAATTAAAATTATTAAGGGATAAGCCCATACCTTCATTCTGATCATAAACAAGAAACCCACTAGACTTAGAAGCCACTCGTCTTCAGCTAAATAGGAACTTCTAGTTAGTGCTTTTTCTGCTCTGCCCTATTTGATGGGGAATATGTGTGAGCACGTGCTGTATGTGAAGTAATGTCCTTGCAACTACAATTCCAATTTATTCATAAACAAATTGTCTGTGTGTTCACTATAGTTTCTCCCTGCCTTTTTAGGTGGCTTTCTAGGTGGCTCCACCACAGCTCTGATGGGCCTGAGAGCTGTCCACCTCTCCCTACCATGGCTGTTCAGGTCTGCAAAACCTTTGTTGCTATTCTTCTGTTGTTGCCTACCTAATTCCAGAGCTAGCTCTCTCAGTTAAAACATCTGAAAAGATACTGTATGTTGACTTTTGATTATTTGTACTTATAGACTTCTTACACATCTCTCCTATTAGTAAGTATTTACTGTAAAATTTGAAGCAGAGAGCTGTTTTAGTCTAATACAGTTTGAGTTTTCAGAGTATACATCGTTTCTAAAACAGGCTTAAGTTTTTAAAATACAGGTTTTAGTTAAATAAATAAACAGTCGTAAAAAGAAACTTACGTAGAATGAGTTTCCGTTTCTTTTGTTCTGAGTGAAGAAAGCTACTAAGGTAGAAGACAATGGGTAGAAAGAGAATGAATACAGAAACAGCAATTACAGGCACTGTGTCACTGCAAGGGACAGAACAATTGAAAGTTCGACTCCAAAGTTTTCGAGTAATGTTCATCTGGAACGATAGCAAATAAAATTACTTTCTTTTACATTTAATTTGTCTTCAAGTCATACAATTATTTTATTAGTAAAATAACAGGCATCCAGAATTTAAAACTAAATATACATCCCTAAAAAATCTATTGATAGTTGAGGATAATTTCTTCTGCCCAGGAAATTAGCTAGTTTACAATCAGTCACTGTATAAGTTTATATCATACAGAAATTTCATATTCTAAATTCATAACACTATCCAAAGAATATCAGCCTTTCACAGATCTCAGAGAACTTGTATCAACAGAAATATGGTTAGACCATGCTTCATTCATTAAAGAAGATTTAAAAGGGTAACAATGTAAGGTGATGGATGTGTTAATTAACTCGACTGTGGGAGTCCTTTCACAATGTATATGTATATCAAATTATCACGTTGAACACTTTAAATATATTACAATTTCATTTGTCAATTATATCTCAATAAAACGGGGGGAAAAGGCTCACAAAAACAAATTTTTTTTATGTTACATGTGTAATCTCACTGAGCTTGTTTCAATATTTTTAGAATGAAAATAAAAACATCAACTAAATATGTAAATACAGCTATTCTTCAAGAGATGATATCTATGAAATGTTTAGTACCTTACCTAAGATATTATGAAAGATTCATATGGCAAATAATTGTTTAAGTCCATAATATCTAATGAATCATGGAAACTTTTTTAGGTAGTATTTCATTTAGCATCATACATTAAAAACAGATATATTTAGGGGCAGCAATACCCCATTTTCATTGAGCTCACAGTTTCTGTCAAACATGGTAAGTGATATAAGGAAACTATCAAATTTAATGTAGAAAACTGTTCTTGCCTGAATTTTGAGATATGGTTTGCAAATGGTGCTTTGTATGTTTACTGTAAGCTTTGCTTACTGTAAGAAGGACGTTCTAAAAACAGGCAGTCATGTTGATTTCCTATGTAATCCAACCTTTGTCAGGGAATCAATATTCATCTTTCTTCTTCATTTTAAAAATGATGAAATAGACTATTATTCTTAAAATAAATATTTAGTATTTACTGAGAGCCTACTAGAAGCAGGTACTCTTCCAGACATTAGAAAAAGCAGTAAAAAAATAAAAATCCCCATGGTATACCCATTTTAAGTTGACAATAAGTGCTTTTTGCCATCACAAATATTATTGATCCACCATAGTTCACTCTGAGCTGCTATTCATATTCATCATTCTCAACCATTAAGTTTATTAACTCTGACCTTTAGTTCTCTACTTTTAGCCAGTAATTCCTATTTCCTTTGATGCCTCAACCCTCAGGCACCATATTCCCATAAAAAGGCATGATCGCCATCTAGTGGTGCCCACATGAAGGCCGACTATACAGTGGAGGAAAAATCTTTTTTGTTAACCATTTAATCAATATACATTACTAAAGGCCTACTATATGCTTGGCACTGTTCTAAATACTGGACAGTAAACAGAAAAGGACAGGAGGTCCTTTTCCTCATGTGGCTTATAGTTCAGTGAGAGGTAACAGACTGTAAATAAGTAAACAAAAATTTCAGATGATAACAGATATAAAGAATAAAAGCAATGGGATAGGAAGCAATTCAAAAATGCCTTCAGAAACACATGGTAGCAGGGCACCTGGGTGGCTCAGTCAGTTAAGCGTCTGACTCTTGATTTCGGTTCAAGTCAGGATCTCACAGTTTGTGAGACTGAGCCCAGCGTTGGGCTCTGTGCTGACAGCACAGAGTCTGCTTGGGATTCTCTCTCCCTCTCTGCCTCTACCCCCCTCAGCTGTTCTCTCTCTGGAAATAAATACATAAGCTTACAAAAAGAAAAAAAAGAAAAAAGAAAAAAGAAACACATAGTAGCAAAACCAGAGACTTCTTGAATCAGCAATAGCACACAAGAAATTGAAATGTAAACATATAACACCCATGCCTCTGAAAATGACACATATTATCAACCTTAAAACACCAAACGTACCAAATTGTCAACTCATTTATGAAGTACTTGATTAATGTTCATTTTAGTTTGACAGATCAGGATATTCTAAAACTCTACTACTTTATAACTAGTTATTTCTGGTTGAAGACAGCATATACAGATTCCAATATACCTCTAAAGGGGATAATACTACTGAAGGCACAATCAACAACACTGCAAAATATGCATCATATCACAAGTAAAGTACTTACTGCATCTTCCACATCAATGCATAAATGTGTTCCAGATTCAGCCTTATTTTCAAGTTCATTCATTTTTTGCATTTCATTGTATAGACTACTCAGAGTTTTGTATGCTTCACGACAGTTTTTGCAAACTTCTGAATAATTCCTTAACTGCATAAGACTGTGTACGCTCACCTAAAACATCAAAGGCACATTTAATACACACAATAAACATTACATCTCTTTTAACATAAGCTATTTGACCTCCTAGCAGACAGGAAACACTATAGCACATCAAAGTACTGAGCTGTGTGATGTTAGACAGGTTACTAAATCACTCTGAGCCTGTTTTATCATCTATAATATATTGCTACCACTACCTGTATTATAGGTCTCAAGGATTAGAGAAGCACGCACATAGCAAAATATTTTCGCACTTTCTAGTTACCCTTAAATTTTGAAAACCACTGCACTAGTCGCTGGTAAGTGAGAACAATAGCTCTGATGCCAAATTACTAATGTCTAAATCCCCCAAATGTCTTAAATCATCTGGTCATTTATATGGCTGCTCTCATCTATCCTACTCTCACAGAATAAACCAAATATGCCATTCCCTGTGCTGACTTCAACACTGAAGTCTGCCTCATTGAGACAGAAGGCACTTTATTAATGCGGAAGGAAAAGGCACCAAAACTACATCCCCACTCAACCCTCTTATGTCAAGGCTTATAATCCAGACCTCTCTAGTCAACAAAAAGGGACTAATGCCAAAGGATTATATAACCTAAAATGAAGGTAGTGGATATAATATGTAAGCTATTACGTTGCTGAATCGCAATCTTTTCCATTTCCGCGACTGACACTTGTCTTTTCAAGAGCAAGTTTGCTAACCAGTCAGTTCACAACTTTGCCTTCTCTTCCCTTATTCATTACCTTGTAGCCTGAAGAAATGATATTAACTGAATATTGGAATGAAAGAGAAAAGAAACAATTAAAGGAAACTGATGCAGCCCCCACAATGTTACCCCCCCACCATCTATTTGACAGAGAAACTAAGTCTCCCTTTAGTTCTGCCACAAGAACTAGCACATGGCCTGTTTTTCACAAAACAATTGTGCATTTCGCTAAATGTGTTCAAGCAAAAATTGAGCACAGAACTTTGATGGTGGAGTATAATTTAGCCATTCATATGAAAATTTAAAATGCATATATCTTTTGACAGAGCAATTTCACTTCTGTTAAAGTCATACAAATACTCAAAAAAGACATGTTTGTAATAGTAAAATACTGAACCAAAAATCTCCATCAACATAGGGACTGACTGAATAAACGGTGGCATAGCCAAACAATAAAAAGACCTACAGTGTTTAAAAGGAATGAGGAAGCGGGATTCTAGAAAGAGGATGATATTAGCACATGCCTTGTGTCCTGACTTCTTCACAAGATTCAAGAAAAGAAAGGTAAATCCAGGCACTTGAATAGCAACTTAAATACAAAGGTATGACATGCAAGTCTCACATCACAGGAAGGTTGTATTGTAATATCAGCTACTATACCAGTCCCAGAGAAACTAACCAGAACCACAGTCTCTTGTGAACCTCTATCCCCTGCAGCCAGCCATCCACTGGGCTCTAGAGATGCAAGAGGCTAGAACAATAGCCCTACCCTGTCTGCAGACCCAGCCAGAAAAAGGAGCCTTTTCACAGCCACCAAGACAGTCCAGGTTTTCAGAGAAGCCACCTGCAAACGCTTACTACCCAAAATGGATCCGGTCTGGAATGTAAACCCATTTTCCCGCCCAAGCACTGAGTGCGGAGCCACTGCCACAGACAATGTCACCAATTAGGCTGCTTCCCTTTTGACCTCAAACTTTTTAGTTGTGTTCTTTCCAGTTTGTCTCTAGGCTCAGGCAGAAGACCCTGAGGGCAAAGTATCTCCAGAGGGGAACTTAAACTACCCCCTGAAGCAATAAGGGCGGCCCTGAGCCTATAAAACACTGCCCATGATTGACTCCAGGACGATGAGGATGATGATCAATTTGACCTTCACTTCCTGCCTGCACTACCCACCCATCTTTGCCCCACATTTTCCTTATGTAAACCTGGAAGTATTTTCAGCACTTTGGAGACAGTCTTTGGGATGCTAGTGGGCTGTCTTCTGGACATTGGCCTCATAGAAATAAATTCCTTTCCTGTTTCATCACCAATCAGTCTCTCTGACTTTGGAATTTGTCAGCAGCAAATGGCCGGCCCTGGTCTGTTTGGGACCCCCGGAGCCAGGTGCTCTTGTACCCTGGCTACACCACTCCTAAGCTGGCTCCCCTCTCCTTTTAAACACATGGGCGCGTGCACACACACACCCTACCTATGAAACACTGGAGTTCTTTGGGGCCCCTTTATTATCACTATAGCTTCACTCATTCACATTTGGTCTCATGACTTTAAACACCATCTGTACCTGATTTGATGATGGCCAAATCTGTATCTCCAGCTCACACCTCTCCCAAGCTCCAAGTTCACATATAATGTTATTTGACATCTCAACTTAGGTGTTCAATAGCTATTTTGTATTAACTTGCTCAAAACAGAATTCTTAATCCTCAATCCCTTACAACCAGTCTTTCTAGTGGCCCCATCATACTCTCGGATACTCTAGGATAGTCCTGCTTCTTCTTCCCTCTCTGATCAGCCACCACAAATCTCAGGAATTACCCAATCTATCAGCAAGCCCTGTTAGATATACTTGCAAAATATATTCTGAACCAATCTGCATTTCTCCAACATTACAGCCAGGACCCCAGTCCACACCATCTCTCTCTCCTGTGACAGCATCCTAAATAAGTTCCTCCTTTCCGTTCTTGCCCAGGTTCAACTGAGTTTCTCCACAGCGCAGCCAGAGTACTATTTTAACATGCAATTCATATCATGTCACATTCCTGCTTTAAATGGGTTCCCATTGTGCTCAGAATTCAGTCCATATTTCTTCCTTTGTTCTGCACAGCTCTACAAGATTTGGCCTCTGCCTATCTCCCCGTATCTCATTCACATATGCTCACTGTGCTCCAGCCAAACGGGCCTTCTTCTTATTCCTTGCACATACCAAGCTCATTCTCTCTCCCAAGGCCTTTATCCTTACTTCTAAGGGAAGCATTCTTCCCATGGCTGACTCTATGTCAAAATTTAGATTGTCTCAAAATTCACCTACTCAGAGGTACTCCCTGCCCACCCTCTCTAAAGTAGCACATTACACCCCTTTCCAGGACTCAGTACTCTTAATGATCTCATTTCTTTGTTATTAGTCTTACCCCTACTAGGACATAGTTCAGAAGAACAGAAATCTTAGCTGTATTGTTTACTGCTCTATCCTCAGTGCCCAGAACACTACCTCCTGGCACGTATCAGTGCCAATTAAATATTTGTTGAATGAATAAGTGAGTGCATAGTGCCTGCTTGAGGGAATTTCTGAAAGTCAAGCTATAGAAACCAAACTCTATATGGAGAGAGAGATTTCTTTCAGCCCTCCCAACCCGGTACAACCATCTTATCACACTGACCACATGAGCACATAAGAAAGTAAGATGAGCCTAACACTAGACATAAAAAGAAAACAAAATAAATTAAAAAAAAAAAAAAAGCAAATAAAGTGATTCTAAGTGCAAATTAAACCTAGACATCAGAATAAATGCCCTAATGAAAAAGAATTCATTCAGCATATAGGAGAGAACTTTTAAAAATTAATTACAGCTCCAGGTATGAAATAAATGTCCATGAGTCCATATTGATATAAATAAATAAATGTGGAAGAAGTGGCAAATCTTCCTTACAGAAGATTTCTAAATAATTTAAGCAAACACTCACTCCTCCAGGACTTAGATCTTAATTTCCCCATCCCCATTCTTGTCACTTAGGAACTTGCTTCCAAAGAATAGAATATGGAAAGAGGAAGAAAAAGGTAACTTTGAGTTAAAGAGACCTAGAAAACACTACCCTGTCCAGGTGATCAAGATTAACATAATCAGGGATAAATCATGGTGACAGCACGTACCTCTGACAGGATGTGATGAGAAAGGCACTTCACTTCTGTAGTGTTCTTCCCCAAAACCTATAGTCCCAGTGTAACCATGAAAGAAACATCAGACAAACCCAAACTGGGGGACATTCTATAAAATATGTGGCCAGTACTCCTCACAATTATCAGTCATGAAAAACAGGGAAAGATTGAGAAACTGTCATAGACCACAAGAGCTAAGTGTGGTGTGATGGGAAATAGGTATTTCGCCTTTGTCTCCGGTTCCTGGCACTGGGATATCCCCAGTGATGAGAGCCTTTTGTATGCTAATGCATGACTGGTGGCTGGGCATCCCTACATAGCTTCAAGCTAAAGGCTGGTCACCAGAAAGACCAAAGCATGATTGGGTGTTGGAACTTTTAGCCCCACCTCTGACCTCTGAGGAGGGGAGAGGAGCTGGAGACTGAGTTAATCACCAGTAGCTGAGGTAATTAATCATGCCTACATAATGAAACCTTCACACACACACACACACACACACACACACACACACACCCCTCAATGTTACAAGAGCTTGCTTCTGGGTTGGTGCATACAGCGATGTGCTGGAAGAGTGGTATCCCCAGCAGGGCATGGTAGCCCTGCACACACACCCCTCCCTCACACCTTCACCTACACATCTCTTCCACTTGAGCTATTTCTAACTTGTATCCTCTGTAATAATCAGTAAACATAAGTAAAAAGTGTACCTGAGTTCTGTGAGTCATTTAGCAAATTACTGAACTTGAAAGGGGGCAAGTTGTGGGAACCCCTTGACTTTGTAGCCAAGTCGAACGCAAGGGTAGGTAACCTGGGCACTTTGTGATGGGCATCTGAAATAAGGGCTTCTTGTGAGACTGAGCCCTTAAATCTGTGGAGTCTGACATTAATTCCAGGTAGTTAGTATCAAAATCGAATTGTAGGACACCTAGTTGGTGTCAGAGAATCAGAGAATTAGTTGTTGGTGTGGGAAAATCACTACACACTGGACATCAGAAGCGTCGTGAGTAAAACTAACTCACTTAAGGAAACAGAACAACTAAATGCAATCTGGAAATCAGGATGGAGAAGGAAGGACTTTACTGGAGAAACTAGCGAACACAAACTCTAGTTTAGTTAGTGGTAATGCACCAATGTTGGTTTTTCAGTTGTGACAAATGTACTATAACAATAGTAGATGTTAACAGAGTGGAAACTGAATGAGGGGTATATGGGAACATTCTGTACTATCTTTGTAATTTTGTTCTAAATCTACTATTATTCTAAAATTAAAACTTGAAAACTCTTTAAAAAGCAAATAATATGTCATCATATCTACAACTTATTTTTTTCCAACTTAATTTAAAATGCTTCAGCAAAAAAACTAAACATATCTGCACGTATATAAAGCAAATATGACAAAAAGTTGGTAATTGTTGAATCTAGATGATATGAGTCTTCATTGTAACACTCTTTCAACTTTTCTGTGAGTTTTAAATCTTTTCATAAGAAAAAGACTGAAAAAATAATGCATATCATTTGTCACATTTATCTGCAAAGATCTGAGATAAAATAAAATCAGCCTGCCTCTTGAAAAAAATAGAAGTCCTGAAAGGTAAAAGAGACTATATTAAAAATAATTGCTTTAAACTAGTATATACTTAGTAAAAGTGAGAGACTAAATATATGTGTAAAGAGATATTTACAAATAATCTGGCATTTGATTTCTTTCATCTGTATTTCCCAATGTTTACCTACAATAGAATAAAGCAAATAACATAGCTTATTCTTGAAACAGTAAGAAAAACAGCACCTATTAGAGCAATAAAAATTCTTGAAAATTAAAAAATACCTCACAACAGAAGAAATTAATATAGAAGCAGTGAAAAGTAGAATGCAACACTGAGGATATAATTAGTGATTCAGACAAGGACCTCTCCTAGAACACAAAAAGAAAAGCCAGAGAGACAGAGAGAGAGAGAGAGAGAACGGGAGAAAGTGAGAAAACTTACTTAAGAGAAAGAAGATAAGGGGCATGGAGGAACCAGACCCAAAAGATTCAGTATATCTGTAATAGGACTATTATAAGGAGAGAAAGGGCCAGGTAGGGCGAAGTAAAAGAAAAACTAAGTAAAAATTACCTATAAATGAAAACAATTCAAATTGGCATTGATTTCTATCTGAAACACTAAAGATAAAGGAGAATAATTCATAGAGAACTGAGAAAAAAGAATTATGATTCTAGAATCGTAAACCTAGCCAAGCTATTACTCACATGTAAGGGAAACAAATGGACATTTTCAGACATGCAAACATTTAGAAAGTACATCTCCCATATCCTTCTAACACAATATATAAAGTAGTAGTCTAGTCGAACATCAAAACTCAAAAAAAAAGGGAAAGATATAGAAAGGCCTGGAAAAGATAGCAAGCACAGAAACAGTAAAATATGAATAACTGCTAATAGAATGGTTATTGGGGCAGGTAAGGGGTTTTGAAAAAGATATATTTCAAATTTAATAAAAATGAGTTTTAAATTGCAGAGTATTTATATAAATTATGGGATATGGGATTCTATCTTGATCTAGGAAGACTATTGTGATAGAGAACTACAAATTCAAATATACTTCTTTAAAAAGTTAAAGAAAAACACTATGATGGCAGAATAGGATATATGAAATTTAAATTACAAATAGAGAAAAAGAAGTTGAGAAACAGGTCATTCCAATAAAAGTCAAGAAAAAGGAAAAAAACCCCAGAAAATAGAAAAATGGGTGGCAGGAATTAGACCTAAAATAATAGCACAATACATGTGAATTGGTCAAATTCCTCTATTAAAGACAGACTCTATATCAAATACAAAATAAAATCCATACATACATGCTACTTATATCAGAAATATTTCTTAATTATATAAAAAAGATTAAAAATGAAGAAATAAACAGAGATATAGGAAACATGCAAATAAAAAACAACAGGGGTGGCAACATTAGTGTTAAAGTAGAATTCAAGGCAAAAGCATTCAGTTGGATAAAGATAAATATCTTACATAAATATTTTATATATTTATAACAAAAATACAATCTAAAAAGACATCAAACTCATAAACCTTTATAATCCCTACAACACAGCAACAAAATAATAAAATTAATACTTTCACAAGCACAAGGTAAATTCATCCAAAATAAAATCACATGTAGAAACTTAGGGATAGCATACATAGACAGATAGAAATTTAAGTAACAGAACCTGCCTGAGTTTCAGCAGGGCACTTGGTCACCTAGCTAGATATGGTTATTGACTACATTCTTATCAATGAGACAAAAACATAAATGACACAGGAATTTCTGTGAAACTTCCTGAAAAGGAAACTCCTTGCCCTTCACTTTCTTTCTTTTGCCATTCTCACAGGATTAAATGGGGTCCTGGCTGAAAGCCTCCTAAAACAACTCCTTAAACGAGGGGGGAGCACAAAGGGACAAGAAACATAGGTCCCAGAATCACCCTGTGGAATACAGCTGCCTATCGTCTACCTGTGGACCATTTCATTCTCTTATTTGTGATAGTTATTTGAGGTCTCTGTTATGGCACCTTTGCTTATATTCTTCATAATATACTAACAAATTTAACCTAAAAGTAAATAAACAAATAAGTAAAAAAAATCACTTTGCATCCTATACACATATTCTTTTCAAATGCCCATAAAACATTTTTTAAAGGTTTTTAATAACTGATTATTACATCACAAAGATATCTCAATTAGTTCCAAAATGTACATAGGCTATACTTACTGGTCACAATTTTAATGAAACTTGAGATGTACAAATGCAAATAAACCAAAGAAATCACATCACTCCTATTAAAAAAAATAATTTTTTTTTAACGTTTATTTATTTTTGAGACAGCGAGAGACAGAGAGAGAGGGAGACACAGAATCTGAAACAGGCTCCAGGCTCTGAGTGGTCAGCACAGAGCTCGACGCGGGGCTCGAACTCACAGACCGTGAGATCATGACCTGAGCCGAAGTCGGACGTTTAACCGACCGAGACACCCAGGCGCCCCCAAAAAAATAATCTTCCAAAGAACTCTTAAGTCAAAGAACAAATCAAAACTAAAATTAGAAATTTAGAAATAAAAAGCAAATACAATGCCTTTATATGAGAATCTTATTATTGGAAAGACCAAAGTTATAAACTTACAATCTGCAAATTATTTTATTGTTGAGCAAAAAAAAAGCTAGAAATACATTGACCATTCAATTCAAAGAACTAGAAAAATGACAAAATTAACCAGAAAATATAGGAGGAACTAATAAATGCAAAAGCAAAAATAAACACATTAAAAAAAAACAAAATCAGAAACCAATAAATAAAACCAAACACAGGTTTTCAGAATGATCAACAAAAATGAACATACCTTTAACAAGCCTAAAGAAAACTCAAGGGGAAAACGCACAAAACAGCATTTGGAATAAGAAAGGGAATGTAGCTATATATATGATAGAAATTTTAAGGAGTAATCTGTTACTAAATGCAACATGTTATCCTGGAATGGATCCTTAAACAGAAAAAAGGACATTAGTGGGAAAAATGGTGAAATCAATAAAGTCTGGCATTTAGTTAATAGCTATGTACCAACATTGATTTCTTAGTTTTGACAAATATACCATGGTAACATAGGGTTAACATTTGGGGAAACTGGGTCAGGAATATACAGGAATTCTTTGCATTACCGATGCAACTTTTCTGTAAATCTAAAATCATTCCAAAATAAAACATTTTAAAAGAAAGTAACCACCGAAAATCTGGAGCGGGGGAAGAAAAGATATCATTCACAATGGCACCAAAAATAATATAATACCTTGGAATAAACTTCCGAAATGTATAACACCTATATGAAATTTAAATAAATCAGTAAAACTACTAGAGGGCATGAAAAAAATAGAGAATAAAGGTGGTTGCCAGAGGCTAGAGGAGGAAGACATGGAGAATCATTGCTTAATGGGTACAGACCTGCAGTTCGAAAAACTTCTAGAGATGGTTGGTGGTGATATTTGCACAACAATGTGAGTGTACACTTAAAAATGGTAACATGGTAAATTTTATATTCTATTTTACCATAATAAAAAAAAATAGATAATATACCATATTCCTAGATAGGAAAGCTCAGTACCATAAACATGTCAATTCTTTCCAAGTGATGAATCTAAAATGTAATGTAATTGTAATAAAATCACAAAATGATTGATTTTTTTAACTTGGTTCTATAATTCATTTCATGGATTTATTTAGCTAACTGGGACAGTTCAGAAGCCATCAGGAAAAACTAATGACCTATGCCTCGCATCTCACACCAAAATAAATTTCAGCTAGAGATAAGATGTTTTAACACAGAAAATGAAACCATAAAATTACTAAATCACAGCAATTTAAAAAATTATCTCAAAAGTGGGAAAATCCTTCTAATGTGACATCAAGTCTACAAGCTATTACAATTTTTTGATAAATCTGATAATATAAAAATTAAAATTTTCTTTGTAACAAAAAGGAAAACACAATAAAAAAAAACCCCAACAAACTAGGATAAAACATTTGCAACTAACATCCCAGCAAAATGCTAATTTTCCTAAAACATTCATCAGAACACTAGTCTCTTAAACCAAAGAGTAACCAACTGGTCAAATAGACTTGGTAAACACTGTACACAAAAATTACCATTTGGTCAACATAGTATTGGAAGCCTTAGCCTCTGCAATCAGACAACACAAAGAAATAAAAGGCATCCAAATCGGCCAGGAGGAGGGCAAACTTTCACTCTTCGCAGATGACATGATACTCTATATGGAAAACCCAAACGATCCACCAAAAAATTGCTAGAACTGATTCGTGAATTCAGCAAAGTTTCAGGATATAAAATCAATGCACAGAAATCGGTTGCATTCCTATTCACCAACAATGAAGCAACAGAAAGAGAAATCAAGGAATCAATCCCATTTACAGTTGCACCAAAAACCGTAAAAACCTAGGAATAAATCTAACCAAAGAGGTGAAAAATCTATACTCTGAAAACTATAGAAAGCTTATGAAAGAAACTGAAGAAGACACAAAAAAATTTAAA
This sequence comes from Panthera pardus, assembly GCF_024362965.1. NCBI lineage: Eukaryota > Metazoa > Chordata > Mammalia > Carnivora > Felidae > Panthera > Panthera pardus. The sequence goes on along the minus strand of NW_026526732.1, from coordinate 54,226,369 downwards.
AAGATTCCATGCTCCTGGATAGAAAGAACAAATATTGTTAAAACGTCAATACTACCCAAAGCAATCTACATATTCAGTGCAATCACTATCAAAATAACAACAGCATTCTTCATAGAGCTAGAACAAACAATCCCAAAATTTGTATGGAACCAGAAAAGACCCCGAATAACCAAAGCGATCTTGAAAAAGAAAACCAAAGCAGGAGGCATCACAATCCCAGACTTCAAGCTATACTACAAAGCTGTCATCATCAAGACAGTATGGTATTGGCACAAGAACAGACACTCAGATCAACGGAACAGAATACAGAACCCAGAAATGGACCCACAAATGTATGGCCAACTAATCTTTGACAAAGCAGGAAAGAATATCCAATGGAATAAAAACAGTCTCTTCAGCAAGTGGTGCTGGGAAAACTGGACAGCAACATGCAGAAGAATGAACCTGGACTGCTTTCTTACACCATACACAAAAATAAACTTAAAATGGATGAAAGACCTAAATGTAAGACAGGTAGCCATCCAAATACTCGAGGAGAAAGCAGGCAAAAACCTCTTTGATCTTGGCCGCAGCAACTTCTTACTCAACACGTCTCTGGAGGCAAGGGAAACAAAAGCAAATAAAACTACCAGGACCTCATCAAAATAAAAAGCTTCTGCACAGCAAAGGAAACAATCAGCAAAACTAAAAGGCAACTGACAGAATGGGAGAAGATATCTGCAAATGACATATCAGATAAAGGGTTAGTATCCAAAATCTATAAAGAATTTATCAAACTCAATACCCAAAAAACAGACAATCCAGTGAAGAAATGGGCAAAAGACATGAATAGACACTTCTCCAAAGGAGACATCCAGATGGCTAACAGACACATGAAAAAATGCTCAACATCACTCATCATCAGGGAAATACAAAGCAAAACCACAATGAGATACCACCTTACACCTGTCAGAATGGCTAACATTAACAACTCAGGCAACAACAGATGCTGGTGAGGATGCGAAGAAAGAGGATCTCTTTTGCATTGTTGGTGGGAATGCAAGCTGATGCAGCTACTCTGAAAAACAGGATGGAGGTTCCTCAAAAAATTAAAAATAGAACTACCCTACGACCCAGCAATTGCACTACTAGGTATGTATCCAAGGGATACAGGTGTGCTGTTTCGAAGAGACATATGCACCCCAATGTTTATAGCAGTACTATCAACAATAGCCAAAGTATGGAAAGAGCCCAAATGTCCATCGATGGATGAATGGATAAAGAAGATGTGGTATATATATACAACGGAGTATTACCCAGCAATCAAAAAGAATGAAATCTTGCCACTTGCAACTACATGGATGGAACTAGAGGGTATTATGCTAAGCAAAATTAGTCAGTCAGAGAAAGACAAATATCATATGACTTCACTCATAAGAGGACTTTAAGAGACAAAACAGATGAACATAAGGCAAGGGAAACAAAATATGAAAACAGGGAGGGGGACAAAACATAAGAGACTCTGAAATGTGGAGAACAAACAGGGGGTTACTGGAGGGGTTGTGGGAGGGGGGATGGGCTAAATGGGTAAGGGGCATTAAGGAATCTACTCCTGAAATCATTGTTGCACTATATGCTAATTTGGATGTAAATTAAAAAAAATAAAATTAAAAAAAATTACCATTTGGAATTCTACAACATACATTAATTAGTCCACTAACGTTCTAAAGTCCTGTAGTAAAGCATTTCCCAACCTTATTAGAACACTCACTAAACCTTTTTTTATAGGCCATGTATTAATCACACTTTGCAGAATATATTTTGGGAACTGCTTATCTAATAGTTCTTATTCTCATGGAAATTCATAATTCTGTGTTATCACATTTATTAAAGAGGAATCATATATACCTATATACTAAACATGTTTACATCTATTTGTGGGGATTACTTACCTGCTAAGCAAATTTCAAACCTAGGATTTTATCAGAGTTCTAACGTCACCCCTTACCACCACCAGGAAAGTTCCAATACCAACAGTCAAGGGTCAGAGGTGGAGAAAACAAAACCAATAAGGGCAGGTTTCTTCTTTTTTTTAATATTTTATTTTTTGGGGCACCTGGGTAGCTCAGTCAGTTAAGCTTCCGATTCTTGAGTTCAGCTAAGATCATGTTCTCACCGTCATGAGATCAAGCTCCCCATCGCTTGCTCTCTCAAAAAAAAAAAAAAGTAAGTACTCTCTATACCCAATGTGGGGCTTGAATTCACAACCCTGAGATCAAGAGTCACAAGCTCTAGCAACCCAGCCAGGAGCCCTAAGGGTAGGTTTCTTAAAGGGTACCTTTTACATTATAATTCAATATTCAAAGCTACTTTACTAAACAGTGCCTTTAAAAGTAGGTAAAATATATTTCAGCAAATATTAAGGCAAAGAATAAGCTGCCTGTAGACAGAATCATATACTGCATAATACCTTTTGCATAAACAAAGTCAAGGTAAATTACTGTCAGAACAACATCGTGTTTTTATTAAACAATGACAGACCTAAGTTATTGTGTTCCATACTCAGTGTCTCATTGGATCTTCACTACAAAATACTTGAAGGCAGGCAGGATAAATTTTGCTGTTCCCACCTTACAAGTAAGAAAACTAAAGTTTTGATGATTTGCCTAAAGGCTAGTAATGTAAGAATTTAGCAGATATCCAGGTCCACTTACTCTTCTACATTGTATGTCTAGATAAATATCAATAATTAATGGTAAAACATTTTTAAAATTATTTATTACTCATTTGTACAAGGCATCATTTTAATTTCAAGTATCATATATAAAATACCTGAAGGTTATGCTCAAAGCAGGTCAAAGTGTGATTAAATAGACTGAGGAAATATAGCGTGCTATTTGACAATTCTTCACTTGTGTTCGTTAAACAATCTGTCAAACAAACAAAAACGTATATTAATATATCTCAAGCAACAATTACAAACTGTCATTTATCTCTCAAGCTATCATCTTCTGTTTCAAACTATAGTAATTCTTTATTCAAACAAGCATTATGTGTTCCACATACATGAAGCTTACCCCTTTTAGTTTCTAAAAGATATTTTTTCATATCATAAACATTTTCACAAAAATCTTAATCACATATTCTCCTCTCTCTATAAAAACAATATACCAGAGCAACTGTAGCTTAGTTGGTTAAGTGTCTGACTCTTGGTTTTGGCTCAGGTCATGATCTCACGGTTTCGTGGGTTGGAGCCCTACATCAGGCTCTGTGCTGACAGCACTGCAGAGCCTGCTTGGGATTCTCTCTCTCCCTCTCTCTGCCCCACCCCCCACCCACACTGTCTCTTTTTCAAAATAAGTAAACTTTAAAAATTAAAAAAAAAAAAAACACTACATCAAATAAAATTTAAATTGATTTTTGATATGTTACAAAGTCTTAATCGTGAACATCAGTTATCAAATACTGACTTAAGCGCACTTAGTGCTGTGTAGGCATAAAGACTGTGTATCCGGGGCGCCTGGGTGGCGCAGTCGGTTAAGCGTCCGACTTCAGCCAGGTCACGATCTCGCGGTCCGTGAGTTCGAGCCCCGCGTCAGGCTCTGGGCTGATGGCTCGGAGCCTGGAGCCTGTTTCCGATTCTGTGTCTCCCTCTCTCTCTGCCCCTCCCCCGTTCATGCTCTGTCTCTCTCTGTCCCAAAAATAAAAAAATAAAAAACGTTGAAAAAAAAAAAAATTAAAAAAAAAAAAAGACTGTGTATCCTACATTCATTTAATCTAAATTCATATGCTTTTTGATCCTGTTTTGTGCCAAATACAGTAGTTCTGTGTCTCTTCCATCTTCACTAGTGAGTCATTTACTGCATCTAACAGGATCAACCTTTTAAAATTTGCTCTTTTGGACTGGATATTGTATGTAAGCAATGAATCACAGGAATCTACCCCCAAAACCAAGAGCACACTGTATACAGTGTATGTTAGCCACCTTGACAATAAATTATATTTAAAAATAAATAAATAAAATTTTGAACAATAAAATAAAATAATATAAAAAATAAAATAAACTTTGTTCTTTTGGAACACCTGGGTGACTCAGTTGAGTCATGTTGAGCACCTGACTCTTGATTTCGGCTCAGGTCATGGTCTCAAGATTTGTATGATCGAGCCATGTGTCAGGCTCTGAGCTGGCAGCACAAAGCATGCTTGGGATTCTCTCTCTACCTCTCTGTATGCCCCTGCCCTGCTCATGCACACATGCTCTCTCTCTCAAAATAAATAAACACTTAAAAATAAATAAACCTTAAAAATAAATACATAAATAAATAAATTTGGTCTTTCAAATCTATTGTGAGTTATGGGAACAGAGAAACTAGCTGGTAAGAATTTTGCCTAAAAAATACTGATAAAGGGGCTTCAAGTAAAGTCTGGAAACAAAGATAATTATTTTACGTGTTTTTTTTAAATCTAAAATAAATGATATTCCTCTGTAACTTAATACTCTTACTTAACATTAGCTCGAGTTCATTCCTTTCGCTTTCCATGTATCTAGGTTGTAGGTTTGAGTGTCTGGCTCTATATCCTGAAACTTGTGGCCAGCCATTTCAATCTCACTCTCTGAGAATCCTTGCCCTCTTTACATTCCACACACTCACAAACATTTCCAACCCTAGACAACCTCCGTTTACTTCCTCTACTCCCAATTCTGTCTTGTAGCACACTATTATAGAAAATCTTAAGGTTATATTAAGGGGCTCAATTCTAAATTCTAGTCATAGGGCCACAAAAACTTCTTATAGGCACCCTACCAATTATTCTACAATGGATGTTCCAAATATTTTCTATTCTCTAGTACCTACTCCATGCTACTCTTGTCCTCCTTGATTTCAACTGATAGCTATATATTATACCCACTCAGGGCCATCTAATATGATGTCTCTCAACTGAGAGTGGAGAGACAGGATAGGAAGCTATTGCAATTATCCAGCAGGTAGCAATGCAAACAGAAAGAATTCAATGGATAAGAGATAAACTGAACAGGTAGTGAAGGGTACTGGAATACCGTCACCTCAAAATATGCCTCTGGGGCATATAGATTATTTTGAGCTAAAGGTCACTGATAACCAACAGAAGCAGGAAAAAAAGCTCTAAAAACAGGGAACATGTTATGTTTTATGAATGAAATTTACATTTGGAGGGAAATTTCCATTTGTAAAATGTCTCCCTCAGGGTGTAAGGAAGAGGACTCTTAACAACACTTACCAATGCAGAAGGCTCTGATGTAAATCTGCATTAATAACCTGGTTTACCATACCTTTTCTGGTTCTCAGAACTTGCCTCCTCCACTCAGAAGTCCGAAACCTGTTTTCTTTTGATTAACCTAACATGATATAGAAGCCCAAATTCTAACCATCCCTTTGGATTACTTCCATATGTTACTCCCATTATGGGTGTTCCCATGTGTCCATGTGCAAAACACATGTTAATAAACCCTTGTTTTTCTCTTCTTAACGTGTTCTCACCTGATCTAATCTACAAAGTTCTAGCAAGAGAACTTAAAATGGGAAAAGAGGTTTTTTCGCTCCCCTACAAGAGACACTAGTGTATCACACACTATGATATATGTACTGTAATTCTTATAATATTAAGAGGCAAGCACTATCATTATCTCCATTTTCTAAATAAGGAACAGAGGTTTAGAGGAATTAAGGAAGTTGCCTATGGCTACGAAACTGGTAAGTAACGACCTGAAATTTCTACTCAGTCTGATTCCTGAGACTGCATTTTCAAATACTGTGAAATTAATAAAATATTCACATCTACATTCTAAACCATTAAAGTTCAATACTGGGAATCAACAAATACAGGCCACTGCTCCTCCTTGCATAAGGAATAGATATCTTACACCACGCAGGGATTCAGGCAGTGACTACCAACTGATCAGTTTAGGCAACTGTGATGAACGGTAAATCTGCTGAACAGGGCAGCAACCAGCACTCTAAAAAACTCCTTTGTGCAAATTAGAAAAACATCCCCTCTGGGCAGATAGATTACAAAATGGCACACTCCTGCCTCCAGAAGCTGAGCTGGAATTAAGCCCCATTTGCCTCCTCATCCCCTAGTGCCGGGCTTGGTGTGCACCTGGTATACATGAGGCCCTGCTACTGAACCTAATCCTGGAGTCTTTGCCTCTCTGAACTCCTACACTCTACATTCTCTGCATCTTTATCTTCTCAAGAATGTAAGCCCCATTCTGACTGTTCACCTTATCATTTAAAAATCTGAGGGATCCCTTCACAAATTAGGAAACAGCCAGAGAAATAAAGTGATATACTGAAGATCATACATCGAGTTAGTAAGGCACTGCGATACAAAATATTCTTTCAAACTTTTAATTAAGCATTCTCTTAATTATACCACTCTTTGTTTACTACTTAAAAATGTTACTCCATCTGTCAGCTTTCAAAAGGTTCACACACTAAATTCTTTTTTAAACAAATATAATTTAAACCTCTCTTAATCCTGGTTTAGTGTCATCACAAAATCCTTTTATGCATGAGGCAGTATATATACAAAACACACAACTACAAACATGCAGAATGTATTGGCCCAAGAGATTAAAACAGGTTTTCAGTTTTTGTAGTTGACATTTTGCAGGGAGCAGAGGGAATACAATTTCACCCATAGCAAATGCACATCTGTGTTAATGAGCCATGTCGTGGCACTTGACACACACATTAGAGGGATAAATGGGGGGGGGGGGGGGTCCCTGTACTGCCTACAAAAACAGTAGAAAGCACACGAATATGAGAGAGCAGTGGCAATTTCTTCAATACAAAGTACATAACTGAAATAATTTTTATTAAAAAGTAATTTATAGGATACTTACGGAAAATAACAACAAATGAAAAAATAATTTATAAAGGAAGTTTCTCTGAACAAAAGAACTTGATCTCTTCTATTTTACTGACAGCCATTCCTTTTCATTTAAAATAACATGAAAATTAAACTAAAAGCTAATACAGACTGGTCATCTTGTTAAGTACCACATTAATGCAGTACCATCAAAATTTTTTCAGTGATCATTAGACAGTGGTATTATAAAGCACAAAGGAGTTCATTCATACAATAGGGTTAAAAATGTCTTAATTATTAAAGAGCCCTGACTTTCTGATTTAAAATAAAGGAGCTCCAGTAAAATTTCTCTTTTGTGCTTTTGTAGGAATTGGAAGCATAATGTTATAAGCAGTGAGAAGCTATGTATTTTATAAATTAGTAAGTTAGGGAATATTAGTAATAATAAAGCTTCCTATAAGCACCAAGTGAAGTGGTTATTATGAATTTTCCACATCTCAGATGATCAATGCAGCCTCATCAAGGACAGATTAGCATAGCTTCTTTCTTAGTGAGGGCTCAAAGCATCAGCTCAAGAGGCATTCTTAAAGGTATGGAGGATTCAAGTTAAGATACAGAGACCTAAATCATCATGACAGAAATTATTACGCACCTTTAGATAAAATATTTGGCATCCATTAGGCATTTGTATAAAGATCTCTGCTGTTTTACAAAACCAGTTTTATAGAGAACAGAGACAATTACCAATTTCTGAAAAATAGGGCAAGCTTCAGAAAATATAGTATAAACTCCTAGAACTTTGTGCCTCAATAACGTAATTAAGTTTTAAGTATGAAAACAAAGACATTTTAAATTGTAAGATACAAAATAAGTGAGTCTAATGCTTAGCAAATTACCATGTAGATAAAATATGTAAAAGAGGGGTTCTGGTTAACTGACCTTCTGATAACCATGAAGTTTTATTATTGACTCTTAAACAATTAAGACATGGTAAGTGAAGGGTGATAGAATATGCCATTCCAAAATATGCCTCTTTGCCGTAAGGATTATTTTGAGCTAAAGTCACTTGAAAAATAGCAAATGCAGAGAGCTTTCTGTGAACTGCCCTTAACTGCCTAAAGACAAATCTTCCAAAAGAAACTCAACTGGCATAAATCCCTTCCCTGGGAATTTCATCAACTAGTTAAGACTGACTGTTATCACAGGAAAGGAGACCGATGGAGCAGAATCCAGAGTCCAGAAATAAACCCCAGCATATACAGTCAACTATGAGCTTAATTCATAGAGAAGAATGGTGGTTGCCAGGGGCTAGAGGAAATAGGGAGATGTTAGTCAAAGGATACAAACCTCCAGTTATAAGATGAGTAAGTTCTAGGAATCTAGTGTACAGCATGGTGAGTATAGTTAACAGCACTGTCATATATTTACATACCTGAAAAGTTGCTAAGAGAGCAAATCTTAAACATTCTCACCACAAAAAAGAAATGATAATTATGTGACATGTTGGAGGTACTACCTAAACCATGGTGGTAATCATTTTCCAATATATATCAAATCAATACACTGTATATCTTAAACTTATATCTCAATTGTATGTCAATAAATTGAACAAGAAAAAAGAAAAAACAAAGAACCAAAACACTTTATCATAAAACAATCAATGGTCTCATCAAAGTTTGTGACCCTGGTAATTATTCAACGGTCATATGCATAGGATAACTAAGAAGCATGTTGATAACAAGGCTATTCCTATATCAACAATATACTTCTGATAACTGCTGTAAAATTCTGTACAGGAGAGGGGTGCCTGGGTGGCTCAGGTATGATCTCACAGTTCGTGATACCAAGCCCCATGTTGGGCTCTGTGCAGACAGTGCAGAGCCTGCTTGGGACTCTCTCTCTCCCTCTCTTTCTCTGTCCCTGCCCTGATTGTGCACGTGCTCGCTCTCTCGCACTCGCTCTCACTCTCTCTCTCTCCCTCTCCCCCTCCCACTCTCTGAAAATAAATACTTTAAAAAAAGAGAAATATTTAAAATTCTGTAGACAAGAAATTTTGATATATTTCCTTTACTACTTAGCAGACATTCTCCACAAGAACTAGTTTCCATGTTATATGTAATGTGAAATGTAAGAGCTGAGCTCTTAACACTTTGAGTCTCCATCTGTTTCCAAAACCATCTTTCCTACCAAGACTAATATCATTCAAAGACATAACAATTCTAAAGATAAAAGAGATGGGAGTGGTACATGGATGACACTCTATTTTTAATTGGGTTTCTAGCCTTCCTCTCATCAACTAATAACTGCAGAGACTTGGTGTCAACCTGAGCTAGATCAAGTAGAAAGGAAAGGTGGGTTTTGGCAGTGTCTTAATTTTAATAACATTTTTAAAGCAATATTTTAGCTTTTACATTTTTACATTTTAATAAGATTTTATAATTTTTTATTTTTGTATTTTAAATAACATTCTTTTTAAAAAATAGCCTCTTAAATTCACTTAAAAAGATTTTTACCTATATAATTATTACAGTTTTGCATTTGCTAACAGAGAAGTCGGGGAAAAAATAGTCATTTTATATCAAAAGATACATCCCTACAAAATGGATCATATACTGGTTTAAGTTTCCATTAAAAACAAAATTTTAAAACACATCAGTAGCTTTTGCTTATTCTTTGTAATTTTTTTCCTTCCTTTTTTACCTTTTAGGTGCTAGACTAAATAGACTCCATATTATTCACCATTAAAGATCCCTACTACTGGCCTCACCTATAAGGGGTATATTTGCAAATTTAATAACTAGATCATCAAAAAAAAGTAATGGAAACAAATGGATTGGTGGCTTAAGTTTAATAATTTCACACAAATTCTGAGAAAACTGAGCAGTCTTTTTTTTTTTTTTGTATTTAAATAAAAAGGTAAATAATCCAGAAAACATTTTTGAAAATTTATATTGTGATTTTTATGTATATACTGTAGAGGAGAAAAATAATTTTCCCTCTATTCTTCTAAGTTCTCAGCTGAGGCTCCTGTAACAAAAGACAGATAACAGGAGAAAAACAAACAAATTTATTAACTTGTATCTCTCACATATACATGGCAAACATGAGTAACTCAAAGAGATGGCTTAGAATGCAGGCTTAAATGCCACCTTCAGCTAAAAACAAAGTAAGAAGAGTATGAGGGAGACCAGTTATGAGGAAGTGACCAGGAGAATCATGGTAAACAAGTGTAAGGTTTGTTATGCAGATACATGTCCCTGTCTTCTCCATTTTTAATATTCTCTTGTGAGTTGGAGTCATCATTTCCTTGGTACAGAGAAGGAAATACTCTTACAAATGGAGATTTCCTTTATAAATATAAATTTCCCTTGTAAAATGGTTACTTCTACTCTGTCTTCAGAGCTTCTCCTGTGTCTGCTGTTTATCAAAATAATTAGCTCAAAATAATCCTTTGCCAGAGGTATACTTTGGGGTGGCATATTCTGGTCTCCTACAATACAAAATTACAACATCCAGGCAAACTTCTGACCAGGCAATCCCTTTAAAATTATAACATGTCTGTTGTCTTCCATTTATTAAAAGAGTAAACACCCCTTGTACTCTTTTACATATTTTTAAAGGTCAATGATTTAAAAAACAATGACTGGGTAGGTAGGTAGGTAGATTTTCTTTCAAGTGAACAAGTAAATGGAAGACTTTATTATCATTCACTAAGAAAATAAAAGAGTAAAGATCCCATGAAATTAGTGTTTTAACATATCTGCTTGCTAGAGATGCAATTTCATGAGAACCTGATACTGGACCATTGCTGAACAGCAACATTTTTCTATAAAATGTGCAACTCTGGTGCCTTCTTAGTGCACTGGATGGTGCATCAGTCTCATGGAAAATGTGGAACTTTATTAAAAATTTTTTTCACATTATCTAGTTTTATTTTACGTAGTATTACTTGTTCTTTATAGTATTTTACATTTATATTTGTAGTAAAAGATTAGGCTTTCCATAATATCAAGCACGTATATAGCATAAATGTTAAACTTTTGTGGGCTAATTAAAATATATTTGCATTTCTTAGAGATTGTGCAATGAATCTGTCAAGCACTACTTTAAAAAACTAAATTAGGCATTAACTCATAAACACCATCTATTCAGATGAACAATCTTAAAGCCTTTTGAATTTAGTTCTAGACTCTGGATCTGCAGTTCATCTATACTCTCTGAGCCCTCACTCTACCTCATAAGGCTTATTGTGAAGCTCAAATGAGACAAGGGCTACAAAATTGAGAAATTTTATTTATTTATCTATCCATCTATTTATTTAATTTATTTCTAAGATTTTATTTTTAAGTAAATGTCTACACCTGATGTGGAGCTTGAACTTAAAACCCCGAGATCAAGAGTCACATGCTCTACCAACTGAGCCAGCCAGGCGCCCTGAGAAATACTAACCGCTAATTTGTTGCTCAACTTCTTTAACTCCTCATTTTTTCTTTCCTTCCTATTTCTTCCTCACTACTTTGTAAGAGAAGATTATGCTGCTCAAGTAAGAATGCTTTATTAAATTTTGGTAAAAAATTTGAAGTTATTTGAACAATTCCTTAAAATTTTCAGAAAATGTTCACATTATCTTTATTAAATACATTTGCAAAGAGCATAATTAGAAGAGTTTCCAGGTAATTTTGGTAGAGATTATTCAATTCTAGTTAAGATGATTATTTTAGAATGTCCAAGAGAAAACAGTTGAGGGAGTACATATTTATAGAACTACTTTATTTCCACTTAAAATACAGAATATAAGTTACAATGAAACTTTAAAATGTGAATGAAAAATGAATGGAAGATAATTTTTTTAATGCATAATGCTAAAAAAGACTGACTACATCTAACATATAAATACCCTAAATTTGGACATTCTGTTAAAATTAAAAAAAAAAAATTTTATTACGTTTATTTATTTTTGAGAGGCAGAGAGAGACAGAACATGAGTCGGGGAGGGGCAGAGAGAGAGGGAGACAGAATCAGAAGCAGACTCCAGGTCCTGAACTGTCAGCACAGGGCCCAACGTGGGGCTCGAACTCACGAACCATGAGATAATGACCTGAGCCGAAGCCAGATGTTCAACGGACTGAGTCACCCAGGCGCCCCTCTGATAAAATTTTTAAATGTATTTTTGAATAGGTATTAAATGCATATGGCATAAAATCTAAAGGGTACAAATATAAGTACAATGAAAACTAAGTCTTCTTAGTTTCCTAATTCCTCAAAAGATGTCATACTTCTCTGCACCTTGCTTCTTTCACCTGACCATATGTCTTGGCCAAATTTTAATTAGGAGGTAAGCATTTCACTTGTTCAAAAGAAGTTTACTTAAGGAATATTTACAAGATAGGAAGGTCAGAGGAAAACAAAGGTATCCTAAGAATTTATTCTAAAGAGTTTTATAACTACCATATTAAGTAAATATGAAGCAAAATGTTTTCTTTCTTTTTTAATTAACTGGAGAAGAAAGCTGCTTTGCATTAGTGAAGTCTTTGTCACAAAATATCCTTTTTGTTACAAAATATCTTTTAAAAAAAGATGCTTTGCCTCTCAAGTATAAAAATTAAGTCATACCATTCAAAAGAATTGAAATCCAATACGTATCCCATTTACTCTAATTTTAAATTACTTATAATTAACATATTTTTTATATTAATGGATTTTTTAAGGTTTTAAGAATACTTAAAAACAATTCTCCTATACAGGTTAAGTAAACTCTGTTCAATCATTTTGAATACCAACTGTATATAAATTCTGTTCAATCATATTTATACTAGAAATTTTTACACTAAAAAAGTAAAGCTTTTGCTTTAAAAAAGGCTGTCAGCCAAGTCTCTGTTCAAATTACCAGAAAATCTGAATTAACAGAGACAAAGTTAAGAGAGTCAATAAAAAGGAAAAAAACTTAGCAGGGGTCTTTTTGCCATTTACAGTTTTTCTCATATGAACTAAACAAAGAGACAAGTCCTTAGGAAAGTTAAACTCATTAATGACTTACATACAGGTACACAGATTTTAAATCCTATGGATTTCCCCTGCCCATGCCCTACTTTGTGTTTTCTCTGCTTCTTGCCGAAACTATTATAATAACTTTCTCACTGGTCTCTCTCTTCCTCTTCCAATGGGATTCCACAAAAAGAAAAAATAAAGGGTCTTTGTAGTAAAAAAAAAAAAAAAAAAAAAAAGCTACAGATAGTGACTGTACTTACCATGGTGAGCACTGAGTAATGTATAGAATTGTCGAATCACTAAGTTGCATCCCTGAAACTAACATAACATTGTAGGTCAACTATACTTGAATAATAACAATTTTAATGAAATAAAGAAAACAAAACAAAAACAGCTTGGAAAGTCCTAGGTTAAATGTTAAAAAAAAATTTTTAACCTATAGTAGTCCTTACTGCCTTTAATATTCCATGTGTACTGTGAATGCCCAACATACTATAGTATATAACCATTTCTTAATGTACTGGTGACAAACTACTGCGTCAGTCAAGGTCCTACTTTCCTTTTCCAACTTTATGTCCCATTGTGCTTCCAGACCCTGGAACGCTACAACTCTGACACCTCTGTGCCTCTGTCTGTGGTGCCTCACCCTCTGCAGTGTCCTTCCTGTCATCTCTACTTCTTGAAATCACGCCTAGCCATAAAGGAATAGGATCAAAAGGTACCTACTCTAAGAAGTCATTTCAAATTCTCCCCAATGTATTTTCTATATCCCCCAAGTATTCGATAACTTTATTAAAGCATTTATTTATTTACCTTAGGGTTATCCTGTAAATATAACTTTCTTCATCACTAAATTATAAGACATGGAAAACAAGAACTGCTTGGTACACAGTTGGTATTCAAAACACTTACAAATTGAAACAGTGGCTTTAATTTTCCCCAAGAGTGCCTGAAAATAGATCTCACTGTGTTACACAAATACACATAAACCTGCAAAACTGGTAGAACAGATGTTATCACCTCCCACCACCTCCATTTGACAGATTATAATCATCGTCATTATTATATTAAACAGTTAACATTTCTTCAACATTAACTATGTGCCAGCTACCCAGCTAAATTCTTTACATAATTTTTTTCACTTAATCCTAAAAACAATCATATAAGGTAGGTTCCCATTATTGCCCCCAACTTACCCCCAAATCAGATGAAGAAACTGAAGCTCCAAGGTGTGAAGTTACATGCCCAAGGTCTGACTGCCAGTCAGTCAGGGTTAGCAAGTGGCAGAGCTTAGCATGAAGTCCAGCTCTGACTACAAAGCTCATCCTGTTAACTGCTACACTTTTCTGCCTTTCAATATTTGCCCAAGTAATTCCCACTAATAAACCATGATGCTAATTGCAGTTCATTTAAACTTGGTAATAAAAAGTATTATCTAGCTTCAAAGGTCTCAAAATTCACTAAAATAAAATCTGACATCTATACTATTGAACCATAGCTGCAACATGAAAATGAAAGAATTACTTACTTGCACAATTTGCCTTCTGCCATGTAGAGTTAAAAAACTCAGACAGAATCACAACTATCTGCATTCTATCTGCCATTAAGAGGCTTCTGGCACAACTATGACTCTCTGACGTATTCTGTAACAACAAAAAGGTAGAAAAATATAATCTGAGTACTTTTAGACTTCCTAAACAACATAAGGCAAAAGTTCTCATAAAAATAATTAAAAGATTAGAAGCATTTTAACTGTTTGATATAAGCAAATAATGATATAATTAATAACCATAATAAAACAAAAGCAGCTAATATTTGTTGGTACCAGGTTCACTAGCAAGGGAAGAAAATCTTTGCTTCTTAAATAAATATTTGCTTCTATTAAACAATCTCAACCATTTAGGGCCAAATTGTGTGTGTCTTGTTTCTTGCTTTTTACACATAGGAAAAAATTCTGGAAGGGTTTCATCAAAATGTAGCACTGGCATTATCTCTGAATAATGGAAATATGGTGATTTTTATTTTCTTTTTTGCCTCATTTACACTGCCTAAATTTTTCTACAATGAACATATACTATTTACATAATTTCTTTAATCTCGGTAAATGGTCACACATTTGAGTTTTATCTTCTGGGCAATTTTTGGTGCAAAAATCTTATAATCCACAAGACAATGTGACACATCCAATTTGTACCCAAATAGTTTATACCCAGATAGAATGAATATGCTTTCCACAGGTCATCTGAATAATAAAACTCACACTATGCAAATAAATAAATCCAAGTCCCTAAACTATTTGATCCTTATCTATTCCTTTTCCCCTTTGTCCCAAGCAAGGAATTAAGTCATGCTGACCCTTCATTCTTTCAAAGCTATTTAACTCCTACTACTTACCAGGCACTGTAAGAATCCTGGAGTTTTGAGGACACAGAAAGTGTAAGGGAATGCCATAAACACTGGGACTTCAAGAACCTCCCCAGATTAACTACCAAGTCTTGTCAAGACTACATTCTACATGGCTCTGAAATCTGTCCATTTCTCCCCATCACAATGGTCTAGCCACCATTTACCACATCACTGCAAGAGTCTCTTAATTCACCTCTCCACACCTACTCTTCCCCTACCCTCCTCAGTCTCTGTTTCCTCCACTTTCTCTCATGTAACCAGGATGGTTGTTTAATGTACGAATCTCATCGTGTCATTCTACAGAATTAAACCTCTCAATAACATCGCACTGCTTCAACATCAAAGTCTAACCCTTAAACATACTCCCACCAGGCCCACATGACCTGGTACCTGCCTACTTCTTCAGGCTCAGGTCACAGGTCTCCTCCTGGCTCATAGTACTTTGAGTTCTTTCTAGTGCTCAAACACACCAGACTCAGTCTTCACACCTGTTACTTCTTTTGGACGTATACCTTCTCTTCCCCGCCCCACACCCTCCCAGATTTTAGGTATCAGCTTTAACCACTGACCACTCTACCTACCACCAGCCCTAGTCAAGATCAGCTCCCTTGTTATATGCTTTGGTAGCATCTGGGGTTTTTTACTTGGCAACACTTATCACACCTGAATTAAGTAATTACTTGTATTATAATATAGCTAATGCCTGTTTTCCCTACCAGACTACAAGGTCTGCTCATTCACAGCTATATCCCTAGTAACTACCACTGGCCTGCATATAATACTCAATAATTTTCTTGAATGAATGCATTAGAAGCATTATTTTCTGATTGCTAATGAAAGATACAGATTATTACGTTATTCTATGTTCTGATTCTCCCCCTATATTCTTAAGAATTTGTGTATTAATCTATACTGAAAAAAGTATGTTGACCACTTCCAGATACATACCCCTAATCACTAGCACCTTCATAAATATATATACATATCTATGCATATCTATATCTATCTATGTACGCTTTAGACAAACCAAGTAGAATGAGATAGAGCTAAGCAATTCAGAGTTGGGGGTGGGGGGGGCAAAGCATCCTGGCAACTTCTCTGAGGATGCTGAACAGCTCAATGAAACCACTAGCCATTTAAATTAAAAGAAAAAAATACTGACTGTAAGGAAGAGGGAATCAGTCAGTTCTGTATTCTTTACCTTCAGATAATAAAACCATATGCAGGCCTTGTCTCAATAATTCCAAGAGGAACTGATAAGAAAACAGAATTCTTATCAGACAATTCTATTATAAATGAATTAGCTTGCTGTACCAGAGAAACAGCTTGCTAATTTCTACCTTAGATTCTTTTTCTCCTTGTTATACTCCCCTCCTCTCTCAATCAACCCATGGACATGGATTTGGCCTAAAGAGATGATAAAGGATATCTTGTTCAAAATTCAGCTCATAGGTTTTCTCTGATTAATGCCCCCTTGCTCAGTTCCCTCCTTTAATTCAGTATCTCCTTCACCCTTCTGCTGTAAATTGCTATTGTATGAATTATAACATTCACATTGATGATTTTTTTTTTCCTTTTTTCTTTTTCACAAAAGAGGTTTATCTCCCCAACTGATAGTTTGGAGCTTGGGCCTTATCCTTCTTTTCCTCCTGTATCGTTTTACCAGCCCAATATTTAAAAATACCATGTGCCTAATTAAACTCATTTAAATGAAAGACTGAGTTTATGTGAGTCAAAGAAAATACATTACTCTTGAGAAATACCCCCCTCCGAGCCCCCCCCCCCACACACACACAGAAAGGACAACTGATTCCTTCCAGTTCACTCATAAGAAACTCAGAACACTTTTTTTCCAGAAGTTCATTATTACACATGATGATTCAATTCCAGAACCAATCCAAGGAAGCCTATAAAATCCATGAAGTGGGGTGCCTGGGTGGCTCAGTCGGTTAAGCGTCTGACCTCAGCTCAGGTCATGATCTCACAGTTTGTGAGTTCAAGCCCCGCATCGGGCTCTGTGCTGACAGCTGGAGCCTGGAGCCTGCTTCTGTTCTGTGTGTGTGTCTCTCTCTCTGCCCCTCCACCGCTCATGCGTGCACGCTCTCTCTCTCTCTCTCTCTCAAAAATAAATAAACATTAAAATCCATGAAGTAACTCAGAACTGTAAAAATCATGCTTCTGAGCTAGCAAAGCACATCTAGCTCTACCGAGGAAAGGGGAAGAGGTCAAGGTCTAGGATGTCAGGAATTCCAGATTGGGTAAAGGGTTTTTCTGCCTTTTTAAATCTCTTTACTCTCTTCCTTTCACACAAGGGTGAGGTGAATCCGGTGCCCAGATCCACTGGTAGAATCTGAGAGGCACCTAATAAAAAAAAAAAAAAAAAAAAAAAAAGAATCTGAGAGGCATGAATGAAAGGAAGGAAGTTTCTGCCATCCCCTACCTGAGGAAGTCTCTCTTGGGCAGTAAGGAATTCATGTGGAAATTCATACACAGAATGGGTGATGGGTACCACTAGAGTTTGGGGTAATTTTTTAACTTCTTCTTAATTCCACTGTATCTACACAAATGAGGAAAGCATTTGCTCCCTCAAAAGATCCAAGCTTTGCATCATGATTCAGACATCTTGGCCACAAAACAACTCACTTAATTGCTCAAAACAGATATGATGTCATATCATACCTTGCTATCGTGCCAGGGACGAGTCTTGGGTGTTATATTTTAAAATCATAGGAATATAGATAGATGGATAGATATCTGCCTTGTTACATGTAATAGAAGTATGCCTGAAAAATACTGAAGCCTAAATTTAAACTATGTTAAAATTAAACAAATGGAGACCAGACTTGAATATTCCCTGATCAGGCAAAGCCAGTTGAGTCACACAAACAAAAACTTAATTTAGCTTACTTTGCAAGACAAGTGAAGCTATCTTGACCTGGGCTACTTCTTGCTTATCCGTTTGAAAATCATAAGCCAGACTTAAACTGTTCTCCCAAATTGATATGAGGTAACTACTAACCAATTCTCTTTCAGAAAATTCCTATGAAAAATAAAAAGAAAATTCCTATATTGTAACCAACGCTGTGAAGAATTAACAGTCACCATTCTATACTATGTAAACTGCTTTATAATAGTGTATCTCTGAGACTCATTCCGTGTTTTGGTTTGAGTGTTCCCAGTTCATACTGTCTTTTTTGGTGTGTGCACAATAAATTTTACTAATTACTACTTTGGTGATTCATTGGTTTTAATTGTTTTTTTCCAAACTTGACAACTACCTTTAAAACTAGCTCTTTACAGGAAGATTGACCTCATATTTATTTAATGCAAATAAATTTCCTATATATGTTTAAAAAAAAAGATTTACCTTAAGGAATATCAGGCTGACTTAAAGCAGGATGCAATTCTATATAAGTTTTTGTCAAATCAACTATGATTGATGAAATAATTCCAATCACATTTTCGTGAGACTACTTGTCCCCTCAATACAAGAGGAACTTTCCCCCTCCACAACCCTAATGTCATTCCTCATGTTTTTCCTTTACAAGGCATATCCGGCCCACACCTCATGACTCCTACCAGCCCTGACACTCTTATCCTTTCCTACTCTAGACCCTATAAAATTTATTATTAGTTAGGAACACGTATTCTTTTTCTTTCTTCATTACTTCCTCTTTTCTATTAAACCCTTCACAGGACCTACCGCATGACCAGAAAAGCACTAAGGGTATCAAGAATGGAGGGTAGATATATCATTTCCTAAAATTTTAACTCCCATTTACTGAGAACTATTACTATGTGCTAGTTTTCTAAGAGCTCCTTTCATCTTACAGATAAAAATACAGACAGAGAATGTAAGTAATTTGCTCAGAGTACACGGCTAAAAGATGAACTTTCATATGTCACCTCTTGTAATTCTTGTAACAGTCACAACAGGCGGCTGTTTTTTTCCATCTTACCGAGGGGTCTATACTAAGTCTATACTACACTAAGTCTATACTAACACTATAAATAAATTAATCCAAGACCAAGCTGCTATAAAGTAGTGCATCTGATATTTTCTGGCTACCAAGCTCAATCTTCCTAACCACTGCCATACTAGAGTTTCTCCACTCTACTTGGAGTTTCAGTAAAGGGTCCTTTCTGGGAACACCAAGTAGAGATGGGAAGAAGCTGTACTGGAGTGGGGCGAAGAGGGTAAAGGAGTGAAGGGAAAGGAAAAGTAGGGTTAAGGGTGTAGGAGACCCAAGAAAAACCACCATACCTATCTGCAAATATGTACCGAGCTGCCCAACAGCAGCTACGGAGGCAAAAATCGAAACTCCAAGCCCTATAATGCCACCCACTCTTCTGATGCCCCCAACTCCACAATTCCAGTCCAACCCTTTTTTCTTACAAACAGGAAAACTGAGCCCCGCCCCCCCCCCCCCCCCCCGAGTTACCATCATTACATCCTCCTTTCCCAACCCTCCACGCCGGAGGTCCAGGGGGTGCTCCGCTACCCACCCCCACGGCTCGACTGATGTTGTCCATCTTGTTCGCGACCTGTTGGAAGAGGGGATAGCAGGTCTGACAGAGGCGCACCGGCCGGGCGCTGCGCACTAAGCACCCGGTCAGCTCTGCGCTGCTGTTGGCGAAGTCCAGTAACAGCTCCCGACACTCGGGATCCAGATCCGGCAGGTCCGGGGGTAACGACAGTGGCCCCAGCCTTCCGCCCTGCAGCAGGGTCAGGGACAAGTCCTCCACCTCCAGCAACTGCTGCTCCGACAGGAGGTCGTGGAGGACCCTGTGGGGGCTGCTGACCACAGCGAGCGCTCCCAGAACCAGCCCCGACCACAGAAGCGGCACCAGCAGCAGCCGCCGCAAAAGCAACGACCTCCGCCACGCGACTGGCGCGTCTAGCTCCATCGCGGGGTCCGCAAACCCCAAAGCACTCAACCCGCCTCTCCCCCGCGAGCCGGCGCAGCTGACGGCCGTCGCTTCCGGCTTCCTTGGGCGCAGGCCGCGAGCGGGGTCACGAGGCGCGCGCG
Source organism: Panthera pardus (assembly GCF_024362965.1). NCBI lineage: Eukaryota > Metazoa > Chordata > Mammalia > Carnivora > Felidae > Panthera > Panthera pardus. The sequence goes on along the minus strand of NW_026526732.1, from coordinate 54,206,114 downwards.
TCATGGCCCCGCCCCGGCGCGCGGCGCCCCGCCCCATTGGCTGCCGAGAGCCGCGCGCGCGCTTGTGCGGAAGCGCGCGCACAAAGGCAGGTTCGCGCTGCTGGTCGGCTCCAAGCGCCTGACCGAGGGGATGCGAGACCGAGGGTGGCGTCAGGCTGTGGACCGCAGAGCGGAGGCTCCTCACCCTGTGAATACAGGCGTCCAGCGCTTTGAACAACTGAATCTCGGGGGTCTTGGCCCTCTGTCGCCCACCGCTTTGGGATTCCCTGCGTTCTAGAAGTCTGAGGAGTTACTTCACACAGCAGAAAGACGGACGGCCCCCGCCGTGAGAATTACGTGAGTTCCCCGAGAAAGCCTTCCGGCAGGTGCCTTTGCAGGTTTTTTGCTTGGTGGTTTCTTAGCATAATTTCCTCCCTCATCCTATTTGGAAGGAGTAATAACGTCTGTTAATTATTTTGGGTAGGGGAGCCCAGTGGCTTCCGAGCTTTTTTTTCCTTTTAACTTCAAAGTGTCAATCAACATCAGCGTTGCCCAATAGCCTTTCTGCGATAATGGAAAAATTCTATATCTGCATTTTCTAATACGGTAGCCACTAGCCACTTGTGGCTGCTGAGCGATTGTGACTTAGCTACGGCGACCGAGGAAATTAATTTTTCATTGAACTTAATTTAAATGTAAATAGTCCCATGCGGCTAGCGGTGCCGTGTTGGAGAGCGCAGGTCCAAGTTCTCTCCCAGTGTAGCCTGGTCCTAGGGTGGCTAACGTCCGGGTTTGCTTGGTACTTGGAGGGGTTCGCCAGGTGCAGCACAAACCTGCAGCCAGGGCAAAAACCTGGGCAGTCCTGGGCAAACCGCGTAACTGCAAGCTCCCGATTTCTGACATGCCCGAGGCCATGGGAGAGGCCACTCCAATGAGCGCCGATACCACTGCTGGGCTGCAGGATGTAAGCTAATGACCTGGAAAACGGTTTTCTGACAAGTATCTGACGAACACGTGTGGTAGAAAAAATATTTCCTGGTGTTTTGTATCGTCCTGCTTTCATTTCTGCCTTGCAAATTGCAGGGCTACTGTACTAACTCCCATTCAGCTTATGGTGCTAATTTATGTTTGTTTCTGAGCATTCTTAAAGTTTTTAGCCAGTCTGTTCGGTTATTGTTTTGTATTTCTAAATTTGCTCGTGATGGCTAAATTTTGCTCCATTTTCTTCAGCGAGAAACTGAATTAGTAGGAAATTTGACTTATGTAACAATAAATGTATTTCCAGAGAAATAAGAAGAGAAAAAATATCTTAATTTTCTCAAATGTTATCCTGTCACGTTTAGGTCTTTCTGTGTATTTCTGTTTCTATGTATCTAAGAGTTCTTTCAGGCATCATCATGAGTAAATTGTTTAAACTCTGAAAAGTAATGTAGCACAATCAACAGCATTACAAAGGCACATACTCTCTGACCCAACAAGTCCACTTCTAGGAATTTATTTTAAACATATACTAACCTTGTATAGACACCATGACTAACTGCAGTATTGTTTGTAATAGTTAAAAAAAAAAAAAAGGCTAAAAGAGAATGTGAAAGAAATCACGTTTTCCTCTTCCCTTCCTGGAACAAAGGGTGTCAGAGAACAGGTAAGAAGAGGAGGACAGGGGTGCCCGGCTGGCTCAGTGGGTAGAGTGTGGGACTCTTGATCTTGGGGTTGTCAGTTTGAGTCCCATGATGGGTGTAGAGATTTTTTTTTTAATCTTCAAAGAAGAAGAAGAGGAAGAGGGCATTAGAGGATAAGGAGAAAGCATCAGCCTGATACAGGTATTGGATCATGAGTAGAGTAAGAAGAGGGGCGCCTGGGTGGCTCAGTCGGTTAAGCATCCGACTTCAGCTCAGGTCACGACCTGGGTGGCTCAGTCGGTTAAGCGTCCGACTTCAGCTCAGGTCACGATCTCCCGGTCCATGAGTTTGAGCCCCGCGTCGGGCTCTGTGCTCACAGCTCAGAGCCTGGAGCCTGCTTCCGATTCTGTGTCTCCCTCTCTCTCTGACCCACCCCTGCTCATGCTCTGTCTCTCTCTGTTTCAAAAATAAATAAACTTAAAAAAATTTTTTTAAAAGATGAGTAGGGTAAGAAGAGTTTCCATGCAGGGGAGGGGGCAGCAGTGAGTGGGAGTCTGCTTATGTTCAGAAGGATTGATTAAATAAGTAAATATATTAAGGATAATGAAGGTCCAGTTTCTCACTCTCATAGAAGGGAGTTACAAATATGAAAAGAGAGACCAGTAGAATGAACTCTGTAGTGTTGGATTAGAATTAGCAATATCAGTGACTGGACATACATACAGATATAGAAATAAATATAGTTGTATATGGGTGTGTGTGTGTGTGTGTGTGTGTGTGTGTGTGTGTGTGTATTTTCCCTGGCTTTGTCCACTGAGAAGGCCTGGTAGCAGAGGCACCCCATTAATAATAATGAGCACATATTGGGCCCAGGTGGTAGCTTCTAAATACTATTCTCCCCTAAAGGAAACTAAGAATCCTTGGAGAAATAACTGATTCCACCACTGGGGCAGCAGAAAAACACAAGTTTAGCCTGGATCATCTTGTTGTGCCAGAAAGTAAGAAAGTGCTCAAAGAATTGATGGTGGGGGGGGGGGGGGGGTGGTGCCTGGGTGGCTCAGTAAGTTGAGTGTCTGACTTTGGCTCAGGTCGTGATGTCACTGTTTGTGAGTTCAAGCCCCGCGTCGGGCTCTGTGCTGACAGCTCAGAGCCTGCAGCCTGCTTCAGATTCTGTGTCTCCTCCTCTCTCTGCCCCTCCTTTGCTCATGCTCTGTCTCTCTGTCTCTCAATAATAAATAAACGTTAAAAAATTAAAAAAAAAAAAAAAAAAGAATTGATGGGGACATGAAAACAACATAGAGCTTGAATAGGCTCCCCCTGGCCAAACCTGGGACATTTTGAGCATCAAAATAATATTGGTCAACATGTAATAATCCATTGAATAAAACAGGAAACCGCAAGCCTATATTGATACATTTTTTTAGGTTTTATTTATTTTTGAGAGAGAGAGAGAGACAGACAGGGAGGGGCAGAGAGAGAGAGGGAGAGAGAGAATCCCAAACAGGCTCTGCACTGTGAGTGCAGAGCCCAACTCAGGGCTTGAACCCACGAACTATGAGATCATGACCTGAGCCAAAACTGAGAGTTGGATGCTCAATCGACTGAGCCATCCAGGTGCCCCGCCTATATTAACGTATTTAAATAAATGAATAAATTGAATATTTAATGAGGAATAAGATATTTACATATTTTAGAAGTTCCTCCCCCCAAAATACTTATTAATTACAAATGGAAAAAAAATGATAAATTTATAGTGGAGAAGTCTGTCAGATCCCACATTAATCAAATGGTCAACATGAATATCATCCAATTGGATAAATAGAGATTGTATGCCACCTGATGGAATGTAGTTAGAAGATCACAACATCACTTCTGTTATATTCCTGCTGAAGATACATAACATGATGCTAATATGAGAAAGCCTCAGACAAATCAAATTAAGGTTCACTCTATAAAATAGCTAGCTTGTAATCTTCAGAAGTGTATGGCTATAAGAGTCAGGGAAAGATTGAGGGACTGCACCTGACATAAAGGACATTATTGGAAAACTAGTGAAATTTGAATAGAGTCTGATAATTAGATGGTAGTAATGTATAATGTTCCTGATTTTGATAATTATATTGTGTCCATGTAAGAAAATATTTTTATTCGTAGAATATATATATAGAAAAGCATTCAAGAGTAATCGGATATTAGGTCAGCAACTTACTTAAGTATTCTGCTGGGTGGGACAGAGTTGTAGGGAGGTTATTGTAAACAGACTTTCAGACTTTTAGCTTCAATTTACCTACATTTTCAAAGATACCTCAGGTTCTGTATTTCCCATGTTTCTTGAGAATTCTATAATGTAATTCACTTGCTTTTTTTCCACTGTAGACTTAGGATTCAACTATTCCGGTTCTGCTAAATCAGTTGTCATTAGTCCAGTTGCTTTCCAGCTTCCAGTAGTCTTACTTTGTTTTCTCTCCTCCTGCTCTCTATGTCTTTGTGTGTCAAAAATCTTTTTACTGTCATTTTGGTGGGATTTCAGGAAGGAGCAGATCTAATCATGTATTCAACTTGCTATCTTAAATGGCAGTTTCCTCTGTTTTACTTCACTCGTTAGTAAAGTAATTAGAGTGTGTCTTATGCCCCCCACCTTCACCCATTAGCTGATAACCTCATGGAGAATATGAACTGTGTCCTATTTATATTTGTATACTCAAGTACTGGCCTTAGTAAAGTACTCAGTACACTTGTTACATTGAATTTACATTGTAATTCAAATGTACATCTGCTTTAAATGGTTTTTCCATTGATACATCAGTAGAAACTTATACTTCTATTTTCCAAATTCTCTAATATGCAAAAAAAAAAAAAAAAACCCCACAATAAGTTAACTCCTAATGCCCATAAACTTTGCATGCCTGACTGGAATGACCTGAACACATGGAACATGTAAATCATATTCATTCATTACACTTTGCAAAGAGTCTCATGTATTCACTCTGGTGACCAATCTCATTTCCAAATCTCCAACCCCGAAATGGAGTACTTTATAGCCTCTGCATTGGGGTATTTTTAAAACAATGAAGTTTAATCACGTTTACCTGACAGATTATCTGGTTATAAATGCATATTTCTCTTAGATGAATTTTATTAGAACTTTAACTTTGTATCAATATATTTTTAAATAAATATCTCCTCAATAAAGAAATGAATAGAGGGGTGCCTGGGTAGCTTAGTCGGTTAAGCGTCCAACCCTTGTTTTTGGCTCAGGTCATGATTTCACAGCTCATGAGATCAAGCCCTATGTTGGGCTCTGTGCTGACAGCGCACAGCCTACTTGGGATTCTCTCTCTCCCTCCCTCTTTCTCTCTGTCCCTCCCCCCTCGCCCTCTCTCCCTCTCTCCCTCTCTCCCTCTCTCCCTCTCTCCCTCTCTCCCTCTCTCCCTCTCTCTCTAAATACATAAAAACTTTAAAAAAAGAAATATTCATGAATATGTGTACTCCAGTATTTGTATATTGTGAGTGGCCAAATTCTGATCATTGAATTCATTTCCCAATAACAGGAAGACTCATGGTTAATTAGATATATAACATATGGTGCTGTTTTTCTCCTATAGCCAGAATTCATGAGTCCAGGAAGCAAGGGGTAACAATGGGAATGGTAAATCTCACTATTAACCCTAATAATTCACTAGCACAATTTTGCTTCCTGTCCCCATGACCTTATGTTCCACTGGTCTAGAGGTCTTTGTTCCAAGGGGAGGAATGTTTCTACCAGATGATACAACAATGATTCCACTGAACTGGAAATTAAGACTGCCGACTGGCCACTTTGGGTTCCCCATGTGTCTGAATCAACAGGCAAAGAAAGGAGTTACTGTGCTGGCTGGGGTGATTGATCCTGACTACCAAGGGGAAATTGGACTACTCATCCACCATAGAAGGAAAGAAGAGTATGTCTGAAATACAGGGGATCCCTTCGTATTACCACGCCCTGTGATTAAGGCCAATGGAAAACTACAACAACCCAACCCAGACAGAACAACTAATGGCTCACATCCTTCAGAAATGAAGATTTGGGTCACCCTAACGGTAAAGAATCATGCATGACCACCTGAGATGCTGGCTGAAGACAAAGGGAAAACAGAATGGGTAGTGGAAGAAGGTAGTTATAAATACAAGCAATGACCATGTGACTAGTTATAGAAGTGAGGACTATAATTGTCATGAGTATTTATCCTTACTTTGTTATGCATGTGTGTGCGTGTATTTCACAAATACCTTTGTTTTTTTCCCTCTTGTATTTCCTTATCATATAATGTAAGATATATTGACTTTATGTCATAATATTTAAGTATTGTTAATTTTAGATTATAGAATTTGAATTATGGGATATCAAGAAGAGTGAACATCATTCAACAATATTACCTCCCTTTCAAGGGAAAGGGTTAGTATGTTTTTGGTTTATGCAAGATATTATATCATGTTAGGTAGAATTATGACCTTGTTATTGTCATTATTTAGAGACATCTCCTTGGTTTAAGGAGATGCATATGGGTTCCAAGTTGACAAGGGGTGGACTTCTTTCTGATGGTTAATTGTATATATCAACTTGACTGGGCCATGGAGTGCCCAACATTTAGTCAAACATTATTTTGGGTTTGTCTGTGAGGATGTTTCTGGATAAGCTAACATTTGAATGAGTACACTGAATAAAGCAGATTGCCCTCCCTAATTTGGGTAAGCTTTACTGAGTCAATTGAAGACTTAAGTAGAACAAAAAGGCTGGGTCAGAGGGGACTCCTCCTGCCTGATTGCTTTGAGCTGGGACATTGATTTTTTTTTTTTTTTTCTGCCTTAAGACGAACTGAAACATCAGTTCTTCTTGGGTCTTATCTTAAGTCTGCAAGCTTGTGGACTGGAACTGAAACCATTGGCTGTTCTGGTTCTTAGGCCTTCTGACTCACAATATAACTACACATCAGCTCTTCTAGGTCTGTAGCATGCCAACTGTAGATCTTGGGTCTTTTCAGCCTCCATAATCATGTTAGGCAATGCTTTATAATCCATCTCTCCTCCCCACTCTATATCTAGTTCTCTCTCTCTCCCTCTCTCTATATATATCCTATTGGTTCTATTTCTCTGGAGAACCCTAACAGACATATTTTAATTATATTTTGAAATGTGATTGCCCTACTTAAAAAATCTTATTAATTGTTCAATGTTTATTAATAACCATATATGGATTTTATGTATCTTTTGATAGTTTCAAAGTATGTTTTATTATTATTTGTTATCCATTTAATTTGTTGGGATATATAGATTGCTAAAGAAATGAAAAGATGCTATTTCTATACAGTATGCCTTCTTTAAATCAAGTTTTAAGTATTCTTCAAGAAGCATAGAAGGATGATAACAAGTAGTACTTGCTCCAAATGTTGCCATAGGTGAACTGGACAACATGAACTTCCTGAGACATGGACATTCATAGACTTACCTTGTTTGTAACATTTGCTTCCTTCTGCCTCTGTTGTCATGTACACAGTGCACGTGACTTACTTACAAAGAAGGCAGTGTCAAATTGTTTGCTATGTTTCTTTTGTAACGGATTTTATTTTTCTTCCAATTTTAGTCCTGCCTAATTGTTCCATTCAAGTAAAGTCATTTAATCTCTCCTGTTCTGATTGATACTTTATTTATTTATTTTTTTAAATGTGTTTATTTATCTTTGAGACAGAGAGAGACAGAGCATGAGCAGAGAAGGGCAGAAAGAGGGGGAGACACAGAATCTGAAGCAGGCTCCAGGCTCCGAGCTGTCAGCACAGAGCCCGACATGGGGCTCGAACTCACACACTGCGAGATCATGACCCGAGCTGAAGTCGGACGCTCAACCGACTGAGCCACCCAGGCGCCCCCTGATTGATACTTTAATTATCCAGGTTTAACCAGCTGTGTCCACCTCAGCCTTTTATGAAGAAAGGAGAGCTATGGTTTCTGAATTTGAGTAATGAAACTATAGGCAGGATCATTTTTTTCTCCCCAAAATTAGAGAAAGAAATTACCCACGAAAAGAGTACCATGGGGGTGGTGGTTGCCTATCCAGTCCCCTTTATTAGTCTCTTAACATTTTAAAGACCATGACAGTTATTTAAACTAATTACTTGAGGGGCACCTGGGTGGCTCAGCTGGTTAAGCATCTGACTCTTGATTTCTGCTCAGAACATGACCTCACAGTTTGTGAGTTCAAGCCCTACATTGGGCTCCACGCTAATGACAGTGCATAGCCTGCTTGAGATTCCCTCTCTCTCTGCCCCTTCCCTACTTGTTCTCTCTCTGTGTCTCAAAATAAATAAATAAACTTTTAAAAATAAAATAAAATAAAATAAAATAATGACTTGAGAGTCACCTGGCTGGCTCAGTTGGTAGAATATGCAACTTTCAATCTGGGGGTTGTGAGTTTGAACCCCATGTTGGGTGTAGAGATTACTTAAAAAAAGGAAAAGAGATTGGGGCACCTGGGTGGCTCAGTCAGTTAAGCGTCCGACTCTGGATCTTGGCTCAGGTCATGATCTCACAGTTCATGAGTTTGAGCCCCACACTGGGTTCTGCACAGATGGTAAGGAGCCTGCTTGGGATTCTGTCTCTCCTCCCTACCCCTCCCCCACTTGTGCACGTTCTCTCTCTCAAAATAAATAAATAAACTTAAAAAAAAAGATTATATGATGAAATGAGTTAAAAAAGTAATTACTTGGGGCGCCTGGGTGGCTCAGTCGGTTGGGCGGCCGACTTCAGCTCAGGTCATGATCTCACGGTCCCTGAGGGCTGTGAGTTTGAGCCCCGCGTCGGGCTCTGTGCTGACAGCTCAGAGCCTGGAGCCTGTTTCAGACTCTGTGTCTCCCTCTCTCTGACCCTCCCCTGTTCATGCTCTGTCTCTCTCTGTCTCAAAAATAAATAAATGTTAAAAAAAAATTAAAAAAAAAAAAAAAAAGTAATTACTTGATTTTATAGCAAAGAAATATATATGCCTATAAATATTATATATAAATATACTATATTATATATAAATATATATACATATAAATCTTGGACTTGTCAGATCTCATTTTGACTCCTCTGGAACACCTCGATTGTATTCCTAGATCTTCAGAGACTGGATTCTATGTGCATTTGAAAATAACTACTAGCGGGGCGCCTGGGTGGCTCAGTCGGTTAAGCGTCCGACTTCGGCTCAGGTCACGATCTCACGGTCCGTGAGTTCGAGCCCCGCGTCGGGCTCTGGGCTGATGGCTCAGAGCCTGGAGCCTGCTTCCGATTCTGTGTCTCCCTCTCTCTCTGCCCCTCCCCCGTTCATGCTCTGTCTCTCTCTGTCTCAAAAATAAATAAACGTTAAAAAAAAAAAAATTAAAAAAAAAAAAAAAAGAAAAGAACTACTAGCTGAAGTGATAGAGGCAATAATGTGACTGTAGAACTAACAGGTAGGCTTCTATCAAGACAGTATATCTCTTGGCTCACTTTTGGTTTCAAGCAACAGAAACCAACTCAAGTTAACTTAAGCAACAAGTGGAAAATATAAGAATGAAACCAAGGCCATGTCTCAGGGATGAGACATTCTCTCTTTGTTCCACTCTATGTATCTAACTACCTAATCTTCGTGGTAGAAAATATGGCTGCAAAAAATGTTTTTTATATCTCCTGCATTTAAAGATTTCAACCTAAACACAGACCAGATCTCTTACTCCCCGTTCCAAATTTTCTCTGTCCAGTCCAAACTGTATCTAACAACGTTAGGGGACATAATTTATAACCATGGCTGCTTGGAGACTATCCTGTGACTATGTAGATAAGGGGAAAGGGAGAAGTTTGCAGAGAAAGGAGAGCCGATGTCAAACTTAATAGGGGTCATTTGCAAGACCCTTCGCTTTCCTCCTAATGGAAAATTGATATTAAACAGTATCTTAGGGGCACATGGGTGGCTCAGTTGGTTGAGCATCCAATTCTTGATTTCAGCTCAGGTCATGATCTTATAGTTCATGGGATCAAGCCCTGCCATGGGCTCTGCACTGATAGTGTGGAGCCTGCTTGGGATTCTCTACCTGTCTGCCCCTCCCCCACTTGTGCTTTCTCTCTCTCTCTCTGTCTCTCTCTCAAAAAATAAACTTAAAAAAAAAACACAGCTTGCTGGAGTCCATGTTGAGGAAGAGGAAATGGATGGTATAAAAAGTAGATTGGGTAAAAGGAAAACTTTTGAGGCAACTGGGTTTTTGGTGACTTTCTTTAATTCAAACCATAAGTATGGTTTCTTGAAATACAGCTCATTATTTGGGCCATTCTTACACGAAGAGATTTAATTGAGTGTGGCAAATTTATTACTGGATTTTGAGCCATCTTCAAATTCAGATATATGTTAAGTATCCAGATCAGCTTTGTAGAAATTCAACTCAAATATAATCATGCCTGAAATGACTAGAATGGACAAGTAGTGACTCAGTTATTTCCATCCTATAAACCAGTGGGTTACAGCCTGAGATCCCTAGACATCTAAGAGTACATAAAGAAAGAATTAAGCAAAACTAAAAGGCAACCAATGGAATGGGAGAAGATATTTGCAAATCACATATCAGATAAAGGGTTAGTGTCCAAAATCTGTAAAAAACTTATCAAACTCAACACCCAAAAAAATAATCCAGTGAAGAAATGGGAAAAAGACATGAATAGACACTTCTCCAAAGAAGACATCCAGTTGGCTAACAGACACATGAAAAAATGCTCAACATCACTCATCATCAGGGAAATACAAATTAAAACCGCAATGAAATACCACCTCCCTCCAGTCAGAATGGCTAAAATTAACTCAGGCAACAACAGATGTTGGCAAGGATGCAGAGAAAGAGGATCTCCTCTGCATTGCTGGTGGGAATGCAAAGTGCAGCCACTCTGGAAAACAGTATGGAGGTTCCTCATAATGTTAAAAAAAGAACTACCCTACAACCCAGCAATTGCACTACTAGGTATTTATCTAAGGGATACAGGTATGCTGTTTCGAAGGGGCACATGCACCCCAATGTTTATAGCAGCACTATCCACAATAGCCAAAGTATGGAAAGAACCCAAATGTCCATTGACAGATGAATGGATAATGAAGATTTGGTATATATATATAGAATGGAGTATTACTTGGCAATCAAAAAGAATAAAATCTTGCCATTTGCAACAACATGGATGGAACTAGAGGGTATTATTATACACTAAGCAAAATAAGTCAGAGAAAGACAAATATCATATGACTTCACTCATATGTAGAATTTAAGATACAAAACAAATGAACATAAGGGAAGGGAAGCAAAAATAATGTAAAAACAGGAGGGTCATAAAACATAAGAGATTCTTAAATACAGAGAATAAACTGAGGGTTGCTGGAGGGGCTATAGTTGGGGAGATGGGCTAAATGGGTGAGGGGCATTAAGGAAGACACTTGTTGGGATGAGCACTGGGTGTTATACATAGGGGATGAATCACTGGAATCTACTCCTGAAATTATTATTGCACTATATGCTAACTAACTTGGATGTAAATTACAAATAAATAACCAGAAAATAAATAGGCACAAAATGAGATAAAGGCATTTTCATATTTCACTGTACTGATCAGCTAGTGGTGTCAATAAATTTGTTCCCTGTGCCATCTAACATTAAAAGGGGCTTACTTTAATTAAAAAAAAAGAAAGATCCATAAGCTATTTCCAATATTTCATAAAGCCCAAAAGAAATCATAAATTTACCTGACACAAAGCTACTTAAAAAACATCAAAATTTTCTGTTTATACTGTAATTATACCAAGGCAGGAAGTAAGCCTATTATTCCATGCTGATCCTAAGCTCTGTATATATCTATCTGTCTGTCTATCTATATGCACACATACATACACACACATATACATAAACACACAAATGCATACATAATACATACAATAGTTCATTAAATAGATTCTGGGTAAATGAATTACATCCTGGGAGAAATGTGACTTTAATAAATTTATATGTGGCCACTATTATTCTGTTTATATTCTAAAGGCTATAGAAAAAGAAATTTAAAGTTCAAGATTACCAAAGTCAACTTTCCTGGACATCTATAAACATGAGATAACTAGGCATCTCTCTAAAATAATAAGGTCTAAAATAATGACCTCTGGAAAATCCTCCTACTTTCCTCTTAAAATATATTAAAATATCATCTAGCCCATTATTAGAAGATGTATTGATTAGGATAGTATAATGCCTTAATGATGAAGACTTGTGGGTGATAAGTTGTTACCAGAAATGTTCTGCCTTTAGAGCATGAATTTTGATCATCCTGTGAATGTCAAGACCTTGGATGTTTAGGATTTCCTGAAAGTCCTCATCTCCATAATGATCACAAGCACTTGTTTATTCTTCTGCTTCATTCCATGATTAGGCCTTCTCAACCCAGATGGGAAGAACAAGATGGATAGGGGGCGCCTGGGTGGCTCAGTCAGTTAAGCGTCCGACTTCATCTCAGGTCATGATCTCACAGTTTGTGAGTTTGAGCCCCGTGTTGGGCTCAGTGGTGACAGCTCAGAGCCTAGAGCCTGCTTCAGATTCTGTCTCCCTGTCTCTGCCCCTCCCATGCTCATGCTCTGTCTCTGAAAAATAAATAAACATTAAAATTTTTTTAAAAAATAATTAAGATGGATGGGAAAGGTTTCTAAAATATTTATTCTCTACCTGTAGTCCACACTGTCAGAGATCTTTCATGCCCTTAGCAGTGGTACACACATTTACCTGAAATCCACTTTGGAGCAAAACCACTCCTTTTCCTATAGCCAAGATATCTCAGTAGGTCATTTTGAGCAGCCTTGAACACTTCTCTCACCTCATCAAGGCTCAAACCTCTGCACTAAGTTGTTTTCCATTTTGCCTTTCAGAAAATGATTACAGTTGACCCTTGAACAACATGGGTTTAAACTGTGGAGGTCTAATTATACATGATTTCTTTTCGATAAATACAGTACAATACTATAAATATATTTCCTCTTATGTTTGTCTTAATAACATTTTCTCTAGCTTTATGGTAATACAGAATATAATATAATACACATAACATACAAAATACATGCTAATTGATTGTTTATGTTATCAGGCCTCTAGTCAACAGGAGGCTATTAGTAGTTAAGTTTTGGGGGAGTCAAAAGTTATACATAGATTTTCCACTGCACAAGGGTCACTGCCCCAACTTCTACATTGTTCAGGTCAACTGTAATCCCAATTCAAATAAAAAAGTCCATAATTGCAACTTCATCTTTAAATGTACCCTCTACTGGGGCACATGGGTGGCTCAGTCAGTTAAGCATCTGATGTCAGCTCAGGTCATGATCTCACAGTTTGTGGGTTCAAGTCCTGCATCAGGCTCCGTGCTGACAGCTCAAAGCCTGGAGCCTGCTTCAGATTCTGTGTCTCCCTCTCTCTCTGCCCCTCCCCGGCTTGCACTCTGTCCCTCTGTCTCTCAAAAATAAATAAATGTTAAATGTACCCTCTCCTTCAGTCTTGGCAATGATATATCTAAGTTTGAAAAAAAGTTAATGAGATTAGAAGCAATAATGAAGACACAAATTCTAATAAGACTTACTGCTTTTTTAAAGCATTGGTTTAAGTATAAAGCTACACAGAAACAGACCCATAAATACAGAGAACAACTGATGACTGAGCGAACGGAGAGAGTAGGGCGAATGGGCAAAATGGGGGGAGGGGAGTGGTAGATACAGGCTTCCAGTATGGAATGAATAAATCACAGGAATAAAAGGTACAGCACAGGGAATATAGTCAGTGGTATTGTAATAGCACTGTATGGTAACGGATGGTAGTAGCTGTACTTCTAGTGCATAAGGTATAGACTTTTTGAATCATTATGTTGTACACCTGAAATTAAATGTAACATCGTATATCAAATATACTTCAATAATAAATACATAAATAAATATAAGGCTACATATTTATTCAAAATTGATTCATATTTTATGATGGACTAATCACTTCTCAAATGTGCTTCTTTGTAAGGCTATGAAAAGGGAAGAGTAGGTAGGACATGCATTAATGAGTGTAAGGTTTTCTCACCCTTAAATACTTGTACAAGATGTTCTTTGTAAAGCAAATGTAGTGAAAATCCCCTTTTCTTCCTTGAAGCATCTGTGAATCTTTCTTCTTTATATAAAATGAGGTTTTTGGTGAACACATGACAAGGAAGAGGTTCAATGTAACAAGCAATCATGTTATTTCAAAGAGCTCCATCTCTAAGTTTCCACGCTGAAGCTTTTTAGAAAGGATGGGTTGCAACATGTGAGCAATTTAAAAGTGTAACATTTCATTTACAGGTTCAGAGTAGCTTTCAATTCCCTTCCTAGTGTGCTTCTAATTAAATCTTAATTGTACCATACACTATGAAATGAAAGAAACACTGATATACTGGGTTTTCAATAAAAGAAAGTCAAGATGGCCCTCATAAAATGGCTGGCTAACCTAAAGAAAAGGAATAAAATGTGAAAACGAGCCTCAAAATTAAAACCTAACATTTGAAGCTGCATAATTATTAAGTTATCAGAAATAAGATTTTTTGATAGACCCAGATGATTTAAATATATATGATTATAGTAGATCACCAGAATGCATGAGGAGTAGTGAGTAGGTAGCAAATGTAATAAAAATGATATATCCAATAATTTAAGTTGCTACTTTATCATATGCCAGTTTTCAAATACATCCTCATGAAATAAACATTTTTAAAGTTGATTTATCTTAAAGTGAAAAGAAGAAAGGACCAAAAATGTAAGTAGCCCAGTGCTACTTTCAAGATTTTTGTCTAAATTATGGGATAATTGTTACACTTGTTTCATTACTCCTCTTTGGCATATTCTTGGGTAATTTATATTTTCAACTTAGAGTGACATGATTTTCAAAAACAAATCAATTCCCCTTCCATTTAAAAAAATTTTTTTCTAACCTTTTGTATTTATTTTTGAGAGACAGAGAGCACGAGCAGGGGAGGGGCAGAGAGGGAAGAAGACACAGAATCCAAAGCAGGTTCCAGGCTCTGAGCTGTCAGCACAGAGCTCGATGCGGGACTTGAACCCATGAACTGTGAGATCATGCTCTGAGCCAAAGACAGATGCTTAACCTACTGTGCCACACGGGCGCCCCAATTAAAAAAATTTTTTTAATGTTTTTATTTTATTTTTGAGAGAGAGAGTGAGCAGGGGAGGGACAGAGAGAGAAGAGGACAGAGGATCCAAGGCAGACTCCACACTGACAGCAGAGATCCTGAGGTGGGGCTTGAACTCACAAACCGTGAGATCCTGACCTGAGCTAAAGTCTCTGACACTTAACCAACTGGGCCACCCAGGTGCCCCTCCCCTTCCATTTTTTAATTTTTCCTATCTAGAAGTCATGATTCCTAAAATGTGATTTTGAATTTAGAATTTAAATGAGCACACTCTTCCATTATCCCCTGCAACTAGCTCTATAGAGAATTAATGATAATAACTAAATGGTATACCAAGAAAGCCTCCAACAACTATGTGGAACTGAAAACAAAAGGTTTATTTCTCATGTCTAGAGGTCTAGAAGATAAGATCTCAATCCTAGGTTTTTCTCATAGTCTGAGATTAGGAATTCATTCTTTCTTTCTTTTTTTTTTTTTTTTTTGAAAAATTAAGTACAAAAAAGGCACATATGATAATGTACCAAGCACCCATGTTCCCACAACCCAGATTTTAACAGTTATTAGCATTCTGTCACATTTTTTGAAAGTCATTTCTATAAAAGTATTTTTTAAATTCCCCTTCATCTTTCCTCTAATCCCATTCCCTCCTACTCCCTCCCCAATCCAGACTATAACCCACATAATGTGATGTATTAGTATCTATTGCTGCATAACAAATTACTTAAAACATTTATTTTCTTACAGTTTCTGTGGATCAGGAATCCATGTGCTTTAGCTGGACTCTCTGGTCAGGATCTCTCACAATGTTGCAGTTGAGATGTTGCCCCGGGGCTGCAGTCATCTCTAGGTTCAACTGGGGTAGAACACTTCCAGTTCACTCAGAGGTTGTGGGCAGGATTCATCTCCTGGAGGATTGTCAGACTGAGGGCTTCAATTCCTTTATGGCTCTTAACTAAAGGCTGCCCTCAGTTCCTTGGCACATGGACCTCTCCATAGAGCAGCTCACGACACGTAATTTGTTTCATCAGAGCTAGAAGAGCCAGAGCCAACAAGAGAAAAGTCAGAGTTTTTTTATACCCACTCTTGAAAGTGACACCATAACTTCTGTTCATTACAAGCAAATCACTAAGCCCCAGTCACACCCAAGGTGGGGAGATTATACAAGGGCACGAAGACTAGGAGGAAGGATTCATTGGGGACTATCTTAGGGGTTGGCTACCAAATTGTGTCTTTCTGGCTATTATACTTTTCTATGAATATCTGTAAATGAACATTTTATATACATAAACATAAAAATGTGCAATGTTTCATGTTTCCAATTTGTAAAAATGATTATGTAAGTGTGTATTATTATGCATCTTGCTTTTTTCTTTCAACATTATATTTTTGACATCAATTCATGTTGATCTGTTTACATCTATTTAGTTCCTTTTAACCACTATTCAGTAGATTGTGTATTGAGTCTATAGATTACCACATTTTACTTAAAATTCTACTCATTCATTTTCCTGGTAATGGACATTTGTTTCCCTTTTTGTTTTTTGTTTTTGTTTTTGTTTTTTGGGGTGTTTTTTTTTGTTGTTTTTTGAGTTTTTTTGGTGTTACAAAGTGACAATGAGCAACTTTGCACATGTACATATACCGGAGTTTCTATAAACTTAGAAGTTATTTAAATATTATAACATCCTTTCAAATTGTTCTCCTGAGAGATTATACCTGTTTATACTTATGCCTGTAGTTTAAGAGATTTACCTTCCCCCAACTTGCATGCCACCCCTTAATTGGTGATACATGATATCTAGTTGTTGTTATACTTGTTTTTTCCTAATAACCTGGAAGGTTGAGCATCTTGATGTTGATCACATGTTGATGAATCATTTGGGTTTCCTAATCCCTTCAGTTTCTGTTCATACTGTGGCCATCTTTCTATTGAGTTGTTTGTGCTTTTCATTACACTTTGATTATATGTTTTTTTGTCTTATAAAAAACATTTATGCAGTCAAATATCAATTCTTTGCCTTTATGATTCATACTTTCTGTGTCTAGTTTAAGAAATTTTCTATGACCCAAGATCCCAGAGATATTCCCTGTATTCTCTTCAAATGGTTTTAAAGTTTTGGGTTTTTTTTATCTTCAAGCTTCAGTCTGTCTGAAATTTGCTTCTATGTTTTGTTTGAAGTTGAGATCTTAATTTTATTTTTCTCTATGGAGAGTGAATTGTTCTGACATTGTTTATTAACTTATCCATCTTTTTACCCCAGATTTTAGTAACACCTCTGTTATAAATCAAGATCCCCTAAAAGCAGAAGTCTGTTTCTGGGCTTTCTATCCCCCTCAGCTGATCTCTTTGAACATTTCTGAATCAACTGATCTCTGTAATTGCTAAAGCTTTATAATGACTTGATATTTTAAAGAGCAAGTCCCACCTCCTTGTTCTTTTTTTTTTTTTTTTCCAGAACTCTTTGGGATATTTTTAGATATTTACTCTCCCATTTGCATTTTAATCATTTTCTCAAATTACATTAAAAAATCTCACCTGGAATTTTGTTAAATTTATACATCAAATTGACATGCTTTGAAATCACATCTTCCCAAAGGAGCACATGGTAGGTACCTCTATTTAAAAAAACAAACAAACAAACAAACAAAAAACCTCCTTATGTCCTTCATAATATGTTACAATTTTCTCCGTAAAGAATATATACATCTTTTGTTAGATTTATTCCAGGTACCTTTATAGTACATTTACTACAGTGAATGGTATCCTTTTTCTACTAGTTTTTTAATTGTTTACATAATGCTGACTTAT
This sequence comes from Panthera pardus, assembly GCF_024362965.1. NCBI lineage: Eukaryota > Metazoa > Chordata > Mammalia > Carnivora > Felidae > Panthera > Panthera pardus. The sequence continues at coordinate 54,188,486 of NW_026526732.1, read as the reverse complement.
AGAAATGCCATTGATTTTTATGTTAGTATCATGTCAAGAAAATTAAACTTCTTCATTAATTTTATAAGTTTGACTATAAATTACTTTAGATTTTCCGTGTAGATTATTATAGCATCTGCAAAAAACAATTTTTACTTTTTCTTTTCCTGAATGGACCTTTATCCTTTGTTTTGACCACCCAGCATCTGAACTCCTCTTTCTGTTTGAGGAATTTCATACATTACAAGTCCAGTTGTAGGACAAAGACTGCTCCCTCTTTAGGAGCTTAAAATATTCCAAATTTCTTTCCCAGCTTTCTATACAGCTGAGGAACGAGCCATTACTGATGCTGTAGTGGTGACAGCAGTGACATTAAGAGCAGTGTTGGAGCAGAGCTGACATCAGTGTTAGCAGGGGTAGCAGTTGCAGTCAAGTTGCAGAAGAAGTGATAATGGTCTATCAATAATGTCTAGGCTTCAGTGGTGGCAGCAAAGGATTCCTTGTCAGTCCATTTCTGCAGCCTGATATAGACACTTCAGGAAACTCAGCCTTAAGCCTGGTTTTTCAGCTCTCCCAATGATTCTGTGAGCTGTCAAATATTCTGGTTTATAAGCTATTTATCTGCTTAATTAACCAGAGTCAGCATCTATTGCTCATAACTAAGAACTCTAAGAAATATATTTTGGCTCTTTGAACCCCTTATTCTTTTTTTTTTTTTTTTTTTTTTTTTTTAATCCTAGTGGATTGTCAAGGATCTTCAGTACAGTGTTGAAAAATTGGAGTGATAGTATTTAGTATTGTCTTGCTCCTAGCTTTAAAAGGAATGTTTCTGGGGGCACCTGGCTGGCTCAGTCAGTAGAGCATGTGATTCTTGATCTCAGGGTTGTGAGTTCTAGCCCCACATTGGGCATGGAGATTATTTATTTAAAAAAAATGGGGGGCACCTGGGTGGCTCAGTTGGTTAGGCATCTGACTTTGGCTCAGGTCATGATCTCACAGTTTGTGAGTTCAAGCCCCACATCAGGCTCTGTACTGACAGTCCAGAGTCTGCTTGGAATTATCTCTCCTCCCCTGTCTCTGTCCCTACCCCTGCTCACATTATCTCTTTCACAAAAAATTAAAAACTTTGAAAAATATTTTTAAAAAATGTTTCTGAAGTTTTACCACTCAGCATGCTGTTTGTATGTTTTTAGTAGATATCAAATAATCAGGTTAGGGAACTTCTATTAATATTTTGCTGAGAAGTTTTTTCTTAAATCATGAATGGGTCACAATTAGGTCTTTAATCCATTTAGAATTTATTTTTGTGAATGAAGGAAGAAAGTGGTTCAATTTCATTCTTCTGCATGTTGCTGTCCAGTTTTCCCAACACCATTTGTTGAAGAGACTGTCTTTCTCCCATTGGATATTCTTTCCTGCTTTATCAAAGATTAATTGACCATCTAGTTATGGGTTCATTTCTGGGTTTTCTATTCTGTTCCATTGATCTATGTGTCTATTTTTGTGCCAGTACCATACTGTTTTGAACATTACAGCATTGTAATTTAACTTGAAGTCCAGAATTGTGATTCCTCCAGCTTTGCTTTTCTTTTTCAAGGCTGCTTTGGCTATTCAAGGTCTTTTGTTGTTCCATACAAATTTTGGGATTATTCTAGCTCTGTGAAAAATGCTGTTGGTATTTCGATAGCGATTGCATTAAATGTGTAGTTTGCTTTGGGTAGACAGTTTGACAGTATTTGGTCTTCCAGTTCTTAAGCATGTGATGTCTTTCCATTTCTTTTTCTTTTTTTAAATTTTTATTTATTTTTGAGAAAGAGAAAGAGAACTCAAGTGGGGGAGGTGCAGAGAGAGAGGGGGATAGAGGATTCAAAGTGGGCTCTGTGCTGACAGCAGAGAGCCCGATATGGGGCTTGAACTTGAGAACTGCAAGATCATGACCTGAGCCAGTCAGATGCTTAACCAACTGAACCACTCAGGTACCCCAATCTTTCCATTTCTTTGTGTCATCTTCAGCTTATTTCATCAGTGTTTTATAGTTTTCAGAGCACACATTTTTTAGCTCTTTCATTAGGTTTATTCCTAGGTATTTTACTGTTCTGGGTACAGTTGTAAATGGGATTGACTCCTTAGCTTCTCTTTCTGATGCTTCGTTATTGATGTATAGAAATGCAACACATTTCTGTATGTTGATTTTGTATCCTATAACTTTATTAAATTCATGTATCAGTTCTACCAATTCTTTGGTAGAGTCTTTGGGGTTTTCTGTATATAGTGTTATGTCATCTGCAAATAGTGAAAGTTTTATTTCTTCCTTGCCAATTTGGATGTCTTTTATTTCCTTTTGTTGTCTGCTTGCTATGGCTAGGACTTCCAGTACTATGCTAAATAACAGTGGTGAGAGTAGACATCCCTAGTTTGTTCCCGACTGTAAAGGAAAAGTTCTCAAATTCAAGGTGGATTAAAGAACTAAATATGAGACATGAAACCATAAACATCCTAGAGGAGAACACAGGCAATTATTTGCCTGTGTTTGACAGCAGTCATAGCAACTTCTTTCTAGATATCTCTCCTGAGGCTAGGGAAACAAAAGCAAAAATAAAATATTGGGACTTCATAAAAATAAAAAAACTTCTTCTGCACAGCAAAGGAAACAATCACCAAAACTATAAGGCAACCTGTGGAATGGGAGAAGATATTTGACAGTGACATATCTAATAAAGGGTTATATCCAAAATGTATAAAGAACTTATAAAACTCAACACCCCAAAAATGAATAATCCAATTAAAAATGGGCAGAAGACACGAACAGACATTTCTCCAAAGAATGCATACAGATGGCCAACAGACACGTGAAAAGATGCTCAACATCACTGACCATCAGGGAAATATACAAATCAAAACTACCTCACACCTGTCAGAATGACTAAAATCAACAATACAAGAAACAACAGGTATTACTGAGGATGTAGAGAAAAGAGAACCCTCTTGTGCTGTTGGTGGGAATGCAAACTGCCACCACCCCCTCTGGAAAACAGTATGGGGGTTCCTCAAAGTTAAAAATAGAACTACCCTATGATTCAGCAATTGCACTACTTGGTATGTACCAAAGAATACAAAAATAATAATTCAAAGGGATACATGTACCATGACGTTTATAGCAGCATTGTCTACAATAGCCTCACTATGGAAACAGTCCAAGTGTCCATTGGCTGATGAATGGATAAAGAAGATGTGGTATATATATACAATGGAATATTACTCAGCCATCAAAAAAGTGAAATCTTGCCATTTGCAACAATGTGGATGGATGGAGCTGGAGAGTATAATGCTAAGTGAAATAAGTTAGTCAGAGAAAGACAAATACCATATGATTTCACTCATGTGGAATTTAAGAAACAAAACACATGAGCAAAGGGAAAAACAGAAAGAGGCAAACTAAGAAACAGACTCTTAACTATAGAGAACAAACTGATGGTTACCAGAGGGGAGATAGGTGGGGGGATGAGTTAAATAGGTGATGGGTATTAAAGAGTGCACTTTCGGGGAGCCTGGGTGGCTCAGTCGGTTAAGTGGCCGACTTCAGCTCAGGTCATGATCTCACGGTCCATGAGTTCAAGTCCCGCGTCAGGCTCTGTGCTGACAGCTCAAAGCCTGGAGCCTGTTTCAGATTCTGTGTCTCCCTCTCTCTGACCCTCCCCCATTCATGCTCTGTCTCTCTCTGTCTCAAAAATAAATAAACATTAGGGGCGCCTGGGTGGCTCAGTCGGTTAAGCGGCCGACTTTGGCTCAGGTCATGATCTCACGGTCCGTGAGTTCGAGCCCCGCGTCAGGCTCTGTGCTGACGGCTCGGAGCCTGGAGACTGTTTCAGATTCTGTGTCTCCCTCTCTCTGACCCTCCCCTGTTCATGCTCTGTTTCTCCCTGTCTCAAAAATAAATAAAAATGTTAAAAAAAATAAATAAATAAATAAATAAATAAATAAACATTAAAAAAAAAATTTCTTTAAAGAGTGCACTTTCTGTGATGAGCACTGGGTGTTGTAATAAAGTGCTGAATCCCTATATTGTACACCTAAAACTAATATTACACTATATGTTAATTAACTAGAATTTAAATAAAAACTTAAAAATTAAGTGAAAAAGTTTTAACCAAAGAAAACTGCAAAAAAATCATGAATAAGGATTACATTTTATCAAATCCTTTTTAATATATCTTTTGAGGTAATCATATATTTCTTCTTTAACATGTTAATATGGTGAATTATATTAATAGTTTACTAAAGTTATTGTTACATTCCTATAAATCCTATTTGATCATCTTAAATTTTTTTTAATGTTTATTTTTGAAAGACAGAGAAAGAGCATGAGTGGGGGAAGAGCAGAGAGAGAGGGAGACACAGAATCCCAAGCAGGCTTCAGGCTCCGAGCTGTCAGCACAGAGCCTGACATGAATCCATGAACCATGAGATCATGACCTGAGCCAAAGTCGGATGTTTAACCGACTGAGCCACCCAGGTGCCCCCTATTTGATCATTTTTATACAATGTTAGATTCAATTTTCTAATGTTTTATGTAATATTTTGCATTTGTGTTCTTAAGTGAAATTACCTAAAATTTTATTTTCTTCTACTCTGCTTTGGGTGTTAAGGTTAGTCTAGCCTCAGAAAAAGAATTTGGTAACTTTCCCTCTTTCCTAATTCTCTAGGACAGTTTGTAAAGACTTTTTCTTTCTTCAAGGATTGGTTAAAACTAACCTGGGCCTGTGTATTAATCATGTTTTTTATTGTGCTGTATTTTATGATGCTGTGACATCTTGGGGCCAATGACCTGGGGAGGGACTGCCCCTACCAGGATTAGCTAATTCCTGGAGATAACAAACAGTTTGCATTTGAACATATCTTTGATATCCAAACCAACTAATTCTGAGTCTGTAATCTCTCTCCCTCTCTCTCTCTCTCTCTCTCTCTCTCTCTCTCTTTTTCTCAAAAAAAAAAAAAAAAAAAAAAAAAAATCCCAGACTGCCAGTACCTGATAAAAAGAGGGAGTTACAGACTCTTACCACAGTAAGTTTTTTTATGCCAATAAAATTTTCTTAATAGTTATGGTTCTATGCAATTTGCCTATATCTTCTTGAATGAATGGTGGTGATTTCTATTTTTTTTTTTAGAAAATTGACTATTCTTTTTTCAAACACACTGGCAAAATTAATGAAATGATCCTGATTTTTTAAATATTTACAACTTCTGTAGTTAGTTTCTGATATTGTTCACTTAATGCCATTCTCTTATTTTCTTGATTACTTTGTGAAAGTTTGGTCTATTTTATTGCTCTTTTTAAACTGTATTCAGTTTTATTAATCATCTCTTTTATTTTTCTGTTTGTTTTCATTTTAATTTCTGATTTTATATTTATTTTTTCTTTTATTCTACTTCCTATGAATTTATTGTAGCTTCTAGAATTGAATGCTTAGTTCATGTATTTTCAGCTTTTCTTATTTTAAAATATATTCTCCACTCCCAAAATTTCCTTTCATGTTGAAAGTACTCACTGTAATGCTTCTGATTTCTGTCTACCCTACTGCACTGCAGAACAAGGAAGGAGACTTATTTGATTGGTAAATTTTAGAAGAGTTCCAAATTCTTCTAACAACATTTGGCTCAACTCTTCTTCCCTTCCTTTTGAGAGTAAATGACCAGCAAAGAGCATGGGTACCCCTCTGCTATTCCATGATGTAAATCTCACATAGACAGGATTCCATGTGGGGAGACCTGCCCACGTCCAGTGTCCCTATATACAAACTCTCAGTTCTGGACCTATGCTCCCACCTTCATGAGTTCTGTTCATTACTGCTCTTCCACGAAAGCTGTCTGTGCATTTTAAGACTATTGTCTTCCTTACTTCCCCATGTGTCTTTAGTATTCTTTCAAGTTATAATTACTATAAAAATCATATAACAGTATTACATGAATGTTGAAAAGGGGGAGGAGGTAGCAAATTCAGCATCATAGAACAACCACTATCACCATTCTTTACATATTCCTTTGTCATGTTGTATACACATTTTTTATACTTGTAATCATGTAACATATACAGCATATATATTATTTCATGTTTCTAAATTGTCTTATACCTATGTGCAGCATATAATTTCAATGAAAGCATAATATTTCATTGAGTAGACAGTTCATAATTTAACCATGACACATTACTTAAAACTTTTTATTTGTGAACTTAACTCTGTAATAAATATTTTCAATTTTAACATTTTCCTATCTTTAATTTTTTTTTAGGATTAATATTGGTAAGTATAATTATTAAGCCAAAAAATTATAATTTTTTGATAATGAAATTTTATGAATCTTAACTAGGTTCCAGTTATATCCAAAATGTCTATGCTGGTTAGTTTATACTATGTTAGTTTATACTGCTCCCTGTAATACATGAGTACCCCAGTACTCTTTCCCAAACTGGGTAATTTTTGAAATATTAGTGTAAATGTTTTTTTGTTGTTACTTAGTACATTTGAAAATATTTTGCTTTTTAAAATCAGAATTCTTTTGGGGGTGGGAGGGGTGCCTCGGTGGCTCAGTTGGTTGTGTCTGACTTCGGCTCAGGTCAAGATCTCGCACTCTGAGTTCCAGCCCCACATAGGGCTCTGTGCTGATAGCTCAGGGCCTGGAACCTACTTTGGATTCTGTCTCCTTCTCTCTCTGCCCTCCCCCATTCATACTCTGTCTCTGTCTCTGTCTCTCAGAAATGAATAAACGTTAAATTTTTTTTTTAATTAAAAGAATTCTTTTTGGGGGGAATATCCATGATTTTCCCACTTACTTTTTTTAAGTTTTAATGTTTTTCAATATATGAGTTATTTATATAAGATGTTAATAATTTTGTTATTTTTTTTGTAAATAATTTCCCTGGTACTTAAGAATATTTGAGATAACACAAGAAAATATAAACAATCGTAAGATTAATACAAGAATTGTTTTAAAATATAAAACTGGCTGGGAAAAAAAGAGAAAGAAGCAAGTATACTAATCATAGGAACTAGCAAATGACCTAATGTAAAAAATGGTCTGATATAAAATCTCTGGCACTTAAGTAGCTTTATTATTGGTAGTTATAAAACTCTCATTATCAAAAATGGAAAAACATAATTATCTTTTAGAGAATATGAAAATTCTCAAAACTACCATCTACCATAAAAAGCATTCCTCCACCTGTCTCCTCAAAGCTGGGGGTAGGCTTAGTAAAGCATGTGGTTGGATAGAGCCATGTAACTAGTTCTGGCTAATGAGTTTTGTCTTCAAGGCTAAAACGTTTGGTTATTAATACAAGACCTTTCAGACCTCTCTTTCCATTGGCTATGGTAACTAGCAACATTGGAGAAGTAAACTTGCCTCCTTGCTTGCTTCCAAGGTCCATGAACTTGGGTCCCAGAGTGGGGAACCAAGAAGAAGCAGCTCCCAGATTCACTGCAGTGGATATGTGGCATGAGCAATAGATAAACCTTTGTTCTTGTAAACCACTAAGATTTGACTCTGTTACTCAAACAGCCTAAATTCTCGTAACTGAAACAAGAAGATCAGTTTCTTTGGTCCTAGATGTTATCGTAGGGACTTCCATAAATGCATTAGAAAGCTAAAGAATTGACTTTTGCTTCACCCCTAGTTGCCTACTGATGGACCCACCTCGTCTGCAGTAGCAATATGCAGGGTAGGTCCTGTCCCCTTGAGTACCAACACTTTATAAACAGCAGCTCCTCTTGGAAAAGGAATCAGTACTGCAATTCACATTATCCATTTGCCTTTCACTTAATTATATATACCTAACATATTCCAAATTTGTATAGATTCTTAAACCATGATATCACTGTTTTAATCGGTGTCATTAGTATTATTGATAATTACCAGAAACTTGAAGCAACGAAAATGTCCTCCAACAGGTGAATGGATAAAAAATTGAAGTATATCCATACAATGGCATAGTATTCAAGGGTTAAAAAAAAACACACACTGTCAGGTTACAAAAAAATATGGATATACTTTAAATGCATACTTCTAAGCTAAATAGCCAGTCTGAAAAGGCTACATATTATATTATTCCAACCATATGATATTCTGAAAAAGGCAAAACTATAGAGACAATAAAAACAGTGGTTTCCAGAGGCTCAGGGGAAAAGAGGAGGGTAAAATAAATGAAGTACAGGGGATTTGGCAGGGGCATAGGTCAAACTGTTCTGTATGATGTAATGGTAGATACATGATATTGTGCATTTGTCAAACCTTTAAAACTTTACAGCAGAAAGGGTGAGCTTTCAGGTAGACAATTAAAAAACATCATTTAGGAGGTTGGGGGATCCCAGGATGGAATGCAGAAAGTGACAAGTCAATTGAACTGTATTACAAATGTATGAAGCAACCTTACTAAAGCGGGGGGGGGGGGGGGGGGGGGGGGGGGGGCGGTAGGAGGAAAGGTTCTGACCTAAGTAACTGAAAATGAGTAGAGTCTATGGGGCGCCTGGGTGGCGCAGTCGGTTAAGCGTCCGACTTCAGCCAGGTCACGATCTCGCTCCGACTTCAGCCAGGTCACGATCTCGCGGTCCGTGAGTTCGAGACCCGCGTCAGGCTCTGGGCTGATGGTTCGGAGCCCGGAGCCTGTTTCCGATTCTGTGTCTCCCTCTCTCTCTGCCCCTCCCCCGTTCATGCTCTGTCTCTCTCTGTCCCAAAAATAAAAATTAAAAACGTTGAAAAAAAAAGAAAAAGAAAATGAGTAGAGTCTGTAAGACTAAAGGCAAAAGGAACTGCACATAAGCACTATACTTTAGTATTTAATATTATGTATTTAGTATTTAATGTTATGATATTTCCCACGGGGTACAAGTTAATGGTTCTGATAACACTGTACACGAATCCTGGAATTGAACAATTAAGTAAATGGATGGTGGAAACAAGCTTTCTTACAGTTTGAGTGGGAATTTACAGATAAAGAGCCCAGAAGAGATTAGAGTTGGAGATATCAGATTAGTACGAACTATATTATGTTTAACTTAATAGAGACACAGATGACTATATATAGAAATATTTATAGATATGTATATATAAATAGGTCAGTATATACACATATATTCCCTTGCTCTGTCTGCTGACAAGGCCTAGAAGCAATGACACTCCAATAGCAACAAACATTCCTAGCTCCCAGATCTTGGTTTCTAATACCAACTTCTAATAAAAGAAACCAAGGCTCCTTGGAGAAACGGCTGATCATAGGACTGGGGCAGGAAATATACAAGATGAGCCTGGAGCATCTTATACCACTGGAAAGTAAGGAAGTGCTCTAAAAACACAAAACAAAACACTGCATTGATGGAGTATGTCAAAGGAGCCAACTGAAAGCTCTCAGTGGTCAAAGAACAATTTGAGCAACAAAATAAAGCAGCCTTGGATTACACCCTAAAATATAAAATATTCACAATTCCATGTTGATATACAGAATTGATTGAATAAATAAATAGATGGGGGGAAGAAACAAATCTGCCTTGCAGAACAATTCTAACTAATTTATGTAGATATTCTGTCCTCAAGGAGGTAGAGTACAAGGCCCCATTTCTTAAATGTGGGTTGTGCATAGTGACTTTCTTCCAAAGAGTATGGTATGGAAAGAAGTTAAAAAAGAATAACTTGGTATTGGAGAAATCTGACAAATACTACCTTAGCCAGGTGTAAGGTCAAAACCCACAATGATAAATTATGTTAATAGTATATGTTCTCTTGATATGTGATGGAAATGGCACTTTACCTCTGTGGTTTTCCTCACAAAAACTCATAACCTCAATCTAATCATGAGAAAAATATCAGACAAATCTCAATAGAGGAGTATCCTACAAAGTATTTGACTAGTATCCCTCAAAACTGTCAAGATCATCAGAAACAAGGAAAATCTGAGAAGCTGTCATAGCCAAGAGGAACCTAAGGAGAATGACAACTAAATATAATGTGTCCTGGATGAGATATTAGAAGAGAAAATGATATTAGATAAAACGAAGGAAATCTAAACTATGGACTTTAGTTAATAAGAATATATGAATGTTGGTTCATTAATTGTCATAAATACACCATGCTAATGTAGGATATTAATAATAGGGAAAGTGGGGTGCAGGGTACATGAGAATGCTCTGTACTGTCTTCTTTTTTCTGCAAATCCAAAACTCTTCTGGGGGAAGCATTAATATGGTGGAGAAGTAGGGGGACTGGGATTTTCCTTGTCCCTCAAACACAGCTCTATTGAGGTCAGATCACTTGGAACACCCAGGAATTTGATCTGTGGAGTGGCAGAAGGATCTCCACAGTTGGAGGCAGACAGCATGGCAGGTGTGAGGCGTGTGGAAGTAAATTGTGGGAGAGAAAAATGGCGGTGCTGCAGAGGGGAGGAAGCCCATTCTGTGGAGAGACAAAAGGGAGAGAAGGAGAGAGGTGTTGAGAAAGTGCAGCATTGAGTTCGCACAAGAGGAAAACTTCTCTGGGTCACGGACCAGGGAGCAAGAAGTACTGAGTGTCACAGGGTTTTTTTGCAAACAGTGTTTGGAGCTCAAACTATGAGGTTTTGGAAGTCCATGACTTTCTCCAGAGTAGAGCTGTGGCACCTGCTCCTGGGGAGGAGGGAGCTGGGCCCAGAGTGCATAACATAGTGTAGAGATCTCCGGAGCGCATTGGGAGAGAACATTCTCCTTCCTGGAGTTCTTTTGGAAGAGGGTATATTGCCTCCCCAAGGATGGAAGACCTTACAGGCACCAGCAAAAGGCCTTCCATCAGTAGGGGACAGAGGTGCACCCAGAGGGAATATAACCTTTGCTGCTTTTAGTGGTGTCACACCATAGATTCCACACATTGTGCATGCATAGGACTGTTTTTCAGGGACAAAGGACTTCAGACACAGCATGGATAGGCTCTACTCCAGAGGAGGGGAGCGGATCTGCGTGGTGCCAGGTCCTTTAAGACTTTGAGTTTTGAATCCTAGCCTCATGCCAAGGAAAAAACAGGAGAGTTGTGGTTCAGGGCAAGCTGACTGCCTTCACTATTCTGTGAGGGCTACCTGAGCAGTGGGGTGTGTGAGATCCCCTGTCCAGAGAGGAGAGATTGGGGTGGTGCCATTTTACCCCCAACACCAACAGGGTAAGACTTCAAAGAGCAACACAGCAGCCCCCAGTGGTGGCGGGACCCACTTACACCAAACCCCACGCCCCTGTGCCTGGCAACTGCTTATTTACTGGGACAAGATTGCACAGGCCTCTCCTCCAGAAGACAAACACAGCCAGCACCCTGTATGCACCAAGTATACTGAAGATCGAGTGCTTCAAAATTACACCTGTGGTTCTAGTGGAAATAGGACGAGGCTTACTTTTTTTCTTTTTTCTTTTTCTTCTTTTTTTGTTTTGGAATCGGGCTTATAGTTTGTTTTTTTCATCTCCCTTTCACACATGCGTTCTCTCTCTCTCTCTCTCTCTCTCTCTCTCTCTCTCTCTGGATTAGTCCTTTTTTTTATCCTTTTTTCTTGTCTTTTTTTCATTTCTTTTTCTTTGGTATCAACTTTATAGTTTGTTGGGTTTTTTTTAAATTCTGTTTGGGGTTTATTTTTGTTCTTGTTGCCTTCCTTTTTCTCTTTTTTTGGGATCAGACTTTCCCCCCCTTTTTTTCCAGGCTTACTTCAACAAATAAATCAAAACACACTTAGTTAAAGGTCCAAACACTCCCCACTGCTCCACAGAGGACTGACCAGTGGGAAAGATAATCCAAAACGCAACAGCAGAGTGCACACAGCATACACCAGAAACACTTCCTGAAGTGCCAGGTCCTGGACAGTGATGACCCCTTTTTAATATAGCAGTACTCTCAGGTGCAGGAAACATAACAATCTTTTAAAACAAGCAAAAGACAGAAACTTAAGCCAAAATGACAAGATTGAGGAATTCTTCCCAAAAGAAAGGGCAAGTAGCCAGGGACTTGCTCAAAACAGATGTGAACAATATACCTAAACAAGAATTTAGAACAAAAGTCATAAGACTACTGACTGGGCTTGAAAAAAGCATAGAAGACACCAGAGTAACCCTTGCTGCAGATATCAAAGACCTAAAAACTAGTCAGGCTAAAATAACAAATGTTATAACTGAGATGCAAAACTGACTGGATATAGTCAAAATGAGGACTGAAGAAGCAGAGGAGAGAATAGGTGACGTAAAGATAAAATTATGGAAAATAATAAAGCTGGAAAGAGGGAAAGGAAACTATTGGATCATGAGGGGAGACTTAGAGAAGTTAATGATTCCATAAAACAAAACAATATCTGTATCATAGGAGTCCCAGAAGAAGAAGAGTGGGAAAGGGGGCAGAAGGTTTATTTGAACAAATTAGAGCTGAGAACTTCCCTAATCTGAGGAAGGAAACAGGCATTCAAGTTCAAGAGGCATAGAGAACTCCCCTCAAAATCAACAAAACAGGTCAACATGACCTATCATAATAAAACTTGCAAAATACAAAGATAAAGAGGGAATTCTGAAAGCAGCTAAAGACAAAAGGTCCTTAACCTACAAGAGTAGACACAAAAGGTTACCAGCAGATGTGTCCACTGAAAGTTGGCAAGCCAGAAGTGAGTGGTAGGAAATATTCAATGTGCTGAATGGGAAAAATATGCAGCCAAGAATTCCTTATCCAGCAAAGCTATCATTCAGAATAGAAGGAGAGATAAAGACTTTCCCAGACAAACAAAAGCTAAAGGAATTCACGACCACTAAACCAGCCCTGCAAGAAATTTTAAGGGGGACTCTGAGCAGAGGAAAAAAAAAAAAGAAGACCAAGGCAACAAAGGACCAGAGAATATCACCTGAAACATCAACTCTACAGGTAACACAGTGGCATTAAATTCATATCTTTCAATAATCACTCTGAATGTAAATGGACTAAATGCTCCATTCAAAAGACATAGGTTATCAGAATGGATAAAAAACAAGATCCATCTATATGTTGCCTACAGAGACTCATTTTGGACCTAAAGATACCTGCAGATTGAAAGTGAGGGTTTGGAGAACCATCTATCATGCTAATGGATGTCAAAAGAAAGCTGGAGTAGCTATACTTATATCAGACAAACTAGAATTTAAAACAAAAACTGTAACAAGCAGTGAATAATGGCATTATATCATAATTAAAGGGTCTATGCCCTCAACTTGAAAGCACCCGAATATATAAATTAATAAAAAACATTAAAAAAATTAGTTGATAGTACCTTAATAGTAAGGGGCTTTAATATCCCACTTAGAGCAAAGGACAGATCATCTAAGAAGAATATCAACAAGGAAAGAAGGCTTTGAATGACACACTGGACTGTATGGACTTAACAGATATATTCAGAACATTTCATCCTAAAGCAGCAGAATACACATTCTTCTCAAGTGCACATGGAACATTCTCCAGAATAGATCATGTACTGGGTCACAAATCGGCCCTCAACAGGTACAAAAAGATTGAGATCATACCATGCATATTTTCAGATCACAACACTATAAAATTTGAAATTAACCACAAGCAAAAATTTGGGGAGCCCTCAAATACATAGAGGTTAAAGAACATCCTACTAAAGAATGAATGGGAACTTAAAAAAATAAATTAAAAAAAAATACATGGAAAATGTAAACACAACAGTCCAACCCTGTGGGATGCAGCAAAGGCAGTCCTAAGATGAAAATACATTGCAATTCAGGCTGAACTCAAGAAGCAGGAAAGATCCCAAATACAAAATCTAACCTTACACCTAAAAGAGCTAGAAAAGCTCTTTAGGCAAATAACGCCTAAAGCCAGTAGAATAAGGGAAATAATAAAGACTAAAGCATAAATATACGATATAGAAACAAAAAAAAACACAATAGAACATATCAATGGAACTAAGAACTGGTTATTTGAAAGAATAAACAAAATTGATAACCCCCTAGCCAGACTTCTCAAAAAGAAAAGAGAAAGAGGGGTGCCTGGGTGGCTCAGTTACTTAAGCATCCAACTTTGGCTCAGGTCATGATCTCACAGTTTGTGAGTTTGAGCCCCACATCAGGCTCTGTGCTGACAGCTTGGAGCCTGGACCCTGCTTCAGATTCTGTGTCTCCCTCTGTCTCTGCCCCTCTCCCGTTCATGCACTGCCTCTCTCTCTCAAAAATAAATAAGCATTAAAAAAATTTTTTTTAAAAGAAAAGAGAAAGGACCCAAATAAATAAAGTCACAAATGAAAGAGGAGGGATAACAACCAACACCACAGAAATGCAAACAATTATAAGAGAATTCTATGAAAAATTATATGCCAACAAACTGGGCAATCTGGAAGAAATGGACAAATTCCTAGAAACTCACACACTACCAAAACTGAAACAGGAAGAAATAGAAAATTTGAACAGACCCATAACCAGCAAAGAAATTCAATCAGTTATCAAAAATCTCCCAACAAACTGGAGTCCTGGCCAGATGGCTTCCCAGGGGAATTCTACCAGACATTTGAAGAATATTTAAAACCTATTCTTCTCAAACTATTTCAAAAAATAGAAATGGAAGGAAAGCTTCCAAACTCATTCTATGAGCCAGCATTACCTTGATTCCAAAACCAAAGACCCCATTAAAAAGAATTTACAGGCCAATATCCCTGATGAACCTAGATGCAAAAATTCTCAGCAAGATACTAGCAAATCAAATTCAACAGTACATTAAAAGAATTATTCACCATGATCAAGTGGGATTTATTCCTGGGTACAGGGCTAGTTAAATATTTGCAAATCAGTCAACGTGGTACACCACATTAGTAAAAAAAAAAAAAAAAAAAAAAAAAAAAAAAAAAAGGATAAGAACCATATGATTCTCTCATTACATGCAGAAAAAGCATGTGACAAAATACAGCATCCTTTCTTGATAAAAACCCTCAAGAAAGTAGGGATAAAAGGAACATACCTCAAGATCATAAAGGCCATATACGAAAGATTCACAGCTAATATCATCCTCAATGGGAAAAAACTGAGAGCTTTCCCCCTAAGGGATGTCCACTCTCACCACTGTTGTTGAGCATAGTACTAGAAGTCCTAGCCTCAGCAATCAGACAAAACAAAAAAAAAGAGAAGAAAGAAAGAAAGAAAAAGAAAGAAAGAAAGAAGAAAGAAAAGGCATACAAATTGGCAAGGAAAAAGTCAAACTTTCACTCTTTGCAGATGACATGATACTCTACATGGAAAACCCAAAAGACTTCACCAAAAAACTGCTAAAACTGATACATGAATTCAGCAAAGCTGCAGGATATAAAATCAGCAACAAAAATTTGTTGCATTTCTATACACCAATAATGAAGCAGTGAAAAGAGAAACCAAGGAATTGATCCCATCTACAATTGCACCCAAAAAACCATAAAATATCTAGGAATAAACCTAACCAAAGAGGTAAAAGATCTGTATGCTCAAAACTATAGAGAGCTTATGAAAGAAATTGAAGAAGACTCAAAGAAATGGAAAAACATTCCATGCTCATGGATTGGAAGAACAAATATTGTTAAAATGTCTATACGACCCACAGCCACCTACATATTCAATGCAATCCCTATCAAAATAACACCAGTATTCTACACAAACCTAGAACAATTCTAAAATTTGTATGGAACCAGAAAAGACCCCGAATAGCCAAAGTAATGTTGAGAAAGAAAACCAAAGCTGGAGACATCACAATTCCAGACTTCAAGCTGTATTACAAAGCTGTAATCATCAAAATAGTATGGTACTGGCACAAAAACAGACACAAAGATCAATGGAACAGAATAGAGAACCCAGAAGTGGACCACAAATGTATGACCAACTAATCTTCGACAAAGCAGGAAAGAGTATCCAATGGAAAAAAGTCTCTTCAAATGGTGCCAGGAAAACTGGACAACGACATGCAGAAGAATTAACCTGGACCACTTTCTTACACCATGCACAAAAATAAATTCAAAATGGATGGAATACCTAAATGTGAGACAGGAAACCATCAAAATCCTACTGGAGAAAACAGGCAGCAACTCTTTGACATCGACCACAGCAACTTCTTATGAGACATGTCTCGAGAGGCAAGGGAAACAAAAGCAAAAATGAACTATTGGGACTTCATCAAGATAAAAAGCTTCTGCATAGTGAAGGAAACAATCAACAAAACTAAAAGGCAACCAATGAAATGGGAGAAGATATTGCAAAATGACATATCAGATAAAGGGTTAGTATCCAAAATCTATAAAGAACTTAACAAATTCAACACCCAAAAAACAATGCAGTGAAGAAACGGGCAGAAGACATGAATAGACACTTCTCCAAGGAAGACATCCAGATGACTAACAGACACACGAAAAGATGCTTAACGTCACTCATGATCAGAGAAATACAAATCAAAAGCACAATGAGGGGCACCTGGGTGGTGTAGTCGGTTATGTGTCTGACTCTTGATCTTGGCTCAGGTCATGATCTCAGTTCATGAGTACAAGGCCCACCTCGGGCTGTGCGCTGATGGCTCAAAGTTGGCTTGGGATTGTGTCTCTCCTTCTCTATGCTCCTCCCCCACTTTTACGTGCTCTCTCTCAAAGTGAATAAATAAAAAAAGAAAAAAAAGCACAATAAGATACCACCTCACACCTGTCAGAATGGCTAAAATTAATGACTCAGGAAACAATAGATATTGTCAAGGATGTGGAGAAAGAGGAATAAATGTCAACTTCATTAGCTGACAGACAAAATTTTATCAGAAAGAAAAACCCAGTGGGAACATTAAAAGCTATTCTCAAAAGAGAAAAAGAGGGAGCTAGTCTGAGCAATATTTAAGAAATACGTGCTAATTTTGTTAGATGTGATAAAGGCATTGAGGTTATACAGACAAATCCTTAATTTTTTTAATGTTTTTTTCGTTAAAAAAATTTTTTTAATGTTTATTATTTGAGAGAGACAGCAAGCAGAGGAGGGGCAGAGAGAGAGGGAGTCACAGAATCGGAAGCAAGTTCCAGGCTCTGAGTTGCCAGCACAGAGCCCATCACGGGGCTCAATCCCACAGACCTGGAGATCATGACCTGAGCTGAAGTTGGCAGCTTAACCAACTGAGCCACCCAGGTGCCCTAAATGATCCTTAATTTTTAGGGGTGTACGCTACATGTATTTCTTTCAAAATACTTCAGTAAAAGGGGCGCCTGGGTGGCTCAGGCGGTTGAGCATCCAACTTCGGCTCAGGTCATGATCTCACAGTTTGTGAGTTTGAGCCCCGTGTCGGGCTTTGTGCTGACAGCTCGGAGCCTGGAGCCTGCTTCAGATTCTGTGTCTCCCTCTCTCTCTGCTCCTCCCCTGCTCACAAGCTCTCTCTCAAAAATAAAGATTAAAAAAATTTTTTTAAATACTTCAGTAAAAAATATGAGCAAACATGGCAAAATATTAACAATTGTTACATATATGATGGATATATGGGTGTTCATTATATTGTTCTCCCTACCCCTTATTTTTTTTTTCATAATTAAAAAGTAAACAAAAAAAAGAAAAAAGTTCACTTTCTTTTTGTTTCTAGGCTTATAGGGCTGTTAAGTTTTTCATATGTCCAACATCCGTTACATTTATTGTCACTGAATAAATAAACCTACATCCTGTGTCACCAGGTCTATGCACATTCACTGCCTAAACTCAGAAGTCTAATCCCAGGAGATCCCAAATTGACCCTATGTGAGCATATGTCCATTCCCTCTTGATACCTGTTGTAATATTTGCAAGAAGAAAAGTTATCAGATGTTCGTATCTCCTGAAAAGACATGGAACATTCCTATTCTTCTCTTCATAGGCCAGATAGCTTAATGTGTCAGTTTTCACCAAAAAAGATACTAAATTAAATTGATTATTGAGATAGAGATATAGCGGTCATAGTGATCTCACGGTATTTTTATTCAGGCTGAATTACACAACATATAGTAAAGCTTTTATAACTATCAGTACGTTGTGTGTGAAAAGATTTGATAGAATGTACTATGCTTTATAAATGTTAATTGCCACCCTCATCATTAAGCATTTAAGTACCCACTGTGTACCTATGCTAGGAACTGGACAAATTAATGTGAGAAAATGCAGGCCCTGGGCTCTCAGTAATTCCAGATAAGCTATGTAACAATTCAAATTAACCAAATAACTGCAAATCTCTGCTTCATTGATTATTATTTTGGCTGTATCCATCTCTGTGTTCCAAAGTCTCAAATACAACACTCACATTCCAGAGACATCTGATAAAGTACAGTAAACTTTATATAAACCACATAAGCTAATGAATTGAAATTGCATTATCTGCTAGGGTAAAATTGGAAACACTCCATTTCTTTGTTGATTATCATTTGCTTGACCTTTAAAGTATATTTTTTTTTGACTCTGATGAGAACATTGTGCTGATGTATTAAGGGTTGCAGGGGGGTGGAATTTTCAAACTCAAATTCAATGGTTTCTCATTGATAGTTAACAACTAAAACCAGGATGACTAACAATAAAACATTCTTAAAAATAGAGCATGTGGACTGATGCTATACATACAGATATGCACATTCCTATTCATATATTACACTTTGTAACCAGTTTTACTTAATTTAGCCCTTTCATCAATTGTATGACTCTAGTTACTTAATCTTTCTGATCCTGTTTATTTATCCAAATAAGAGGGTCAAATGATTTTATGGCAATTTAAATACAATGTTCTATTGGCTCTATAATTTTTCAGTGATTCAGTGATATCTTTTAAAAATTGTAAATGAGAGGTGCCTGGGTGGCTCAGACAGTTAAAGTGTTCAACTATGGATTGACTCAGGTCATGATCCCACAGTTTGTGAGTTCAAGCCCCACATCAGGCTCTGCACTGAGAATGCACAGCCTGCTTGAGATTCTCTCTTACTCCCTCTTTCTCTGCCCCTCCCTCCCTCACTCTCTCTCTCTCTCTCTCAAAAATAAGTAATAAACTTAAAAAATTGTAAATGAATCCTGTTACTTACACACAGCTTTGATAAGTATTTTCATATTCACTTTTTTCTTGTTTTTATGTTTTTACCTATATGGCACTATATTTCTCATGCTTAGTATTAACTTTTTCTGATCGACCTATCTGATATCAGGAAAATGGAAAAGTGGTGAGGCAGACAAAGTATACATAGCGAGGTCCCAACATGTTGGAGGTAATGGAGGGGAGGCAGCCTGCTGGAGGTTTGGAGCTTGAGAAACCCAGGAGCTTGCTGGGGAATAATGGATTCCCAGAGTTAGGGACTTGATATTTGGCTCAAGGGTAAAGGGATGGGCATAGGATAGAGATTATTTTGAGCATACTAAGAAGTCTGGCATGGACTCACTTGCCAAGTCTAACCCCTTGGACTCCTCATCTTCTGAGCAACAGGGCTTCAAGAACTAAACCAACAAAAACTAAAAGATGTAGTTTTGTTTCTAACGTTATGCTATGAGAAGTTAAGAGGATGAGTCCCCTGAGGCACAGATATCAGTGACTCTGCAGGCAGCATCAAGGGATTTGCCAGCGACAGATGGGCCAGGAGTATGGCTAATGATGGCATCAGGGAACTTGCACAGCCCGGCTGCTGCAGAGGCTAGTAGTGGGGACTTTGGCAGGAAGCCATGGGACACACTGTCAGAGTGCATCAGAGGGAAAGGATCAGTACCCCAGGATGGCCTCAGGACCAGTTCTAGGGGCAACATGCAATATTCCTTGGCATCTTTCAGAAGCCGAGGGCCTAGAGTTCCTACAAAGAAATGCTGACAGTGACCATTATTGTGATACACTTCTTACGGCCTGTTTGGAAAACATGAATTATATTTTTCTGACCCCAGACTTACCCTTCTGCTCATTTCCACATTTTAGAGTTCCCCCTTTCTTCTTTAGACAGTCCTCCATTCAGAGGAGCTAATATTGGTCCTTGTACGGGCATTACATTTCCACTGTACCCCATCGCCCCCCGCCAGCCATGATTCTCTGTTTCCCAGTTGTGTATGAATGCTGGGGCTTCGGGGCTGATGTTTCTATTCTAATAGGAATATCCCACCGAGGCCTGCAAGGGTCAGACCCCAATCTTATGAATATACTTCTCACGTGAAGAGGGAGATCATTTTGGTGTCAGTCATTTGAGTGAGTATGAGAGTATGAGAGGAAACTAGAAATCTGGTCAGAATCTAAGGAGGGAGACCCAGCCCGTCTCTCTCAATTTAGATTTCTGGGGCTTTAAATAGCACTAAATGCATGCTTGGCTCATGGAGGTCAAAATGGCATCCACCATGTGGGGGGAGGATAACCTTCAAAAGATTTCTTTTCCTCATTCTCTAACCAGTGACATGAGTCTTTATCACGTGTGCAAGCTGTGTCTCAGCAACTGTGCTTCTTTTTTACCCTCCCTTTTGCTATTTAACCTTGAATAAAGTCTTTTTTTAATGTTCTAACCAGATCTCTGCTGTGCTACTGGGAAACCAGAGGACTGATTTCTCACTCTTGGCCCCTGGAGGTGAAGAATCTGAACTTTAATTTAAACTAAATAAGAATGACATTTTTCCTTGAGGCCCTTAATATATTGGGAAAAATGTAAATTAATGTTACCTTTCCAGAACTATTTGAATTTTAACATTATCGGTAATTGTGATACAGATTTTGTCCACCGTTAAAGGAATTTTCAAGCATTCACAAATCATATGCAGCAGACATTTTTGGAGAGAGGTCACTAGAAATCCATCTATGGTGGAAATCTCCTGATGTCAGGCCTGCTTTCTGACTCATAGTACCCTAACTCACATTTTTTATTCTGCAGATCTTCCTACTTCTCAATCTTACATCAACCTCAGTTTAATAGCCTTATATCCTCTAATACCCTTACACCAACCATGGAGCTCACAGATCAGTAAAATTCAACTTCATTTACCTTAGTGACCACCCAAGGTATTCATCCCCTCCTGAAAGTTGGAGCCAGTCTTTGTCTGATTACCATATCTTGTGGCCAAGGGGTTTATGGACATATTTTTCGTTACCATTTGTCCCTCAGAATGACTGGCTGAGGAACTTGGTTTCATGAAAGTATAAAAGATGGTGTGTGTCAGAGAGCAAAGAAAGATGGGATTGGTGTAGGTGGATCAGCATTTCATTTATGCCCAACCCTAATCTCCTTGCTGCCTCTGCTATAGAGGTTTGAAAGCCAAATACTGCTTTCCCAGCTCTTTAGCAGTTTAGGATGCCATATAAAGACCCAGTTCCAGCCCAAGAGAATACTGCTGGGGGGCTTCGGATAAAGCATATGTTTTCCTTATTGACAGATGTGGCTGGCATAAGCCTTTTCTTTCTCTTTCTTTAAAGATTTTTAAAAGTGTGTTGATTTATTTTGAGAGAGAGATAATGGAGGAGGGGCAGAGAGAGAAGGAGAGAGAATCCTAAGCAGGTTCTGCACTGTCAGCACAGAGCCTGATGCAGGGCTCGAACCCACAAACAGTGAGATCATGACCTGAGCCAAAATCAAGAGTCAGTCACGTAACTGACTGAGCCACACATGCACCCCTGACATATGCCTTTTCTTGAGCCCCCTTCTTCTGCTTTGAATGCAGACATGATGATTGGAAATGCAGGAGCCATCTTGAAACTAAAGGGAAAAAACTAAGAGAGAACATCTGCGATGTCATCATCAAACCACTAAAGCAAAGCCAGCAACTGCTAACTTCAGGCCTTCTTCTTATGTGGGGGAAAAAAAAAAAAGCAAAACCATAATTGTTTAAGGCCCATAAATTGGGACTTCTGATACTTTTAGCTGAATAAACCCTTACAATAAACATCCCAGTGCTGGGAATTAGAATATTCCTGAGTGAGAGAAGTATCCTCTTTGGTTTATCTGGCCAAAATCATGCAAATGAAAAGTTGACTCAAACAATGAAGATGGGGGTGGTGGGGTCACCTGGCTGGCTCAGTTGATGGAGCGTGCAACTCTTGATCTGAAGGTTGTGAGTTCAAGCCCCACTTTGGGTGTGGAGCCTACTTTTAAAAAAAACTATAAAAATTTAAAAAAAGCAATAATGAAGATGGTTTGGGATCTTAGATATTCATAACCAAGCAAATAAAATTTCTTATATCTGGTATCCAGACCAGAGTGACCCAAACTGACCTCAGTTAAGATTTTTAAGTCAAGGGGCACCTGGGTGGCTTGGTTGAGCATCCAACTTCGGCTCAGGTCATGATCTCATGGTTTGTGAGTTCAAGCCCCACATTGGGCTCTCTGCTGTCAGCACAGAGTCTGGTTCAGATCCTCTGTCCTCCTCTTTCTGCCCCTCACCTGCTTGTGTGCTCTCTCTCAAAAGCAAACAAAAATTTAAAAAATATTTTTTTAAAAAGTCAAAAGATTTTGAACCCTTTGAGCCCAGTTTTAAAATATTCCTTTGTATTCCAAATGGCAAGATATAAGGAAGCATTGTTACCTATTGTGTTTCCTGCCATAGAAAAGTATTTGGAGTCAGGATTCAGCAGACTTGGATTTTGGTTATTCATGAACCCCAAGTCACTGTGTGATCCCGAACATGACTTCTCTATTACTACTCTATACTATAAGGGAAATTATAAGTATCACTGAAATAATTACATGAAGATCTGCTTTGAAAATAAAATAATTTACATGAAGATCTGCTTTGAAATGGGTGATATCCTATCTCCTAATGAATTACCTGATTCAAACAATGATAAGAGGGAGATGGGAACTTTACATTGAACGACTGGGCTGACATCACCTGAACCCACTGATTAATCAATTTGAGCTTCACCCAAAACAGAACAAGACATTGTGGACCTCCTGATTTGGTACAATATGAAAATTACCTCCAATGTATTATTTCCCCCAAAAAATGACAAATAAAAAAAAAACAGAAAAATCTGAATTTATTCAAATCTTTAGAACTTAGTGCTAGTCTTCAGGAAATGCAGAAGAAAGAAAAACAAGTCAAATCTCTGCTTTACTGACTCACGAAATCTCTGCTAAACGATACCATGAGGAAGCAAACAAGAAAGCAAATCCAGAATGTGGAACATTCCTCAGAACAACTAACTTGGTTTCCTGAAAAACTCAATGTCATATAAAAAGAATGGGAGAGAGAAAGGAGAAACCATACTAAAAGATTTTAAAAGACTTAAAAGCCATCACAAAAACATTTTTTTAAGACTTAAGAGCTATACAACCAAATATAAGTGTATCTTATCTGGATCCTGATTTAAACAAATTAACTGTTTAAAACCAGACAATGAGAGAAATTTTAATATGGTCTGGATATAACATATTAGAGAAATGTTTGTCATTAGATGTGTTATTGCCACCGTGACTATGTCATATTTTGAGATGTATAATGAAGTATTTAGGGGTGAAATGACATTTAATGTCTAGGATTCACTTTAAAACATCCTGGCCAAACCAAGAGGGAGATAGGAAACAAGAGGCAAAATATATGCTTATTGGAGTTAGGTGATAGATTCATGGGGGATTTTTTTTTAAGTTTATTTATTTATTTTGAGAGAGATAGAGTGCAAGCAGGGGAGGGGCAGAGAGAGAGAGAGACTCTCAAGCAGGCTGTCAGCACAGAGCCTGAAGTGGGGGCTCAAAGCCACAAAACTGAGATCATGACCTGAGCCGAAGTCAAGAATCAGATGCTTAACTGAGCCACTCAGATGCCCATGGAGGATTATTATACTTGACTTTTGTGTATGGTGGGAAATTTTCACAATAAAACCTATAAAAAAAAAAAAAGAAAAGTATGACATGATGTAGAATGTGGTTTATTGCTCAGGTTTGGTGTTTTCTACTAAATGCTAATATGTGTTTTTCTTTTTATTTAGATATAAGTAAATTTTTCAGTAAATATAAGTAAATGCACTAAAGGGATGATGGAGTCCCAATAAACCATTCAAAGCACTAAGCTCTTCCTTCACAAAGTGCCCAAGAAGCTTCTAAAGAGCAAGCTTGTGTCTACAAAGCACAAAATAAAGCAAAATCATATAATCATCTGATGACAGGTAGTAGGGTGCACAATTCAGATAATTCAGTCTTTGCATGTATATTCTGACCTGAATTGTTCAGTTTGGCTGTTTCAAAACTTACAGTGCTTTAATAATTGTACATTCTTGGGGTGCCTGGGTGGCTCAGTTAGTTAAGCATCAAACTCTTGATTTTTACCTCAGGTCATGATCTCATGGTTCGTGAGTTTGAGCCCCACATCAGGCTCTGCACTGACAGTGCAGAACCTGCTTGGGATTCTCTCTCCCCTGTCTCTCTCTCTCTCCCTACCCTGCTTGCTCACTCTCTCAAAATAGATAAATAAACTTAAAAAAAATTAAATAATTATACATTCTTCTCTTTGCTTTATTACTATTTTGACTCAGTACAAACTGAAATTAGCTAGAGCAGCCATGAGACATTCCAGCTGTTTTTGAGACACTGGTTACCATACTAAGATGAACTGTGTGGGTCATGATATTCTGATAAACAGGAAAGACTGAAGAGGACGCAGCTGAGAGTTCATGAAAACTTTAAAGATGACATGGGATGGTTTGAGGAGAGTGCCCTGCACCAAAGTGGGGTCACCACAGCTCTTCCTCTGGCTCTGATAGTGGCTACAGGAATTATGATTCATTTGCCAAGGCTCCCTTTGTTGACTTGGCATCCCTCATTTCAAACCTAAGTCATCATTTGGGTCAGATTGTGGTCAAGGCTCTACTGGAGCCAGTAATGGCTCTACCAGGGGGACAACATGGAAAAGCTCTGAAAGAAGCATATACTGTCACTGGCAAGAGTTGTGGAACATAGTGCTGTCTACTCTCACTGGAACATGCACTCACCTCTTATTACTATTTCCTGTAGGTGTGCTACAACTATTTCATTAATTGCTGTCAAGAGAAACTATTTACCCTCTATCCACCCTCTATCCAGGACACCAGACTGATCCTCCTGACCTGCTTCTCTCAAAGCAGATTTCAGAACAACTGTGTTCTCTGCATGTCTGCTCCCCCCCCCCCCAATCTCCCTCTTCCAGTGTTTGGCAGTTGCATTGGAGAGTCACAAACACAGCATAGGAGTTTCCCTTCCTACTATATACTCAAACTCAGCCTCCAACAATATCCTCCTCACACTTCTCAGCAAGGGTTGTTCTCAGCTGCCAAGGAGTGGCTGTGGTTCACATTAGATTCCAGAAAGACTAACCTAGAACTACCCTCCTTCTAGGCATGGTTTACAAGCCCAAACTTTGAATATCAGAGGATAGTCCACAATTCAACAAATTTCCTGAGAACTCACCCAGGGCAAAGTTCTGGATAAGTGAATGGTTGTGGAGCTTAAGGGAGAAGAAAATGCTTCTGGTGTGTCCTAGGTGCAGGAGAGATGAGGTGTGTGAAAGAAATCCCTGTATAATATCAGAACATGTAGAAGAGTATTGAGGATAAGGTAGAAAGATGAGGAGGGAGCAACACAGAGGCACATCTTGCTAGTAGATTCAAGAAAAGCTTTTAAAAAGAGCTCAAAGACACAAATGCCACACTTTGCACTTCCTTGATTAACCTGAAGTGCTCACTCCAAGTAAACAGTGACTTGCTCATCAAGGAGATCTTTGCCTTTGATGTCACCTTTTCCTTCTTCTTTTATTTTTAACTGTTTGGCCCTGGACATTAGCAGAGACTTCAGGACAGTGGTTCTCCTTCACTTTTGCTGTAGTGACTGAAATACCACCATTCCTTGGGCAAAAACCTTGTGCCCCAGATGTTCCCCATTAAAATTCAAGAACAAATAAATACCAGAGAGGAATGGTGCTTTCATTCTAAACTGCTTTCCCCTTTGGTAAGTTGAATTTTTGCCTTAGTTACTAACACCTTGCTAGGACCAAGAAGTTAGCATGGTGGGAGGCAGAGGTTTGTTTAGAGGAAAGAGAAGGAAGATTCTGGAACCTGAATGCTCTCTGGGGCAGGCAGGCAGAGCCTTCCAGTGTCCAGCAGAAACCTCCATCTGCCCTCTGTAGCCACATAACATCCAAACTTCCACTAAAGAGGAAGAGAAGTAGGGCACCTAGCTGGCTCAGTTGATATAGCACATGGGACTCTTGAGCCTGAGGTTATGAGTTCAAGCCCCACTTTAGGCCTAAAGCTAACTTTAAAAAGAGGGGGGAGGCACCTGGGTGGCTCAGGTTATGATCCCATCCTGGGTGGCTCGGTAGATTGAGCCCAACTTCAGCTCAGGTCATGATCTTGAGGTTCGTGAATTCAGGCCCCACATGCGACTGGCAGCTGCCATCGCACAGAGCCCTTTGCATCCTCTGTCCCCCTTTCTCTGCCCCTCCCCCGCCTTTGCTGTCTCAAAAATAAGTATTTTAAAAGAGAGAGAGAGAGAAGTCAGACTCCTTCCCCCCTGCATGCCCTGTCACACTGCCCAAGTCACAAGCACTGAGGATGCACACTTGACCCAAGAGCCCGAAAGAATCTGCCCTGAGTCTCATTCTTCCCAGCTCTCTCCACTAAGTTTCACCTGCGGCTATGTGAGCTGTCCTGTTTTCTGCCTCTTCCAATTCTCTCCCGCTCCCTGTTACCAACTGACTGCGCAGGCTCTCCCAAACCTTCCTTATATTTATCCTTAAATTTTCATTTTCTTCCACCAGGGGTCGGCTTTGTTTCTTTTTTTCGAAGGCTGATACAGCTCCCACTGCGCGCGAGATCCTAATCCAAAAACAGACTCCCTTTTTTTCTTGGAAGTATCGGAGGAGTCATGGTCGGTCTACAAGATGTGCCCCTGCATCGCAGTTACTCTTGTAGGGAGTGAGCTCGCCAAGGGGGAGGCCGTGGTCCTCTCTACCATCAAAAATGCCCTTTCTCCTCCCCGTTTGAGGCACTTGAGTTGGATCAAATCTCTAGGGTTGGGACGACCGGAAGTATAGGGGGACAGGTGGGGTGGGACACCCAAGTCCTCAATGTAAATGCCTGAACCAGTAGGCCCTACAGCTGCTGCGGTGGGATCCCGGCCAAAGAAGGGCCGAGAGGTCACCTCCCACTTCCCATTGGGCCAAGGGAGCACAGAAAGTCAGTCCCGCGTGGGTCTGAGCCCAGCGTGGGGGGCGGGGACATTGGGGAGTAGGGCCTGAACGCCCCTGCGTAGGCATGTGAGCTGTCGGCCCAGGACAGGCATGCAGCCGGCAAGCTCTGTGCCTTGGAACGTCACCCCAGCTGGCCTGGGCAGTAGGCACGAGCCGCCAAAGCCCATTTCTCTTTCGAACCAGGATGGGACATTCATCTCCAAAAACCTTTTCTTCTTGTTCTTCCTCCTGTTTCTTCCTTCCCATTTGTATCCCTCTGGCTGCAAACCAAGAGAGGCACCCAAATATAAGTCAATTAGAATTAAAAGTGAATGGCTGTTTGCTCCAGCTCCCCCTCCCCAGCACCCCTTAAATTGTGTTTCAAAACAACATAGTGACTTTTTGACAAAATTTTTCTGTTTCACCCACACCACAATAGAGATGCAATGAAGGCGGCTGGTGAAATGTTTGGCTGTGTCAAATTCAGTCCCGAAGGCTGGCTTGGGCCAGCATTGGGGCTCTGCTTTGTGTTATGTTCACGGAGAAGATATTAATTAAAAGAAATACATGATTAAAAAGTAATGAGTTGAATAAAAATTATCTCAGCTCATTTTCTGATTATGTTAATTGTTAAAAACCCTTCAATCACGACGTTGCAGTCAATGGGCTTTAATGTGAAATTAGTGGGCTCTTGATAACTTACAGTCCAGAATAATCCTGGCGGTTTAGTCATCATTCCTAATAACAAGGATGTTGCTAAGAACAGAAATTTTACATGATTTTGATACATGCAGCCCTTCCCCCCATGTGTCATAAAAAAAAAAAAAAAAAAAAAAGGCTTAGCCTGCCTGAGATTTCCAACTTCTTCCACCGCGGCCTTAGACTGGAGTTTGTATTTCAGTCCCTTTCGCTCCCCACGCGCAGCTCCACACCGTTGCGTCCGCGGGTTGCCGGTTGCTGGTTCCTGGCTCAGTGGCCGGGTGCGCCTTTTCCAGACGGTCTGCGCAGCTTTCCCTCCTGGCGGGGTCAGAGCGCCGCGCCAGGGACTGTACTGGGGGGCGTGGGGAAGGACGGAATTCGCAGCTACTGGGGCTGGAGGGGCCTCGAGGCCGTTTTGGGACCGGTCGCCAAGAGGCTGGCGAGTAAGACTGTCCGTAAACATGTCCAGACAGTCGTGGTGCGCCACGCAGGGTTGCTGGGCAAGGCAGGCCGAGTTGTGGCACGAGTGTCTGTGTGTGTGTCCCTCCTGCTAGTGCGCTTTCGGAGCTTTGAATGCCACGAATTCTGAGAACCCATCCCAAGCGCTGAGGGGGCGGAGGGTCAAGCGAGCTAGGGAAAAGTTGCCCACGCCTCAGAGCCTGGGTCGGGCTCCTGACAAAAGTGCCTAATGCAGAGTAGGCTCTTAATAGATTTTATTGGATCTAAAAGAAAGCTAGTATATCTGTGCATGATTCTGATGAATGACAACGGTCGGTGTTTTCCGCAGCCGCTGACCCTCTTGGGGCTCCCACCCTACCCAAGACCAAACTTAGAGCAGAGGATGGGAGTGAAAGGAGGGTTATACGTGGATCGAGGATAAGGAGGGATGCTTTTCACCTACAACATAAACACTTTACATTCTCAGTGAGCCGAGGGAAAGAGGAAATGTCCCAAATGCGCCCTATGCCGTTTTGTTGTTGTTGCTGTTGGCTTCCTGGGGAACAGTGCTGCGCATATTGGGCCTGTGAGGGAAGTGTTACCGAGAGAGTCGTGGGGTCCTGGACTTTGAATAGGTGTGGGCGATGGGCTGCCTGAGGCGGAAGTGATGGACTCCCGCTGGTTTCAGCTCACCTGGTGCTGGAGATCTAGGGAACCCAAAACTGACCATTCCCGGCGCTTTGACACCTGGGCCAACAACCATCTGCCATCCAGCTAGAGACAGGAAGGGATTCAAGCTCCATTTTTCTCCCAAGAGAACCAAGTAGGGGAAATTGCATTTCCTGAATTCTAGCTGTCTGGAATTATATATAGATACCTATAGAAGTCTACAGAGATTGCCATGCAAAAGTATGTGAGCTGGGTGTGGGGGTTCAGTGAGGTGAATGCTGTGCGCATGTGTTAAACAGATCTGATTCATTCCTAGAGCAGGAGGCTTTGTTGCTCAAGGTGCCTTTTTCAAAGCTTCTAACTTTAAGACACACTATCTGGTTGGTGTGGGTACTCTGGTGTTTCGCAAGCTGGTGGAGGGGGTTGTTTTGTTTGGGGGCGTTTGTTTTGGTTCTTTTGTGCCTCCGAAAAAGGAATTTTCTTTTAGCGCCTTTCTAAAAATGTTTCCACCGTCTCAAGCCCAAAAACTGATGAATCTTCCCTGGGGAATGGAGGGTGAAGGTGTCAGCCACGGACTGGGATGAGTCCCAAGGCTAATTCTTGTTCGCCTCTCTATTTGCAATCGCTGTTAGGCTGAGGATCATTTTAATAAATAACAATGAACTGGAATGGCATCTAGAGGGCTTGTCGGCAACATTTAAAAGCCAATAGAGTTTATAATTCTACTCTATCATTTCTTATTGATTAGCGTAATCAAGATAAAAAGCTAGCCGGGCTCAGAGAACTTCAGCAGCATATCATTAAAGATAAGAGTCAGTTAATTCTGGAGCTAGGGTAATGTGGCTGAAATGAAGAGTTCATTTGCATGAGATGCTGAGCCCAGTAACAAGGGGACAAAAATCACTAATTAGGATTGCAGAATGTCGCCCTCTCTGCAAGCCCCCTTTCCAGATCGCGGACGAAGTGGAGATCCACGTTTATGTAAATCTAGGGCTGGGCAGACCACTCTCTCTCCTTATAGATGGTGGTTATCATCTCCCGTTCTCTACACCATCCTGCTGGCCCGGCTGCCGGACTAGGGTGGAGATGAGGGTCAGTCCAGACAGATCCTCTCCTTCCCTGCCCATCCCACTCCCCAACCCCGAGGCCGCCAGAGCTCAGCTCGCCCACTCCTTTACGGAGGCTCACGGGCGCGTGTCTGGTGCCTCAGTGAACTAGTCCCGGTGTCAATCTTCGCCACGAGTTCTGGCCTGGTCCGTATGGGCGACCTGAGGAAGCCCCAGCTTTGGTGCAGCGCCCATGGGGTGAGGGGTGGAGCGTTGCACCTGCCCAGGCCCCACGGGAAGCTCGGGGCATTTCCCGCGGCAAGGATCCCCAAAGGAGGCCCATGTGTCAGGGCCGAAGTCGGTGACCCCCCCACTCGGATGGCTTCCTCTGTCTCCCTGCTTGACCTAACATACGGGACCGAGCCAGTCCATGGGCGCCCAAGAGCGCGTGTTTGCGCACTGCGAGAGCAGTTGGGAGTGCGTGCATGTACACTGTGTGCCTCAATGTACAGGAATGTGTGCATACCTGTGTAACTATATGTGTATGCAAGTGAGTCCAGGTCTTGTGTAAATCTGAATATGTTTCAGAAGCTTGCTGCGGCGTGAACGTTTTTACTGCATGTGCGTACACAAGTGATAACGTTCGTGTAAATGATTTGCAGTGCATGTTCATGGGTACACATGTGATATTGTGTATGTACTGTGTGATGTGCTTGTGGCGCGAAGGGTGGGGGGGGGGGAGTGACAGCCTGGAGAGGTTCCCCAGAGGGAAAAGTGCTACAGGCGTCCGGGGTTTGGGCGCCCAGGGGTGAGGTGTGAATTGGACGCTGCGGGAAATGGGGGCGAGGTGTTGGCGGGAGCGGGAATCGCCCGCGGCAGGGGTGCCTCGGGGGCCCGTAAGAGGCGAGGCGAGGCGAGGCGAGGGGAGAACACCCCTCTTGCAGCACTTGGCCCTCCCACTCCGCCGGGCGAACCATCAGGAAAAGCAGCTTCATCTCTCGGCCGCTGGAGATTCCCTCAACCCACCCCGGGGAAGTGAAAGTGGACAAAAAGGCACCCCAAGATAAGCTTTAACGTAATGAGAGAAGTGGACGCAGAGTAGCCGCTGGACGAGCAAGGACTGCGCGTTCACACCTAGGCCCCAACCCTTTTTCTGCTCAAGGTGGTTTGGGATTCATGTCCTTTGCGGCCCTCCCAGTCCGCTGCTGGGGGAAATCCCGCATCCACGGGAGCTGGGGAGCTGGGAGCTCTCAAAGTTCCTTCCCAAGGAGGGAAAGAAAAGCGCGCGGCTGCTGGGGCAACCCCTCCCGGAGAGGCCGCGGCCGCGCCTGGAATCCCGCCCGGCATCCCGCTTTTTACATCGGCCTCTTTAGAACTAACTTTGCCCCTCACTTGGCTGCGGCATAAAAGAATCAAGGCCTATGTCAGATAATTGTAGGTGTCAGCGTGGAAAGTGGCAGTGTTTGCACACTCTCACAGGTCTCGCTGTGTCTGCTCCCGAAGCTTCGCGGGCCTCTCACGCCCCACCCCCCGCCCACCGCGTGGAGACAGCAGCTTCCTGGGCCGACAGCCCACGGACCCCATGCGCGCGTGCGCCGAGCACCTGCGCCCGCGCGAGCGCGGAGTCGTCGAGGCCGCGCGCCCTCCAGGGCCCGGGGCCGGAGGTGCCCGCGAAGGGCGCGTTGCTTTAGCATCGACACCCCGCCCCCATCTCTCTCTCCAGGGATTTTTTTTTGTATCTGAGCACAGCTGGGGGCTCCCTCACCACCCACCCCTGGGCCTCCCCATACAGAATAAAGTCAGTCTGTATTTAATGGTTATGGCGGATGTGAGGGGGATTTGGCAGAGGCAGAAGAGAGGCCTTTCGCTCTCAAATATCTCTCCTTACGTCGTGTGAGTCTACCAACCCACCACGACCCCATATTCTTGTGCGGGTGTCTGACTCGAATGACAAGCGAGCTGATTTTTTCAGTACATAGCTGGGAAATGTAGTGAGTGATAATAGAGATTTCTCTTTCATTTTTTACGCTTGACTTGGTTATTGTTGCTTTTCTTTTCCCGTGATTCCTTCTGAGGATTAGCTCTGACTTCCCCACTATTGGCGGTCAAAGTGGCCCCGACTCGGGATGACAATTGACGGGGATCAAGGGATTGCCCATTCTGTGCCTGTAAGAACGGATTCGTGCCAGAGAAACTCATCAAGTGGAGGCGGAGAATAAAGACCGTTCGGGGGTAAATGTATTCATTGAGAAGGGTTCTCCCAAATTGCTTCTAAGTTTTTTTAATGAAAAGTAACGATTGCAGCAATCAGCGGCTTTTTGGCGGATTACAAATCTGGAGGGAGCTGCGGCGCTGCATTGAAAAGCGCCCCCGCCTTCGCACGGGGCAGCCGGTTCACAGGAGCAGCGCGAGGGCGGGGGTCCCCGTCACCAGACAAAGGCTGGAGGGGGCAAGCCGCGTAGGGTGTCTTCGGGCGCTCCGGCGCGCACCCGGGAACCAATCATCAACCCGGGCGCAGGTGTGGCAGAGAGAGCCTTCCCCCTCCCCCCTACACACACCGAGGGGCAGGGGCCTGGGCAAAGTGTCTAGAGAGGTGGACCCCATCGCGGCCACTGGGTAGATCCGGGCATCAGCAGCGAGAAAGGTGCGTGAGAAACACCGAGCAGGTGACGGTGGGGCGGAGGAGCCGAAGGTGCGAGTTGGCTCCTCCACCTCCACCCCGGAACTGAGCACGCTAGTTTCTTCTTTTAGGGACGCCCGATTTTGCAAACAGGAACCGAAAGCGTGGGGACCCGTCAGGTACGGGTGGGATATTCCCCAGGTGTCCTGGGCAGGAGGGAAAGTGGGGTCTCCTCCCCCGGGCGGGGGCACGATGGCCTAGAGCCGAACCTGGCGGAGCTGGAGGCGCGAGGGCGCGCCGCCTGCCGCCCACACGCTTTGGTCTGGCCCGCACCAGTCCCCTCCGCCCCGTGGAACCCGAGCGCACGCCCCAGCTCTCCCAGAGTCGGCGGGCACGGCCTCCAGGCCCGCCCTGAGCCCCGGCCTAGGCCGCAGCCTCCCAGCCCCAGGACTCGGGGAGTCGCCTTAGAAAATGGGGGGAGGGAACGAGAGCGCAGAGACAAAACGCTATTCTCACAGAGGTTGAAATCAGCTGCAGCGGTCTAAGGCAGCCGCATTCAGCCTGACTTTTTATACATTTATTTTTTTTAATAGTGTATCTTAGCAGGGGGGTGGGGGGTATGTTTTTTCAAACCGACTTCTTTAAGGCTCTCTGAAGTAAATAAGGGAGCAGAGAGACAAGGGTGGGGAAGAGAAGAAGAAAAAGAAAGGCTCTCCCCTCTCCTACCCCCCTCCTCAAGTTTAAAAAGAATAAATCCAGCAGGCAACTCCACAGCCCTGAAGGTTTAACTTTTTTTCTTTGCAGCTTGTCAATGCGACCATTGCTTTGATGGGAGGCTCCTCAAGGTGACACATTTCTGAACTTCACCCCCTTTTCAAACTAACTCCCTACCTCCTTGTTAGTGGCCAGCTCTGAACTTCTGCAGAGTGTTTTTGTGTGAGTCAAGGCTCATTCACGGGCGCTTTTGTGGGCCTCTCCTCCTTTCAGGCCTCAGCGTGTTACACCAATTAAAGGGCGACGTGCTGTAAATGTAATGGGCCGCTCAGCGATTGTTTCTGACAAGCAACAAAACACATCGATCCACCCCTTAGATTAGGCCGTTGAAGGGGAGGTTGAGGCCGGTCAGTTTACTGAATAGTTTGTGAACTGTAATTCTGAGGACTCATGTGAAAAAAAAGTCTCTTCCCACCTCCCTCAGCTTGCTTCCCTTCCCCAAAACCTCCAAAAAAGGAGGGAGAGAGAAAGTGAGAGAGAGAGAAAGAGAAAAAGTGACATCCATGGGGCAGAATGGGGTCACTACAGAAAAAAAAACAAAACAAAACAAAACAAAAACGGTGAGTTGCTTGTCTTGTCATTTGGACTGTCCAAAAAGCCCCTCCAGTTCTTTCCCCTCCTTCCTTACTTCTTTGAACCTGGTCATTAGTTTTATTGGCCACAGTAGCCTTCTCCCAAGTACCCCCCCCCCCATTAGACTTGAGATCAGGGTAGCAGTGAGGAAAAGTCAGGTTGTCTTAGAAAATCCCACTGGGGTTTGATCTGGTCCTAGTGGGACAGTGATGAGTCCCAGGCTGCAGCCACCCCCTTGTCTCTCCCCTGGCAGGGTGCTCAGCCCCTCCTCTTTCTCCACAACCCTGCAAGCTGGAGCTGTGGAGCACCACCCCCCCCCCGCCCCCCTCCCCTCCCCCGCCAGGCCAGCACTGTCATCACCAGACAGTTAAAGAGCACATTTCTCCTGGAAAGCATAGGTTTCGAGATTACCTGCTCCATCTTCCTCACAAGTTCTGAGGCCCAGAGAAGTGACTTGTCCAAGCTCAGAAAGCATATAGCTGAGCTGCAACTGGAGTTCAGATCTTTCATCCCATCCCATCCCATCAAACACCCATCCTCCCACACATCACCGCCCCCCCACCACCACCAGCCTACCTCTGAGACAGCTTCTCCACCCTTCCTCATACTCAGGCAACCCTAGCTCCTGAGGCTTTGCCTATATGTTCCTTCTCTCACTGCCCTCCTCTCCATCCTGCCACATTCTGTCCATCCCCAGCCTTCCCAGCCCAGCTCCATTCAACAGATAGTTATTATTAGTTACATACAAAGAACACCTTGCATTTTCTATGAAACTTTCCCCGGCCACTCTTCTTCACCAAGTCCCCTCCTTACTCAAATTCCTCCACCTGGAATCCTACCAGCCTACATCACTTTCTGCCTGGAAATCTTCTAGGCATTCCTCAAGACCCTGCTCAAATGACACTTCTGTGAAGCCATCCCAGGACGCAAAGACCCCAAGGAAGGAAAGAGGCATAGCGTGATGAAGGAACTCTTTGAAGCCTAGCGTGGGGCTAGAGAGAGGCACAAAGGTCACATCTCCTAAAGCCTTGTGGGCCACATGAAGGATTTTGGGTGGTACCCCAGAAGCAATGGGAAGCCACTGAATGGTTTTGAGGGTCTCTTGTCTAGATTGAACTTGTTGAGAATAGGGATGGTGTCCTTTTGCTCTCTGTGTCCCTCTATTCCTATCCCAGTGTCTGGCACATAGTGCCTGAGAACTATTTGCTGAGTGCATAAACGAACTAATAATTCATTAAATACATACCATCCAGCCCTTCCTTATCTCTTTAAAAAAAAATTTAAATATTTATTTTTGAGGAGAGAGAGAGGGAGAGAAAGCAGGGGAGGGCAGAGAGAGAGGGAGACACAGAATCCAAAGCAGGCTCCAGGCTCTGAGCTGTCAGCACAGAGCCCGATGTGGGACTTGAACCCACAAACTGGGAAATCATGACCTGAGCTGAATTCAGAGGCTTAACCCACTGAGCCACCCAGTTGCCCCAAGCCCTTCCTCATCTCTTAATTCTAGTTAATCAGCTTACAAGTGCCAAGATGGTAGGGATCAAGTCACAGTGTCTCTGAATTCTCAACAGAACCTAGTCGATGCTATTTCCATGCTAGGAATACAGTACATGCTTGCCCATTGACTAAGGTGTGCAAAGGCAAGAAAGTAAAGTCAGGAGGCCTGACTTCTCGTTGCTAATACTAATAGCCTTACCTTGGGGAACACCTTACTTAAATCACTCTGAAGCCTTCATCAATAAAATCTTCATCAATAATAAGTTCTTCGTCAATAAAATGGGAACAATGCTACTCATTTCTTGGGCTGTGAGAACCAACCAATACCATTTGTATCAGAATAACTTGATTGTAAGGGAATACGTTAATGAATGAAATTTAGTGCGTGCCCTGGGGTCAGGGCAAGACCAGTGGTGTAGGCACCACTTTAAAATGACAAAAGAAGGTCCTGGAGCAAGCGGGTCTTGGAAGAACTCCTCATCTCGCAGCGGTTGGCTCAGAGCCCAGCTGGTTCCACATCTTCCCCCAGGGCGTGTCTCCGCTGCTGACACCCTTCACACTTGGCTCCCTATATGCTCCTGCTCTAAGAAGCCTGTTTTGCAGAAGCCCCAATTCCCTTGTTGCCTGTAGAAGGCTGCACTTGGAGATGAGGCAGCTGGACCCCGGGGTGCGGTGGCAGAAGTCATGCAGACTTTGATTCCTGCTAACCCAGGCAAAGACCCACTCGTGGCAAGAGCAGACAGGGCCCACCAGCCCCATGGATACTCACCAAACTCTGCTGCCCGGTTGCCATGGAGTTCTGGTCCTGGAGGCCCGCATGGTGTTGGAGATGAAATGTGAGTACTAGAGCAGAGACTGCCAGCATGCTGGGGGGTGTCTGCTTGCGTGTGAGTGTATGTCTGTGTTTGTGTTCCAAACCATCGTAGTTAGCCTCTGCCAAACATAGTGGGGAAAGAATCTCCTAAGAGAAAGGGGAAGTCTTTTTAAGTTTCTACATCCAAATAAAATAAAGAACCAAACTGCCTCTTAAGTCCATTTAAGAACAGAAAGGAGAGAAACTTGGGCGTCTTATCTTTACCTGTTGTGCTTTCATCTGAACATTTTTTAACCTCAAGGAGCAGGCATAGAAGCTAATATCTGTAAAGCTCTGAAGCAAGCCAGCCAGCCAACCTGCCAGGGAGAACTCCAGGAACACGAGGGGTAGTCCAGGCGGGTGGTGGGAATCGTTTGGCAACTCACATCTTCCCTGTGGAGATGGCTTTCGTGTCTGCAGGCTAAGTATATGCCAAATGAGGGGCCTGCCATCATCGGAGCTAACGTGGGAATGAATTTGTCCTTAGAGACTTTTCACGCCAACCCGATAAGTGTACTGCTAAATCTTCTCTCCCCGGGCCCCAGATAACAACAAAAGCTATCTTTCCTCTTCTGATGCATGAATCCCTCAGCTACAAGGAATGCATGTTGCTTGGGCTCATTGTCAGCTCTTGCAACCATAAGTGATTTCAGTCAAGGATTCTAGGCCTGAATATTTTTTTGCACTGGACTCCTCCCAGAGGATGTTTTTCAGATGAGCTCCTGCCCAGATAGAGTTGTGTGTTCTCAGAGGAGAGTCACTTTGGCAGCTGGGAGGTGCGGAGCGGTGGATGGGGAAATTGGGAAGCAGCACCAAGGAAGCGAAGGGTAGAGAAGAATTTCCCTGGGGTGGGGGAAGATAGTAGCTGTGGCGAAGGGAGGAGGAGCCTCCAATCCCTGGAGAAGACACATCCATCCAGAGGCGGTCTACGGAGGGTACCGGTGCTGCATGCGAGCTGAGCGGTGCTCTCCTTGCCATGGGATGGAAGGTGGGGGAGGCAGAAACCTAAACAAGAGAATTCAATTACATCTGAAAAAGAATGGGCTAAATTAGGATTCGGTCCTTGGGCCTGTTCCAGAAAATATTTGTGAAAAGTTGGTTGAAAGAATAAGAATACCACCATCCAAACCCTAATTTTGCTATTATATAGAAGCCCCAATTTCTTTGCAGTTTCTGATTAGAAAAATGTTTTCCTGATTCTGTCTTTGCTACTGGTGTGTGACCTCTTAATTTAATTTTGGTTTTTGCTTCTACAAACCAAGTGCCAGGGAAACTTTTTCCTGTGGTGTAGCAAAGATGGGGGAATGTAGAACACTGGTAATTATATATTATGTACCTAATTCGTTTAATTAGCAGTTATCGTGCATCCTTAATGGTTCCTAGCCACAAACTAGGTTTATATCTGAGGATAGCAGCTTGCTTCAGAGATCTCTCATGTGTGTCTCTGTGATGCAGAAAGAGGGAGACTGTTCTTAGTAGAATGAGGTTAGAATTAGCCAGGATGCCCCAACATTTCCTGCTGCCTTCTGCCTCTGCCTTGACCTGAGCTGAGCCAGTGAGGTTGGTGCCCGATCAGTGATACCACCGCCCAGTTTACTCAGATGGCCAGTCAGTGGGACTGGGATCCAAAACCCAACATTTTTTGTAAAATTTATTTTTGACTTTTCAGTCACTTGCCTGATCTGGTAAAGAGAATGCTCCTAGGATTCTTTAGTTCCTCTTCTCAAGGAGTGTTGCTAACCCTTTGAGAGAACTCTCATATTTATGGGAAATGTTACACATTTGGGAACATAAACTAGACAGAAAGCTCAAATTTAGAATACATGGTGCTTTTTTTTTTTTTTTGGTGTCATGTGACATTTCATGGTCGATGGAATTCAGGGCTGGTGCAGACAGTTACACAGGCTACACACTGTACAATGATAGAGGGACAGAGTGATAGAGGGAAACATTCAACAGATCATGGATGGAATTGGGTCTTCTGCTCTTGGGGATGGGGGTAAAAACAGAGGATTCCCTCTCTTGCTTGTGATCTTTATTTCACCAACTTAAGATAACTGCAAAAGATGTTGAAAATAGTGTGTTGCTTTTGGATAAAATGACAAAATATAAGATCTGGACCCAGGCAACTTGGGCCTAAACTCTGCCTCTGCCTCTGCCTCTGCCTCTGCCATACACAAGCTGAGTCTCCTTGGATGGATTCCTTAACCTCTCTGTGTCTCAATTCCTCATCTATAAATAATAGATAAACAATACTACATACCAAGAGTAACCACATCATGGGTTCGTGAGGATTAAATGAATTAATACATGTAAAAACCTTAGAATCATGTCTGGCACATTGTAATTGCTCAAATAATATGTTACAGTTATCCTTTTATATGTTGAAAAACGTGTACTTTTCCTCTATTGTGGCAAAGGATAGAAACACAAGTTTCCCATTATTCTGTTTAGACAAAAAGTAAAGTTCTTGCATGGTTTGGCAGGAAGAGGAAAGGTACTCAGGTAGATAGAACAGGTCTAGTAACCACCTGTTTTGACCTTGGCTGTGTCCTCTACAGCTGTAGTTTCCTCATAAGCAAATTGAGGATGATAATAGTATCTACCTTGCAAGATTGGTATGAGGATTAAAGACAAAACCTGGAAAGGGTCAGCACAGTGCCTGACCTTTAAGAGGCTCTCCAGAAGTGTTAGCTATTGTCAAATTAAAATTAAGCCAAGACATGGCATTTGGATACTATTATCTCCAGAGTCACTGAGGGTGAGAAAAATCTTCCCCCTCCCCAATCCCCCAGCTAAGGGCAGTGATCTAAAAATCTTTAGGTGGGGTTGATGTTCAGACCCTAGTCGTCTTCTGGACCGCAGGACCTTGGTGTTTGATCTGCTTCCTCCACCTCCTCCTAGGTCCTGGTCAAAAGTAACATTTGCAGAAACTGAGAAAACTGGTCAGGGGAGGTGGAGATTGTCCCAGTGCCTTTTGTACGTGTGATGGTGTTCTGAGTACCAGATCATCAGCTCCATAGGGGCAGCTCTATGTCTGTTTCTGCTCGACATTATATTCCCAGGGTCTTTAGTTAATATTTGTTGAGTAAGTCTTAAAAATATATTATTAATGCCTTTCTTATACAGTAAACCTGAACTCAGTGAATAGAACTCTCAATTTACCTCATTTTTTTTTTTTTTTACATCTCACCTTTTTTTAATTTGAATACAGTTGACACACAATGTCACGTTAGTTTCAGGTGTACAACACAGTGGTTCAACATCTCTGTACATTATGCTGTGCTCACCACAAGTGTAGCTACCATCTGTCACCATACAACCATATTACAATATCACTGACTATATTCCAATGCTGTGCCTTTTATTCCTGTGACTTTCTCATTGCATAATGGGAAGCCTGTATCTCCCACTCCCCTTTACCCATTTTGCCCATCTCTACCCTCTCCCCTCTGGCAACCATCAGTTTGTTCTCTGTATTTATTGGTCTGATTCTGCTTTTTGTTTGTTTATTCATTTTTTTTGTTTTTTACATTCTATACGTAAGTGAAATCACATGGTATTTGTCTTTCTCTGAGTTATTTCACTTAGCATAATACCCTTGAGGTCCATCCATATGGTCACAAATGGCAAGATCTCATCCTCTTTTATGGCTGCGTAATATTCCACCATATGTATATATATGTGTGTGTGTGTGTGTGTGTGTGTGTGTGTATACATACTCCACTGTATGTATGTATGTATGTGTGTGTGTGTGTGTGTGTGTGTGTGTTCCATGGTATGTATGTGTATGTGTGTGTATCTTCTCTATCCATTCATCTATCGAGGGATACTTGGGTTGCTTCCATATCCTG
This sequence comes from Panthera pardus, assembly GCF_024362965.1. Taxonomy (NCBI): domain Eukaryota; kingdom Metazoa; phylum Chordata; class Mammalia; order Carnivora; family Felidae; genus Panthera; species Panthera pardus. The sequence goes on along the minus strand of NW_026526732.1, from coordinate 54,148,383 downwards.
GCTATTGTAAATAATGCTGCAATAAACATAAAGCTGCATATATCTTTTCAAATGAGTATTCTCTTTTTCTTTAGGTAAAAACCCAGTAGTGGAATTACTGGATCATACAGCATTTCTGTTTTCAATCTTTTGAGGAACTTCCATACTGTTTTCCACAGTGGCCATGCCAATTTACATTACATCAACAGTGAAATGTAGCAGTACACCAGGGTTCATTTTTCTCCACATCCTCACCAACACTCATTATTTCTTTGTGATTCTGGCCATTCTAATAGATGTGAAGTGCCCTACATTTCACTTTGTGCAAGAGGAAGCTAATAGAACTAGCTCCTATGAGGAAGTTAGTATGTTAAAAAAAAAAAACTAGTCATATTTTTTCAGAATGTGATCAGGATTTGCCCAGATTCAGCCCAGTTTCTATACCTCACACATGGGGACTGTTCACATCATAGAAGTCATTCAACCTTTATAGAGCAAATCTTATATACCAAAGACTGAAATAATAACTTATGCCTTTAATTTACTAATTAATTTCATGTATAAACTCAAAGTAATTCCCCCTGAGATAAAAAGAAAAGACAAGTATTACCACCTTCATTTTCTCTTTCTCATACGTGGAAAGTGGGGCTCAGAGAAACTTGGTGATGTTCCTGAGGTTCCTTGATGATATAGCTGGGATGCAGTGGGGTGTTCTGACCCTTTAAACACAGTACTGTGTCCACTTCTCCCTAGGATCTCTTCTTTGGGAACTGCTATTTAAACTCATGACTCACATGTCACCAAGAGAACAAATATTGTCACTATCTTACAAGGAAAGTAAACATTTTTTTTTAAGTTTATTTACTTATTTTGAGAGAGAGAGAGCATGCACAAGCCAGGGAGGAACAGAGAGAGTCCCAGGCAGGCTCCATGCTAACAGCGTGATTCTCACTAATGGTGAGATTATGACCTGAGCTGAAATCAGGAGTCGGACATTTAACTGATCCATCCAGGTACCCCAAGAGCAGCTTTTTTTTTAAGGTTGTCATTTAATGGGTATAGAGTTTCGGGGTTACACGAAGAAAAAGTTCTGGAGATTGGTTGCACATCAAAGTGTATTGAACTGTACACTTAAAAATGGTTAAGATGGGGGGAGGCGGTACCTGGGTGGCTCAGTCAGTTGAGAGTCTGACCACTGATTTCAGCTCAGGTCATGATCCCAGGGTTGTGGGATGGAGCCCCACATCCAGCTCCGGGCTAAGCACATGGAACCTGCTCAGGATTCTCTCTCTCTCTCCCTCTGCCCCTACCCCCTGCTCACTCTCTTTCGCTCTCTCTCTCTCTGTGTCAAATAAAAAAATTTTAAAAAAAAGAAAAAGAAACCCCTTCCAGTGAGATTTTTTTTTTTTAATACAAGCATTTTCTGGTTAACACAAAGGTTTTATCAGAAAATGAGTCAAGAATACTTCACTCCCCAATCTACCCATTAGTCCAGATTTAAATGTAATCATCTAAGATTTAAAACAGAAAAAAATAAGGCACTTTTGGATATTTCTAACAATCTGAATAGAAACGTTCAGCATGCATTTCCGCAGCTGATGATTTACACTGCCTGCCAGGCACATCCCACCTGTGGTGACAGAGAGGGTGGTAGGCCAACCTTCCTGGGGCTGGAAGGCCCTTGGCTTCCTTGGTGGTAGGCCAACCTTCCTTGGTCCTAGCACAAGAAGCCACAGGGCCTCAGAGAGAAACAGAGACAGAGACAGAATGAGTAAGGAGTAGCAGCAGTTTCCCCAAGAAGTCCAGCTATACTTTTCCTGTATCCATCCAATAACCACCAGCCCTCCCCTACACATAAGTTTGAATGGATCTTTTGTCCTTAAAATCAAATTTACTTAGCTTAGGACAGTTGTGAGAAAGGCTGCCCTCAAGATGAATTGGATGGGAAAGGATGGAGAATCTGTCTGGTCACAAGTCCTGGGGGAAACTGCCACACCAGCCAAGTTTGTCTAGCATCCTTCAATCTCCCCAAGCTCACCTACTTCTTAGCCACTCACCCTCACGGGTGGCCTACACTCCCACAGTGACCTTTGCTTCTGAAAGGTCCTAACTGCCATATTCTTCTTAGGTTCCTTTTTGGAACATTCTCCAAGCTTCAAAATTACTGTTACAAGTTTCTTGGGTAGGTATTAAGATTATCTGACCAAGCTAACTCATCCTAACTTGAGTAATCCCCAGAGAATTACAAGTTATACCCAGAGATGTCTCAGTCAGTTAAGCTCGGACTTCAGCTCAGTTCATGACCTCACGGTTCGTGGGTTCAAGCCCCCACGTGGGGCTCTGTGCTGACAGCTCAGGGCCTGGAGCCTGCTTCAGATTCTGTGTCTCCCTCTCTCTCTGCCCCTCCCCCATGCATGCTCTGTTTGTCTCTCTCTCTCAAAAATGAATAAACATTAAAAAAAAAAGTTATACCCAGAGAATTCAAAAGATCTTATGAACCAAAAAAAAGCTCTGGTTTGTGGGTTTTTAAAATATTTTTTAATAATTATTTATTTTTTGAGAGACAGAGAGAGAGACAGAGCACGAGCAGGGCAAGGGCAGAGAGAGAGGGAGACACAGAATCTGAAGGAGGCTCCTGGCTCTGAGCTGTCGACACAGAGCCCAAGGCAGGACTCAAACTCATGAACCATGAGATCATGATCTGAACTGAAGTCAGATGTTTAACTGACTGAGGCACCCAGGTGCCCTGGTTTGTGAGTTTTATGCCAGAAATGTTTCAGGAGCCCAAGAATGGAGTGTCCTGAGTCATGTGCTCACCCCTGGTCAGTAAGCAGAGGACACAGGAGCATGGGGCCCACAGGGCAGGCCAAGGTGGACAGTTTTATTTTATTTTATTTTTAAAGTAATCTCTACATCCAATGTGGGACTCAACTCATGACTCCAAGATCAAGAGTTGCATACTCTACCTGCTGAACCAGCCAGGCATCCCACAGCAGACAATTTTAGAAGGGGATATGAGCTGTTGCAATAATTGCTATCTCTTTTATATGGTTCTTGTGTTAATCTGCTCCAGCTGCCATAACAAAATGCCATAGACTGTGTAGCTTAAATAATAGAAATTAGTTTTCTCATAGTTGTGGAAGTTGGGAAGCCCAAGTTAAAAGTGCTGGTCAGTTTAGTTTCTGGTGAGAGCTCTCTTCTTGGCTTACAAATGACTGCCTTCTCTCTGTGTCCTCACATGAGGAAGAGAAAGCTCTGGTCTGTCCTCCTCTTTTTATAAGGGCACCACCCCCACTGGATTAGGGATCTACCTTCATGAACTCATTTAAATTTTATTACCCCTTCACAGGCTCTATCTCCAAATATAGTCACATTAGGGGTTAGGGCATCAACATATGAATTAGAGGGGGGAGAACACAAACATTTAGTCCATAACATTCCACCCTTGGCCCCCCAAAATTCATGTCCTTCTCACATGCAAATACATGCACTCCATTCCAACAGCACCCCCCCCCAAAGTCTTAACTCATTCCAGCATCAACTCTAAAGTCTAAAGTCCAAAGTGTCATCCAAATAGCATCTAAATCAGATATGAGTGACACTTGAGGAGGTTTGATTCATCCTGAGGCAGAATTCCTCTCCAGATCTAAACCTGTGAAACCAGACAAGTTATGTGATCCCAAAATACAATGGCCGCTGGGACAGGCATAGAACAGACATTCTCATTCCAAAAGAAAGAACCAGGAAAGAAGGAAAGGGTGATGAATCCCAAGTAAGTCTAAAACCTAGCAAGACAAATTCCATTAGCTCTTAAGGTTTAAGAATAATCCTCTTTGGCTTGATGCACTGCCCTCCAGGGTCACTGGGGTGACAGTGTCACCCTCAAGACTCTGCAGGCAGCCCCACCCCATCAGCTCTCTGCTGAGGGCCCCCATCATGGCTCTTTTCAAGGACTCTGCCCTCTGAAACCAAAGAGGAAATAGCCTTGCTCCTGGGTCTGGGGTGGGAGTAGTAGCCCTAGTGATCTATAAATCACCTTCAGGATTATTCTTCCCTTTTCTTGAAGGATAACCCATATTAGCAGCCTTCCTTCATTCTCAGTTTCTAGAAGCTGTCAGTGTTTCTGATGGCATAATCCCATCTCTGTTTCTGGTTTCTGCTGAGATGGCTGATTAGATCCATCGTTCACACCACATTAATCTCCTTATCAAAGGGTTGCTTAGCCATTCCCTTTGGGTTCTTTTCAGAACACCTTCTTCATTTTTGCAGTGTGGGTAGGCTGAGAATTTTCCAAATCTTTAAGTTCTGGTTTTATTTTTGCTTAAGGATTCCTTCTTCAACAAATTTCTCTCCTTTTACCTTTTAGTACTTTGCTCAGAAATCCCCTCTGCTAAATATCTGATTTCATCACTCACAAGTTCAACCTTCCACAGAACAGTATTTAACACTATTTAACACAGTTGAGCCAAGTTCTTTGCCACTTTGTAAAGATGTAAAGAATCATCTTCCTCCAGTTTCCTACAATCCATTCCTCATTTCTACTTGAGACTTCACCAGAATGGCCTTTGACATCCATATCTCTACCAACATTCTGTTCATGATCATTGTTGTGTTCCCTAAGAAGATGGAAGTTTTCTCTCCAGTTCTCTTTCTTTCTGAGCCTTCACTGCCTTTAACATCCGTCTTTATAGCATGCACCTCAAACTCCTCCAGCCTCCACTCATTCCCTAGTTCCACAGCTGCTTCCCCATTTTTAAGTATTTATTACAGCAGCACCCCACTTCATGGTACCAAAATCTGTATCTGTCAGGGTCCTCCAAGCAATCAGAACCCATAAGACGTGTACCTATACAGAGATTTATTATAAGGAATTGGTTCAAACGATCATGGAGGCTGACAAGTCCCAAGAGGTTCAGTCAGCAAGCTGGATACAGAAGAGTCAGTGCTGTAGTTCTGGTCCAACTACTGGTGCACTCAAGATCCAAGAAGAATCGATGTTTCAGATTAAGCCCAATGTTTCAGATTAAGTCCAAAGGCAGGAAAAAACTGATGTACTCAGCTCAGAGGCAATCAGGCGAGAGGAGTTCCCTCTTACTCAGCTTTTTAAATTTTATTCAGGCCTTCAACTGAATTATGAGCTCCACATTAGGGAGGACAATCTGCTTTACTCAGTCTACCAGTTCAAATGTTCACCTCACAGACACATCCAGAATAATGTTTGACCAAATGTCTGGGCACGCTGTGACCCAGTCTAGTTGACACATATAATAAAGCATCACAGTTCTCAACCTCATAAATCACCCTAGATTTGTAAGTACACATTGAAATGCCCTGGGGAACTTTAAAAACATCCCATACTCTGGTCCCACCCCCAAAATTCTTATGTAGCTGGTCTGAGGTGCAGCTCTTGGGAGTTTTAAAAGCTCCTGGGGCACTCTAACATGCAGTCAAGGTGGCCAGATGAGGGACTTCTGCAAGCAAACTTAGTGGGGCAGAGAAGCCACTGAGGAGTGCTTTCTGACTCACCCCACAGCTACTACCAACTACCAACTAAGAGTCTCTTCATCCAGTTAGTTGAGGGCCCTTTTTTCACTGCTAGCTGTAATAGCAAAGCAATCTGACAATATAGGTGCTAAGTACACACATGGTAAAACTGATATGGCTTATGGTTTGTAATTTATGTGCTTTTGATTCCGTGCACTTTTTATCATTTAGCTGATTTTTCATAATTACTGCTTTTTCGTCTGGGTTGGGGGGCACGCCACCCTTCATTTTCCCCAGGGCTGTGCCCACAGCCAGAAAAGGAGGGGTGATTTGACCAAAGGACCTGCTGGCAGGGCCTCGGTCAACCACTGCTGTCCCTGTGCCCTGCCGGGTCTGGGTCCTGGAGATTGGCTTCCTGTGGCCTGGGGAGGAGGAAGACGCTGGGAGAATGACGGGGGAGAAACACTCCTCTCCACCCTAGCTGAAGAAGAGACTAAGGCCTAGGTGCGGGTGGAGTCACCAGATAGGATTCTGTATATTTAGATAGTAGTTCTGGTCCTTTCCTCCTAATGCTAAGAGCGGGGAGTGACACTTTGCTCTTCTCTGAGGGACAGAAATTCTTCCTCACTCTACCATGGGGTAAATAAGGCAAACCAAAATGGCAATTCACTGTCTGGGTGAGATTTCATACAGTATTTGCTCAATGTCAATCCAGAAAGAGTAAAAGTACACAGAAATGTTTTGAACAGGAAACAAGGGCTACGTTATCTTGCTCCGGGTTTTGTCATGAAGGAGAACTATGCAAAAACTCTCCACTCCTTAAAAGATGCTAATCTCTTCAAGAGAATTACTGATAACTTGAAAAACCGTGGAACCAACCTTGCCAAGCCCCCCTCGATGCAAACAGAGTCTCAGTTTGGGAAGATGGACCGTAGTGATAGTCGTACAACAATGTGAATGTACTGAATGCCACGGAACTCTACACTTCAACATGGTTTAAATGGTGTAAAAAAAAAAAGTTCCACATTAAAAAACAAAGGCATCCCACATTGAGAACTCACACCATCTTTAAATATGTAATACCAAAACAAAACCCCTGAAGGTTTTACTGTCTTAATCAGAAGTTCCGGGTTCACATACATTACAGGAGGCACGAAACGGGATGGCAGAGAGATCAGGTCTAGGCAACCGCCAACCGCCAACCAGTACCCACGCTTCCGAAAAGCCCCGTGGTTCTCAAGATGGCAAAGACCTAGCGAAGGTTTTGCTTAGTTGAGCTGGGGTTCTGGTGGCAGAGAAGCAACGCCCGGGAAGGGAGGAAGACAGGGAGAAATCTTCCTCCTGCAGCCAACGAGAAGAGGCCGGGCCGCCCACCAGGGTCGGACAGCCGCTCCCTCCGGGAGCTGCCACCCAGCTCCCCTGCCTGCCCTCGCCCTCGGCCTGCGGGGTCGCCGCAGAGCCCGCGCTGCAGAGAGAGCGTCCGGCCCGCGCGGGCCACCCGGGGCCGCGCTCCGAACTCCCAGGGCCTCCTGCGGCTGCTTCGCCCGCCTCCCTCCCGCTCGCCCGGCTTCCAGGTTCAATAAGGATTACATCATGGAGCAAGTATGCGGGGCAGCCTGAGAATCAAAGCCGTCACAATCAGAGGCTGGTTAACTGTAATGTTGCTGAAACACATCCTTCCCACCCCCTCCTCTCTCCCCTCTCCCCACCCCAGCCCTCTGCTTTTCGTACTATTAAGCATAGTATTATTGGGGAGAGGAAAATCTGATCAAAACTGTCGACCGCCAACGGCAGATTTTCTATGGATTCTATAAAGGCCACCTTAACGATTTCCCTAATTAATGGATGACATCTTTGGCTGAAGGAGAGGCGATGGATTCGACTCCGTCTTCGTCTTTGTTACCCTTCTAATTAACTTTCGTAGGTCACCCAGGTCTCCCAAACCTAAAAAGTGAAGAGGCCCATTGTGCGAGGAGCAGTAAACTTACTTTTTCTGCTGGGGTACTTAAAAGGGAGAACGATTATAAGCCGAGAAAAATAACTCCATTTAAAAGCTTTGTGGCTGCAGAGAATGCATAGGTCCCTCCCTCAGAAAATAATTGAAACACCTTTTATACCAATATTTCTATGCATAATAAAAACAAATTAGCAAAATGCATCTAAATTCAGCAGCACTTTCAAATTACCTTTTTTGGAATGCAAGCCTCTGCAAGTCAACAAAAGGAGTGGGGTTTAGAGAGAAAATTGCAACAGCTACCAGCCTTTATGCAGGGCAAGTGCAGGACAGGGCCAGGGGCTCTCTGATACCTCTGAGTCACCTCCCTCAGGAAATGCTCCTGCCCAGGCTGGGGGGAGGGGGGGCCGGAGAGGGAGACCCAAAGCCTGTGGGCAAAAGGGCAGATCTTTTTCTGGATAGGAAGGGTCTTTGGGTGTTCAGAGATATGTTAATGATCTCCGTGAAAAACGGAAACCAAGGTGGTGGAAAAGCCGAAAAGCAAGATGAAACCCCACTGTGATCAGCGAAATTGACAAATCAGAACAATTTTTTTTTTTAAGTAAGACATATACCTGTTGGAATTTTAGCATTGGTGGATTTGCCACACTATGCAGATGAGTTGTATCTGCTGCTCTGGTCCCCTCGCATCTCTGGCCAAGCAGAGGAGACACTGAGGGAAGAGGAGGTAGGTGTTCAGCCTAAAATGGAACTAAGTTGGAAGCTCCTTTAAAGGAGAACTTTATTTGGGAATGCAAGTTGGTGCAGCCACTCTGGAAAACAGGATGGAGGTTCCTCAAAAAACTAAAAATAGAACTACCCTAGGAATGACCCAGCAATTGCACTACTAGGCATTTATCCAAGGGATACAGGTGTCCTGTTTCAAAGGGACACATGCACTCCAATGTTTATAGCAGCACTATCAACAATAGCCCAAGTATGGAAAGAACCCAATGTCCATAAATGGATGAATGAATAAAGAAGATGTGGTATACATATACAATGGAGTATTATTTGGCAATCAAAAAGAATGAAATCTTGCCATTTGCAACTATGTGGATGGAACTGGAGGGTTTTATGCTAAGCCAAATTAGTCAGTCAGAGAAAGACAAATATCATATGACTTCACTCATATGAGGACTTTAAGAGACAAAACAGATGAACATAAGGGAAAGGAAACAAAAATAATATAAAAACAGGGAAGGGGACAAAACAGAAGAGACTTTTAAATATGGAGAACAAACAGAGGGTTACTGGAGAGGTTGTGGGGGGGATGGGCTAAATGGGTAAGGGGCACTAAGGAATCTACTCCTGAAATCACTGTTGCACTATATGCTAACTAATTTGTATGTAAATTAAAAATTTTTTTAATTAAAAAAAAAAGAAAAAGAAACAAAAGAAAGGAGAGCTTTACTGAAAGGGGACTCTGCTGAGATATCTTACAAGGGAATGAGATTCCTAACCCAAGGACAATAGCAGCAGTGACTTTAGCATTGTTTCTGATTATAAACAGAACCAGAGCTAATTATAGAAAAGTACAAAGACTTTAAATACTATCAATATTTTAAATGTTTTAATGTTTATTTTATTTTTGAGAGACAGAGCATGAGTGAGGGAGATGCAGAGAGATAGAGAGAGACAAAGAAGCTGCAGCAGGCTCCAGGCTCTGAGCTGTCACCACAGACCCCAAGGGGCGGGGGGGGGGGGGGGGGCTCGAACTCATGAACTGTGAGATCATGACCTGAGCTGAAGTCCGACGCTTAACTGACTGAGCCACCCAGGCACCCATAAATACTGTCAATATTTTAATCCTATCTTTCCATTCTTTTTCTACACACACTCAAATTTTTACACGGTTGAGATTTGTATCTTGTTTTGTTCCTTTAGTACCATATAATGAGCATTTTTCTGTGTTATTAAAAATGGGAACAAGATCCTTTTGGAGTCCTGCCCACACACCTAGACTGAAGGTGCAGGGAACACCTTTATGCCCTCTCTTCTGGAAGAGACTCGCCACTCGTGGGACAACCAGTGCTCTGATGCATTGCTGTGGAAGTGTAAGTTGCTGCAATCCCTCTGGAAGAGAGGGCAGTTTGACATTATTATCAAAATTACAAAGACATATGTCCTTGTATACAGCAATTCCTCTGTAGGACTTTTCCCTAAGGTACACTTGCACATGTGCAAAATGACATATGTATACAGTTATTCTTTGCAACACTGCTTATAATAGGTTGAAAGCAATCTAAATGTCCATCACTTGGGGACTGGTTAAGGAAATATGGTACATCCATTCAGCGGAATATTACACAGCCATAAAAAAGATGAGGACGCTCATTGCACAAATTGAAATGGTCTCCAAAGTAGCCTGATGGGTAAAAAACAAACAATGACAAAAAGAAGCAGAATAGTGTATACAGTATGCTGCTATTTTTAGGGAAAGGCATGGTTGAAATACTCCTAAAGATTTTCTTCTAGTAGTAGTTGTCTTGGGAAAAGAGAACTGAGTGGGTGAGGAGCAATTGTGGGAAAGAGACATCACCATAACTTTTGAATTTATACTGTGTGAATATATTGCCTGTTCAAAAAAAATAAATACATAAGTTTTAAGATTTAAAAAGGGTAAGATTGCCATTTTCCAATCTGCTCTGTGCACATCTTTGTGCAATTCAAGGGTAGCCCAGTCTTTTTTTTTTTTTTTTTTTTTTTTTTAATGCCTTCCCTTTCATCTCTGCCATTATACTTCCAGGGATTTTTTTTTTTTAAGATTTTATTTTTAAATAATCTCTGCACACAACGTGGGGCTTGAACTCACAGCCCTGAGATCAAGACATTCATATTCCACCAACTGAGATAACCACGCACCCCAGGGGTAGCCCAGTCTTAAAAGCTTCCTGTTCACTTCCACAAACTAAATAGCTTATTTTAGACTTTCAAAGTCTGCCTAGTTTAAAAGACCCCTAAAATGGAAGGTACACAGTCACTTTCTCTTTGAAATATTTAAATGCTTTTTTAATGAAAACAGAATACTGCATTCTGTGATTTAATTGTTCAAAATTAAAATTCAACAAACTATGAAGTCTGTATAAATAAAACATTCACAAGCTTCATCAGCACGTGCATCAGGACAAATGCTTTGGGGCTCAGGATTGTGGAAATATTTCCTAACATTTGAGATGTGCCAAGAAAGAGATAAAGAAATCAAATAAGATCTTGTATTACCCAAAATCTTTTGCCCACAAGAGTCTGATTTACTTGTATCAATCAATTTAAGTGATTCATGCTTTATGAGCTATTCTAAGTGATTGAACTAAAACCTGGAGCCAATATTACCCTCTCCCCACTCCTCAGCCCAATTTGTCAAAATGGCATGGGAAATGATTAAGTTGAACCATATGAAATTAGTGTTGTCAATGATCCAATGGCAGCAATTTCAAGATTTAACCTAATATTTTTCATCATGATGTTGCAGCCGACGGCTACATAACAGAGACATTGTAAGTTGCTCATCTGACATCCATTTCTCCTTTCTTCCCTGTTAGCAGAACTCCTATATAGTTCCCATTCAGGAAGGTAGTAAATCTCACCTCAACTAAATCATACACATGGAATTCCCATTTCTCTTACCTGTGATTGGTTTAGATTTAGGCCTGTGATACAGTTCTAGGCCAATAAGATATAAGAAAAGACAGCTAGATTTCTCTCCCACTGGACATTTTCATTTTCAGGTCCAGATAGACTGCCCAGAATTCTAGCAACCATTTTGCTACCACCAAGGCAGCAAGCATGCAGATGGGCCCAAGTAGAAAAACGGAGGGAAGCTGGATCTCCATGATAGTACTGAGTGGTTGTGTTAAACAGCTTTGACCTTGTCCTTCTTGTTACATGAAATGATAATTCTCCTCATTGCTTAAGCCATTTTGAGTTGGTTTTCTATTACATTCTAAACATCAATAGGCCATCCTGGCAAATATTTTTACCACTTTAAGTGATGTGAAGCCCATGTAGTGTCTTGTCTTGTAAAAGCTCCTCAAGTAGTTCTGTTGTGCTCCTCTAGTCAAGATTATTTTATTTTATTTATTTATTTTTAAATTTTACTTATTTATTTTTGAGAGAGCACAAGTGTGGGGCGGGGGGGGTGGTGTAGAGTGGGGGAGACACAGAATCTGAAGCAGGCTCCAGGCTCTAAGCTGAAAGCTCAGCATGGGGCACAAACTCATGAACCATGAGATCATGACCTGAGCCGAGGTCAGATGCTTAACCAACTGAGCCACTCAGGTGCCCCAGGATTATTCTAAATCATAAAAATAAATGTCTCCTCAATGTCTTTAGTCATTAGAGAAATGCAAATGAAAATCACAATGAGATACCTACCACTTCACACACACTAGAATGGCTATAGTCAAACAGATGGACAATGACAAGTGTTGGAGATGATGTGAAAAAACTGGAACCCTCATGCATTGCTGATGAAAATGTAAAATTTTGTGGCCACTTTGGAAAACTGGCAGTTCCTCAAAAAGTTCATCATAGAGTTACCATATAACCTGGCAATTCTACTTCTAGACATGTATACAAGGAAATTGAAAATGTTCATCCACACAAAACACACAAGAATGTTCATAGCAGTATTATTCGTAATAGCCAAAAAGGAGAAGCAACACAGATGTCTATCAACTGATAAATGGATAAATATAATATGGCATATCCATACAATGGAATATTATTTGGCAATAAGAGTAAATGAAGTACTGATTCATGCTACAGCAGGATGAACCTTGAAAACATTATGCTAAGTGAAAGAAGCCAGACACAAAAGGCTACATAGTGTATGATTTCACTCACATGAAATGTCCAGAACAGAGACAGAAAGTAAACTAGTGGTTTCTGGGGGCTAGTGGGAAGGGAAAATGGGAAATGATTGCTAATGGAAATACACTTTCTTTTGGGGGGTGATAAAAGTGTTCTGGAACTTGAGAAGGTTGGTGCACAACTCTGTGACTATACCAATTATACACCTTTAAAAGGTGAACTTAATGGTATGTCCATTATATCTCAATATTATGAAAAATTAAAAAACTAAATGCGTCTCATAATTATAATTGTTTTAAAAAATTCTAGAATTACCATACAACTGAGAGCCAACTTTCAAAAGTACATATGGCCAATTCTTGAAAAGAAAGATGATTTTAAATCTAAATCTGCATTTTTGCAGTTATTAAGCAAAAATGAGTGGAGATTCTATCCTCCAGGAGACTATGAACTTCATGAGGGCAGGATCCTCATCTGTGTCTCAGTGTCAACATGTCCAGATGGACTACACATGTTATAGAAAAAGTGAGTGAATGGATCTTGATGCATTTTCTCATGAGCAATTCTGGGTTCAGTCCCTAATATAGGCCTCTGTTTACTTACCTACAAAATGAGGCTAAAGCAGTAACTATCTTATGGATGTATGTGAGGATTAAATGAGATAAGAGAACTAAAATTTTGCAAAGTCCTGGGACATAATAAGAGTCAATAAGAGGTACTTATTGGGGTACCTGGGTGGCTCAGTTGGTTGAGCATCCAACTTCAGCTCAGGTCATGCTCTCACAGCTCCTGAGTTCGAGTTCCACATTGGGCTCTGTGCTGACAGCTCAGAGCCTGGAACCTGCTTCAGATTCTGTGTCTCCCTCTCTCTCTGCTCCTCCCCCACTTGCCCTCTGTCTCTCTCTCTCAAATATAAATAAATATTTTAAAAAAGATTAAGAAAATAGGAGGTAGTTTTTGCTGTTTTGTTATTACTATTATTGTATTTTGGGACGCTATATCCACTCATCACAAGAGATAGAAATTTCTTACCAGTTGGCATGAGCAAATCTTGAGTAATCATTTTTCTTTTCTTTTCTTTTCTTTTTTTAAGATTTTATTTTCAAGTAATCTGTACACCCAACATGGGGCTTAAACCCACAACCCCAAGATCAAGAGTTGCACACTCCACCGACCGAGCCAACCAGGTGACCCGCGTTATTATTTTTCAAATATGCATTTGTTCTTGTTACAAAATTAAATAAGAGATTAGTGACTTTCAGATTCCGAAATAAAAAATAATTAGAAATTCAGATTCAGCAATCATAAGATTTTACGGGTCTAGAAGTACATGAAAAAAATCTAAAATATAATAGATTTGCAGTCCTAAAAATGACTGAAACATCTACTTTTTCAGCTGCTCCATTAAGTTTATGGAACCAAAGGCATTTTAGTTAACTGGTCAACTTTCAGCCTATGTTACAAGTGTTTTAATTGTCTCCTTCACCTCCTCTTTCCACTTATCAATTTATAACACACACCTTATTTGAGTGCAGTATTTTTCACTTTGCCTACAGTTTAACATATATTGACACTGATAGGCTACAAACTGAGCTAACGATTGTTTGGGGGTAGGTAGGGGTTTGCTAGGGCCAAACTTCTGTCCTCCCATCTCCCATCTTTCTGGAGAAAGCTTAGTTAAGTGATTTACACAGCATCACACAACCTGTTAATGGGACTTTGAAAGGAAAGCCCAGGACAAGCTGCTCTTTTTTTCTGCTGCTATGAGACCCCTCCATCACATAACACATGACAAACGATGGACAAACGGCAAAATATCTCCTACTGGCCAAGATATCAAACGTTATGAGAAAGGACAAGCACGGAGAAAATGAGTAGGGCACAGTTTTCAAGTGCATTCTTCCAGGTTTCAATCCAGGTTTCGATCATTTATCTGGTCACAAGTTTCCATTAGATCAATACGCTTCATTAGTCTTCCTGTTTGCTCTTGTGAGAAAAATACAAGGGCCAGGGAAAAGTCGAGAAGAGATGAGCAAGTCTGTGATTTGCTAGAGAGATTAGAAAATCTTGTTAGGATCAGTTCTATGTATTCACACCAACTCTCTAACCATCCCTCACCTCACCCCACAAAAACAGAAAGAACAGAGAGAAGGATGGAAATAAAAGAGTCTTCTAATACCAAGCATTAATAGGATTAGATATCACCAAACTGGGCCAGAAATAATGGATGGCAACCTCACCGTTGTACACCACCCCTAGTATCAATTCCTTTTTCTTTGTTCTCAACATGAGTGAGACCCACCCACAAGGGGGAAGATTTCCTCCCAGTGTGAAGAGACTTCCTAACAACTAAGAAAGTTGGATGTTTTCTCTGCTGAAAGGTTACATCTTGTTTATGGGTTGGGTTCTCTATTTTAAAAGTTCCTGGGAAGAGGGGCCCTGCAGAGATGCATTATTCCCCATTCCCCCCAATTTAATCCCCTCATTCAATCCACGTTTTCTTTTCCTGTCCCCCTTCACCCTGTCTTATTCTCCTCTTCCCTTCTGTCTTCCTGTTTTGCACCTCCATTTTATTTCTCTCAACTCTCCTCCCCTTCTCTTTTAGCACATCAGTCTGTAGTAGTATATTTAATGTTTTTCGACAAAGTGACAAAGTCTTGATTCTGAAATTCTAAAGTCTTCATTCTGAATTTTGCTTTGCCGAGTGAAAGGTCGATCTGTTTACTGTTAAGAACTACAGGTGGTCCAGCATCCCTTCTTATAGCCACCCGACAAACAAGGAGGCTGTAGGTCTATCTAGAGATATTTTACACAGCTTAATTTAGTATACATGCAATTTATGTATATGGATACATTAAAGAATTTTCTGGATCTGTGCAGGGGCCTTTGAAGTCTCTTCTGCATGTTAATTTCTCTACTAATCCAGATGCCACTGCTCTTTGTGATATTTCAGAGAGGTCACTGAGCACCATCCTTATAACTTTCCAGGGAAGAACAATGGAATGCCAGTGCAGAACTTTTTTTTTTTTTTTTTATTGCCTAACCTTTTAGTATTCTTTTTCCCCTTTCAAGAAAAGCCAGTCAAGTCCTAGGAGGTCTTACCAATAATACTAATTCCTCTCTAGCTCAGCCAGTAGTTACCCTCTGCAGAGAAACTTAAGAATGTATCTGTGTTCACAGATTTCCTGTTTTATGTGATTACTCCCCAGAAGGAACTACCTTGAGCCCCTCTACTTCTAAACTGATCTTTCTGGGCTTTCCATATTTATGCAGTTCAAAGAGTCATAGCTTTTACAAATGAACTTGCCTCTTGATTTGGGATTCTAAGAGTTCTTACTACAGGTAGCCTACATGTAGACTGTAGGGATTTGAAAGAGGTAACAAATGTTAGAGGCCACTATATATCTCAAAAACAAAATACCAGCTTAAATTAAAAGCTGGAAAAAAATGTTAGTTGTAGCAAAACAGTTTTAAAATGTGATAATACAATGAAAAGTTCATAAGTTCTGGAGGATTGAGCTCAAGTATTAACAATTTCCACACAAATTTATCAAATTATCTTAATGTGTCACCAGTTGGCAAATTTCAGTTTTGCTAGCGTAAAAATAAGTTTTTTGACACCGAAATATCTTATTTGGAAATGGTGTTATAGTGTTTAAAATCTTAGTCTTAAACCCTGTGCGTCGGGAAAACCCATTTGTGTTTTAAAAAAATCCTCGGCAGCTCTTCCTACCCACAGGTCCTGTCCCTGTGCTTTAATAAAATCACCTTTTTTGCGCGCGCGCGCACACACACACACACACACACACACACACACACAAAATCCTCAAGGTATTTTAGGTTCTTGTTCTGTAAAATAATTTGAAGGATAATTTTGCTCCTAGTATAAAGTTGTGTTTGTTGTAGAAACTTTGAAAGACAGAAGAATATAAAGAAGACAATAATTGATAATTCCACCCTCCAGATAACCACTATTCATATTTTCTTCCAGTCTCTTGACTGCACATCTATCTTGAAATTCCTTAAAAAAAATTTTTTTTAATGTTTACTTTTTGAGAGAGAGAGAGAGAGCGAGCATGAGTAGGGGAGGGGCAGAGAGACAGGGAGACACAGAATCTGAAGTAGGCTCCAGGCTCTGAGCTGTCAGCACAGAGCCCAGACGCGGGGCTCAAACTCATGAACGGAACCGTGAGATCAGGACCTGAGCCAAAGTCAGATGCTCAACTGACTGAGCCACCTAGGCGTCCCTCTTGAAATCCTTTTTTTAAACTTTCATTGTTTCGTTTTCTGCAATAATGCTTCATGCTGGGGCAGAGTCCAATTTTTCATGATAGAAAGGGAAAACAAGAGAGAGAAACCAAGAAAGAAGAACAGAGAGGCTGCAAGATTCTCTTGCCTCCTTTCCTCCTGATGGCTGACACCATTCCCCTACTCCTTCCTCCCCAGAGGCATTCCCCAAAATCAGATAGGACAAAAAAAGCTTTTCCAAACCTGAAAAGCATTATAAACTAGCTTACTGTTATTCACTGTGAAGAAAGTATCAACATTCTATATGTGGATAGCTAGGTAATTCGTGGATTTAAAATTTTTGATTGTCACCTGTTTCTAGACTTCTAAGAAACCATGAATGTCCAGAAGAACCAGGAGGAGGAGAAAAAGAATCTTTTTTTTTTTTTTTTTTTTTTTTTTTTTTTTTTTTTTTTAATAATGGTCACATTTCCAAGCAGTATTTGGAATGTTACATCAAGTACTGAATTGGTATTAGGCGATGGATACCTGTAAATTAATAGACGGAATAAACATTTACCTACATTTTTTAACGTTTATTTATTTTTGGGACAGAGAGAGACAGAGCATGAACGGGGGAGGGGCAGAGAGAGAGGGAGACACAGAATCGGAAGCAGGCTCCAGGCTCTGAGCCATCAGCCCAGAGCCCGACGCGGGGCTCGAACTCACAAACTGCGAGATCGTGACCTGAGCTGAAGTCAGACGCTTAACCGACTGAGCCACCCAGGCGCCCCTACCTACATTTTTTAAAGGGGTTTAAAAAATAAAATCTCCACTTCCACAATACTCTTGAATTATTCATCAGTATAAAATGGCACTTTAACAAACTCACTTCAAAGGAGAATAACTACCATGAATACAAGACTTATTTCACCTTTATTTGTGACTTTGCAGAGGTTCAAACTGGCAAATAATAATCAATTTTCTTTTCACATAAAGGGAATTAGTTACTCCACTAATACCTTCAGAACCGTTGTAATAAAAACCTATTATTTTAAAAGGGTAATACAAAAGAGAACTTCACGGTCTTAAGAGACTATGCACAAGTGATAATACTTGGTATTAAAAACCAAGCAACCAACTAACCAACCAACCAACCACTGAAAGTCTGGCTCCCATTCTCTTTCTGAGAGTATTTGGCCTCTGATCATTCTCTTAAGACAGTAGTTTCCAAAGTCTGGTGTGTATTAGAATCACCGGGAGACCTAACAGAGCACAGGGGAGCCCAGGGGCGGTGAGCCGAGACCAAGTTGACCGGTTCAGTAAAGAGAATGGTTTCACAGGTTGGACAGAAACATCGGTCAAGGAGAACAAAAATATTAACGAGGCCATGAGAGTCCTCATTGAAAAGATGATGAGCAATTCCAGAGAAGATATGTCTTTGTCCACCCAAGGGGACTACATCAATCTGCAGAAAAAGAATCTTTTTAATCACCTGAAAATACCCTCTAGATTCTAAAACAGGGGCGATCATTATTCTGATCCCCCTGCAATGTTGTTCTCTTCTCAGTTTGGGTTTCTTTATATTTTTATAAGATACTTACTGAATTTTGGCAAATTTGAGTAAATAATATACTTTTCCAAGATAGTTTGCATCATTATGGCCTACAACTTGAGGCAATTAAGTGTGACCTCCTTTTCCTGTAATTTTACATGGAAGAGCACTTTTGCCACAACCTGTAGCACCTATAGTAAGCATTATAAGCCTATAGTAAGCACTAGACTGAGAAAATGGAAGTCTGTCAGCTTCCTAAGAAAATGCCCAGTGTCACCTTAGACCTATTTGCATTGGAGCATGACATTATTGTGTCCCTTGATTGTGCTATCATTTCATCATGAGAAATTATCTCTCTGGCTTCTGTTTCCAGCATTTTGGTGGATTAGATGCTGTAATGGTTAATTTTATGTGGCAGCTTGGCTAGGCTATGGTGCCCAGCATTTGGTCAAACACCAGTCTAGATGTTGCTATGAAGGAATTTGTTATAAGTGGTTAAAGCAGATTTTGAGTAAAGCAGATTACCCTCCGTAATATGGGTGGGCCTCATCCACTTGGTTGAAGGCCTTAAGAGAAAAGAGAAAAGTCCCTGAAGAGGAAGGAATTTTGCCTTCAGACCTGCCTTTGGACTCCATACTGCAACATCGACTCTTGTTGGAATTTCCAGGCTGCTGGCCTGCCCCGTGGATTTTGGACTTGCAGCCCCCACAATCTTAAAATCTTAAAATCTTTCTCTCTTACTGTATCTCTTTTACACAATCTCTTTAGATGAAGAACCCTGACTAATACAGATACCCTGAATGACAATCCCAACAAAAATTCTTTTGAAGTTTCTTCCTTTCTTTTATTTCCTTAGGCAATCTCTATGCCCATTGTGGGGTTTGAACCCATGACTCAGAGATCAAGAGTCACATGCTCTACAGACTGTGCCAGCCAGACACCCCTTGATTAAAATATTTTTTTTTATTTTTAATGTTCTCTGTTTATTTTTGAGAGAGAGAGCTAACAGGGAAGGGGCAGAGAGAGAGGGAGAGAGAATCCCAAACAGGTTCCACACTGTCAGCACAGAGCTGGAGGCTGAGCTCAAACCCATGAACCGTGAGATCATGACCTGAGCTGAGATTGAGTAGGACACTTAACCAACTGATCCACCAAGGCACCCCTAAAATATTTTTAAAACATACTTTTAGGGGTGCCTGGCTTGCTCAGTCCATGGAACCTGCAACTCTTGATCTCAGAGTTGTGAGTTTAAGCCCCACGCAGAGCATAAAGATTACTTAAAAAAAATTTTTTTAATAACAAAAACAACAATAAAAAAAAACACCATCTTTTAAAATGCATCAACAAACCAGCACAAATGGGAGGGGTTTTCAGATCCCAAAAAATAAATGAAAACAGGAATCCTGGTAGGTAAGCAAGTTCCAAAGCCAGGTTTCACCCTGAGAGTTTCTATCAGATTCTGGAGACCTGAATCTCAACTCTGAGATAATGCTCAGGGAATGACCAGCCTAGGGAACCTGTTAGCAGAATCCTTGCATTAGACTGAAAACATAAGGGGCTATATCCTCAGCATAAAGATAAATCTAGAAATTTACTCAAAGAGGGGTGCCACAGCAAGGACATTTGCTATCTTATGGTTGATGCTGAGAAGACAGATAAAAGAAAGAAAGAAAGAAAGAAAGAAAGAAAGAAAGAAAGAAAGAAAGAAAGAGAAAGAAAGAAAACTTTTCTAAGAATTAGGAAGCACAGCTAGTCTCATAATGGAATATTTCAAAATAAAAGGATCCCAAGTTGGTCGTACAACCAGGTGACTTGACTACAAAGAGCAAATGCAAATCTTCCCTGCACAAATTCACCTTCAAGTTTGGCCTCTAAGAGCCCCCAGAGAGAAAGCACCACGACAATGAGAAGCTCAAAGGACAGAAACATCCCAAAGCCTAGGAAGAAACATGAAGGAAAAACCAGAAGAAGCAAGCAGGGGACACCAGAAGCAGTCCCTCACAGACATCAAATATTGACATTGTTAGTGACCAAATATAAATTGTATATAGTTAATGAAATAAAAAAGGAGCTTGTAAATATTAGCAAGGAACAAGAGATGGTAAGGAACATCCAAGCAGATCTGAAATGGAACCAAACAGTACTTCAAGAAATGAAAAATAAAATGATTACTTTTTAAAATGAGGGGCTTAAATAGCCGCTTAGCCCCAGTAGAAAAGATAATTGCTGGACTGGAAAATGTATTTTTTTAAGTTTATTTATTTAATTTTGAGAGAGAGAGAGCACGTGCATATGAGTGTGCCCCGAGATGGGGTGGAGCAGAGAGACAGGGAGAGAGAGAGAATGAATCCCAAGTAGGCTGTCAGCGCAGAGCCTGACTTGGGACTCAAACTCACAAACTGTGAGGTCATGACCTGAGCCAAGATCAACAGTCAGATGCTTAACTGACTGAGCCACTCAAGTGCCCCTGGAAAAAATACATATTCCAGGGGTGCTTTCTGGCTCAGTTGGTTGAGTGCTGGACTTTAGCTAAGGTCATTATCCCCTGGTTCAGGAGTTCAAGCCCCACATCTGGCTCTAAGCTGACAGCTCAGACCCTGTAGCCTGCTTTAGATTCTGTGCCTCCCTCTCTCTCTCTGTCCCTCTCCCACTCACACTCTATCTCTCTCAAAAATAAATAAACATTAAAAAAATTTTTAACACATCTTCCAAAATACAAACCAGAAAGAGACAAAAGTTATGAAAGATATGTTAAGAGTTCTATAATTCCTTATGAGAGTTCATGAAGGAAATAATAGAGCAAAGAGAGGACAACTTCCAAAGAGATAATAGCTGGGAATTTTGTTAAAGATGCCGGAGTTCAGATACAGAAGCCAAATGTATCCCAAGCAGGATAAATAAATCAACATGTAGAGCTATGACTGTAAAAATGCAGAGCTCCAAAGGCAAGGGAAAACTTTAAAAATAGAGAAGAAACACAAGTTATGTGCAAATGTGTTTTTTAACAGCAGCAAAAACAAACAAAAACCAAAGATAGTGGAATCATATCATCAATGTGCTGAGAGAAAATAACTTCAAATCAAGAATTTTATCCCCAGTGAAATACCTAAGAATGAGTGTAAGAAGTAAATATTTTCAGTCAACCAAAAATCCAGAGATTTTAACACCAACAGACCTGCACTAAAGAAAATGATAAAGGATGTGCTTCAGAAGGAAGGAAATAGACGGCAAATATATAGGTAAATCTGTGGGTAAATCTAAATAAATTTGATTGTATTAACAATAATATCTAGTCGGGGGGGGGGGGGGGAGGGTTAAGCTAGAACTGGACTCCAGAACTAGAAAGGGATAACATGAAAAGATTTCTAAGTTCTAAGGTTCTCATATTGTTCACAAGGAGGAAAGGTATTGATGAACTGTGTTAAGTGAAAATATTAAAACCACTAAAAAAATAGATATTCAAAAAATATAACTTCCAAACAGGAACAAGGAGGAAACTGTACTAAGGAGGAACATCCTCAATTGATACAAAAGAAGTAAAAATGAAAGGAGCAGAAATAGAAATATAAAGTACCAAAAATATGGTAGTAATAAATCCAAGTATATTAGTATGTACAATAATATAAATGTACTAACGACTCCAGTTAAATGGCAAAGATTGTCAGAATGAATTTTCTAAAAAACCAGTTATATACTGTTTACAAGAGATTTTTAAAACATAAATACAAGAAAGTTTGAAAGTCAAAGGATGGAAAACTAAATATTAACAGAAGCAAGCTAGTATGCCTAAATTAATATCAGAGAAAATAAACCACAGCCAAAGCATTACTAGAAATAAAATTAGCTGCTGCTGAATTCACCACAAGATATGCCAATTCTACATTCATATCTCACATGCACCAACAATCATATACTTTTCTTTAATATCAGGAAAAATGCAAAGTTATTGCTATCACCACTCCTATTCAATATTGTATTTGAAATCCTAAACCATATAAGTATGACAAAAACAGAAAATAAATCATAGATTTAAGGATCTAAAAAGAAAGATAAAAAAGGAAGATATAATATTTGCACATGATATTATTGGCCACATAGAAAACTCAAAAGAAACTATAGGTAAATTAGGGACATCTGGGTAGTTTGGTCAGTTGACCCTCTGACCTGTGATTTCAGCTCAGGTCATGATCCCAGGATCGTGGGATGGAGCCCCATGTCAAACCCTGCAAGGAGCCCCACGTCAGGCTTTGGACTGAGTGTGGAGCCTGCCTAAGATTCTCTCTCTCCCTCTGCCACTTTCCCCTGCCACTCTCTCTCTCAAATAAAAAAAATTAAAAATTAAAAAAAAGAAACTGTAGGTAAATTATTAGAATTCATAAGAGAGTGTTTTCAATCACTATACATTTCTGTAGAGCAAAAACAATCAATATGATTTTAAAAGAATGCCATTATAAGAGCAAAAATATATAATAAATCTAGATACAAATCTAACTAAAGCTGTGTACCTCATAGAGAAAAATTATACCTTTCGAAAAAACATTAAAGAAGACTTAAATAAATGGAGAAACACCAAGTTGTTAGTAGGAAGCTTCAGTAGCATGAAGATGTCAGTTCTCCCATGTTGACTAAATCCAATTCCAATGAAAAACCCCAACAATATTGTTTATGGAACCTGACAAGCTAATTCTAAAATTGAAATGAAAGAGGAAAGGATCCAAAATTGTCAAGACTCCCTAAGAAAAAAAGTTTAAGGTCAGGAGAATTGCCTTCCCAGATATCAAGACTTAGTATGTAAGCTATAGCAAGAAAGTGGGATACCGGGAGAGTGCCAGACAAAGGCTCCAAAGGAATATGATAGAGAACATGGAAACAAATCAATGCACATATAGAGATTTGCTTTTATAATATAGTGGGCACTAGAGATAAATAGAGAGAAGATTCAGTCAATGCTACTAGAAAAACATATTAAACAACTTTGAAAAAACTAAATTGGAACCCTATCTCACACCATATGCAAAAATCAATTCCAGTTGGATTAAAGACATAGATGTGGAAGGAAAAATTATAAAACTTTTAGAAAACAACTTAGGAGAATGCCATTATAACCTCAGGGAAAGCTTTCTAAAACAAGACACAAAATTATGTACTTATAAAGGAAAATACTGATAAATTCTACCACATAAAATTAAAATTTTGGTTCATCAAAGACATTAGGAGAGTGAAAAGACAGAAACTAAAGGTGAGAAAATATTTGTCATACATTTAATCAAGACAAAGGATTATTATCCAAAAGATTTTTTAAAGCTCCTATGAATGAAGAGAAAAACAACCCAATGGGAAAATAGCAAAAGTCACAAACATATTTCATAAAAGAGAAAATATAAATGGCCCACAGACACCTGAAAAATACTCAACCCTATTAGTAATCAGAGAAATGCAAATTAAAACTACAAACAGATATTTCTTCCATAGGCATAACAAAAATTTTAAAATAAGTCAATAATAAATGTTGACAAGTGATAATTCTTATCACCTCCTGGTAGGAGTGTAAATTAATACAGCTGTTAAGGGAAACAGTTTGATAGTATCTAGTAAAATTGAATAAGAAAGCAATTCTACACCTGGTTTTAGATACTAGATAAACTCTGGCATATGCGTACCAAGAAGCATGCACAAGAGATACATATAGCAGCATTTACTATAATTAAAAAAGAAAGAAAGGATAAAGAGAGAGATAGAGAGGGAAAGTAAATGAAGGACCTGAATGTCTGTTGTCTGTTCATAGCAGTGAGGACCAATGGCTTGTGGCATGCTGACACAGTGGAGTACTATACAACAAAGAGAGTGAAGAAACCACATTGTACGAATGTACCACAATTAATTAATTAACTAACTAAACAAACAAACAGCATTGGGAGAAAAAATACATCACCGCAGACTGTATAATGTATGCTTCTGTTTATATAAAGTTGGTTTTAATTTTTTTAATGGTTATTTATTTTTGAGAGAGAGCGCATGAGAGTGCGGGAGGGGCAAAGAGTGAGCGGGACAGAGGATCTGATGCAGGCTCTGTGCTGATAGCAGACCACCCCCCCCCCTCCCTGATGAGGGGCTCAAACTCACAAACCTATCCGTGAGATCATGGCCTGAGCTGAAGTCAGATGCTTAACCAACCGAGCCATTCAGGTGCCCCTGTTTATATACATTTTTTCAAAAGCAAAACTTCACACTATATTATTTAGGGATACATACATGAGTAGTAAACTTATAAAGAAAGTAAACAATTGAGCAAAACACAATTCAAGGTGGCAATGACTTCTGGTATGTGTTGGTGAGGGAAGACATGCAATGACAAAGAGGTCACAAAGGAGTCTACTTACAGATACTACTGAGATTCTATTTCTAAATACAGCTGCTAGGATATGAGCATTTATTTCATTCCATTCTTTAAATTGTACAGATACATTCATATACTATTTTATATGTATGATACACTTCACGATCAAATGACGGCCATTTTATTTCTAGAATCTTGGCTAACATAGCAAAGCTTAACCTTGTTGGACCCTGGTTTTCCCTCTTCAAAAAAAAGCCATTAGAAAATGCTATTCTTTTGTTTATTTAAAGCTAGTCTACTCCTAGATAGAGGGCTCCTTCATTTTGGCTCATGACTACCGTATTCTAGGTCCAGTGCTGTACTGGCCCCTGCTCTGCCATTATCAGAAGGCAGATTTCTGTATTTTTCTGGCATCCTAAGATTGAGGGTACCAAGATCAGCATCCTTCCCTTCCAGCAGTGTTTCCTCAGCCAGCAAGTATAAGAGAAAAAAATGAAGTTTAATTATAATCAGATCTCCAGGAGCTCTTTTCCTCTAATGATGTTCACATCAAATGATACTAAAATAATTCTTTCTGAAAGACAGAGAGTAATTCAAGGCCTTCAAAGCTAACCAGAGTGAGTAATGGAAAAGGCCTAATGCCAGTACATCACCCCTTTCGTGGGTGGACCTTATTAAAATCACCTTGTGTCTCCCTCTGTAAAGAACTTCTTCTGTAAAGTAGAAATTATAAACAAGCATGCTGGGTGTTCTTAGAAGCTGTGGTCGTAAGCTTTCCATTAATAGATAGTAGAGCCTGTCATCAGTTCTGTCTAAACCTACACATTGATGTTGGAAGTTTTATCACTCTGATTCATACTCATATTTTCTTTTTTCTTCCTAAGAATGCAACATCTCAATCTTTCCACTCTCGCTCAACTTTTGCTGGCATGGACACATGCCTCATTGTCACACTTGCCAATAAAAGTTAAATACCATATATATTTGGGTAGGCTTTAATAACTTTCATAATAAGCAAAAGGTCCTATCATTTACTTGATGTGAACTTGCCAAAGCATCAAAAAACTAAAAGAAAGCATACTGAGAATTGGTGGAAGAAAAATGTTGATCCCCCAATTTATCTTTTGGAAATTCAAAATACACAATGGAGTAACAGCTGTTCTAGATTTCCACCAGAGATTAGCAGACAAATTATTATTGAAATTCAAAGTTGTGACATCTTTAGATAAATATTTGCACAGCCTCTGATTCAACAGAAATCTGGAAGGGTTCACAGTCCGGCCCAGAATGGATCATTTTAACACTGCAGCTTCACACCGTGGTTAGAAAGGAGCCCAGGTTGGATTCTACTAGCTGGTCCCTCTGCTGCTGTTGCTTCCTGATGCCAGTGTCTAGGTCTCTGCCTCCAGCCATGTGTCAGCCCATCCTTGAAGGCTTTCTTCACCCCTGTCATTAGCCTGCCACAAACTGAGCACCTGCCATCAGAGCTCCCTTCTACTGTGCCCGCCTAGAGGAGTGCCAATACCATGGCCTGATGCCTTTGGAGGGTCTCTATAGTAAAGCCTAGCTGAAGACTTCAATTTGCCAGCCTTAGAGAACACAAGTGCCTGTGCTCCACGAGCAGAAGTATTTCTCATAAAATAAAAACCTTGTAATATAATCTGTGAGCACATGCTCCAAGCCCTCCATGGAACAAATGGCTCCCCTTCCACCTGCACTTGGTCCCTCCTCCCCGTTGATTCACTTGGCAAGCCTGTCCTCCAAGAAGAATGTGGCCTTTGCACTCACCACAAGGACTGGGGTGTCTTGTATGCAACCATTGCCTACCCAGCTCACAACAGAGGCTTGTGGGCTGGAGAATGTATCGCATTTTGTTGTTAATGGAATTTCCTGCCCCTCTCAGTGTCATTTAAAGAGTCCTCTGCACTCATTCTCCCATCTTGAAAGGAGGGAAACAAGAGGAGATGAACTGCTGGTCTCTCCATACTTGGTCTTCAGACCGTGACCATATTAATCCTACAACTTTTAATTACCGCAACTTCTGATAGGGTGTGTCTACAAAGTAATTAGATATCTTTTTCCATATGTTACACAGGCAAGTCCATCGCATAACCTTACAGAAGGTGGCGACGCCTTTCTTTGGGGCCCCTATCTTGGCATGCCCCTCCCCGACCTGCTAATTGATTCAGGAGTCAGCCTTCCCAATTGTGTGCAAATTGAGAGCAAACTCTCTTTTGTCTCCGCCTTGCTAGGAACAAAGTAGTTGCTCAATAAATATCTGAGGAATGGGCCCACCTCCAGAGGTCTAGAATCCTTAGCGGGCTTCTCTTTCCTCTTCTCCTACACTTTTCCCCACTGGGTGGTGCCAACCCTCACCTGGGTCCGGGTCCCCGTCACCCCAACCGCGTTCCTCAGCCGCTTCCAGGCCTCCCGCAGGGCTCTAAGCTCCCACCTGGTGGAAGGTAGGTGCGTCAGGAGGGCGCGACGGGTATCCGGACGGGTGGGGGTGCAGCGGAGGCGGGGACAGGGACGCGGTAGCAGCACCCTGTCCCTTTCGGATCCCCTCCGCTCCCCCATATCCCTCTCCCTCCAGCACCCCCCTCACCCCTATGCTGCAAGAATGTGGCGCAGGAGCGAGTGGAGAATCTTTGGCTGCGGCCCCCTCCCCCGCCTTATAAAAAAGAAATTGACTTTTGTTTGGAGTTTGTGAAAAGTGGGGCTCGGGGCCCAGTCAATGGGGCGCCCCGCAGCGCTGGCTGAGTGGAGCTAGCGCGAACCGCTCAGCCGCGGCCCCAATTAATCCGCCCTTTGTGCGGCCCGCCCGGCCGCCCCCGCCGCAGCAGCACCAGCGGCCCATTGTTCGCCTCGCCGGGCCGCGGGATTTACCCTTTTCAAACAGCCGGTTTTGTCCAGGGCAGTTCGAGCGGAAGTTTCTCACTGACAATTTGCCCCAAATAGATAGATTTGTCAGAAACGACCTTCGGGAAGGAAGCAAAAAGCCACCGGCCTGAAGGTTGGGCCGGAGACGGGGACTCGCCGCCCTCCGCGCCCCCGGCCCGGGCGGCCCCGAAGCCTCGCGGGGGACCCCAGCCCCCTGCACCTGCTGAGCCAGACACTCCGCGGACCCGACCTCCGTTTACCCATCTGTAAAATGGGACAGCTTGGCGCTGGCAAGCCGTAAGTCCAGAGCTCTGGGTCAATTCGCGTGGACAACATTCATTTCCTTTCTCTCTCTTCACTTCCTTTTGTAAAACTCTAAAGCAAAATACCTGACGAGGCCTCGGCGACATTGCGAAAGGGCCTTGAAGGTGGGTCAGGGTAACACGTTCCGGATGGTGCACGTGCTGTTTTCTCTTCTGCCCTCGGCTCCTCCTTAACAAAGATGTCATCCGTGCTAAATCACAGGTGGTGCCTTTGTAAAACCGGCTATTGTCCCCTCATAAGTCAAGATATAAAACGCTTTGTACTGAATGGCCCGTGATCTGGAGCTCTCAACTTGGGAGTCGGGCTGTTAGATTTTTTTTTTTCCCACCCACCAGAGCCGCTCTTCTCCCAAATGACCTCACTTATTAAGCAAAATCGAAATGGGGGGAGGGGGGAACCCAACATGCTGTTGATGAAAAGAATAGTTACTGATTTCTTCACACTTAATGGCAAGTATGAGTCTTTTAAAATACAGCCTCATAGCAAACAGATCTGTGAATTTTAAGCAGACTGAATTGTATTAATCAGTTGATGGGTTTGTTCATTTTCTATCACTAGAGGAGAAATACGAAGGTTGGGACCCCACGGCCGCTATTTCTTCTGTACTCAGGCAATCTCTTTCTTTAGTCCAGAAAATTTCCTGCTAGTTGCACATGAGAGAAAAATTGAAACAAAAAAAAAATCTGGTTTTTGTTTATCCATCAGGTGAATACACAATTCAGCATCATACAGAGGAAACCCTAGGTGGTCTTTAACAAGATTTCAGTGGCTAAGAGCTACAATTTAGAGAAGATGACAATACATACACAGTGTCAATAGTATTTAAACAAACATCCCAGACAACAGAATAATGGTTATTAACTATGATGCTTTGGGCTTCTGACTAATTTCCCATGCCTGTCTGCAGCCAAAACAGCTGCAGGGTTTTCCCCCTTTAAAACTGTTTATGTGCATCATTTTAAAAATTGCATTTAACAGCCATATCCTTCAGAACAGTCCCTCTGTGTGGAATAGAAGTGAATGGCTTAGTAAGAATGATGAAGCCAGTAGCAAGAATGTCTTTCATGCCAAAAGGACTCTAACCATTCTGCTAGAAACCTACTCGTTCAAAAGCTTCTACACCTCTCTGAAATGTGGACAGCTGTCTGATGTTGTATGCCCTGCGGTATGGGTTGACGTGTCTAAATAAAGGGAGTTCTTTTACCCTGCTCACACTTGCAGAAGTGTTTTCAAAATTGATTAAATTGTGCAACTGTACTAACGTGTCCCCCTCCTGGGGTTTGAGAATGTGAAAGAAATCAAAAGAGAAGGTAAGATTTAGCTTGCATAATTCCTTTCTCACTTCCAGACAAATATTAAGTTTTTAAAAATACTTTGGTGACCAGGACTTTAAAATGAATGCATTCCTTGTATACTCCGAACATGCAACTCAATCATGATTTAGCTAATGCAACTGGAAATTGATATATTTAGGGATCCAAGTATGTGCGGTTATGAACACTTGGTAATTACATATTATCTTAGCTAATCATTAATGCATGGACTAAAGTTGAATTTACTTCCACTGTTTTCATTGCTGTTAATATTTATGAAGCATCCACTTTGCACTAAAAGATGGTCAAAACATATCTAGGAACCTCAGCCTTCAAAAAAAAAAAAGGCATCCAAATATTTGTGTCTTGTCTATAGCGAGATACGTATATGTTGTATGTGACGTATGTAAGTATTTGAAATATCTCATTATTCAGTCTGATAGAAACACTAGATTTCAAATCACTGTTTCATCCACTCCAAAATCATGTCAATTATACCTGAAATTTTAGAAACTGGGAGAAATGTCTGCAACCTACCTCCTGAGTTGTGAACTGCTTTACCTGAAAGGCCAAATCCTCCCCCTCCCAGCAGGCAATCATCTTATGCCCTGAAGCATGAGATCTGATTACCCCTATCATCATCTTAGCTTGCATAGATACAGATGTTATTAACGGCTGTAGTTTATCCAACCCTTTTTAAAAACGCAGCTGCAGCATTTGACTTGGGGACCTCCTGTGAATCCCACTGGTTGACTCTGTCTTGCACAAAGCACGTGGGGTTTGGGGGAGGGAGAAGAGAGGGGGAGGTTTGTTTTGTTTTGGAGGGTTTTTTTTTTTTTTGAATCAGACTTCCCTAAATAGCCACTCGGCATCTTTGTAAGTGATGTGAATTCTGAAATTACTTACAAGAATAGGAGGACAACAGGGTACTGTGTGAACTAGATCATTTGGAAACAAAGCATACTAGAATGTATGCTTCTCACTGCATTGGCAGAGATCAAATATGTGATCCTAATATACGTATTCATGGAATAAAAAATCGTAGCGTATTCTCAAATATGTTAGCCACATTTAAACGGGCTACCCCGTTTTACATAACAATTGTTTCTACTAGTGTTGAAACAGTAATCTGGATAAAACAGGTCCCTGCTGTGGAGGGAATAGAGGGATGTTTTTAAAATCTGAAAGGCCCAGATTAACAATCTACTCTGATCAAATTTAGTAATTAATCGTTCATTCTAATCATTGACTTTTTCTCAGCAGCTACAATTAGTATCTCTAAGTAGTTCCTCTTGTAGCCCACATCATTCTCTACAAAACAGAAAAAGACCTGACAAATTTTCTCTCCCTTGGGACACAGCAAATTTTAAGTACTGGCAGGGAAAGAATTTGAAGAAAAACTTATGAAGTGGAGGAGTCTGAAGTTCTAGAAACACTGAACTATTGCTTCAAGATGCACAAAACTCTTCTCTTAATTCTGATTACTTCACTTGTAAGTGAAGCGAAATTGCCTTAATTGGGGATTCTAGAAACCCTTCTGGGAAATAGGAGGTAGCTTAATGCAGTGGAATTAATATTTCAAAGAGCATCAGATTATCTGGGTCTGACTCCTAGCTCTCCATTCACTAGCTTCCCTAAAAATGGTGCCGTTTTCTCCATTAACTGTTGCTAGACTCAGCTTCAAGAGTTCTGGGTTCTGGTGATGGCCTCTGCCTCTAGGTGAGTGACCTAGGACGAGCTTTGTCTCTAAGGATCTCAGTTTTCTTATCTATGAAATGATGGAATTAGATGAATACTAATCTCGAGGGTCCCTTCCGATTTATGTGCTCTGTCATTCTGGGTTAAATGGAAACCGAGTCAGACTATGTAATTTACAGGAAATTAAGAGGTTGAAGAAGGCTTGGTGGTTAATCTCTCCCTGGATGTAGTCTGCTTTCTCGTCTCTCTAGCTAGTCATTCTTTTGTGTTAGTAAGCTGAAAGATTACCTTTATTCCTTCCCAAGGTTTGGAGGTCTAGAGGACCTGTCTGTCTCTACCTACTCCCTACTCTCCCAATTGCTGGGGCAGAGCAAAGGCAAGCCTCTCGCTTCACACCTCATCTTTCATGAGGCAGGGTCACTCACGCATTCCACATTTATAAGAACCACTATGTGCCAAGGCGCTAGGACTGACAATCCAAAGATGAATCAGATAGTCTCTGTCTCAAGAAGCTCCCTGGCCTTTGGAGAGCTGGACATCTCTCATGTCTCCCATAAACTTTTTATTCTTGCTATTAGGAAATAAGAAACTGGCAGCTTTGTCTCTGTTGACCCATCTTCCTGGGGGGAGAGAAGGAGACCACATTATTTTCCTGCTCCTATGTTTCTGGTAACATCTTTGGTTGTTTTTGTTTTAAATACATCTCTAATGAGTTTTCTTTGAAGGAGGGAGCCCAGGTCCCAAATAAAGCAATTTGACATGAGAGCTATGATAAATTCTTCTGGCACCAAGACAGGATATAAGTGAATAAATAATTTTATGTAGGAAATAAAGTAAGGGATAAGGGAAAGAAAGATGTTTCTATTTGACTATTCCTGGGGCAAGAAGAATATCTTACTCTAATCCTCAGCCTGAATTTCTTTGGCTGCTGTGGTTCCAGGGGAGGGAGGGTGTGAATGAATGTAAAGACAATGTTATTTGCTAAGGGGGAAAAAAAGAGAAGCCTGTCACACAGTGCATTTTCTTAATCCTGTTACTGTTAACAGTGTTCATCTTCCTAACTGGCGGGGAGCAAAGAGACAACTCATAGTGAACACAGTCCTGGAAAGTGTGAAAAAAAAACTCCACAACTCAGCACCAGTTGGGTTCTAGAGCACCTGTCTCTATTCTGGATTGTTCTCAGTGTCTTTTCTGAGTAGAATTAGACAAGATGCAAGCAACTTGTAGAGAGGCCCACAGCAGAATCAGGAGCAAGCTTGACGAGATGGTTTCTTTCATTCTCTCACTTAGCAAGCCCTCACTGAGCACCTATTTTGCGCTGGACAATCTGCTCCATGACCCGTTTTCTCTCTCATGCCCCATCCACTGGGGAAGCAACAACCAACCATAGGTTGAATTATGATTTGAAAATCAACTTTCTCCTCATGTAAACAAACAAACACATAAATAAAACGTGTGTTGGACCATCTTTTGGAGAAAGAACGTCAAACCTCAGCCAAGCTTAACGGGTAGATTTTCCCGGACATTTCCTGGCTCTGTGTATTTCTCAACTCTGCTAGTCAGTGAAGTGAAGGGCATTTTAAAGCAATGAATCTCCACAGGTAGAATGACCTCTGAGAGGGCATTGATCATTGGTTGGGGAAGAGGTGTCTCTGTTCCACACCAACTTCAGCTCTGTTTGCTGATAGAAAAGTTTTTTCTTTCTCCTTTGCTGTTTTAATTTAGAAGAATGGCTAAGGGAACTGGAGAAAATGGCACCATTTTTAGGAACGCTAGTGAATGGAGAGCTAGGAGTCAGACCCACATAATCTGATGCTGGAAGGGTGCCTTGCACCCCTGACTCTCTCTCTCATACCATTTAGTTGACCTGACTCTACTTTCCTTTTTAAGTGGATGGGAAGGGGCATTAGTAGGGAGAGTGAGCTATAAGACAGTTTTCAGAGGCAGTAGATTCCCGTAACACAAGACCAGCTTTCCAGGCATCCCCTCACAGGCTATTTCACTCCATGCTGGTTGAGGGTCCCTTGTATATTTTTCCAGAATGTTCTGTGTTTTAGTCCAAGCCAATGCATTTAGCACCTTTTATGTGTCTGCTCTCCCTGTAGCCTCCTTGAGAAAGAGATCAGGTCCTTAATCTCCGACATATAGTGGGTGCTCAGTATGTGATGAATGGAGTGATGATTGATGGATGGACAGAGAGACCCTAGATTCCATGGTCCTTCTCGTGATCTTATTTCTTATCTCCTGGGCCAAAGTATAAATGTTCTGTGATAAAAGATGCCTTCGTTGTG
Organism: Panthera pardus; assembly: GCF_024362965.1. Lineage (NCBI taxonomy): Eukaryota > Metazoa > Chordata > Mammalia > Carnivora > Felidae > Panthera > Panthera pardus. The sequence continues at coordinate 54,115,490 of NW_026526732.1, read as the reverse complement.
TTTTTTACTTTGATTTTGGTGGAGAGCCCCACACTCACAAGAGGCTAAAGAGGAAGTTAGGGGCTATCTTTAGACCTGGTCAGAAGGACTTCAGAATCTGTGGGGGTATGGCTCCACTCCCTCCCCAAGACAACTGCTATAAACTCATCCTTGAACTTGTCTCTGTTAAAATGCATTTCTGAGATAGGTGGCATTTGCCCCTTAGCAATCATTTCCCCTCTTGGAGTCACAGGAAAAATCTCTGAAAGTTAAGGTTGAACAGGGTATAATCATTTACAGGCAATTGGAGCCCAGAGAGGTCTAGTCTCTTGCCCAAGGTTACACAGCTAGTTGGGACAGAGCCTGAACCCCCACATCCTGGCTACCAGAAGTTAGCCTTCTTGTGCCTCCTGGGGCTTCTTGGGAAATCTGCAGACTTTCCTCCTTTATTCACCTAACATTTATGTAGCACCTACTGTGATTCAGGCTGCACCTACTGTGATTCAAGCTGCAGCGCATTGATAGGAAGATGGAAAGTAACAGTCTATCTTGCGGAGACTTTCTTCTATGAGCTGCACCCAGGAGAGTCCCAGGTTTCTACACCTTAGATCCGAGGGCCCTGTGGCCTGCAACACCTTTGAATGAGCAGAAGCCTGCACACACTTAGGCTTTAGGCTCCCTTGGACCTGGTGGGCGGCAAGCGCCCCAGCCCCTCCCGCCTACTCTGGATCTTGTAGCTGCTGTTGCCACTGAACCAATCATGCCAGAAAGTCATCATGATGATTTCAGAACTGCATTGTGATTTATGCAAAGCGCGCGGATAATTACAGCCGGGCGCACAGAACACAGGACGAACATGCTGCGGGTGTGTGCGCGCGTGTTGTGCCTTTTGCCAGGACTGGATGATGGTGGTGGTGGTGGTGTTGGTGGTGTGTGTGTGTGTGTGTGTGTGTGTGTGTGTGTGTGTGTGCGCGCGCGCGCGCCCACGTTTCTATTCACTGGACTGCTGGATACCCTGCTTGATTAGGGACTGGTGACAGGAAAAAGAGGGAGGCATTCCCATTTTGATTTTGAGACAATTTGATGAGCCTCGGGAGTATTTTTCAGAAGTTTTTATGCCTACAAATGAGCCAGCAGGGCAAGAATGTCGGGGAATAGAGGAAGAGGTAGTTTGGACCCTTCGAGAGCCATAGTCCTCCTACCTCCAAGCGACCCCTCCCAAAAAGCAGTTTCTAGGTCGCCTTCTTGCCACAGAATCCTAAGGCTTTGCCCCAGGGACAGGCCCAGGTCTAGTCTTTGATATTGGACTGTATCTTCGCCTGAGATACAGTACTGTACTTGGATCTTGTTCTTTGTCCTTAATGAAGCGCCCCACTCTGCGTCCACATGATAGTGACGGTGGTGGCGGCGGCTGCAGAGGCAGCGGCGGCGGGACAAGTGGGTCTCTGGCGGGAGCCAGAACCCCAGGCTCCAAAACCGAGCATCGGACAATAACTGTGTTTCTCAAACGACGCCTGGAAATCACTTCCCTTTCTGGGCGCGGAGTTAAACTTTGTACCATTTCGCGTGCGCGGCCAGTACGCTGCCCAATTTGGCTGTCAAAAATTTTAATTTCTTTTCCATTCTCCTCAAAAATACCCTCAGGTTTATGGTTTAGTCCCACGATTCCCTAATCTCGTCCCAATACAAAAAAACCCAAGGAGGGTTAATTTGGGAAATAGTCGTCCCCTGTCTTGCTTTTTCCGGGTGTCCCCAGCTCCCGAGCCCCGGAGGCTGTACGACCCTGGCAAGGACGCGGGCTCTCGTGCGTGTGGGGTGCGCAGGCCGGGGGTCCAGGCCCCGCAAAGGCTGCTGCGGAAAGTTGCAGTCACGTGCTGCGGCTGCCTGCAGGAGCGCACAGCCTGTGCCCGGGAGACGCCGGGCGGAGGAGCTGCTGCGCCCTCCGAGGGCTCGGGGGACGCAAGCATTCACACACACAAACTCTGATCGAAAGCCCGGGTTGACCCTGAGTCTGAAGAAAGTGCAGTTGGGGGAAGGCAGGCAGAATTTCGGAGAGCGGGTCTCAGTTCTCCTCCCCCACCCCACCCCCCACCACCAAAAGCGCCGCGGAGGGCGGGAGAGCAGGAGGTGTGACCCCTGACCCCTAGCCGGCCCACGCCCGGAGGACCGGCGGGCAAGCTCTTGTTCGACAAGTTCAAGCTGCTGGGAGAGCTTAAATAAGAATTAATCTCTTGGAGATTGGGGATCACCGCTCCCTAGGCGTGCGCTCTCCCAGAGCGGCGCAGGGACCAGGGCGTGAGAGAGCACTGGAGTCGGCGGGGGAAGGCAGGCGGGAGGACTGGGGGTGTAAGGCGGAAGAAGCTCCCCAGAATCCCTGGAAGCTACTCGGGAAGGGGGGGGGGGCGCAGCGAAGCCTGCTAGGGTAAGTTCTGTCCTGCAGCCGCTCCAGTGCAGATAATGGAGGCGACAGGAGCCTCACTGTGCTCCGGATGGGCTTTGCTTTGGGAGCGGGCGCACCCTCCCCAAGGCTGGTGCCCAAGCGGACCCCGCGAAGGCCGCAGGAACGCCGAGCCTTCAGCAGACTCCATCCCAGGCCCCAAGTCCGCACACAGCGTCCTCAGCTACAACTTTCTGTAGATAGTTGCAAAATGAATAATTACTCACCTCGGACCAGATCCAAGTTTTACCCAACAGAAAGGGCACGGGACCAAGAATGAACCAACTCACATGGCCATATCCGGTGCGCACAATCACACAAACACACAGCCACCCAGTTTCTTCTACGAATCTGTCTGGCGCTCTGGAGAGAAGGGGGAAAGCGTTTTGAGAATGCTCCATTTCCCCTCCCCTTCCCCTTGCCATGAAATATAATAATTCATTTTTATTACAAGAGCAGCACCGTCCTCACCATCACGCACGCACAGAGCCACACTCCCATATTCACACTCTAACTCGGCAGCTCCGACAGCGCCTGCATTTTCTTTGGGAGCCGCTTGGAGGTTCATTAATATCATTAGCATTTAACCCCCTCCCTCTTCCCATCCCCTCCCCGCACATGGCTGACGTCAGACCCCGCCAGGAGTTGGGGGAAAAGCTAAGTGGGCCAGGGACGCCCTATTCCCCTCCCCGCGGCTGCCTGTCAGAGCGCTTCTGGAGATATTACAGGGGACCCAGCCCGCAGCGACAAGCACAAAGTCACGGGGTAATGAACTTCGGGGACCCTTTGCCGCTCAGTGCGCGGCTCTCCCCGGAAACTGGGACCCGGCTGCCTGTTCCCTCGGAAGACTTCCCAGCAATCTAGTTTCCCACTCCGCTCTCTGGTTTGGGCAGCGCCGAGCCCATCTGCCTGAGACTGCGGTGGTGTTTTCCTTCTTTCCTTAAAAGAGCAGCGGTCTGTAGAGATCTGGCCACACTCTGCATGCCTAATGTAGAAGGAGAAATTGAAGACTGAGAGACAGGGATGGGGAAAGAGTGGGATCTTGTCCTTTTTGCTCCGTAGGAAGACCATTTTTGTGTCTCCGTCTCTGTCCTTCACTATTCCTCTCTCGCTGTCCTCCTCCCTTCTTCCTCGATCTGCCCGTCCGTCTCTCCGTTTGTCTGTCCATGCGTGTGTCCATACCAAGCAACATTCCCAGCAGCTGCGGTTTTGCAAGAGCCGGGAAGAAACTTGAGGATGCTTAAATTCCCACTGTGGAACGAATTCTGAACGCCCAGGGAGCAGCGCAGCGCGCAACCGACACCCACCTGTCCGGCCCGGGAGCCTGCAGGCTGGAGGGCGGCTGGAGAGCTGCGGCGCCCGGCGGCGAGGCGGGCGCTGCCGGCCGGGACTCGGGCAGCGCCCACCAACCGCTCCGCCCCGGGACAGCCAGCATGAGCAAGCCGGCCGGATCAACAAGTGGGTACCTTTCGGGCCGCCGCGGGGCTCAGGCGCGCAGCCTGGGGTGGGCGGGAGAGGAGTCCGGGGAGATCCTGCCCGGAACGCTGCGGCTCCGAGCCCGGGAAAGGGACTCCGGCGGCGTGTGCGCTTTGGCCCAGCTCCTTGTAGCCCGTGAGTCGGGATGTTTCGTGGTGAGGGAAGAATTTCGTTACCTCTGGATTGCTTGATTTCTCATCCCCCCCCCCCCCTCCCTGGTTTGGTGGGAAGGTTGAGACCCATGCAGCCCGCCAGTCCCTCGAGTCGCATCCGCTTAGAGACCAGGTGCGGGGAAAGGGGAGGGGGGGAGTGTCGACGGGGGGCGGGAACTAGGCCGCAGCTCCAGGCTGCAGCACAATAACACGCTCGCTCAAAACTCCGAGCTCCAGCGCGCAAAAGCAACTCTGCGCAAAGCGGATTTGAAAGGAATGCTTTGCACCCCGTTTCTAGTTATTTCAAATAATCCTGCAAACTGGGAAGCAGAAACAATTTAAAAGTCACATTTTCCTTAATCCTAAATCCGCGTAGGTCATAACTGGGGAATTTAAAGTATGGCGAACCGCTCTAGCAAAGAGGGGACCAAATCCCTAATCCCAAGGATTTTTCGAGCGGGAGCTCGGCAGAGGCAGAAGTGTGCGGCCTGTTCCCTTCGCGCGCTTCTCTCCTCCCTCAAACTTGCCTAGCTGGTAGCTCCCCGTCAGAATGTCGAGCCGTGGCTGATCTCTAACCAACCCCAGACGCCAGAGTGGGGGGCTCCGTGTCTGTGTGTGTGAGGGCATCTGCTCTCCCAGTGCCTGCGGAACCCGAGAATGTGGAGGCCCGAGCCGGCGCGGGCGGGCGTTGTCGCAAGGCTCGGATCTCCTGGGGGCATTTCAGTTCCCGCCTTCCGGTGGCCCAGGGCTGCCTTTTCCGGGGCCCAAGACTGGAGGTAGCCCCCGCCGCAGTCCCCACGTCCCGGAGATCTCCCGCCGCCCTTGTTGTCTTTGCCTATAGCATTTTTGCGGCTCCTTGCTTTCCTCAAACACCCCCTCCCCTCACGCCCTCATTGTCTTGAGTCTTTGAAAGTTGGGAGAATCCAAGATACTTCTGAGAACTGATGATGAAGTCCCACTTAAGTGGCAAGCAATTCACTTTATCCGTTCGCTTTGGTTTGGGTGTTACCGTTTTAAAAATTCAAGTGAAGTGAACGTGAACAATAAAGAGAAATGGAGAGATGTTTAGAACCAGGGCAGAGGGAAGAGAGCAGGAAACTTTGCCGCCGCACAAATCAGAGCCGACCCTTGCGGAGGCCTGGCGTTTCCAGTTAGCCTCCGGCCTACGCTGGCCCTTGCTGCTCCAATTTCTGGGAAGCGAGGAGGCCTGGCTTTTTGTGGCCCAGGTTCTGGAGGGTGAGGTCCTTCCCTGGAGGGGCAGAAGGAAACCTTTTCTGCAGCATTCCGAGCCTCTAATGCAAAAACAGAAGCCTGCGGGCTTCGGCAGGCCTCCTGGCTACTTCGCCCTGAGACAGGCCCTCGCCTTTTTCCCTAGAAGTAAGGAGCCTCGGACTCGTTCGCCCACTTGGGGTGAGGAGTCGGCGGGGTTGATGCGTGTTGGGGTGGCGGGGGGGCGCCTGAAAAGCGAGGCCTCGGAACAGGGGGAAGGGGCAGGCGCCAAGCTCGGTTCACTGGGGGCCCGCACCCGCGCGCGGTGGACTGGCACCTAGGTGAACGGCCCGGACTCAGAAAGAACGGCTGAGTGACACGCTGGGGAAACTTGGGAGCTTTCCAACTTCCCAAGGGCCCGAGTTCGGCCTCGGAAGCCTGAGACCCGGCGCGGGTTCGGCCGCAGCTGTTACAGTTTCTCAGGCCCGCAGGAAGGCGGCCCCCGCCCGCGGCGCCGCTGCATCCCGGCCTTCTCCAGACAGGTGGCGGCAGCCGGGCCCGAGACCTGCGGCCCTCGGGCCCCGGGCGGCAAGGAGGTCGGCGCGCAGCGGGCGAGGTCAGGACCGAGCCGGGCCGCGAGGTCTGCGGCCCCCGCCTCGCTCGGTTTCGCACAGCTGGAGGGCAGAGCGATGTCACCCGGGAGCCCCGCCTGGGTGGTAACAAGACCCCGGCCAGTCACCCCTGCAGCCCAGACTAACTTCTTTCAACAGCCTCTGATGGTAATTACAGTAATCGAAGCTGCCATATATCTTTAGGCAATTATGACACACAAAAAGCCCCGAGGGGACCCCCTGGCGAGGGAAGTTAAGAACGGTTTTCCAGCCTCAGGAAACTCCCGCCTGCCTCACGTCGGAGCTCGCTCGGTTTGCTAAATGAGAGGAGCTTTGCAACGGGGTCAACCAGCTTGTCTCGTGACCCCAAGTCACCTTTACGTGGCTGGGTGGCGGAGTCTGAGGCGCAGACCCGCTATGCCCCGGAATTTTCGCGTCCCTCCCTCCTGTGCCCCGCCCCGGGCGAGTACGCCTGCCTCTAATCTGCCCCAGGAGCCGTGACTCGGAGGTCTGCTCCGTGGCAGGGCCGACCCGCAGCTGTGGAGGCCCCGAGGGGCGACTGTCGAGGAGCCCCGCACCCCGCCCCATCTGGAGGAGAGTCACCCACCCTGCACTGGTCCTCCCTGCGTCCCATGGGTTTCTCCAGAGATGTGTGTCCCTGTCCTCTGTCTGGATGGGAAGCGGGGGGGGGGGGGGGGGGGGGGAAGAAAGCCCACCACTGCTCCTCCTGCGCGCTCATCTTGGCATCATCAAAACTGCTACCAGGAAGAAGACAGCTGGGGCGACAAGATTGCTGAACCCCAAACATGGACCCCCGCTCAGCCAGAGGGCCTGTGTCATGCTGGGAACGATGGTTGCAAAATATGGAAACCAAGTTTACTGTTTCTAGCGTGAGTGCGGCGCAGCAGAGCTTGCGTCCCCGGTTGCTGGGCGGCTGTGAGTTCCTTTGGGCGCACTGACGGGCCGAAGGGGGTGAGGGACAAGACCCGCTGTGGCCTCTCCTGGCGCTCTCCAGCCCCTTCCTCCCCCCAGCACAACCTCTCCTCCCACAGTACTGGAAAGGGGGCGTCGAGGCGGTGGTCGCCTCGCCGCGCGCCTCCCCCACCGGCCTTTGTCGCCGTCTGAATTCCCATGCTACTCTTTTTGACGGGTCACTGGTGGCTGTATAGGCAGGTGCTATGGCGGGGTTGTAATTACCCAGGCCGAGCTTGGTCGTTCCCGAACCCCCACCCCCACCCTGGCCGCCGGCGCTTTCCCTAAGTCCCTCCTTCCCGGCCTCCAGCAGGTCCTCCTAGGCCTTGGTCAGGGGTTCGCGCCTACCAGGACGCCTCAAAATCCACGAGCAAGTTTCCACTTCTGAGACCTCAGCGGCCCTTCCCGACGTGGGGCCCACGCCTTCTCTATTCCCCTTGCCGGGTTGTTCTGACTCGCTTCTCTGCACCCCAGCCTGATAGCGTTCCCGAACCTGAGCGCCCCAGGGAGCAACTGTCCAGTTTCATCGAGGCGGAGGCATCTCGGGCCCAGACTGGAGGCCTTTGGTCGAGTAGCGACTTGAAAATTTAATGTAAAGAAGTTAATTATTACTATCATTGTTGTTACTACCAAAATGTTAACACTTTAATACTTTGTGGGAGGAAAGATTTCTAAGTCCCTATAAATCTCTTCAGGCTTGTTGGACTCTTGAACCTTAGAGAAAATAGTTCCTTCTCTTCTGAATTTTGGGATACAACCCTCTCCGTAACATTCCTCCAAGGTCCATGGCCACCCCAGGCTTGAGGAGATTCCAAGGAAAGTTCTCTTAAACCAGGCGACTGTCGAGGCCAGTAAGGGTGGAGGACAGTCTAGAGAAACCAGCTACATCCTTTAAAATATCAGCCTCCCACAGTGGTGGAAAACAGGCAGGAAGGGACCCAACCGAGATCTAGTGTGAGGAGACAGGTCTTTGAGGAAGAAGAACTTGGGGAGTGGAGGGAGAAGGGGGTGGCTGTCCCGCGCTAACCTGCTAAGGGATCGCACACGCGTCACTCTCTTTCGTTTGCCCAGCCCGGTCCTAGTTACTTTGGGGGGAAAATGTTCTTTTCCTAAAAGAAATAATTTCTCAAAAGCGATCCACTAAGCATTTTTTAAAATAGGTAAAGCGAAAGTTGGGCAATTACCACTACCCTTATTATCATTAATAATCCTAGTATTAGCATTACAATAATAATCCTAATAATAACAACCGCCCGGCAGCTCAGAGAAAACTCGATTGCCTTCCAGCTGCCATCCCCGGTTCCAGCCGTGTTTGTTTTTCTTCTTTCCCCTTTTACATTTCAAGTTTGTCTCCTCGCGCGCTAACAACTTTCTCTGTTTAATGCGAGAGCGGGGGAGGGACGCGGCCAAACTTTCCGCGGAGCAGAAAGGCAGCGGCGGCCGTGCTGCCGCCCCGGCCTGCTGTAATCTTTTATTCCAAAATGGGTCTCAGCGATTAGAAGAGACCCAAATACATGTAGCGGTGCATGAATAATGCTCATTGTAGGAAACTGACACTTGCTCAAGGAAAAAAAGTTTGGCTATAAAATCACTTCATTATTTGCTTTTACCGCAGCTTCGGTGCTAATCCCTTCAGAGGTCAGATTGCTTAGCATCTCTCTCTCCCGCTCCCCTTTCCTCCCTCTTCTCCGCCCTCCTCTCCTTCTCGCCCCTTCCCCCCTTCCCTGTCTTTCCTGCGATTTCAGGCCGTATTTTAGATATCCCCTGTAAAGTGTGCGGCGACCGCAGCTCGGGGAAACACTACGGGGTCTACGCCTGCGACGGCTGCTCGGGGTTTTTCAAACGGAGTATCCGAAGGAATAGGACGTATGTCTGCAAATCTGGAAACCAGGTACCTCGGCCAGGGCTGCACCGCCCGGCTTCCGTCTGCTGCCTCCCCTTTCTTTGTTTGTGCCAAGGCCTCCTCCGAGTTTCCAGGCTGCTGGGGAGAGACCAAGCTCTGACCTCTCCCTTCCTCTCCCTCCTTCCCGCCTCAACGCTCAGAGGCTCTTCCGCGTGGGAAAGGCGGGAAGAGCTAAGGGAAGATACAGAGTTTGCAGGGGAAAATCTGAAATCCCGGCTCCTCCCTACACACACACACACACACACACACACACACACACACACGTCCCACTTTTTGCAATCCTTTGACACACTTTGACACAGGGTATGGCCCACACCCAGTGGCTTTGAAGTCAGAGGAGGGTACCTAAGGAACTTCAGAATCTAAACCACAAGGGCAATCTGGAGAAAGGCTATGTTCTGTTGCCTGCACCCCACCCACATTCCTAGCAGCACCCAAGCTCAGTGACCTGACCACTGCCTGCCATGGTAGAAGGAAAAGGCACAAAGCATCTCAGTCAAGGTTGCCACCCAAAGTGAGCATGATCATTTGGAACACGGAGGGCTTGCCCTGTGAAGGGCTGTGTCCTTTCAACTTCAGAGTAGCAGGACTGCTCTGGTAGTGGTCAGTGGGGCTTCAGCACCCATGTGACTTTAGCTAGGCAGAGTCACAGGAAAGGCAGAGTGCACAGGAAAAGAAGACTCTCAAGGAAGAGGTAAATTGGATCCTCTCCAAGATTCCCATGTCTTCTCTTTCTCTGCTTAGAAGATGTGCCTGGTTGGTTGTGTTTTGGTCTTGAGCAAGCAGAACTATCTCACAGAGACAAGGGGGTTAGAGCATGGGCTGAGAGTGAGCCAAAGCTTCCAGAAAGAGCAAGTAGGACCCCCTGACTCAGTTCCCAGCTCAGCAATAGGCTCATTTCAAGGAGATCAGCCTTTTGGCCCCACACTTTGCCTTTTCCTCAGCCAGGCACACAGACCCTCAGCACAGAGCCACCACTTTGACTCCCAAGAAGATCCTGGAGAAAGTATTAGTCAGAAGTCATCCTTTGGTAACCAAAATGGTAAAACATCTTCACTAATTAATATTTATATATGTGTATACATACACAAATATTGTCTGCTGCTAGTGAATTATTCTATTTCTAAAGCTATGTCTGCTCATATTAATTTCCAATAGATTTGGATTATCAACAAAAACATGATGATATTTACATTTGGATAAGTTATTTTGAACTCCAGCCCTGTTACCTGTTTAATTGGGTACACAGCTCTGTATCAGTTTCTAGCTCACCATATGGACACATCACATTATACACATGCAGGGCTGTATCCCTGTAGCCCCACAGGAATATGAGATTACTGTGGGTCCTCAGATTTGAGCAGGCTTCTACTTAAATTACCTTTTAATTTTATGCAATGCACAGAATTGGGGAATCAAAATCTCAGATGTTATGCTTGATATTTTCAAAGGGGTTGGCTATCAATTCAAACATATTGATGTCAGTCCAAGTCCTTGTAAAGGACTGATAATAGACTCATCAGGCTTGGTGTCCTCTCCTTACAGAGAGAATAAATGGGCTGAGCTCAAGCACTCATCTTTCTCTCAAGCTTCAGATATTTATATACATATGATCTGATTTCAAGACACTCTTAAGAACAAATGAAGGCTTCGATTTTGCATTAGCTTGTTTATCAGAATACTAGGAAGATGACATTTGAGGATAGATATATGACTGCATTTAATAACAAGTTCTCTAAACCTCTTTACATTGAGCTATTACACTGGCCCTCAAAGTTGCCCTAAAGAATTCACTTAGAAAGCAAAGATTATTTCCTTTATCTCTTTTATTCTAAGATTAGATAAATAATATTCTAATTTATTGTTAATAGTAATTAAAACATATGGAAATTATTATGAACCTCTGCCCCACCTTTATTGTAAATATTACCTCAATATATTTTAAATCAGAAGGGTGGGATCTCATAAAAAAGTATATTCAAGTGTGTTATTTTTTCCTAAGGGCTATTTCAGAAAGTGTGCATACTCCAAATTCAGAGTATATGAATTTTTTAGGTTATGAAGCAAAATAAAATGCATTTATTATATTCTCTTTCTTCCCAGTGTACATGTAACAGTAGCAAGTCGTATAAACAGAGAAGAGCACCAAACTTATTCTGTATTTTTGGTGTATAAAATGCATATGTAGCTGTGACTATATGTATCTATGTATAAGTTCCCTCAGTAATAACACCTAACACTGAATGAACACTGAAGTTCCATTAGAAACTTTCTCTGTAAACTTCCTCTTCTTTAAAAAAATTTTTTTAATCTTTATTTATTTTTGAGAGAGAGAGAGAGAGAGAGAGAGAGTGCAAGCGGGGGAGGAACAGAAAGAGGGAGACACAGAATCCGAAGCAGGCTTCAGGTTCCAAGCTGTCAGCACAGAGCCCGATGGCATTCGAACTCACAAACCATGAGATCATGACCTGAGCTGAAGTTGGACGCTTAACTGACTGAGCCACCCAGGCGCCCCTGTAAATTTCCTCTTCTAATAGCCAATAGTTTCCCAGAAAGTGTCATTAGTTAAAACATTTATTTTCTCGTGCATCTCAAATCAATATTTGTAAGTCAGTAATTAGCTCTTTTTTTTCCCCCAGTTATAATGCCAATTTTCTCAGTCCATATTATCGTTTTGTCAGACAGTCCATCACATTATCTTTCTGGTCATATTTACATAGCGGGCATCTGTAGATTTTGCCTAGGCCTTGGACTCTTCCTTTCCCATCCTCACCTCCGTAGGTCTTGCCCTCCTAATCACTCTGGCTTCTGCCTCACTTTCCAGGAATGGCTTTGTTTCCATGAATCTGTGCTGAGGCAAGTCTTTAAGACAAGTTTCACATGCTGGTTATAAGAATGGCTTCAGGTACAACGGCAAGAGTAAGGAAACAGCATAGTGAAGAATAAATGGGAGAGAGTTATCTGACAGAAAGTGACAGAAAGAGGTAGACTGGACATAGCGGCGATCCCGACCAGCATGCCTGCTCCCAGCCCAGCTCTGACGCCTCCGCCTCTGGGCCAGGTCGCTGTCTTCGGTACTGAAAAGTGTCGCTCCTGCTGCACCACCTCCGCGCCTGGAAGAAGTTCCCCTCTAGAGCTCCTTCCAGCACAGCAGTCGGGCAACCAGGCGCTGGGACCCTTCACCTGCTTGGAGAAGGACTTTTCCTCCTTGTCCACTTTCGTAGGGTCAGGGGCTGTTCCTTTTGAAGTAGCCCCTGGAATCCCAGCCCTCTCTCTGCCTGGCCCTGCTCATGCCCAAGACCTTTGAGTCTGGCGGACCCAGGCTTGCAGCTCCTAGGTCCGTGGCGGGGTCCATTCCCGCCTCCACGTTTCCCTCCACCTGGCGCCGGCTTCGCGTCTCCAGTCTAAAGGCCCTGGGCCGCTGACCTCCTGCGCTCTATTCCAGGGAGGCTGCCCGGTGGACAAGACGCACAGAAACCAGTGCAGGGCGTGTCGGCTGAAGAAGTGTTTGGAAGTCAACATGAACAAAGATGGTAATCAGTACCGATTTTTATCGCTCTAATGTTGGTTGACTAGTAAGCAAATTATATGTACAGAAAATACATGGCACTCCAATGAATGTAAATCATCTCCCCAGCACATCTTTCCAGATGCTGGGAATTGGCCTCGGACTTTCAGTCATATCCTTCCGTCTCTCTGCATGAGCCCCCCACCCCCACTCTATGGAACTCTCCAAGTATGGCCCATGGCCACATTGGAAACTAGTGCCCCATAACCACCCCCACGGAGACCGCGATCCCGGGAGCCCCAGTCTGCTGGGCACACACGCGCGGTATTTCCTGCTTCACATCCTAATACCTCTTCTAGCCTCTCCTTGCAGCTCTTTTGTGGCCACTTCTAAGCCTGTTAGTCTCCCGCAGAATCTCGCAGTCTGGATAGCCTTCGAGGGTGGAGATCGTGGGGACTGGGGAACTGTGTCGGAGGAGGGAGGGCAGAGACACAAGCACTCGGAATTTCAAGCCCTTGTTTGCTAATTCAAGATTCCAAAATCAGGATGGCCTTTGTGGCGATCTGGACTTTTTCTGGGCCTTCTCTCGGTTTTACAAAGAGAGGCTGGAGAGGCAGGGTGATGCCTGGGGGTGCCTCTGACACCCAACTCCCAGAAGGCTCTTAAACGCTCGCAGCAAGAACTAGGCAGTAAGGTGCTTCTTGCGCAAAGAGCTTAGTCCAAGTGCGTGCCCGGTGGTGTCCTGGCGAGGGCGCCCCAGGCCTGGCCTGGGTTGCACTGGGGGGGGGGGGGGGGCGGGGGGGCGGGCCGAAAGGGAGGAATGGGGTCTCAGGACAGGATGCTGAGAGGACTTTGCCTTGGCGACGGGCCGGACTGGGTGGCAGCACCAGGAGGCACAGCGCCCACTGGGGAGTGATCCTTCCTCCGCGGCGCAGGAAGCAGGAGGGAGCGTCCAACCTGTTGAACTTGTGTATTGACAAGTTGTCAAGCTCTGCGAACGGAAGATTGCCCTGAATTAATTTGTTTGTTTAAACTGTTGGCGGTAATTGTCACATCTCCCTTGCCTTCCTCCAGCACACTCCAAGACGGGCGCTCCCTTTTTCCATCCCACAGTGTGCCCCGGGCTCTTTTTCTCCTGACGCCCTAGGAGGCCAAAAGCCATTTCGGCGGGGGTGGAGGTGGGGGAGCAGGAAAAGTGTGCAGGGACGCTGTGCCTGGCTGGGTGCAATGCTCCCTCTCCCTTTTGTCGCATAAAAGGGTATCTAACTACTCCTGCCCAGAAGGTTTCTGGTTTCCCTGCGACCACCCTGGGTGGGAAAGAGTCCTGAACCCACAGAGAGCACACCTAGTCTTGCTTGAGGCGTGGCCATTATCAGACACTTGGGGCCCGGCTCCTCTTCTCAGCTTCAGCTCTCTAATGCCTCCAGTGTAAGACATTGTCAGAGCGTCCTCTGCGCACACATTCCCTCTCCCTCCCTCTCTTCACTTCGCTAGTGACCTTGCCTGCCCAGATGGGGCATTTGGCCCGGGAGAGCGGCAGCGGCTAAGTGTTGTCCAGTCTTTGATCCCTGGGCATTCGTCCATCTGTCTGTCTCTGCAGCGGTGCAGCACGAGCGGGGGCCTCGGACGTCCACCATTCGCAAGCAGGTGGCTCTCTACTTCCGTGGACATAAGGAAGAGAACGGGGCGGCTGCGCACTTCCCCTCCGCAGCGCTGCCCGCGCCAGCCTTCTTCACCGCAGTCACGCAGCTGGAGCCGCATGGCTTGGAGCTGGCCGCCGTGTCCGCCACCCCGGAGCGGCAGACTCTCGTGAGTCTGGCTCAGCCCACGCCCAAGGTTCGTGTCCCTGCTGGACTCAGGGAGTCTGGTGCCTGGCTGAGGGAGGAGAAGGGCCTGCCCATCTCTTCTGAGCGGGGAGGGGTCAAGCAAAAGACAGACCTGGCCACGGTGCGGGTGCCGAGTCAGGCTCTGCAGGGAGCTGTAGGCCCCCTCCCTACTTTTCCCTGTTCAGCCAGGAGTGCTCAAATTTTAGTGGTCAGTAAAGTCACTCTCTGAGATGGCTACAAATGTGGACTCCCTGGCCCATTCCCCATAGAGTCTGTTTCTGCAAATTTGAGGTGGGGCCCAGGAACCTGCACCTGTTAAAAAAAAAAATCCCTTGGTGTGGAGCCCTGGCTGAACAACCTAGGTATTTCTGGAGACTAGAAGAGCACTTCTGTTTCTAGCAAAAAGGAGTTGGCTACAGCTGGTAGAAAAGAGTCCCTGAGTTGAAGATCTCAGGGATCTGTTTCCTTGGGCAAAGCTGTGGGTCCCTAATGCAACAACAATGTGTGGAGCTCACCCTGTTAGGACAGTTTGAGGAATCTGGCTTCAGTTTCCACTCTCCCTTCCCTCTTTTCTGAGATGCATGTATTTATATCACGACTGAGTCTCTACTTAGCAGGGCCACAGCCTGAACCATTTCAAAAGGCTGCCACCTAGGGACTGCCTTCCAGGCTTCCAGCTGGTACCTACCCAAAGCACCCACTCCAGGCCGAGAAGGGGAGGGCCAGCTGCAGCCCCACTCTGCAAGGAAGCCAAACACCTGGGCACACACACAAGCACAATATTTAATATTGCTTTCTTACCCTTGATGTGTATAATAAGCTTGGGAAAGTAGTGTTATGAATATGTTGTCAGTTATGAATGGGAATGCTCTGTGAATGATTAAGATGTCTAATTGAAATATTTCCATAATATACTAATCCTTTCTAAAAATAC
Source organism: Panthera pardus (assembly GCF_024362965.1). Taxonomy (NCBI): domain Eukaryota; kingdom Metazoa; phylum Chordata; class Mammalia; order Carnivora; family Felidae; genus Panthera; species Panthera pardus. Next base: position 54,100,483 of record NW_026526732.1, on the reverse strand, counting down.
TCATATGCATATTTGTGTTTGGGATGCCTATTAATTTATACTTTTTTCACATCTATTTTTATTTACACAAATGCAAGCAGCTCTTGTCTAAATTGGGAGACAGGCCCGGCACTTTGCTCAGCCTGAGGAAAACTTGCCACAGGGGACAGAAAAACCAGATGCCCCTCTGGAAGGAACGGGCCCCCAAAGACTGGAAATGGGCCTTTCCCAACGGTTATTATTTCTCAAAGCCTATAGATATAGATGTTTGTTTTTTATCTACCAATGGCAACTGCATGTTTCAGCAGAACACCCAAATTCCTGTCTCCTTCCCTGTTCTAATTAGAAAATTTAAAGATTGGCTCTTCTTGCAAAGCTGTGGTTTCCTCACTCCCTGGTGTTTCTCTTTCTTCCCTGCTTAGTACCCCCATGAAGTGAATGGGACCCCAATGTATCTGTATGAAGTGGCCACAGAGTCAGTGTGTGAATCAGCTGCCAGGCTTCTGTTTATGAGCATCAAGTGGGCTAAGAGTGTACCAGCTTTCTCCACGCTATCTTTGCAGGACCAGGTATGACCAAGAGGGTACTGAGCTCTCGGGGAAGGGGGTTGGGTAAAAAACAACAGTCATCAGCCTTATGAAACTGGAGGTTATCTGGATAAATCACGAAGGCCAGCTATCCTTTCCTAGCAGCAATGGGAAAACGATTTTTACTAGCTTCTTACTGTGGGTTCAAAATATCTAGCTATGGAACCCTTACTAAGAGATGCAATTATGTTATTTCAGGAAAGTTAGATCTGGGCTATGAAAAACAAATATAGAAGAACATCTCTCTCCCTCTCTCTCTGTTTAATTGAATCACAAATTTTTGAAATCTTAATGATATTTAAAATTGATAATAAAACGATGTTTCTTAAGAATATTGGACCTGAGAGAAATGGATGATGAGAGTATTCCCCTGTAATATTTTCAGGGCTAGTCTTAGTATTTTATGTCCCAGAGCTTTATATTTTCCATTGTGATACAGCCTTGACCACTAATTTATCAGCATGTGCAGTTAAAGGGTACACTGCATACTCTAGGCTAGGATCTCCCTTGATTCTTTAAGTACTTTTAGAGGTTTTGTAAACACATGGGCATTGTGCATAATTCTGCAGTTGTAAATGACATTCAGAGGGAGAAAGAGTATGTGCTGCTAAAAATTACATTGTAACAAAAGCCAGAAATTTTGTTGTTAGGAATATCAGAAATAGCTTCTGCTGTAATTTTTCTAATCTTGAGGGGAAAAAAGAAAATGAAGTGTTCATAATAACCATTGGCTGTTACCCAGACATTCATGGAAATTAATGACAAACTTCCCAAAAACTAATAAGTAGTTTTAAAAGCAAATGGTTTATTTATTTAATTCATTTTATACCTAATTAAAGCATGATAGTGCCCTTTAATATGAAGCATCCTTCCTACAGACAGACCTAGCAATGTGCTCAAAACATTTAATCTTCTAGCATGGGATGTTCTTTTTTTCCATAGCCTGGACTTTCAGACATGGTCAGAATTAGATATTGTTTACCTTGCATTTTTAAAGTATTATTTTCTGTACTTAATGCAATAAAACTAAAAATAAAGCATTTTCAAAATTAAACCTTTGGTCTTATTGTGATTTTGGTTACAAGCCTTCACAATTCAGCTCTTAGCTCTCAAAAGGAAATCCCTTCACGTAAATCATCCAGAATTGGCTGGTTTTTGAGAGATTTTTCAAAAACAGATTTTTTCAAAATGGTTAGGTTCTATCTTTGACCAGGTTTACTGGCTGACTCTAACCATTTGCTGTGTGTGTGTATGTGTGTTTGTGTGTGTGTGTGTGTGTGCGTGCATGTGTGTGTGCACGTGCATGTGTGTGTGCACGTGCATGTGTGCACACTGGCTATTTTTTCTCAAAACAGGTATCTGTATACTCTTTAATACAAACAAAATTTACTTACTGTCTGCCACTTAGCCCTTCAGTGGAAACCCTTCAACAACAAGCAAACTGCAATGGAGTGGAATCCAGTATATTAATTTGGAAAAGGAGCCAGATTTTCATTTTAAATATTCAGTAGCACATTTTCTTAGAATGAAAATGACAAGCACCTTGATGCTGTCCACTTATGAGTCTCAGAAAAATCAGGCAGTGAGATGAGGTAAACTCAGCAAAACCCGATTAACATAATTACACCCTGATTTCCCTGCATGCCTCTTGGGATTTAGTGATTTCTCCTTGCTCCCTGCCCAGCCCCCCAACCTTGTAGGAAGATGGGGGCCCAGATCTGCACGCTTAGTCTCTAATCCTCGACCCTGATAATATCAGCATTTTATATGAAAGGGATCACCTGCTGAGCTGCTGGTGGCATTTCATAGAGCCTGGGTCTCTGGAGAAGTTTCTAGGTGGTCAGGAATGAATGGATGCAAGGAAATGAGGGGTAAACCCCTTTCCAGAGGAAGCAAAGTTTGGGGAATTGGAATGGCTGACTCTCAGATGCATGTGCTTATCTATAGGCACCTTTTCAAAAAGGAAAATATGGAAAAGAAAAGAAAGCTAGAATATTCAGGGGAAAAATTACCAAGACAGGCATTTAAAACACTTTTTAAAATAATGGAAATTTACATATTGAAATTGTTTATAAATTTATAAATTACACACTATATTATATTATACATCTATTGTATGACAGCTGATGCTTTTGGAAGATGCTTGGAGAGAACTGTTTGTTCTAGGAATAGCACAATGGGCCATTCCGGTTGATGCTAACACTCTACTGGCTGTATCTGGTAAGAATTGCACAATTTAATGACTTTGTTGTAGAAATTACCATAAAAATACATTACTGAAAAAAGAACAACATGTAAAGAATAACAAATTCCTGCTGAACAATAGAGTATACCTGTCATTTATAAATCTATATTTAAATGCAAATAATGTTGTTTTGTTGTATTCATGACTGCTTGCATTGTTATTTAAATGCAAATTACTGTGTTTGTTATCATCCAAGAGAAGATTTTATATTAACTTTCATACAATATAGCCAGTTTACACGGAATCAGATATCTTAGAGTGACAATTGAATAGATATTGATATGCAGAATTCTGTCAAAAATCAATATTAAATCATGAAAATGCCTTCATATTAGAGCATTTATTCCATATTTCTATTCTAGGCATGAATGGTGACAACACAGATTCCCAGAAGCTGAACAAGATCATATCTGAAATACAAGCTTTACAAGAGGTGGTGGCTCGGTTTAGACAACTCCGGTTAGATGCTACCGAATTTGCCTGTCTAAAATGCATCGTCACTTTCAAAGCTGGTAGGCAGACGCCAACCCCTGTCTCTTCTCCTTCCACAGTTTTGCCACCTCCCTAATTCTGCCACCTCAAAGTCCAGACTGATCATTGCAAAAAGAGGTGATGGTTTTTAAGGGAGCTGATACTCTTAGGTTGGCCCCATTCTCGACAGTGGGGACCCTACTGTTCTCCTGCTAGCCATCCATTTCCAGAGAGCTGCTTTCCCGTCTGCATTTCCTGTGTCGCTTATCACAGTTTCCTGGTCTTCATTTCTAGTTCCTACACACAGTGGTTCTGAACTGAGAAGTTTCCGGAATGCTGCTGCCATCGCAGCCCTTCAAGATGAGGCTCAGCTAACCCTCAACAGCTACATCCATACCAGGTGACTCTTGTTTGCCTTGAATGTGCACTTAAGAAAATTGCTTCCATTGTGAATGTGTGAGCAGGCAGTAATAAGCCAGTTCAGACCCTGTGGCTAATCATCCTGTTGCCAGCCAGTTAATTTAGCTAGAATCTGTGTCCTCACCTATTGCACAGGATGGGTGAGAGGAGCAGATAAGATTAGATTATCCAAATGAAAGCATTGCCAGACCCCTTATGGCTGTCCTGGCTGAACAAGTTTATCCATCAAAACATTTGAACACATTTGTGTGAATGGACCCTGATATGGGAAAGGTCAAAAATGAAGGCCAAAGTGGTATATTAGTTGATATATTAGAGAGTGGTCACATCATCCTTGAGAGGCCATCTTTAGCCCCATCATGATTGCTGTTTGGCTTTGATGACTGGTATCCACTGAGTTCTGTTGAGTCATGGCAACTTCTGGCCAAGCAGGGCCCACTGGCAGAGAATATTCTTGGCTAGTTGTAGGACCTCTCAGCCACTGGAGCTCCAGCAGTGCTCCTCCTGGCACCAATGGACAAGTCCACCAAGAGTTAAAGACTTTCTGATTCCATTTTAAGATGGAAAAAAAAAAAAGGCTTTTAAAGAGTTGGTGGAATCCTGCTAGCTTCCTAAGCTAGGACTGTGGTAGATCTAAGGTTAGAAAAGAGTTGCTACTGTTGTTTATTCTTCGATTGACCTTGAAAGGAAGCCCATGCAAACCTGTCTTGATCATCTCAACATCGCCCATAGACTCTCTGCTAGGAGTAACTACATTGAGAGGGTAGAGGTAGTTAATATCTCTCTCACCTAAGGGGTTGGCGAAATACCAAGTCACCTGTATTCACTGGGGGTGATACCACTTCTGCTATGATCTGCTTATTTCTATTATAAATCCTCTTTTGAAAACTAATGAATAAAACCGTTCCTTGTCCATGGAGTGTCAGTGAACCTGTGCTGAGTGATAGTACATGTGTATATGTCTTTCAAATTAAAGTGCCATGGTTTTAAACATTTAAATCCATGTTAAATTTCAGAATGTATAGTAAGCACTTAATACTTGTTCAAAATTATAAAATGGAACAGTACATAATTTGGGCACTACCCCCCCCCCGCCCCACTAAAAACGAACTTGTATGTCATATCTGACCTCTGACATCTATAGTCATTGAGGCATAAAGAACATTACACTGAAAAGAATGTGATATCCACTTACTGATTCAGTCAAGCATTTGCTGAGTACTCTGCTATGTGAGGGGCTCCTGGTGAGTATTGTGGGACACTAGAAAGAAAAAGACACTTTCCCTTATCATTGCGTGAAGTAGGCAGAAGTGATCATTCAATTGAGGACAGAGAAGAGAGAAAAAGCAAAGTGTGGAGTGGGAGAGATGAATTCTAGTTGCTGAGGAAAGTCTGGAAAGGCTGGGTGATGGAGGAGATGACATGTGATCTGGTCCTTGAATGGCAGGACTTCAGCAGGGGAGAAGGGCTGCAGGGACAGCCAGTAGAGGGACTGGTAGAGGTGCCAGCAAAGAGGAAGGGGAGCCTGAGAGGGCCTGGTGCACCAGAAGCTTCTCCTAGGGTGACCTGAGAGAGCTAAACCACAAATTAACAGAAGTCTATTTTAGGAAAATGACAAGTATATTACTTCTACCCCAGCCTCAAAACAAGGAAATTATTAATTGAAAGAACACAACTGCTTTGACGTGGAATTTTGTTTATTAAATGTTTATTTATTTTGAGAGTGGGGAGGGACAGAGAGAGAGAGAGACAGACAGACAGAGAGAGAGACAGAATCCCAAGCAGGCTCTGTGCTGTCATCACAGAGCCCAACGTGGGGCTCGATCTCACAAACCATGAGATCATGACCTGAGCCGAAATCAAGAGTCAAACACTTAACTGACTGAGTCACGCAGGTGCCCCTATATTCTAAAAATTAATGTTGATTAGTCAGACTCTCTCAATGTCTCTGTCTGTCTCTCACTCACATACACACACACACACACACACACACACACACACACACACACACACACACATTGTTATTGTTTCTAGGTAGTACAGTACTCGACATCTAACAGACAATTAATTCTTGTTGACTATCCAGTCCTTTCCTAAGTAGGAAATGAAAGGAATGGGTGAGTAGGTGAGTGGATTTTCTACTTGCAGAAAATCAAGAGTTAATGGTCTATGGATTCCCCCAAATCTATCCTTTCTGAAAGTTACAATTTCCCACAGTGGTTCCTCACCGTAGGAAACTTCCAGCATGTTGGGTGAGTGCTGCAGACATGGCAGAGGCTTGTCTAGGCAGCCCCTGCGTACGCAATGCAGGGTTCTTACTGCTCGGCCTGACCCTGGGAGCTGTTGAAGAGAGTAAATGACCAAGGGGGAAGGGAGATGGGGGTCTTGGGGATTACTTTCCAGGAAACATAGAAGATATTTTGAGCAAGGAGAATAAGTGATGGGATTAGGGTATTTTAAAAAATGTAGCTAAGCTCCACCATTTCCATACCACATTATTAAATGTGGTCTGGTGGTCCTTGTCCCTGGGTGATTATGAAGGTGGGCCGTGAAGGAGCCAATTGGGGTCCTCAGAGGCTCAGAAAGAATGATCAGCCTCTCATCAGGTGGAAGAGAGGGACTCCTGGGTACCCAAAGCTAACAGACAGCCATGACAATTTCTCCCCTGGATTCTATTTGCAGGTTGGAGTGATTGGTCAGTTAAATGCAGTGTTCAGCTACCTAGCTCCTATAAAGGAATTTTGATATCTGTCAGTTTCTAGCACCTTGTGGCCAGGAGTTAGACCCAGCTTGGGTACAGACAGGTGTCCCTGGAGCTCAGTCCTCCAGGTGATTTGTTGTAGTGGAGGGAGACCTCCCTGTAAAGTATGTGGATGCCTGATTCCAAACAATTGACTGAAGAAATATCAGGGCTACAGTGAGGAAGTGGCTTACAGGCATCTAAAGGCAGCAGAAAATCGAACTTGCACATCTGAGCACAGACGCATGTTGGACATCAAGAGAGGAAATTGTTAAGCAATTTCTCACATCTTTAATTATATGCCAATTTCATTGACATGAAAGTTGGGTGGCACTGCCACCCAACAGAACTTAGTCTTTAATTTGCAGTGTAATAAGGATGGAATTATTCCTGAGAGTGACTAAGTATAATGCCTGAATAATAATTTGGAGAATTGCTTCGAGAAGGAAACCATTTTATTTGAGGGAACTAGCCTGATGAGGGAGCCTTGAGAATCAGAAAATGTGAATGTTATCGCTACTTTTATCATCAACACCATGATTATTTTCGACACTGGCAACCTTTAGTGTATTATTTGACCTACACTTAGCAATATATTTCTTTAAAAAATTTTTTTTTAATGTTTATTTAGGGGCGCCTGGGTGGCTCAGTCGGTTAAGTGTCCGACTTCAGCTCAGGTCATGATCTCATAGTCCGTGAGTTCGAGCCCCGCGTCGGGCTCTGTGCTGACAGCTCAGAGCCTGGAGCCTGCTTCGGATTCTGTGTCTCCCCCTCTCTCTGACCCTCCCCCGTTCATGCTCTGTCTCTCTCTGTCTCAAAAATAAACATTAAAAAAAATTAAAAAAATAAATAAAATGTTTATTTATTTTTGAGAGAAAGACAGACAGAGCCGAGTGGGGGAGGGGCAGGGGGAGAGGGAGACACAGAATCTGAAGCAGGCTCCAGGCTCCGAGCTCCGAGCTGTCAGCACAGAGCCCGACGCGGGGCTCGAACTCACGAACAGTGAGATCATGACCTGAGCCAAAGTCGGAGGCTTAACTGACTGAGCCACCTGGGCACCCCAGTAACTGTATTTCTTAAACTTCCCTGTTCTCCAAATGAAATGCAACCCCTTTGCTAATGTAAAGACAGTGATTTTGGCAGCATCATTTATGTTCTTCATGTCTCAAGTATTCAACCCACACAACAGGGCCAGTAGCACCTGCGTAGGTCTCTGTTGCAGGTAGAGTGTGGTATTAAAGAGGCCCAATCAGGAAATTATGCTGAAGATGGTGTGCGTTCACGTATGAGATGCGAATTCCCATGAGTCGTCGCTCTTACCTTGCTGTCATGGCTTCTCCTATTCCAGATATCCCACTCAACCCTGTCGCTTTGGAAAACTCCTGTTGCTTTTGCCAGCTTTACGTTCTATTAGTCCGTCAACGATAGAAGAAGTGTTTTTCAAAAAAACCATCGGCAACGTGCCAATTACAAGACTGCTTTCAGATATGTACAAATCCAGTGACATCTAAGCTCTGAGTCCCCACTTTTCAGGATGGGACAGTATCTGATGAACTTCTACCCACGGAGAATAAGCCTCAACTAACAAACCCTTCAGGAAGCATAAACCTGGGAATGTGTAGCCTTCAGGAAAAAAAAAATGCCAATTGACACAAAACAGTTCCAGTCGCTTTGACCTGCTGCCTCAGCCAGGGTAGGGCAGCCTGGGAAGGAAAGGGGTTGTCACAGGACCACCCGAGCAGAGCCACGCCCTGGGAAGGGGGGCTGAATAGTAGGGAGGTTGCCACAGGCCATGCCATTCTGCTTCTTACTTGGAAGATCAGGCTGAACTCTCAAAAGCTGAAACATCGGTAGAACTTTCTTTTCCTTTTTAGCAGATAATGTTGGGTAACCAAATATAGTTCTGTATATAACATCAGACAGCAGCCTTCAGAACTATTTTATGTTGGAGAAATTATTTTAAAAATAATGGTTAGGTCTTAAATCAAAAGTTTTATCAAAAGTTTTTCTTCTATCGTAATACATCATGAAGTGGCCTTCAGAACCGAGTTAGTGAATGAAAGGTAGCTTATGCCGTGAGACTTGCTTTTCTCTATCTTTTTTCTTTCCTTTCTCTTTCTTTTGTTTTTCTCCTTCTGCTTCCCCTCCTTCCCCTTCTTCCCCTCTCCCCCACCCTCCTTCTCTTTGATACCGTAGGCCAGGCAACCTTGTCAAAGGAATTGGTGGACGAAAAGGAGACTCTCACCAAGACTTCAGGTTGGATAACATCTCAAAAATAGAAGAGCTTTACTAAAAGAACGCAAATTGAGGGAGGATGAATTAAAACAGCCAAACCAAATAAAGTGGAGATGGATGATGAGGCAGATTGCTGTCCCGTTAACAAAGTGCTGCGACCAAAGGCAATGGGGGTCCGAACTCGTGTCTCAGTCAGTCGCACCAGAGAGTAAATGAACAGAGACATGATGCCAGAAGGAACCCCAAGGAGATGGAGGCTAAAAGCTTTCTTGATTGATCCGATGCTAACAGCCTGAGACTCTTCAATGCCTTTCAGAAAACCGGTTTCTAGTAAAGCCTTGAATGCGCGCATGCACGCACACACGCGCACACACGCACACACACACACACACACACCGTCCTACACTATAAGCTGCTCCTTTGGTATGAATCTATACTTATGGAAATGTAGAAACAAACATTTTAAAATAGCTGCTGTACTTTTCACATTTTGATTTATTAGGTACTAGCACTGAGGAAAAATATTCAGCACTTGGACTATCATAGGATGAGTAAAACTTTTCTTGTACAAAGTGAATTAACTGATTTGTGAAGTTAAAAGGTTGTACTCATTGTATTTACAAAGAATAAAAATATATTGGATTTAAAGGAACTCTACCTGATTTCTTAGCCTCCCTCCCTGGCTGGTTCTCACCCACCAGAGAAAAGGTGGCAGCAGCAGCTGGTGTAAAAACTGAAGCTCAGAGCACTCCAGCCTGAAGAACCGAACCACAAAGGCAATTTCCTTTTTACAGTGAATCCCATTTGTAAAATGATGAATAAAGAAATAAAACATAAGATTCTGTTCTCTGAAGCTCTCAAATGTAATTGCATCTGTTAGGAAAATTGCTGTGTGAAGAAGAAAGAGGCCGATTAGCAGAGTCTTCATTCACTCGCTCCTCTCTCTTGCCAGCATTTCAGTCCTGACCAGGAGCTTGAAATCATTTAGTGATCAAAAAGATAAAGTGTGACGATCTACATTGGTGAGTAAGATGTGGAAGGAGCAGTAGAAAGTGTGTTCAGATGTTCCCAGCAAATCTCAGGGCACTGGCCGCACCACCAGAGGCCAGGGGTGGAAATCCCAGGTGCCCAATGCCATGGGCACTTTGGGCTCCTTCTGGGCAGCAGCTCCAGCAACAGTCTGGAGGAGAGGTACTAGCAAATCTTGGCTAAGTTGACCTTAGGGATTGCACGTGTGGAAGTTCAGTCAGGCACGCACTCCTCTGCTGAGTCCACAGAGAGGAGAAGTTGCATTAAAGAAAAGCAAGGTACTCAAAGATGTGTGCAGGAATGTTCCTTGCAACACTGTTCATGTTTGACAACGAAAATGTCCACGGGTGTATACAGTATTACCCTCGTTAAAGTGAATAGACTAGAGCCAATGTATTCGACATGGGTACGTGTTGTGAAATGCAGTGTGGGGGTGGGTGGAAAGTGAATCACAAAAGATACATACAGCTGAGTGTTTATGTAAAGTTTTACAACCTACAGAACAATACCAGATTATGTTTATGGGTATATAAATATATCACAAATATTTAAAACGAACACGAGTGGGATACACACGAACTGCACAATAGTGGTTACCTTTGGGAATGTATGAGATTAGTGAAAGGCACCAAAAAGGTTCAAAAATGTTTCTGAAGTGGCTTGTTTCATAAGACAAAAGCGAATCAGAAACAAATATGAGATCAATAACAAGATCTGGTAAAGCTGAGCAATGGCTCTGAGGCTATCCATCCATGTATTAGTCAAGTTTTGCTTCAATAATACTAAATAGCAAATAGCCCTCAGAGCCTAAGATAGCAGACTTGTATTTCTTGCTCACGGGAGGCTGCCCGTCCCTGGGGGCTCGGCCGGGCGTGGTTCCAGGCTGGAGTTTGGGTTCAAGTGTGCTCCAGTGTTTCCTCATTCTGGACTAGCTGCTTGCCCGAAGCAGCTTCTTCGCATGGCAGAATGCAGAAGTGCAAGATGCGGAATCAAACCACGCAGACGCGTCTGAAGCTGCTGCTCATGTCACATTCTTTCGCTTTCCACTGGCCCAAGCCAGACACATGTGGCCAAACCCAACTTCCTGTGGGCAGGGATGTATACTCCTCTTGTGGAGGAGGGGGATGGAAGGGTATCGCTGACCTACAATAAAATCTGTCACAATCATATAATCTATCTTAATCCACTGAAAATATCCTTAGTGAAGTTAAAAAGGAGTAAGTTTCCTGGGACATGCCACAGAATAGATTCCCACTGGGATTCCCACCGCCTTTGTTTTGGGCATCTCCACCATTATAGGCAAGAATCAAAGCTGGCTTTCAAGATTTGAAAAAGCCCAGAATTAAAAACCTCATAGCACTCTCTTTGGGGACTTAGGATCTCTACTGGATGCAGTTTGGGTACTTTAAGAACCTCAGTGCTTGCATGGATTTTAAGGCAGATATCCTCTATGGCTGGTGTCGGCGGCAGAGTTGTGGGGGATGTGACACGGTAGTCTCTGAATATACAGATTTAAGTCCTACCGTTCCAATATATGCAATTTGAATATACAAACAAGAGAAGATGGACCTAGGCAAGTGATTACTGCAGCCCAAAACCAATCTTCCGTGCTCCTTTAACAAATGGTTTTTCTCAATCGGGGAGGGCTGCTTTTCAAAAGTATTATTTACATGTTGTGACAATTAGGTGAGGGGGTCTTACATCTGTGTTTGAATCATTTGTAGTCGGCCTTTGATACTGGGGAAGAGAAAGAACAGGAGGTTAACTTACAAACTGAATTAAGGACCCTAAAATATTTCACTTATAGTTTAGGGATTTTTAGTCCAATTTAGGAGCCCAAGAACTGAACCCCTTGACCAGAGGTGTGCACTGTGGTTGCTGTCCTTAATCCTTATAAAAATGGAAACGCTAGGGGCACCTGGGTGGCTCAGTCAGTTGAGTGTCTGACTTCGACTCATGTCATGATCTCACGGTTCATGAGTTCAAGCCCCACATCGGGCTCTGGGCTGACAGCACAGAGCCTGGAGCCTGCTTCAGATTCTGTGTCTCTCTCTCTCTCTCTCTTACCCTCCACTGCTCACACTCTTGTCTCTCTCTCTCTCTCTGTCTCTCAAAAATAAACATTAAAAAAATTAAATAAAAATGGAAACCCTCTATTTTTTCTGTAGATTATATTTGTGTGTATGGCTGTCCCTTCCAGTGGTACATATGGCTCTACTTCATTTTTTTTTTTAAACATCTGCCTAGTATTCCATTTTATGGATTAACTACAGTTTATTCAACTAATTCCTTACTGGTGGACTTTGAGTTACTCACAGTTTTTCACTGTAATAAATTAGACTGCAAAGAACCATCTTTCTATGTACACTTCCATGAACGTGGGGGTATTTCTGTAGGATAAATTCTTAGAAGTGGCATTTCTGAGTCAAAGATTATATGCATTTTTAATTTTGATACATACAACCAAATGGCTCTCCAAAAGGGTCGTATCAATTTGCGCTTCTGCCAAGAGGGTCTGAGAGGGCCCATTTCATTGCTCAGAATTTAAAAGTACTTAATCAGACACAGGCTTGATGAACACTTCAGAAGCTGTTAGAAAAATACAGAGAATGCCTGTGTTTCTATTATGAATATGCCTCTGCTTACTGGGCTCGTGAAGTAGATCTCACCCTGTACCCATGGTAGAGCTTGACTCCCCCAGTTTTTCTAGTCCGGGCCCCTTCTGCAGACTTCTGAGCATACCCATGTTTCAAGGAAGGTTGAGAGAAAGTAGATAAATGACAATGTTTTTGTTTTTGTTTTTTGATATATGATTATGTAGAAGCAGCTTGGCAAACACTTTCTGCTGCTGAGATGCTGTTCTAAGAATCTCAAGCCACTCATTTTACAAGAACATTTTTTATAATCACTCGGGGAAATTGAAGAACAATAACTCAGTTTGATTAACTCCAGTGCCTTTACCATGAATGACTAATGGTTTATTTTATGTCATCTGTATTTTAAAATCATCTTTTTAAATTTGTGAATCCTCTTTTGGAATGTGGAGTGGCTTTTTGCTCTGATTATCCCTGACCTGTATAGAGACCATTAGGGAGGGTCATCAGAGCTTTCGGCCGCCTCTGAGTGGGGTTCCTCAGCAATGTGCAGACGGCAGACTCCCCAGTGGGGTAACCAGGATGTTGCCACATAGCTCAGGGAGCTTCCTGACATACCCCAGTGTTGCAGTGCTCTGTTGGGAAACTGTGAGTAGGGTGAGTGCTTTGAGGAAGCCAAGGTCCTAGGTTTCCTCCTCGGGGGAGCCAGGTGTCCTTATCTGTCTTGGCCCTGTAATCTATAGTATCCGTCAATTAGTATGTCCCGGCCACTGAGCAAGGGCCTGCAGAGGCCTCGGCTTCTCCACCATGAAGGCTGGAGAACAGCCCCCAGCTCCTGCCCCATCGAGTGTCATTCAGAGCATCTTCTTTTTCTTGTTTTTAAGTTTATTTATTGATTTTGAGAGAGAAAGAGTATGTGCACGCATGAGCAGGGGAGGGGCAGAGAGAGAAGGGGAGAGAGAATCCCAAGCAGGTTCCACGCTGTCAGTGCAGAGCCTGATGTGGGGCTGGATCCCACAAACCATGAGATCATGACCTGAGCTGAAACCAAGAGTCCACCACTTTACCAACTGAGCCACTCAGACGCCCTTCTAGGGCATCTTCTTTGCACTGGCCCAGCGATGAGCCTTGTGGAAGGGGCACTGGCTAGGATGAAGAGGCTGGGGTTCCAGGATGGACAATGTGATCTTGGGTGAGTCAGCTAACCTCAGTGTACCTCAGTGTTTTCATCTGAACAAAGGAGCACTGGGTGCAGTGATGCCTAATTTCCCTTCTTACTCTCACTCTTCACGTGGGGCCAAGAGAGCAGCAGAAGAAATTCTCCTTGGTGGCAAGAACCGATCAGATTAAGTGGATTTCCAAATGTGCTCAATCCTGACTACTTGCCCCCAAACCCTTTCATTTAGACAAGTCGTTCTCAACCTTGGCTGCTTCTAGAATCATGTGGGCAGCTCTCACAGCTGTCAGTGCCCAAGCTACATTCCAAGTGCAACTGTAGCAGAATCTCTGGGGCAGGGCCCAGGCATCAGCCTTTGAAGGCTTCCCGAGGATTCCAGTGTAAGGCCAAGGATGAGAATCACTGATGCCAGCCTTTGGTCAGGAGCCCTGGGAAGGGGGTTCACGTTCTGGCTCCAGGATCCTCTGCGCCCCTCATCTCTCATGTCTGGTTACTCTCCCACTACTCACTGATGACCTTTAAAAAAGTTAATTCTTTCCCCTCTTTCTCTGCTCTGGCCTGTCATTGAACTCACCCAGCTGATTGTGGCGCTTATGATTGAGAACCTCTTCTGACCGCTTCCCTTTCCCCAGAAATTAATGTGATCATTAAGGCTTATAATTTCACTCACCAGTGCTATCAATCAAGGGGCTGCGAAACAGAGTTAAGAGTCCTTTTGTAATTGGCAGCGGCCTGTGATTCGGAGCAGAGCATCCAGGGGCTGTGGGGAGGCTGAAGGAGGGGAGGGCCTGGTGCACAGGGAGGGGCTGTGCCCCCTTGTACTTAGTCCATAAGCCCTTTGTGGCCTCCTTTCTCAGGGGCCAGCGAGCTCCCAGCTTCAGCAGCCCTAAATGTCAAAAGGAGGAAACCAGTTCTTGGCAACTGCACTTCAGGCTACCCCTTGCCCACCCCAAACTCTGCAGAACTTGGGAATAGGAAAGAGCAATGGATTCTTTAGACACTGGGCAACTCAGAGTCTTGTCAGGAAGGGGCAGTGGGTCCAGATTATCTGCAGTTCAGAAGGGGGGTCCAGGCTGTCAGTCCTAAGGGAGTAACACTCCTCCCCAATCGTGTTGTTCAGAGATACTTCAGAACCCCATAAACAACAGCTAAGCCTGGAGCAGTGCACACCCTGTGCTTCCTTCCCCAGCCCACAGTACCTCCAGGCTTCCTCCTGTGTGCAGGGAGCTTGCGATCACAGTGACCTTGGGACAGTAGCTGAGTTCCCCCTCCTGGGAGGGTTGACTTAGCTCATTCAGTTTCTAGAACACACAGTGCCTAATGGATTATCTCATATATACATGGTGGGTGACTCGTGGACCAGAGGTGATAGGGGAGTTATTTTTATTTTAAATAAAACATTAGTACAACATTAAAAGTGACTTTCTTTTATTAGATAAAAATAGGAAAATCTGGAGGGGAAAAATCATCTATAATTCCACCTCCTTAACACAACTATTTCCATGTTTGCCTATTTTTTCTGGTTCTTATGGATGTACCTGTATATTTGAAGCATTTTGAAAATGATTTAATATATTGTTTGCATCCCTTTCTGAACATTTTGCCCTTGCCTTTGTGTGGCTGAGATGTCCATCCATTTGGCTGAGAGAAATACTGGGATTTGCTATAAAAGGGAATGAAAGGGGAGGAGGGTGAAGATCCCACCTCTGATCTGAAAAACAGGTTTAAACAATAATGTAACATTACAAGCCAGGCTATTATTTTGAGTTTTCCAAATACTTCATTCTCTGCTTTTTCAAAGTGGGAGCCTAGAGTTCACAGAGTTCTGTAGTGAAGAGAAAATTCTGCTTTGGCCTATGACAGTGCAGCCAAGAGGTGTGCTGCTTGATGGTCGAAGTAAAGGGAGGAAGTAAAAGAAAAGCTCCTTCCTTCCTACTTCTTGAGTATGGTGGGAAGAAGGAAAAACAGGGTCAAGTAGAGGAAACAAGGCTCATGTCTGTGTCCCAACTTCCAGACTTTTTTTTTTTTTTTACACTTATTTATTTTTGAGTGACAGAGAGAGACAGCATGAACCAGGGAGGGGCAGAGGGAGAGGGAGACAAAGAATCCGAAGCAGGCTCCAGGCTCTAAGCTGTCAGCACAGAGCCCGATGCGGGGCTCGAACTCATGAACACGGAGATGATGACCTGAGCTGAAGTCCAACACTTCAGTCTGACTGAGGCACTCAGGGGCCCCAAACTTTAAAAAAAAAACAAAACAAAAAAAAAAAACTTTATTTTTGAGCGAAAGAGACAGCGCGTGCGGGCGGGCGCGCGCGCGAGAGAGCAAGTATGCGCTTGCGTGTGCCCCGAGCTTGCTCACAAACGCGGGGGCGAGGCAGACACGGGGACAGGGGATCCTGAGCCGGCTGGGCTTGACGCTGACAGCAGCGAACTTGATGCGGAGCTGGAATTCGTGAACCATAAGGTAATGACCTGAGCTGAAGTTGGACCCTCAAGGGACTGAGCTACCCAGGCGCTCCCAACTTCCGGACCTTTCCCCCGGTGTGGGGGAGGGGCATGGGGAAGTTAGGATAACTTCCAGGGAAGGAGCTTTCTGCTTCTAAACCTGGATTGTGGTGACCCACAGTACTCTGAGGCTGCTTCCACAATACTCTTGGGGTGAGCCATAGCAACGTGGCTACAACATGGGGAAAGAAAAGTGAGGTCCTAAGGTTTCCGTTTCTCTCCATTCTCTTGTTATGTGGAAGCTGACTCAAGAACTAGGGGCTGGCCACCGACGGGCAAAGTGACAGACTGGTCAGCAGAGGGTAGGTGTGGATTCCTGGGTCGACGACTGTCTGGAGAATTTGGCAGAGGTCTAGGAGTCACAAGAGCTAAAGTGGAGCCCTGTTGTCCAGGGACTGCCACAGGCTCGGACCAAACCTGGAGCCCAGACCACAACTTAACAGCTGCTGCAATACTCAGTGCAAATACCTCCTGGTGGACAGCCCCTCAGCAGAGACGTTTCTAGAGTCCAGTGGGCTGGAAGCGCTGTGCCTGAGGACCTCAGCTCTTCCTACAACTAGAAGCACACTTTTGTGTCACTAGTCCCCATTATATGGGGGCACCTTTTTGGGGAGAAAAGCACAGACAAGGGGTCACTCTCTGGGAGACTGCAAACTACATAAAGGGCTATTTAAATCACCCTCACAAGATAAGATGCAACGTTAATGTTTATCTCTAAACAGCAGATGTGTGTTTGTGAAGACCAGTTGAATTGTAGAAAAACTAAAGAAATTGCATATTTATGCAATTTGAATTGTAGGGGAGTTATTTATTTATTGAGAGAGAGAGAGCAGGGGAGGGGCAGAGGGAGAGGGAGAGAGAATCTTAAGCAGGCTCCATGCTTAGTTTGAGCCTGACTCAGGGCTCAAACTCCCGAACCGTGAGATCATGACCTGAGCCGAAATCAAGAGTTGGATGCTTAACCTACTGAACCACCCAGGTGCCCCAAATTATAGTGAGAGTTTCATTTGAATCCTCCTCCATTAACTCTAAAGAGCTGGTGAATCATTTGAACTGTGAAATGGGTGAAAATAGAGAGATATGCAAACTCTTGTCCAATTCTGGCTTTCCAGCACCATAATCCAAAATAAGAATTTTGACTGGGGTAAGGGAATGAGATGCCATAACCCCATGGGTTACGATATTCATAATTCACTCATTTCTTCACCTGGTAAAGCTCATCAAGGGCCCTCTGTGTACCGGGACTGAGCTCCACGGTCAGGACACAGGAATGATAAAGCCTTCAAGAAGCTCATTCACAGTTTAGCAAGGGAGACTGTTACACAAATTACAGTGCAGTGATGAGGGCCATCATAAATGGAGACAGGGACACTTTGCTAAGGGGACATGAGAGCAGAAGAATCTTACCTCTACCCTGGGACACGCAGTAAGCCTTCGCTGAGCTGGTGGCAGTTATGCTGACTTTTGAATGATGAGCAGGGGTGAACCAGCTTCTGACCAGTTGGGTTCAGCAGTTTAGCTGGAACAGCATGTGCAAATGCCTGTTTGAGTGTCATATTTAGGTTGAAGCTTCAGAGGTTGAGGATATGTTGGTAGGGGCTGATGGTAGGTATGTTTGAAACAAGATTGGAATCTGATTCTGGAGGGTGTAGATATCTTTAGGCATTGATTTCGGCCTTGAGTTGTTATGTACCGACATACCTTCAGTCCCTGCTAGACTGTGACACCCAGGTCCCCCATGTACTTTGAAAGCAGTCAGCATTTGTTGAATAAAGAGATGTGTTACTGTAGAGTGTATGGAGTCAATTAATTATACTGAGGAGATAGGTTCCATTGACCCATTTGACAAGTGTCAAGACCAAAACATGAAGGGCTTAGGGACTTTCTCTAATAGCAGTCAGTACACCTCTGTGGTCACCTTGAATCCCTTTAGGAATTATTGACTCCTGTGTTTTCCACCAAACTCTTCAGCATAATCCAATGTGTGATGTCTGTTCATGGATTCCTTTATATTGCACTGTCCCAAAGCACTTCACCTTATTATTTTTTAATTCACCTTACCTGCAAGTAAAACTCAGACACTGCTGAAGAAAGAAAATGGTAGCAGTCCAGCCTACTCTGTACCACTGCCTCAATGACAGTTGAGGAACGTCAGCAGTCAACACCAGATGGGATAAGGTCAGCAGGCTGTATTGCCCAAATAGTTGACTAAGGCCTGGGAATAGTATTCTCTTCCAGAGAGCAAGCCAGCAGAGGAGTTAGAATGACAGCTTCTTGCCTGCTGAAAGAATACACCGACAACGAGGCCCCTTCCCCAAAGGAAAAGTTGCCACAGTGAATTAGTCATTTTTACAAAAGGCTCATATCAGTGAATTAGTACATAACTCTTGTGAAAACAACCTAGCAACTTGTATCACAAGCCAAAGATATTCATTCATTTCTTAAGATGTATTTCTGGAGCTCTAGCTCAAAAAACCCCCTAAAATATAGCAAGAGTTAAAAAAAATTTTTTTTAACATTTATTTTTGAGAGACAGCATGTGCAGGGGAGGGGCAGAGAGAGAGGGAGACACAGAATCCGAAGCAGGCTTCAGGCTCTGAGATGTCAGCACAGAACCCAATGCGAGGCTTGAACCCACAAACCATGAGATCATGACCCGAGCTAAAGTTGGATGCTTAACTGACTAAGCCTCTGAGGTGCCCCAAATAGCAAGAGTTTTATGCACAGAGGTGCTTACCATACTATTATTTATAATAATGGAAATAATAAAAATCTCCAATATTAGAAGGTAACACAAATACATTTAGTATACCCTCCACATTAATTGTTGTATCTGCAAAATTATATGGAGGTATTAGTGTATGAAAATTTGCATAGGCAAAAATAGTGGGATTGTGGGTAAGTTATTTTGTATCTACTTTCTAAACAATTGATCAGGTGGTTTTGTTATTATTTTAATGTTTGTTTATTTTCGAGAGAGAGAGACAGAGTGGGAGCAGGGAAGGGGCAGAGAGAGAGGGGGACACAGGACTCAGAACAGTCTCCAGGCTCCAAGCTGTCTCCACAGAGCCTGGTGTTGGGCTCGAACCCACAAGCTTGCGATCATGACTTGAGCTAAAGTCGGACACTCAACCAACTGAGCCACCCAGGCGCCCCGAAGTGGTTTTATTATTTTTAATAGCTTGACATATTTCTTGTATTTATATCTGTGTTGGTAGTTTTTTCATTATTTATATTTGTTTTTACAGTTAACAAATTTATTTAGAATTTCCAAAGCTGGGGGGCACCTGGGTGGCTCAGTTGGTTGAGCATCTGACTCTTGATTTCTGCTCAGGTCATGATCTCGTGGCTTGGGGATCGAGCCCTGCCTTGGGCTCTGTGCTGGCAGCACAGAGCCTCCTTGGGATTCTCTCTCTCTCCATCCCTCTCTTTCAAAGTAAATAAATACACATTAAAAAAATAAAATTTCCAAGGCTGGAGCACAGTCTGCCTTAGTTCTGGCTGTGGGGTCCCCTAGGGTCCTGGAGGGTCTGTGGAGGTAGGTACGTGCACTCTGGCAGGTATAAGGAGGTACCTGCCTTCTTGGGAATTGCTAAGCAAGTTCAGGGAAAATCTACCTATCCATGGTGTCTCATTAATGCCTACAGGGAAAACAAGGGCGTGGAAGCTGAAGAGGCAGATCTGTGAGAGGTGTGAGTGAGTGGCAAAGAGAAATGACAGCAAGAACCCAACAGGATTTAGAGATGGGCTGTGCACCCCGTCACTTCACACGGAGGCCCAGGCAGGTCAGTGACATGTTCAAGGTCAGGCAGTGGCGCTGACCCAGAGCTCAGACTCTCCCCAGCTTCCCAAACTGAATTTTGCAGTCCATACAAAAGACCAATTCCCTGCTTCTTACTGTGGAATGTATCTACTCAGTGCCTCTATTGGGAAATTACTTTTCTTCTCACTCCCTCTCACAGGGGAATGAAGGCTTTCATCTCTCAGTTTCCCTTCCCACTGCTTCCCCTTGGGCGGTACAGGGGCCTGGCGATTCCATGTGCGTGTTTCCAGGAAGGGAAGAGAGTTTGGCCAGTGGTGTCACATTTCTGTACAAGTAGAGATCAGGGATGAAAGAACACTTTCTTTTCTCAATAAATTCTTAGAAATCATGAGTACTTCCTCAAAGAACTATTGTTTGTTTGGTCTTTAAAACAAATTACTGATACATGCAACAACATAGCTGAATCTTAAAACATGTTGAGTGACATCCAGACAAAAAATTTACCACCTAGCCCGAGGACACAGAGCTGAGATTTGAACCCAAGTCTGGTTGACTTTGAAGCTTATCCTCTTTCTCCTATTCCTTGGCCCCCGCCTCTTGGCTTTTGGTCTGGACTCTGGGCTGCTGTTAGGGGAGGGTTCTGGACAAGTCCCTCTCTGTGTCTGAAAAATAAGAGGCTTGGGTTGGATTGCTTCTGAGATTCCTTACAGCTCTAACATCCTAGACTCTATAAGTCTATTTATTTTATTTATTTATTTATTTATTTATTTATTTATTTATTTATTTTTTATGTTTATTTGTGTCTGACAGAGGGAGAGAGAATATGAGCAGGGGAGGGGCAGAGAGAGAGGGGGCTAGAGGATCCGAAGGGCTCTGTGCTGAGAGTGGAGAGCCCGATGTGGTGCTCAAATTCATGAACTGGGAAATCATGACCTGAGTCAAAGCCAGACGCTCAACTGACTGAGCCACCCAGGTGCCTCCCAGTGCTGGTTTCTTAGTGTTGCGAAAAATACCCTGGTCATATGAGATGTCAACTGGGTGAGGGGGTACATGGGAACTCTTTTTTTTTTTTTTAACGTTTATTTATTTTGAGACAGAGAGAGACAGAGCATGAACGGGGGAAGGGCAGAGAGCGAGGGAGACGCAGAACCGGAAGCAGGCTCCAGGCTCTGAGCCATCAGCCCAGAGCCTGATGCGGGAGCCATCAGCCCAGAGCCTGACGCGGGGCTCGAACTCACAGAATGTGAGATCGTGACTTGAGCTGAAGTCGGACGCTTAACCGACTGAGCCACCCAGGCGCCCCACATGGGAACTCTTTGTATTATCTTTATAGTTTTTCTGTAGAATTAATTAATTAATTAATTAATTAATTAATTAAAGAGAGGGATGTAGGGAGGGAGAGAGGGAGTGCATGAACTGGGGAAGAGGGGCAGAGGGACAGAGAGAATCTTAAGCAGGCTCCATGCTCAGCGCGGAGCCCCACGAGGGGCTCAGTCCCACAACCCTGAGATCATGACCTGAGCTGAATCGAGAGTTGGATGCTCAACTGACTGAGCCACCCAGGCACCTCTCAATTATTTCAAAATAAAAAGTGTTTTGTTTTGGAGCACACAGTGACATGTTGTCCTCTCGCCTCTGTCCTTGGGCCACCCAGTCTGTTCCTCCCCAGCCAGGGGACCAGTGTTACCTGTTTCTTACATAATCTTTCAGAGATACTCAACTAATAATCAGAGAAAGTATCCATATCGTATAAATATCCTTTCTCAAAACCAAAAGTGTGTCTGAGATACAGTCCTCAAAGCGAATTGCTGGGCTTCTAGTTTTGTTATTGCCAAATTGCCTTCCCTGGAAGTTGTGCCAACAGTTCCTCCTCCCAGCGGGCAAGGTATATGTATGAGCACCTGCCGTTTCACCCTCACAGACTTGTCTGCGAGACCAGTTCACCTCAGTCTTATCCGACTGCCAGCTCCCGAAATGCTCATGAGCAAACGTCTGCAGAATGCTGTCACAGAACGGTGGGTCCATTCTGAAGCACGCAGCCCAGGCAAGTGGGGGGTGGCCGCAGTGGCCGGCCGGGCTCAGCCAGACTGTGAAGAGGGGCAGCCCAATGATTAACATTCCTGACGTCAATTACCACCGTCCTCAGGAGAAGACCTTCACCGAAGGGCATTGTCTCGGCTCCACAGCACACAAAGGGTCAAGCCTCACAAATTTGCTCATAGCGGGGGGAAGAAAAACCCCACAGGTCAAAATGTTCAGATTACAGGTTCGGGAAAATCCCTTTACAGAAAGAAGACAGCAAATCCCCAGTTCACTTGAAAGGACAAAACTTTCTTCACCTCAGAGATTCTCCAATGAATAAACCGGTTAAACATGGTTTGGATTTACTGAACATGAAAACAACTGGATTAAAGTATAATCTAGCTAGAAAGGAAAGGAAATGTACCCAGAACGCTAAGTAAGGACAAAGCTGCAGTGTTTATATGTACCAAGCATGGACGGACATTCCAGTTTTATAACCAAGTTTTCCTAAATGTTTAACTTTCCTTTAGATCCAGATAACGAGTCTCTGTTTGCATAGGCCTCTCTGATAACAACACGGGTATCAAGGCAACTGTATGAGCGCTAGGAGCATCGATGCCCAGGAGGCCACAGGCCCTGGCACACGAGAGTTTGGAGGCACCAGCTATCACGGCAGGTGTTCAGCGTGGGCCTGGCCTGCCAGCAGCCCGTACAGTGCACATTGGAGTCAGCATCGCACAGGCACAGGTTCTGTAATTAGAAAGACCTGGGTTTGTATCCCAGTTTCACTTTTTACTGACTGTGTGACCTTAGGCAAACAACTTATACTGTCTCAGTTCTTCTCTTAGTAAAATGAGAATACCCACGCAATAGGCTGTTTTGAGAATTAAATGAGATAATACATGGGAAAAGCCCAGGCTGAAACTGAAGAACCCAACAGATAGGAGGCTGGTTGTCTTCCAATCTTGGGCCACGTTCAGATCTTACTCTGTGACAGGAGGCTTCAGAATCTGTTATATCATGGGCTCCTAACCCTTTTTGTACCAAAGATCCTGACTCAGATGTTTATAAAAGTATAAGATGAAACACACATGACTCCAAAGAAAGCCAGTTTGTTGAATACACTTAAAGTGTTTTTTAAAACTTGTGTTAAAATAATACACAGGCCTTTAACACGTTAAATAAGAGTCCACGGTAGGTCTAATAACGACAATCATTTTAAAGTAGTGATCAGTGGGGCGCCTGGGTGGCTCAGCCAGTTGAGCGTCCGACTTTGGCTCAGGTCACGATCTCGTGGCTTGTGAGTTTGAGCCCCGTGTCGGGTTCTGTGCTGACAGCCCAGAGCCTGGAGCCTGCTTTGGATTCTGTGTCTCCCTTTCCCTCTGCCCCTCCCCCACTCATGCTCTGTCTCTGTCTCTCTCTCTCAAAAATAAATAAACATTAAAAAAATAATAAAGTAGTGATCAGTGTATTTCAAGATCTGCAACAACAAATATGACATTCATACTTGCATCTTTTTAAAGTTTATTTATTTTGAGAGAGAAAGTGCAAGCAGGTGAGGGGCAGAGAGAAGGAAAGACAGAATCCCAAGCAGGCTCCACACCATGAACACAGAGCCCAATGTGGGGTTGTTGAACCCATGAACTATGAAATCATGACCTGAGCAGAGATCAAGAGTCAGATGCTTAACCAACTGAGCCACCCAGGCGCCCCCATACTTGCATTTTAAAATTGGTGACAATCACAAGTTCTGCTTATACCACTACTATGGTTTGCTCTTACTTTCATAATGGAAGAAATCCTAAATTCCAGTGAGAGAATATGAAGTATAAAGATGCAACTTTTTTCCCCATCCAGATTCAGACTCTAGATTAAACAATATCACCACCTCTGGCCTCAAGACTACTGATAAAAAGCATTTAAAAACTGTCAAGTCAGGGGCTCCTTGCTGGTTCAGTCGGAAGAGCCTGAGATTCTTGATCCCTTTACTCTTTCACTCTGGCTTCTCTCAAGATACTCTGTTGGTCTTTCATTTTCTGCAGTTAGGAAATGATATGCCTACATGTTGTTTTGTTTTGAGTTTGTCCCACATGATATCTATCCTCTCAGCTTCCTGGACCTGTGGTTCAGTGTCTCTAATTTTTGGAAGATTCTCAGCCATGATTATTTCGGCATTTCTTTTGCTCCGTTCTCTTTCCCTTCTGGCATTCCAGTTACACCTTATGAAAGTATCCCACGGGTTTTGAAGTTCTGCTGGTGGTTTTTTAGTTTTTTCTTTGCATTTGTTTGAGAGGTTTCTTTTCTTTTTAATTTTAGAGAGAGTGCACACAAGCAGGGGAGAGGGAGGGGGCGAGAGAGAGAGAATCTCAAGCAGCCTCCACACTCAGCATGGAGCCCAATGAGGGGCTCAATCCCCCAACTGTGAGATCATGACCTTAGTCAAAAGAGTTGGATGCCCAACTGACTGAGCTACCCAGATGCCCCAATTTGAGAACTTTCTATTGTCAGATTCGCGGATTCCTCCTAAACTGTTAAACCTACTAAGGAGCTCATGGAAGGTGTTCTTCAATTCTATTACAATGACTTTGATTTCTAGCACTTCCTTTTGATTCTTAATTTCCATTTCTCTGATTATATTACCCTTGTGTTCTTACATGTTGTCTTTTTCTATTAAAACCTTTAACATTAATCACGGTTATTTTAAATTCCTTGCTTGATAACTCCAAAATCTGTGTCCTTCCTGACTCTGGTTGTGATGACTGCTTTCTCTCTTCAGACTTCTTCTTGCTTTTTGGCATGCCTTGTAATTTTTTGTTGAAAGCCAGACCATTTTGTATTGGGTAACAGAAAGTGAGGTAAATAGGCGTCTATGAAGATTTATGGTAATCTGGCTAGGGAGTGAATGTGTTCAGTGTTTGCTGTAGTTACAGTGCCACAGGATTCAAATTCCTCTAGTGTCTGCTTTTGTCTCTTAACTTTGGGTTCCCCTCATTACTCCTCTGCAGTCTGTCTTGAATCTTTTTTTAAAAATTTTTTGAAGTTTACTTAGAGAGGGAGAAAGAGAAGGGGAGGGGCAGAGAGAGAGAGGAAGAGAGAGAGAATCCCAAGCAGGATCTGTGCTGTCTGTGCAGAGCCTGACATAGGCCTCAAACTCATGAGCCGTGAGATCATGACCAAGGCCGAAACCAAGAGTCAGACGCTTAACCGCCTGAGCCACCCAGGTGCCCCT
Source organism: Panthera pardus (assembly GCF_024362965.1). NCBI lineage: Eukaryota > Metazoa > Chordata > Mammalia > Carnivora > Felidae > Panthera > Panthera pardus. Next base: position 54,075,485 of record NW_026526732.1, on the reverse strand, counting down.
GTCTTGCATCTTTCAGCTGGAATCCACTGTGACTCTACTGGGGCCCTGCGGGTGTGGGGGTAAAGAAGGGGGTTTGTGTGCATTCTATTACGTCCAGATCAAATCTCTGTGTTTTGGTGGGCCTGTGACCTCTACGAGTATTTCTGCAGTGGTATAGCCTTGCCCCTCTGCCCCTCCCTCCCTTCTCTGGCTACAGCATTCCCAGTCTGTTTCCTTGAGGTCTTGACCCTTGTTGACTGTATATATTTTCCCTCTTAGGTGAGATAGCAAGGCTGGAGGGGCTGGTGTGAGAAGAATGCCCTTCCCCCAACTGGGATAGGGCTCTGGCAAAGTCTTTTACCCTGGAGAGTGGGCCTTTGTAATAAAGAAGGTTCTGGGTGTATTTCACAATGATTACTCATCTCTCCCTGCCAGAGCCATATGGGGATCTCCCTTGATCTTCACTGTGGGTATTACCCCCAAGAACATACGCAGTTCCTCTAACACTGCAGTCTCCAGGAATTTCTTACTCTCAGGCTAGACCACACTCAACCTCTGGCAATCCATTATTACTGTGTAAGCGTTCCTACCAGTTTATGGCTCCAGCACTTTCTGTTGCAGGAAAAGATTTTGACTATCAATTCTCGATGAGCCCCTCTCTCCAGACTTTGGGGTGATGGTTTGTTTGCCCTGCAATCTCAATTCTCTGATGGGTGGGTCCAGGAAAAGACACGGATTTTCAGTTTGTCCAGCTTTTATTTGTTGTAAGGACAAGAGTGCCAACTTTTAAGCTCTGTACATGTCAGAGCCAAAACTGGAAGTCCCCTTTATTCTGAACAGCCATTCCCTTCCCTCCATCTGAACTCCTGTGTCCCTTCTTGCCTTCACATTTGCTGTACCTTTCTCTGGCTATGCTAGCTGAGTCTTTTCATGATGTCGAAACAAGACTGAGTTTCTTGAGAAAAGAGGCCATGGTTAACCTCTTGCCTATGTTCATATTTTGTACATGTGAAACGTCTAGTGCTGCTGTTTGACTTTACTGGATCCCTTCCATTTATGGCCTTCGTTCTAACATTCTAACAGTACAAAGCATCTGGTGAGATGTTACCCAGTGTCCTCTAAACTTCCTTTTGTGCTTTTAATTTTTATTTATTTTTGAGAGAGAGACAGCGTGTGAGCAGGGGAGGAGCAGAGGGAGAGGGAGACACAGAATCTGAAGCAGGCTCCAGGCCCCCAGCTGTTAGCACAGAGCCCTCGAACTCATGAACTGTGGGATCATGACCTGAGCCGAAGTTGGATGCTCAACCGACTGAGCGACCCAGGCGCCCCCCTTTTGTGCTTTTAAATAAATCATTGTCATCTCTGAATCAAGGTCTTCTTTTCTTAGCAAGGTTGGAATAATGCAAATTTCACTTATTGTAAATCGAGATTTACAAAAGTAACTTCTCAAGATCTGAGAAGTCCTTACTCTTTTTTCCTTTTCATTTTTTTTAAAGTTTTTATTTAAATTCCAGTTAGTTAGGGGCTCCTGGTAGGCTTAGTCAGTAGAGCTTGTGACTCTTAATTTCAGGGTTGTGAATTCAAGCCCCAGGTTGGGTGTGGAGCCCCACATTAAAAAATAAAGAGGGGTCACCTGGGTGGCTCAGTCGGTTAAGTGTAGGACTTTGGCTCAGGTCATGGATCTCACTGCTTACAAGTTTGAGCCGCCTTCGGGTTCTGTCCTGACATCTCAGAGACTGGAGCCTGCTTCAGATTCTGTGTCTCCCTCTCTCTCTGCCCCTCCCCCCACCACTGTTTCTTTCTGAAATATAAACATTAAAATTTTTTTTTAAAAAAACAGATAAATTCCAGTTAGCTAACATACAGTGTAACACTAGTTTTAGGTATACAATACAGTCATCCCACAGTTCCAAAAAACACCCACTGCTCATTACAAATTCCCTCCTTAATCCCCATCACCTATTTAACCCACTCCCCCACCCACCTCCCCTCTGGTAACTATCAGTTTGTTCTCTACAGTTAAGAGTCTGTTTCTTGGTTTGCCTTTCTTTTTCCCCCTTTGCTTGTTTTGCTTTTTACACTCCACATGAGTGAAATTATATGATATTTGTCTTTCTCTCGATTTCCTGACTTCATTTTGTAATGACTTAAGTAGCTAGGTTAAGATCAAATCTGACCAAATCCTAGGAAAAGGGCCTTCTGGCTAAATGTCCAAACCTAGCTGTTGCAGAATTATCTAGGAAGCTTTAAAAAAAATTCTTGGACTCAGTCTTAGGGAGTAATTGTGGTATACAGCTAAGTGTAGAAAAATAAGATACCTCTGATCAGTGAGCTATTCATGTCCAAAAGTGCTTTTTTTACCCACACTTAATCTAACTAAAAAAACAAACAAAACTGATCCATTCATTCATTCATGTTCAGCCTAGAGGACACAGGAAATGTTACCAAAAATTCACTCTTCATTCGCTAAATTTATTGCGCACCAGGTAAGGGCTGGTTACCAAGTCACAGGCCCTGTCCAAAAGAAGGAACTGTGCTCATGCATGGCTTTGAGAGTCAGACATCCGTACAACCCACATCCAGAGCCATCACATCCTGGGTAACTGTGAGCATGTCACTTAAGCTTGCAGGGCCTCAGTCTTCTCATCTATAAGGGAGAATATCACTTACTTCATAGGGTTCTGTGACAGAGATCACAAAGTGTTGAGGAAGACTTACACTCCATCCTCCTAAAGCAGTTTCTAGCTCATTTCCAGTCCAAACACTTGCACACTGAAATAATCACAGCTAGTACTCACTGAGCAGTTAACCTGTATGCCAGGCAGTGTTATGCTATCAGTCCAGCCACATGTCAAATTTTAACTGTGAAGGCCTGGAGGCCAGCAGCCTCCTCCTTGATTGGCTGTACTTATCCTCACTCCACTAACCAAAATAGACAAAGCAAGCTGAAACAACAGGACGAGGACTTTTTTTTTTTTTAGAGATTTTATTTTTAAGTAACCTCTACCCCCAACATGGGGCTCAAACTCCTAACCCTGATATCTAGAGTCACATGCTCTACCGACTGAGTCAGCCAGGTGCCCCAGGACAAGGACTTTTAATCTAGAGGTGACCATAACAAGAGGGCTGAGCTTGAAAGCCACAGGATGTAATAAAAAGATGTGCCCCTCCCCCCCCCCCCACATCCTCCCTTCAGAGGTCATCATCACAACCAAGGGTCATGATGGCAGAACCTCCAAGAAGGAAGCCAAATACTAGATAAACCTATCTACGAACTGCCATGGGTTTAATGGTGCCATTTGCTGCTACTACTAATGTATTGATCACTATCACTGCCATCAAATAACTAAGTCTTTGTCCCAGATACTATTGTTCTGTGGAGTTTACATTTAGTCCTCAAAAACTCTAAGTTACTAAAGGTACCACTGATGCTCACCTTTTACAACTAACAGCCAAGATAAGGCAATTACTTACTGAGAGGACACAGCCTGAGACTCTTGTAACATAACTCACTGCCAAATTAACTTCTACTTTTAGGAGACCCTTACGGGCTTCCAGAACCTCCTCCTATATGGTTAGAGTTAATTGCAACTACATTTTACTTCACAGGATTAAAGGTGTCCTTTTAAAATGGACCATGGTTTTAATTCTCTAAGAGACAACAGTGAGAAGTGCCTGCCCACATTAGGCAAAAACATATCACCTGCAATAAGCAACATTTCACCTAATTTGAAACTTTCAACTTTTTTTTTTTTTTTTTACTTATTTATTTTTGAGAGAGAGAGGGAGAGGGGCAGAGAGAAAGGGGATCAGAGGATCTGAAGCAGGCCATGTGCTGACAACAGCAAGTCCGAAGTGGGGCTCAAATTCACAAACTGTGAAAACATGTCCTGAGCCAAATTTGGATGCTTAGCCGATTGAGCCACCCAGGTGCCCCAAAACCTTCAACTTTCTTTAAAAAACAAAAGCAAAAGACTTTAATTAATGTTTGTTTATTTTTGAGAAAGAGAGAGTGAGTGTGAGTGGGGGAGGGGCAGATAGAGAGGGAGACAGAATTCTCAGCAGGCTCCAGGCTCCAAGCTGTCAGCACAGAGCCCGACGTGGAGCTTGAATTCATGAACCTTGAGATCATAACCTGAGCCAAAGTCAGGCGCTTAACTGACTGAGCTATAGAGCGCCCCCAAATCTTCAACTTTCTAAGGATTATACCTGCCCTAATGCAATTGTAGAGGTTAAAAGTAAGCAGGCCAGGGGCACCTGGGTGGCTCAGTCAGTTAAGCATCCAATTTCGGCTCAAGTCAGGATCTCACCATTTGCGAGTTCAAGTCCCGCATCAGGCTCTGTGCCGACAGCTTAGAGCCTGGAGCCTGCTCTGGATTCTGTGTCTCCCCCTCTCTATGCCCCTCCCCCACTTGCATTCTCTCTCTCAAAAACAAATAAACATTAAAAAAAAAAAAAAGTAAGCAGGCCAGTACAACCCATCCTAAGCCACATTATTCCTTTGTCTATAAATGATCAAAATCAAAAGAATTCCAGTGAGCAGAAACGTCCACACTACTGAGGTTTTTCTGTTGTAGGAGGCAGTCCTGTGCGCTGTGGGAGGTTTAACAGCATGTCTAACTTCTGCCCACTAGATTCCAATAGCATTCCCCAGTTCTGACAACCAAAAATGTCTCGAGATATTGCCAAATTGCCCTGGGGGCATACTCATCTCTGCTTGAAAAACACTGCTTGAGAAGAACTGATTCAGAGCTACCATGACTCTGTTCTGCATACCAAAAACCGACAGCCTTTTGAGTTTACTTCTCTAGCTCCCTGAAATAAAGTTCACATGTTGTTTAGCTTTGTACCTTCTTAATTTATAGTAACAGAAATGTCCAGTTTATGGAATTGTGAAATATTATTTAAGCAACAAAAGGTCTTACAGGGCTGCTCTAATTCCTAGGACTTCCAATCTGCTAGGTGGACATCCTAGTCTGGCTAAGACCAAAGCTGGTCCTCTCAAATGAACTGACCTGTCTCTAGAGGAGACGCCACTGGAGTGGGAAGGCGAACCTTCCTTACCTTGTGGTTTAACTCTAGGTCACAATGGGACCCTCCCAAACCACCAGATGTTGTTCAAATTCAAATCAGAGACCACATTCTGGCTGCAAAGGTCTGGCTACAACACAAGTTAGACAGCAAGGAGTCATGCATTTTCTGGTTTCTTACCACTTATACAAGTCGGGCTAGAACGCTGTGCCCTTCTCCCTTGGTTAAAGAGGATAAAGTGTGCCACCATCCCAAGCTAAATTAAAGAGAAAGCATGAATCTGCTGATCAAGAAAAGCGTTATTATACCCTTGCTAAGTTTGTTTAAACAAGTCACTTAGATGAACTAGGAAAAAAATTCCTCTGAAAAACAGGAGGCACAGTGTTGACTTATCTTAAAAGGCCTTTTAAGAATGACTTGAGATTACAAAGCATTTTTCAAATACACAAAGTGCTTCATAACAACTCAGTAAGCTTTAAGGAATGCTTCTTTTAGTACATCACTTTTTTTGTTGTATAAAAGAAAATACCCCAATTCAAAGGGTGGTAGCATATTTGATATCACCCCTGTTTAAGAGGAATGGAGTTACAGGAATGAGAAGTATATAATTAGTAAATAATCCCTCTCAACAAGTGAGTTAAGTAGGACAGCCGTAAAGGGGGACAAAAAGAAGCTGGAGGCAACACAATCAGTGCATATCAGAAATGCATTTTTATTTTTATTTGAAAACAACTTAAATTTTTAGACAAATGATTTTAGTATATAAATTGGATTTTGTTTTTATACAGAATATAAAGATTTCCCTCATTGATCTTCCATGTGAAGGGTATTACAAGCCTGAAGGGAGATACTTTCTGCACACAAGTGTGTATCTCACACGTAGGGGACTGGAAACCAATGGTGTAGTGCATCTACACATAAATTAGGACAAGTGACATCACATATTAAAAAGGGGTAAGAGAAATATTCTAGTTAATCAGATTCAAGAAGCAAACAGGACACAAAAACTGTGCAGATAAGACCAAGTCAGTAACTTTAGTTAGGACACTGCAGATCATACTGGAGTAACAGGTTTGTGGGGTTACAGTGTGTACCACATTAAAACAGCAAGGAAGAGCGAGAAAGGCTGGAACAAGGGATTTTCACTAAAGCAAATTAACTTCTTGTCAACTGCCAAAACAAAACAAAACTGAGCATATGAATGTTAGTATACTGAAGGCATGTTATACCAGTTTCTGTGCAGCATGCTAAAAGTTAGATAGAACTTCTTCACTGGTGCATACGAATCATTAATAGTCACAGGAGGTTTTTGTTTTTTTTTTTTGCCCCTTCTCATCAAATTTCAGGCATGTCTTATTTTAGATGGAGTATAGCTTTTATCTATAATTTCATCCTGTAAAAACATGTGAAGACAACGTTCATTCTGTGCCAGAGGATGACCAGCGACCCTAGGAATAAAAATTACAAATTTAGTCCCAATACTTTATAAAAGTGGGGTCAGGAGTCACACACACATATTCTATAGTTAAAAAGCATGTATGATTTAGCAATAATAAGTGTTATTCTGGACTGCCCATTAGGCTATGCTCTATCAACTAATGGGAAATTTCCTTTGGTTCACAAGGGTCATTTAGAAAACATTTAATCACTGTATTTGCACTGCTTCTGGCACATGTACCCAAGAAACTTCTTTATATAGCAGTTTGTACATTCACAAAAAACCTAAATGAATTTTAATGTTAAAAGTGAAACGTCATTAATTCTAAGAACCCATTTTAAAGAAGGAAAAGATATAGGATCAAAATTAGAAATATACTGAATTTGAAAAAAAAAATACACTGAAGTTCAATAAAAGCCCAAAACACTAAGAAAGAGGCACAAGTGTGTCCAGGTTTTTCTTCTTTTTCCTTTTTTTGGCCTGCTTTAAAGGTTCCCATTGCAGACTAAACACAAGATCAAAATGGGTAACCAGACTTCTATTTCTCAATTCAAAAGTACCTCAGCTAACACTGCCTTCTCCAAAAGGAAAGCGTGTTCATAAAAGACAATGAAGGCTATGTGCTAAACTAAAAGTTAAAGGCTTTGTACAACTTTCCCTCCTGTTTACCACTCACAGATCTTCAAATTACTAAAAATTGAAGTTGTTGGTTAGTATGTAACCTCGTACAACTATATTCTTCAGCATTTGACTTCATTTGGTCAAATTTAAGTCCAATGCACAATTTATAGCAAGCCCCTTCCTGACATTAGCTCTGTTACTTTGGCTTTTAAAAATGGCTATATTTCAAATTAAGAATAAAATTAAAAGCTAGAAATTTTGGTTTAAGAGTTTCTAAAGTAAAAGATAAACAATTGAAAGTCTTCTTACATTTTGGAAAGAAACATTTTGCTGTGAAAATTTTGAATGTGCACCTTTACACAAGACATGCTGATAATACCTCCATTTGCAATCAAACAAAATGATTGCAAGCGTACCACAAGTTTTATTGTTCATGCTAGAACATACCTTAAATGAGAAAGAATCATAAGTAAAACTATTTTTTAAATGCTGCAATTTTAAATGTAATTTGCATAAATTAACCAAGAAAAACAAATACAAAACTTAGGTCAACACAAAGATACTCATTTTAATCACTCAAGTGTGTTAATATTTATCACATGATATTCAACTTGTTATATACTTTACTTTATTTAAATGATACAAAATGTTAGTTAGGAAATGGCCAAAAAAGAAAAGCAATACTACAGTTTAGCTTAATATCTAAATTTTGAGTATTTGCTTAAAGTTGTCTCAGAACACTATTCGCTCTTATACCTCTTGAGGTACAGAAAGTACTTACTTGTTTATAAACTGCTCCAGCCCTTGCTTCCTTTCTTCAATAAAATTATCATCAAATATTCCATCATCTCCTCTGAAAGGAAGCTGACGCAAAAATGCTTTTCCAGGGAGCGGGGGAACTACAACCTAAAAAAACATAGGAAAGTTCTTGAAGATGCTGACTGGGTTGTGAAAATTTATAGACCACAACATGAAGACAAAGTGTATGTTCACTGTGACAGCTATTCCACTGTTCAACTAGTTTAAATAAAAAAATCAGTAAAGAACACATTGAAAAAAAAACCACACTAAAAAACAGTCAATGTTTTGGAGGCAAGATAACCAAAGGTAGACAGAATAAATAGCCCATTAGATCAATGCTCCTTAATGGCATGGCCCATAGCTTAAGGTTTTCCTGAACTTATTGAAGCATAAGTATACAAAAAGAGCATTCAAGCAATGCTGAAATGAAACCTACGATGCCTCCAGTTTTGATGCCACTCAGGGAAGACCATGCTTTATTACAATGAAAAACTACAGAGATCAAAATCAACTTTCAATTAATTAAGAAATAAAATATTAACAACATTCTCTCCAGCATGGGCAGATAAGAATTCTGTGGTCTATTTCCTCCACCTCATACCATCTGCATACAGTCTTTCCTACTTGTGTTTGAAGTGATGATAAAAAAGTCAACAATTCTGTCACCATGCTTCCATTTTGTTTTTTTTTAATGTTTATTTGAGAGAGAGAGACAGCACACATGCAAGTAGGGGGAGGGACAGAGAGAAAGACAGGAGAGAGAGAGAGAATCCCAAGCAGGCTCCACCTCCTGAAGCATGAGATCATTACCTGAGCTGAAATCAAGAGTTGGATGCTTAACCGACTAAGCTGCTCAGGTGCCCCACACTTCCTTTTTCTATGTTAAGAAACATGTCAACATTCTCCCAAATCTACTACTCCATCTTTCCCCAAAGACCTGTCATTTCTTTCTTCCTACATAGCAATATCCTATTTTTCCCCTTCAAAGTCTAACTATCCTCTAGGGTCAACTTATACTGATCTCTTCTAGGAATTATCTAGAGCTCAAATATTTGAGTTAAATAGCACCTAGCTACTTACTTCACAGGTTAGTCAGGGTTTCTCGCCCATGGCACTATTAACATTTTGAGTCACATTATTCTTTGTAGAGGGGGGAGAGTAGGGGAAGGAGTTTCTTGGTGCACTGCAGAATGTTTAACAGCATCCCAGGCCTCTACCCACTAGACTGGGTAGCACCCAGTAGTGACAATAAAAACAGTCTCCAGACCCTGTCAAATGTCTCCTGGGGGATAAAACAGGCACTGGTGGAAAACCAACTTATCCTACTAATGCCTTCAAATCAAGGATCCTGTCTCAGGCTTCCTATGGTTATTTAAAGAAAAGTTGGGCACACAACACAACAGACACTCAAATATCTGTTAAATGACTAACCACTTAGCGGGATCCATATCTTACACCAAAACAGAGAAAAGGTGTAAGTGACAAATCAAACAAGAAGAAATATAAATAGTAAACAGAAGTAATTGTACATACCCTAAAAGAGGAAAAATTTTAAACCCCTGATGCAGTTTCTATCCTAAAACAATAACCCAGCTGGGTAAAAAAAGGGAAAGAGCAACACAACTTCATAAAGAATAGCAAAGAACAAAATGACAGCAAAAAAAGAAACACAAAACCAAATACCCAACATAAAATTCATGATTCTTTCCTAAATGTAGTCTTCTCTCCAGGACCAATGATTAACACATCTAGAGATTTGTCTCTGTAACTCTGCCTCAGTATTCTTGAATCTCTCTCCCTACATTAATATTTGTGAAGTAGAGTGTTAAAACCTGCAGAGACCTTACAACTGAGAAACACATCATGACCATTAACTGAGCTCCAGCAGAATGGCTTTTCTGAAGGACAGGGGAAAACATCTGTATCTATGAAACTACTATTAAAAAAAGAATCTAGAACCAATGCACTAAACAAATGACTACCATTAATTCAGGACATAATTCAGCATGAAATTTAAGATCAGTATGTATTATCTGCAGAGATATATTCTTCCTAACATAATATTCAAAACAGTCACTGAAATGGATGGTGAGGTTGTAGGTAACAGGATTTAATGATCTACAAAAATCTTGAGTGGCTTGCCCAGCTAAGATTCCAAAGATCCTCTTCAACATCAAATTAGTTTTGCTGAACAAGTCTGGAAAGATCTAGTTAGAATTTTTTTATTTTTTTTATTTTTTAATTTTTCATTAATAATTTATTTACTTTTTAAAATTATATCCAAGTCAGCATATGGTGCAACAATGATTTCAGGAGTAGATTCCTTAATGCCCCTTACCCATTTAGCCCAGCCCCCATCCCCTCCAGCAATGCTGTTTGTTCTCCATATTTAAGAGTCTCTTATGTTTTGTCCCCCTCCCTGTTTTTTATTATTTTTGTTTCCCTTCCCTTATGTTCGTTCTTAAAGTCCTCATATGAGTAAAGTCATATGATATTTGTCTTTCTCTAATTTCGCTTAGCACAATACCCTCTAGTTCCATCCATGTAGTTGCAAATGGCAAGATTTCATTCTTTTTGATTGCCGAGTAATACTCCATTGTATATATACCACTTCTTCTTTATCCATTCATCCATTGATGGACATTTGGGCTCTTCCCATACCTTGTCTACTGTCGGTAGTGCTGCTATAAACATTGGGGTGCATGTGCCCCTTCAAAACAGCATACCTGTATCCCTTGGATAAATACCTAGTAGTGCAATTGCTGGGTCATAGGGTAGTTCTATTTTTAATTTTTTGAGGAACCTCCATCCTGTTTTCCAGAGTGGCTGCACCAGTTTGCATTCCCACCAGCAGTGCAAAAGAGATCCTTTTTCTCCACATCCTCGCCAACATCTGTTGTTGCCTGAGTTGTTAATGTTAGCCATTCTGACAGGTGTGAGGTGGTATCTCATTGTGGTTTTGATTTGTATTTCCCTGATGATGAGTGATGTTGAGCATTTTTTCATGTGTCGGCCATCTGGATGTCTTCTTGGGAGAGGTGTCTATTCATGTCTTTTGCCCATTTCTTCACTGGATTATCTGTTTTTTGGGTGTTGAGTTTGATACGTTCTCTACAGATTTTGGATACTAACCCTTTATCTGATACTTCTCCCATTCCATCAGTTGCCTTTTAGTTTTGCTGATTATTTCCTTTGCTGTGCAGAAGCTTTTTATTTTGATGAGGTCCTAATAGTTCATTTTTGCTTTGGTCTCCCTTGCCTTCAGAGACGTGTTGAGTAAGAAGCTGTTGCTGCCAAGGTCAAAAAAGTTTTTGCCTGCTTTCTCCTTGAGGATTTTGATGGCTTCCTGTCTTACATTTAGGTCTTTCAACCATTTTGAGTTTATTTTTATGTATGGTGTGAGAAAGTGGTCCGGGTTCATTTTTCTGCATGTCACAGTCCAGTTTTCCCAAAACCATTTGCTGAAGAGACTGTCTTTATTCCATTGGATATTCTTTCCTGCTCTCTCAAAGATTAGTTGGCCATATATTTGTGGGTTCATTTCTGGGTTCTTTATTCTGTCCCATTGATTTGAGTGTCTGTTTTTGTGCCAGTGCCATATTGTCTTAATGATTACAGATTTGTAATACAGCTTGAAGTGTGATAGAATTCTTATACCAATCTAATCATCATTAATCCAAAGATACGTGTGTACACGTGGGGTTAGAAGTAGACAGGAAAATACTTGGCCAGCATAATATAGTGAAAGCATACTAAAATAAAAGCTAAAAAGATATCACTATAATGACCAGTAAACACAATAAATATCATCTACTTCCTAGCCTCATATAACAGATCTTATTTAATTAAAAATACTTATAAACAGGGGCTCCTGGGTGCCTCACTCAGTTAAGCATCCGACTTCGGCTTGGGCCATGGTCTCACAGTTCGTAAGTTTAAGCCCCGTGTTGAGCTCTGTGCTGACAGCTCAGAGCCTGGAGCCTGCTTTGGATTCTGTGTCTCCATCTCTCTCTGCTCCTCCCCCACTCACACTCTGTCTCCCTCTCTCAAAAATAAAAACTAAAAAAAAATTTAAAAATTAAAAAAAAAAGGTACTTAAAATAACTTGATTAATTGTTCTTAGCAATACTATAATAAAAATACAACTTTAGGGATTTAGGTTAAATCCCTCAGAGATTTAACTGGTCTATTGTTAAAACTGAAGTATTGTGCTTCAAAGGACAGTAATAAGTGGAAACAATTCATAGATAAAGAGATTTTGGCAAATCAACTATCTTGTAAGAGACTTTTAAGAGTTTTTTGTATATTCTAGGTACAACTCAATAATAAAGACAAAACACTCGATTAAATGGGCAAAGGATCTGAAAAAATATATATATAACTGATAATATGTAAATACAAATATAAATAAATAAATATATATATATCTGATAAATACATGGAAAGATGATCAACATCATCAGCCATTGGGAAAATGAAAATTCAAACCATAATGATATTCCAACTTCACACATACTAGGACAGCTATAATAAAGAAGACATAATAGTTATGTGTTGGATGGGGAGTACACGGGAACTCTCGTACACTGTTGGTGGGAATGTAAAATGGTGCAGCTGCTTTGGTAAACAGTCTGGGAGTTCCTCAAAATTAAAGAGAGTTGTCACAGGACCCAGTAAATCCACTTCTAGGTATATACTCAAGATAAATGAAAATATATGTCCAAACAAAAACCTGTAAACAAATGTTCACAGCAGCATTATCTATAATAGTCAAAAAGCAGAAACAACTGAATGTCTGCAAACTGATTAATAAATGTGTTATATCCACACAACAGAATATTATTATTGGGCAATGAAAAGAAGTGAGTTAAGAAAAAAAGAACTAGTGGGGCCCCTGGGTGGCTCAGTCGGTTGAGCGTCCGACTTCAGCTCAGGTCACTATCTCACAGTCTGTGAGTTCGAGCCCCGCATCGGGCTGTGTGCTGATGGCTCAGAGCCTGGAGCCTGCTTCGGATTCTGTGTCTCCCTCTCTCTCTGCCCCTCCCCTGCTCATGCTCTGTCTCTGTCTCAAAAATAAATAAAAACATTAAGAAAAAAATTTAAAAAGAAAGAAAAAAAGTAGTGTTTAATGTTGAAAACACACTCAGTGAAAGAAGCCAGACACAGAAGGCTAAATATTCTATGCTATTTATATGAAATGTCCAGAACAAGCAAATCCATAGAGAAAGTAGATTAATGGCTATATAGGGTTGGGTGAGGAGGGGCTGGGGGAGAAATTGGTAGCGACTACTAATAGCTATGGGATTTCTTTTATGGAGTAATTAAGATGTTCTAAAACTGACTAGTGATTGTTGCACAACTTTATGAATATATGAAGAACCACTGAATTTTACTCTTCAAAGTTTATTTTTATTTATTTATTTTGAGAGAGAGAATGTGTGTGTGAGCAGGGGGAGGCACAGAGAGAGAGGAGAGAGGAAATCCCAAGCAGGCTCCGTGCTGTCAGCACAGAGCCTGACTTAGGGCTCGATTTCACAAACAATGAGATCAAGACCTAAGCTGAAATCAAGAGTCAGATTCTTAACCAACTGAGCCACCCACGGGCCCCTGAATTTTACACTTTAAATGGGTGAATTGTATGGCATGTGAATTATATGTCAATAAAGCTGTTATTTTTTCAAAAAGTGCTATATACATTCACCAAATGTTTATTAAACACTCCAACATGCCATGTGCTATGTTAAGCAAAGCCCAAAGCCCATCAAGACACTTCTTCCCGTAAGTCAGAGAAAGACAAATACTGTATGATCTCACTTATAGGTGGAATCTAAAATAAATCAAACTCATAGCAACAGAGAGTAGCAGAGACTAGTGGTTGCCAGGGATTGGCAGGTGGGAGAAATGGTAACATGCTGGTCAAAAGGTACAAACTTCCAGTTATAGGATGAGTAAGTTCTGGGGATCTAAAGTAGAGCATGGGGAGTATAGTTAACAATAATGTATCATATATTTAAAAATTGCCAAGAGAAGCATATCTGAAATGTTCTTACCACCACCACCATGAAAAAAAAAGTAACTATGTGAGGTGATGGTATAGTAACTAAGCTTATTGAGTTCATCGTTTCACAATATATACATATAACAAATCATTATACTGTATGCCTTAAACTTACATAATGTTATCTGTCAATTATATCCTAATTTTATTATTTAAAAAAAAATTTTTTTTTAGTGTTTACTTTTGAGAGAGAGAGAGAGAGAGGGTGTGAGCAGGGGAGGGGCAGAGAGAGAGAGAGACACAGAATCCAAACCAGGCTCCAAGCTCCGAGCTGTCAGCACAGAGCCCAGCGTGGGGCTTGAATTCATGAACTGTGATGTGAGACCATGACCTGAGCTCAAGTCAGATGCTTAACCGACTGAGCCACCAGGCACCTCAATTATATCTCAATTTTAAAGCTGGGGAAAAAGGACACTTCTTCCCTATGGTCATAAAACATTTCTTCTTTGTTACCCACAACTTTTCTAACTTGGTTTGTACATTTAGACCTTAAAACCATGTAATTTATACACAGTTATAAATTTTTATTCCTAGACAGCCAAATGTTTCAACTCCATTTACTGAATATAAATTCTTTTCCCTACTGAATGACAATGTTATTTTTGTTCTGAACTAAATTTCTAATAAACACGCAAGTCAGCTGCTAAGATCTATACATTCATTCTAAGTTCTACAACATTCAGCTAATCTATTTGCCTATTCCTAAAGCAATAGCAAACTATTTTAATTACTATAGCTTAAGATAAACTCTGATGTCTGCATATGCTTATTAGTACATGCTGAAAATAATTTCTGACTCTTCTTGAGCTTTCTTGGATTATAAAGCTCAGATATAAATCTGCAAGTTCATTAAAAAAAACATTAAGATTTCTGTTAGAATTTTATGAATTCATAAGTAAGTTAGGAGGTAATGCTTTACTTTGATCAGGTTTACTGCTAAAATGTCACCTCTAAGTGAGGGCTTCCTTTGACTACTCTATAAAAGAGTACTCTCCTCGAATTCCTTGCTTCCTATAGTTTTTGGTTTTTTTAGAACATATTCCTATCAGACATACTATATATCTTACTATTTTTTCTGCTTTCCCTTCACCACAACCCCAACTTTCCCAATTGAATGTAAACATCATAGAAGTGGGAACTTAATTTATTCACAGCTCTATCTATAACTCATAGAACATAAAGAATTAGCTCTCAAATGTTTACAGAGTAAATGTTTACAGAGTAAAAATAAAACAAGTTTAAAAAAAGTGAATATTCCATGGAAATGCAAGCTGGTGCAGCCACTCTGGAAAACAGGATGGAGGTTCCTCAAGAAACTAAAAATAGAACTACCCTACAACCCAGCAATTGCACTACTAGGCATTTATCCAAGGGATACAGGTGTGCTGTTTCGAAGGGACACACGCACCCCCATGTTTATAGCAGCACTATCAACAATAGCCAAAGTATGGAAAGAGCCCAAATGTCCATCAATGGATGAATGGATAAAGAAGATGTGGTATGTGTGTGTGTGTATGTATGTGTGTATATATATATATATATATATATATATACACACATACATACACACACAATGGAGTATTACTTGGCAATCAAAAAGAATGAAATCTTGCCATTTGCAACTTACGTGGATGGAACGGGAGGGTATTATGCTAAGTGAAATTAGAGAAAGACAAAAATCATATGACTTCACTCATATGAGGACTTTAAGATACAAAACAGATGAACATAAGGAAAGGGAAACAAAAATAATATAAAAACAGGGAGGGGGACAAAACAGAAGAGACTCATAAATATGGAGAACAAACTGAGGGTTATGGGAGGAGGGATGGGCAAAATGGGTAAGGGGCACTAAGGAATCTACTCCTGAAATCATTGTTGCACTATATGCTAATTTGGATGTAAAGTTAAAAAAATAAAAAATAAAACAAGTTAAAAAAAAAGTGAATATTCCAAAACAAGAATGTAGTATTTCTAAGTTTTGAAATTTTCTTTACATGGTCTTACATTTCTTTTTTACTCATAAACATTTTATACTTTGATAGGTCTTTTTTTAAAAAAAATTTATTTATTTTGAAAGAGAGAGAGCAAGAATGAGCAGGGGAGATGGAGAGAGAGAATTCCAAGCAGGCTCCGCACTGTCAGCGCAGAGCCCCCCCATGCAGGGCTCAAAGCCATGAATTGTGAGATCATGACCTGAGCCAAAATTAAGAGTCAGACAACCGACCGAGCCACCCAGGAGCCCCTATACTTTGATAGTCTGTTGAGTAAAGTTGTTTTTCCTTTAAATTTTGATGGAATGCTATGAATTGTGTATATTGCTCTCTATCCAGCCACAGGTCTGATTAAGGAAGTTTTTCTTCCGCTTCAACTTATCACACTTGAGAAACGAGTAGAAGCGACCCTACTTCAGGGCTCCTACCATATCAACTTGTTTCCTATTACACTCTAGTCACAAAGTAACTTTTCATCATTCTGAGCACACCATGCCCTTCCAGAACTCTATGTTGTTGATGTTCTTCTGACATAGGGCTGAAATAAGGAACTAGTAGGAGACCTTGCCTTGCTGATTTTTTTTGCAGCCAAAGTCACCAAATTTTCTTTTAAGAGGAGATGATTCTTACCAAGGTATATATAACAGTTTTAAAATTGCATGTAGTTGGGCGCCTGAGTGGCTCAGTCAGTTAAGCATCTGACTCTTGATTTCAGTTCAGGTCATGATTTGACAGTTCATAAGTCTGAGCCCTGCATCGGTGACAGTGCAGAGCCTGTTTAGGATTCTCTCTCTTTCTCTCTCTCTCTCTCTCTCCCTCCCTCTCTTTCTGTCCCTCCCCTGCTCTCTCTCAAAATAAATAAATAAACTTGAAAAAAAACCGCATGTAGCAACCTATGAGACCATGACCGTCATTTAAAAAGCTAATCAGGACATATCACAGAGTAAGGTAAGTACTGGTTTTTGAAAATTTTTGTTATATGTACATGTGTATGATGAAATAAAATATTTATTATGAGTCAGTAAAAAAACCCTGGAAATCCACTGATACATGAGATGTATTAAGGAAGACAAACTTGGCAAGGAGTGTGTGGGAGGGCAAGACTGAATAGGAAGAGGAGGGAAAGGAAGGAAGTAATAGCAAAAAACTTCTAAGAAGTGTTACTCAAGTATGACTTAGTAAAGACCTCAACTGGGCCTTTAAGTAAACAAGAAAGAGTTCTGAGCAAAAATTAGACTTCCTCCATCTCCTGTAAGATAAAATCAAACTCCTTGAAATGAAGAAATCATATATGCTTTTACCTCCTTCATTCTAGGTAAGTTTTCTGAAAGGTCCTTAAACATTAAAAGTCAGAGTGTTTTGCTTTAAAGTCCTATTACAAATAATTCTTACCTTGCTCTCTCTTTCTAATTCACTTCGCAGCCACTCAAAGTCACTGTATCTTCTTCTAACAGTAGATTCCTTCAGCTTGAAAATAGGCAGATTTGTCTGAAAATAAAAAAAAAAAATCATTCCTAAGTTGAAGCATGGGACAGGGACTTCAAAATAAGGAGGCTGGGGGATCTGTTTGTCAAATTGATAATGTGGCAAGCCTGGTTATCTTAAGATAAGAAAATCATGAAGTTATCAAGATGACATTTTTACCTCTAACAAAATAAAACTTCACCAAATGTTAAAAAAGTGTATCATTTACACTACAGTACAATTTATTTATTTTTAATTTTTAGAGAGAGGGAAAGAGAATCTCAAGCAGGTTCCAAGCACTCAACACGGAGCCCGATATGGGGCTTGATCCCACGACCCTGGAATCATGACTTGAGCTGAAATCAAGAGTGGGACACTCAAACCAACTAATCCACCCAGGCACCCCTAGAGTACAACCTTTAAAATGCATGTCTGTACATATGCTTTAGGATATCATTCTGCCTGAGGTCAGCTACATAAATATAGTCCATTTTTTTTTCTATTTCAGTGAGCTGTACAAATGTCAACTGAACAGGAGTGAGAATAAAGCTAGCTCCGACTGCTGTGAGCTGGTTTAGATAGTACCTTACTATACAATGCTCACAGGGGAAAGAGACCTTAACTACTTTGAAATGGAATAAAAAATATTTTGTTATTATGACTAGATTAGATGCTTCACGATAAAAGAAATAAAGGATTATTCTTTATTATATATAATTATATATATAAATTTACATATATATAAATACATACATATAGATACACATACACACACACACACACACACACACACACACATATATATATATATGAAAATTTACATCCCAGTTAGCATATAGTGCAATAATGATTTCAGGAGTAGAATCCAGTGATTCATCCCCTACATGTAACACCCAGTTATCATCCCAACAAGTATCCTCCTTAATACTCCTTGCCCATTTAGCCCATCCCTCCACCCATAATCCCTCCAGCAACCTTCTGTTTGTTCTCTATATTTAAGAGTCTCTTATGTTTTATCCCCCTCCCTGTTTTTACATTATTTTTGCTTCCCTTCCCTTATGTTCGTCTGTTTTGTATCTTAAATTCTACATGAGTGAAGTCATATATTTGTCTTTCTCTAATTTCACTTAACATAATACACTCTAGTTCCATCCATGTTATTGCAAATGGCAAGACTAATTTTTTTTTTTTAATGTTTATTTCTGATAAAGAGACAGAATCTGAAGCAGGCTCCAGGTTCCAAGTTGTCAGTGCAGAGCCCAATGTGGGGCCCAAACCCATGAACCGTGAGATCCTGACATGAACTGAAGTTGGATGCTTAACCAACTGAGCTACCAGGTGCCTCAAGACGTCATTCTTTTTGATGGCCGAGTAATACTCCATTGTGTTTATATATACCACACCTTCTTTATCTATTCATCTGTTGATGGGTATTTGGGCTCTTTCCATACATTGGCCGTTATCGATAGCACTGATATAAACATTGGGGTGCAGGTGCCCCTTCAAAACAACATACCTGTATCCTTTGGATAAATACCTAGTAGTGCAATTGCTGGGTCATAGGGTAGTTCTGATTTTTTGAGGAACCTCCATACTGTTTTCCAGAGTGAATGCACCAGTTTGCATTCCCACCAACAGTGCAAAAATGTTCCTCTTTTTCCACATCTTCGCCAATATCTGTTGTTGCCTGAGTTGTTAATGTTAGCCATTCTGTCAGGTGTAAGGTGGTATCTCATTGTGGTTTTCATTTGTATTTCCCTGATGACGAATGATGTTGACCATTTTTTTCATGTGTCTGTTAGCCATCTGGATGTCTTCTTTGGGAAAGTGTCTATTCATGTCTTCTGCCCATTTTTCACTGGATTGGATTTTGGGTTTGAGTTTGATAAGTTTTTTTTTTTTTTTTACAGATTTTGGATACTAACCCTTAATGTGATATGTCATTTGCAAATATTTTCTCCCATTCTGTAGGTTGCCTTTTAGTTTTGCTGATTGTTTCCTTTGCCATGCAGAAGTTTGTATCTTGACGAGGTCCCAACAGTTCATTTTTGCTTTGTTTCCCTTGCCTCTGGAGACATGTTGAGTAAGAAGTTGCTGTGGCTGAGGTCAGAGGTATTTGCCTGCTTTCTCCTCCAGGATTTTGATGACTTCCTGTCTTACGTTTAAGTCTTTCATCCATTTTGAATTTATTTTTGTGTATGCTGTAAGAAAGTGGTCCAGATTCAGTCTTCTGCATGCCGCTGTTCACTTTCCCCAACACCATTTGCTAAAGAGACTCTTTATTCCATTGGATATTCTTTCCTGCTTTGTCAAAAATTCATTGGCCATATGTTTGCGGGTCCATTTCTGGGTTCTCTATTCTGTCCCACTGATCTAAGGGTCTGTTTTTGTGCAAGTACCATAATGTCTTGAGGATCGCAGTTTTGTAATACAGCTTCAAGTCCAGAATTATGAAGCCTCCAGCTTTGGTTTTCTTTCTCGGGATTGCTTTGATTATTTGAGGTCTTTTCTGGTTCCATACAAATTTTAGGATTGTTTGTTCCAGCTCTGTGAAGAATGCTGGTGTTATTTTGATAGGGATTGTACTGAATATGTAGATTGCTTTGGGTAGCACTGACACTTGAACAGTATTTGTTCCTCCAGTCCATGAACATGAAATATTTTTCCATTTTTTTATGTCTTCAATTTTTTCATAAGCTTTCTGTAGCTTCCAGTGTATAGATTTTTCACCTCTTTGATTAGGCTTATTCCTAGGTATTTTATGATTTTTGGTGCAACTGTAAATGGGATCGATTCCTTGATCTCTCTTTCTGCTGCTTCATTATTGGCATATAGAAATGCAACTGATTTCTGTGCACTGATTTTATATCCTGTGACTTTGCTAAATTCATGGATCAGTTCTAGCAGTTTTTGGTGAAATCTTTTGGGTTTTCCATAGAGTATCATGTCATCAACAAAGAGTGAAAGTTTGACACCCTCCTTGCCGACATGGATGACTTTTATTTCTGTTATCTGATTGCTGAGGCTGGACTTCCAGTACTATGTTGAGTAACAGTGGTGAAGAATGGACATCTCTGCCCCGTTCCTGATCTTAGGGGGAAAGCTCTCAGTTTTTCCCCGTTGAGGATGACATTAACAGTGGGTCTTTTGTATATGGCTTTTATGGTCTTGAGGTATGATCCTTCTATCCCTACTTTCTTTAGGGCTTTTATCAAGAAAGGATTCTGTATTTTGTCAAATGCTTTCTCTACATTTATTGAGAGGATCATGTGGTTCTTGTCCTTTGTTAATTTTTTTAATGTTTTTTTATTTTTGAGAGACAGAGACAGAGCGCAAGCAGGGGAGGGGCAGAGAGAGAGAGAGAGAGAGAGAGAGACAGACAGACAGACAGACACAGAATCCAAACCAGGCTCCAGGTTCTGAGCTGTCAGCACAGAGCCCAATGCAGGGCTCAAAATCGTGAGCAGTGAGATCATGCATGACCTGAGCTGAAGTCGGACACTTAACTGACTGAGAAACCAGACACCCCACTGTCTTTTCTTTTATTAATGTGATGTATCACATTGATTGATTTGTCGATATTGAACCAGCCCTGCATCCCAGGCACAAATCCCACTTGATCATGGTAAATAATTCTTTTAATGTATTGTTGGATCTGGTTGGCTAGTATCTTGTGAATTTTTGCATCCATGTTCATCAGGGAAGTTGGTCTATAGTTCTCCTTTTCAGTGGGGTCTTTGGTTTTGGAATCAAGGTAATGCTGGCCCCACAGAACGAGACTGGAAGTTTTCCTTCTATTTCTATTTTTTGGAACAGCTTCAATAGAATAGGTGTCAACTCTTCTTTAAATGTTTGGTAGAATTCCCCTGGAAAGCTATCTGGCCCTGGACTCTTGTGTTTTGGGAGATTTTTGATTACTAATTCGATTTCTTTACTGGTTATAGGTCTGTTCAAGTTTTCTATTTCTTCCTGTTTCAGTGTGGGTAGTTTATATGTTTCTAGGAATTTGTCCATTTCTTCCAGATTGCCCAATTTATTGTCTTATAACTGCTCATAATATTCCCTTATTATTGTTTGTATTTCTGCAGTGTTAGTTGTGATCTCTAATAAAAGATTATTCTTAATGGTCTTCAAAAAGAATGCCAGAAACTAGTAGGGAAAGAGTGCAATGTCTGCACTCTTACTACTAGTGTGAAATTATGAGTTACATACATTAGATCAGGTTCATAGATGCACAGCTTTACAGGCTGACAGCAAGTTTAAGAATTGAAAATATAATACCCAGTACTTTGCGGTTATATTGGAATGGACACTGTTCTTTACAAGATAGCAAGGACCACTTATGACAACCTCTAAAAACTTAAAGTAACAAGAAAGATTTCTATTATCTTATACTGATCCTATAAAAAGAGAAAATATACTACCAAACCCAATTTAGAATGGCTTATGATTAAGGACTATTAGCAGAAGCAGTATGTCACTATGACTTTATTATCAAGAATAGAACTTAAAATGCATATAATATCACAAAGTTTATAAGGGACAAAATGATCTAAAACAATTAATGCCATACCATACTGAATATGCTATTTAAGACTATACACTCTTAGGGGGCACCTGGTTGACTCAGTTGGTTAAGCATCTGACTTTGGTTCAGGTCATGAACTCACAGTTTGTGGGTTCAAGCCCCGCTCCAGGATCCCTGCTGGCAGTGTGGAGCCTGTTTGGGATTCTCTCTCTCTGCCCCTCCCCCACTTGTGCTTTCTGTGCTTTCTCTGTCTCAAAATAAATTAAAAAAAAAAAACAAACCTATACACTCTTAGATTACATTTTGTCTTTAATTCAGTCTCTGCACTTATAGAACAGCAAAATGTTTTACAGTTGAAAAGAATAAAGTGTCACCAGAAGAAATACATTGTATATAGGGACATCATCCATTATGTAAAACTCACTCTTAAAAGAAAATTTCAATCATCTGTTAAGCTTAATGCCACTGATAAGTTCTTGTCATTCAGCAAAAGAAAAGCTTTTTATTCAGGACCTTAAACCCATTTTGTAGTAGTCTCAATTTTTTCCAAAGTGTATTAGCTTCTCTATGTTGTATACCTTATAGCTTGGAATCCTCTACAGATGCTATTGGGCAGAACACTGGATAGGTTTCAAGCATGAAACCAAATCTCACAGGAGGTTTAAAAGCACTTGAATTTTCTTTCCCAGGTAACCACAACATTTGTTCATTGTATTAATGACTAAGAGCAAAATTGCACCTAACAAGACTCTTATTATACTAAAAGTCAAGCTTATATTTAGAGATGCTGGCTTGCTATACAGAAGGGTATTCTCATTCCCCACAGGGAATAAAATTAGGTCCCCTGGGGAGCAGAATGATAATTCCCAGAAAGAAAGCACTGGATTATTTCTCTCTAATTTCACCCATTGGCTTTTTAACCAAGCTCACCCTTCCGCATTAAAATATTAAGTCTTTGTAAGTGTCTACAGATAGAAAGGCTTTTATAGAATTGAGTGTTTTCTGCAGGTGAGATTTTACATTTTGAATTCCCTCCTCTCAAATTACTTTACAAAAGGGATTAGCTGCTCTCTTTATTCAATATGTTAAGATCAAGCTTGTGAAAGAGTTCCCTAAGAATTTTCATACTTCTGGGTACGGAAGTCCATAAAGTTAATCTCTGAAACAACATATCAAGCTTACAGGTACAATGTTGAGGGAAGAGTGCCAATTCAGCTCATTTTACCTTCCATTTTCCCTTTTGAACTTTTGACACAATCATGACTATATCTGATTCACTTTAATAGAAGAGGAGTGGGAGAATGGAGAAAAAGTCCATTCCTTTCTATGATTAGCTAATAGTTTGATAGATTATGTATTTTAAAATTCTTTTATTTAGTTTCCTCAGCTGGGTAGGATTTCTCTTTATATGAGAACTGCTTTAGAGTTTTGATCAAGTCACATTATGCAATTTGTTTTTTTTGTAAGGGAATTTTAATTTTAAATTTAATTTTTTATTTTGAGAGAGTGAGAGCGCACACAGTGGGCAGGGAAGAGGGGCTGAGGGAGAAAGAGAATTTTAAGCAGGCTCCATGCTAGGTGTGGAGCCCAACGTGGGGCTCGATCCCATGACTCTGGGATCATGAGCCAAACTGAAATCAAGAGTCGGACACCCAACTGAGCCACCCAGGCTCCCTGCATCATGTAATTCTTAATATTTACACATTACATTTGGAGAGGCAAGTTTGCTTGTTAACTTCCTCTTGATCAACACTGTTTTTCAACTCAATTTGATCAAAATAAAAATGAAAAAGTGAGGTGTTTTCTTTAAGCCACTGTTAATTACAAACACTTCATGGGTCACTTTCAACTTATTTAACACTCATAAAATGTTCCAGTTTGGTGTTTTAAACAGGGAAGGGTTAGGATGATTACTTTTTTTCCTACAGGTTTAGGAAGATTCAAGCTATAATTACAGTTTGGGAACATCTGTAATAGGGCTAGTGCTAGGTAAGGTGGGGAATATAAAGATGACTGAGATGGAGCCCCAGCCCTTATGAAGCTTATACTATAATAGGGAGGTTAAAAAGTTTAAATCTACGTGGTTAAAAATAACATACACCATAAACAAAAACAAAGCGGAAAGACCAAGAACAAACTGTAAGAAATATCTGCAACATAAAACAAAAGGATAGCTTTATTAAAATGTAAAGAACTTAGAGACAGTGAAGGATAAAGATGAATAAAACCGGCAGAACACAGAAAGACTCATGGCAATAATGTTCAACTTCACTTATGCAAGAAATGCTAGTTAAAACAGTAAGATCCCATTTTCACTCATCAGACAGCCAGGTATTACATTTTAATACCTAGTGGAGGTATGGGGAGAGACAGAGACACTTGAAAAATCTGCTGATGGAAGTAAAAACTGTACAATCTTTAAGAAAGGCATTTTGGTGACATCTATCACTTTTTTTTTTTAACGTTTATTTATTTTTGAGACAGAGCATGAACAGGGGAGGGGCAGAGAGAGAGGGAGACGCAGAATCCGAAGCAGGCTCCAGGCTCTGAGCTGTCAGCACAGAGCCCGAAGTGGGGCTCGAACTCACAGAAGGCGAGATCATGACCTGAACCGAAGTCGGACGCTTAACCGAAGTCGGATGCTTAACCGACTGAGCCACCCAGGTGCCCCATCTATCACTCTTTTAAATGCATATATGTTTTAAGCCAACAATCCCACTAGGAATTAATCCTACAAATATTTCCACATATACAAAAAGATATTGGCATATAGAAATTTACTTAAGCATGTTCATGTAACGGTAAAACAAAACCTAGTAAAACTGTTACAAACATAAAATGAAATATTATACAGCTTTTACAAACTACAATTTAGCCAGACTGATTGGAAAGCCTGCCTGAGACATATGAAGTATAAGTTTCAGAACAGGGGAGACTGGCTGGCTCGGTCAGTAGAGTATACGACTGTTTTTTTTTTGTTTTTTTTTTTGAGCATGCGACTCTGGATCTCAGTGTTGGGAGTTCAACCCCCATGTTGGGGGCAGAGATTACATAAAAAAATAAAATCTTATAAAAGAACTTTTAGAACAGTATATACAGTATGATACCATTTTTATTATAATGGCATTGTTATATATAATATAATATATATTAAATATGTAAAGTGTATATATATACTATATAATAATATTATAATAATATTCCTATAATAATAAAGGAATTGACAATTGATTTGGCCAGTTTTCTTTTAACACACGGAGTAAGCCATACTATAGGAAGACCGTGGAGAATGGTGAAAACAGTGTGAACTACATGCAGAGTAGTCTAAAGTGCACAGATCATGGGAAAACTGAAAAGGTTAAACTGTACCCTGAGTATCTGGTGGAAGTATATATCTGTTAGAACCAGGAGTTAATAAACATCTCCCAACAGGAAAATAACTCTGACACAGAAAAATAGGACAGAGAAGTTACCACAAAAGTTGAAGCCACAGAACTGGACAGATTAGCTACATGTTGTGCATGAGGCAGCATGAAGAAAAGCTGGTTCTCTCATCACAAGAAAATTTTTAACTATGTATGGTGAGAGATGACAACTAGGCTTCCTATGATCACTTCACAGTATACATAAATATGGAATCATTATGCTGTACACCTGAAACTAATATAATACATCAACTGTACCTTAAAAATAAAAAAATAGTTGGTTCTAGCTATTTCTAGGGTTTATCTGCTTGTAGAATATGGACAAAAGCCAAACTACTGAGGCAAATTATAGCAAAAGTTCCTTATAAGTTTTACTTTGGATTTCATTTAAAATGCTTTAGACTTACCCCGAGAGAAATAAAGTGAATTCTGAAATTAAATGTAAATTAGACTTAAATATGGTTAACTTACTTAAGATGACTAAAACTTCTGAATCTTTTAAAAGGCAACATTTAGTATTCTGTAACCCTGACATTCATATTTTCTCCCTAATTTTAGAAGGTGATCTAAACTCACACTGAGCATAAACTAGAAGCCACTATTTACTGCCTAGCTGTTACTTTACCTAATAAGTAAAAGTGTCAAACTCAGCCATTTGTATAAAATAACAGTATTTTATTAGTAGGAACGGTGACCAGAGACAGGCAAGATTGAGAGAAGTAAAACTTAAGTCCACTATCAGGCAAGAACAATAAACTAAGCCATAGTCTTCATCTATTTGGGAAGTATGTATCATTAGTAAGAACTGAAGGCAAGTTTGAATAGGCCTGGTTTTCTCAATTACATTCATGGAATTATGAAAGCTGAACAAATCAGGTGTCACTATACATCTGAAGGAAAGACACAGACTCCTACGAACATTTCCATCAACTATTCCCATAGGATCTATATAAGAAACACAATGTTAACAATAGCTATGCTATGTCAGGGCTATGGCCCAAACTAACATTTAAAAGGCAAAGAATTACATTTATTTGCCTCTCAAAAAGGTAAGTAGGTTGGTGCCTGGAATTCACTAAGTCTATAAAAACTATTTTATTCACCATTCCAAAATATGCCTTTTTAATCATTATAACCCAAATACTAGTAAATTTGTCACCACTACTTAATAACATTTCTTTGGAAAACTATAAAATAAATTACCTATATTATCAAGGGAGGCAAAAGCTGAGACTACAAGAAATGTTCACATCTGGCACTGAAAGGAACTTTAAAATACACATCTAAAAATGGGACACAATGTTAAAAAGAGAAAAAAAAACCCAAAATTTCTACTCTATATCCTACTACTACTACCAAAATCAAAGACATCAGTGATTCTTCAACCCAGTTATGCTTCAGAACTACGTAGGCAGCTTAAAACAATTTCTTTAAAAAAAAATTTTTTTTTAAATGTTTATTCATTTTTGAGAGAAAGAGAGACACAGACCATGAGCAGGAGAGGAGCAGAGAGAGGGGGAGACGCAGAATCTGAAGCAGGCTCCAGGCACTAAGCTGTCAGCACAGAGCCTGACACGGGGCTCAAACTCATGAACTGTGAGATCATGACCTGAGCTGAAGTCAGATGCTTAACCAACTGACCCACCCAGGTGCCCAGCTTAAAACAATTTCTTAAATGGAAATATAACACGAGTAGAGAAAAGTGAACAAATAACACTGAGGTATACATATAGCTCAATACGTTCTCAAATGGTAGTAATCTGGGTAGTCTCTAAAAACCAAACCAAACAACCAGTCTTGAGGATTACCTCAGAGCCATTATATCAGTTTCTAGGGGAAAGAGGCCTTTAGAAAAGTTCCCCAGATGATTAATACACAAGCTTAGAAACTATTACTATAACACGTCTGACTGGTTCAAAAGATCATACAACAGGGGCGCCTGGGTGGCGCAGTCGGTTAAGCGTCCGACTTCAGCCAGGTCACGATCTCGCGGTCCGTGAGTTCGAGCCCCGCGTCAGGCTCTGGGCTGATGGCTCGGAGCCTGGAGCCTGTTTCCGATTCTGTGTCTCCCTCTCTCTCTGCCCCTCCCCCGTTCATGCTCTGTCTCTCTCTGTCCCAAAAATAAATAAAAAACGTTGAAAAAAAAAATTTTTTAAAAAAAAGATCATACAACAAGCAGCTACACAGTGCTGAGATGGAATTTACAGCTGTAAATGTCCACATTAAAAAAGACAAGGGGGGCCTGGGTGGCTCAGTTGGTTGGGTGACCAACTTTGGCTCAGAGCATGATCTCGCAGTTTGGGTTCAAGCCCCGCGTCAGCTCTGTGCTGACAGCTCAGAGCCTGGAGCCTGTTTCAGATTCTGTGTCTCCCTCTCTCTGACCCTCCCCCGTTCATGCTCTCTCTCTCTCTCTCTCAAAAATAAACCTTAAAAAATAAAATAAAATAAAAAATATGAAATATCTCAAATGAATAAACTTCTACCTTAGGTAACTAGAAGAACAAACTAAACAAAAAACAAGGAAGGAAATAATAAAGATCAGAGTGGAAACAAATGAAATACAGAACAGAAAAAGGGAAAATATAAAAGAAAAGCATTCAATGCTTCAAATAAATGACATTTTAGTGAAATTTAAGATTATTTTTAATACCTTGTTTTATAAAACTTTTGACAGGCAGTCATACTATTCCTTCTATAGTCAAAGAAAATTAAAGTCAGTAACCCTATTCTTTGTCATTCTTACCTTCAAATCTCAGAGATTCATTCATTCAATATGAAAGCATACACTTTATAATATTCTACATTACAACAGTGGTTAAGAGCTCAGGCTCTGTCTAGGTTCAAATTCCAGCACTATCATTTAGCTGTATGACTTGGGCAAGTTAACCTGTTTTTCAATTTGCTCACCTATATAAACTGGGGGTAATAATGTGAAAGTATATCAAAATAGATGGTTTAGAAGTTAAACTAGCCCAGATAATTTCTTTTTTACTACTTGGGAAACCATACAAAGGATAAATATTTTAGGGGGAAAAAAAAAGAATCAAGTTCTGTCTTGTTATCTCTTTAGTCTTTCAACTTAGAACAGCCTTCCTGACTTTTTTGTCACTCAAGACATTGACAATTTTACACAGTGCAGGCCAGATATTTGAGATACTTTATACATTTGAGTTTGTTTCCTCATGACCAGCTTCATGTCCTGCATTTCTGGCAGCAATGTTCCTAACGGCAGGAATGTTGAAGCTTTCTCAGTGCATCATCACATCAGAAGGGACATGATGTCAGTTTGTCCTATTGGCTCACTTGATTAAGGTTAAGTCAGCCAGATTTCTCCAATGTAAAGTTACCTTTTTTCCTTTTTATACTAAGTTTTTTCTTATTTTTGCACTTGGTCCTCATAATAAAATTTAGTGCCATTTGGAATTTATCCACCTAAACTTAAACTTACAGAACCGTCAGAGCACAAAATGCATTCTGCTTCTTGGAGAAATTTACACTTTCAGGTGAAGTTATCTGCCTGACTTTAACGATGAGGAGGCTGGCTTACTGCATGAAAGTCCTACTTTCTGCCAAATATAGTGTCAACATACAGATCTGTAAGTATATTATGTTCACAATTTGATTTAGTAAATAGATTAAGAAGAGGATTTACAGTCTAAACGAAGCCATGGATATCTGTACTTGTTTTAGGAGAAATTCAGGGCAATTCTCAAGCTTCTGTATATCTTGCCTTTTCATTTGCAAGGGAATATATTTTGCAGAGCACATGAAAAGGTGATGGGCTAATTAGATACCTGGGATATTTAGAAAACTTGAAAAGAATGAGAGTAAAGGCTTAAAGAAAACTATTCAGTATTATTTAGTTGGTTTTTATTTGTTCTAATAATATACTAGAAACAAAACTCCAAAAGGATGAAACGTCATGAGATGTCTGTATTCCTGGACTCTAAAACTGCTATTTAGTGGTGAGCATAGGACAACCTGTAGACATTTTAAATCACTGGGCTGTACACCCAAAACTAATATAACACTGTGTCAACTATACACAAATATAAACAGTTAAAAACCCTGCCATTTGTATAAAAGAGAAACCAGCCATTTCCCAGAAGATAGTACTAATCACACAGAGTAAAATCATCAGGAATCCAAACAGACATTATATACTGAAGAACAGATTTTTGAAACCACAGTATAGAGCTCTGAAATAAGTGCTCCCTTCACATGTAAGCAGAGGAAACAGTCACACTGGTCTCCAAAAAGCTGGGTCTTACACATTTACATAGGCTGACCTATTAAAGTCAGCAGCTCTTAGATATCCTATATGTAACCTGATTATCACTGGTAGCCAAACAGAAAACCAAGCCTCAAAATGTGATCACCTGAATATAGCTTAACAATAGATATTAGAAAAATGTTTACTAGGTGTTTCTAGTATTTCTTCAGATAGTGTCATGTGTACATTTGAAAAAAAGAGACTGGCAACAACATCAAAAGTATACTCAATAGACCATACTCTATTAAACAATCCTAAGAGATGTAAATGGATGCCTCACTTGAGTTCTCATTAAACGGCTGCATTTCTCCAAATATCTACATCTAGAGATAAAGGATAAGCTGAGAAGTGCTTAAGCTATTACCTCGCCCTTCAGTACTTTTGATACTTGTTTTACCCAATCTGGAACAGCATGAATAACTGGAGATATGGTTTATAACCTAGATGAACTCTAAATATGGCTGGGGAGAAGTCATTTAAGTGAAGAATAAGCTTTTAGTCCAGAGAACCTTTGAAATGTAGATTGTCACTAAGCCAAGGTATTTAGTTTAGTTTCTTTCTTTAAAAAAAAAAAAAATTAAGGACATGGCCTTATAGTGATACAATTTCCCATTATTTTAAAAGCAGTATCCTTTTTTAAAAAAACTGAAGTATAGTTGACATACAATATGATATTAGTTTCAGGTGCACAACACGAAAGAAGTATCCTTTATGGCATAATTTCCAAAACAGTAGAGAAGAAATTATCTAGACTGTTTTAATGCATAAATCAAGTAATTCCATATACTTTTCCTACTTCGTCCATAGTCTTCATTTGTGAATCGGCAACAAGACTCATTTTATGAGCTCATGCAAGGTTTCCAATGAGCAACCTTTAAGGAAACCGAGCAGTAATAATTCTACTGTAAAGAAAAATGTTTGTAATAGTTTATGAACATTTACATAAGCTTATATAGGTTTCTCCTGAAAGAAAACTGCCTATTAATAGCTTACGAGCTTTTTTGAACAATTTTAAAAGTGCAAAATTATTTTCTGTATTTTCCCAACATGCCTCATGGTTAGAACTGTCCCGCCCACTCCACACAACCCACACACACACATCCCCAGTGCTACCACCTACAGAATTTCATTCAAATTAGTTTGAGGTGGAACCTAAACATCAGTATTTTTAGGTAATTCTAAGGTGCAGCCAGGGTCGAGAATCACTGCTCTAGAACCAATGTCCTATACCTACTAACTGTGAAACAGGGTAGGGGAGCTAAGGAATCTGTAAGACCACCGAGTGAGTTTAGTTTAGCCAGGACAGTTATGGGCAACAATATTTTACCTCCTCAAGGACAGTGATTTGGAACTAATCCTTAGGAGGGTAAGTGGAAATGGGATGCAAAGTCACTGTTAAGAAAACCTTAATGTGGAAACCAATGAAAGAATATTAGTTAAGAAACTCTATTCATTAAGTGTATTCTAAACTTCTATGTATGTACTATCAGGCACATATGGACTACAGGGATCTAAAAAAGATCTCAAGAGGGGCGCCTGGGTGGCTCAGTCGGTTAAGTGTCCGACTTCGGCTCAGGTCATGATCTCACAGTCTGTGAGTTTCAGCCCCATGTCGGGCTCTGTGCTGACAGCTCAGAGCCTGGAGCCTGCTTCGGATTCTGTGTCTCCCTCTCTCTGACCCTCCCCCATTCATGCTCTGTCTCTCTCTGTCTCAAAAATAAATAAATATTAATAAAAAAAAAAATTTAAAAAAAAACCTTAAAAAAAAAAGATCTTAAGAGATACAGCATGAAATCAGAGGGTGGGGAGGGTTTAAAGAGGTAGAGTAGAAATAAAATAAAGAGGTGCCTGCCTGGCTCAGTCAGTGCAGCATACAACTCTTGATCTGGGGGTTGTGAGTTTGAGTCCCAAATTGGGTGTAGAGATTAAAAATAAAAAATTTTGGGGCGCCTGGGTGGCTCAATTGGTTAAGCATCTGACTTCAGCTCAGGTCACAATCTCATAGTTAGTGGGTTTGAGCCCCACATTGGGCCATGCACTGACAGTGCAGAGCCTGCTTGGGATTCTCTCTCCCTCTCTTTCTCTGCCCCTCCCCCACTTGCACTTTCTTTCTCAAAATAAATAAACTTAAAAAATAAAATAAGGGGTGCCTGGGTGGCTCAGTCAGTTAAATGTCCCACTCTTGGTTTTGGCTCAGGACATGATCTCATGGTTCATGGGTTTGAGCTCCGTATCAGGCTCATGATGACAGTGCAGAGCCTGCTTGGAATTCACTCTCCCCTCTCTCTCAAAATAAACAAACAAACACTAAAAAAATAATGAAATAAAATAAAAATTTTTAAATCTCAAAAAAAAAACAAAAACCACCACATACATATGAAGAACACATTAAGTTTGCACAGCAGGCTCATAAAAAGTATCCTTAAAATTAGGGGCACCTTAGTGGTTCAGTCAATTAAGCTCAGGTTGATTCTGACTCAGGTCACAATCTCATAGTTCCTGAGATTGAGCCCTGTATGCAGGCTGTCTCTCGCTCTGCCCCTCCCCTGCATGCACATGCTCTTTCTTTCTCTCTCTCAAAATAAACAAACAAAAAGTGTCCAATACAATTAAAAAATTAGAACAGTAATACACATTCCTTTGTAGAGATTTCATTTTGACATATATCCTTTCAGACTTTTATGCGTACAACTTCTATTTTTATTAACTATGTTATGAGCTTCTCAACTGGTATCACTAACATGATTATATACACATTACTTATACGAGAGGTGGTATAATACAATAATTAAGTATGCAGCTCTGGAACCAGACAATCTGGTTTTAATCCCAACTCCTGCATTAACCAGCTATCTCACCCTTGGCAAAATGCTATGGATGAGAGCTAGATGAAGCCTTGATACAGATCCAGGGAATTTATATACTTTCCTTAGGACAAAGCCCTAAAGGTGAAATTACTGAGCCAAAGGCTGTAAATGTTAAGGCTTCAAAATATCCTCCAGAGAGGTTATACTATACTGTAGATTAAGGAGGTACATAACTGTAGTAGGCTATTACTTTCGTTGCCTGCAAAAAATCATGCCTCCCAGTAGCTTTCTGGATCGTCTCCTATATTGACTTGGCCATGTGAACGCCTTTGATGAATGGTATATTAGCAAGTATTTGTGAATGGGGCTTGTCCTCTTGGAACATCTGTTCATAAAGACATTCTCTCTTGGCACCCAGACACCACTATTCTCTTAGAAGTCTAGTTATCCAGGGGTGCCTGGGTAGCTCAGTCGGTTAAGTGTACAACTTTGGATGTCATGATCTCGTGGTTCATGGGTTCGAGTCCTGCATCAGGCTCTGTGCTGACAGCCCAGAGCTGGAGCCTGCTTTGGATTCTGTGTCTCCCTCTCTCTCTGCCCCTCCCCCACTCATACTCTGTTTCTCTCTCAAAAATAAAGAAACATAAAAAAAAAAAAAAGTCTAGTCATCCACATGGAGGAAACTCAGGACCTGATCAAAAGCCCCAGCTGAACTCCCAGTCGGTAGCCAGCACCAACTTGCCAGCTAGCCATATGACTGAATCATCTTGGAAATAAATCCTCCAGCCCCAGTCAAGCTGCTGCAGCAGATATCAAGGAAAACAGAGATAAGATGTTCCTTCTAAGACCTAACCAAACTGCAGAAATGTGATAAAGTGAATGTTAGTTGTTTTAAGCCACCAACTTTTGGGGTTGTCTGTTACACAGTAACAGATAACTGAATCAGTAATCTGACTTTGGCAGAATTATGCTAAATAAGAAGCACATTGAGAGGGCAGTATTTCACTTATAAAAATACAGTACCTAATTAACTCCTTGCTGCTAACTTTTTTGCTTCCTTATTAGCTCTTAACTATGTTCTGAGCAGCTGAGGTTCCCAGAAAAGCTAAAATAGTTAATTGATTATGGAATATTCGGTTAAGGAAGTGTTCCTCTGTAACTTAAGAAGTTGATGGAACTGAAGATTTCCTACTCTAAACAAAAGCAAGGTCCCAAAACAAAAGTTGTAATTTAAGACTAAACTGCTTTCTCTGCACTAACCTGATAAACTTCTAAGAATAGATAGTATGAAATAATTTGCCACCTACATTATAAAAGAAAGAAGCTGAGGTGTTTCTTCAAAGAATGAAATATTACCTGTAACATGAAAACATGAAAAAGCATATTTAATGAGTCTTAATTCTCTAAGACATGAGTGATACCTATATTAATAGACTCCTTTCTCTTCTTGGGAGAGTGATTAGCTATAATAAAAGCAACTAGACAATGATATAAAATACTATATACATGGCATGCTTTAAATGTAGAAACTGACAGCAGTGTCATTACAATACTTTATTCCTTTCATAAAGCCCCACAAAGAGTGATTATTGTTCTAATAACCCGAAGGTACTCAAATCACTAACACAAAACCCTTTTATTAGAAACAGTACATAACTCTCTCAAGAACCCTCATAATAAACTACTGGAAAGAGCGCAGGTCACAAGAGGAGTTGTAACTTGTCATCAAAGATTTCAATACATTATTAAGTCCGTATAATTCAAAAAATTTTCTTGCCAGCATACTCTCTTTAACTGTTAGGTATGCTCAGTGTTGGCAGTGGGGTGGGGGGCTGGAGAGCAGGGTATTCTGGTTCTGTCCCTCATAATTTAAGTTCATTTCTGAGTACCTGGTCTAGCCTCTTTTAAAAAAAAATTTTTTTTAATGCTTATTTATTTTTGAGAGAGAGAGAGACAGAGCGTGGCAGGGGAAGGGCAGAGTGAGAGGGAGACAGAATCTGAAGCAGGCTCCAGGCTCTGAGCTGTCAGCACAGAGCCTGACGTGGAGCTCGAATTCACAGACTGCGAGATCATGACCTGACCCAAAGCTGGATGTATAACCGACTGAGCCACCCAGGCGCCCCAGTCTAGCTTCTTTTCTCCTCATACTTTCCTTTCCCTGCCATCTCCTCTGAATTGTGAAGTTTGTAAGAAAAGGAAATCATTCCAGATCCTTCACTTCTAGCTCCCAAACCCTACTTGGAAGTATGGCAAATCATATATTTTAAGTCATAACATCTATAAATATTAATTATGAAGTCTCATAAGCCACTACTGTTACCTGGAGTGCTAAAAACAATACAGAATAAAAGGCATTATTTGAGAATCTACCATGAACACTAAGTACATGGACATGGTCCCTGATTTAACAGACTTTATACAGACAAAGATAGGTAAGGGTAAGGACAGAGAAATTAAGAATAGTAGGATACCATGGGGCAAGCTTCTGTAAGACAGTACACAGTTTGGGGAGTACATTATTATGAAAAAGACATGTATACACAACCTTTCAAAGCTAATAAAAATATTTTCTAGGTATACTTTTATGTATACATCATTATGTATGAAAAAACTTCAAGTTTAGATGTTCAATTCTGTAGATGAAGAGTTTAAAGTCCCTGCTTTTTCCACTCACCAGGATATTCAAGGTTCTAGTGAGTACGGTTGTATCTTAGGTTTAAACTATTGTTATTCCACTTTCAGTGGAAGTTTCTGACATGCTACATTATGGGGGGGGGGGGAGGGAATGCAAGCAAATATATGTGAGTAAATATTCATTCAATGTTTCCTTTGTACATTTCTAAATTTAGCATAGTAGGAACTAATCATAAATTTGTGATACCATTTCTGATTTCTGGAAGCAGTAAGAAACAAATTACTCAAACAGACCTGGGCTCAAGTTCTCCTCTGGAACTCATACACAGTATGACCATGTCAAGTTACTTTCCTCTCTAAATCTGAGTTGCATCATCTTTAAAATGAAGATACTGCCATTTACCTCAATAATTAAAGAGGAACTACTATTACTTCACACATTATCGCTTATTGGCTACCTAGTGTAGGGCAAATGTCATGCCATAGGTCACATTTAATCCTCTGAAGTCTCATTTTATGGCTGAAGAAACTCAAAATGTGGAGTGAGGTAATTTGCTTAGGGTCACATGCATACAAATAGGCAGAGAGAGAGGGAATTCATGTTCAAGTTCAAAGTTCATGCTCTTAAGGCACACTCATAGTACCTAACCCAAACCAGATGTTAAATAAATAAAACTTTAAAAACTCCACTAAGCATCTAATAAGTACCTAAACAACTACTATGTGCAAGAAACTAAGTAATACTTGATCAAGAAGCCTTTAAAAACACTTGAACTGGGGCACCTGGGTGGCTCAGTCGATTGAGCATCCGACTTCGGCTCAGGTCATGATCTCACAGCTCGTGAGTTCGAGCCCCGCGTCGGGCTCTGTGCTGACAGCTCAGAGCCTGGAGCCTGCTTCTGCTTCTGTGTCTCCCTCTCTCTCTCTGCCCCTAACCCACTCACATTCTTTCTCTGTCTCTCTCAAAAATAAATAAACATTAAAAAAATTAAAAAAATAAAATAAAAACACTTGAACATTGCACAAAAAGTGCTTCTGAGCACACATAAGTTAACATTAAAAGCATAATAATATTAGTAAGATCTCTTAAAAATATGAAATCTCAAAGAAAAGTATAATGTAAAAAGGTAAGGGTGGGGGTGCCTGGATGGCTCAGTTGGTTAAGCATCCGACTTCAGCTCAGGTCATGATTTCATGGTTTGTGCTGGCAACATGGAGCCTGCTTTGAATTCTGTGTCTCCTTCTCTCTCTGCCCCTCCCCAACTCATGCTCCATGTCTCTCTCTCTCTCAAAAATAAAAAGTAAACATTAAAAAAATTTTTTTAATAAAAAATTTTAAAAAGGTAAGGGTAGGGGCACCTGGGTGGCTCAGTCAGTTAAGCGCCGACTTCGGCTCAGGTCATGACCTCACGGTTCATGAGTTTGAGCCCCACATTGGGCTCTGTGCTGACATCTCAGAGCCTGGAGCTTGCTTTGGATTCTGTCTGTCTGTCTGTCTGTCTCTCTCTCTTCCCCTGCCCCACTCATACTCTGTCTCCCTCTGCCCCTCAAAAATAAATAAATGTTAAAAAAAAAATTAAAAAAAAAAAAAGGTAAGGGTAGAGCTGCTGGAATGGTGGAGTAAAAAGCTAATAAGCAAAGCCTCCCCCTCCACAAAAAATCAGTGATAAAAACTAGATGAACGTGTTGGGGTGCCTGGCTGGCTCAGTCAGTTGAGCATCTATCCGACTCTTGATTTAGGCTCAGGTCATGATCTCATGGTCTGTGAGGTCAAGCCCCACGTTGGGCTCTGCAATGACAGCGTGCAGCCTGCTTGGGATTCTCCTTCCGTCCCTCCCTCCCCCTCTCTCTAAATAAACAAATAAACATTAGATACAAAACAAAAAAACAAAAAAACCTAGGGACACTTGGGTGACTCAGTCGGTTAAGCACCTGACTCTTGGGTTTCAGCTCAGGTCATGATCTCACGGTTTGTGAGTTTGAGCCCTGTGTAAGGCTCTGTGCTACAGCACAGATCCTGCTTGGGATTCTCTTTCTCTGCCCTCTCCCCCCTGCTCTCTCTCAAAAAAAACAAAAAACAAAAAACAAAAAACAAAAAACCTAGACAAACATGTCAAAGACAACCCTACTAGGATTCTGAAAACTGACTAAAGACCTATAACAAATCGAAAAACATTTATTCAAGAAAAAATAGTGAACCTCAGGTAAGAACAGTGGAAGTCTGTGCTGTTTTAACAGCTCCATCTGT
The DNA here is from genome assembly GCF_024362965.1 of Panthera pardus. Taxonomy (NCBI): domain Eukaryota; kingdom Metazoa; phylum Chordata; class Mammalia; order Carnivora; family Felidae; genus Panthera; species Panthera pardus. The sequence goes on along the minus strand of NW_026526732.1, from coordinate 54,038,184 downwards.
GGTAGTTTTACCAGTGGGGTTAAACCAGCACCATCACTGCCAGAGGGGAGTGACTTGATTAAAATAAGAATGCAGAAAAGTTCCAGATGCAGGGCGTATTGTTGAGAACAATAGGGATCTTGGTGGCAAACAAGGGGAAGGCCAATATTGCAGCAGCCAAAGATTGACTTTGGACAATTCCAAGGTTGACTAGGACAAGAAACAAATCAGCAGACTTGATGGAAGCTTAGCAGAGATGTCCTAAGAATGGCACAACCATGATGGGCCTTAATTAAGTTCCCCCTTATCCCTGGTGGTCTGAAAGGCTGTGTCCTTGCACAAAGCTGCATGCAGACTCAGAAAAGATGGCAAGGACCCTACTTATCTACAGATCTCTGGCTGTGAGGTCTTTCACAGATACAGAAGAGCCATGGACATGAGAAGACTTGGCACAAACTAAAAGTTAGAACTTGTAAACGGCCTATGCTTTGAATTCATTCCTCAACCTACATACGAATTCATTTCTTAACCTACCTACAAATTCACTATCAAAGGGCAGAAGCTTTCATGGCTCTAGGTGTTTATGCACAACCTCTGACCAAGTCACTGGCTAACCATTAAGTTATACTGATCCAAGGGTGACCTCTAGGAAACCAGGCTTAAAAAACAAACAAGACTTGTGGGGGAAAAAAATCAGAGATATTAGCAACAGCATACTCCAGACTTCATGCAGGCAGGTCCTTAAAAAAATAAAGATATAGTAACAGACCCTCTCCCAACTGGAGAGGGGCAAGAGGTGACATAACTCATGAGTCTCTATTATCTAAAATGATCAGCTTAACAAAAAAATATTATGGAACATGCAAAGAAACAGGAAAGTGTATTCCATATACAGGGAAAAAATAGAATTGTTTTCAACAGAAACTATCTTGGGACACCTGTGTGGCTCAGTCGGTTGAGCATCTGACTCTTGATTTGGGCTCAGGTCATGATCTCACAGTTCATGGGACTGAGCCTTGCATTGGGCTCTGTGCTGACAGTGTGAAGCCTGTTTGGGATTCCCTCTCTCCCTCTCTCCCTCTCTGCCCCTACCCTGCTCATGGGTGCACTCTCTCAAAAAAAATAAACATTAAAAAAAAAAAAAAAACTCTCTGAAGAGGTTCAGATGTTGGACTTAGCTGACAAGGACTTCAAAACAGCTAACATAATAAATATGTCCAAACAACTAAAAGAAACTATGCTTATAGAATTCGAGGAAACAATGATGACAGTGATTCAATGAATAGAGCATCTCAACAAAGAGATTATAAGGAAGACTCACACTGGAATTGATGGAGTTGAAAAGTGTAGTAACTAAAATTAAAAATTCACTGGATGAGCTCCACAGATTTGAGCTGGCAGACAAAAGAAATCAGTAAATGACAGATCAATAAAAATTGTTCATTCTAAAAAACAGGAAGAAAACAGAACAAACAGCCTCAAAGACCTGTGAGACGCCATCATAGGAACCAACACACACGTAATGGGAGTCTCACAGTAAGAGAAAAAACAATAAAAGAATGGCCAAAGACTTCCCAAATGTGACTAAAATCTTTAATCTACACATCCGTGCAGTTCCATGAATTCCAAGTAGGAGAAACATAAAGATATCCACACGTACCCATCATGGTCAAACTGTTAAAAGCCAAAAACCAGAAAATCTTGAAAATGGCAAAGAAAAACAACTCATCATATATAGGGAGACACACAGTAAGATTAACAGATGACTTCTCCCCTTAAACAATGGAAACCAAAAAGTAGTGGAATATTCAATTCAGAAAGCTAAAAGAAAAACAACAAAGAAATCTATATTCAGTGTTAGAAATGTGATATGGGAACCCCTGCTGTATACACCTCCCATTATGTGTGTAGGTGAGGCCTATGAATATGATGGAGGTCACTTCCATGATTAGGTTACATTTTGTGGCAAAGGTGAAGGGCTTTTGTAGATGAAATTAAAGTCCCTAATCAATTTGACTTTGAGTTCATCAAAAAATGTTTGGGTGCACCTGACTTAATCAGGTGAGCCCCTAAAAAGAGGGTTTCAGTTCCCGTGAAATCAAGAAAATTTTTCCCATTGGCCTTGAAGAGGAAGGCCACTATAAGTTCTACAGCTACAAGAAAATGAATTCTCCCAACAACCATATGAGCCTAGAAAGAATCCCAGGCCTTACAGGAGACCACAATCCTGAACAACACTCTGACTGTAGGCCTTGTTAAGATCTGAGCAAAGGGCCCAGCTAAGTCATGCCCAGATTTCTGACTTACAGAAACAGGCAAGGTAATATTTTGAGGTGCTACATTTATGATAATTTTTAATGCAGTAATAGGAAACTGATACATCCAACAAAACTATCCTCCAAAAATAAAGATGAAATAAGACATTCCCAGATGAACAAGGATTGAAAGTTAAGTAGATCTGCCTTACAAGAAATACTAAAGAAAGCCCTTTAGGCTCAAAAGAAATGATAACAGATGTTACTGGGGTCCACATGAAGAGATAAAGAGCAGCAGTAAAGGTAATTACACAGGTAAATGTATAAATGTGCTTTTCTCTTTTCTTCTCTTAGATGATTAAAAAGAAAACTGCAGGGGCACCTGGGTGGCTCAGTCGTTAAGCGTCCGACTTCGGCTCAGGTCATGATCTCATGGTCCGTGAGTTCGAGCCTCACATCGGGCTCTGTGCTGACAGCTCAGAGCCTGGAGTCTTCTTCAGATTCTGTGTCTCCCTCTCTCTCTGCCCCTCCCCCATTCATGCTCTGTCTCTTTCTGTCTCAAAAATAAATAAACATTAAAAAAAAAAAAAAAAAAAAAGAAAACTGCATGAAACAATTATAAACCTGTATTGTTGCCCCCATAACATATAAAGATATAATACACATGACATAACAGAACAAAGGAAGGGGGAGGAACCAGAGGTATATTGGAACAAAGTTACTATATTTTACTGTAATTAAGTTAGCATTAATCTGAGTTACACTGTGAAAAGCTAAGTCACTGTAATTCCTAGATCAAACACTAATAATTTTAAAAAGAATTTTAAAGGGTCTTAGGAATTAAAACCTAGAAAATATCTATTTAACAAAAAAAGCAATAAAGGAGGAATAGAAAAACAAAAATGCGACATAGAAAATAAGTATTAAGGAGTGCACTTGTGATGAGCACCAGGTGACATATGGGATTGCTGAATCACAGTACTGCATACCTGAAACTAATATAAACGCTGTATGTTAACTAACTGGAATTAAACTAAAAACCTGAAAAAAAGAAGAAAGAAAGTATCAAATGTCAGAAATAAACCCATCACACCAGTAATTTCACTAAACATAAAATGATTAAACACTTCAATCAAAAGACAGATATTTTCAGCCTGGATTAAAAACTAAGATCCCGGGGCGCCTGGGTGGCTCAGTCAGTTAAGCGTCCAACTTCGGCTCAGGTCATGATCTCATGGTCCGTGAGTTCGAGCCCCGTGTCGGGCTCTGTGCTGACAGCTCAGAGCCTGGAGCCTGCTTCAGATTCTGTGTCTCCCTCTCTCTCTGCCCCTCCCCCTCTCATGCTCTGTTTCTCTCTGTCTCAGAAATAAACATTAAAAAAAAAAGTTTTAAAAACTAATATCCCATTATAAACTGTCTACAAGAGACACATTTAACATTCAAAAACAGAAATGGGTTAAAAGTGAAAGGTTGGAAAATAATATTCCTACAAAAATCGTAAGAAAGCTGGAGCGACTATATTAATAACAGGTAAAATTGACTTTAAGACAAGATAAATGAATAAGGACCAAGATTCTTGTTAAAGGGTCATGAAGAACTGCTTTCCTCCCCTGCTTTGGTAATCTGAAAGAAAAGACTACCATATAAACTTAAACAACTATGCCTCTTCCATTATTTCTGTTTCCATGTTTTTTTTTATAATGATAAAACACACATTTTATGTTACAGAATATACATTTTTAAGTATACAGAATTCTTTTTTTTTTTTTTTTAACGTTTATTTATTTTTGAGACAGAGAGAGACAGAACATGAACGAGGGAGGGTCAGAGAGAGGGAGACACAGAATCTGAAACAGGCTCCAGGCTCTGAGCTGCCAGCACAGAGCCCGACGCGGGGCTTGAACTCATGGACCGCGAGATCATGACCTGAGCCGAAGTCGGCCACTTAACCGGCCACTTAACCGACTGAGCCACCCAGGCGCCCCTCAGAATTCTGAAACATTAAGTACATTAACATTGTTGTGCAACCATCACTACCATCCACTGCCATGTTTCAAATTTTTTTTTTAATGTTTATTTTTGAGCGAGAGAGAGAGACAGAGTATGAACAGGGGAGGAGCAGAGAAAGAGGGAGACACAGAATCCGAAGCAGGCTCCAGGCTCTGAGCTGTCAGTACAGAGCCCAACACGAGGCTCGAACCCACGAACCGCAAGATCATGACCTGAGCCAAAGTCAGATGCTTAACCAACTGAGCCACCCAGGTGCCCCTATCCACTGCCATGTTTAAAATAATATACTCTATAATAATATAAGAGATTCTGAAGAGTTTGGGGAGAAAATGCAGATTTGGTACTGTATGTCAGAAAACCATTTACTGAAATCGGTACTTTTTTTTTTTAAAGTAAACTCTGCCCTAACCTGGGGCTCAAACTAACAACCCCCGATATCATGAGTCACATGCTCTATTGACTGAGCCAGCCAGACACCCCCTTCTCTTTTCTGATAGTGCAATAGAAAGCTAGAGCCAACTCAATAATAATAGTAATAATAATAATAATAGTTAATATTAAATAAGACAGTATTTATTTTTATTTTTTATCTGAGAGAGAGAGAGAGAAAGAGAAAGTGCACGAGTTGGGGAAAGAGGTGGGGGGTGGGGAGATGGAGGGGATAGAGAATCTTAAGCAGGCTTCACACCAAGCTCAAAGCCTGACCTGGGATTTTACCTGAGCCAAAATCAAAAGTTGGATGCTCAACCTACCCAGCCACCTAGGCACCCTAATGAGACAGTGTTTAAAGTCCATAACACACATCATTTAATTCTCATGTAACTCTAAGGAACATACTAACACTGTCATCTTTAGGATGGAAAACAGGTTCAGAGGGGTTAATTGCCCAAGGGCACTCAACAGGCTGGGCAAACTGGGATATGAATTCATGTTCATAATTTAAGTGTTCTTAGATAAACACTATCCCCCAAAGAACAATAACAGTGGAAATTCTAAAAAAATGGAAGTCTATGCTATAGGGGTGCCTGACTGGCTCAGTTGGAGATGCACACAACTCTTGATCTCAGGGTCATGAGTTCAAGACCCACACTGGGCACAAGGATTACTTAAAAAAAAAAAAAAATCTTAAAAAAAAAAAAATGCTGGGGCATCTGGGTAGCTCAGTCAGTTAAGCATCCAGCTCCTGGTTTCAGCTCAAGTCATGATCTCACTGTTCATGGGTTTGAGCCCCGCATCAGGCTCTGCGTTGACAGGGTGGATTCTGCTTGGATTCTGTCTCCCTCTCTCTCTCTGCCCCTCCTTCTCCCTCTCAAAATAACTAAAAATAAACTTTACAAAAAATTTTTTTTAAAAAAGGAAGTCCATGCTATGTAGGTACGCAATAGTTTTGCTCCTCTGCTACAACCTCCCCCGCCCGACCTCCTCCCCACACATATAATACTCAAGTCTGTTTCCAGTTCTTTTCTACCATCACTGGGTAGGGAAAGATAGCCTCAGATGCTTAGACCAACTGGGAGAGAAGTCTAGCTTCCCTGAGAATGAAATCAGTCAAAACCCAACAAGAAAACGAGGACTGTTAGTGAGGTAGGGGTATGGAGCCCTACAAAGGGACTGATGGAGAATGAGAACAACAAAATGTAGTATCAGGGCAAGTGTAGGAATTAATAGTAATAACAGCATATATAAATTAAAAGAATAAAATTTCTTGGCACGTTCTGACACAGAATATAGAATTTCTGACAATACCGATAGCAAAAAACTGCCAAGATGTCTCTGAAACCACATGATACTGATAAACTGTGCTCTTTCAATAAAGTCAGGTGAATACAGAACAAATGCTAATGAGAACCACAAGCCATCAAAAATTGCCAAAGAGTGGCACAAAAACAGACATCCAGATCAATGGAACAGAATAGAGAACCCAGAAATGGACCCACAAACATATGGCCAACGAATCTTTGACAAAGCAGGAAAGAATATCCAATGGAATAAAGACAGTCTTTCGGCAAGTGGTGCTGGGAAAACTGGACAGCGACATGCACAAAAATGAACCTGGACCACCTTCTTATACCATAAACAAAAATAAACTCAAAATGGGTGAAAGACCTAAATGTAAGACAGGAAGCCATCCAAATACTCGAGGAGAAAGCAGGCAAAAATCTCTTTGATCTTCACTGCAGCAACTTCTTACTCAACACGTCTCTGGACGCAAGGGAAACCAAAGCAAAAATGAACTATTCGAACCTCATCAAAATAAAAAGCTTCTGCACAGTGAAGGGAACAATCAGCAAAACTAAAAGGCAACAGACAGAATGGGAGAAGATATTTTTAAATGACGTATCAGATAAAGGGTTAGTATCCAAAATCTATAGAGAACTTATCAAACTCAACACCCAAAAAACAGATAATCCAGTGAAGAAATGGGCAAAGAAGATATCCAGATGGCCAAACGACACATGAAAAAATGCTCAACATCATTCATCATCCAGGAAATACAAATCAAAACCACAACAAGATACCACCTCACACCTGTCAGAATGGCTAACATTAACAACTCAGGCAACAACAGATGCTGGCAAGGATGCGGAGAAAAAGGAACTCTTTTGCACTGCTGGTGAGAATGCAAGCTGGTGCAGCCACTCTGGAAAACAGTGTGAATGTTCCTCAAAAAATTAAAAATAGAACTACCCTACGACCCAGCAATTGCACTACTAGGTATTTATTCAAGGGATATAGGTATGCTGTTTGAAAGGCGCACATGCACCCCAATGTTTATAGCAGCACTATCAACAACAGCCAAAGTATGGAAAGAGCCCAAATGTCCATCGATGGATGAATGGATAAAGAAGATGTGGTGTATATATATATATATATATATATATATATATATATATATATATATATACACAATGGAGTATTACTCGGCAATCAAAAAGAACGAAATCTTGCCATTTGCAACTATGCGGATAGAACTAGAGGGTATTATGTTAAGCGAAATTAGTCGGAGAAAGACAAATATCATATGACTTCATTCATATGAGGACTTTAAGATACAAAACAGATGAACATAAGGGAAGGGAAGCAAAAATAATATAATAACAGGGAGGGGGACAAAACAGAAGAGACTCTTAAATATGGAGAACAAACAGAGGATTACTGGAGGGGTTGTGGGGGTGGGTGGGCTAAATGGGTAAGGGGCATTAAGGAATCTACTCCTGAAATCACTGTTGCACTATATGCTAACTAACTTGGATGTAAATTTTTTTAAAAATTGCGAAAGAGGGGTCCCTGGGTATCTCAGTCAGTTGAGCATCCAACTTCGGCTCAGGTCATGATCTCGCAGTCTGTGAGTTCAGGCCCCACATTGGGCTCTCTGCTGACAGCTCAGAGCCTGCAACCTGCTTCGGATCTGTATCTCCCTCTCTCTCTCTCTGCCTCTCCCCTGTTCATGCTCTGTCTCTCAAAAATAAATGTTAAAAAAAAACTTTTTTTTAATTTAAAAGAAAGTGTTGCAACAATTCAAACAATCTTTATAACAACAACCAAGAATTTAAGTTAGGAAGTTATAAAAATGGAAGTTCTCTAGGACATTTCAATGAATCTACACCTGAAGCTGTTTTTGCTTCACAGCTTGTTCAATCCTTTGCAGCCAACGCGGACTCCTCACCAACTTCAGGTATTTAAGAAAAGAAGGTATTAAAGTGTATAGTGCGGAACAACACTGATTTACGAAAGTGCTTTAAAATCTGTACGTAATATCCACTGGTGAGTTGCTTTTAGTTTGCCTACATGAGAATTTAGTCATAAAGACTTCAAAATGTTTTAATCTAACAGACTTTTTCTGAGGCCCTCATAAAAAACCCTTGAGGAAGTGGGGCAGGAAGGGATTTTGGGAAGCATTTCCTCTTCACTGGCCACAGCAAGGCCTGTAAGAGACCCAACTTCAGTGCAGAATAGGAAATTACTTCAGGGGCCCTAATGTAAATATCCTGGGAAGGCCTTGGGGCTCTCTACAGACCTGAAAGCAAATACAACTGAAATCTGTCTGAACCACACAGATTTTACATCTACCTGTACAGGACTGAAGAAAAGGGAAATTCTATGCATTCTGAATGGCACCATTTACTCTCATCCCAGTTCTTTCGGTTAAGCTATATTAAGCTATAGTCTAACTACAATTTATAGATGTGTGCTCAATTTCCTAATATAAAACCATTATCCTACAAGGAAAAGTTTGTAACCTTTGGCTGGATTAAGAAATTTTCTCTTTTGGGGCACCTGTGTGGCTCAGTCAGTTAGCATCTCATGAACCATGAGATCATGACCTGAGCTGAAGTCAGACACTTAACTAAGCCACCCAGGTGCCCTCCTCCTTTTTTTCTTAAATCATTAGAGATTTTTTTCATACATTTTTTAAAAATGTGTTTGTTTTGAGAGAGAGAAAACGTCATGCACACGTGAGCGAGAAGGGGAGGGGCAGAGAGATAGAGAAAAAGACAGAATCCCAGGCAGGCTCTGCACTGTTAGCATGGAGCCCAATGCAAGGCTTGATCCCATGACCCTGGGACATGACCTGAGCCAAAACCAAGAGACAGATGAGCCCCCAATTTTGTCTATCTTAATCAGCAGAGAACAGGGTGTGTTTGAAATCAGTGCATGCTTGGAGTTTGGCACAGAGGAACAGTGAACAGACTATGGAGGGACCAATGACTACAAGCACAGTGAAAAGGGGCAAAAAGGTTAAAGAAATTCAGGAGAAAAAGCCCTATATATATATATATATATATACTGGTTCCTTCATATATGAACCATCCTGTATATTCAAGGCCAATTATCACTTATAATGAACTAACACAAGTCAACTTTCATTCCAGGGAAACTGGACAAATAGATGTCTGGAAGTTTGAATCTAACACTTTGATTTAAACAGCCCTACATGGCTAATGGCTACTATATTAGAACACTTTTAGACAAAGGCATATCCAAAATTCTAGTGAAAAGCAAATCGAAGAACATATTCCTTCTAAATAATCCACTGAACTGTATTCATAACTGATGGCCTACTCCAACCTATAAAGCCTTTCTCACTTTTATGAATGTTTTACCATATTTTATATAATTAGAATTCTTCTACAATGCTTCCTTAGCTTTGACATTCTTAAACTTACTTCATATAGCAGCTCTGGGTGCCTTACATATTTGATACATGTATTTTTTTACTTCATAGCCTTTTATTTATTTAAAAAAAATTTTTTTAAGTAATATCTATACCCAACGTGGTGCTCGAGCTCACAACACTGAGATCAAGAGTTGCATGCTTTACTGACTGAGCCAGCCAGCTGCCCTTACTTCATAGTCTTCTAAGTTGGGATTTTTAAAATCTATCCTGTCACAAATGGATCTGGATTTTTTAAAAGAACAAATTATTCCTGCTCATTATAAATAAATGCCTGAAGTTAACATGCAGGTTTCTTTTCAAAATAGAAACCAAGAAACAACAACAACAACAACAAAATGTAACATCAGAAGAAATTGTGTAGTTATACATTTATCGCCCGAAATACTTAAATATATTTTAGACTTTGAGACCTGGAATCACAAGTTGCTAAACTCAAAGTACTTTTCTCCTAATGTGTGCAGTAAATGGACGATATTATTGCTTCCAAGACCTTGCTTGGGATTATGGAGGGTCAGAGGCCTAACAATAAGCATGACACCTTTTCTGAGTTAAATTGTAACCAAAAGCCAATAACCTACAGTATTCACCATATAGTACTCATAATTTTACATTTGTCTAGTTTTAGAAGTTGGTGCCTTCATATGAGAAGGCATAAGATCACAAAGATAAACCACTGTATCAAAGACTATGTGGTTCCTTTCTCTTATACTCAGTTTAAAAGAAAAAAAACAAAACTGCACTGGTCATTTAGTGGTATTAATCTTGACCTATATCTGAACAGCTAAAGTGACTTAGTCTTTTGGTAATTTTCTATTCAGTTTGGAAAAATAATCCTCTACAGCCTATTTAAGTAAAGTACCCAACTTTTTTTTTTTTTTTTTTTTTTTTTTAAGTAGACTCTAAGCCCAACATAAGGCTCAGACTCACGACCCTGAGATCAAGAGTTGCATGCTCTACCAACTGAGCTAGCCAGGTGCCCCTCTTTAGTTAAACTATGAAATATTTTTGACTTTATAATGAGTTTACATATCTTAAGTCATTGCATTTGTAAATCTAAGTAGACTGCACTTGTCAAAATATTGGGTTTTTAAAAATGTTTATTTATTTTTGAGAGAAAGAGAGACAGAGCATAAACAGGGGAAGGGCAGAGAGAGAGAGGGAGACACAGAATCCGAAGCAGGCTCCAGGCTCTGAACTGTCAGCATAGAGCCCAATGCGGGGCTTGAACTTGTGAACCATGAGACCATGACCTGAGCCAAAGTAGGACACTTAACTGACTAAGCCACCTTGGTGCCCCAAAATGTTGTTGTTTCTTACTATGGAATAGACCAACATCCCACAAGGCGGGAATGGGGAAAAACAGCAAGCAATCTATAGGTGGCAGGTGTGGGAATAATTTAAGGAAAGCCAAGCAAACGTAGATGCTTTTATCAGTGATAAAATCAAAGTATAAAGAGCAAAGAATTAGAAAGTGCCCATTCCGATATTATGAGACACAAAGTAATTTTATAAAAATTATTTTAAGTCTTCATATGATTCTCTGATAAGAGATACTGATCTCACTCATTTATATTCGTGGCTCAAATTATATACTCATTCAATGCCATCAGTTAAAATGCTAGTCCTAACTGCCTACATAGTTTTATACAGCCATTAAAGAAAAGAAAAAAAGGTTAATCATCTGTTTTCAGTATCTCTAATCCAACCCCAATCCCATGGTACACCCCTGTACCAGATATGCCATATCTTCATGTTTGTCTCCTTTCTCAACTCATCAAAATTAATTCTCAGGAAGAGATCAGAACTCATTCACATTGAAGACTGTCAAAACTAATGAGAAATCAATTTTATTTCTTACAAATCAAATGAACTCTCTCTAAACTCTGAAGTATCAGGCAAAGACAAAAAAAAAAAAAAAAGGAAAGAATGAAGAAAGATGATCAGAATGTTGCTAAAGCCACACCCTACAGGAACTAATCCCAATCACTTATTTGCTACTGTGGCAAAGCACAGTGTTCTCCCTATCTTCACAAGGCTGCCCAGATAGACTAAATTTCCCAGCTTCCTTTGTGGGAAAGGGCATTGGGCAGGAATATGCCTTCCCTTGGCTAGAAGATGGATGTGATGCTGGAAGCAGACAGTCAAGTCATGTACCAGCCCAGGACTGCCCTTGAGACCTCTCATGTAAAAAAATAAACTACTGTTGAAGTCTCCATGAGAACGGCCCAAACTGTATCCTAACTGATACAACCTTTCTTGCAAAAGCTACATCAAATGTCCCACTTTACCATCATGTCAAAATTCCTAGGCTCTAAATTAAGTATTTCCTTAAGGAAGTAAAACTTTGGTTGAAAGCCTCAAGTCATCTAACTAATAAATCAGTAAACAGCTGTACCAAGATTATAGTATTGCTTTTCTTGGACACCATCTTTCTTATCTGATATTCAAAAAATTGCTGGGTCTGCTTATATAAAAGCAACACAATATGGTACAACATCAAAGTATCTAAAAACAACAGTTCAGTTTTTTGTTTGTTTTTTTTTTTTTTTTTGGTAAGCATGATTATGATGGTGAAGAGAGAGAAAATCCCTATGAACAAAGAATCACCAAGATAGCTAAAGGTTAAGTGCTTTTAGATTGTTCCACTTTAAAGACAGAACGGCAATACTAATAAAATATAGTAATTTCTTATATGGATATATATTTTGCATTTTCTGAACTCCCAGCTTACCTCCATGATTACACAGTGATATAGACAAGGATGGTGCAAGGGGGAAGAGATCTGTCTTGGCCGAATACAGTAAAATCCTCCCCTTCTTCCCAAAAACCTAAGCTGTACAAGTTGCTATGCTTTCAGCTACTATCTAAATTGCCTCCCCTCCAAAAACAGTTTTCTATCTTTGGCAAATGTCATTGGTTTTCCTCTCTGCTCTCGGATCTCTGTCAGGATGCACTGTTTTGTTTTGGTTAGTTGTTGATTTGTTTATTTCTATTTATTTAGAATTTGCCTTTTTAAATCCCATCATGGCTACCAATCACTGTGGTTCCATATATTTTTCTCATACTTCTCAGAGACAGAGAGCATGGTGCAACCAGGAACAAGCCTTGCTGTGTACCAGTTAAGGGTTCTTGCTGGGGTGCTTTTTAAACTCCCACTTTCCATATCCCACCCCTACCTAATGAAATGAGAATCTCAACAGTGTCCAAAGCTCCAGGTGAATGTTCACTACAGGCTCTGAAGGTCAGAAGAATCTAGATTCAAATCCAAGTTCTGCCATTTAATACCCATGACTTTGGGCAAGTTACTTAACCTTCCTAAATTTCACTTATTCATAATGTCACTATGCACCAAGCGCAGTGCCAGGTGTTGAGTAAGGGTGATAATGACAGTCCCTGTCCTCTAGGAGCTTATACTGGAAGATACAGGAACTAAAGGAAATCACACACCAGCAAACAACGTAATCCCAATAGGGCTACAAGCGCACACAAGAAGGAAATCCAGTCTAAATTCTAAGGATGAACAAAATCTCTAAAAAGGTGACAGTAAGGCTAAGCCCTACAGGACAAGTAATAGTAGCCAAATGAGGCCACTAAAGAAAAGACTGTTTTGTTTTGTTTTTTTAAGATTTTATTTTCTTAAGTAATCTCCACACCTAACGTGGTGCTCAATCCTATAACCCCAAGGTCAAGAGTCACATGCTTCATCAACCAAGCCAGTTGGACACCCCAGAAAGACTGTTTTTAACAGCAGAAGAAGTGTATAGATACAAGAGGCCTAGATAAAAGAGAATTCAGCTTCTTCAGGAGATACAAGTAGTTCAGTAGGACTGGAACAAAAAGTAAGAATGAGGGAAGGACAAGAAAGGATCAACAGGGACCCCAGCTTTTACATCTGCAAAACAGGATTATTATCTGTTCTCTTTAGTTACCTCAAAGATCACATTATATAGATTTAACAGTGCTCGCTTCAGCAGCACACATACTAAAATTGGAACGATACAGAGAAGATTAGCACAGCCCCTGCACAAGGATGACATGCAAATTCGTGAAGCATTCCATATTTATATATATATGAATATATATATATACACATACATATATATATATGGCACATATATATATATGGCACAATGCCTTGAACAGAATAAGCACTCAAGTTATAAATCTCTTCTTCAGCTTCAACACACACAGGAAAAAAAATCTCTTTTATAACATCATTAGCCAGTCAACAACACTTTCTCTTCAGGTCATCTCATCAGAGCACAAAATTTAATAGCAAGCTCTTTGCAGTTGTTCTCTCCTGCGTGCATCCGACCTACTGTGGATTACTGCATAGTGCCAACTATGGGATTTCCTTCAAAAGGTTCAGACACCTGAGGATGCTCCAACAGTAGGCTGTTGATAACAAAGGTTTTAATGTACTGTTTTGAATTAAATGAACTGTGGCTGTGAAGCAGTTCTGAACCAGGACCAGAATACTTCAAATCTAACCCTGGCTCTAATACTAGTTAGATAATTTACTTTGGGTAAGAGAGAACCTTCTGTGCCTTGGGTCCCTGATGTACTAAAATGAACAATACAGATAGAACAGTCCCTAATAACCCAATATAGCAAGGCCACTCCCTCTTCCCAACTTAAGGGATGGACTAAGTAAGAACAGAATCTTCAAAGCTAGTTATATACCCTTCCTTTTTATTTTTTTTATTTTTTAATGTTTATTTATTTTTGAAAGGGGGGATGGGGCAGAGAAGGAGGCACAGAATCCGAAGCAGGCTCCAGGCTCTGAGCTGGCAACACAGAGCCCAATGCAGGGCTTGAACTCACAGACTGTGAGATTATGACCTGAGCTGAAGTCGGACGCTCAACCGACTGAGCCACCCAGGTGCCCCCACATGCCCTTCCTTAACGGAGATACTGGATGTCAACCTTAGCCAGCAGCAAAGATGTGTATCAGACATCTCATGACCAACTGAGAAAGCTGCATAGATACTGCAGATGTCCTTTGGCACTAAAATACCTTGATTCTTTAAAATATTACTTTGGCCCTTTAATGATACATTCTTATAAATCCTAAAAACAAGTCTAAGAATTAATTTATTTCTCAGCTTCCAACCTGGATATTAATAACTCCCAATTTAAAATGAGAGGACTCGGGGTGCCTGGGTGGCTCAGTCAGTTAAGCCTCTGACTTCGGCTCAGGTCATGATCTCACAGTTTGTGAGTCTGAGCCCCATGTCGGGCTCTGTGCTGACAGCTCAGAGCCTGGAGCCTGCTTCAGATTCTATGTCTCCCTCTCTCTCTCTGCCCCTCCCCGGTTTGTTCTCTGTCTCTCTCTCTCAAAAAACAAATAAAAATCAATAAAGAATCTTTAAAAAAAAAAAAAAAAAAAAGAGTGGACTCGCCTAGAGAAAAATCACCAATACAGGTTTAGAATGGCAAACACTATCAAGATGATACTTTTACTGACCATCTTTCTTGTCAAAATGTTTATCAAACTTTACTATTCAGCTTTATATTTTAATAAGCCTCAATTTTAAAAGGCTACTTCTGTAACTATATGAACTACATGAGGAGTTAAATGTTAGCTAAACTTGCTGCGGTAATCATAATATATACATAGAGCAAATCATTCTGTTGAACACCTTAAACATGAACATTACATAGCAATTATACCTCAATAAAACTGGAAAAAATACTAGTACCATCATAGGAAATGTGGTACCTTAAAATATGAAATACTCTACTCAATATTTTTGGGCTTAATATGCAATTTACCACCTTCCAAATGGCATCACAACTTTCTACATGGAATCACACAAAAAATAAAAATTTAAAACAAACAAGCTACTTGGTTAAGTACTAAACAAGACGGCTTCTTCTATGCCACGCTTGCCTCAATGAAAGTAAACTTCCATGCCAAGAAAATCTAACAATTTTAGTTAATTCAACTGCACAGTAATACAGAAAATGTAGTTAATTGATAACTGCCTTTTAAATTAGAAGATACCCACATTTAGAAAAAGGTAACTTTCGAACACTTAGTATTATCAGTCAATGTTCAAGAGACTTATGTGCATTATCTCATTTAGTCTTACAATGTAGGTGCTATTGTTAGCATACCTATTTTACAGAGGGGAAGTGGAACTTAGATTGTGTACCTTATTCTGCTAATAAATGATAAATCTATTCTTTGAACTCAGGGCTCAAGAAAGATCCTTAACTTCATTCCTGTTTGAGACAACTGTCTCTAGTTACAACAGAAGATCTTAACTAATTCAAAATCCCCAGAAAATTAAGGTTACATTATAGTACAAACTTCATAAACAGTGACTGAATTTCCCCTTTAGACTTCTCTTTAATATGACAAAATAATTCTAGACCCTGAGCTTTCCTAAACCTTTCATCATTTATGGTGCTCTCTGCTGTACCTACCCATTAGAACAATTTTTAAAAACATTAACAATGTACCAATTATTTTCAAAAGCCCAGAGATACTAATCAAGTGATCCTAATAGTCTTAAACACTACCCTTAAACCAAAAGATAAATGGAGATTGGGAAACTTGCATTCTAAAGTGCCACCATCTAGATAAAATTACTCTGTAAATTAGAGTAATTTCAATCAGAGCCTATAAAATTGAACATTTTTCTCAAGACCAGAATTAGAGAGTAACTAGAAGATAGTTTAAGGGCCCAAACTCCACATGGCAACTCAACAGCAAAATGCAGGCAGTAGGGGCTAGGGACAGCAGCAACAGTTTAGAAAGGCAGTAATAAATAAAATTACAAAATGATTTACCTATTCATCTCGCTGGCCATTCTCCCTTAACACAAGATTGTAATTACTCTCAAAAATCACATGCTCCTTAAAACCTATTGTCTTTACTATATGGTATCCTAAGTTTCAAGCTAACACATTATATATTAAGAAAAACTCCAGTGGCATTTCATAAGCATTAGAAACCCACAGTTTTTTAGAGGATACTTGCATTTATGACTATAAACATCATTCCCCCCAAAAAACCGATGTGGGTGTATACTTTATTAATTCCATAACTCATTAACCAATATTAAAAAAAATTAGTCTCAAAAATACAAATGAACACTATATTTTAAGTGCCACATCAGCTATTCAGTAAAGTATCAGATGTATTTTTTTTAAATAATTAAGCTATACTAGAGTGTACTTAATACCCTGCACTCAGCAACATAAACACAAAGTTATTAAATGGAGGAAGTGTAGGCAGGAGATTTTGCTTCAGTTGCATGACAGGAAGCACAAGCTATGGAAGTTTAGAAACAGGAATACCAAGTTCTGTTTTAGCACAAGAAAGGAAAACATGGTGGTAAATAAGGGTATAAGAGGAAGTTCTTCTTAGTGAACAATCTGTCATGTATCCAAAATCATACCAAAAGTTTAAAAAAAAAAAAAAAAGAAAGAAAGGAAGGAAGGCCTTTTTCACTAGGCTTATGTGGTAAAGTACTTCGCTAAGTATCCTGGAGCCTGGAGTTTGCAATTTCACTATAATAAGACTGCTTATGGTCCACATTTTACACATCCAAAGGGACACAAGGGTGGCTTATAACACTAAACTGTTAGTTTCAGATCTTAAAGCTTGATCATTAACATTTTCATAGCAATACATAATAAATCATTTTTATGTACATAAGTGTCACAATATGAATATACTTAACGCTACTGAACTGTACACTTAAAAAGCGTTAAGATGGTAGATTACAGGTTTTGGTTTTTTTTTTTTAACCACACACGCCGAAAGTGCACAAGTTAATGAGAAATTACTCAATTTATTTATAGTAACTTGTTATGTAAATTTCGATTACTCTGAAGTGAAATTCTTATTATACTTAATTTTTAATAAAACAGTTTGTTGTCGTTTTTAACAGCTAGATTCGTTTTATGTAATTAATTTTTAAAGATACTTCCATACACGAGCAAGTTCTTTAATTGTGAACTACAGTGAAAGTGAAGCATTATTCTCAATTAGCATCTTTCAAATCATCTGAATTACTTATTGCCATCAAATACTAGCTATGAAATTATAAGTGTGTTTCTACTTCAGCTGATTCCTTCATTCAGTGAAGTGCAAATCTCGAAATTAAGAGAGCAAGATCCCTAAATGAATAGGCTTTCTTAAGGCAGTTGTAATTTTGGATTGGGAAGTAGACAACACTTGCCACACCTCAGCCTTTAGCACGACTGTGGCCCAGAATGCTAAGGTCAATTCTCCGTTCTCGCCAGGCTCAGCCCTACCAAATTCGTCAGGCTTTTGTGAGCTGCCACTAGATTCTGTTCAAAAAAGTGTACAACCTAGATTACTTTGGTAGCTCAGGAAGGGCCTGGAACAACCAGCGTGGCCACCTCTGGAAAAAGTCTCCGGGAAAAGAAAACTGGGAAAACTTCAACTTTGCGCAAACCCCCTTTCAATCACATGTAGCTCCCCTCCCGATGAAGTACAGCGTTCTCGAAAGATCTACACCTTTCCAACTCAAATGTCATTCCCAGATCAGCTGCTTGAGGGGCAAGCGGCGCTCAACCCACGCCCTCTTCTTCGAGCACCTTCTCCCAGGGCCAGTGCTGGGCTCAGCTCACTCCGCAGCCCCCTTCCAAACCCTACAAGAAAAAGGGCCCTGGCCCAAGACCCCGCCCGTGGACAAGGCTGCCCGACCGAGTCAGCCCGGGGCTCCTGGCCGGGGCGGCTGTAGCCACCAGAGAGAATTCGCTAGTGGGTTGGCTGGGGACGACCACGGAGGGCGGGAGGGGGGTCTCCCTGGAAGGGGAAAAGACGGCCTCACCTTGACCCTGATTTCGTAGGTGGTGAAGCGGCCCCGGCCGACCCCCACCGTCTGCGGGTTGCTCACATCGATCTCGAGGAAGTTGCTGGGCGGCCCGTAGGCATCATTAAGGTTCTGGGGCTTGGTGATCAGCCGGCGGGTGTCCGCCACGGTCTCCGCCATTTCGCTGCTGCAGCCGCCGCCGCCGCGGACTCCCTCCGCCCCCTCCGAGTTCCACCGACGCCGCCGCTGCTGCCCGCCGCGGGGACACCGGGCTCGCGCACAGCGGTCGCGAAGCGAACGAGCACGTAGGACGGGCGTTCACCCAGCGCGCGAAGCCCCTCCCTGCGTCCTTTCGGCTTCCGCCTCTTATGCCCAGGGGAAAAACAGCTGACTCTCTGGGACGCCGCGACCTGGGCTCGGAAAGCCCAGCTGAGGCCGCGGAGGGGGACTGCAGGCTAGACGGCGGAGGAGCGGAGGCAGTCACGGGACTTCTGGTCGCGAGCAGGTTCCGGCCAGACTACAGCGCCCATAATGCACCGGGAGGGCGCGTCGCCGCCTGGCTGCGGCCGTGGTGCTGCGGGACCTAGGGGCTCGGGCGGGGGTGGGCGCTTCCTGTCTTTCTTGCAAGCAGCTTGGGCTTGGAGCGTTGGGAGGAACAACGGAAATGGTCTTCGCGGCCTTGCTGCGGGGACAAAAGTTAAACGGCGAGTTTTGGGGGGTGTGCCCGCATTCGAAACAAAACTGTCGCAGCCTACCAAACGTCTCACCGTGAACCACTGAAAATGCCTTTCTAGGCAACCATTAACAAGTGCCTCACGTCATGATTTTGATATCAACTTGACAGTTTGACCATACACGTGTATAGATTGATAAACGGAGGGAGATAAAGTAGTAGAGTGGAATACAGACAAAAGACCTTGGCAGATCACAGCACTAAGGTCACACCATTTGGGGACTGGCAGCTCTCTAAAACAAAATAACGTAGTAAGTAGGCTGAAATCTGCCTTTCATGACCTATTTTGGGTGACCTGCAACTTTCTTCCCTCATTTCCCTAAAGTTCCAGTAAGTTCAAGACAAAACAAAAACGTATTTTTACAATATTTGAAATGAAACTCAGATAAGCCTTTATAAGAAATGAAAAAAAAAAAAAAAGCTAAAACAAGTAGATGGTAGTTCATCTCTAGCAAATGCAGATTTGGAACATTGAGGTAGAAGGATAAAAATCTACCTAGAGAGTTGTCTCTGTTTATGTCATAGCTCTGCAACTGTATCTACATTTTTAAAAGTATGTTGAGTTTCAGAAACCTCATTCACTTTAAATAATTGGATCTGTCCCTTAAGTTGAAAAATTGCCCAGATCATTGGCAACCTAATGACACTAGGAGCAGTTGGAATAAAGAAATTACCTTAACATGATATAGACTATTATCCAGAAAACTCAACATTTGTTGATTCAACACTTGTTTGTTGAAGGTCTAGTAGGTGTTTTTCAGTTGTACATGCTAGAGAGCTAAGGGCAAATAAGACTGGAAATTCTCTAAACTCATCAAGTTTATAGTGTGGTATATGGTCTATTTTGGGGGGACATAATAAGTCAATAAGTCAAATAAAAAATAAATTTGCCAATATGGTGCTGTAAGGAAAGTAAAACTGCAAAAACAAAGAACAAAAAAAAAAGGAAAATAAAACTGGGATAACTTAATAGAGAATGAGACAAGCTCATTAGACAGGGTGGTCAGAGAAATCCTCTCCAAGAATATACCTCTTTCAGAGAGTAAAGAGAATATCAGAATAAGTATGCTCAGACAGAACTCTGCTGGGCCTGTGTCCTGTTGCCAGAGACCAAATGAGAACTTGGCTCGTATTATTACAACAGTGAGTTCAAGAAATGAGTACAGATTGTGGGGGAGGAAAAAAATTTCCTTCTACCCTTTAAGATCTTCCAGCTGGTTTGAGAGTCAAACTGACATAAGGCAGATTAACAGGAGAAAAACACCAAAATTTAATTACATGCTCATGGAGGCCCAATGAGAATGAAAATTGAGATCCAAAGAAATGACTAAGGCAGGCAATTTTTATACTTTTTAGACAAAAAGCCAATAAATCTGTGAAGAATTGACACAGTTTAATTAAAGCTTGGGAGCTTTAATTAGTAAGGAATTCTGAGCAGAATTTGGGCTAGGATGATAGATTAGTAAAAAGTACCAAGGTTTTTTCTATAGCATTCTAGGCTTTAAAGTCCCTATCTCTGGTGATAAGGCTTTTTTTTTTTTTTTTTTTTTTTTTAACTTAGTGTGAAAAGGATACCTTTCATGTAGGAGATTTATTTCCTGCTTTCAGGGGGCAGAGAGAAGGGTCTGACTGTGCTTGCACCCACTGTTTCCCAAGTAACTTTTATTTAAAATAACATGCCAGGGGCACCTGGGTGGCTCGTCGGTTAAGAGTCTGACTCTTGATTTCAGCTCAGGTAACCATCTCACTGTTCTTGAGTTCAACCCCCCATCGGCTTTCTGCTGTCAACAGAGAGCCTGCTTCAGATCCTCTGCTCCCCTCTCTCTACCCCTCCCCTGCTCATTCTCTCTCTTTCTCTCTCTTTCAAAACAAACTCTAAAAAAATTGAAAATAATATGCCAAAGTAGCATATTTTAGGATGGTGTGCTCTTGGCCCCTACAAGATGACACTTTGAATTAGAGTATATGAGAACTAAGAGATCAGGAACTGCTGCATTGTGCTGTCATCTGTGACACTTGAACAAAATATCCTGAGGTGTTCTCATAGAAAGCTCCTGTCTCATTCATTGAAGGCCACTCAGAGCAGCTTTAGACAGCAGCAACAGTTGCCTGCAGTGGGAAGCAGTCAGAGAGGATAGTAACCCGGCATTATAGCAGTCATACAGCTAAGAAGAGCTTCCTGGTATAAACATTGGCAGGAAAATTGTTTCTCAGGAGATATGATTGTATTCCTAGAAAGACCCAAAAAGAATAAGCTGCTAGAATTAACAGGAGAATTTAGTGACTGAATGAAATTAAAGACCCTATTTATAGTTTTTCTCTGTCCAGGCAATGTCTAGTCAGAATGAAGACTATATCTATTTTTAGTTATCAGAATCAGAAGAGGAATATCCATGGTGTATTGGTGAAGATCACAGAAAAATATGTCCAATATATTATCTCATTTGGGTAAACAGAACAAAAAAATAATAAAGATATGTACATCTATATGTACATATTTTTGTATGTTCATGGGAAAAAGTGTGGAAAGATATATAACCAGGGTATTAATGCTGGTAACTCAAGAGAGATTGGCAATTGTAGTGGGGATAGGAATGGGAAAACATCAGCATATTCCAGGGATAGGCTAAGATGTTAGAAATATATTACTAATTTTATGTTTTCCTAAGCGCCTAATATTAAATAAAATAAATTATAGTGTGCCTGTATTACTATGGGGCCATGAGAGATAAAAATTGTGTCCCTTCAGTAGTCTATTAGGGTATATATAACACCACAGGATACACACTTTTGTATCTTATTTCACTTAACAATGTATCTTGAAGATAGTTCCATACTTGTACTGCAGCAAAGTATTCCATTACGCGGTGTGCCATAATTTAACTTGTCCCCTATTAAATATATATGGGGTCTCAACCTTTCATTATTACAGTATTGTGATGAATTGCCTTGAATATGCCATCATTACACACACATGGTATTATATTTATAGGATAAATTGCTGTGAATGGAATTACTGGGTCCAAACGATATACAGGTATAGATACTTATCAGAGATATTGCAAAATTTCCTCTGTACAGGTTTAACCAGCTTACACCCTGTTCAGCAATGTACAAAGGTACCTCTTTGTCCATAGCTTCACCAACATGAAGTGTTATAAAACTTTTTAATCTTCACTAATCTAAATGGTATTTTTATTTGCATATTCCTTATTCAACTGAGCACAGTTGAGCATCTCTTCATATGCTTATAAGCTATTCATATTTCCTTTTTTGGTGATGTACATGTTCAAATTCTTTGCCCATTTTTCCATTGACTTCCTTTTTTTAATGTTGGAGTTTATTAAATATTAAAAGGTAACCCTTTAATGTGATATAAATTGCAAACATCTTCCTCAGTTTAACTTTTGACTCTGCCGATAACGGTTTTTACCGTGTACTTTGTATTTAACTTATGTAGTGGAATTTATCAATCTTTTATGGGCTTCTGAGTTTTGAAGCATGCTTAGAAAGTCCCCCTCATCTTATAAAAAAAATTCCTTTTTTTCTAGAATATTTATGGTTTTTTTTTAAATATATTTGATCTATCTAGTATTTCTTTTAGTATAAGTATGGATCTAAATTTCCCCCCATTTGACTACCTAGTTGTTCCTACACCATTTATTAAGCAATCTATTTTTTAAAAATCTATTATTTACTCAATGATTTGAGATGGTTTGATTATTAATTTTGGTAATGTTTATTTATTCTTGAGAGAGAGAGAATGCAAGGGGGAGAAGCAGAGAGAGAGGGAGACAGAAGATCCGAAGCAGGATCAATAGTCAGCACAGAGCCCAATGCGGGGCTTAAACTCATGAACTGAGCTGAAGTCAGATGCTTAACCAACTGAGCCACCCAGGTGCCTGGAGATGGTTGTATTATTACACTTAAAGTCACATGAGAATTGTATTTCTCATTCATTCCTGTACCTGAGACTGTATCTGGTGTAATAAAAAATATATTAGTTTTTATCCCTGGATCCTAGCACTGAGTTCCTAAAACCTTTGGAATTTTCTGAGTGGTAGGAGTGTCTTTTGTTATTTCTAAGGAACCCCTTTTGATCACACCTGAGTTTACGTTAATGAGGTGAGTCAGGGCAGGTCCCCTAGATGGCTTCAGGATGGGAGCTGGTCACCAGAAAGACCAAATACTTGAGGAGAGGATGGGAAATGTTAACCCCCTCCCCCACCCTCATCTCCTGGAAGGTGGCAGGCAGGAGAGGAAATAAAAATTCCACACATCTATCCCTTCCCCAGACCTTGCCCTATGCATCTCTTCCATTTGGCTGTTCCTGAGCCAAATGGAAGAGACAAACCAGCAAGCGTAAGGAAAGTGTTTTTCTGATATCTTTGAGTTGAATTATCAAACCTGAGAGGGAGGAGATTATGAGAATGCCCCAAATGTATAATGAACGGGCAGAAGTGGATAACTTTGGCACCCCGTTGGAACAGGCTGGTGCCTGAAGTGTTCAGGCAGTTTGTGTCAGAATGGATTTGAATTGTTGGACACTGAATTGGTGTTGGAGAATCAAAGGCTTTGGAGATGATGTTACTCTGTTCTAGTTGCACATCAGACAGATCCTTCTCCTCTTAGAGGTTAACCTCTCTACTTCCACAGTCAAGGAGATCAGCATGTGGTTGCTCCTTAAACAGTCTAAGAGTTTGGAGTCTCTGGGAGGCTTATACTTTAGCTAAATACATCTTAACACTGATTTTCTTTGTATATTTGTTTACAGTTTTATTTAAAGAGGCTAAGTGTTCCTGGAACTGGAGCTAGCCAGGCAGGCCCTGGTTTCATACCCCACTCAACAAAGAAAACCTACGGGTAAAGTGACTCTAAGTGTCAGCAGGCAGGTTAGTAACCACCTGCTGTGTTTTAGGCATGCCCTTTGAGGAGTCTTAATTCCCACCCCGAGATCCTGTACAAAATATCTCTTCCGAAACAAATAATTCTGCCCCCCCCCCCCTTTTTTTTTATTTAGTGCCTCTTCTGTTTTGGTAAAGCAGGCAGTGTCCAGCTGGTTGTATTAACATCAGAACCACTCTCTTTTGTTTTTTTCAAATTTTTCTCCACTAATTATTCCTTTTTTCCTATATCTTCTCCATACTCTTTGTGGTAGCCATGAGAATGTGCCTCT
The DNA here is from genome assembly GCF_024362965.1 of Panthera pardus. Taxonomy (NCBI): domain Eukaryota; kingdom Metazoa; phylum Chordata; class Mammalia; order Carnivora; family Felidae; genus Panthera; species Panthera pardus. The sequence goes on along the minus strand of NW_026526732.1, from coordinate 54,014,057 downwards.
CAGATCTCCAGCCTCAGGAAACATAATTAACCTATGGCCTCAGCTGTTGTGCTCTGAAATTCATTACTGCATTTGCTCCAAGGCCACATTTCCCATGAGCTGCTCCCAACCAATGGCTGAAGACTGCTCAGACATCAGGGATATAAGTCCTATTCCTGGGAAAGGAGGGATTCTTCTGATAGACAGTGCTGGATTCAATGTCTAGAAGTCAGAAGCAGCCATGACAAGGAGCTATTCCTGTTTTTAGTTGAGTGATTGATTTCAGGGCTGGGGAGGGGCAGGTACAAGATGCCTTTTGCAATAGGGCCCCTGACATGCAAAGTAACTTATTTCAAACATGTAAGGACAGGCAAGCTTGGTATACACCTGGATCAGGGCAAAAATAAGTCCTCACCTGTGGCAGCACTGGAAACCAGGGTTACCAACTTTCTGACTAAAGAACTACCAATGTTATCTAAAGCAGTGTTTCTCAAATATTAATGTGCATACAGATCACCTGGGGACCTTGTAAAATGCAGATTCTGATCCAGGAGTTCCAGGATGAAGTCTGAGATTTTATATTTCTAACAAGGTCCAGGTAATGCCAATGCTGCTGGTCTCCAGACCACAATGAGTAGCAAAGATCTAGAGAATTTCAAGAATGCAAGATTAGTTGATGAACTGGTGGGGTGGGGAGCGAGTCCCATTCCAGAAACAGTGGCATCATATGGTCTCTTTAGGTGAACAGATATGTTCCTCTTTGGACTTTTAGGTCCTTCTGGCCATTCATGTGACAGATATGCACTGAGCATCCACAATAAACCAATGTTTTTGGTGCTAGGGGAAGGAGGAGCATGGAGAAGAGGGAAGGTGGTACACAAGACACAGTTCTTGCTTCCAGGATCTTTCAGAATGGTCACAGAGACATAAAAATGAACAAGCCATGTGAGTGGGGTGTGATAAGAGCTGTATTGCCCAGTCTTGAGGGTAGTAAGGGAAGAATGCCAGAAGGAAGTGGCAAGAAGACTAAGACAGAAAGTTGGCATCTGATGGCCAAGGTGCCTGTGATGGGGTGTGCATGTGTGTAGGAGGTGCCTTCTGGAGATAGAGATAAACATGCAGGGGCCCAGAGGAAAGAAAGAGCATAGCTCAGGAGCTACACATAGTTCAGTGCTACTGGAATGAAAAGGGAATAGAAAGGACTAAGGCCAGAGGGGACAAGGCCATGAGGACCATACAGTCCATGTATATGGTTCTGGATGTTATCTAAAGGCATTCTAAAGGAAACCACTGAATAGGAGTGATTTGATTTGATTTTTAGTTCAGAAAGGTCACTTCAGCAGAACTAAGATGGTTAATGGTGGGAATGTAGAAAAGTGAATGGACTTGAAAAATATTTGCCCCTGCTTGACCCTACGAAAGTACTGCACTAACAATTGAAAACTGTTCAGACCAAAAGTTTGTGAGATGCCAAGTCAAAGGAGGATGTCAGGATACAAACAGCGCCACAACTCTTATTGGAACATGGAGGGCCTGGCAAATAAATATCTGTGGATTGGTGCTAGTGTTCTAGTGAAAGATCTTAGGCACCAGGACATACACTCCCAGGCATACCAGGTTGATTCCTAATTGTATTTGCAAAAGAAGTAAACTCTTCTAACTACTCATTTGGAAACATATCTGCATAAGAGATATATTTGTCCAGGACCTGTGGGTTGGGTTTGGTAGAGAGCTTGACCAAACCTGCTGGACCAGGGCTTGATCCACTAAGCTGTCTAATGCTCCCAAATCTATAAAGATCTCAACTTGGAGTGGGTATATCACTACAATGCTTACCATGCATCACACCACACAGATATCCACACAGATATCACACAGATATCCATATGCTCTTTCCATTTGTTGTCTTATTGTCTAATTCAAGCTCAACATGTCTAAAATTGGTCTCATCCTATTTGCCCTTACACAGTATCTCTAATATTTAAATCCTTTTTGCTGTAAATATTACTTTTTGTCCACCCCTGACTCCCCTGCCATAGCTTAGTTTTGGTTGATGTTAGACTGCAAAGATCTCATACTTCCTTATTTTCTCTAGCCTATCCTATCCATTATGCATAATACTAGCATGATTTAAATATTACTATTCTGATATGTTTTTATATTATAAATATCTCGTGGCTATATGAATGTGTCTGACTGGAAGACAATACTATGAGCAAATCAATTCTATTTAATCAGGGTTCATGAGAGGAGATGGGCAAAATACTTATAGCTGTGTAACCCTACAAAAGGTACTTTGCTTGTCACTGCCTCCATTTCTTCATGTATAAAATCAGGAAAATAATAGTACCTACCTTACAAGGTGGTTATGAGCATTGAAAGAGTTAATATTTGTAAAGCAATTAAAGCAGTGCTAGACACATGCTAAGCCCTGATATCTATGTAGGAGTCTGTAAGGAAATCGATTTATCTGGAAAGAAAGAACATGGATGGAAATTCATAGGATGAGGCCCTGAACGCCATTATCAGGAATGACTGATCTTATGTGGCTAGGTTTGTGAGCAGAGGATAGTGAATGTTGTATCTAGATGAAATCTAGTAGTGGAAAGCTTGATGATCCTCTTGACCAGAAACCTGAGCTTAAATCTATTGACAGAATTTTTCAAAGCCTTGATTTATTTACTGTTGTTTTAGATTCAAAACATTGGTCACAGGCATTTCAGTGTAAGGTAATGTCAATTAATTAGGTCCCAAGTAAGACAGCTGTCATAGGAGGTTTACATTACTATAGCTTACATTTGAGAAAGTCACAATTTTCAAAATATGGTTAGTTCCAAAGTATATTTTTGATCAAGCAGCTTGGATACTGCATTGTGGATAACAAGGTTAAATAAAGGTTCTAATAAAACAAACAGCGACAATTTAAATAAATCAGATGTTTTTGCCGAAGATTACTCTGTGATTTTCTCCAATTATTCATGACATTTCACCCATTCATATTGTGATCTGCTTTAATAGTGGAAAGAAAAAAAACCTTGTCTCCTTGTTTATTCTTTGTTCTCAAGGAGATAAGCTGTTTATAAAGATACGTTATTTGTTATTTAAATCACTTTTACTGAAGTTGTTTATTTCCTTGTTTCAGTTTCTAAAAATATTGCAACAATTGCAATGCTTCATAGAGATGTCTATTCAATTCAAAAATGATTTGTACTGAAATTCTTTGCTAAATGGGCACAGGTGCTGATGTGTATAACATGCTAGAGTGAGTCAAAACTAATAAATGCTAAAAAAAAAAAAAAGATAAGGGGGATATACTTGTGTCAACTTTTGAAATCTGCAATTAAAAACATTTTAGACCTAAAGTCTCAGGTATTTGTAAAGGTTATCTCTATACTTGTCATTTCATAACTATTTAATAATAGTAATAGTAATAATGATAATAATGAATTAGATAACACCAAAACTCTAAGCAGAAAAATTGCATAATTTAAATCCAGAAATCTATTTCTTAGAAAATGCCCTTTAATCACTTCATAGACTTTCAAGATCATAATTATTATATAAAAGTAATTACATTAGAAGATAATTTATCTGGTAGTAAAGTATCAAATTAAAGCTGAAAAACAGTACTTGTAAACAGAATTATATTTTTAAAAAATTGTTGAACAGCAAACATGGCAAATTATATCTCCTGCTTCTCTCTTTGCTATGCATAAAATTACCTCCAGAATAAATTCTGGTAATCTGATACTATAATGCTTCAGAGTAATATAGTATATAGCTGTGTATTACAAGTCTTGCATATCAATGTATAAACTCAAACTATGGCATATCCTAGGTAATCAACAGGACTGATGTGTAAAATAAAGCCAAAGGAATTTAATATTTTAAGGGACAGTTGATTATTTGTAAGAACTCAAGCTTCAAAATCCAGCTGAGTTGATTTGGACTAAAGAAATGAAGCCTGGTACCATAAATTATAGTATGTATTCCTGCTGAGTAAGCCCTGGATACTGCAAACTTGGGTCTGTGGATGCACATCTCTCCCTTTGAAGTTGATGAGAATTGCTTGGCCTAAGTGAGATACATGCTGGGAAAATTGGGCCCTTACAATTGGTGTGTATAGACATTAGAGGTCTCATGACACTTTCCTCATCTGTTCCCTTAGTTTTCTGCACAGTCTTGGTTTTGGCAGAAGATACTCAACTTTGGAATGAACCCTTCTTGAATTAGATATGTCCTATGATTAACAGATATTCAAGTTTTATCATCTAGAGAGTCTAGATTAGGAACCTCTCTGTTGTCAGTAAAGTTGGGTAAATAAAACTCACCTTGATTTAAAACTTATCCAAGTAATCTCCCCAAGATGTCCAATCGAAAGCAAAACAAAACAAAGGAAATACCCAGCTGATTCCTTTGAAGTCTAGGTCAAATCATTGCTAATTCTGAGACTAATCATCTGCTGCAAGTACTAATATTTATTCAAACAAATGAATTCATACAATTTTATGATTGCATCTTTGAGTTTTAAATATTGGCTGCATTTCAGGCCAACTTATATTCCTTAGAATATGCAGTCTATAGAACTGAAAAACATTTGGTCTATGTGATTGCCTGTATTGCATCCACCAACTAAACCAACTGACAAAACTAGATTTGTTATGACCATCACTGAGTGTCAATCAAAATTCTATGTAGCATGGTCTACTTTCTTTTTGTCTATATATAGATCTGATTTAAGGGCTATTTGAAGAACTATCTCATTGAATAGACAAGCTTTCAGCCTCTATTACTAGTCAGTTAACTTCAAGAAGGAGTAATACCTGTGTTATCTTGGGTAAGTTATTTTTTCTAAGTCTGGATATCCATGTGAATAGTCTATAGTCCATCTATGTGAATGTTGTGTGTGTGTGTGTGTGTGTGTGTGTGTGTGTGTGAGATGAATGCTGAACACGTATGCAGTATTAAACCTGGAACATCCTTGGAATTGCCCTGGAAGTACTCAATTTCAATTTTTTTTGTAAGTTGTTTTTGTAATTATTTTATTAATATGATCTTTTTTCTAATTACACAAAGTACCAGAACATACTTAGAAAATAAAGAAGGGGGTAGGGAGTTGGGGCTGGGATCAGTTTTCCAGTTTTTCTAAAATAATATAGAGAAAGTTTCATGAAAACAAATGAGATATTTGGTAAATCGCCCAGTACATGTTTTCTGAGTCTAAGTCATTTGACTGACAGGAGAAAATGGTAAGTTAGGTAGGGGCCAGAGTTTGATTTTCCAAAGGCTTATAATAAAGAAATTTTATTTCATTCTGTAGATAGTAGGAAGGCATTGCAGGTTTAGATTGTGTGATGGGATGTGGTCAGATCATATTTTTGGAAACAAATCTGACAGTAGGCTGGAATGGAGGAGAAAGAGATGTAGCCAGTTAGGAAATGGCTGCATTTAGCCTTGGAAAGACAGGAGGAAGATCCAATGATGATGGATGGATTTAAGTCATATTAACATTATAGGATTCAGGCATATCTGGTGAAAGACTGGATTTGAAGGATGAGGAACAGAAACTAATTGAAGGTGGCTACCAGGTTACAAATTTGCATGTGGAGTTGAAGGAGGTTAGAATTGGTTGGGGGTCGCTGCTCTTTTAAAAAGAAAGATGGCAGAGAGGGCATGTGGAGAAATTATATAAGGAAAGCTTCCACTCTACCCTCAAAGTTTAGGTAAGGAACACTTAAGGAGGAAAGATATAGGTAAATACAGACTTGTTATGTGGTTCAAATTAAAAAAAAAAAAAGAATATCCCAGTAAAGGATATTGGAAACTGAAAAACAAACAGAACAAGTTATTTTTAATCTGTTGTTGAAAATAAGTGTAAAGGAACTAAATAAAGACTTGAGCCCTGGACTTGACTTCAAGTATTTTGTGTTGGTAGTCTTTAGTTACAGGTTAAACAATGTTTCAATAAAGGGAAAAATGGTAACTTTTGTTGGAAAGTTAGCAAATATATAATTCTTACTTATTAGAAGGAATGGACTGCTTGAGACAAAATTTATACTTTATGTAAATTTATGTTACTGAAGTAGGTACTGTATATTGTGTTTAGAAGTTTCCATAGTTAGTAGGGTACTTAACCATGTTTGATTAGTTTGTTGAAATTAAGTAACTGAAATTATATTTAAAATTTTTTTAATGTCTATTTATTTTTGAGAGAGAGAGGGAGGGAGAGAGAGAGAGAGCGCGAGAGAGAGCGCGAGCATGAGCGGGGGAGGGGCAGAGACAGAGAGGAAGACAGAATCCGAAGCAGGCTCCAGGCTCTGAGCTGTCAGCAAGCACAGAGCCGGATGTGGGGCAAGAACCCACAAGCCGTAAGATCAAGACCTGAGCCGAAGTCAGAAGCTTAATCAACTGAGCCACCCAGGCACCCCTGAAATTATATTTTTGGTTCAGAGTCTTTGTGTTTTTTTTTTTTAAGTTTATTTGTTTTGAGAGAGAGAGAGAGAGAGAGAGAAAGCGAATGGGGGGGGGGGGCAAAAAGGGAGAGAGAGAGAATCTCAACATGGGGCTCAAACCCGTGAACTGCAAGATCATTACCCAAGCTGGAAATCAAGAGCCCAATGGTCAACTGACTGAGCCACCCAGGCACCCCTTGGTTCAGAATCTTTTAAATACAAATGTTGGAATTTAGAAGCTAGATATTTGATTCTACTTTATAAAATGAGTTATTATGGTTTTAAATCATCCCTTATGTGTCTTTGAATGAATCATAGTGTTTCTTATAGCTCTGAAGTATTTCTTTGTTACAAATTAGAAGAACCTGTAATTATGAGAAGCTGTAATCATGAGGATCTATGTGTAATGACAAATCAGCGAAAAAATAAATAAGTGGAAAATAAGTGCTCTTTGTTTGTATTCCACTTCTGTGATACTGAGTTTGATGGTGTTTTTAATAAATCTTTAAAATGGGCTCAAAATATGAGGAGTGTAATTGATTTCATGAAGCAGGTTATTTGCTTTTTTGCAGAGACTAAAACAATAAATTTTGTATTTTTTATTAAGACTGCTTATTCATTCAACAAACATTGAGTGTCTGCTAATCTAGGTACTCTCCTAAACTTTGGGGATATAACAGTGAACAAAACAGACATAAATTCCTGTTCACACGGAGCTTAAATTCTAAGAAGAGCAGATAATAAACTAATAAATTTGTACAGTGTGTATTATGCCATGAGAGTAACTGTTGTGGAGAAAATAAAGCTGGGAAAGAGGAAAAGGAGTGCAGGGTGAGACTGTAATTTTCTTTAGGTAACTAGGGAAGGCCTTAACTGAGAAGATATAAGGGAGTAAGGACATGAAGAAGTGAACCAAATAGATATCTGGGAGGAGAGCATTGTAGGAGAAGGCATAGGAAATGCAAAAGCTTTGGGGTGATAAGCAGGCTTGTGAGTTCCAGGAATAGTAAGAAAGCCAATGTGGATGGACTGAGGGAGGGTAAGGGAGAGGGCCTTGAGATGAGATCACAAAGCCAGTTGGGGTCCAAGTCATGAGGTCTTGCAGGATGCTTGAACAATTGAGCGACAGGGGAAGGCATTCTAGTGGATGTTAAACACAAGAATGGCATGATTCAACTTAAAATTTTAAAAACAAATCTGGGGGAGTCTGGTTGGTTCAGTTGGTAGAGCATATGACTCTTGATCATGTGGTGGTGAGTTCAAACCCCATGTTGGGTAAGGAGTTTACTTAAAAAAATAAAATCTTTTTTTTTTTAAACGTTTATTTATTTTTGAGAGACAGAGAGAGAAATAACATGAGCAGGGGAGGGGCAGAGAAAGAGGGAGACACAGAATCCGAAGCAGGCTGCAGGCTCTGGGCTGTCAGCACAGAGCCTGACACAGGGCTCGAACCCACAAACGGTGAGATCATGACCTGAGCTGAAGTCAGACGCTTAACTGACTGAGCCACCCAGGCGCCCCTAAACAAAATCTTTAAAATAAAGTAAAACATAAATCTGGCTGCTGTGTGGAGGATGGACTGTAGGGGACAAGAATGGAAGTGAAGAGACCAATTGGAAGGTAACTGCAGCAATCCAGGAGGGAGGTGATGGTGACTTAGACCAATATGGCGGTAGCAATGTTGATGGTGTAAAGTAATGGGATTCTGAACACTTCCTAAGGTGAAGCTACAAATTCATTGTTGGACTGGATGTGGGATGAGAGAGGAAGAGGATAACTCTCTTATGAGTAGCCTTCCAGTTGCCATCTACTGAGATGGAGAGGGCTACAGATAGAATAGTGGAAGTGGGAATCATGTATTAGGGTATCCTCTTCCTTCAAAGGAATTGGTTTTAGAACAACAATAATAACAGTGTTAGATTTATACTGGGATCCTAGCTAGTTCCTGCCAATGGCTTATTATATCTGTTCCTCTACAGTGTGTCTCTGACAGTGGCTAAAAGGCACTTTAAAATGGCAACCTCATGAACTTAGGGATGAAAAATCATAGTGTATTAGAGTTGGAGAAGAACTAAATATTCCAAATCACCCATATTTATTATGGATTATCATCCTTATTTAAATCCTACCTGATTTTTTTTTTTTTGCTTTTAATGAGTTTCATAAATTTGCTTCTTGAAGTATTAAGGTTCAGTAGAACTTTCTTCTATTTATTTAAAAAATTCTCCCTACCTTTTGCAAGCTTAAGAGTACATTCCTTATTTTTATAATTCTTGGATATCATGAATCCATGCTGTCCTAGACTCATTATTTTATATTTTGACTTTATCCTCTTTCAGTTTCTGTTTATAAGTGTATATGATTAACCCTTTATGTATATACATTATCTCATTTAATTCTCACAAAACCTCTGGATGGTAGCTAGGATAGACATTATCTTAATTTTATAGATAAGGAAAACAAAGGGAGAGTTTAATTTAGTGACAAAATCAGAACCCAAATATAATTTATGACTTCTATATAGTATGTTGTCTATTGACTACTTTCTTTCCCATTTCCTTCATTACTTTATTTGTCATCTGGGTACTTTCCGTTTGGTTTTGACCATGAGATTAGATGCCAACACCACTTGGCATTTTCTTTAGGGAGATTTTAAAAATAAGGACAAAATAATGCTTTCTGATTTTCTGATTTCCTTCTATTACTTTTTCTGATAATATTCAATGAATTTCTTTCAGGGTTATTTTTGCTTTTTTATTTGTTTTAGCAATTGCAGGAACTGCAGGAGCACAGGATTGATGTTTTAATAAAATGGTTTATAATGGCTACTTAATTATTCTTCTGGTCATAATGAATTCTCTTGAATACAACAGATGTAATCTAAGTTACCTCATACTGGCACGCAATACTGGCACACAATAAAGTTTATTTGCTATATTTCTGTTCACTTGCACAGCCATGTGAAAATTTCCTGTAGATATTCCCGCCAATTTGGCATTAAACTGTCTACGAGTGCTTATTTCACTTCCAAAATTGTTAAGCTGTTGGAATCTCTAATAAAAAGTAATTTCAGGGGCACCTGGGGGGCTCAGTCCGTTGTGTCCAATTTTGGCCCAGGTCATGATCTCATGGTTCATGGGTTCGAACACAGCGTCTGTGCTAACAGCTCAGAGCCTGGTGCCTTCTTCAGATTCTGTGTTTCCCTCCCTCTCTGCCCCTCCCCTGCTTGTGCTTTCTCTCTCTCTCTCTCTCAAAAATAATTGTTAAAAAAAATTATTAAAACAATTTAAAGTAATTTCATTGACTAAGGCAAGCAACTATTTTTCCAGAGCAAACAAAATGACACACAGATACTCTCTGAAAATCTTGAATGTGATAAATATGTAAATCAAGGAAGAATAGATTTTTTTTCAAAAGATCTTTCACAAAGTGTCACACTCCAAATTAATAGTATTAAATGCAAAAAAGAAATATTCAATATAGCATGGAGGAATAGTTTGTCATGTAAGACAATACAACTTAAGATAGATATCAAATAGTAAGTGAAAATTTATTTTGAAAGATACAATCAAAATAACTTTTCCATAAACAATTTGACAGTAGAGAGTTTCCAAATTATTATTCTATGCTGTGCTCTTTTTCCTGTTTCTTAGGAATCTTCTATTGTGGATGAATTGTTTGATTTCCTGGAACTCTTTCTAGTGTAGTCTTTTTAATTTTCACTCAATCGAAATGTGGCTTTATCCTTCCTGTAATTCATACTTTCTTGCCTGCCTGCCTTGGTTCACTCTATTTCCTGTTCTTGGAAGGTCTTCATCTCTTGATAAAAGTAAAGCTTCCAGAACGCCCTCCTGATTTCCCAGCCAAAGTGCTCTCCTTAAGTGTTCTCCTTTCATTGATTCCATAACATCTGGTAGAATCTTTTGTTGCTTTTTTTCATCCCTGCTGATGGATTGCCAGCCTCTTCTGGACAGGAATTTGTACTCTCAATACACTTATAATAACTCAAATATTTTTTGTTTAATCAAATTAGGGCAATCACTTAAGAGAAATTCCTCTTTGGACACACTATCCCATGGCCACTCCATCCACTCATTGTCCATCTTGGGCCATTGGCTTTCCTATGCCAGTTACACACTCTTTAAAAACATTTGAGTGTATGCCATATTGAAAATAATTTATGCTATTCAAATATAGGAAGAAAAAGTGGAAGGTGCTCATTTCAGGTACTCTGGCAAAGATGAGTCGGACGCTGGAGGCAAAGGAATTGGGGCTACCATTTAAGGAGGTGTGACCAGGTAAACATCAATATTTCATTAAAACATGAGTGCCCACTGGGTCACCTACATCTTATTTAGGTTTCGAAATCTCGGTCAGGTACGCAAACCGAAAAATGCTCAGGGGTGGTGACGTGACCGTACGTCACTACCGCGTTCCACGTTCCAATTCCCTGAAAACGTTTTAGGATCCAGTGCCACGGACGTGGGCTGGTTTTGGGCGCAGGATCGCCCTTCTCCCCAAGCCCGTCCCTCCCCTCGCTCTGCTCCGCCCCCGGCGCTGCCGCATTGCATGCTGGGAGTCGTAGTCTGTCTGGCAGCGCCCGGAAGGACAGAAGGGCACCCGAGTCTAGCCTGTCCTCTTGCTACCGGAGGTCGCGTTCTTCCTCTGCTTTCTTTCGTTCTTTCTTGCGTAGCCTTCTGTGAGCACGGCTTGGTTTGTCTGTGCCACCGTTTCTCTTTTGGGTTTCAATAAAGTTTTCCTCTTCCTCCCTTTGTACAGAGCTCAAGATGGCGGCCTCCTGGTCGCCCTTGGTTACACTGCGCTTAGTGCAGAGCCGGCTGAGAGGGAGATGTGTTGGGTGCGGGGCCTGGGCTGCTGCTCTCGCCCCTCCGGCCACCGCCCCTGGAAACACCTTTTGGAAAGGTCAGTGACTGTGCCATGAGTAGCCCGAGCCGACTGCATATGACCGGGGAAGCCTCGGGTCAGTCACCCTCTTATCTCTCCCAGTTGCCTCCTGGTTTCACCTGTTTCGGAGCTAAGGGTCCCTGGAGAGGAGTTTCAGCCTCTCTTGTCTTTGGCTGGCTGCCCATGAAGGAGCCCTGAGCACTGAGGAAACTGACCCAGAGCAACTTACATTTTTGAGGTCAGAGGTCAACTCAGAGTTCGTTCCCTTCAGGCTTTCAGAGAGTTAACACCTACCTGGTGAGCCCAGGCGTGGGAGTGCCTGGCTTGAATGGATACAAATGTGGGATTGGGGGCTGAGGACCCTTACACCTGCGCCTTACCTACTCTCCTGGCTGGTGACCCTGGCCTGGATCTAAAAGCCAAACCTCGGACTTCTGAGGGCCCTGCTGGCTCTCAGGATTCCGGGAACACAAATGTGCAAGCTTTCTCAGATGGAGTGATCAATTCTTGTTCTTTTCAAGCCACTAGAGGCCTTAGTGGGGGTATATTTTGTTACCAGCCTTGCTCATTCATTCATTCATTCATTCAAATTGTTACGTGTTCAGGAGTGAATGAACATATACTGTGAGTAACCGAGTCCCAGGAATACTGATTTTGCTGCTTATATTCATATACTCTCATGAAACTATGGGCTACTTAAAAACAAGGACTAAGTGTCTTGTTTCTTCAGCACAGTGTTTAGTACCTGATGGGCAAGATATATTTTCTGAATGAGTGAATGAATGATATTCTTATTGTCTCTTCCATCCACATACCATTTTTTTCTCATCTCCAAGCATCCCTTCTTCTGTGTCTTAATAAATTAACTCTCATTGGCTCATTTAGTTAAAACCTTATCAGTCTTTCATTATTACATCAATAGAGTTGAAATTAATACTAGAACTCTGATTAAGTCACCTCAGGGGTTTTTTTGTTTGTTTTTGTTTTTTTTTTTTGCAGTTTCACATAATCTATTTACTACATAATGAAATATTTTGGTAGCATAAAGGTTGGGTCATAATGTAAACTTTATTATTTTTATTTTTGGAATAGGTAATAAAAACAAATGATGCAAGAAAGAATATGGTAAAATGTTAAAACTACTCCACCCCTATCGCTTAGCCACTTAATTTTCCTCCGCAGAGGCAACTTCTAATACTAGTTTCTTATGTATTCTTCCAGAGACATTCTGTGTATGTACAAACATATATGCATATAAACATCTGTATTTAAAAAACAAAATAGAAGTGGTAACATATACACACCCCTCGATACCTTTCTTTTTTTTTCATTTAATATATCTTGGAGATCATTACATATCAATTTAGAACTGCCTGATTTTAAATGGTTGAAATAGAATTCTATGGATGTATCATAATTTATGAAAACTAAGATGTGAGGAACATCATCACAATAACATGCAGTATGCTAAGTGCTTTCTACATATATTATCTCATTTAATTCTCATTCTTCTCATGATCCATTTTGGAGATGATGAATCCAGGGTTGCAGAAGTTATATGGCTAGTTAAGTCAAGTAAAGGCTGTATTTGGTTTTATATCTTACAACAAAGGCTTTGCTATGAACCTGTATTCATATATATTTTTTTTAATTAAATCAAGATTTTGTTGTTTTCAGAATTATCATTTGGAATTTCAAAACTTACTGGTAACCAAAGGGTTAATGGGACTAATTACAGCAGCAAGCTAATAAGCACAGCTGCAACTTTTCCTCCAGACCTTTTCCATTTGCCTTCAAATTTCCCTCCTCCTTTGGAGAGGTGGATTTGAGGCTTGCGCCTTCATCTCCTTGTTTGGCTACCTCTCAAGCAAACCCTTCTCTGTCTGCATACTTGATGTCTTGGTGATTGTCTTTGCTGCAAGTTGGGCAACCAAACCTGGGTTCAGTTACACATTTGGCAAGCTAGCCAAGACTTTTTTGCCCGGCCCTGCGTGGTTTGTTGGCCGCCAGCTGGTGATGGGGGCCTCGTGACAGGTTGAAGCAGCTGCCTAGGTGACAGGTTCCTTGCTCTAGGAACTGTCCCTGGGGTCCCACCTACCTGGGTACCTCTGACCTTTGGTGCCTAATTTTCACTCTTGTGGCAAGGAAATGTTTTTTTGGGTTCAGTTTGGACAGATGTCTCTTGGTGACTACTTTGTGTGTGATGGACAGCATGTGAGTTTATTTCTTTCTCCCTTTGGTTCGGCTCTCAGATTTCTTACTCCCATTTGGTTGCCATCAAATAGTGGGTTTTGGTTCTCTTAGCCTCCTTTCTTGTTTAAAAAAAGGCTGACTAGGAAGCCATTTGGTTCAGTCAGTGAAGCTCTGATCTTTAGGGAGGAGCCAGAAACTAGGGAGCCATTTGGTTCAGTCTGTGAAACCCCAACTTTTGGGGAGGAACTGATGTTCACAGAAGTACTCTGGGCTTCATGTGTTTTTTTGTTGCTGTAGATTTTGGTATTTTTGAATAAAACCAGCCACGTTCTAACTGGAAAATGGAAAGTGACAATTTGATCCCCACATGCAACCTTTTGGACTGTATTCTCCAAAATTGGGCAGTCTTTTTTTGCAACACTGTTGGCCACATCCATTAATTGTAATACCATCTTGCAATTAGATTTGTGTTGTAAAAGGGGGATATTTGAAATTGGGCCCTTAAGATTTTGTTTGCATCGTGTGTGTGTCCATGTATGTTGTAAATTTGAGATATTTTCTCTATCTCCAGATGTTATTGCTGAAATTAATTTGTAAAAGAGCTCTATTTAATTGGTTTAAAGGCTAGCACTTATAAGAATTGGGCATTCTAAAAGAAAGATAGAAACTAACCCAGACGTTTTTTAAATTCACATGATCTTGGAAAATATTTCGTATTAAGGCTAATTCAAGGTTATTGGTTTAATAAAAATGGACATGTCTTTAGAGTTATCAGCATTAAATGTAAAACTTTTATTCTGCCTGTCTTTACTTAAAGTCAAATAAATTAATGTTCTCTCCATTGAGAAAAGAAAAAAAAAACATTAGAACTTTGTCTAATGCCTCAAGAAGTTTTATGAGTATTCTAATAAATATAAATAATTTAAATAAATGTAATTAAGACTACTGGAAATGATAAGGGAGACAACTCTATATCTGAGGAAAGTGAGACTGGTTATTTTTTTTAAAGAGGAATTAAAAAAAATTTTTTTAAGTTTATTTTTGAGAGCAAGGGAGAGCACTTGCATGCAAGTAGGGGAGGGGCAGAGAGGGATACAGAGAATCCCTGCTGTCAGTACAGAGCCCAATGTGGGTCTCAAACTCATGAACCTAGATCAAGAGTCAGATGCTTAACTGACTGAGCCACCCAGGCACCCTATTATTATTACTTTTAAATGGTTATTTAATTTGAGTGAGAGAGGGAGAGGGAGAGAGCACGCATGCAAGCATGCCTTCACTGGGGAGGGGCAGAGAGAAAGGGAGGGTGAGAATCCCAAGCAGGCTCCATGCTCAGCACAGAGTCCAATTGGGGCTCAATCCCATGACCCTGAGATCATGACCTGAACAGATATCAAGAGTCAGACGCTTAACTGACTGAACCACGTATGTGCCCAATAGCAGGTAGTTTTTGATATTTGTTAGTATTTGTAGACAGCCCTATAAGTTGGGTTGAAACTTCCATGCCTTTCAGAGAAGTCCTCATCAGAATTTTTCAAAAACACTTTTAAGCAAAATTATTCCTAGTTTTGGATTCTCACTAACAATCCAGAGCAACAATGGAGTGGCATTTGGGGCAAAAATCACACAAGCAGTGTTGAGTGCCTTGGGCATTCAATGGAAATTCTATGCCTCCTGGAGAAGCCAACAGATTGGAAAATAGGAAAAATGAACTTTGGCAAAAATATGCCAAGAAACCAACTTAACTTGGGAAGAAGCCTTGCCAGCTTCTCTGCTTTGAGTAGAGTGGCCCCTAGAAGTAAGCTTGGTTTAAGCCCCTATGAGGTGTTATGTGGAAGACTCTTTCTATACTCATTTCGTGACTTAGGAATTCCTGATGGGGCTCACGTTAGGGAATACTATCAGCTACATTCGCTATGTAAATTCGCGTCCAGGAGGTTGATGTGCCTTTATACCACCTGAATCCTGGAGACTTGGTGTTATTAAAGACCTGGAAGAACAAGCACCTGAGGACCAGCTCCAGCCACCATAGACAGGACCTTAATGAGATGCTGTTGACTACCCATTTTTCAGGGAAACCAAAGGGAATTAAGCCTTGGATCCATCACACTTGAATAATAAAAATCTACAGGTTCCCTATATCTTGTCAGCAAGAAGAACATCAAAAAGAGTCCTGCTTGGACTGGCAAGCCTTTGATGGACCTGAAACTACTTTTTAGGAGAGCTGGTCTGAAGAAATCAGTAAGTACAACAAGCTAGTTGCTTACAACAAATCTCCCTTGAGACCTAGATAAAATATTGTACAAGAACTAATAACCAAAGTACAAAAATCTTGGTAATGCAGGATGTTGGGTTTCAACCTGGAACCAAGGACTATTTCTAGATGACTGCAGAAAGGTTCTATTCCTCTAACCCTGATCTTCACCCCCATCTCAGCAGGAAGTAACTAATAGAGGTCATTGGCCCAATTCTCTTGAGAATGAGGAATGGTCAAAAGACAGTGGGAATTGAAACCAGTAACCAAAGGGTTAATGGGACTAATTGCAGTTGCAAACTAACAAGCCCAGACCTCTTCCTTTTCCTTTAAATCTCCCTGACTCTCCTTTGGCGAGGTGGATTTGAGACTTGCCTTCCTGTCCTCTTGTTTAGCTGCATCTGGAATAAACCCTTTCCTTGCTACATACTTGGGATCTCAGTGATGGTCTTTGCTGGGCATCAGGGCAGACGAACTTGGGTTCAGTTATAATACTGCCTCTTATACTCAGAATTTAGCCAGTTTTGGGTGTGGAGATTTAATGAAAATACAGGTAAGGGAGAGGTAAATTTAGTTGTAACTACATACACTCCCTTCCTCTCTTTAAATAAAAAGAAAATTTTAAGTTGAAATGTTTTTCTGTATTTAGAGCACAATTTTAAAATTGGTCTTGTATCCCTCAATCTTGGGAGTGGGTGTTATTTACTGTTTACATTTATATTTATCTCCATTTTTTCATCTTTTCAAGTCTACTCTTTACTGCAGTGTAACGTGAGGGAACCATTGGCTTAATGTTAAACAACGGAAGGAAATACATAAAGGAAAGGAATGAGGGGAAAGGAAGAGCATGTTCTTTGTTTTTATGTCTCATCTAAGCTTTCGTGCCAGCCCTGGCTCCAAGATGTTTTGGAAACTGACCTATGAAGACTTGGGGGGTCCTAAAATACTCTTCATCCAAATTGCCTACTTGATTGCTTAACTTAAAATTCCTTAGGAAATACAATATTATGAATTCCATTTTGGGATCTGTGTATTTCCATTTGTTTATTAAAAATTTAAATTGAAATTTGGTATCTTATTGTAATTTAAGTAATATGCTCCATTTTTATTTCACTGCCTGTTTTCTTTTAGGTCTAAGTGTATCTTCATTTAATGTAATGTTTAACATCCAGATAGTTAAGGGGAAACATTTTATTTGAGATTAGAGTGGCCATAGTGTGGGTGAAAAATGCCTCAAATTCAGTTGGAGCCTTGTATTTAGGGTGTGTGTGTTGGGTGAGGGGAAGTGAATGAAATGGGGTCCCAGCCCTTGAATAGCTCATGGTCTTGGAAGGGAGATGAAATTATAATAGCTAACATTTATCAAGCCCTTTCTATGTTCCAGGCCATCACTGGCAGTTTCTTTTTCTCATAATTTAATCTTCACAAAAGCCCTTGTAAAATACTTGTTAACTCTGTTTCATAGATGAATAAACAGGCATGGCTACCCAACTGGGATTTGAACCCAGGTACTTTTTACTCTAGAAGCACAAACTTAACCCTTATCTTCCAGCTCCTTAACATTGGACATTAATAACCCATAATTTCGGTTCATCTTAAGTGTTGTAGGACTACAGAGGGGAAGGCAGCTCTGCTAAGAGAGAGAAGGGGGTTGTAGCACAAGTGTAGAAGTGAGCTGTACATGGCCCTTACTGGTTTATGGGCCCTCAGGGAGAGCAGCTAGAGATGAAGCTGGGAAGGTGGCCTGGCTCTGGTTAAAAGTCCTGTGTAGTGTGTGAAGATGTCTAGGCTCAGTGGGATGCTGATGGAGGTTTCATAAGAAGAAAGGTGATCAGATCAGTTTTAGCATGATTATTCTTATTCCTGCCTGAAAAACAGATCAGGAATGCCTGAGTGGGGAAAATTGGAAGTGCGGTGGTTATTTAGGAGGAAGTTGTGGTTCGGGAGAGAGCTGTTCAGGGCCTGAATTACTGCTGTGGTGAGGTGGAGAGCTGGGCAGCAAGGTGGGGGAAGGGAGGAATTCAGAGGCACTTGCTTGGTAGAATTGCCAGGCTTTGGGGGAGACAAGGAAAGAGAAGGGTTAGGATCAATTCAGATATCCTAGTTTGGGTAATTTGATGGCATCACCATCCATCTAATCAGGGTAATCAAACCAAACAAAAAATAGGGCCAGAGGTATTTTAGGGAGAGATTCCATCTTGGACTTGTTAAATTTGAGGTGGTTATGACATCCTGGGTAAATAAGTTTAATTAGTTCTGGGAAATATGAAGGTCTGAGACTGAGAAAGGAAATACGATATGTCGAGAGCCACGAGAATGTAAGAACTAGCCTGGGAGTATTTGTAGACTGCAAAGGAGAAAATTTTCCTTGAAGGAAAGCTGACACTTTATGAGAAGAACCTGACCTTGTCAGAGAACATTAAGAGAGGTCCTAGGAAAACGAGAAGAGAAGCCAAAGAGGAGAATTTTACTAGGTTTTCTAAAACTGAAAATTGGCATATCTGAAAATTATATTTTATTTAAGCTAGCCTTGGAAATTAAGTTTGTTTCATAAAGGCAAGGTAATATGAGAGTCACGTCTTGTGATTTCTTTTTATTATAGAGTCTTTTTGTATCTCAGTGTTGTATTTTTAGGTGTCTTTATTAAATGATGACTCATATTTACCTTTGGCTCCACAATCTTTTCTTTACTGCATGTATGTATACATGAGATCTCCATTAGGCATTAATATGAGAACAAATGCACCTCAGCCATATGAATTGGTATAATTAATTGGTAGTATATATTAGTGATTAAGAAAATGGGCATTCGACTTTACTACCCAATTAGATGAATACCTTTACGTGAAACTTTGTTTCTTGGATTTTCATTAATATCTATTATTATATTAGAAGAATGTTCATGCCTACTCTTGAGACTGATAACTTTATGATAATGGTTTCTTCCAAATAGTTTTTAAAAAGGATAGCAGAGCCTATTACATAGGCATAGCTGGTGCCCTAGATGTAGTTCTGGGGTGGTAGGAGGGGCAGATGAAACAGGGCGTGTCTAAGAATAGAACTGGTAGAAAGGAATGTAAGAGGTCCAGATATGGGTTATTGAGCTACTCTAGATTAGCACAGCTTTACACCTCAGGAGCTTCATCCTCTTTGTTTAAGAAAATAATATTTAAATGGGGTATAACTATTTTCTTGATTTGTCTTTTTACAAAAAGTACCACAGAAATAATAGGTGTTAAGACTCTGAAACCTGGTAGTTCAGCCTTGGTTGCAGTATAGTGATATATTCCATATATTTGCTGACAAGTGATCTAGCCTCTGCTCGAATATATCTAACACTTGTTTTCCTAGGTCACTCATATTTTTCACTGACCTGTATCTACTATTTGTCCCAATGTCTCTCTTATAAACCTTTTGGATATATCTGTTCTTCCTACTTTGTTATGTCTTCCTTACCTAAGGTCCTTGATTGAGGTCCCCTTTCTGCATCTATTCTGCTGGTAGTACCAGATTCTTTAATCTCCAGAATCTTTTTCATAGGTTTTCTTTCCTGTCCTGCTCATGCTGCCTTATTTCTTTTCTTCATTGAGCCCTTTCTAGGAGTTACTTTTCAACATATTATCTGTTCATATACTTTTTAAAAAAATATTTATTTATTTTGAGAGAGACAGATGGAGCACAAGCTGGGGAGAGGCAGAGAGAGAGAGAGAGACAGACAGAGAGAGAGAGAGAGAGAGAGAGAGAGAGAGAATCCCAAGTAAGCTCTGTGCTGTTAGCATCTATCTATCCATATTCTTCTTTTTTAAAAAAATGTTTGTTTATTTTGAGAGAGAGAGAATGAGAATGAGACGGGGAGAGGCAGACAGAAAGGGAGACAAGGAATCTGAAGCAGGCTCCAGGCTCTGAGCTGTCAGCACAGAACCCAACGCAGGGCTCGAACTCGTGAACTGGGAGATTGTGACCTGAGCCAAAGTCAGATGCTTAACTGACTGAGCCATCCAGTTTATCCATAGTGGATAACCACCCAGGCTATCCATAGAGGGCCATGTATCTATTCATATTCTTTCCTGGATGGCAGTTTTCAACAACTTTTAAAGCCTGAATGTGTATTTCTTTTAGAGTAGTTCCTTCATAACTCCATAATGCAACTATATCTTAAATGTAAACTGTGTAGATTGCATTAAAAAATTCTTATATGTATGTGTGAGTGTATAAAATTTAAAGTAAATGAACATAACATAATAGATGTTATTTTTCTTTATCATTTGAAAGAAAATAGATCCCTTAGATCTCATTATTAAATAGTGTGTGAACAGGGTGAATATTAAGGAGTTACTCAGTATGCTAGGCCATGCCTATAATTACTTCAGAATAGCTTTATTCAGATTTTTAGGCGGTATTTTACTGATTTGTTATCATGAAATTTAAAGTACTATTTTTTTCCTTTTGTAAAGTTATACACTGGCACATTAAGATTAACTAGCTTCTAAAGCAAAAGAATGATAACCAGCAAGCATTTAGTTTTAATTTTCATAATTTTTCTATTTAAATCAAAAGCACCCTTTTAAAGCCCCTAAATCAGCCTTTTATAAATAAAGTAAATCATCTTGTGATGCATTCCTTGATGATGGCTTATGTTGTTTTTCTAAAGAAAGAGTTTAATTAAGATTTGATTTTCTTCTATTCTGCACTTTGTTTATTCATCACTGAATCAAACATAGGTCTTTAATGTCGCTGGTAAGTCTTGACTTTTTGGGTCATTGATGACCGTTGCAGTTTTCAACGAAACAGCCGAATATTTATCTTTCAGGTATGATTTAGAACATAATAAAAGAATAAATGGGCTGCCTATGACCTTAGTATGGACTTCTGTCATTGTAGGGGAAAATTTCTGGTCAGTGGCCACTGTTTACAGTTTTTTAAAATCAACACAAATGTACAAATAACTCATGAATAATTGTGAACACAGTATTTGAATGGATGTTTAATAAATATGCATTAAAAATCTAATTACAGTAATGAAGTTTACAGCTGAAATTTTAATCCAGCCCTTTAGAAATATTAAACGTGCTTTTCCTGATTGTGCATTTTTCTCACAGCAGTTGGGTAAACATTTTAAACTGGAAATCTAAATTTCTTATATAGTTTTGATTTCATTTAACTAAGCATGTGTTCTTTTTTGGCAACAAGCTTCTTCCTCTTTGTGAAGAAGTGAAGCTCCTTTTATTTCATAACTGTTACTTTGAAGAATTTTGATCAGTTCTATCTTAGGACTGATGAACATGCGGGATACCAGATGAATAATAAAATGTGACCTGCAAAACTAGATGGTGATTTTGGTTTCATTTGTTGTATGAAGACAGTCATTTAATTGGTATTTCCATTTTCTCATCTGTAGAATGGGATTAATTATCCTAATTCTACCTTCCTTACAGGTCATTTATGAGGCTCAAATAAGTTACTATGTGAGAAAATAATTTTAAAACTATAAGAACGGTTACATAAATGTGGAGCTATGCTGGGAGTAATTGAAATATTATTAAAATACCAGAGGTGGTAGATTCCAGTCAGTGAACAGAAATGGAATGAATTCAACTCTCTACAGAATTACTGGAATCATTTTAATTTGAGGGGAGGACTCTGTTATAATAACAACGGCAAAGAACCCAGTCTGATTTCAGTGCTTTGAATTCTAGAAAATGAAGCTTTTTTTTTTTAAAGATTGTGGAAGGGGCCTCTGTAGGTAGCCAGGGATAGTTTTTGTTCTCCTGGACTTAACTACCTTTTCTCTGGATACTCTGAATACCTAAAGGTTCTTTGTCATGATGTTTCAAAGAAACCTGTTGAAGTTTGATTTATAGTATGAAGGTAAAATCTCTTCATTTAGTAAGAAATTGATACTGTTTTCAAAAGTAACTCAACTAGTTGCAAATTATTTTCTGTGAAGAAGGTATAAAGATAATATTTTATAGAATCATAGAATATTAGAGCTGAAGAAGTCCTCTGGGTCATGTAGTCGAAGGATGTTAGATAGGCGTGTAGTTTCTGCCTTAACTGTTTCTTTCATTTTTGGAGAGCCCTACATGTTAGAAAATTCTTTTTTTTTTAATTTTATTTATTTATTTTGAGTAATCTCTACACCTGACATGGGGCTTGAACTCACAACCGTGAGATCAAGAGTCGCATGCTCTTCTGACTGAGCAGCCAGGTGCCCATAGAAAATTCTTTAAGTAGACTGAAATTTGAGATTTTCTTTACCTTCTCTCCATTCATCTTGAATCTTTCCCCAAGCACAACCTATACAACTCTAGTCCTGATTGCATATATGACAGTTCTTTAAGCATATCAAGACTGATAATATCGTTACCTTATTTACTCATTTTTTCATTCATTCATCAGATTATTGGGTGCTTCTTTGTCTTGATTCCATTTGACAACTTTTCAAACATTAAAGACTTAGATTTCTTCCGTTCATTCATTTATTCCCCAAATATTTCTTGATGCCATCTATATGCTAGACCTAGGGTGCTTGGATCTTATTACTGTCTCTTCTCAATGTCAGCCGTCCCTTGTCCTATTGGTCAACTCTTATGAAATGGTTTCTAGATCCCTGGAACAATTTCCCTTCTTGAGATTACAGTCTACTTTCTGAATGTCACTCTATAAATATGGCCCCTGTATCTCAATATATTCCTTCAGATATGTCTGGCTAGAGTACTGTTGTAGGTTACCTTTCCTGTGTCCTGTTACATTCTGTCTCACCTTAAGATTCCTAGGGCTGTTAAGACTGATCTCTCCAATTCATATTTGATTACTTTTTTCTTTTTAAAAAATAAATGATATTTAATTACAAAACATAGTATATGTGCATAGTAGAAAATACAGAAAAAACAACCATTAAGTATACTTAAAAATTAAGTTATTGAGATATAATATTCAGAAAAGTACACAAATAATAAGTGTAAAGCCTATTGAATTTTCATAAAGAGACTAGATCTGAAATAGAAATCTAAATCAAGAAATAGAACATTTATAGAGCCCTAGGCAACTGTTGTAGACCCTCTAAGTCCCTAGCCCTTGACTTGTAATGGTAATCAACATCTTGATATATATATTACTATTGATTTATTTTGCCTGTTTTTGAATTTTATATAAGTAGAATCACAATTCTGGCTTATTTCACTTAAAATTATGTTTGTGAGGTTCTTTGATCTTTTTTACACATAGCAACTGTTAATTCATTTGCTGAATATAACAAGATATTGTATGATTATGTCACAATTTTCTTAAAGGTCTTCTATTTTTTTAATTGCAGTATAATTGACATACAATGTTATGGTAGTTTCAGGTATACACTATAGTGATTAGACAACTCTATATGTTATGCTATGTTCACCAAAAGTGTAGCTACTATGTGTTACCATACAATGCTATTACAATACCATTGATTATATTCCCTGTTTCTTTCATCTTCATGACTTATATGATCTATAACTGGAAGCCTGTACCTCCCAATCCCCTTCACTCCTTTTGCTCGTCCCCCACCTCCCTGTCCTTTGGAAACCACCAGTTCTGTGTTTATGGGTCTGTTTCTGGTTTTTTTTGCTTGTTCATTTGTTTTTTGGATTCCACACATAAGTGAAATCATATGGTATTTGTATTTCTCTGCCTGGCTTGTTTCACTTAGCGTAATACTCTCAAGGCCCATCTATGTTGTTGCAAATGGTAAGATCTCATTCATTTTTATAGCTGAGTAATATTCCATTGTGTGTGTGTGTGTGTGTGTGTGCACGTGCGTGCATATATATTATATACACCATATCTTTTTTATCCATTCATCTATTGACGGACTCTTAGGTTGCTCCATATCTTGGCTATTGTAAATAATGCTTCAATAAACTAGGGATGCATATATTTTCTCAAATTAGTGTTTTTGGTTTTTTTTGGATAAACACCCACTAATGGAATTAACTGGATCAATATGCATTTCTATTTAAAAAAAATTTTTTTTAATCTTTATTTATTTTTGAGAGAAAGAGAGACAGAGAGAGACAGAGCTCGAGCAGGGGAGGGACAGAGAAAGAGACGGAGACACAGAATCCAAAGCAGGCTCCAGGCTCTGAGCTGTCAGCAAAGAGCCCAACACGGGGCTTAAACTCATGAACTGTGAGATCATGACCTGAGCTGAAGTCAGACACTTAACTGATTGAGCCACCCAGGCGCCCCTATACATTTCTATTTTTAATCTTTTGAATAACCTCCATACTGCTTCCCACAGTGGTGTACCAATTTATATTCCCACCAACAGTGCATGAGGGTTCCCTTTTCTTCAGATCTTCACCAACACTTGTTATTTCCTGTCATTTTGATACTTGCCATTCTAACTGATGTGAGAATTCTACCACAATTTTTAAATCCATTCTATAGTTTTAGATATTGGGGTTTCCAGTTTTTGGCTACTACTGTTCATAGTACTGCTGTGAATGTTTGTACAAAGTTTTTGGTGTACATATGTAAGCTTTCTGTTGAGCAGATACTTGAGAATTGCTGAATCATACAATACATGATCATCTTTAGCAGATAAGGCCAGTTTTCCAAAAGTATTATATCAATATGTATTTCTACTAGCAGTGTATGAGATTTCAGCTGCCACACATCCTCATCAATACTTGGTATTCTTTTTAATTGTAGTCATTCTACTAAATGTGTGGTGATACCTCATTGTGGTTTTATTTTGCTTTTCCCTGATGACTGTTGAGGTTGAGCACCTTTTTTACATATTTATTGGATACTTGGATTACAGTCTTTTGTTTAGCTTTTCAGGTTTTGTGCCCATTTTCCTAATGCATTTTTTGGTCTCTCTCTCTTTTTTTTTAAATGTTTGTTTATTTTGAGAGAGAGAGATAGAGTGAGCAGGGAAGGAGCAGAGAGAAAAGGAGATAGAGAAAATGTTTGTTTATTTTGAGAGAGAGAGATAGAGTGAGCAGGGAAGGAGCAGAGAGAAAAGGAGATAGAGAATCCCAAGCAGGTTCTGCCCTGTCAGCACAGAACTGATGCAGGGCCTGAACCCATAGACTGTGAGATCACGACCTCAGCCAAACCAAGAGCCAGACACTCAACTGACTGAGCCACCCAGGTACCTCAAGGTCTCTTTCTTAATAATTGTAATTCAT
Source organism: Panthera pardus (assembly GCF_024362965.1). Taxonomy (NCBI): domain Eukaryota; kingdom Metazoa; phylum Chordata; class Mammalia; order Carnivora; family Felidae; genus Panthera; species Panthera pardus. The sequence continues at coordinate 53,989,104 of NW_026526732.1, read as the reverse complement.
TATATATTCTGGATATGAGTCCTTTGTCAGATGTGTAAATTGTAAATATTTTCTCCCAGTCTGTGGCTTGCATTTTAGTTTTTTTCATGGAGTCTTTTCATGGACAGAAGTTCTTAGTTGTAATGCCCATTTATTAGCCTTTTTTTGTGATCCTATTTAAGAAATCTTTCCTTAGCTTAAGGTCATGAAGGTATTCTGATATCTTTTAGAAGTTTTATTGTTTTACTTTTCACACTTAGATCTATGATCCATCTGGAATTTTTATGATGTTAAATTGGGGTCAAGATTTTTTTTTTTTTTAATGTGGATATTCATTGACCTGGGAACATTTTTTGAGTAGAGAATCTCTTTGCCAGGCTACTGCGGCATTACCTTTGACATAAATCCAGTGACCATATATATATGTGTGAGTTTCTGTTTTGTTCTGTTGGTCTATTTTTGTGCCAGTACCACAGTGCCCTAATTATTTAGCTTTGTCATCTTGGTATCTGTCTGTATGAGTCCTCTAAATTCACTCTTTTTCAAGATTGACTAGACCTAAATGAGCTGTCTGGTACCATAGCCACTAGGCACACATGGACATTGAGTACTTGAAATGTGGCTGGGGAACTAAATTTTAAATTTAATTTAATTTAATTTTAGTTAAATACAGATTTTAAAAAGGATACTTGATTCAGCTATTGGAAGACATTTTTAAAAAAGATTTTATCTTTAGAGCAGTTTTAGGTTCACAGTAAAATTGAGCATGAGGTACAGAGATTTCCCATACTTCTTAAAAAAAATTTTTTTTTGATGTTTATTATTGAGAGACAGAGACAGAGCATGAGCAGGGGAGGGGCAGAGGGAGACAAAGAATCTTAAGCAGGTTCCAGGCTCTGAGCTCACAAACCACAAGATCATGACCTGAGCTGAAGTCGAATGCTTAACCGACTTAGCCACCCAGGCACCCCGAGATTTCCCATACCTCTTGCCCTCACACTTACATAGCTTTTCTCAGTAACATTAAGTAATCTTGGAACAACTTAGGAAGGTGAATCTACTTTCTCAACTGTAGATTTTGTGAAGTCTAAGTACAGATTAAATATTTCCAGTGAAAATTTAGCATCCAAATTGAGACATGTTCTAAGTGTAAATTACATACTTAATTTGAAGACATGAAAAAAATAATTAAAAAATTAAAAAAAAATTAATGATTATTTTGAGAGAGTGGGAGAGAGATAGCATGAGCAGGGGAGGGACAGAGAGAGAAGGGGACGGAGGATCTGAAGTCGGCTCCATGCTGACAGCAGAGAGCTGGATGTAGGGCTCAAACCCGTGACCCACAAGATCACAACTTGAGTTAAAGTTGTGATGCTCACCTGCCTGAGCCACTCAGTCATCCCTAAATTTTTTTTTTTAATTTTTATTTTTGAGAGAGAGAGAGAGCTTGAGCAGGGGAGGGTGGAGAGAGAGAGGGAGACACAGAATCTGAAGCAGGCTCTAGGCTCTGAGCTGTCAGCACAGAGCCCAACGTGAGGCTCAAACTCAGGAACCTGAGATCATGACCTGAGCCGAAGTCAGATGCTTAATCGACTGAGCCACCCAGGAGCCCCTGAAAAAAATAAATTTAAAAGTAAAAATCTGAGTACATGTTGATTACTGTTCTTGATGTTAAGAACTGTGAAGGAGCTGAGATTTTATCCTGCTTGCAGGAAACATGTTAACTTGTCAGGATTTCTTGAATGTTGGCAGAAGACATGAAACTCCTGGGTCAGAGACAAAGAATTTAATTACTCATGGCCCAGCAGGCGATGTGCGTCCTGTATGCCTCCATTCCCCTTGCCCCTCAAGCTCCATGGGGGGTGGTGCAGAGGTTGATCCAGGTGGATGCTGACCTACTCAGTGGTTTTGTTTCACAATTGAAGAACCCTGAACTTAGGAAATCCTATCTTTTATAAGGGAGGTGCAAGGAAATTTTGGCTTTTGACCTGGGAGAGACCTTATTATACAACAAATATTGTTGGAAAGACTAGAACAAAAGCTGTCTGTTTCTTTACTCACAGGTGTGCAGAAATGTAAAAGATCTATGAAAAATTGTCTTTTAGCAGTTGAAATAATATTTTGGTTATATTGGATTAAATAAAATGTGTGATCGAGATTAACTTCACCTCTTTTAAAAAATGTTTATAACATTTAGGTTATAATGTTATAACCTAATATAACTATAACCAAGTATCCAATAATTATAATACATAATCATGTAGCTCTTAGGGGTGCCTGGGTGGCTCAGTCGGTTAAGCATCTGACTTTGGCTCAGGTCATGATCTTGCAGCTAGTGAGTTCGAGCCCCCAGTGGGCTTTGTGCTGACAGCTCAGAGCCTGGAGCCTGCTTCAGATTCTGTCTCCCTTGCTCTCTGCCCCTCCCCCACTCATGCTCTGTCTCTCCCTTGCTCAAAAGTAAATAAACATAAAAAAAAAATTAAAAATGTAGCTCATAGTGAAATTTAAATTATATATGTTCACATTGTATTTCTTTTGTACAGCACTGCTTTAGGCCATTCTAGGTCCTTTGCATTTCTATATAAATTTCAGAATCAGTTTAGAAATTTCCTCAAAACAAAAAGTGGGGATTTTTAAAAAAGTGAAGTAAAATTTACCTAGAGTGAAATGCATAGATCTTAAATGTATTATTCAATGAGTTTTAGTAAATGTATTCACTGTTACTTGCACTCAATGAAGATACAGAATGGGGGTTGACAAACTTTTCCTGTAAAGGACCAGATAGTAAATATTTTATGCTTTGTGGGCCATAGGGTTTCTGCCACATTTTTTCTTGCCTTTTTTTGTGTAAAAGCAGCTGTAGATCATATAAATGAACATGGCTGTGTTCCAGTAAAACTTTATTTACAAAAACAGGCAGTGAGCTGGATTTGGCCCAAGGTCTAGAGCTTGCTGACTTCTAATAAAGAACATTTCCATCACCCTAGAAAGTTCATTCTGCCCCTTTTACTCATTTTTTATATCCTATAGGTTGATCACTGTTCTGATTTCTATTACCATAGATTAATTTTTCTATCACAATGATTTTATCTGTTCTTGAAGTTCATGAATGCAATTATATAGTATACACTCTTTTGTGTCTGGTTTCTTTCACTTTACATAATTTTTCAGATTAACTCCTATGATTTCATGTTTTAGCAGTTTTATTGCTGAGTAGTATTCTGTTATATGAATATACCCCAATTTGTTTATCCATTCTCCTTTCAATGGACATTTGAGTTATTTCTAGCTGGTATAATCTTATATTGGTTATTTTGGATATGTTTTCATTTCTCTTGGGTGTATACCTAGGAATGGCATTTCTGGTTCATATAGTGAGTATAGTTTATAAGAAACTGCCAAACTATTGTCTAAAGTGATTTTACTATTTTATACTCTGAAATAAGTGTGATTGTTCTGGTTGTTATATATCTTTATCAATATTTGGGGTTGTCAAGGTTTTACATTTTAACTATTCTAGTGAATGGAAATGGTATCCTATTGTGGTTTATAAAGTTGCATCTACTGGGGCAATTGGCTGGCTCAGCTGGTAGAGCATGTGACTCTAGATATTGGGGTTGTGAGTTTGAGCCCCACATTGGGTATAGAGATAATAAAAAAACAAATAAACTAAAAAAAAAAGTAAATTTTCGTGTACCTAATGACTAACATGTTGAGCAATTTTTCATGTGCTTATCACCATTCATGTATCTTGTCAAGTATCTTTTGATACTCTTCTGTCCCTTTTAAAATTGGGTTGTTGGTCTTATTGGGAGATGTTCTTTAAATATACTGGAAACAGGTGGGGTTTTTTTGTTGTTGTTGTTTTTTGTCATATGTATGTATTGGGAATATTCCTGCAGGAATTTTTCTTTAAGATTTTTTTTTTTTTTTTTTTTTTTTTAAGTAATCTGTACACCCAACATGGGGCTTGAACTCACAACCTGGAGATCGAGAATCATATGCTTTACTGACTGAGCCAGCCAGGTGCCCCTGGAATTTTTTTAATTAAAAATTGAGATGCAATTCATATTCCATAAAATTCACCTGTTAAAGTGTACAATTCAGTGGTATTTAGTATATTCACAAAATTGTGGAGACATTACCACTATCTAATTCTGTAACATTTTTACCACCCCCAAAAAGAAACCCAATACTCATTAGCACTCACTACCTATTTCCCTCCTCCACTGCCCCCACCCCTTGGCAACCACTAATTTACTTTTTGTCTCTATGGATTTGTCTGTTGACATTTCATATAAATGGAATCCTACAATACGTGGTCTTTTGTGTTGGCTTCTTTACTTAACATAATGTTTTTGAGGTTTATTCAAGTTGTAGTATATATCAGTGCTTTATTCCTTTTTCTTAGTTTTTTAATTTTTTAAATTTTTTAAATTTTTTATTTTTAAGTAATCTCTACATGAAATGGGGGGCTCTAACTCATGACCCTGAGATCAAGAGTGGAATGTTCTACCAACTAAGCCAGCCAGGTGCCCCATCATTCCTTATTATGGCTGAATAATATTTCATGGTATGGATGGATATACCTTAGTTTGTTCATCAGTTGATGGACTTTTGGCTTGTCTCCACTTTTTGGTTAATATGAATAATGCTGCTACAAACATTTCTGTATACATTTTTCGTGTGGACATGTGTTTTCATTTCATGTGAAATGAGTCATGTGTAAACTCTGTTTAAGTTTTTGAGGAATTGTTACTATTTTCCAAAATATCTGCACTATTTTACATACCCATTAGCAATATATGAGGGTTCTAATTTCTCCATACCCTCTTCAACATTTATTATTGTCGTTTTGATCTTCACTCACCTAGTGGGTGTGAAGTGGTATCATATTGTGGCTTTGATTTGCATTTCCTGATCGACTACTCATATTGAACATCTTTTCATGTATTTATTGACTATTCGCATATCTTTGGAGAAATGTCTATTCAAATCCTTTGCTATTTAAAAAATTGGGTTATAAAATTGGGTTGTAAGAATTATATATTCTGGAGCCAAGTTCTCTAGCAGATATGTGATTTGCAACTATTTTCCTCATTCTGTGGGTTGGATTTTAACTTTCTTGATAATGTTTCTTGTATAAAAGTTTTAATTTTGATGAAGTTCATTTTTTTTTTTCCTTTGGTTGCTTTTGGTGTCATATCTAGGAATCATTGCCTAATCCAAGGTCATGAAGATTTACAATTATGTTTTCTTCTAAGCATTTTATAGTTCTTTACATTTAGGTTTTTGATCCATTCTTACTGGGATTTAGTTGGGATTCAGGAAGTCTGAGTTTCACAGGTTGAGTGTGATGTCCAGACAGGATTGGTCTTAGTAATAAGTCCACACCTATTAGGAGAATAGATCAAAGATTGACAGACTTTTTCTGTAAAGGACCAGATGACAAGTATTTTTGCAGGCCATATGTTCTTTATTGCAACTACTCAACTCTGATATTGTAGTGTGAAAACAGTCATAGACAATACAGAAACTAGTAGGCATGGCTGAATTTGGCCTGTAGGCCATAGTTTGCAGATCTTTGTACTAGGTAAATATTCATGTGTAGTTTCTTTGAATTTAATATTTACATTTTAAAACCACCTGGAATTTATTTGGTGTGTAGTATGAAGGGATAATCTAATTTCTTCTGTTGTCTCCCAGTTGTCCAAATATCACTTGTTGAAGAGTCTGTTGCTTCCCTTGCTTTATTTATTCAACAAGTATTTATTGTGTGTCTATCGTATGCCAGGCATTGTAGGTGCTAGGTATATAGCGAATTGAACAGACAGCCTACCTGCTTGTAGTTTGCAGTCTAGTTAAGAGGGATAGACAAGATGGATAACAAAAATATAAGTTAGGTGATAAAAGAACAGTGATAAGATTTGGTATGCTTCCTTCTTTTATTATATATTATGCCATAAAGACTTTTTTGTAAAAGTATCTATTCTATTCATTGATCTTTTGATCATAGTGTTTTACATTTATTTTCACATCTGGTAGGCAAGAACCCCTGTATTAATTTTCACGGTTTTCTAAGGATTTTGGTGGAACTGTATTTAACCTATAAATTGTGAAGAATTGGCGATGTTGGTAAAGTTGTGTTTCTAATATTAGGTCTGTTTTTCCAAATTTTCATTTAGGCCTTTGAGAAAGATTTTTTTAATATAAATCTTACAAATTGATGATATTGTTCATGTTTATTCTAGACTTTTTATTGTAACGGTAAGTATTATCCTTTTTTTTCTCTTGTATTTTCCAACTGGTTATTGCTAGCTCGTTAGAATGATGAAACCATTAAAATATTTTTCCAGTATCCTCCTTTTTTGCTTAAGAGGGGCATAATCAAACTACTGCATTCTTTAAAACTCCTAAACAGGCTTCCTATTGTTTTCAAGGTTAAATTCAACCTGCCTGTCATTGCAAGGCCCTGTGGCACCTGGTTCCTTTATAATTCTCCAGTAGCTCATCTCTTGCCCCATTCTGCTTTCCACTTTACATCTCAGCCGTATTGAACTTGTTTCATTTTCTTTAGTGTGTGCCATACTCTTATGTTTCAAAGCCTCCTCAGGCTAATGCATCTCATTCCCTTCCTTCCTAACCTGGCTAACTCCTGTTCATCCTTTTGCTCTCAATTGAAACATCATTTCCTCTGAGTACCCTTAACTCCCTAAGCTAGATTACTAGTTTTGGCTGTGATCTCCTAGCATTCTTCTCTTCCCTTTATGTACTATACTGTGTTAGAGTTGTTCATCCACTTGTTTGTATCTCTCCCAGGGCACTGCCAGTATTTTGAGTGCAGTTACTGTGTCTTTCCAGCTCACCACTGATTATATAAGAAGTTTTTAGCAGAGAGCTTTGCACTCTGTAGATGCTTTATAAATATTTGTTTATTTGCTGCTGACTGAATTCTTCTATTTAATAGGTTTTCAACTGGTTCTTTTCAGTATAATAAAGTTTTTGAACTTAAATTCATCTTAGTTAAATTTTATGTTGGTATTTTCATCCAGTTTTGTAGCACATTAACATCACCTTGAATCAGGATTGTGATCATTGATGTGTCTTCCAACTTTGTGTCCTCTTCCTATTTGAGGGCTAGGTCATTATGTCTTTATTTAGTGCCAAATGTATTAATATTTTGTTATCAAAGCTCAAAAAGGTATGTATATATAAACCTGGTTTGTCAAAATTCTTAAAAGCCAACTGTGTGAAATATAAGGGCTTTTAGATTCATAGGGAAAGGAATTTCTTTCCTGTAACACTTCATTTTGGGACTTTTAATAGAAAAATCTGCTGCTGGTACATTTTGGAAGTGCCATTTACTAGAAGAGACAGGTTGACCCTAGAGTGTAGGCAGGACAGAGCTCTGACAGGGCCCGAGGAGGATGGAGATCCAGGAGGAATGGGTTGGTGTTTGCTCCAGGAGGCTTGAGGACTTCAAATTAGAGGGCCTGAGAGAGGTTTGTGTTTTGATTTTCTGTTGCCTGGCTACGACAAGTGGGAGCACAGCCTTCACTTATCCATAGTATTATGGTTGTTTTAATGAGCGTGACATCCTGGTGGTTTGGGTCACTTAGCTTCAGATCCTGGCTTGGCCATTCACTCAAGTTTTCTAACCTTTTAAGTTATTTTAGTTTCTTTATTTGTAAGGAATAATAATAGCTACCTCATCTTTTTTGAGAGAAGATAATGTATAGAATAGTGCTGCCTGTGTGCTAAATATATAGTAGGCACTTAATAGTGTTAGTTTTCTTTACCTTTCAGAATTTTGTCATTCATGAATTTTCAAATGAATCTAAGTTTCACAAAGAAAACTTGAAGCTGTTAAAATCAACATAAGCATATAGCTTTCCTGAGTTATATAAATACCTCTGGTAGTCTGTTGATTTTGTATAACTTCTTTGATTATTCTGCAGTAAACATACATAATGCCTTGAAGTGGTCAGATTCATCACATTGTATTAAGTATTTCTAGATTTATAATTTTTAGGAATGAATAATGCCAAAAAATTGTTACCTTGGAGACTCTTTATATTTGTACGGTCATGTGTCATCTTGCATATCTTCAATTCTTTGTTTTAATCATAGGATATTTTTGAGCTTAGAAATCTTTATAGAAGATTTTTGAGCTGAACCCTGCTTTACTGACAAGATATATGTAAAATTTCTGGCCATTAAACCACATCTTTACTGATTTTGAGTATAAAGTTAGAGATAGATTCTCAAAAAATATTTAACTTCAAGTATTAAAAAAAAACTTCAGGATGAAGCAGACTTTTAACATGACATTTTTTAAAATTTTAAATATTTATTTATTTATTTTTAAATTTTTACATGTTTATTTATCTTTGAGAGAGAGAGACAGAGCACAAGTGGGGGAGGGACAGAGAAAGAGGGAGACACAGAATCCGAAGCAGGCCCCAGATTCTGAGCTTTCGGCACAGAGCCCAACGTGAGGCTTGGAACCATGAATTGTGAGATCATGACCTGAGCTGAAGTTGGACGCTTCACTGACTGAGCCACCCAGGCACCCCTTTGATTTTTATTTTTTAAGTAATCTCTCCACCCAAGTGAGACTTGAACCCATGATGCTGAGATCAAGTGTCACATGCTCCATGACTGAACCAGCCGGGTGCCCCTAAAATAACATTTCTTTTTTTTTTTTTTAATTTTTTTTTTTACATTTATTTATTTTTGAGAGAGATAGAGCACGAGTGGGGGAGGGGCAGAGAGAGGGAGACACAGAATCCAAAGCAGGCTCCAGGCTCTGAGCTGTCAGCACAGAGCCAGACGTGGGGCTTGAACCCACAAGCTGTGAGATCATGACCTGAGCCAAAGTTGGATGGTTAACTGACTGAGCCACCCAGTTGCCCCTAAAATAACATTTCTTAAAGGAAAAGTGCTTACCTTCTGCTGAAACAGTCGAGTCCACCATTTTCTAAAGTATCTAAACAATATCTTCAAGATATTCTCAACTATCTACCTATGTGTAGAATTAGAAATCCACTCCAATTTAAAGCACCAAAGAATACAAAGGCCATGTATCCCCTATGCTATTATCACTCCAGCTCTATGGAAACAGTGTCAGTACAATTAAGGTTTATAACCTATGTATTAATCAGGGTTTTCTAGAGAAACAGAGCAAATAGAATATATGTACACACACACACATTTAGAAAGAGATTTATTGTAATGAATTGGCTCATACAATTATGGAGGCTGACAAGTGCCAAGATCTATAGTCAGCACGTCGGAAACCCAGAAACCCAGGCGAGTTGGTGGTGTAATTCCAGTCCAAGTCTGAAGGAAGGCCTGTGAACCAGGAGAGCAGATAGTGTAGTTTTATTCTTTCAAGACCAGCAGGCTTAATGCCCAGGAAAAGCCCATATTTCAGTCCAAAGCTCATATTTCAGGAGTCCAAAGACAGGAGAAAACTGATGTCCCAGCTTAAAGGCAGGCAGGAATTCTCTCTGACTCAGGGAGGGTCAGCCTTTTTGTTTTATTTAGGCCTTCAGCTGATTGGATGAGGCCCATCCACATTAGGGAGAGCAATTTGCCTTAGTCTACTGATTCAAATGTTCATCTCATCCGGAAGTACCCTCCCAGACACATCCAGAATAACGTTTGACCAAATGTGTGGACATCTCATGGTTCAGTCAACTTGACACATAAAATTAACTATCACAACATATATCAAGACTATGGTTGTCCTCCTCCATGTATCAACATTTTCCCTCATGTTCTTAACATGTTTGCAGCAGTCCAGGATTCCCCATTTGACAGAGAAAAGTACAAAAGGCAGGAAAGAATGAGTTCTTGTTCTGGTCTCCTTTTAAAGAGCTTTGGAGAACTTGTTGGGATGAGCACTGGGTGTTGTATGTAAACGATGAATCATGTGTATCTACTCCCGAAACCAAGAGCACACTGTATACACTCTATGTTAGCTAACTTGACAGTAAGTTATATTTAAAAAAAAAAAAAAAAAGAGCATTGGAGGAAACTTTGGCATAAACTGACTTCCCCTTAGGCATCAGTCCTCATTGGCTAGGATGGTGATCACATGCCCAATCTCCCCAATCCACCATCCGTGGTTGAGAGTCGATTCCAGAGCCCATCCTCCTTCCACCATAATGTTCTGCCTCCCTGTTGTACCTGTGGGGACAGATGTTGGCTCTGTCACTACCTGACTATGGGAACATGGACAGGTTACTTACTTAGCCCCTTTGTGCCTCAGTTTCTCTACCTTTATTTCCTTATTTAAAATTTTCTTTATTTTGAGAGAGAGAGCACGAGCACAAGTGTATGTGAGCTGGGGGAGGGGCAGAGAGAGAGGTAGAGTCAGAATCCCAAGCTGACAGCATAGAAGATCATGACCTGAGCTGAGATCAAGGGTCAGACCCTTAGCCGACCGAGCCGCCCCAGCGTCCCCCTGACTCTTCACCTTTGAAGATACTGTTAGTACCTATGTCATACGGTAGTTGTGAATATTAAATTAGTTCATATATGTAAAATACTTAGAAAAGTACCTGGCACTTAGTAAGTACTTAGTAGAGGTCAGCAGTTGTTGCTGCTACTGTTAATAGCCACATGATCTTCATCAGTTTACTTAAGTTGCAGTGCTAACTCTGGTCCAAATTATGGGGATCTTTGAGCTAGATTATTGTTATAGTTTCCTAACTGGTCTCTGCTACTACTTAAGAAAATATAGGTAATAGCTTTTATTTTATTTTATTTTATTTTTATTTTTATTTTTATTTTTATTTTTATTTTTAGAAAGTGAGAGAGAGAGGGAGGGACAGAGGAAGAGGGAGGGAGAGAATTTTAAAAAGGTTCCACACTAAGTGTGGAGCCTGAGGTGGAACCTGATCACAGGATCCTGGGATCATGACCTGAATCGAGTTGGAAGCTTAACCTACTGAGCCACCCAAGCACTCCTGTGCTTCATAAACTTTAATGTGTATATGAAACACTCAGGTGTTTTGTTATAATGCAAATTTTGATTCAGACTTCGAAGTGGGGCTTGAGATTCTATATTTCTATTAAAGTCTCTGGGAATGCCTAGGCTATTGGTCAGAGACTCTAGGATATCCCTTTTATTTTCATCACTGTACAGATCACTGTCTGCTCCTTTAATTTTTTGTCTCTTTTCCCCTTGACTGGAGTGAAGGCTCCACAAGGGAAGGAATTTTTAGTGTGTTTTTTTCACGGGTGTCAAGAATAATACCCCAGATGTAGCTGGTTTTCAGCGAACAATGAATGAATGAATGAATGAACAAATTTATCCCTGGATTTTTTAGTTATTTGTATAATAAGATTATTGTGAGGATTAATAAAAATAATTGTCATTACTCTAGTCCATGGCATACGGTGAGTGCTCAAAAAAAGTGAGCAGCTATTAATAGATTTTCCTTCTAAAACTCTTAAATTTTGGTAATTCTTTAAAACAGTGGTTCTTAACCAGTTTTCACAAACTTGTTTGACAATTCAAAGGAGGCTGTAGTATGTTCAGAGATCTTGCCTCAGAAAAAATACACAATTAACACATATACATACCCATAGTTTGTTTTTATTTTTATTTTTATTTTTTTTAATTTTTTTTTTCAACGTTTTTTATTTATTTTTGGGACAGAGAGAGACAGAGCATGAACGGGGGAGGGGCAGAGAGAGAGGGAGACACAGAATCTGAAACAGGCTCCAGGCTCCGAGCCATCAGCCCAGAGCCCGACGCGGGGCTCGAACTCACGGACCGCGAGATCGTGACCTGGCTGAAGTCGGACGCTTAACCGACTGCGCCACCCAGGCGCCCCCCCATAGTTTGTTTTTAATAGGCTCCCAGACCTCTCCACCCCCACCCCGGTCATGAACCATAAATTAAGACCTTGTTTAAAAAAGAACTGTGTGTTCTATAATAGCTCTTGTCAGGGCTATTGGTGAGTTTGCCTTTTTCCAATTTCTTTTATAATTGTGCTATGTAGTTGCCTCTTCTTTCTGCATTATATGCTACCATGTGCCATTAAAACCAGTGTAAACCAGTGTAGCTTAGTATTTATTAATGTAGTGAGACTAGTTAAGTGGAGTGTATTAGCTTGTAGACTGCAGAACTTCAGAATTGTTTTCTTCCAAATTGCTCTCCCTGCCAATAGTGCCCCAGCAAACAAACATGGTAAATATTCCCCAAACCTGTGGCATTTCCTGTAAGAAATGGGGCACGAAGTGACATGGGACAAGAAGGGCAAGGATTTTTTTGTAAGCCCAGGGAAAGTGGTCTTATTACAGGAAGCAGAGAGGCTGTGGTGGGCAGACTAAACAGATTTTCTGAGAAAAAGCTAAAACTACAAAGGAGATTGTGATGATGCCTGAATGCATTGAACCCAACCGCAGATCTGGGCAGTGCTGGCCATTAAGACATGCAGGCATTTTGAACTGGGAGGCAATAAGAGAAAGGGCCAAGTGATCCAGTTCTACGCTTCATCTTTTGTTTAATATGAAGACCATAGAATCCTGAGGTTATGTTCACTTAGAAAAAAAAAAAAAAAAGGAAATCGGAATAATCACAAATTCACTCAAAGGTTGGGGAAACTATTTTTTCCTGGGGTGGAGGGTGGGTAGAAATAATTGTTAAAATACTATCTAGGAAGTCATAAGCACTCAGACAGAAGGACATCATGATATTGACTAAGTCTTGTAGCATGTGAACTATGGAGTGTAGTGAGATCTTCTTAAAACATTTAAGAGAAAATGGTAAAATCAGGTACAAATTGAGGCATTAGAACAGTGCAGGCTTTATGGGCCTCTAAAATCTTCCATTTATGTTTGTAGATCGCTGTGTGGATCTTCAGAATGGCATTTTCCCACTGTCCATTTGGAGTACAATAAGACAAATTAATACAAATCAAAATAATATGGCAGCAGCATCCCATAATTTGTGTACACTGATGTAGTAACAGATTTAATTTAGTGCAGCTTTTGAGAAGTCTTTTGTGTTTCAATTTATACAGCTGCTCTCCAGGCCCAAGCTGGCCAATCTCTCAGCCTTGAGTGTCTTGTCTGATTCTCTCTCTCTTTTTTAGACATTTTTTTTAAGATCAGTTAAAAAAAGATCAATTTTAGGTTCACAGCAAAATTGAGAGGAACGTACAGAGATTTCCCACATTCCCCCTTGCCCCCCACATGTATTGGTGCCCCTATTATCAATATCCCTCACCAGAGTGGTGCATTTATAAGAACTGATGAACCTACATTGATTCATAATAATTACCTAAAGTCCATTTGGGTTCACTCTTGAACAATGGGTATGTATGTATGTATATATAAGGACACGTATCCATCATTATAGTATTATACAGAGTGTTTTCACCACCCTGAAAATCCTCTGTGCTCTGTCTATTCCCTCCTCCCTTTGTCCCCAACCCTTTGTCTACTATGGATCTTTTTATTGTCTCCATAGATTTGTCCTTTCCAGAATGTCATATAGTTAGAATATCTGACCTTACAATATGCAGCTGTTTCAAATTGGCTCTTTCCCTTAGTTATATGCATTTAAGTTTTGTCCATGTGTTTTCATAGCTTGATAGCTAATTTCTTTTTAGCGCTGAATAATATTCTATTGTCTAGATGTACCAATTTATTTGGCCATTTGCCTATTGAGGGACATCTTGATTGCTTCCAAGTTATGGCAGTTATGAATACAGCTCCTGTGAACATCTGTATGCAGGTTGTGTGTGTGTGTGTGAATTTAAGTTTTCAATTCCTTTAGTTAAAAACCAGGGAACATGATTGCTAGATCATATGGTAACAGTAGGTTTAGTTTTGCAAGAAACTGCCAAACAGTCTTCCCAAGTGGTTGTACCATTTTGTATTCCCACCAAGAATGAATGGGAATACATTCTTGCTCCATATCCTGGCCAGCATTTGTTAGTGTTCTGAATTTTGTCCATTCTAATAGGCGAATAGTGGTGTCTCATTATTATTTTGCTTTGCATTTCCCTGATGACATATGATGTGTAGATAGATTTTTTCCTATGCTTCTTTGCCATCTGTATATTTTCTTTGGTGAGATGTCTTTGGCCCATTTTTAAATTGGATTGTTTTCTTATGAGTTTTAAGAGTTCTTTGTACATTTTGTAGAACAGTCCTTTATCAGATGGGTCTTTTGCAAATATTTTCTCCTGTTCTGTCTCTTGTCTTCCAATGACACCATGGCATTGACTTTCGCAGAAGTTTTAAATTTTAATTGAAGTCCAGCTTATCAATTATTTCTTTCATGGATTGTGCCTTCAGTGTTGTGTCTAAGAAGTCATCACCATAACTCAAGAGTGTGTAGGTTTCTTCTATGTCTTTTTATAATTCTCCTATGTTACCTTCTAGGAATTTGATAGTTTTGTGTCTTACATTTAAGTCTGTGATCCATTTTGAGTTAATTTTTTGTGGAGGGTATATGGTCTTGTACATTTTTCTTGAGATTTCTTCTTTAACACATATGTTAGTTAGAAGTGTATTGTTTAATCTCCATATGTTTTAGAATTTTCCTGTTACTTTTCTGTTACTGATTTGTGGTTCAATGAGTTGTTGTCTAGAGCAGACATTATATGATTTCAGGTCTTTTAACTTTGTTAAGATGTGTCTAATGGCCTAGAAGTAGTCTGTCTTGGTGAATGTTCCATGTGAGCTTGGGAAGAATGTGTATTCCCCTGCTGGATGAAGTATTCTATAAATGTCAGTTAGGGCAAGTTGATTGTTAATGTTGAGTTCAGTATGTCCTTACTGAGTTTTTTGCCTGCTGGATCTGTCCACTTCTGCTAGGGGGATGTTAGAATATCTGGCTATGATAGTGAATTCATCTATTTCTCCTTATATTTCTGTCAATTCTAGCATCCTATGGTTTAGTTTGATATTCTGCTATTAGGTGCATATGCATTAAGGATTGATTCTTCTTGGAGAACTGACTCTTTTATCATTATGTAATATAATGCCCTTATTTACCTCTGATAACTTTTCTTGCTTTGAAATCTGCTGTGTCTAAATTAATACAGCTACACCTGCTTTCTTTAGTGTTAGGGTATATATTTTTCGCCATTCATTTACTGTTAATCCATATGTCTTTATATTTAAAGTGAGTTTCTTGTAGACAACATATACTTGGGCCTTGTGTGTTTTGATCCACTCTGACCATCACTGTCTTTTAATTGATGCATTTATATCATTGATCTTCAAAGTGATTATTGATATAGTTGGATTAATATCTACATGTTTGTTATCTTCTAGCTGTTGCCATTGTTCTTTGTTCTTGTTTTTGTTGACTTCTCTTTTTCTGTGTTTTGTGGTTTTAACTGAGTGTTTTATGATTCCATTTTCTCTTTCTTAGCCTGTCAGTTATATTTCTTTTTACATTTTGCAGTATACAGTCACAGCTGATCCAAGTCCACTTTCAAATAACACTACACCACTTCAAACGTAGTGCAAGGACCATGTTATAATAACAAAATAATCCCAACTGCTCTCTTCTGTCCCTTGTATTATTGTTGTTATTTATTTCACTTATATATAAGCATGCATAAACATATATATGACCTATGCCTAAGCATAAATGATTGAATGCATTGTTGCTATTATTTTGAACAAATTGTTATGTGTTAAATCAATTAAGAATAAAGAAAGTAGGGGCACCCAGGTGACTCAGTCGGTTGAGCGTCCTACTTTGGCTCAGGTCATGATCTCACATTTAATGGGTTCGAGCCCTGCATCAGGCTCTGTGCTGACAGCTCAGATTTAGAAGATTTAGAAGCCCAAGGGGATTTTTCCTGTATTGACACTAAGAACTTGGTTGAGCTCTTGGAGGTAAAATTCAGGAAAGTATGGGAGCCCCTCTATGCTGGTTACCCCTGGAGTTTTTAAATCTTGAGTTGTTCACATTGAGCTTCTAGCAATTTGTCAAATAAGTTCAGGTTTTCCTACCCTGGCACTGGTTCCTGGGATGGTTTCCACTCGTGAGTCTCTGCTCCGGTAAGCGATTACTCCCTGTATTTGCCTGTCTTTCTCTTTAATCTTAGGGGCAGTGGTTTGCCCTGCATCCTCCCTTGTCCTATGGATCTGGGAAGAGATGTTGTTTTTTCAGTCTGCTTAGCTTTTTCATTGTTAGGATAGACTGGCAACTTTCAGGCTCCTTGCATGTGGAACTGGATAACTGCTATTTCTCTTTTTATGCCTGCTAACTAGCTGAAGTGATGTCTTATCTTCAGTGTGCCTTGGTTCTCTTTTTTGAAAAATGCAGGTGAAGTATATATACTACTAAATAAAGATGTTAGGCTAGTGAAAAATCAGAAGCAAAGAACTTAAGCCTCTCTGTGGACCAAGAGAAACAACGTGCTTTGCCCACAGTCCTGATCTTTCTAATGACTACCTTTAAAAATCAGATATTTTATGATTGTGAAAAGGAATATGAAGACTGAAGAGTAGCTCCTGGATTTGGCAATAGTAGGCCTTGGGTGAATTTAGCAGCACCTGTCTCAGTAGAAGCTTGACCACAATGGGTTGAGAATTGAGCAAGATGTGAGGTAGTGGCCAGAAGAAGTAAAGGTAATCAAGTGGTTTGGCTTGTGAAGGAAAGGAGGAAGAACAGATGTCTTATGACTGGTTTTGTTGTTAGTATATAATTTGAAGATAAGAAAGGGTTGAATCGGTATGAAAAAGCTGGTAGAGAGGGGAAGGTTGATGATATAATACAGAGGTGGTTAGTGAAGAGAATGACATCTCTGGAAAGGTAGGAAGGGAGGGGATTCAAGAAATATTTCATAAGCACCAGTTATGCCCCAGGCACTGCTCACTGGGGAATATACAGCATTAAACAAAACAACAAAAATTCCTGTCCTCAAAGAGCATATACCCTTGGGGGGAAACAAACAAACAAACAAACAAACACACACTCTGGGTGGGGAAGGCAGACAGAAAACAAAAAGGTAAATAAGTATAATATATGGCATTTAATATAACTAAATCTAGTAGTTCTTGGCACATATTTAGGTCACATACATATAGTAAAATATTATTAAAAATACCAGAGTATGTCATGCATATTTTTCTTTTAAACCATTTATACTCTTACTAAATGTCTTATTTCATGAAAATTGTTTTTCAGTTATTTATACATGAGTGAATATTGGATCATGATGACTAAAGAGGGTTCAAAAATTTGAAAG
Source organism: Panthera pardus (assembly GCF_024362965.1). NCBI lineage: Eukaryota > Metazoa > Chordata > Mammalia > Carnivora > Felidae > Panthera > Panthera pardus. Next base: position 53,971,888 of record NW_026526732.1, on the reverse strand, counting down.
CCTCTGATTAGAGAACAAGGAGGCATTAATATCCTTGATGGAATGAGAAACAACTCTTAGGCTAAGGAAAGAGAAAAGGATGGGGTAAATACAGGTGAGTTTGGAGGTTTTGGTGGTAGGGAGCTGAGGGACTTTGAGGGGTGGTGAGGTTCTGTGAGGGAGAGATTAGGCTGGCAGAGGCTGGAAGAGAAGGATGTCCAGCCAGGGAATCTGTATGAACAAAGGCACTATGAAATGAAAGAATGGATTTGAGATGTGCTGAGTAATCCACTTGACTAGAAGACAACTCCCATTACTGAATCTCCCTTTGCATTTTCCATTTAACCAGCTTCCTGACATTTCTACTACTGCCCGTCCCAATTTAGGCCTTTATTATTTCCCACCCAGAATAGTTTCGTAACCAGTTTCTCTGTACCCAGATTTCTTTCACTTGCTAGTGCCAGTTGATCTGATACATTACTGCTGCATTTTTTTTGCCCCTCCACCCCCACTTAAAATTTAAAAAAAAAGCAACCTTGATATTCTCTATTACCCTGTTACCCATTACATGTGATGGATGCTCAATTGTTTCTTGTATCAGTGGATGCCTTTTGGAGAGTAGAGGGAGAGTAGTCTGGAAACGCAGACTGGGGCCCTGTTCTGGATTTCTCGAACCCCAGAATGAGGATACTGTGTTTGGGGATTCCCAAGACTACCTCCAGGTTTGGTGACTTGTTGGGAGAATTCACAAGACTCAGCATATAGTCGCGCTCACGGCTGTGATTTATTATAGTAAAAGGATACAAACACAGTACAGCAAAGGGGAAAGGCATGCAGGGCAAAATCTGGAAGAAATTAGGTGCAAGCTTCCATGAGTCTTCTCCTAGTGGAGTCACATAAGACATACTTGGTTTCTCCAGTAATGAATTGTGACAACAGATATGAAATGTTGTCTGTTAGGGAAGCCCCATAGAGACTCAATGCCTAGGGTGGAGTGGGGACGGTCGCATAGCTACTTATTGCATAGCATGTACTAACATTCTATATGCGTAGAAGGAAACTAGGTGTTCAGCATAAGCCACGTTGCTTGTACATGGTATAAACGGTTCAGGCACAGCGAGTCACTCCATTTCTGGGAATGGTGGGAACCCTCTTGGAATCCAAGTTCCCAGCCAAGGGCCCACCGTGTAAGCAGACCTTTCCAAGGACAGTAATCTCAGGCCTGCTGTGCTCACTCTTTTCTGTACACTGTTTGTACTTAGTGTGATTCTATAAGGTGGAAAAGTGGTTTCAGGGCTGCTTTAGAAATAGGGGTGGTACAGTTGTAGAAATAGAGGAGATGTGAAGAGGGTGGGATTTTGTGCTCCCCTCCCACTTTTCTCTTTAATAAATTTAGGATTCCATGGAATGTTTTATATGTAAAAAAACAAAAAAAAACCAAAAAAACCCCACAACGCTGCTGTTAAAATTATGTTTGAAAACCATCCTTTAAAAACAAGGAGATGAATTTCAAGGTAAATATTGATAAAATCACACTTGGATTTTAGCAAGATCATTTCTATAGTTGATGGAAGATAATTTAGAGATTGTGGTAAATTTGGGGTCAGTGGAGGTGATCAGAGGCAGGGAGGCCAAGCCAGAGATCATGAGAGTCCCAGCTAGGGTGGTGATATGAGGAAGAGTGGCAGGGGATGGATTAGAGTATTTGCCATGTAAAAGGAGTAGTATGGACGGATGATTGGCTGAGGACCTGGTTGAAGAGCAAGATAGAAGTTTTTTATTCTTTTCCATAAAAATCCAGTAGGTGGTCCGGAGCTGATTTGGCAGCTTAACATTGTTGGAGAACTTTGCTCTGCTTTGCTCAGCATTCTGCGGGCCTCTCCTTGCCAGGATGGCTTTTCCAGCTGCAGTGCCTATACTTACATGCCAGTTAGAAAAAGGGGAGGGGGAGCAGGAGCGGTTTGCCCTTTCTCTATAAGGGCATGCACCAGAGCTGCTTGTTTCAGGTTACATCCCATTGGTTAGAAACGGTCCTATGGCTGTGCCTGGCTGCTTGAGAGGCCAGAAATGGGTTATTTAACTGGGCAGCCTTGTACCCAGCTAAAACTTTTATTCAGAAAGGAAGAACAGCTGTTAGAAGACAGCCCTGCCCTATCCCCAACATTCGTGATTTATTTAGAATTTTTTTTTTTCCTCTCTTGGGAAAAAGATGGAAATAACCTTGACTGTTCATTTTTTCCCCAAGGTAAGTAATTTTCATGTTACTGAAACAAAGGAAACATGGTATTCAATGAAACGAGAACAATACTCACAGTGTATCTTTGCAAAAGTTTTGTCAGACTCAAAGATGGGCACAGCCCTATCTAAAAATGTGCCAGGTTGCTGCTGTTTATTGTTGCTTTTACAAAATAAGGAGAGAGATAGTCAATATTATAACTTTGTATGGTGATGGGTGGTGACCATCTATTGTGGTGAGCATTGCATGAGGTATAGAATTATTGAATCACTATGTTGTCCACTTGAAACTAATATAACATTGTATCTCAATTATACTAAAGTAAAAGAATAAATAAAAAAAGAAAGGGAGTTTCTGCTCACTGAAACCTGCCCCAGATAAGAAATAGTTATGACTGATCTTGCCACGGACAGTCATTTCTCTCCCAGGAGAAGCTAAAAAAAGGATCAGAAAACCTCACTGCTTTGAAACAGACACTCTATTGTGTTTCACCTCTTTGTGTCCAACTTAAAAGTTGTGGAAAAGGGAAGGAATCTTATAAGCAGAGGGCTGAAATCAATGTGGTAATATATGAATGCTGTGTGGTTTTGGAGAATAAAGAATAAAGGGGCAGTAGAAAACACTTTGTGACTAGTCTCTGTGTCTCTGCCTTGGTACTCAAGAGCCAGAATTAGGCCTAATTCAGAGGGGCCAGCCCTGCTGTGGGGAAGGATCTGATGAACCGAAGTGGCTTGTTTAATGGAGTAGAGATAAAGCAGAGACTCTGTGGCAGGTTAGGTTTTTAGAAGAGGGGTTACAGTGATAGCTTATGGGGTTTGCAGTTTATTCCTTTTTATTTTATTGTTTTAATTTTTTTTAATGTTTATTTTTGAGAGAGGGAGAGACAAGAGTGTGAGCGGGGCCAGGGCAAAGAGAGAGGGAGACACAGAATTCAAAGCAGGCTCCAGGCTCTGAGCTGTCAGCACAGAGCCAGACATGGGGCTTGAGTCCACGAACTGTGAGATCACAACCTGAACCAAAGTCGGATGCTTAACCGACTGAGCCACCCAGGTGCCCCTATTTTAGTTTTTTAAATGTTTACTTATTTTGAGAGAAAGAGTGTGAGCAGGGGAGGGGCAGGGAGAGAGAGAATCCCAAGCAGGCTCTACGCTAGCAGCTCAGGGGCCCCATCTTGCAAACTGTGAGATCATGACTTGAGCCAAAATGAAGAGTTGGACGCTTAACTTACTGAGCCACCCAGGTGCCCCTACTCGTTTTTATTAAAAGGAGATGATTATATTTATTGAACAGAATGTGTTTTAATCAAAATGAGATTTATAATAACTGCTCACATATACATACTTGTAACAGAAAGGTTTTAATGTGACCATTAAGAAACCTGTGGAGTATTATGAAATACTTTCCTTTAAGAAAGTCTAAAGTTGTATATATTTTTTGTTTATAGCCTATACAGTTCAGACACCTGAGATTATGTCTCCCACTGCGACTACAGAGGTTTATTCAAAAGCTTTGGCTGTTTGCCATGGACCACTGGACCACTATGACTTTCTGATCAAAGCTCATGAGCTAAAGGATGATGAACATCAAAGAAGAGTCATACAGTGTTTGCAGAAATTACACGAGGACCTTAAAGGATATGATATAGAGGCAGGAGGTCTTTTTTCAAAGGTAAGATTTGTGTGATATTAAAGATCAAACAGTTAAAAGTGTAGGCATTTTATAAAATGGATTAAGTGCAGTTAGTACAATCATTAAACCGCTTCAAGATTTCTCACCAGTTCCTTTAAACAAGCTCTGTTGGATCTCCATTCCTGATCTCTTGATGCTCCATAGCTTTCTTTTACCTTTGGGTGGGGGAGATTCAGATAGCTTCATATTTAGGTAATGACTGATGCAGTCTAGTCCAAATGACAGCTGTGCAATTCAAACACTTCCCCTGTCTCTAGCTCAGGCCTGTCCCAGGATCAGCAGTGCAGAAGGCGGAGTGATTTGTTCTTCCCCTTTCTCCCCTCCTCCTCCTTTCTCTGCTTGCCTGGCTTCTCCAGGGTCAGGATGAGAGGGAAGGAAGATTACAGAAAAACAGTGGAGTCTTCAGTGACCAGTTAAAAGCTTTTGGTGTGGTAGACACTGACATGCTAGATCTTTGTTGAGGGGCACAATGAGGGGTTCTTTTGGACCCTGGGGGGACCTCCCCACTGCTCCATTTTTGGATCTCTTAGGACTCTAGTTGAATACCTTGCAACACTGCTTTCTGCTGCCTCCCCTTGCCTTTACACTTGACCTTCTTGAGTAGGCTCCTTTCAGGACAGCTCTAGCCAGGACACCTTTTATGGTGTCCACTTAGGCCACAGGGAGAATAACATCTCCTTTCTCTAATCCATACTCCAGCATCAGTAACCCTCCTGGGAACACGTGTCAAGTATTTCCATGAACACTTCATTAGCCTGCTTCGGTACCTGCCTGTGGATTTACTCACCTAAACAAGCATCCAGCTGAGGAGGGGGATATCCTCTTGTTATATACTCAATCGTGGTCTTTTTGGATGCTTCTCTTGGGACTACCTGCCCTTAGCATGAGGTTTATCTGAGGGAAATAGATGCCACAGCATTCCTTACTTAGCTAACAGCTTTCTACCTTGATTACTTCAGTTACACTTTGTTTTTAGGAATATTTTTGCCTTTTGTTTTTCTTTTTGAAGTAATTCCTGCATGGGTATGACTAATACTCTCTTTAGAATGTAGGGAAACTTGTTTCTCCTTGTCCTTAGCTTTGAGCTTTTGCTGAAATTCTGAACCAACAGGAAAACTCCATTCCTTATTCCATTATGATGTTTATTTATTTTTGAGAGAGAGACAGAGACAAAGCATGAGCAGGGGAGGGGCAGAGAGAGAGGGAGACACAGAATCCAAAGCAGGCTCCAGGCTCTGAGCTGTCAGTGCAGAGCCTGACACAGGGCTCAAACCCACAAACTGTGAGATCATAACCTGAGTCAAAGTTGGATGCTTAACCAACTGAGCCACCCAGGCACCCTTTTTTTTTCTTTAAGTGTTTATTTATTTATTTTGAGAGAGACCGAGAGAGTGGGGGGAGGGGCAGAGAAAGAGAGGGAGAGAGAGAATCCCAAGCAGTCTCCGAGCAATCAGTCTGGAGCCTGATGCAGGGATAGATATCACAAATTGCGAGATCATGACCTGAGCCGAAGTGGGATGCTTAAACAACTGAGCCACCCAGGCGCCCCTCATCCCATTATAGAAGCCATTGTCATCAGCAGTGTCATCTTCAAATTATGAGAGATATTAATAGTAATAAGAATTAGAGTATGGCTCAACCAGAGAAACTAGTTTTCTTTTAACTGACTGGCCAAACCATCTTCCCCTGACCAACACAAATATTCTATTATCATGAGGCCTTTAGAGAAAGGTTCAGTATAACATATGTTAGTAGTACTTTATTTAAAAACTCTAGGGGCGTCTGGGTGGTGTAGTTGGTTAAGCATCTGACTCTTGATCTTGACTCAGGTCATGATCTCATGGTTCGTGAGTTTGAACCCCACATCGGGCTCTGTGCTGATGGTGGAGAGCCTGCTTTGGATTCTGTCTCTCCTTCTCTCTGCCCCTCCCCTGCTTGTGCGCGCACACACACACACACACACACACACACACACACTCTTTCTCTCTCTCAAATAAATTTAATAAAACCTGTAATCAAAGTAATTTTACTTAAAAAAGTCTTTAGAGTATACTTAGTTTTATTTTTATGGAAAGAAAAAGGCTGTCATCGTGTAAATGTCTTTTGGTTAAATGGAGTAGGGATTCATTTAGGTTACAGAAAGAAATGGAGATTTAGAGCAAGACTACATATGCAAATAACAATGAAGGGCATCTCCCTCATACAGCCAGGCCTCAGCCGGCTTTACATCAGTGGCTCTGAAAGCAGCCAGTGACTTGATTGGCGGGTAGTAACATGTTCTTGCCGATTCTTCCTCCAGTCCTCTGCTATTCATGTCATTGACTTACTTTGTTGTTCCTTTCCCCCGTGTCCATTTCCATTTCTGTTTGTTCTACCAGCTTATTAACTCTCTTCCTGTATCAGTGGTTTAAATTCCTGGGTAAGAACCTGATAGGACATCCAATCACTTTATCCCTGTTTGGGCAGGGCTTTCATACCGGGTTTTTCAGAGGCCGCCAGCCAGTGTACAGATCATATCTCTGCCTAAGGTACCATCCAGGGCTCCCATAAGTGTGGTGATTTCCCCCTAGAAGTAGACTGTGAGTGTGGTGGCCACTATGATTGGCCAGTCCAGCACAATGGTTATAGGAAGTAATAATGAGTTATCCCTTTAGATGGCCACCCCTTCTTTTTCCAATATTTCCAAAAGTCTATAGGTGAGTAAAGAACTAAAAAGTTTGGAAAATGTAGACCGCTTATGTACTGTGCACCTAATTATAGTTTGTAATACAGATGGTCTTCCAAATAAAATATTGGCGTAGTTACGTGTCATAGCCAGGAAACAGGATGTTTTACTTAACTGGGTTTTTGGCTATCTGAGAGTTAAATTGCTTTCATGAATGTTCTATTTTGTTCTGTTTCTAGTCCTTTCTCTCCCTTTTAGAAATACAGTCCTTTTTTTCCTCCTCCCCATTCTGTATCATCCTTGGGGCTCAACTTACTGTGAGTGGTGAACTCACATCCAGTGAAAAGTATCCTTTAATCATTAAAGTATCTGGTTGCCAATGCAACATGTTTTTTTTTTTTTTTCCTTTAAAATTGTTGTTTGACTCTTTTTAGGGGTATTCTCCCACATTTTGTCTTTTGATTTCTGAATATGGAAGTGATGCATCTGCTTAGTAAATTGATAGCTATTTAGCAATATGTAAATGTAATATTTAGTATATAGGATCCCTGGTTTTAAGGTGTAGTTGTAATCTTATAGAAGTAAGAGATTAGACATCTCGCTAATTTTAAACACATCTACTGAAATCTTATATTTGTTAAGTCCTAATGCATCCGTGAATAGTCTTTTGTAGACAAATCAACATCTCTTTGTGATGGTATTTATCCTGTAGTTCCTAAAGCTTGCCAAATCTTTAACATTGAAAAAGACCCCAACATCTAACATAATTTGAATAAAACATACATAAAAGCTTTAGTGGTTTTTTTTTTTTAAAGAGCTAGAAGTTTATTGAATAGAGGAGACGGGGTTCTTCACCTTCAGACCACACCAGGGAGCTACCCTGGCCAAGACCTTCAGGTGTCTGAGGAGTACTAGGGTTATACCACCAAAGACCCGAAGAGAGGAAGGAGAGGGAGGGTAGGATCCCTCCGAAGGGCAAGAGAGGAAATTCCTCACCATTCTGGGCAAGGGCAGTCTGGCTGGTTCCCTCAGGGGCTTTGGATCCTCATTGAGGAGTAACATCAGCCCAAGGTCCAGTTTTTACAGACAGTATGTCTTTCTCTGACTGACTTTTTTCGTTTAGCGTAATACACTCTAGCTCCATCCAGGTCGTTGCAAATGGCAAGATTTTATTCTTTTTTTTATGGCTGAGTAATATCCCATTGTGTATATACATACCGCATCTTCTTTATCCATTCATCAGTTGAGGGACATTTGGGCTCATCCGGGTGCCTGTATCCCTTTGAATCAGTATTTTTGTATCCTTTGGGTAAATACTTAGTAGTGCAATTGCTGAGTCATAGAGTAGTTCTATTTTTAACTTTTTGAGGAACCTCCATACAATTTTCCAGAGTGGTTGCACCAGTTTGCATTCCACCAGTGTAGGAGGGTTCCCCTTTCTCAGCATCTTATGACACCTGTTGTTTCTTTTATTGTTAATTTTAGCTATTCTGACAGGTGTAAGGTGGTACTGTTGTGGTTTGATTTGTATTTTCCTGATGATGAGTGATCTTTTCATGTGTATGTTAGCCATCTATATGTCTTTTATGGACAAATGTCTATTCGTGTTGTCTGTCCATTTCTTTACTGGATTATTTGTTTTTTGGGTGTTGAGTTGTAGAAGTTCTTTATGTACTTTGGATACTAACCCTTTATTGGATATGTCATTAGCAACTATCTTCTCTCATTCTGTAGGTTGCCTTTAGTTTTGTTGATTGTTTCTTTTGCTGTGCAGATGCTTTTTATTTTGATGAAGTACCAATAGTTATTTTTGCCTTTGTTTCCCTTGCCTTAGGAGACATATCTAGTAAGAAGTTGCTACAGCTGATGTCAAAGAGGTTACTGCCTGTGTCCTCCTTTAGGATTTTAATGGTTCCCTGTCTTACATTTAGGTCTTGAATCCATTTTGAATTTATTGTGTATAGTGTAAGAAAGCAGTCCATGGGGCGCCTGGGTGGCGCAGTCGGTTGAGCGTCCGACTTCAGCCAGGTCACTATCTCGCGGTCCGTGAGTTCGGGCCCCGCGTCAGGCTCTGGGCTGATGGCTCGGAGCCTGGAGCCTGTTTCCGATTCTGTGTCTCCCTCTCTCTCTGCCCCTCCCCCGTTCATGCTCTGTCTCTCTCTGTCCCAAAAATAAATAAAAAACGTTGGGAAAAAAAAATAAAAAAAAAAAAAAAGAAAGAAAGCAGTCCAGTTTCATTCTTTTGCATGCTGCTGTGCAAATTTCCTAGCACTATTTGTTGAAGAGACTGTCTTTTTTTCCATTGGATTCCTGCTTTGTTGAAGATTAATTGACCACATAGTTGGAGACCTATTTCTTCTAAAAATAAGCACTGATATGCCAAGAAGAAGGAAAATTTGGGCTACTAGGTTTTTTTAGTGAAAGGAGAACTTTAATTATAAACTTGTTGATTTTGGAAAGTAGGATTTATGATTTTATTTTTCTTCTAAGCTTATTGAGAAATTTTTGACATTTAGCTTAGGAAAGTTCAAGGGGTACAATGTGATGATTTGATACTCATGTATTACAAAAGATTACCACAATGAAATTAGTTAATATCACCATCCCCTCACATAATTACCATTTTATTTTTGTGATAAACCATTTAAGATCTACTGTCTTAACTAATTTTGGGTATATAATACAGTATTATTAATTTTAGTCACCATGCTGTACATGAGATCCCCAGAACTTATCCTATAGCTGGTGGTTTGTACTCTTGGACCAGTATTTTTCCATTTCCCCCAGGCTCCAGCCCCTGGTAACCACCATTTTACAAATTTGGCTTTTTTAGAATTCTACATATAAGTGGGAAAATACAGCATTTGTCTTTGTGTGACTTTTTTCACTTAGCTATATGAGTATTTGGTTTTTGTTTTTAAAAAAATTTTTTTTTCAATGTTTTTTATTTATTTTTGGGACAGAGAGAGACAGAGCATGAACGGGGGAGGGGCAGAGAGAGAGGGAGACACAGAATCGGAAACAGGCTCCAAGCCATCAGCCCAGAGCCTGACGCGGGGCTCCAACTCACAGACCGCGAGATCGTGACCTGGCTGAAGTCGGACGCTTAACCGACTGCGCCACCCAGGCGCCCCTGGTTTTTGTTTTTAATGTAAGCTCTACACTCATCATGGGGCTGGAACTTACAACCCCGAGATCAGGAGTCACATGTTCTACCATCTGAGCCATCCAAGTGCCCCTGGGCATTTGTTTTTAATGCAGATATTTAAACGTTCATTATAGTGGACTTTTTTTTCATTGTACTCCTAAGAAACTTGCTGTAAAGCTAAACTATAATATTAAAATAAAATGCATCTGAATTATTGATGAGAAAAAAAACTGGTGGCAGTGTATTAGGCTGCTTTGATGTACCTGTATAACGATGTTTTCTGTATTAAAAATTTGAAAAAGTTATGAGCAGATGACCATTATATAGAAGCAACAAACTATGAAAAATGAGCATTTATGAACACTTTACCTTTGTTATCAAATAAAACTTACAACCAGGTTAATCTGACACATTTAATGTATGCATAATTGTTATTGTGCTGTGAGGTAATTAGGCATAAATGGTAAGTAGTTCATGTAAATCACTATAATTAGAATTACTTTTACACAGCCAAATCAAGCATTTCTAGAGTCAGGGAGGGAGAGAATTAAATAGAGTGTGGAGCTACTGTGAACATCTCTGTTTCCATTAATCAGGGGTATACAGGCAGCCAGGTTTTTTCATCTCTTGGGAGGCGACATCATAGCCTAAGAGACCTGGGAATAGGAGTGGAAGGCACGGTATTCCTTTCCTTTTCCTCCTGCTCTCTACAAAATAATTTTCAGCTTTTCCCTAATGAGAAATTATTTCAACTTCCTCTTACATCCTATCATCTTTTATTTGGATACTTGTTCTTACCCTCCTAAGAACAATGCATAGATTGCGTAGAAAAGACCTGTCCTGCCTTGAAAGCCAGCTAATCTCAGGTCTTGATGCTTTTCTTGTTCTGGCTTCTAGTACTTGGAGGCTATGAGCAGGATACCTGGAATGCTGGGCTGTAGCCTTTCCTCGTAGGGGATGTGGGAGCCCTACTTGTCTGAATCCAAGACTAGGCTATTTGCTGCTTTTCCTCAGTTCTTCCCTTCTCTCTTCCACCTAAGGGAGTGAATACTTATTCTCTCCATTCTTCTTAGAACCAGCATTTCCTAGAGGTAAAATGGGTTGAGCAGCATGATTTGGTTAAATTTTCTCTGATCCCTTCATTTATTAGAAAACCATAAACAACATTGAATACAAATGGGCAACATCTGTAGCTATATACAGCTTTATTGAAGACCAGGAATATTTTTATTTTTTTACTTTTTAAAAAATATGTAACATTTTTATTTATTTTTGAGAGACAGAGAGATACAGGGTGCAAGTGGTGGAGAGAGAGAGGGAGACACAGAATCCAAAGCAGGCTCCAGGCTCCCAGCTGTCAGCACAGAGCCCAGCGTGGGGCTTGAACCCACGAACTGCAAGATTGTGACCTGAGCCGAAGTCAGATGGTCAACCGATTGAGCCACCCAGGTGCCCCAGGAATAATTTTTGAATGAATGTTTCTTGTATCAAATTTTCTGAAAGCTGTAGCAAAATTATGTCCTAACCCAATGTTGGTATTGTCTGTAAGAAGTAAGATCAGGAGTCAGACTACATTGTTTATTGAGAACTAACATATCCCAGACTCATTTAAAATCTGAAATTTGAGAAACAGAGTGTAATAGGGCTGTTTCCATCTACAGAATAATTAACCAGTGCATTCAGTTTTATTTTCTAAGGTGAAATTTCTAAGCCATCAACATAGATGAGAATATCTTTAATAAGTCCCTTGAAATGAATTTAAAGGAAGGGATATAGCCCTACTTCATAATGTTGATGATTGGAATGCTTTCTGTCTTTATCAACCAAAGCTGACTACTTTGGTTATGGAAGCAAAATTACATAGGCCATAAAGAGGAATCAGTACTGTGGAATCTATGCTGAGATTATAGTCAGATCTCTAGATCACAGGTTGGCAATTATTTATTTATTTACTTATTTGGCAAATATTTTAGGCTTTGGGAACCGTATGACCTCTCTCCCAATTACTCGGCTCTGTTGTAGTCAAAGCAGCCACAGAAATACATAAATAAATGTACTTCAACAATACTTATTTACAAAAACAGGCGTCAGGCTGAGTTTAGCCCACAGGTCATAACTTGCTGACTCCTGCTCTAAATGAGCGCTACCTGAGCAGATTTGATGGCTGGTGGGAGACCACTCATTATATTCACAATTCTACTTAAACTGTACTTAGTCTAGCTTTTCAGTCTAATTTCCCATTACCTCTCTTTATATATACCTGCCTCTAGTCAACAGAACCATTCAGTGTTCCATTAGACAGACAAATGGAACAAAATAGAAAGTTCAGAACTTGAATGAAAACTTGATGTGCTATTGACTTGGCACTGAAAATCAGTGGGGAAAAAGATGGTCTAGTCAATAAATATGGATGAGAGGCTGAGAAAATTGATTATGTGAAAAGTAAAATAAAATTAGGTATCTTTTTCTTTAAACATAAACATAAATTACATAGAATTAATGTCTTAAACTTCTTGAAGAAAATATAAAGGAATATCTTTATGAACCTGGGAATAGTAAAAATTTCCTATATAAGATAGGAAAACCTAAATTATGAAGATAAAGATGGATACATTTGACTATACTAAAATTTAAAACTTTTAGCTGAGAAAAAGTGACATAGAAAAGGTGAAAAGGCAGAACACAGACTGGGAGAAAATACTTGCATTAAAAATAATTGATTGTGGATTGTTATCTAGATTGCATAAAGAACTATCAAAAACAGAAGAAAAAACACCTCAGTAGAAAAATGGATGAAGAGTCTGTCTTGTGGGGATAACTAGCAGATGCCACAAAACTGGATAAATAAATCAGAATGTATTTCTAAAATGGAATGTTGCGTAACATGGGGATGTTTTTTCTGAGGAAATAGGATACAAAGGGAGGCTTCAGTTGTGTCTGATATTTTATCTTAAATTTTGGGATAAATATGTTAAAATATAAAGATTTGAAAAAGTTGGGTGGTAGGTAACTAGCTATTCAATATTTTATCCAATTTATCCTATTTATTATATTCTATAGTAAAAATATTTTAAGTGTAATTGTTAGATATTTCAACAGATTTCTTAAAATCATTTTTAGGGGCACCTGGGTGGCTTGGTCGGTTGAGCATCCGACTTTGGTTCAGGTCATGATTTCACGATTCATGGGTTGGAGCCCTGTGTTGGGCTCTGTGTTGACAGCTGAGAGCCTGGAGTCTGCTTCAGATTCTGGGTCTCCCTCTCTCTCTACCCCTCCCCCGCTCATGCTCTGTCTCTGTCTCTCAAAAATAAATAAACATTAGAAGAAACTTTAAAAATACAATTTAAAAATCATTTTGGGGAAATTACAACTTGATGATGTAATCTTAGACTCTACTGTTTCATCATTTGCTTCTTACAAATAGACTAAAGAAGGGGAACTATTAGCACATAGCTCAGAAAGGCCTAGAAAGTACTATAGACTTTTTAGCAATGGAAATTTTTTTCTCTTTCTGAAGTTCCATAAGCTGAATTGTCTTGGTTTAAATCTTTTTCATGAATGCCAGATGTTTCTGAGTTCTATATATGTAGGTAGGTATTCATTTTTATTTATTTTTTTAATGTTTATTTTTGAGAGAGAGAGAGAGAGAGAGAGAGCAAATGGGGGCAGGGCAGAGAGAGAGGGAGGCACAGAATCTGAAGCAGACTCCAGGCTCTGAGCTGTCAGCGCAGAGCCCGATGGGGGGCTCAAACCCATGAACCACAAGATCATGACCTGAGCCGAAGTCAGACGCTTAACTGACTGAGCCACCCATGCACCCCTGTAGTTATGTGTTCATTTAATGTTGATTTAATCTTATCTTATGTTTGGTAATGTTTTGTCTTTTTCAAATAATGTGCCCATTTCAAGTACTGGGGAAATAATGAGCCAAGTGTTTTCTTGCTTTTTTTTTTTTCTTTTCTTTTTTTTTTTTTTAACTTTAAATCCAAGTTAGTTAACATATAGTGTAATAATGTTTTCAGGAATAGAATTTAGTGATTCATCACTCACATATAACACTCAGTGCTCATCCCAACAAGTGCCCTCCTTAATGGCCATTGCCCAGTTAGCCCATCCCCTCACTAAACACCCCACCAGCAACCCTCAGTTTGTTCTGTGTATTTAAGAGTCTCTTATGGTTTGTCTCCCTCTCTGTTTTTATATTATTTTTACTTCCCTTCCCCTATGTTCACCTTTTTGTTTCTTAAATTCTACATATAAGTGAAATCATATGATGTCTTTCTTTGACTAATTTTGCTTAGCATAATACACTCTAGTTCCATCCGCATTGTTGCAAATGGCAAGATTTCATTCTTTTTGATTGCTGAGTAATATTCCATTGTATATATATACCACATCTTCTTTAGTCATTCAAGAACAATATTTCTAACACATAATCTGATTATACCATTCTCCCATTTAGGGTTCTTGATGCCCTTGGGGAAAAGTACAGACACATTAGTGTGTTCTACAGGGTCCTTGAGAACCTGGTCCCTGCTTCTAGCCAGCCTCATCTGTTTTAATTCTCTGCCATTAAAGCACCAGCTGTGACAAACTATTTGAAGCACCTTGGGCAAGACTAGGACCTTCTCTTGCCTTGGAGTCTGCCAATGCTACATCTCATCTTCTTTTGTTTAGCACCTCTCATATTGCCCACCTGGTGACCACATATTCCTTTAGTAAATACTTTGTTTTCTGAATCTTCTGGGTCTGCAGAGCCTAGCTCACTGCCTGGCACAAAGTAGGTGCTCAGTCCTTAATCCTTGTTTGCAGAATAAATGAAAAATGAATGACAAAGCCATCATTGAAGATTCAGAAGACAATTCTCTGATTGTCAATTCTCTGATAATTCTGAATGATAGGCTATCAGTCTATCCATGTGTCTGTGTGAGTGTTGGTGTCTCTGTGAGTTTCTATATCCATGTGTGTCTCTGTGGATGTGTTTGTATTCTCATTCCCTCCTTAGCATCAGTTTTTGATAATCCAGGAGAAGCCTGGAAGGTCACTTTAATTCTTCAAATTCAGAACTTCAACCAGGGATATTCAGACCAAGGGATATTTTTCACATTTTTTTTTTTTTAAATGAATTCCAGGTTGGTTTGAGAATTATGCTTGTGTCTTGGATATCCCTCTGAACTAGTAGTGGACCGGAATAGATCACACCTAGTATAGCTTTGTCTAAGCCAGTTAGAATCAGAGTACCAGTTAGGAGTGAGCGGACACTGTAGATTTGCTGAAGAAATTACCTGCCGTCATTTGTTTCCCAGTGGCACATGTAGACACTTAAAAATGCTTGTTGCTTGAATGCATGAGGCATTAAAAAGTCATTTGCATCCTCAAACTATGTTATAATAAAAAATAGAGCCATTTCTTATCCTAGTTGTTCTAGAGGTTTAAGCTCACCCCCCTCCCCGCCCCCCCATACATACTTGCTATTTAGGTACATAAATAGGCTTAATTATAGGAGTAAACTGAACAAATTGGTGTACTTTAGGTTAGGAGGGTTCTTCTGCAATTCAACTGAAGGCATTTTAAAAAAGATTTTCATTTAAAGAGCCTTTATGGGTGCTAACATATAGTTCATTCTTTTAGTTTTTAAAGATCTCCTTAGAAACCTGAAGTGATCTACTTTTATCAGAAAGTGGTCTATGTTGAGAATGATATAATGCTAGTTTTTAAAAGATGTAATTATGCCCAGCATTCCAGCTGGAATCATTGTCTCTGATTCTATCATTTTTGGAGATAATAATGGAATGATGAGGGGAGTGGGGAGAAACAGGAAAAGTAGTATTCCTGCATTTTAAACAAATTGAAAACAACCCTTTTTATTTTAAAGCACCACCCTTATTATCTAATTGTCCTAATGGAAATTATGCTGGAGTAGCAGGTGGGGAGTAACCCGGAAAGGTGGAGGACATGCTATTTCAATTTATAACTTTGGTGAAAATCACCTCGGATTACTTTTTAATGCTAGAATTTTTAACATAAGGAACAAAACATAAGTTAAAATGATTAAATCAAAATATTCAGAATGAGGAAAACAAATGTTTACTTTGCCGCAGTTAAAGGAATAGTTTTGGTAACAGTTTTGAAAACAGTTGTCTAAAATGTAAATATGCAGATACTTTTGGAATAATTTTAGACTGAATTCAAAAGTAAAAGCATTTCACCAAAGGGGGGGGGGCGGGGAGTAAAAACAATTTAGTTATTTGTTACCACATTTTTTTCCCAGCTTTTTATTTTGAAAAATTTTGGAGCACCTGGGTGTCTCGGTTAAGCATCCAACTTGGGCTCAGATCATGATCTCACAGTTCTGTTCACGGGTTTGAGCCCCACATCGGGCTCTCTGCTGTCAGCACAGAGCCTGCTCAGATCCTCTATTCCACTTTGGATCCTCTGTACCTACTTCTCTCTGCCCCTACCCCACTCATGCTCTCTCTCTCTCTCTTAAAAATAAGTAACCATTACAAAAATTTTCAACAATACTTAAGTCTATGAATGTTAACAATTTGCCACGTTTGTTTTTTTCTCTCTAAATTATATGTTTTTTTCTTTTTGTTTTTTCTTTAATTACCTGAAAGATGCAACATAATAACCCTTGACCCTTAAAAACATCATTATGTATTTCCTAACAAGGATATTCTCCTGAATAACTATATTACCAGTATCATACCCAAGAAATTTAACACTGGTATAATAGTATTATCTAAAATAGGGTTGCCTGATTTAGCAAATAAAAATACAGGATGTCTGGTTAAATGTAAATTTCAGATAAATAATACTTCTTTAGTGTATGTATGTCTCTTGTAATATTTGGGACATAATATATACTAAAAAAATATTTGATGTTAATCTGAAACTCATATTTAACTGGCCATCCTGTATTTTCTCTGGTAACCCTAAATATGAAGCCCATGTTAAAATTTCTTCAGTTGTCCCCTAAATATCCTTTTAACTCTGTGTGTGTTTGGATTCACACTTTGAATTTGATTATGTCTCATAAAATTTTGGTAGAATAATGATTGGATATTTACTTCTTACAATGTAAGCCCCATGTTCAAAAGATTCTATGGGTGTAAATGGGCTTTTATATACTGTATATAAACTTTAAAACATAAATTTCTACTGAATTTAGCAGTTTGGAGTACATCACAGGCAGGACCCCAAACATTGGTGCTATCAGCACATTTTTCATTGGACAGTTGGCAGTTTAGCTGTATTGTTTTGAAAAATTTTAATGACACTCTTTTAACACCTGCTTTTCCTAATCCTCCCTTTTGATTTAAGTTATTACAGCAGGTCTCCTAAACTTAAGAATGCTCTGTGACTAGAGAGTTCTGTGAGATTTTTTGTTTTGTTTTGTTTTGTTTTTTAGATTCCACAGATAAGTGGTATCATTCAATATATATCTTTTTCTTTTATTTTTTTGAAGTTTATTTATTTTTAAATATTTTTAATGTTTTCTTTATTTTTTGAGAGACAGCATGTGAGCAGGGGAGGGACAGAGGAAGAGGGGGACAGAAGATCAGAAGCAGGCTATGCACTGAAAGCAGCAAGCCCAACGATGGGCTTGAACTCATGAACTGCAAGATCACAACCCGAGCCGAAGTCGGATACTCAACTGACTGAGCCACCCAGGCGCCCCTAAGTTTATTTATTTTAAGGAATCTCTAAACCCAACATGGGGCTCAAACTCACAATCCCAGGATCAAGACTTGCATACTCCTCCGACTGGGCCAGCCAGGCACCCCAGTACATGTCTTTTTCTGCTTGATTTATTTCACTTAGCTTAATGCCCTCAGTGTCCATTCATGTTGTCACAAATGGCAAGATTTCCTTCTTTTTTTATGCCTAATATCCCATTGTAAATATACACCACATTTTCTTTATCTGTTCATCGATTCATATACCCTTAGGTTGTTGTCATGTCTTGGCACATGCAAATAGTGCCACAGTGAACATGGAGGTGCAGATATCTTTCTGAGTTAGTGTTTTCATTTCCTTTGGATAAATGCCCAGAAATGGAAAGCTGGACATCTATGGGGTGCCTCCAAAAGTGTGCAGTGTGACCTCCCCAAAGGGGAGTACGTTAAAATTCACTGTGCTATGAAAAAAAAAAAGATTATAGCAGTTCATATTCTTACCAGTTTATGAGCCTGCCTGTCTCCCTACATCTTTGACAACACTGTATTCTCTCAGACTTCTAGATTTTTGTCATGGCAATATTTCATTGTTATGTTAAATCACACCACTTTTATTGTGAATGAGAAGTACTCTTTCAAATGTTTAAGCCATTTGTATTTGTTTTTCTTACTGATTTATAAAAACTCTGTTTACTAAGGAAATAAATTCTTGTTTCTAATAAATATTGCAAGATTTTTTTCCTTGTCTTTTACTGTTAGCATTTTTTTTCCCCCAAGCAGAAATGGTTAATTTCACTGCTTTAAGTCTTTCTGCCTTTTCCATTACAGTTTTTGGGTTTATGTCTTGCTTTGTAAGACATTACACTTAAAGATTGTAAAAATGAATTCACAGGAAGGCCTTTATAAAGATGTTGATGAAAAGGATTACAGGAGAAGTGAAACATTTAATTTGGTGGTCATGGTTCCTGAAAAGGTGGTGGGGGTGGGGGTGAGGACTGAGATCCAGAAATTGAGAGAACGTTGCATAGGAAGAGGAATCCTCTTACTTTGTCACAGGAGGGAGAGAAGAAAGGATGGGTGCCGATATGGGTGGGATTGCAATTTCATATAGGAAGTTGAAAGAGTTCCACCTCAATGCCTTCTGTTTTCTCTCTAAGGAGAAGTAGGAGACATCTGCTGAAAGTGATGGGGGAGGTGTAGTTCGGCTTGAAGAGAGCTGAGAAGGTTCCAGAGAAGCACTGCAGAAACAGAGAGTGAACTAACCAGAGAAATGGAATTGCTGGCAATATGAAGGGACTGGCGAGAAGCTGCACTCTAAAGAGATTTCAGACTGTTTCAGCAATATTCCGAAGGCTGGGTGAACATGATGGGAAGGTTGATTTTCTATTTTTAGCTATCCTTCCATCATTTATTTTTAATTTTTTTTCATTATGGTTGGACTAAAGTGATTCTTTGGAATTTATTGAGGTTTCCTTTATGGCTTAGCATATTGACTATATTTGAAATTGGGCTACATGTTCTTGAATATATTCTTTATTTGTTGAACATAGGGTTTACATAGATATAAAATAGCTTGAGTGCACATTGGTGTTCAGATCTTAGAGATGTCTCAAATGATATGATGTTTCTTTCTTTCTTTCTTTCTTTTTTTTTTTTTTCGTGTATAGGCTTTGATGGAAACAGAAATCCGTAAAACAAAGTTTGCAGTCTTCAGCATGAGGGAATGGACCTTGCAATTAGTGGGAACGCCCTGTACTCTGCCCTGTACTCAGTAGATAAGGAAACAGCAGGCTGTTGAGTTGATAAGTCTTACTTATCCAGGGTCACAAAACTAATAAGTAGCAGAACCAGCATTTTTACCCAGCCCTTTGGGGCTCATTTCCAGTATTCTTCTGCTCTTTTATGCTTAGTAGAGGCAGATGATAGGTTACCACTATCTTTCAACATCATCTTTATTTATTTTTAATTAAAAAAAATTTTTTTGTTAACATTTATTTATTTTTGAGAGACAGAGAGAGACAGAACATGAGCAAGGGGAGGGACAGAGGGAGAGGGAAACACAGACTCTGAAGCAGGCTCCAGGCTCTGAGCTGGCAGCACAGAGCCCGACGTGGGGCTCGAACCCACAAAGCATGAGATCATGGCCTGAGCCAAAGTCGGATGCTTAACCAACTGAGCCATCCAGGTGCCCCTATTTTTTATTTTTTTTTAAATTTAATGTTTATTTTATTTTTGAGAGAGAGAGGGAGGGAGGGAGGGGAGGGGCAGAGAGAGAGGGAGAGAGAGGATCCGAAGCAGGCCCTGCACTGTCAGTGGAGAGCACAGTGCGGGGCTCAAACTCATGAACCGTGAGATCATGACCCGAATTGAAGTCAGAGCTCAACCGACTGAGCCACCCAGGTGCGCCCCCCACAACATCATCTTTAAACTTACCATCTGCACAGTCTATATATAATGTCATTGGAGATTTATCAAAAGCCCAGTGGAGAAGGTGTCGTCAGCCTGCTTTATGAATTTCTGAAGATATAAGTAACATAGCAAATCTTACAACTGGTCACTAATGAAACTTGTTCATCTTCAGAGTTTCAGGGCTTTGTTTAGTGTTAAGTGTATGCATTTAAAGGATAGGGCACGTATCAGAGTCCTGGCAGGAAACCGTTCACAACAGATGTTTCAAATAAAGACTGAATCAAGATGACTTAGTCATGACTTAATCAGGCCTAAGACAGCAAACGAGATGGAGAGCGTAAGGAGGAGCCTGGAGTGGGCTGGAGCTGTGGCATGAGGGCCTGATTGATGGTCCTGAAGGGATTCAGCTCTGCCAGAGACATAGCAATGAAGCCAGGAGGAAACAGGAAGGAATGGTCTGATTTTTCTTTCTTCCCTCTCTTCCATCTCCTGCAAGTAGTATGTCACAGGGGCTAACGCCAGCTAGCAGCCAGCCGGCAAGGTTAGCCTCCTGGGGTGCAGAGCTGGAGGGAGGAGATGGTTAGGGGAGGGGAGCAAATGGAGAATATCAGCACCTAAGAATGATAGCAGGGTGGAGTTTTCTGAGACCTAAGAACAAATGATAGAAATTAAAACACTATAGGGGTGCTTGGGTGGCTAGGTCGGTTAAGAGTCTGAGGTCAGGTCATGATCTGAAGGTTCATGGGTTGGAGCACCACTTTAGAGTCTGTGCTGAGAGCATGGACACTGCTTGGGATTCTGTCTTTCTCTCTCTGTTTCTGCAACCCCCCCCCCCCCCCCCCCGCCCCCTGCCCCGCTCCTCCCCTACTCACGCTGTGGTCTCAAAATAAACTTAAAAAAATTAAAGCATCATAAAGGAAATTTAATGGAACTGAAAAATAGGGTAAATTGTGAGAAAATGTAAATTAGGAGCATGTAAATGATGTGGGTTTCTGTCTAAGTCGTTTTGAAGAAAATTGTGAACCTTACTTTCTGTGAATTCACTACTATAAATAAGGAATTTTAAAACTTCTTTAGGACCCATTTTATAGTCTTCTAAATAGTCTTACTGTTCACCATTTGATTCTGATTTTCCCCTTAAAATACAGATTTTTATCTTTTTATTTATTTATTTTTTTTGAGATTTTAACTAATCTCTACACCCTATCTCTACTTGGGGCTCAAACTGAACTTACAACTCCAAGATCAAGAGTCACACGCTCTACTGACTGAACCATCCAGGTGCCCCAAACTATAGATTTTTAGGGGTGCCTGGGTGGCTTAGTTGGTTGAGCATCCGACTTTTGCTTTGGGCTGAGGTCATGATCTTCCGGTTCATAGGTTCAAGCCCCACATTGGGCTCTGTGCTGGCAGTAAGGAGCCTGCTTGGGATTCTACCTCTCCCTCTCTCTCTGCCCCTCCCCTGTGCACATGCTCTCTGTCTCTCTGTCAAAATGAATACAAATTTAAAAAAACCTTAAAAAAATATATAGATTTTTAAACCCCTTGAAATAATTTCAGTAATTTTTGGATGACTGAAAGTATATTAGGAGAAAATTGAAAAAGTGAAAAGTGAAAATACTTGGAGTATATTTTGTTTAGGTAGATGGTATCTAACATGTTATAATTATAATATAATATGTATATTTAATACATATTATATAATTTAAAAATATGTATGTAATATATAGTGTAATATAACATTTGCCAAAATGTTTTTTTCCAAAATATGTTGAGTTTGAGTGGGTAAAACAGAAGATAGGACCAAATGCTGGTTTTTTTTTTTGGCAGCATTGAGTTCTCTCTGTGTCATCTTTTCCTCCCAATCTTTAATTTTTGCCTCGAACTTCATTTATTTAGCATATATTGGTGATCTCATGTGGATAGTACTAGAGACCCTAGACTATTCCCGCAAAGTGTGTTATGAAGAATTATGAATTGCTATGACCCTTGGAGTTAGCTAATACAGAACATTGCTTTCAAAAGATTTTTTAAAATTTATTTTGAGAGAGAGGGTAGATGGGGGAGGGGCAGGGAGAGGCGGGTGGGGAAAGAGACTCCTAAGCAAACGCCATGCTGTCAGCACAGAGCCAGATGGGGGCTCTGTCTCACAAACCATGAGATCATGCCGAAATCAAGAGTCTGTCGCTTAACTGACTGAGCCATCCAGGCGCCCTTCAAAAGATTTCTAATACATAGACTATACTTAGAGATTATGAAGTTCTATGTAAGCTTTCCAATTTGAAGCTGTTCTAAAATTATTTAAGAGCATAATGCTTTTTTCTGGCAAGTTGAAAATAGCATAACCAGTGTACAAGAATGGCTCGTATAAGATCTTAAAACAAAACAAATTAAGAGGTTTTGGCAGGAATGGAATCTGTTTTCAGCTGAGATTTAAGAATAGATTGAGAGTTAATGTGCAGAGGAACACAGGGAATGCAGTCAGCTGGCAAAATCAAAGCAAAGAACGTCCTTTTGCCTAAATGGTGGGGAAGGGGCATGCTAGAGTCAGGGGCTGGATTTGTAGAGAAGGCTGAGAGGGGCAGGAAAGCAAGAGAAGTTTCTGAGACATGTTGGAGTGAACTCACAGACTAAAAAACAACAGCCATTATGTACTAGATTGTATCTAGCCTTTGAGTATGTTCTCAGCCAAAATCCTGACTGCTCTGGTTTGTTCTAAGAGGCATAACCTTTGCCTCTTTCCGCTTTTACCCTTCCTGAATTCTCTCTGCTCTTGCTTACTTTGGTTTTTTGCACAGGTATCTAGAAATTTGCAGAGTTCAAAGGTTACTTTTCTAAGTGGAACAAAATTTAGTATGGTTATTTGGGTTGACAGTAGTATCAGGCAAAGAGAAGTTGCATTTTGTTTCTTCCTTGGAGCCCTCCATCCTCCTGTTTTGATCTGGACTTGATTGCTTTCTTCATCCGCTTGTGTCTCTGCTTCTGGAGCCACTCTCTATCTCACCAGGGCTTCCTTCACAGGATCCTTTGTCTTTCCTGGAGCCTAGGAGTTCCTATTTCTGTTAGGGGGATATTATTAAGACCCGCTATGTATGGGGGCACCTGGGTGGCTCAATCAGTTAAGTGTCTGTCTTGGGCTCAGGTCATGATCTGATGGTTTGTGAGTTTGAGCCCTACGTCGGGTTCTGTGCTGACAGCTTGGAGCCTGGAGGCTGCTTCAGATTCTGTGTCTCCCTCTTTCTCTGCCACTTCCCCGCTCACACTCTGTCTCTCTCTCTCAAAAATAAATAAACGTTAAAAAAATAGACCTTCTATGTATGGAATGTCAATTTTCCATTTTCATACTTGATGGATACTTAGGGTCGATTAGATTGGAAATCGTTGCCCCTCAAATCTTATTCAAGTCTTTATCTGTTGTTTGTGACTTGTTACCCTACTCCTTTGTCACCCTCCCCAGTGGCCACCTCAGACATTTGTAGAATGTTTCCTCTATCCCTGGTGTGTAAAATTTCAGGGTTATGACTTGGTATTGGTTTATTTCCCTCTCTCTGCTGGGCACTTACTCTTTCCTCCCAAATCTAGAAATGAAGTCCTTCAGATCTGAGAAAAATCTTGGTATTATTCCTTAGATAACTTCCTCCTCTATTTTCCCTTTCTGGAATTCCTTTTTTTTTTTTTTTTTTTTTTTTTGGCCAGACATTGGACCTCCTGGTGAATTAATCCAGTAATCTTATATTTTCCATTTATTATTGTTGCTGTTTATTGTATTTTCATTTTTTAACAAATGTTTGTTTATTTTGAGAGAGAGAGTGGTGGAGGGGGAGAGCAAAAGAGGGAGATAGAGAATCCCAAGCAGGCTCTGGAGCTGTCAGCACAGAGCCCGATACAGGACTCGATCTCACGAACCATGAAATCATATTCTGAGTCCAAATCAAGAGTCAGAAGCTTAACCAACTAAGCCACCTAGGCACCCCTAAAGACTTTGTATTTTTAAAGTAATCTTTACACCCAACATGGGGCTTGAATTTACAACCCCAAGATTAAGAGTCACATGCTCCACTGCCTGGGCCAGCCAGGTGCCCCTCTGCTATCATATTTTATTTATTTATGTATTTATGTACTTATGTATTTATGTATTTATTTTTTAGACAGGCAGTAGGGTTTATTGGTAGTCATGAATAGGGAAGGTATAGTGCCAAGTTTCTCATGAGTGCAGAGCCTGCCATTTTTCCAAGAGGCCATAATTAGGGATGTATTTGACCCCACAGCCATCTGGGATGAGCTGTTTTCCTACTACCATGAATTCAAATTCATCCACATTAAACTTAGTAAATTCCCATTTCTTAGAAATGGGACATCTTCTGTCAGCCAGAGAACTTGAACTTGGCCTTGTGTGGGGCGTCAATCACATGTTCCTTGTTTTGCAGCTTGGTTACAGGTGGAGCCTAGATTGGAGATGGGGTGAGGTCCTACATCAATGTCCACTGGAAAGGGCTGTCTCCAAGGTCCCTTAGGGCAACCCATACAATCACCAGGCTGCATACACTACCAAGGAGGCTACTGTTCGCAGCCATTGCATACTGAGCCCCCACAGGGAAAGAGCACAGCCTACTTACTTAATTGGCTGCAGATCTGCTACCATATTTTAAATTTCATTCTTAATGTTCCTTTTTAAAAATTGCATTTTGTTCTTGCTTTACAGTTTTAAAAGCTTTTCTCATTTTCCCCAGCATATTAATTATACTGATTCCAGTTTTATTTTGAAGTTTCCTTTTGCTGTCTAGGTAGTCTCTGTTTCCTCTGAGTTTTTATCCTCTCTGTACTCTTGCTCTGGTCTCCAGCTTTCATCTTGGGCATTTTTCTTTTCACGTTTCTATTGATTCTTGGTTGTCAATTCATTTTAGCATCTTTTCAGATACTGACAAGCCGATCGAAGGCTCCATCATAAGAGGGTGGTTGATTGGTGGTGCTCTGTTGTGAGGTGATCTAATAGGGACCAGGTATTTCTTTGGGAAAAGTCCACACATAAGTACCTTTGGGCTTTTTCTTTTCTGTAGACTATTTAGTGTCTCCAGAAAAATTCCTCTGCTCTCTTGCTAGCTGGGAATGAGCTAGGCTGTCGTTGTTTGGGGAGCCCACTTGGGGAAGACGGCATAGTTATTAAATGATGTAAGGGATGTAAACTCCAGTTGTGTGACTTCAGCCCTTGTCCTGGGCTGCTGTGATTCTTGCCTCCTACATTAAAATGGAAGTTGGGCTTCATAGCTTTTACATTAAGTTTTTTTGTACTCATTATGTATAATAGCCTGTTTTACTCCTATATGTTATAGTTAGGAACACTGTGTATATGGTGATATTTAATTATTTCCATGTTAGAGATTTATAATTTGTTCTTAATTTACAGCTGTTTTCAAGGAGCAAACCTCCAAGGGGCCTGTATGTTTATGGAGATGTTGGTAAGTGTGCTAAAATAAGTTTTGAGTGGTCCAAACAGGAAATTTCCCAGCTTTAGCCCAGGGGTATTTCCATTTCCATCCCTCAGTCTGCCACCAGGTAGGGAATAGGATGGGGCAAAGTAAAACAGGAGGAGAGGATAGGGGAGAGGTGGGAGGTATCTTAGTTTTCACTTTCACTTTTCATAGAGAAGTGACCTGAGCTGAAGTCGGATGCTTAACCGACTGAGTCACCAGGCGCTCCTAGGCACCCCTATTCTTAATGGATGAGTGGTTATGTTTCCTTGGTCTCCCACATCTACATACTGGGCACAAAGACTTACCTTTTCATGGAAACCTTATGAGCTATTGCTTACCTTCTAGATTTAACTAATCAATGAATGTCTGCTTCTTTTCTGACTTGTTCTTGGTGAAATTGTCTGTTGTTTGGCTTCTGTTTCCTTCAAACAAGTTCTTTTCTCCTGGTCCTAAACCTTTCCCTGTTTACCCACATTTATTGATGTCATAAAGGTGGCTCTTATTTTATTTGGTCTTAATGCTTATCAATCATTTTTTTTATTGGCTTACTCAAAATGCACATTTACATATAGCAAAATCGGTTTGCTCCTCAACTGATAAACCTCAGGCTCCCCTACAGCCATAACAAATTTGTGCTATGAGGAAATGGTAGCAAAAGTTTTTATCTTAATAAGAATTTTAGGACCAGAAAAGTATTAGGAGTTGACTAAGTAGTTATGGTGCCTTAAAGATCCAACTGTTCTTTTCTGGGTCCTCCCTCTTCCCATTTGTTTATGAATGCCTGTAAATACCTGCTCTACACTTAGAGATTTAGTAAGTTTAAGAAAAAGAATCGGTGAGTTCATAAACAAGTGGATGGTAAGAGATTGTCCTTTAAGATTCATCAAGTTCTTGGAGCTTACAGATTTGGAAAATGTCAAAGAAGTTCAAGCTATTCTATTTTGTTTTTGTTTTTTGTTTTTTTTTTAGATTTTAAAGTGATCTCTACACTCACCATGGGGCTTAAACTCACAGCCCCAAGATCAAGAGTTGTACGCTCTTCTGACCAGGCCAGCCAGGCGCCCCCAAGCTATTCTTTTTCTTAGTTCATTGGCAAATTGGTATTTTTAAGAATAGCATATGCTTATTTCTTAATTAGAAAGCAATTTATTCCAAAGGCTTATTTACAAAGCAATTTATTCCACAGTTTTATGTGTCTACACCTTTGGGTACTGTTCTCATTCTGTGGTCATCTCTTATTCTTTGCCTCTTTGGAGAACATTTACTTCCTATACCTTCACTTTCACGTTTAGTCATTGCTAAAATCAACATCTTTGTTTCTCCTGTTACCTTAACCACTTACCCATAAATGGAGATGGTTAGTAAAGCACAACTGTTTCTACTTCTGCAAAAGGGCTTTTAAAAAAAACCCCAAAACCTATAAAAGTTACTGGATTTTAGTTTGGAAAATACAGCCATGTGCTAACAAATTGAAGGGAGGTATAACAAGCGTCATTCGTCTGAGTGCTTGAAGGAATTGGAGAAGATGTGATAACATGGGATGTTCACAGAGCTGGGTGTGTGGCAACCTTTGGTTAAGAACATCTTTATAGCATAGAGAGGGGAAGAGAAAGGAATTCTAAAATAGGAAGGAAGATGAACATTTTGGTGGCTATACTCAGTTTAGTTTAGGATACTTACAAAAACAGGTAGTAAAAGATAGGTCAATTCTCAGTTTGAGGGCGTTCTCTGGCTGGGAGAATAGCCTCAGAATGCTCTCCCAAGCTCTTTTTTGTTACTATTTTCCTTTTTTTAGACTTGGGAAACAGGTGTTCAGTTTCAGAGAGACTCATGACAAAGAGAGGTCTGTGTCATAGCACCCCCTTCCCTTCCTTATTTCTGCACTTGCCCTAGGCTCTGTCATGCATGCTTCTTTCTACTCATGTGGAGATGACGGACTCAGATGGATCCTCAATCCAGGGAGCCCCAGTAGATTTGATTCAGTAATTTTCCTTCATTTTCACTAATAAAATGCTTATTAGCACATCTCCTGCAGAAGCCAAAAGCTGCAATAGGAGTGTTTTTTTTTAATAAAATTTTTTATAAATATGTTAAATGTTATATTTATATAAATGTTTTATTAATGTTAAATTTATTTATTTTTTGAGAGACAGAGTATGACTGGTAGAGGGGCAGAGAGAGAGGGAGTCACAGATTTGGAAGCAAGCTCCAGGCTCTGAGCTGTCAGCACAGAGCTGGATGTGGGGCTCAAACTCACGAATGCGAGATCATGACCTGAGCCGAAGTTGGATGCTTAACTGACGCCCCAGGAGTGTTTTGTGGCTTCATTCTTACCCTGCAGTTGGCTTTCTTGGGTTTCAGCTCTGGCTAGCAGACTGCAGTGGTGATGGCGGGTTGTTGATTTCCCTGGTACATTTGGAGAGAATCAAAGGAGGCTTTTGTTTATCAGTCCCTTTTCTGCTGCCTCCTGATTTAACCTCACCTGCTTCACATTGATAATTTCACCAGTCAAAAGGCAGGCTGGTTTTAGGATTAGGAGTTGGGAAGCAAAACTCTGGGCTTGGGGCAGTGATGGAGGACACCACCCCCAGTTCCTTTAGCAGGAAGATTGGCTGTGAAAAGGGCACCATGGGGAAGGGGGGCTAGCGCTTGAGTAGTCCTTTTTGGCTTCATAACTATATAGGCTTGAAAGTTAGAACTTAAAAGGGTTTTAGGTTTTATAAGAATCTTCTCTTGAGAAAAATACAAGGTTCTATTTAGGCTACTGCAGAGACCAAAGCAAAATTGTGAGGTAGATAAAATTTATTGTTGGTTTCTTCCCCACGTTTTGTCAACATCTGTCCTCATTCTTGCGTTCACTTGACAAGTGTCTGCTGTGTGCCAGGCACCGTGTTGTTTCTGCAGATGGTGGTGGTAAATAAAGGCAGACACAGTCTTTGCTCACCCAAAGCTTACAGACTCTTGTGATGGCTCTAGAAATGTTTTCTGAACATAACCTACAGTAAAAAAATATTTTTACATTCTGACCTACATGTGAGTGTGTGTGTGTGCACACATATGTACACACACACACCCTGAAAAATAGTTTCATGAAAGAAAACTTACCCTTACATGTGGTACATTTTGATATTTTCTGTTCTATTCTATGAAAAAATAATTCTGGTTGTAGAGGCAGTATTTTTTTTAATTTTTTAAATCTTTATTTTTGAGAGACAGAGAGACAGTGCAAGTAGGGGAGGAACAGAGAGAGAGGGAGACACAGAATCTGAATCAGGGTTCAGGCTCTGAGCTGTTGGCATTCTAGGGTTTTTTCCTGCTGTTTCATCTCTTTGGGCATTAGGATTTCTCATGCTGGATCTTCCATGAGACACAGCTTTCTCCTCTACTAGTTAAACTTACCTGGTTGGACTCATATTATTCCAGGATCTTCTAGCCTTCTAGCTAAACTTTTGAACTATTTCTAAGCTGTTTTTAATCTAAACTATTCTAAACTACTTTTTAAGTTTTTTGTTAAAATTTTTAAATATTTATTTTAGAGAGAGAGAGACACACACACACACACACACACACACACACACACAGCACAAGTGGGAGAGGGACAGAGAGAGGGAGACACAGAATCCGAAGCAGGCTCCAGCTGTCAGCACAGAGCTCGATGTGGGGCTTGAACCCATGAACTACAAGATCATGACCTGAGCCGAGGTGAGACACTTAACTGACTAAGCCACCAGGCACCACTACTTTTTAAGTTTTTAATGGGTTCCATTGGATTAATGGGTTACCGTTCCAGAACATTTGCATTTAAAGAGAGTCTTCTGAGAGTTAGAATTTCAATGAAACTTAGTATATGAAATAGAACTGTAGTGATTCAGCTGGTCAGTTGGTAATTTTGGGCAGACAAATCTTTTTTTTTTTTTTTTTAATGTTTATTTATTTTTGAGACAGAGAGAGCATGAGCGGGGGAGGGGCGGAGAGAGAGAGAGAGACACAGAATCTGAGGCAGGCTCCAGGCTCAGAGCCATCAGCACAGAGCCCGACTTGGGGCTCGAACTCGTCAACTGCGAGATCATGACCTGAGCCGAAGCCGGACACTCAACCGACTGAGACACCCAGGTCCCCCCTGGGCAGAGACATCTCTTTTAACATCTCTGAAATTCTACCACACACAGGCTCTTGCCCACCCATACTAAATCTAATGGTGCTTATCATAGACACATTTAAAGAATTTTACATTTTAGAAAGATCTTTGCTACCATTTCTTTCCTTTTTTTGTTAGTGTCATGAACTTAACATTTTCCTCATATTCTCCCTAAACACTCTTTGGTGCTGAGGAAAGTCAAATGTTAATAATTACTTGGGTATATTTACTAGTCTCTGTTAGAAGTAGAGAAAAAAATAGATATTGGTAGAAATTAATAAGAGAACAAATACAAAATAAGTAGAAGTTTAAGTATATATAAGCCATACCATTTTCATATTAACATTTTAAATTTCATTAAGTATTCAGTTACTCAGATTTCTAATTATATCATAAACGTTTCTGTTTTCAGTGTGATATTGTTAAGTCTTTAGTCTGTGTGTGTGTGTGTGAGTGTGTCACACATCATACCACTGAAATGCATCAGCAAAATTCAGGCTGTTCATATATATACAACATATGTAATGCATGTATAATGTTACATACATACATATATAAACCGATTTGTCTGGTAGGATTTCCTACAACCTGGATCTTGCTGGTGCATCCCTGTGGTATAGTGTGAGAGTCTTTCAACTTTGTCTTTTTTAAGATTGTTTTGGCTATTCTATGGCTTTTGCATTTCCATATAAATTTTATTATTTATTTATTTATTTATTTATTTATTTATTTATGAGAGAATGCAAGCATGAGTGGGGGAGGGACAGATGAGAGGTAGAGAGAGAATCTTAAGCAGACTCCATGCTCAGGGCGGAGCTGGATGCGGGGCTCAATCTCACAAACTGAGTCACTAAGGCGCCCTGTTATTTTCTTCTTCAAAAAATAATAGTCATCCCAATGAGTGTGAAGTGGTATCTCATCGTGCATTTCTCAAATGATTAGTGATATCGAGCATCTTTTCATTGTAGGTTTCTTTTGTCTTTGTCCTTTATGTGTTTGAAAGTATGCTGCTTTTCCTAGTTTGCTGAGAGATTTGATCATAAATGTGTGTTGAGTTTTTTTCACGTGTGATGATTGTATGGTTTTTATATGTTAAATTTTATTTTGGCAGGGGGTTAAGTTATTTACATGCCAGCTTAATTTATTTGAAGGTGTTTTTAATTGAAATTTTTATTAAGATAATTAATAGATTCACATATACTAGTAAGAAGTAATAATGGAGGTATCTGTGTAATGTTACTCATTTCTCCCCAAAGGTAACATTTTACAAAGACTACAGTATAAACATCACAAACAGAATGACATTGATACAATTCACTGATCTCATTCAAATTTCTTGTTTTACTTGTACTCATTTATGTATGTGTGTATTTAGTTCTATATAATTTATCACCTAGTGGTTCATGTATCCACCACCACAGTCAAGGGACTACACATTCTGTCACCGCAAGAGTCCCTTGTATTGCTCATAATTTTATAACCATACCTAGTCACCCATTGTTTCTAAGTCCTGGAAACCACGAATCTGTTCTCCATTCCTAAGATTCTGACATTTCAAAAATGTTACATAAATGGCATAGTATGTAACCTTTGGAGATTGGCCTTTTTTTTTTTCTTTCTTTCTCAGCGTATTTCTTTGGACATTCATTCAAGTCGTATGAGTTCAGTATCTCTGGAAATTGTTCATTTTACAGTTCCCTGGTGGCCATTCTTTGCCTCACATCGTAGAGGATCACCCTACACATGAGCAGCTAGTATTCAGCCAAAGACTCAAGAATACCCTCATGTTGATTTCTGGAGCTCTTTCATAGCTTCCTTTTCCCTGGCACTTTGCCTTGCAAATTTCACCTGTGTGGGACTCCTAATTCTGATCTGTCTTAACCCATCTCAGCCAGTCGTGGGTGTTTCGCTTGGATTCCTCCGTTCTGTTCAGCAGTCTGGAGGGTGCCTCCAAGCCAAAAGCTGGAGTGATCTAGGGCTCATCTTGTTTTTTCCTTCCGTCATGGATCAGAGTCTTGTACTGTTATTTTCCAGTGTCTGAAAACATTAGTTTCATGTATTTCATCCCGTTTTCTAGTTGTTTACATTGGGATGGCAAGTCTGGAACCAGTTACTCTCACATAGTCTCTCAAATGTTTTCATTTTCTTGGTACACATTGCCAAGCTTTTCTTGCTCCAAGGTGATACAAATGTTCACACATATTATCTGCTGGGTCTTTCATATTTGTTAGCACCTTGGATTCATCTGGAAATAATTTTGGTGTGAAATGTGATGGTAGAGATCTAGTTTTATTTTTTGCAAATGGTTGAGCATTTGTCTTTAGCAATTACTATTTTTTTCATATACACTCTTATATATACTTAGATCTGCTTAATTGGTTTAGTTGATTTTTTAAAAAATTCAGTACCACTCAAATATAATTTCTCTAATTTCATAATATATTTGTATTATGTAGTTTCTCTTCTTCCTGTCTTTGCCCCCTCATCTCTATTACTTGCTACTTATCTTGTTTTAGAACATTTTTAACATTTTTTTAAAAGAAATTAACTGCTCAGCAGAATTTTTAAAAGTGTGGGTGTTTTGTTTTACTCAAATGTTAAGTGCTTTATTTTTTTCTAATTAATCATGGGTCTTAGATATCATGCCATATCAGAACATATAGATTTACCTCATTCATTTTACTGGGTATAATATTTTATTATATGAACATTTCACAATTCACTTAACCAGTTTCCTGTTGATAGGCATTTGTTTATTTTATTTTATTTTTTTTTTTACCAAGAGATTGACTTTAGGATCATGTTGTCAAGTTACTCCTAAATTGATTTTTTTTAAATGTTTATTTATTTTTGAGAGAGAGAGAGAGAGAGAGAGAGAGAGGGAGAACACGAGCAGGGGAGGAGCAGAGACAGAGGGAGACACAGAATCAATAACAGGCTCCAGGCTCTGAGTTGTCAGCACAGAGCCCGATACTGGGCTTGAACTCACAAACCATGGGATCATGATCTGAGCTGAAGCCGGATGCTCATCTGACTGAGCAACCAGGTGCCCCCCTAAGTTGAGTTTGATTGGGATTTGACTGAGCTTTGAAGTAATTTAGGGGAAAAAAATCTCCTTATACTATTGATTTTGGTTCTGAGTATTTTTAAATACTTATCTTTTGATGGATACTGCCAAACTGACTTCCAGAAAGGATTTTTTTGTTTGTTTTATTTTAATTTTATTTATTTTTTGTGTGTGTGAGAGAGAGAGAGAGAGAGAGAGAACATGTGCAAGCGGGGAACGGGCAGAGAGAGGGAAAGAGAGAATCCCAGGCAGGCTCTGCACTGTCAGTGCAGAGCCCAACATGGGGCTCGAGCTCATCAACTGTGAGATCATGACCCTAGCCGAAACCTAGAGTCTTAACCGACTGAGTCACCCAGGCGCCCCCAGGAGGGCTGGTTTTATACTACCACCAGAAGTGTATCGGAGTGCTTGTTTTCCTACATTGTCACCAATATAAAAATGTTGTATAATTGGTGTTTTAATTTGTATTCCTTTTTATTTCTGATAGAATTAAGCTTTTAAAAATATGTTTAAAGCTATGTATTTATATTTTTTGTGTCATTTGAATACTCATATTTTTTTTTGCTCATTGATCATCTATTTTTTTCTTTCCCCTCTTGAGTCTGTACTGTTTAGTACTCTTTCAGTTGTAGCGGGGAAAAAAAGTCTTGAGTCTGTACTGTTTAGTACTCTTTCAGTTGTAGCAGTTGAGTTAGCTGAACCAGAGGAGGAATTTAAAGGTTGGTTTAATTATTCGGTTGAATAATTAATTAATAATAATTATTAAGTTGAATGAATTAAGTTGATTGAACTGAGGGTAGATCTATATTTACTATCTTAAATAATGTTTTAGGGATCTCTCTCCCTTTCCCTCCATTTCCCTTTTCCTTCATCTTTTTTGTCCTGCTTTCTTTTTTGGCTTCATTCTTGTTCACAGGTTTGTCATTGGATTCATTCTTGGTCACAATTTTTTGCGGTTATAGAAAAGATTTCTGGAATTTTCTAGGTTGCTCTTTCAGAAAGAAAAGAGATGATGGTCATTCTCAGAACCTATGTTCACTGCCCCTGGATAACACTGACCTAACCTAGGTACATGCTGATTGCAGGGCCGACCACAGTTTATATGATAACGGGGTATTTTTGATTGGCCCGTCCTGTGATTAATACCCTCATACAATCGTGCTAAGTAGAGAAGTTTGCAGAAGGAAGAGATTTAGGACAGACCACAAAACAGAACAAAACAAAATACACAATTCCATTATAGTTTTTAAGAGCTCTTTATATTTTAAAGATACGTAAGGTCAATCTTTAAAGTTTCATGAAGGCTGGGATTTTTGTCCGTTTTGTTTACTACTAGATCCTGAGGCATGATAGGGCCTCACACGTGGTGTTCAGTAACAATATATTGATTGTATAAATAAAGGTATTAATTTTATTTATAGTGATTTTGATATTCAGAAGGTTGAAGTTCATGTAGCCTAATTTATCATTTTTTTCTTTTTGATTTTTTTTTTTGCTTTTATTTCCAGAAACGTTTTATATGATGGTGCTGTTAAGTCTGTTTTTTAAAGTGTTAGCACAAAGATTGCATTCAAATATATATTATTCACATTTTTGGTTAGATAATTCATGACTTTTTTTCTGGATCTACAAGTATACTGTGCTTCATGCAGCAGAGTTTGAAACTTTATTTTTTGCATAAATGTAATGATTTAAAATCTGCCACTTACTGTATCAAGAAATGTTATACTGAATGGTTTTACAAAAAATTATTTTTAAATCTAATTGATCTCTTTATTAGTGACCAAATGTGTTTGGTGAATTGTACTTTCATATACAAAAAACTTTCTGGTAATTCCAGTGGCATAGGTTCAAAGTCATGTGAAGTGGAGGAAAGCCAAATAGATTTAAGGCTCATATTTTACATCCTCACCTGCCTATCAATACGTGTAGCTCCTGCAAAGAGAGGATGGGCACTGTGGTAGAGTGGTGGTGGAGAAAGTGGTGAGGGTGAGAGAGAGCACCAGCCTGGCCTGGCTGGGCCTGCTGAGGAATGCTGGGTCTGAACCGAGCTCTAGTGCCACCAGTGTCCCCAGAGCTCTGGGCTTCCTGTGAGGGAATAAGACTTTCTGTGCATACTTTGTTAAATGTGATTCTTTGATTACTAAAGCAATCACAGTGATTAAAAATTTCAGTGTGTTGAGGGGCGCCTGGGTGGCTCAGTTGGTTAAGCGTCCGACTTCTTCGGCTCAGGTCATGATCTCGTGGTTCGTGGGTTTGAGCCCCGTGTTGGGCTCTGTGCTGACAGCTCAGAGCCTGGAGCCTGTTTCAGATTCTGTGTCTCTCTCTCTCTCTGACCCTCCCCTGTTCATGCTCTGTCTCTCTCTGTCTCAAAAATAAATAAACGTTAAAAAAAAAAATTTAAAAAATTTCGGTGTGTTGAATATTAGATAATTAAATTATAAGGGTTAACTATATTAGAATTTCTTCAAGTAGGCCTCATTTTGAAAGACTTAGGTGCTAAGCTTTTTAAGAAAGTGTTACATTTTAAGAACACTTTCTTAAAAAGCTGAAACAAAACAAAGGGGGAAAAAAAGACAAACGGAGAAAGAGACTCTTAACTATGGAGAACCTGATGGTTACCAGGGCAGAAGTGGTGGAGGGATGTGTGAAATAAACTAGGTGATGGGGATTAAGGAGTGTGCTTGTCATGATGAGTTCCAGGTGATGTATAAAATTGTTGAATCACTGTATTGTATACCTGAAACTAATTTAACTCTGTATGTTTACTGGAATTAAAAAACTTAAAGAGAATATCAACATTTATAAAGGAAATCCTGTAGGATATGCAAGAAGAAATAAAGATAAACCTATAGAAAAAGTGTTCTATTGGCAATTCTCCAGCTCTAACATACATGTATTATTTATTTTCAGAATTTATGTTGGAT
The DNA here is from genome assembly GCF_024362965.1 of Panthera pardus. Taxonomy (NCBI): domain Eukaryota; kingdom Metazoa; phylum Chordata; class Mammalia; order Carnivora; family Felidae; genus Panthera; species Panthera pardus. The sequence goes on along the minus strand of NW_026526732.1, from coordinate 53,936,477 downwards.
ACTAATCTTTTCTTTTTTTTTAATTTTTAATTTTCAAATTTCCCATAGTGCCTAAGACCACTCCTCATGCATATGGCCCAGTAAAGCCATAAATATTTATTTAATTGATAAAGTTATTTTATTCATATTGATGTCTTTTGGAAGAGAAACTGAAAGATGAATAATCTGCAAATCTTACCAGTTTATTTACATAATTCTCTGGGAGAAATAGCCCCTGTAATGTTAACTAGATGTCATATTTCCTAATAACAGGATTTTAACAGAAAAGAGCAATGTCAACATTTTATTTTTAGCTGGTTTAACATAAAAAATAAACACTCCTTTCTAAAAAAGTAACATAGTCTTAAGCTTTCCAGTAGAAGAGTGTGGTTTCATTATCCCAAAGCTAATGAACAATCATTAGAGCAATCAGTACATACTGTTTAATAGTTTTTTTTTTTTTTTTAAGGTACAGGGAAAACAATGGTGATGGACATGTTTTATGCTTATGTGGAAATGAAGAGGAAGAAACGGGTTCATTTTCATGGTTTCATGCTAGATGTTCATGAAAGTAAGTTAAATGATCTAAAAGAAGGGGTTTTTAAGTGGACAAACACTACAAAATACCTTTCTTCATCTTTTAAAATTCTTACTCTTTTAATCTTTTAAAATATTAGATTTTGCTTAAAGTAAGGTTTTATTTGGTTTCATTTGTTTTGTGCTATATTGAAATGATTTGTAGTGTATTTAGAGTTGACCCTAAAGACAGATTCAAAATCAGTACTTCCCAATAAGAGAAGAGAGGTTACTATATGAAGGTCAGGTATTTTCTCCTTCTACTAAGGGTCAATAAGAAATATTAAAAACTCACTTATTTGGAGAAGTTGTTCTTGATTAGGTCCTTCCCTCTGTGTTACCTTAGCATGTAGGCATTCATGTACTTGTAGGCATGCTTTATTGTTTGTCAACGTTCCTTTTTAAAAATTTTTTTATTTTTATTTTTTGAGAACGAGCTCTGTGCGAGGGAGTGTGTGCAAGTGGGGGAGGAGCTGAGGGAGAAGGAGGAGGGTATTTTAAGCAGACTCCGTGCTCAACAGGGAGCCTCAGTTGGGGCTCGATTTCACAGTCCTGAGACTATGACCTGAGCCAAAATGAAGAGTCAGACGCTCAACCAACTGTGCCACTCAGGCGCCCTGCTTTGTTGGTGTTCTTAAGTTATTTCATTTTGCATTACTTGTCTACCAGCTATACTAACCTCACCAGGGTGGGAACATTGCATTTTTCTTCTAATACCTTCAGCATTTAGTACACATATAATGAGTGAAGTGGGACTGGCTAGAGACCAGGAAGCATCCTGATTATGTATGCTAGATGTAGGGCAGGATCACCTCTTCTGCCTCCATCTCTGAAATCCTCAGCAGTAAGACTGATCTGTTGATCCATCTAGTTACCATCTTTTCATCTAGCCTATCATTTGTCATCTCTGAAGTGATTGAAAAGAGGGGGGATGGAATGACTACAAAGTGTCCTTACAGCCATGGGAATGTATGAATATGTGAACAACTTATTTTGAGGTAGAGAAAGTGCAACCAATTTTCAATAATCACATTTGATTTTATGTGGCATTTACACTTAATTTTTATGTTTACGCTAAGATTTCATTTAGAGATTTAAAAGATATGTTATAGTTGTCTAAAATGGACTATTAATACAATATTTGATTTGTGTTTAATTTTATTCATTAAAGGAATACACCGCCTTAAACAGAGTTTGCCAAAAAGGAAACCGGGATTCATGGCTAAATCATATGATCCGATAGCTCCCATAGCTGAAGAAATCAGCGAAGAGGCATGTCTCTTATGTTTTGATGAGTTTCAGGTAAGGCAGAGATATTTCATAGATGTAGAATGGTATGCTGAATGATATGTGAAGATTTAAATTCTGTTCTTGATTTTATCATTGTTTTATAAATTGGTTTGACACATTACCTCTTATGACTTTATTTTACTGTCTGGTCCAGGAGTCAGCAAACTATGGCTTGCAAAGGGAAAATCTTGCCCATCTGCTTTTGTATGGCCAGTGAGAAAAGAATGATTTTTATATTTTTAAAGAGTCTTTTCAAAAAGAAAAAGAAAATGCAACAAAGGCCATATGTGGCTTGCAAAACCTAAAACATTTACTACTCAGTCTTTTATAGGAAAAGTTTGCCTTCCCCTATATTACAGTCAGTGGATTTACATTTCCCCTATACCACAATGGAGATAATGTTGATTACACAATAATGTCTAAAGATATTTGAAATTTTTTTAAATGTTTATTTTTATTTTGAGAGAGAGAGAGTGTGCACACACAAGCAAGCATGAGAGGCGGAGGGGGAGAGAGTGAGAGAATCCCAAGCAGGCTGTGTGCTGTCAGCACAGAGCTGGACTCGGGGACTCGATCTTATGAACTGTGAGATCATGAACTGAGCTGAAATCAAGAGTCAGACGCTCAGCCAACTGAGCCACCCAGGCACCCCTGAAGTTTTTTGAAAGCGTTATATAAAAAAACAAATGATTCACTCATCTCATTTAGACTTTACAACTTATTTGTGATAAAGGGAGGGAGTTCGCCCTCATTGAACTTCTAAAGTTTCTTCTAGTTTTAGGATTCTCTGAAATAGTACGCTTAAATTGGTAGTATGTTACTTTCTGATCTTTATTTCCTATGAGAGCAAATATGGCATGCCAGCAAATACCGTGTCTTATGTTTTTTTCTGTATCCCAGAGTTTAACAACACCACCAACAACAACAGATACTCTAGTTAAGAATTATTTCCTCATTTCACTGCTTTCTTTAGTAGTTCTGAAATGCAGTAGTTGATTTTTCTATAATGCTTATCAGAAGAGCAATTGGTTATTGGAATAAAAATAGAAAAACCATAAGTACTGAATATAAATTTAAAAATAGGGCATCACTGGGGTGCCTGGGTGGCTTAGTCAGTTAAAGCATCTGACTTCAGCTCAGGTCGTGATCTCAAGGTTGATGAGTTCAAGACCCACATCAGGCTCTCTGCTGTCAGCACAGAAGCCTGCTTTGGATCCTCTATCCCTCTCTCTCTCTGTCCCTTCCCTGCTTGTTCTCTCTGTCTCAGGAATAAATAAACTTAAAAAAAAAAAAGTTTCACTCCCAAAGCTTTTGAATAATATTTCTGGAGCTGAGTGCAGAAATTCCCATGTCTGATTGCATAAAATAAAGGCCCAGAGAACTTTCAAGGGTAGGAAGCTAACACTTTGTGCCTACTCTGAGGTGGGCCCTGGTGAGTCACACATTTTATTTAAGCCTCACGACATATTTGTGATGAAGGGAGGGAGCCGTCCTAGTTGAATTGTAAAGTTTCTTAACAGTTTTAAGATTCTCTGAAATGATGCATTTAAATTGGTAGTGAGTTATTTCTTGTTCTTCTGTGTTTAAAAACCTGGGTTGGTGGGAAGATAAGAGGCCAGGATGCCTTTATCCCAAATGAGGCATGAGAAGTCTCCTTTAGTAGCTTGATACACTTAATCTAAGAGCAGTTTTGATTTATGAGAGAAGAGAAAGAAGAATTTTTGCCAGGAATGGTGTTACACTGAGCCATCTAAGGAGGAGGAATCTTTATTTCATTTTCCCTTCAGTCTATTAAGATAACCTGGCATTCACTTTTTGTACTGTACAGCTACAAAGGTCTTCAGAAGAAAGGCTGATGGGCAATAAATGTTTACTTACTACTCTGAAGAAGTGTACTAAGTACACCAATGTGTTGCAGAAAGAAAAGGGCCTCATTTAGTTTTGTTTTTTTTTTTTTAATTAATTTATTTTGAAAGAGAGCATGCGTGTGAGCCGGGAAGAGGCAGAGACAGAGAGAGAGAGAGGGAGGGAGGGAGAGAGAAAATCTCAAGCAGGCTCTGAGCTGTCAACGCAGAGCCAGAGGTAGGGCTCTATCTCACGAACTGTGAGATCATGACCTGAGCCTAAACCAAGAGTCGGAAGCTCAACCGACTGAGCCACCCAGGTACCCCTAGTTCTAAAAGTAGCACCAAGTTGACAGTTATGCTGTCTTCAATAACAGAAGTCAGCAATCAATCAGGGAAGGCCATTTCTCTTGTTTCCTCATTATGAGTCTCTTAACCACAGTTTCCCTAAATAAAATTGAGTTGGCACAGTTAAATTAAAAAAAAAATTATATGTTTATTTATTTATTTTGAGAGAGACAGCATGAGTGGGGGCGGGGTACAGAGAGAGAGGGAGAGACAGTGAGAAAAAGAGAGAGAGAGAGAGAGAGAGAGAGAGAGAATCCCAAGCAGTCTCTGTGCTGGCGTGGGGCTCAAACTCATGAAACTGTGAGATCATACATGACCTGACCCGAAACCAAGAGCTGGACACTCAACCAGCTGAACCACCCAGGCACCTCTGAAGTTAAAATTTTTAAAAAGGGTACTAACACCCAACCTTTGTAAAATGATTCATGGTTTACAAATTTTTCTTATATGCTTCATTTAATTCTATAAAATAGTTATGATATTCATTATGTAGATGAGGATATAGAGGCATCAGAATTTCCTCGGTATCGTATGAAAATCATTACCCTTAACTTAAAATGTGTAAATTTTAAAACTTTCAGAGAAAAGATTGGCCTGTTTCTGTGACATGATGACCATTGACAAGGCTATTTAAGAAGCTAAGGAAGTAATGAAAATTTGGTTGTGCAAAGGAGATCCTGAGAAGATTAATAGCAAGCAGGGCCAAATTACCCATGAGGTACAGGAGGCACAGTACTTAGGGTCCATGATACTTTTAGGACCCCATGAAAATATTTTAATTTCTTTTAAAATTTGAAGAAAAAAATGAATGTATCATCATGAATTCAGCCTGTAGCTGTCTGTATCTGTATATATTTTACACCAACATAGTCATAAAATACAATTATGTATATAAACACACATATTTTCAAATGTATTTTCTAATTGAGGAAGGGGCTCATGAAGGTTAAACCAGGAAAGTCATAATGTTGCCCTGATAGTGAGGTGATAACAGAAACCTGTCTGGTTGCACCGGGCATTCTCCATTGAGTTCCAATTTCAGAAGGTTGATGCTTGGCTGGGAAGAAGGAAACAAAAGCAACTCTTAGGATACTTATGTTCCAAATGAGTGAGTCTTGCAAAAGAAAGGCAGGCAGTTAAAATGATTTTTTAAATTAAGTATTAAGGAGATCAAGGGGGATACAGGCCCCTTGCCTGTAAAATGTTACTTGTCAACAAAGAGAGAATGGATCTGATGGAACTGTCATCACCTGCCCTGACCAGAGTTGGTTTGATGTTCATTCATTTGTTTACTCATCCATCCCTGTTGCCTTAAATAAAGAACCTTATGCCATACTATAAGACCCTATCTGACCCACAGTCAAATGGACCATGTCTGAATATCTGATCTCTGAGTAGCCTACACGGTTGTCAACAATATTGCACTTTTTGGTGTGCCCTGGGGATTGAGCCAATCATATACTCCATCTCATGTCTTTCAAGTAAAATGCAGTTTTACTACACAGTAATGAAATAAGGGCAGTTCCTGCACAGTAATGAAACAGGAACAAAGAGACCTAGGAAATAACTGAATCCCGTTAGGGGGAAGACTACAAGGCTGCTTCCTGGACAGCCGCTGAGCTCTCCAGAGCTACCTATGCTCTGAAGCCAATCTTTAGCTCCGGTTCCCAGTAGGTGCTAACAGTGCTGTTCCCATCCTGGTGTCTTATTTATTTATTTATTTCTGAGAGAGAGAGAGAGAGAGAGAGAGAGAGAGAGAGAGAGCGCGCGAGAGCGAGAGAGAGCATGCGCATGTGCAAGCAGGGGGGAGTGGTAGAGGGAGAGGGAGAGAGAGAGTCTTAAGCAGTCTCCACGCTCAGCAAGGAACCCATGCAGAGCTCGATCTCACAACTGTGAGATCCTGACCTGAGCTGAAATCCAGAGTTGGACGCTTAACTGACTGAGCCACCCAGGTGTGCTCCATGCATCCTGGAGTCTTAAGTAAACCTCTTTTCTTTATCTGAATCTCCTGTCCCTGTTTCTTGCAAGCAGTCTCGATGAGGATGGAACTCCTGTTTTGCTCTTATCTGCCTTAGTGGTAGGGATTTCCCTATGGTCTGTGAAAGCTAGCATAAATAGGGGTACTGTGAGGAAATGTCACCTTCCTTCATATAAAATCCAGTACCTCCAGTGGAAGGAGAATTACCTGATGAACTAAAGACAAAAGATCCCAGAGATGAGGTATCTCTTAGGATGCTTTTGACTGCAGGTAACAGAAAACCCAATTTAAAAAGGCTTAAACTCTAAGTGGGGGGTCCGGGGGGAGGGATGGAATACAATAAGATAGTGTCATTCCTTTTATTCAAGCCTGCCTCCTTCCTCTCTGATCTTATCTCCTATACTTTCAGCCTTGCTCATTGCTCCCTACTATTTCCATCCCTATTGTTTTCATAGATTAGGGAACCATAGCTAATAGATTTAGGTGTTAAACCAAATGCTTCTTTCCCATCAGGGCTCTGAAGAAAATTTGCTCAGAGATGGTAAAACAAGACTGAATACCAAATTGATTGCCTTTGTTTAATCCCAAATGCTACTAGAATGAAGCATTCTGGTATGTCAGAGTTGACAACATGAGAGACTCTCTGCTTTTAAGAAAGTTGGCCTGCATGTCTTAGGATGAAACATGTTAGTAGTTTTGCTCTTTTATTTCCTCTACAATTCCAGACTCAAGCCCTAGAGTCTGTATGCAAGACCCTGTATGCAAGAAAAGGCCAATATCTGCATATACCCACTGTTGAGAAGAACCAGGAAAGCAAGAGGATAAGGGCAAGAATATGTCTCTTAAGAGCAGAGATGATCACTGAGCAGTACCTGGATCTCCTAGTTTTAATATCTGGACTGTGTTCCACTGGTCTTAGAGAAGCTCTTGCAACACACCAAAACTGGATTATTTCTGCTCCAAATCTCTCCTTGTCTCTCATTCCAAAATTCAAGAGGATAAAAGGATACCTCCAAAATATTGCTGCAGCAGCATTCCGATCCCCAACATCCACACAATTTAGAACAAATAAGCAGAGCCTTTGCACTGAACTTTCTGCCTGGGACGGTCTCTCCTGGATACCCCTAAGAGTCTCTCACTTCTTCAGATCTTTGCTCAGTTACCTCCTTAACAAGACCTATTCCTACAAAATTGCAATTTGCCATTAATCAGTGTCCCTTACTATCCTTTAAAGAAATTTTTTTTAACATGTATTTATTCTTGAGAGAGGGTGAGAGAGAGAGAGAGACAGAGAGAGACAGAGAGAGAGAGAGAGACAGAGCGTGAGTGGGGAGGAGCAGAGAGAGAGGGAGACACAGAATCCAAAGCAGGCTCCAGGCTGTGAGCTGTCAGCACAGACGTGAGCTGGAACTCAGGAACCATGAGATCATGACCTGAGCCGAAGTTGTATGCTTAACTGATTGAGCCACCCAGGCACCCTAAAACCATTCTTTAAAAAAATAACATATCATCTTCTGGTAGATAATATATTACTTATTATGTTTACTATTTATATAATTCCTCCATAACAATGTAAACTTGAAGGCAGGAATCTTTGTGTTTTTTTTTTAATGTTTATTTATTTATTTTGAGAGATTGAGAGAGTGAGAGAGGGGTGGAGAGAGGGAGAGAGAATCCCAAGCAGGTCCTCCACTGTCAGTGCAGAGCCCAATGCAGGGCTCAATGCCAAGAACCGTGAGCTCATGACCTGAGCCAAAATCAAGAGTCGGTCGCTTAACTGACTGAGCCACCCAGACACCCAGGAATCTGTTTTTAATTGACGTATCTCAAATGTCTAGAACAGTGTTTGAGGATGAATGAATGAATAATAGTGAGTGAATGAATGAATGAATGAATAAATCTAGTACCAAATGATAAATATTGAGCTAGTCTCCCAACTAAGTCCCACTTCTCTTATGTATAATAACTACCCACAATTTTTCCTGTCAACATTCTGAATTATCTTAACTTTTTTGTCTAATTTAATAGATGAAAAGTGGCATCTCATTGTTTTAATATTTATTCCTTTAAGTAATAATATAGTTGGATTTTTTCTATGTTTATTTACTAACTACTTAAAATTCATCTTTTATGAACTGAGACAATGCCATTTATTGGAATGCTTACATTCCATCTATTATGTGTATTCTGTAATAACATTAGTTTTTGTTTGTTGAGTACTGTGGGACTATGTTCTTAACTAATGGACTATGCTAAGTATCATTCTATAGCTAAAATTCTATACAGCTACATATAAATAATATGCAATTATACTAGCATATATACCATACATAGATAATACAGCTGACATTTCTTGAGGATTTACTCTAAGGATCATAACAATTTTGCAAGGTAGGTATTGTTACTACCTTCATTATATTGATGAGGAAATTAAGGGTCAGAGAAGTTAAGTAACTTGTCCAAGGTCACACAGCTGGTAACTCAGTTTGAATTCATCATTGGTGCTCTGATTCATTAGTAGTAACAGCTACATTATATGTTCTCTTTGGTATATGATGTTTTGTGTTATATATTTAAATACATAGATCTAGAGCTGAGTTGACTTTTAGTAGATATTTTAATGACAGAACCTAAAAATTATCCTTAAGCCTATTAAGTCTAGTATAATACATTGCTGATTTTCTAGAAAATAATTTTTTTGGCCCTTTTTTCTTAACAGCCATATGTCTACAATCATCACATCACTTTTAAAATTGAATCCTACTAGTAGTCTTGATTTTTAACTAGTTATTATTGGCCTTTTGGTAGTGTTAATATAATATTTATTTTACTAGGGAGCTGGATGGGAATTATTGCTGCTTAAAATCAAGAATACATGTGCTCTTGAATTTGAGGAATTTAAAAATTATATTTTGGTAGCATTCAGATTACATTTCCAGAATATATTCTTCATCAGCTTGGTCATTTTAACTAAGTATAGCATTTCAGTTTTGCCTGCAGTATCAAATATACTATTCTTGTTTTGTTTGAGAAATTTGGCTAGGTAGGTTGTTTTTATGTGTTTTAGTTGCTAAAATAAAAGAACAGCTTTTCCTCAGAGTTTTCTGTAGGGTCTTCATTGTGTTGACTTTGAATGATTATGTTTCTTATTACATCATTTATGAATCTGAAGGTATACAATACTGAAGGAAACCGATTTAAAAAAAAATGTTATTTCTTCCTGTCCCTTTCAGGGACACTGGATGGATGTTTTACTAATATGGTCTTAAAAACAAACAAAAAAAAGAATTCTGATGAGCAGAATATCATGCAAAATTCTCCTCTGTAAGCTATCAATATCATTTAAAAAATAGTTTTGACCGTTTTTGTAAAACAGAAAAGCTATTAAAAACTGCTAATAAAAAATAGGTGCTTATTTTTGTGCTAATACTAATTACTGATAATGCATGCTTATGTTTGTCACTCATTACATGGCACTGTACCAATCAGTGGGTGACTGAGACTCGAGCACTTACATATGTAAATTAACCATTAGATTTTCTTTTTTTCCTTTTTTACTTAAGTGAGTCATAATGGAAAGCAACTCTAGGTCATAAAAAATCTTTTCTCTTTAATGCTAATGAAATGTCTCCCCTCTCTGTATTAGCAGACTACCCTTATTGGTAATCTGTAGCCTTCTCTTTTGTTCCTGGTGGTAATGAAATGCTGGGTGCTAAAAAAGCCCGCTCTCCAAGAATGTGTGGCCAATTGTCTTCTGTTCACTTATACTGTAAAATTACTGTTCCCCAGCAAAGCTGAACAAGTGCGGGGACAAGATCAAAAGAGTATACATTGGCACCCGGCTACACCAAGTGACTCCTGCTTTATTAATTAGCCATAGCTTCTCCAAGTTAATTTACTCTGATAGAGCAAAAACATTTCGTAATACAAAAACAACAAATGATAATTCAACCACGAGTCTTTAATAGTTTGCTTTCTTCAACTTCCAATTTAAATCTTTGCAGTATGTTATAAGCTAAATGTCTCTTCACTTTTCTGAACCTTAGCGCACAAAAGCTGTTTTTAATTTTTTTCAACATTAGTGAGATAGTCGAAGGACAATTTTTATTTTCTAAAATTGGTAACTTTTAATTGATATCATTCTTTTTAAAAGTCAGTGTATTGGGAATCTAATTTAAAAGTGCACTTGCTTCTGAAATTTGCAAGCTTGTTTGTTCTCTCATCAGAAATGCCACTGGCGTTTAAGCATTTGAAAGGGGCCTTCTCTGTGAGTATTTTTGTGGAAGCAAAATTTGACAGTGAACCTAAGCTCCAAATTTAATAATATCACTTTCTTCTTAAATAATTAAATACTACTTTTCATTTTAGTCACCACTTTGTAAGTTCCTGAAGTCTTTTTAATTTAAGGAGTCTCCAGTAGTTTTTTAGCTAATGTTTTAAAGTTAGAGCTTGAGACAGCAAAAAAAGATCTGTGTGCACAGCCCCGTTTTCTGGTTTGTTTTTTGTTTTTGTTCAGGTGGGAAGGAAATAATGTAACGTTTGTGTAAGATAATCACCTGAAAAGAGAAAAGAGATGGAGACCTGTGTAGCCCAGGTGGTTGTTGTCAGTTAGTTGGTAACTTTCAGTATTTTGATCTAATTTGAAAGAATCCCCCAGTTTCTATGCTCTAACATGGTTAAAAATAAGAATGTGATATTTATTGTGTGATTTATTTTGGACAAATTTTATTATCTAAAATGCCATTAAAGAAAGATCAAAATAGCTTTACTTAAGAAGGATCTAAAACCCATTTTATTTTTTTTTTAAGGGAAGGTAACGATGATTAATATCTACCTTCACTGTACATTTGTTTTTGAACTCAACTGCCTTCCCTCCTTAATTTCTGTATTTCTTTGTGATTTTAAAAAGCTTTTTAAAAAGTTCTTAAGCTTACTTGTTAATTGTGGATTTTTAAAAATAATTTTAGAAAAGGTAGCTCTATGTATCTCTAACTTAGGTGGAACAGTTTAATCTATATTATGCATTTCTGCTTTTGTCAGAAGTAATTTTTTAAAGCCCTGTATTAACCATTCTTGTAAGGTTTTTATTTTTTTCCTTTTTAATAGAAGGAATATTTGTGTTTGCGAAGGTTAGCAGAGGCTGGCTGTGCTGGAAGTGACTGCAGTGCCTTTTGATTATTCATGGACAGTAATAGAAGGCACTTAAAAAGAACAATGAAATTGCTTATTTTTGTGATGGGCCATCTGTTGAATTGTTTTGTGCAACAATTGCACAATAGTATCTATGTCATATCATTCTATTTTCAACAGCAGCTGATTATGTCTCACTGGCTATTTGTCCTTATTTCTAAAGTCCCATGACCATTTAAAGTCACCTTTTCAGGGACCTTTGCCAGAAAGGTATTAGAAATCTCAATCAGCTGTTTATTATTCTTTTTTTTTCTTTTTTCTTTCTCTCTCTCTTTTTTTTTTTTTTTTTTTTTTTTTTTTTTTTTGGTGGGAAGGGGGTGGTGCGGTGGATGGGGTCTGTGATGGGAGCAGGAGGAGGGATTTGGTCATGTTAGCTCTAATTAATTAGACTTCCTAAATGTTTAGGACAATTATCTATGCTTTCCACCTGTAGTTTATAAAAGAAGTTAACACAGAACCATTTGATAATTTGGGTAGAAATGATAGGCTTGCAAAAAAGAGTCAAGTTTAAAAGACTACTATACACTCTTTTATGGTTTTAATTATCTGCTCTTTTCTTCATGGTGATAATTAGAATTTTTCTCTTGGAATTCACTTCCATCCTTAAAAAAAAAAAAAAAAAAAAAAGAAGATGAGCCATTAGCAAATTTGTTAGAGCAGAAGTGAGTATAAAATAAAACAAATGTGTTGTTGTCCATAGGTCACTGACATTGCTGATGCCATGATTCTGAAACAGCTTTTTGAAAATCTGTTCAAAAATGGGGTCGTCGTTGTGGCAACATCCAACAGGCCACCGGAAGGTAAAAACAAACATTGTGCTAGTCTCATCCAATTAGGTGGAAAATAACAAGCTTTGAAAAATCCATAATTTTATACTCATTTTGTTGTGTTAATAGAATCTGATGACTTTGCTTATCATTCATTTTATAACAGACAATCTAAAAAATCAGTTGGTATTTGTGTCTGAAAAATGTTTATATTCTTCGCAAGTTAAACCCATGTCATCCCCTGTGTTTGATGCACTTGCTGTTTTTCTCTGAGTTTTAGATATATCATATATTTGTATCAAAAAATGATGCCGGGAGGTGCCTGGGTCAGTCAGTTAAGCATCCGATGCTTAGACCCTTGATTTTGGCTCAGGTCATGATCTCACAGTTTGAGCCCCATGTCGGGCACCATCCCCCATGTGGAACCTGCTTGCGATTCTCTCTTTCCCTCTTTCTGTGCACTCTCTATCTCTTTCTCTCAAAAATAAATAAATAAACATTAAGGAAAAAAAATGATGCCAGCAGGAAGGCTAGGTTTGAGGACCCAGAGGGGGCCTTGCAGGACCAGCCAAGAGGATCCCTGACTTTGCGCAGGATAGAAATCAAATACAAAACACCAGAAGGTGAGAACAGGGTTTACTGAAGATACAGAGGGAGCAGATGCAGATGGAGCATCTGGGGGACTTGGGAAGGAAAGGAGCATGAGTCTTGTCTTGGTTCGGGGCTTGGGGGTTTTATTAAGGATTGTGGTCTGCTGTATGTGTCCTTTCAGGCATCCAAGAACTGGTTAGAACAAAGATAAGGGCCCAGGTGTTAGTCCTTGGAGCCAGCGGGCCTTGGCATTGAGATGTCTAGTGCTGGTGGTCTGGAATATTCATATGACAGCTTCATTGGTCATTCTCACCTGGTCCTTCCTTAGATGTAATCTCTACTGAAGAAATCATTAACTAACTCCCTGCCCCTTACAAGGAGGAATTACAGCTGTCTGCATTCTGTGGACTGTGTAAAGTGGGGTGTGGGTCCTAGAAAGAACAGAAGCAGGAAAAGGAGCAAAAAGCAGATTTTTATGGAGTTCTTCAGTTTCTCTGTTTCAAAAATACAAGGCTTTCTAATTGCTTTTTAGGGGCTGTAAAAGAAGCTCAATGAAATGAAAGAGAAAACTCCTAATTGAGTCTTAGAAAAAGAATTGAATCTCACTTGCATAAGTAGTTTCTAATACTTAATTTTATTCCTAAAAAACCACTTGTGGCTTATTTGAACATTATTTAAGGATTAAAATACAAGTAATATCTAGATAAAAACAAGTTTAAAATGTTTTATCTTTCCATGATGTGGTCAGTTGAAGGCCAGAGGAACCAAAACCAATATTTAATGACTTCTTAAAAAAAAATTTTTTTTTAATGTTTATATACTTTTGAGAGATAGAGACAGAGTGTGAGCAGGCAAGGGGCAGAGAGAGAGGGAGACACACAATCTGAAGCAGGCTCCAGGCTCTGAGCTGTCAGCACAGAGCCCGATGTGGGGCTTGAACTCACGAACCACAAGATCATGACCTGAGCTGAAGTCAGAAGCTCAACTGACTGAGCCACCCAGGTGCCCCTAATGCATTCTTAATGTTAACATCTTTCTACCCTGGAATGCTCTACCACCTGGAATTCCCTGCATGGTTAATTCCTTACCTTTTTCAGGTCTTTACTCAAAAGTTATTATGCCAAAGAACTGTAGACTTATCTTTCTATTTGAATCTACAACCCATCCCTTTTTTTCTTACCTTGCTTCTCCTTTCCTCCTTTATTTTCTTCTTTGTGGTTTATTGTCTATCCTCTTTCAGGATGCAAAGGGTTCATGAAGGCAGTGACTTTTATCTCTTCTGTTCATGGGTATATACTGAACAACCAAAACAGTGCCTAGCTGATCTCAATAGTCTTAGAGTGAATGTTGAATGAATGCATGTTTTTAAAGGTTATCCCTGGCTGCAATACTGAGAATGGATTGTGGGGATGAGATTTCAAAGTTGGAAGTAAGGAGACCGTTGATGATATCATTGCTGCAATCCTGAGGGGAGATAATGGAGCAGTGAGGGTGGTGAGAGTAGTCAGAGTTTGGATATATTTTGTAAGCAGAGCCAAGAGGATTTACTAATGGGATGAATATATGGTATTAAAAAAAGAGAAAGGGATAAAGAATGACTCAAAGGTTTTGGCTTGAGCAATTAAAAGGATGAAGTTGATGTTTCCTGAGATGGAGAGGACTATAGGAGAAGCAGATTTGGGTAGGGAGGGGAAAGTACTGAGGCAGATGCATATCAGAGTTTGGATTTTAATGGAAAAGTTTAGATTGGAGATGAAAGTTTGGGAGTTCATTGGTCCTAAAGGAAGCTGGTCAGAGCAGCCAGTGAGGTAAGAGGAGAACCAACAGAGTATCATGTGAAGAAAAGGAAAATGGTACAAAAGGATGGATGGCCACTTTTGTTAAATGCTGCTAGGAGGTGAAGGGGAGGTTGAGAATTGACCATTGGAATTAGTAACATGGAGTTTATTGGTGGATCTGAAAAGAGCAATGTAATAGTGATAGTGTGAGTTTTTTCCTTAATAAGCCATGTCATGTGGGTGACTTATATTGAGTTTATAATCTGTTGTTACCTAGATCTTACTTTGTGAGCTGCTGTCAAACTAGGTGTCTCTCATTCTGTGTTTGTGTAGTTGATTTCTTTTTTCTTCCTATTACATTTCAGCTTATTAGTCTGCATTGTTCTGTTTTATGATTTATGTTTGATTATATTTGATTTATGTTTGTATCTTTTTGAAGTGTGGTTCTAACAGATTAGTTTTAGCTATCCCTACTAACTATGACGTTTATAAAATGGTAATCATGCTGCTATATCTTCAGTCATTCATTAATTAAAATGTAACCAAGTTTAGACCCTCATAGCATACCATTAGAGGCCTTATTTTAGGGAGACATCAGTTAATTAATACTATTAAATCCAGTTATTCAAACAACTGTAGTTATACCTCATCTATTATATTCTAAGAGAATTATGAATGATTCAGATGCACTTATTAAAATATCTATAATACTGTTATAGATAGCATTCTTTTTTTTTAATTTAAAAAAAAAATTTTTTTTAACGTTTATTTATTTTTCAGACAGAGAGAGACAGAGCATGAGCGGGGGAGGGTCAGAGAGAGAGAGGGAGACACCGAAACAGGCTCCGGGCTCTGAGCTGTCAGCACAGAGCCCGACACAGGGCTTGAACTCATGGACAGCGAGATCATGACCTGAGCTGAAGTCGGCCGCCTAACCGACTGAGCCACCCAGGTGCCCCTTAATTTTTTTTTTTTTTTAATGTTTACTTATTTTCGAGAGAGACAGAGACAGAATGTGAGTGGGTTAGGGGCAGAGAGAGAGGGAGACACAGAATCTGAAGCAGGCTCCAGGCTCTGAGCTGTCAACACAGAGCCCGGCGTGGGGCTTGAACTCATGAGCTGTGGGATCATGACCTGGGCTGAAGTCAGACACTCAACCAAATGAGCCACCCAGGCACCCCAGCATTCTTGTGATTTACTAGGGTGATAACGCTGTGAGACACAGCAGTGAGTGTTTTCATATTAGATCATCTGTGAAGACTCTCCTTTAGCTGAGTGGTGACTTAACTGTGTCATCAGTATTGCCTTTAAACATTCAGTGACAAGCTATAAATAGCAAGGTGGTAGAACAAGCTGGGAACACTGCCCCTGCCACCACCACCAGTAAAGACTGCTGAAAGGATGATTGCAGTTTGCTGCTCAGTTGGCAGTGGTAAACTGAGGAAGGACAGCCACAGGGAAAGGTTAAGGAGCATTCTGGAACTCAAAGCTTTGTAGGAGTGATCAAAGTTACAGGCCCACCAAGGTAGCATACAGAAATCCAAAGTGGAACCACTTTTCCAGAGAAGACTGAAAGTTCAAGATGTGGAATTACAAAAATTGGGCATTAGCCTCAAACATAAAGCCTTTTCTAAATATGATCCATTGAAGGGACACTGTCATACACTGTTTTTTGTTTTTTGGGTTTTTTTTGCCATGGCAGACAATCATCATAAATGGCTTAATATTTTATTATAAAGAAGATGACATATACGTATGTACCAGGAAAATATAAAAGTATAGGACAAAGAATAAATAGGTCACTGGTTGCCAGAGGCCACAGTGGGAAGGTGTTTGACTGCAAAGGGGCAACATAAGATAATTTTTTTGGGTGTTTTGTATCCTGGTCATGGTTGTAGTTACTTGTATTCAAATTAATAGAACTGTAGATGAAAAAAGTTAATTAAGATTAAAAACAAATCCCATGGATAAGAAATGGCAGAAAAGAGGTTAGAACCTAGGTTTTGTGACTCTTTACACATTATCCTCTATCATTTCTCCTTGTTGGTCATCACTCATCTTTGTCTACCCTGTCCTAGATAAAGTGTGTCCTCTTTTCCAACCATCAAAATGCATTCAACTTTTTCTTTAGGTCACAGCTTTTCATCTAGAGCCTCCAGATAGGTTGTTGTTGTTATTATTATTATTATTATTATTATTATTATTTTATTTATTTATTTATTTTTTTAAATAGCATCTACTTATTCTCAGAGTGTTATAAGAGGTGGGGGAAGAATCTTCTTATCAGAGGGTTGAGGCAAAGCCCAATGGCTGGAGAGAGAATGACCCGTTTGAGGAATTGAAAGGTAGCCAGTGTGGCTGGAGTACAGTGAAGGAAGGAAAGTAGGATGCAGTGCAGTACATATAACATGAATCTGGAGAAGTGACAGACCTTATAAAATAAAAATAAGGATTTTGGATTTTATTCTAAGAGAAATGCGAAGACATTGGAGTACTTTAAGTAGGGACTGACAAGAACAGAGTTGGACTATCACTGGGTATAGTGTGGAGAATGGGTTGTGGAGTGGAGTGCAGTGATGCGGTGGACTCAGTGAAGACATGTTAGGAGGCTCTTGCAGCACACTGGGCAAGAAATGGTGTTAGTTTGGCATAAGGCAGTTATTGTCACCTAGGGGGATATTGGCAGTGTTTGGGACATTTTTGGTTGTCACAACCAGGCAGGGTGGCAATAAGTGCTGCTATTGGCCTCTAGTAGAATTCTTGGTGGAAGCCAAGAATTCTGTCAAAATATCCTATAATGTGCAGAGCTACCCCTCACAACAAGGAATTATCTAACCAAAAATGTCTATAGTTCTGAGTTTCAGATACTCTGATATATGGTGATACCAATGGATATGGAGAGGATAGATCTGAAAGATATTCCAGAATTAAAATGGATAGTACCTGGTTATAGAGTGGTCACTGAGGAAAAGGTAAAGGAAGATTTAGAAATTGTTTTAAAATTTTAGGCTTGTACAATTAGGTGGTGATGCCTGTCATTCAATAAAGACAGAAAAGTCTGGAGGTTAAAGGTCCTGAAGATAGTGCTCAGTGGAGAAAAACCTATTTTTTCCCTTCATTAATTTTTTAGCATCTCTGTTTAATTTTCTTCTACTTCATTCATCTCATTCCCTCCATTTCTAGTTGTAAAAACATAAACTTCATGAACAAGAATGGGGATTATTGTTGTTGAGGGAAACTGCTATCATACCCTAATTTTTTAACAGCTTATAACTTGTCAATTAATAGGCAAATTAATTTTAATGGAAAATGAGCAGAAACATTTAATAAGCAATTAATAATTTTAATGAAAAATAATTGATAGCCGAGTGAAAGCAACACCAGAATTTAGGAACCTAAGAGAGAAAAATCGTGTAGAAGAGAAAAAAAGGAAGTGATATTTGAGGGGAGTGAAGGGAATAAGGTACCAAAGAGTGACTGCCTGTATGTTACTTTTTCTAGTCCTAAATTTGAATTCCTCTCTTGCTTGGGTCCAAGGTCTCACTCTTTATACCCCAGGTAGTTGCTAAAGCCCCAAACCAGCATCAGTTCATGATTAGTACTTTAGCTTTTAGCCTCCTGTTTTTTTGCTGGTCTGTAGGGATTTTCCCACCTTCTTGCAAGCTTAAAATATGTTTAGTATATTATATTTTTAATTTTTTAAAGCTATCGGTTTTGAAAGAGACAGAGCGAGTGGGGGAGGGACTTAGAGGGAGAGAGATAATCCCAAGCAGGCTCTGTGCTGTCAGTGCAGATCCCAACATGGGGCTCAAACTCACAGCTGTGAGATCACGACCTGAGCTAATACCAAGAGTCGGACGCTTAACCTACTGAACCACCCAGGCGCCCCTATATTTTAGTATATTTTAAGCAACAGTTGTAGTGCAACATTTGTAGTGCTACTGTTTTATATTTTCTAGGATAATCTGATTAAGGCTTTTGAAAGAGGATCTTGGATCAAATCTATAGGAATAGGAAATTGCTAGAAAATTTTCAGATAAAACATATCTAGAGATAGTTTTTATTTAATTTCTTATTTTTATAAAACCCCAATTAAATGGTTTATTCATCATTTTTGTCATTTAGGGAAATACTTTATATGGCCCATATACAAATAGACATAGTTTACTTATCAAAGATTATGCTGTCAGTTCATTAGAAGAGCCAAAAACAAAAATGCACAATTAAAATTTCATATATATGCTACTCAATTTTTAGGTTCTGAAATAGAATGTTGTTAATTACATGATATTCTAGTAGAGAAAAAAAAATATTTAAGAGCACGGAGAGCCTAACAACAAATTGATAATAGACAAGTAGGTTACATTAATTAAAATGTGAAATTAATAAATTTAAGAACTTATTCAATCAAAAAACAAGAATACATTTTTATGGGGGAAATATGTAAGTTGAACTCAGCTGTGCTTCTTTGACAGTAAGACACAAAGTGGTAAAAGGAAAAAAGACATTTGGGCTCTTTCCATACTTTGGCTATTGTCGATAGTGCTGCTATAAACATTGGGGTGCATGTGTCTCTTCGAAACAGCACACCTCTGTCCCTTGGATAAATACCTAGTAGTGCAATTGCTAGGTTGTAGAGTAGTTCTATTTTTAATTTTTTGAGGAAACTCCATCCTGTTTTCCAGAGTGGCTGCACCAGTTTGCATTCCCACCAGCAGTGCAAAAGAGATCCTCTTTCTCCGCATCCTCGCCAACATCTGTTGTTGCCTGAGTTATTAATGTTAGCCATTCTGTCAGGTGTGAGGTGGTATCTCATTGTAGTTTTGATTTGTATTTCCTGGATGATGAGTGATGCTGAGCATATTTTCATGTGTCGGTTGGCCATCTGGATTCTTCTTTGGAGAAGTGTCTATTCATGTCTTTTGCCCATTTCTTCACTGAATTATTTGTTTTTTGGGTGTTGAGTTTGGTAAGTTCTCTATAGATTTTGGATATTAACCCTTTGTCTGATATGTCATTTGCAAATATTTTCTCCCATTCCATCAGTTGCCTTTTAGTTTTGCTGATTGTTTCCTTTGCCATGCAGAAGCTTTTTATTTTGATGAGGTCCCAATAGTTCATTTTTGCTTTGGTTTCCCTTGTCTCTGGAGATGTGTTTAGTAAGAAGTTGCTGTGACTGAGGTCAAAGAGGTTATTGCAAGCTTTCTCCTTGAGGATTTTGATGGCTTCCTGTCTTAGGTTTAGGTCTTTCATCCATTTTGAGTTTATTTTTTTGTGTGGTATAAGAAAGTGGTCCAGGTTCATTCTTCTGCATGTCACTGTCCAGTTTTCCCAGCACCATTTGCTGAAGTGTCTTTATTCCATTGGATATTCTTTCCTGCTTTGTCAGATTAGTTGGCCATACATTTGTGGGTCCATTTCTGGGTTCTCTATTCTGTTCCATTGATCTGAGTGTCTGTTTTTGTGCCAGTACCATACTGTCTTGATGATTACAGCTTTGTAATACATCTTGAAGTCCAAGATTGTGATGCCTCTAGCTTTGGTTTTCTTTTTCAAGATTGCTTTGGTTATTTGGGGTCTTTTCTGGTTCCATACAAATTTTACAATTGTTTGTTCTAGCTCTGTGGAGAATGCTGGTGTTATTTTGATAGGGATTGCATTGAATATGTAGATTGCTTTGTGTAGTGTTGACATTTTAACAATATTTGTTCTTCCTATCCAGGAGCATGGAATATTTTTCCTGTTTTTGTGTGTGTGTCTTCTTCAATTTCTTTCATAAGCTTTCTATAGTTAGCAGTGTATAGATTTTTCACCTCTTTGCATAGGTTTATTCCTAGGCATTTTAATGGTTTTTGGT
Source organism: Panthera pardus (assembly GCF_024362965.1). Lineage (NCBI taxonomy): Eukaryota > Metazoa > Chordata > Mammalia > Carnivora > Felidae > Panthera > Panthera pardus. The sequence goes on along the minus strand of NW_026526732.1, from coordinate 53,916,279 downwards.
GCTATTGTAAATGGGATCAATTCCTTGATTTCTCTTTCTGTTGCTTCATTATTGGTGTATAGGAATGCAACCGATTTCTGTGCATTTATTTTATATCCTGCGACTTTTCTGAATTCATGGATAAGTTCTAGCAGTTCTTTTGTGGAATCCTTTGGGTTTTTCATCTAGAGTATCATGTCATCTGTGAAGAGTGAAAGTTTGACTGACTCCTGGCGGATTTGGATCCCTTTTATTTCTTTGTGTGGTCTGATTGCTGAGGCTAAGAATTCCAATACTATGTTGAATAACAGTGGTGAGAGTGGACATCCCTGTCTTGTTTCTTACCTTAAGCGGAAAGCTCTCAGTTTTTCCCCATTGAGGATGATATTAGTGGTGGGTCCTTTGTATATGGCTTTTATGATCTTGAGGTATGATCCTTTTATCCCTACTTTCTTGAGGGTTTTTATCAAGAAAGGATGCTGTATTTTGTCAAATGCTTTCTCTGCATCTATTGAGAGGATCATGTAGTTCCTGTCCTTTCTTTTATTGATGTGATGTATCACATTGATTGTTTTGTGGATATTGAATTAGCCCTGCATCCCAGGTATAAATCCCAGTTGGTCATGGTGAATAACTTTTTTAATGTATTATTGGATCTAGTTGGCTAGTATCTTGTTGAGGATTTTTGCGTTCATGTTCATCAGGGAAATTGGTCTATAGTTCTCTTTTTTAGTGGGGTCTCTGTCTGGTTTTGGAATCAAGGTAATGTTGGTTTCATAGAAAGAGTTAGGAAGTTTTCCTTCCATTTGTATTTTTTGGAACACCTTCAAGAGAATAGGTGTTAACTCTTCCTTACATGTTTGGCAGAATTCCTCTGGAAAGCCATCTGGCCCTGGACTCCTGTGTTTTGGGAGATTTTTGATTCCTAATTTGATTTCTTTACTGGTTATGGGTCTGTTCAAGTTTTCTATTTCTTCCTGTTTCAGTTTTGGTAGTTTATATGTTTCTAGGATTTGTCCATTTCTTTCAGATTGCCCATTTTATTGGTGTATAATTGCTCATATTCTCATTATTGTTTTTCTTTCTGCTCTGTTGGTTGTGATCTCTCCTCTTTCATTCTTGATTTTATTTATTTGGGTCCTTTCCTTTTTCTTTTTGATCAATCTGGCTACAGGTTTATCAATTTTGTTATTTCTTTCAAAGAACCAGCTTCTGGTTTCCCTAACACACTTGCATTCTGTGTCTGTCTCTTTCAAAAATGAATAAACAAACAAACAAAAAGGTGTAAAGTTAGGTTGTGTATCTTTGACCTTTCTTCCTTCTTTAGGACGGCCTGGATGCTGTATATTTCTTTCTTATGACCGCCTTTGCTGCATCCCTGAGGTTTTGGGCTGTGGTATTATCATTTTCTTTGGCTTCCATGAACTTTTTAATTTCTTCTTTAACTTCTTGTTTAGCCCATTCATTCTTTAGTAGGATGGTCTTTAGTCTCCAAGTATTTGTTATCTTTCCACATTTTTTCTTGTGGTTGATTTAGAGTTCCATAGCATTGTGGTCTGAAAATGTGTGGTATGATCTTGATCTTTTTTCTACTTGTTGAGGGCTGATTTATGTCCCAGTAAGTGATCTATTCTGGAGAATGTTCCATGTGCACTGGTGAAGAATGAGTATTCTGCTTTAGGATGAAATATTCTGAATATGTTTGTTAAGACCATCTGATCCAGTGTGTCATTCAAAGCCATTGTTTCCTTGTTGATATTCTGTTTAGATTATCTGTCTATTGTTGTAAGTGGGGTGTTGAAGTCCCTTGCTATATGGTATTATTATCAAAGAGTTTCTTTATGTTTGTGATTAATTGATTTATATATTTGTGTTCTTCCACATTTGGAGCATAAATGTTCACAATTGTTAGATCTTCTTGGTGGATTGACCCCTTAGTTATGATATAATGCCCTTCTTCATCTCTTGTTGTAGTCTTTATTTTAAAATATAGATTGTCTGATATAACTATGGCTACTCTTTTGGTGACCATTAGGATGACAGATGGTTCTCCATCCACTTATTTTCAATCTGAAGGTGTCTTTAGGTCTAAAGTGGGTCTCTTGTAAACAGCATATAGACAGATCTTGTTTTATTATCCATTCTGTTACCCTAAGTCTTTTGATTGGAGCATTTAGTCCATTGACGTGTAGAGTGAGTATGGAAAGATATGAATTTATTGCCATTATGTTGCCTGTAGATTTGGAGTTTCTGGTGGTGTTCTCTGGTCCTTTCTAGTCTTTGTTGCTTTTGGTCTTTTTTTCCCCCCATTTTTTCCTCCCTTCAGAGAGTCCCCCTTAAAATTTCTTGCAGAGCTGATTTAGTGGTCACGAATTCCTTTAATTTTTGTTTGTCCGGGAAACTTTTTATCTCTTCTTCTATGTTGAATGATAGCCTTGCTGGATAAAGAATTCTTGGCTGCATATTTTTCTGATTCAGCACATTGAATATATCCTGCCAATCCTTTCTGGCCTGCCAAGTTTCTGTGGATAGGTCTGCTGCACACCTAACTGTCTTCCCTTGTAGGTTAAGGACTTTTTTTTCCTTGCTGCTTTCATGATTCTTTCTTAGCCTGAGTATTTTGTGAATTTGACTATGATATGCCTTGTTGATGATTGGTTTTTGTTGAATCTAATGGGAGTCCTCTGTGCTTCCTGTATTTTGAGATCTCTGTCTTTCCCCGGGTTAGGAAAGTTTTCTGCTATGATTTGCTTACATAACTCTTCTACCCCTTTTTCTCTATCATCATCTTCTGGGACCCCTATGATTCTGATGTTGTTCCTTTTTAATGAGTCACTGATTGCTCTAATTCTTAAATCATGCTCTTTTGTGTTAGTCTCCCTCTTTTTTTCTGCTTCATTTTTCTCCATTAAGTTTGTCCTCTGTATCGCTGATTTGCTGTTCTGCCTCATCCATCCTTGCCGCTGTGGCATCCATTTGAGATTGCACCTCAGTTACAGCATTTTTTTTTTTTCATCTTGACTAGCTTTTATCTCTGCAGAAAGGGATTCTAATCTGTTTTCAACCCCTGCTAGTATTCTTATTATTGTGATTCTAAATTCTGGTTCAGACATCTTGCTTGTATCTTGCTTCTTTCTTTTGGGGTGAATTCCTTCATTTCATCATTTTGAAGAAAAGGAATTAATAAGGTAAAAAAAAACCCTTAAAATTAAAAAATTAAAAACAACACAAAAATGTCAAATAAAGGATGCTAGATCCTAGGTGTGTTCTGGTCTGGTTGTTGAAAGGAGCTTGATAGAGAAAAAAGGGAAGGATAAGAAAAGAAAAGAAAAAAAAGAAAATGGTTGAAAGTTTGAAAAAACGAATACAATGAAATAGAATAAAATGAAAGATGGAAGTAAAAAAATAGAATTTGAAAAATTTACAAAAAAGTAAAAAATGTAGTAGGAAAAATGTAAAGAAAAATATTTTTAATAGAAATGGAAAATAAAAACACATTTTTTTCTCATTCTATATTCAAGAAATAGAAAAGAAAAAAAAATTGAATAGATGGACCAGCAAACAGAGTGAGGTATGATTGAAATTACCTTGGTTTCCCCTAGAAGTCGAACTAAGAGGCACTTTATAGTCTGTAAACTAAGCAGGCGGAGAGACTTGTGTTGTTCCTGGAGAGCAAGGTTGGTCCAGTTGGGCGGGGCTTAGTGTAATGGCTCCATTCTCCACTAGATGGCGATGCTTAGCTTACCGGGATGGATTGTTGTGGTGCTTGTAGGTGTGTATGCACATGCGTGGGAAGGGTGAACATCGTGTCACTCAGCTATCCAGTCTCTAGTGTTGGAACAGTGTCCTTCCCGACCAGCATTTGCACACCCCTCCTTTGTCTCTGGCTTTTGTCCACTCCCTGCTTTTACACTGTCTGTGACCAAGCCATCAGGTTGCCAGGTGGCACCTCCCTCCTGAGTTTTATGTCATATGCGGCTGTGTTTCCCAACCCCTCACTTCTGAGGGACTGTGGTTTTGACCCACTCAGACCTTCTGGGGGAGGGTCTCAATGAGCAATGCTGGCCTGCTTCTAGGAATGTTCGGGAGACCATGCTGCTGCTGATGCCCAGACACTGTGGCTGGGTGCCAGCCTGCCCCAGAAAAAGTTCATGCAATCATGTAGCAGCAGCATTTTAGGGATTATGAAAATAACAACACACATCTGGCACAGGCTTCCTCCCAACATCCTTGTTCCAGCACCAGCGAATGTGGATGTTCTCTGGGATCCACTGGGACCTTTGGCTATGGGGAGGTGGCACAGCCTCTACCAAAAGTCCTCCCAACAGGGGAACTGCCTCTTCCCATGTATCCTAAGGACCCTGAGGATCTTGCTTTCTGCTCCTGGGGATTTGCCCTTCCCACCAGAGCACTGCCAGGTATTGAGCTGCGGAGTTTCAGACTCTGTGCTCCCCCTGTTTATAGAGTCTTAATGGAATTTAAGTCCTCTCCTTTCTCCTTTTTCCCTTTTTTTTTGTTTTGTCCCTTGTGTATTCTGTCCCTTGTGTACTCTTTCTTTTCTCTCCAGCTGATTTCAGGCGGAGGGGATGCCCTCTGTATTCTTCCCCCATCTCTGTCCTCTCTCCACAAGCAAAAACAGCTCCCTGCCCTCTGTGCCTTTCTCCCCCAGTTCACCTCTCCATGCTGTGTACCTGCTGAGTTCTCTGGTTCAGGTTGTGCAGATTGTTGTGTTAATCCTCAAATCAGTTTTCTAGGTGTGCAGGATGGTTTAGTGTTCATCTGGCTGTATTTCAGGGACGAGACATGCAAAAAAAAAAACCCCTTCCATGCGGTTCCTCCATCTTGGGCCCTCCTCTAGTTTCTTAATATGATACCAAAAACGTGTATATCTGTTCAAAAGTCATTATTATGCTTAGTTGGGACATTGGTATTTCTACTACAAGTATGAACAAAGGAAGGATGCCACCTATCCCTTTTTAACATTGAACTACAGTAGAGACAGAAAGAGTATAAGAACAACTGGGAGGATAGGGAAGGGAACCAAGGAAAAAACACATATCTTGATTATAGGGATTCTCTGAGATTAGTCATACCACTCCTTTTTCAAGGTCATGTAAAAAGAAAATACCATAATATGGGAACAATAAGTAGAAAAGAGAGAAGTAAATATTAGGAAATTTCTGTTTTATATTCTTTAAAAATCAGGAAAATATAGACTGTATAATATAGAAGATCTAAGTGGAGAGAAGACAGATTGAATTGAAAACCTATTTACTCAGAAATTAGAAAATGAAATCACTAATGTTTAAGAAGTATGCACAAATAGAATAAAGAGAATATGATAAAGAAAAAAAAAAGTGCGTGCCCTGGAGGAAAGAGGTCTTAATGTTTCTCAAAAAGAAATGTTTGAAATAAGAAAATTGATGATACCAATGAATTGAGTGTAAATAAATGTTTGTAGTTACTGCTTGCTTAGATGTTTGTAAATTTTCTTCCCCTTGGAGAGAGAGTTTACTGATTCTGAGTGACAGCATCATAATTTGTGGTACTTACCACTGGGGAAATATACAGTCAAGTATTTTAGAATTTAAGGTATACTTTTCAAATAAGTATAAATAAGGTAAAAGAAAAAATATTTCTTAGAGCAAAAACTAGAAAGCAGAAGAAACAGAAAATAAGTATGCATAGAGCATGAAACAAGATCAAGCATGTCAACAGGAAATATCAATGGGATACATTTATCTATTAAAAACTAAAACTGATATGGCTGAGTTCCTTGCTCAAAGCCCTAAGCTTCTAGCCAAATGGCCTTCTTGCAGACAATAATAATAAATTCTGAATAAAATATATAACACAACTATTTGAAGGTCTTAGAGAGTGAAAAAATGTCAGGGCAGATAAGACTTAGAAGTAGGTCCAAAATTGGAGAGAATATCTTTCTTAATGGTTGTCACCTTTAGGGCAGGTAAAGTCAGTACTGCGCTGAATGACTGAAATTCTGATAGAAAACCCACAGTGTTTCTGGCCTGAAGAACCAGATGCAGAGTTTGGGGCTAGCATTACTGCAGAGAAATGAGAAGTGAATCCCAGAATGAACTAGATGGCTGTAGCTCTAAGTTCTGTGTATAAATCCTGCCCAAGTCTCTGATCTCTGAACCATACATTTGCAGAGTAGATCACAAACTTCCTAACTAAAGGTAGGGTCCTGAACTGAGATTTCTGTTTGTAGTTCGAGTCCATCTAAGGTAATTTCTTGCTAAAACAAAAATATTGACAGTCTTCAGAGAATGAAACAGAATCCACAAGGCCCAGAACACAATCTCAAAGTGAAGAATGAGTAAAGTATGACCCAAGAGAAAAAACAATCAACACAGACCAACCCCAATAGACTTTAAAGTAACAATTATAACAATAATTGTTAGAGAAATGAGTTAAAGAAGATATGTTCATAATGAATGAAGAGATAGGAAATCTCAGCAGAGAAATAGAAATCATAAAAAAGTTCTAAGTTTAAAATTTAGAATTAAAAAAGACAGTATCTTACATAAAAATTCACTTGATGAGCTTAATAGCAGATGGAAATAACTGAGCAGAGAGTCAGAGAACTTGAAATTATCCAATGTGAAGAATGGAGACCAAGTGATAGAAGAAAAGAAATAGAGCTTTAAGAATTTGTAGAACCATAACAAGCTTTAGAACATAGTTCTAATTGGAATCCCAGAAGGCAAGAAGAAAGAATGAGGCAGAAAAACTTTTGAAGATAATGATCGCAAATTTCCTAATCTGTGGGAGACAAAAATCTACAGATTCAAGAAACTCAGTGAAATTGAAGCGGAGGAAATACAAGAAAACACTGCTAGGCATATTGTAGTCAAACTGCTAAAAACCTAATGTAAAACAATCTAGAAGCATCCAGAGAAAAATAGCATATTAAATACAGGAGAACAATGATTAGCTTCTGATGACTTCCATTAGGAACTATGGAGGCCAGCAACCATGGAACTATGTCTTTATGCTAGGGGAAAAAACCCATCAACCTAGAGTTGTTTATGAAACAAAAATGTCCTTCAAGAATAAAGACAAATTATTGTCTACACCAAGATAAAAAAGTTTCTGTACAGCAAAGGAAACCATCAACAGAATGAGAAATCAATAGGAGAAGGTATTTGCAAATGATGTATCCAATAAGGGGCCAATATCCAAAATCTATAAAGAACATAAGAAACTGAACACCAAAATTCCAAATAATCCAATTAAAAAATGGGCAGAGCGCTGATAGACATTTTTCCAAGGAAGACATCCAGATAGTCAATAGACACATGAAAGTATGTTCAATATCACTAATCATCAGTGAAATGCAAATCAAAACCACAATGAGATATCATCTTACACTTGTCAGAATGGCTAGTGTCAAGAAGACAAGAAATAGCAAGTGTTGGTGAGTATTTGCAACCTTTGTGCCCTGTTGGTGAGAATATATATTGGCATAACTACTGTGGAAAACAATATGGAGGTATCTCAAAAAATTAAAAATAAAAATAGCATATGATCCAGTAATTTCACTCCTGGGTATTTAGTGAAAGAAAATGAAAACACTTATTTGCAAAATTATATGCACCCTGATGTTCATTGCAGCAATATTTACAATAGCCAAGATATGGAAGCAGCCTAAGTGTCCTAAGTGTCCATTGATAGATGAATGGATAAAGAAGATTTGATGTGTATACACACACACACACACACACACACACAAACACACACACACAATGGAATACTACTCAGCCATAAAAAAACCAAGATCTTGCCATTAGCGACAACATGAATGGACCTAGAGGGTGTTATGCTAAGTGAAAAAGTCAGACAGAAAAAGAAAAATATCTTGTGATTCCACTTGTATGTGGAATCTAAAAAAGAAAACAGAAAAAAACATAAATACAGAGAACAAACTGGTCGTTGCCAGAAGGGAGGATGGGCAAAATGGGTGAAGGGGAGTAAGAGGTATAGGCTTCCAGTTATAGAATGAATAAGTCATGGGAATGAAAGGTATGGCATAGAGAATATAGTCAATAGTATTGTAATCGTGTTATACGTAACAGATGGTAGCTACGCTTGTGGTGAGCATAGCGTGATGTTTAGACTTGTAAAATCACTGTGTTGCACACCTGAAGTAATATAACATGGTGTGTCAACTATAGTTCAATTAAAAAAAGGAATAAAGACAAAATAAAGACGTTCTGATTAAAAAAAAAAGAAGTAAAGAATTCATCACCATTGGGCCTGAACTATAAGATATTCTAAAAGAAGTTTCTCAGGTAGAAAGTAAATGATAATGGATGGACACTTGGATCCTTAAGAAGAAATGAAGAGCATCAGAAATTGTAAATATTGTGGTAAATATAACTAGCTTTTCTTCTTAATTTTTAAAAAATAGAAATAATTGGTTTTCATGCAATTATAATATTATCTTCTAGGGCTTATTATTATATGTAGATATGATGTCTATGATACCCATCCCATAAAGTGGGGAGTTTGGAGGTACTTATATTGATATAAGTTTTCTACACTTTTTTGTGAGGTGATAACGATATTGATTCTGAGTATGAAAAGTTAAGGATATATATTATAGCCCATGGAACAAGAACAAAAATAAAGCCCAGTAGTCAGATGAAAAAGGAATTTAAAAATAAATTCAAATAATCTGAAAATGTCAGGAAAAAATGAACAGAAGAAGAAAAAACAGGGTGGATAAGAAGAAAACTAATAAAATCAAAGACCTAAATATTATGGATATACCCTTACTTCCTTGCTGCTTGGTGGCATTGCTCACTTTTCCAGGGTGGTCTAGTGCCACTCTTATCTCTGTAAAGCTGTCTTTGAACCATGATAAACTGAATAGCTTTGTGCTCTGTGTATTATGTTTATACCTTCTGTCCCTTTTCACCTTGAATCGTGGTTATGGTCTGGTTGTGTCTGTCAGCTGTGGTAAGTTGAACGGGTCACAACATGGTTCTGAAAAAGTCCACAAGTTTTAACGTCATTAAAGACCTTGACTCCTAGGTACGCCAATCACTGGCAGGAAATTCAACAAATTACCTGAAACTCTCAGTATCAGTTTCTTTATCTGTAAAAGGGAGGCAGAAATACCTGCTTTGTTGTGTTACTGTGATTTGCATACATTGCCAAGCGAATTGCCTGACTCCTAGTAAGTATTCTGTAAATCCTAGTTTATTTATTTATTTCATTTATCTTTTGTCTTTAGCACTCATTTCAGCATAGCTATATAGTAGGAATTCATGAATGTATGTTGAATATAAAATGATAATATACCATCCAATGGGAACATTTAATTAGCTGTATTATCAATGCATTTAGTAACTATTGCATCTCCAATTAGTTGGTTTTTTTTTTTTGTTTTGTTTTTTAATTTTTAAAAAAAAAATTTTTTTTTTTTCAACATTTATTTATTTTTGGGACAGAGAGAGACAGAGCATGAACGGGGGAGGGGCAGAGAGAGAGGGAGACACAGAATCGGAAACAGGCTCCAGGCTCTGAGCCATCAGCCCAGAGCCTGACGCGGGGCTCGAACTCACAGACTGCGAGATCGTGACCTGGCTGAAGTCGGACGCCCAACCGACTGCGCCACCCAGGCGCCCCAATTGGTTTTTTTTTTTAAAGCTACATAGTTCTTGCTTCTTAAATGGTCTAAAGGGACCATTTTCTTTTAATCTATACTAAAATAAGAATCTCCTGGAAGGATAAATCAGATTGGTTCCATAAAGCCATGCACTTTTTTTGTGTTAATTTATAGGAACACTCCTTTTAATTATCTGTCCTAAATGTTTTCTTACTCTCAACAGATATGTACTTATATAAATAAGCATTCTACCCTGTTACTTTTGACACTTGGAATTCTTTTTTAAGTTTTTATTTTAATTCCAGTTCATTAACGTACAGTGTTATATTAGTTTCAAGTATACAATATAGCGATATAATACTTACATACATCACCCAGTGCTCATCATGGCAAGTGCACTCCTTAATCCCCATCACCTATTTAGCCCATCCTTCACCACCTCCCTGCTGGTAACCATCAGTTTGTAATTAAGAGTCTGTTTCTTGATTTGTCTTTCTCTTTTTTTCCATTTGCTTTTTTTTTTTTTGTTTCTTAAATTCCACATTTGTCTAAAACCATGGTATTTGTCTTTCTCTGACTTATTTCACTTAGCATTGTACTCACCAGCTCCATTCATGTCACTGCAAATGGCAAGACTTCATTCTTTTTTATGGCTACATAATACTCCATTGTGTGTATATGCCACATCTTCTTTATCTATTCATCAATTAATTGTAAATAATGCTGCTATAAATACAGGGGAGCATGTATCCCTTTGAATTAGTGTTTTTGTATTCTTTCAGTAAATATCCAGTAGTGTGATTTCTGGTTTGGAGGGTAGTTCTATTTTTAACTTTTGGTGGAACCTCCATACTGTTTGCCACAGTGGTTGCACCAGTTTGCATTCCCTCAAACAGTGCATGAGGGTTCCTTTTTTTCCACATCCTAGCCAACACATGTTGTTTCTTGTGTTGTTGATTTTAGCCATTCTGACAGATGTGAGGTGCTATCTCACTGTACTTTTGATTTGCATTTCCCTGATGGTAAGTGATGGTGTATATCTTTTCATGTGTCTGTTGGCCATCTGAATGTCTTCTGTGGATAAATGTCTATTTGTGTCTTCTGCCCATTTTTTAATTGAATTATTTTTGGGGGGGGGTGTTGAGTTGTATTAGTTCTTTATAGATTTTGGATACTAACCCTTTATCAGATGTGTCATTTGCAAATATCTTCTCCCATTCCTTAGGTTATCTCTTAGTTTTGTTGATTGTTTTCTTTGTTGTGCAGAAGCTTTTCATTTTGATGGAGTCCCAATAGTTTATTTTTGCTTTTGTTTCCCTTGTCTCAGGAGGCATATCTAGAAAAAAAGTTGATACAGCTGATGTCAAAGAAGTTACTGCTGTGTTCTTTGCTACAATTTTTATGGTTTCATGTCTCACATTTAGGTCTTTAATCCATTTTGAATTTTTTGTGTAAATGGTGTAAGAAAGTGGTCCAATTTCATTCTTTTGCATGTTGCTGTCCAGTTTTCCCAGCACCATTTGTTGAAGAGACTGTCTTTTTCCCACTGGATATTCTTTCCTGCTTTATTGAAGATTAATTGACCATATAGTTGTGGGTTTCTTTCTGGGTTTTCCATTGTCTTCTATTTAACTATGTGTATTTTTGCCAGTACCATGCTGTTTTGATTACTACAGCTTTGTAATATAACTTGAAGTCTGGAATTGTGATACCTGTAGCTTTTCTTTTCTTTTTCAAGATTTCTTTGCCTATTTGGGGTCTTTTGTGGTTCCATGCAAATTTTGGAATTGTTTGTTTCAGTTCTGTGAAAAATATTGGTGGTATTTTGATAGGGATTGCATTAAATATGTAGATCACTTTGGGTAGTATAGACATTTTAACAATATTTGTTGTGCCAATTTGTAAGTATGGAATGTTTTTCCGTTTCTTTGTGTCATTTCAATTTCTTTCATCAATGTTTCATAGTTTTCAGAGTATAGGTTTTTCACCTCTTTGGTTAGGTTTATTCCTAGGTATGTATCTTACTGTTTTTGGTATATTTATAAATGGGATTGTTTTCTTAATTTCTCTTCTGCCTCATTATTTGCGTGTATAAATGCAACAGATTTCTGTGTATTGATTTTGTATCCTGCGACCTTACTGAATTTATTTATCGGTTCCAGCATTTTTTTGGTGGGGTCTTTCAGGTTTTCTATGTAATGTCATCTGCAAATGATGAAAACCTTACTTCTTCCTTACCAATTGGATGCCTTTTATTTCTTTTTGTTTTTTGTGTGATTGCTGTGGCTAGGACTTCTAGTACTCTGTTAAAAGGTAGTGAGAGTGGACATCCTTGTCTTGTAGATCTTCAGGTAAAATCTCTTAGTTTTTTTCTGATTGAGGACGATGATAGCTCTGGGTTTTTTCCATATATGGCCTTTATTATGTTGAGGAATGTTCCCTTTGAACCTATTTTATTGAGGGTTTTTATCGTGAATGGATGTTCTACTTTGTCAAATGCTTTTTCTGCATCTATTGAAATGATCATATGGTTCTTATCCTTTCTCTTATTGATGTGATTGGTTTGCAAATATTAAACCACTCCTGCAACCTAGGAATAAATCCCACTTGATCATGGTGAATGATTTTTTTAATGCATTGTTGAATTTGTTTTGCTAGTATTTTATTGAGGATTTTTACATCTATTTTCATCAGATACATTGGCTTGTAGTTTTCTTTTTTTGTGATGTCTTTAACTGGATTTGGTATCAGGGTAATGCTGGTCTCATGGAATGAATTTGGAAGTTTCTTTCCTTTTCTAGTTTTTGGAATAGTTTGAGAATTATAGGTATTAACTCCTGTTTACATTTTTGGTAGAATTTACCTGTGAAACCTTCTGGTTCTGGACTTTTTGTTTGTTGGGAGTTTTTGATTACTTATTGAATTTCTTTTCTGGTTATAAGTCTGTTCAAATGTTCTATCTCTTCTAAGAATTTATCCATTTCTCCTAGGTTGTCCAATTTGTTGGCATATAGTTTTTCATAATATTCTCTTATAATTGTTTATATTTCTGTGGTGTTGGTTGTTATTTCTTCTGACTCGCTTGTGATTTTATTTGAGTCCTTTCTCTTTTTTTCTTGATAAATTTGGCTAGAGGTTTGTCAATTTTACTGATTTTTTGGTTTCATTGATCTGTTATATTGTTTTTAGTTCCATATCATTTATTTCTGCTCTAATCTTTATTATTACCTTCCTTCTCCTGGTTTTAGATTTTGTTTGTTGTTCTCTTTATAGCTCCTTTAGTTGCAAGCTTAGGTTGTTTATTTCAGATTTTTCTTCTCTTGATGTAGGCCTGTGTTGCTGTAAACTTCATTCTAATGACTGCTTTTGCTACATCCCAAAGATTTTGGACCATTGTGTTTTCATTTTCATTTGTTTCCATGTACTGTTTAAATTTTTCTTTGATTTCCTTGTTGACCCATTCATTGTTTAGTAGCATGTTATTTAACTTCCATGTATTTATCGTCTTTCCAGATTTTTTCTTGTGTCTAACTTCTACTTTTATAGCCTTGTGGTCAGAAAAGATTCATGGTATGATTTCAGTCTTCTTGAATTTGTTGAGGCTTATTTTATGAACTAAAATGAGATCTATTCTGGGGAATGTTCCATGTGCACTTGACTAGAATGTGTATTCTGTTTTCAGATGGAATGTTCTGATTATATCTGTTAAATTCACTTGGTCCAGTGTGTCATTCAAAGCCATTGTTTCCTTGTTGATTTTTTTGTGTAGATGATCTATTGATGTAAGTAGAGTGTTAAGTATTATTGTATTATTATTATTATCTATTAATTATTGTACTGTATTATTATTAATTAATTCTTTTATGCTTGTTACTGTAATTATGTTTATTATTAACTGTTTTATGTATTTGGGTCCTTGTATGTTGGGCACATAGATATTTACAATTGTTAGGTCTTGTTGGATCGTCCCTTGGTTAGTATATGGTGTTCTGTGTCTCCTATTACACTCTTTGTTTTAAAGTCTATTTTGTCCAATGTAAGCATTTTTACTCTGGTTTTCTTTTGATAACCATTTGCATGCTAGATGTTTCTCTGTCCCCTTACTTTTAATCTGCAAGTGTCTTTTGGTTTGAAATGGGTCTCATGTAGGCAACATATAGATGGGTCTTATTTTTTTTGTCCATTCTTTCACCCTGTGTCTTTTGATTGAGGCACTAAGACCATTTACATTCAAAGTAATTATTGATAGATATATATTTATTGTCATTTTATTATTTGTTTTGTGGTTGTTTGTAAAGATTTTCTCTGATCCTTACTTGCCATTTTTTTCATGTTTTGCTGAATTGTTTAGTGATATATTTGGATTTCTTTCTCTTTATTCTTTACATATTTATTCGTGGTTTTTGATCTATGGTTACCATTAGGTTTGTATATAACCTCTTCTGCGATGTTTGGATTTTTAAGGAAAATATCTGTATATCCATGTACATTAGATCCTTGTAATTACTTTAAAAATCCTCTTTGCATCTGTTTCATCTGTAAGTATTATTATAGTTATTCACTGTGGAGAATGTAGAGGTCCTTATAACCATTCTCAAAAAATGAATGTGCCATAATTCCAGTACACTCTCTTATATGACCAAGTGCTCACTTAACTGTGTTTAGAGGTCGTTAAAAAATCGTAGGCAAGAACTTCTGGTGAATTTTTAAACAGTATTTAGTAAACAATGACAAATGTTGATATAAATGTATCATAAAATCTTTATGTCTGGGAAAAATAATATTAAACGACTAGTATGAAAAAATTGGTAGCTAAATAACATTTCAGGAGATGGATCTATTGCATTGATAATTAGCATAATATTTGAATTGCAAAAAACTCTTCAATTTAATGAGTACAGCTCTTTTTCACTTAAGTGTCCTATAAAAACCTAAAGGTTTTCAAGCCAAATGAATTTTGTTTAGAATTCTGTTTAGAAAATACTTTTCAGAGCATAAAGTTTGAATTGTATATCTTTATAAACACAGATTTTTAAAAAGTTAACCCTTTTAAAAATTAACTCTTGAAGACTTACAGGTATTATTATTTGATTTTGCTGATGAGTGGAAACTTTTAATCAAGAATACTATAAGTGGGGCTTTACATCCTACTTTACAAGTGGGTACATTGTCATGGACCCACTAAAGGGTGCGCGCTTGTTAAGTTACAACTCAGAGCCTTATGTGTCCATAACAAAGATGTTATTCTGTAATACCAAAAGGTTACCTTAACATAGATAGACTTTCATTAGTGTGATATCTTAGTGTTAATTCTATAACATTGTGTTCTTCAGTATTCCCTTTGGTATTTTTCCCAATAAATTTTAGAAGAACTTATTAAGGTATAATATGCAATAATTGGTACATATTTAAAGGATACAATTTATAAAATATTGGCATGTGTATACATCTGTGAAATCATCACCAAAGCCAATATAATGAACATTTCCATCACACTCAGAACTTTGCTCTCTCCCTTTTTTCATCTGTCCCGGTTGTCGCTGTCATCCTCCTTGCCCCTTCTCTAGGCAACCACTCATTTGCTTTTTGTTATTGTAGCTTTAATGTGCTTTTTCTAGAGTTTTGTATAAATGGAATCAAACAGTATGTACCCTTTTTTTTTAATGCCTGGCCTCTTACTCTGCATAATTATTTTGAGATTCATCTATTTTGTTGTATGAGTAGTTTATCCTTTTTATTGCTAAGTAGTATTTCTTTGTACAGAAATGCCACAGTCTGTTTATCCACTCACCTAGTGATGGACATTTGGATTGCTTCCAGTTTTTGGCCATTATAAATAAAGCTGAAGTTTTTAGCTTTTATGAGTAAAGCTGCTATAAACATTGAGTGTATTTAAAATTATTTTATTTTTTTAACCACTTAGTCATAATCATGGCTGTCAACTCTTATCATACAGCATTATTTTTATGCACCTTTCCCAGCAACTTGGTAATTAGGGAAGACTATGAAAATAGCTAATTTTATAACTCATTTTCTACATTTTAGCCATTTTACTCATTTGAGGTATTGACTATAGGAAAGGAAATCTCTCATTTTGAATGTTGAAATTCCAACAGTCTGGCCAGCATTATCTTACCTTTTATAATATCTCTAAATAAAAATATTAAATGTAACTGAATTAAAGCCTCTGGTCCTTAAGTAACCAAAGAACTTTGCAAATACTTTATACACTGTAATGGTATTGTGATGGATATTTTTCTAAAGAGAATAAATGTTTCCTAATGACCATGTTTTATTTCTATAAGCAAATGTGGCAGTTGAAGTCTGTCTCAGTTATCACATTTTCTATAAACAAGGAAATCTAGAAAGAACCCTATAATGCAATGTTTAAAAGAAAATTGAGACACATAATCTAATTCATGAGTTTTATTATTGAGAAACTTTTTACTGTTCACATTTTTATACTTAAAAAAAATCTCATTACTTTAGATTTTACTTTTAAAAGGAATGTTTTATATACAATAAAAGTTCAATCTCTTGAATAAAATTCCAAGTCTTTTTTTAGAAGGGAAGAAAAAAGGAAGAATAAAATAAAATATGCAAAGTTTAAAATTTGTTGCCCCCTTTCACTTTTTTGCTCTTGACGGTATGTGTTTATGTGTGTGAATATGTGTCTAAACATACGTACACTGTGACACATGCATATATGAAAATTACCATTGTAAAGCACAAGATACGAGCAATTTATTATTTATAAATGCATTAAATTTATAGTCTATTGAGAATGGAATGTTAATTTTGGGGTAATTTCTTTTAAAGTAAAGTGGCCTTAGTGTTATTCACCTTTATGTTAAATATATAACTTTGATACAAATATATGCACAGCTCTGTCTGTTGATGTATTTTATTAAAAGGCTAATCTTGTCCTACATTTTTAATTATGTACTAAGAATTTTTACTATAGATTGAGATAGAAGACAATATAATTCCTTTACTAGTAAAATTCTATATTTTCAAATATTAAATACTTTTAAGTATATATCTTGTGTTGAGTTATTGACTTAGGAATATTTGTGATATCTTTGAAATTCTTTCATTGCTTTTTATTATACTTTAAAGCTAATTTGATTGAATGTCTTTTGATCTTCTTTCTGTAATTATTAATTTTTCTTCTTATTAAGAATGAATTTTGTGTAGTACCAGAATGGAAATCATTTTGGTTATTTTTCTTTTGCATGTTTATCTTTTTTATAAATAAAAGCTTTATTTCTCAGGCCAAAATATGAGTTAACATTGAATTTAGGCTATGTAAAATGCTAATATCAATTTTTTCTTTCAGATCTCTATAAAAATGGACTCCAGAGAGCTAACTTTGTACCATTCATTGCTGTTCTAAAGGTAAGGAAAATCACTTACTTGTGTTCACTGATTAATATCATATTGATTGATAATTAAGGGCTTTTATAGGATTGCCTATGGTCTTGCATTCAAGCAGAATTCATTTTGATATTAGATAGTTATAGTCAAAGACACTAAAGGAGAAAAGAATGTTTTTTATATAGTATTCATCAATGTGTACACAGGAGAAATTATAAAATATAGTCTAAATTATTGTCTAACTGAAACATTTGATAGTTTGCATTTATAAATTCTAATTTGAGGTTTGCTCATAAATATTATAGTGGAATATTTAACCTTACACATTGATTTCTGAAAAAAATGTTTAATGTTCTCTATTTCTTTAAGGTTAATGGTCTTTAACGTGTTTTCTCAGCTATTAAAGTTGCTATTCTAGAGTAGCATTATTACAAAAATATTCTAATATATTTAAATGTGATTGCCATCAAGTTATGAAATTATGTCAAGTTGAGGCACATAAATAGTTTAAATATTTGTGTGTATCATCACTGCATGGAGTTTGAAATAGTCTTCATTACAAGATGATTAAGAATAAAATAGCCTCTTTTTTCACTGTTAATTTAAATAAATTTTTATACAATTATTCAATAATTCTATATTTTACCAATACTTATTGAGAACCTACTATGTGCAAAGTGCTACTTTGGGCATGATGGGTAATGCAATCATGAAATAGGCTGTTCTTGCTTACAAGTCATTTATAATCTAGTTGGGCATATAGGACATACACAAATATCTATAATACAAAGCAAAATGAAGTACCAAAAACAGTACCAAAAATAAGCATATGTGCCAAAATATAACTCCCATAATTCTTAGGTACATAATTTTTCCCAGTCTATAGCAATATAACTGAAGAAGGGATGAGGTTGTATTATTTTTAAAAACCTAAAACCTCAAAAATTCTTATCAAGAAGGAGAAGTAAATCTATTTTTTTCTACAAGTATTCTAAAGATACAGTCAGATAGTCTTTTTCAAATTATTGGTACCAAACTTTATTCCCTGTGCTATACTTGGGAGAATTAAAACATCTTTTTCCTTGAGCAATTTTAAGTTCCCAGAGGTTTTTAATTTCTCTGAGATATTTATAGATGTAAGGAAAAGTACTCTTTGAAGATTTATGCTGTTAGTATTTTTTTCCCCTTTATATTCATGTTTTGCATTTGGGGGGAAAATAAATGTACAGTGTGTTCTTCATGCTGGGAATCCAAAGTAATTTGGTACATGTAGATACCAAAATATAAACAAGGAAGCTAAGAAAAATGGGTACTAAAAATAGTATCTTCATGTAGCATAAAATATACAAAATGTAAAGAGAGAAGGCTCACAGAATGAAACAAGTTAAAGGTTCTCAGGGAACTTTGTATGTATACTTTTTTTTTTTTTTTTAACCACAAACCTTATTTTTTGGCCAGTAATTTGTCATACTTTAATATATAATAGCATTATTAATAAACAACTAAATTGGCCAGATTGGGTTTAATTTTTTCACTTTTTAACCCTCTCTCTCTCCATATATATATATGTATATATATATATATGTATTGTATATATATATGTATTGTATATATATATATATAGTATATGTATTGTGTGTGTATGTGTATATATATATGTGTGTATATATATATATATACACATATATATATATATTTGTAGAGAGGAAGAAACCCAAAGAGATAAATTATCCAAATTTGAAATTGAACAAGAACTGAAATAAATAATGTACAATTTGAAATTGAACACAAACTAAAATTCCTAGGAAACTGAATATCTTATTGGATAAGAAAGCATTTAAAATGTCCCATTTATTCAAGACTTTTCAGATGTAACAAAACATCAGCCAGGTAAATATATGCTGTGGCTGGTTTCCCTGGAACTTTTTTGGTGGGCATATGAGGTTTCCTTTGTAAGGAAAGTTTGTTTCATATTTATTTAAATGACATTTCGTCTATTCACATATGCTAGTGTTACTCTTGCATTTTGACCCAGCTGAGAGAACTGTATAGCAGAAGTCAATCTTAAAACTAATAGAGAATCTTGGTTTAATAAAAAGAGACTATAAACCAGATAGAAATTTATTTGGGGAAAAAGTACAGTGTATATTCACTTTTTCTTTTATGTCCTCTCCTATAAACCAAGTGATAACAAATTGGTAATTCACTACAAGAACTTGTGATTTGTTGCTTGGAGTATTGCAAAAAAACAAGAGCCTATGTAAGTTCTTAGTAAACAATAATATTTTTATAAGATAGTAGGAATGATGAGGAGGGCCAATATGCTGTTAAAAAACAAAATGTGGTATATTCATACAATGAATTATTGTTTTGCTATAAAAAAGGAATGCAAATTTTGACATTTGCTACATTACAGATGAACCTTGAGAACATACTAAGTGAGAGGAGTCAGAAACAAAAGGACAAATATTATATGATTCCACTTATATGATGTGCCTAGAAACGGTATATTCAGAGAAACAAAAGTAAAATAGAGGTTACAGGGGCTGAGAGGAGTGGGGAATGGGTAATTATTATTTCATGGGTAGAGTCTCTCTTTGGGATGATGAAAAGGTTCTGGAAATAGACATTAGTAATGGTTGTATAACATCATGAATGTACTTCATGCCATTGAATTGCACACTTAAAATGGTTAAAATGATAATGTTTTTGTTATGTATATTTTGCCACAATTTATTTAAAAAAAGAAAAGAAAAAGCCATAGTACTTGAAAGGATATAGAAAATGTTTAGGTATATCTCCTCTAGGAAGCCCTCCTGGAGAACTCCTTCAAGCAAAGCAAGGCAAAACCAAAACAAAACAAAACCTAACCCTTACATATAATTTCCACTGCCATTTAAGTGGGGAGGCTCCAGTTTTGCTCTTACTTGCATTTTCTTTGAATTTATCTTGCTCTTCATTTTCTAATTTACTGAGATTAATTTTTTTTAAATCTCTTTTCAACCTTCTTTCCTAACTGCATTTAAGGCTATTTATTTTCCCGTAAATAGCTGCATTCATTAAGTTTTTATATTTAGTATTTTCACTATTAAGTTCAAAGTATTTTCTGATTTCTATTGTGATTTCTTTTTTAACGCATGTGTTAGCTAGAAGTATGTTTTTTAATTTCCAAACGAGCATATGAAATTTCCTGTTGTTATTATTTTCTCAACAAATGCTTAATTGCGTTGTGGTGGGAGGATATGCTCCATGCAACTTAAATCCTTTAAAATTTGTTGAAATTTCCTTTATGGCCTAATATATGGCCAATTTTTATAAAAATGTTCTTTGTATTCTCGAAAATAATGAGTACTCAACTACAGTTGTATGTGATAGTATATATAACACAGTATACCCATTAGATTGGAGTTGTTAATTGTGTTCAAATTCTTATTATTTTTTCCCATCAATTATTATGAAGCTTATGGAAAACATCTCTCACTATGGTTATGAATCTATTTATTTCTCTGATAATTCTGTCATTGACCTTAACATATTTCGAGGCTGTAAGTTGCGTGCAGATTTAGAATGATTAAATATTGCTTGTGAATAGAACTTTTATAATGAATTTTTTTACTAAGTAGTGATACAAGCTTCTTTGTTGTTACAAGCATAGTCATAATTGTGGAAGTATTTTTGTCATATCTGCTTTAAATTGCACACGCATAGGGTAATTTTATCAGATAATTTTAACATCTCTGTCATCTTGATGTTTTTTTACAGTGTAAGATCTTCCTGGTTTTTGGTGTGAATGAATTTATCTAGTGATTGTCTTTTTATAGTGTGAGATCTTCCTGGTTTTTGGTATGAATGAATTTCATTTGAAATTTGGACATTTTCATAATCTGTCATGAGACTTTGGATCTTATTTTTAAAATTTTTTTTATTGTGGTAAAGTATATATAACATAAAATTTACCATTCGAACCATTTTTAAGTGTACAATCAGTGCCGTTAAGTACATTTACATTGTCGGGCAACCATCATCACCACCTAGCTCTAGAACTTCGTCTTCCCAAACTGAAATTCTGTACTCATTCAATAATAACTCCCCATTCTCCTCTTCTCCCAACTCCTTGTAACCATCATTCTACTTACTATCTCCATGAATTTGCCATTTTAAGTACCTTATATAAATGGAGTCATATGATATTTGTTCTTTTGTGTCTGGGTTTTTTCACTTACATAATGTCTTCAGGGTTCATCCATGCTGTAGTATGTGTCATATTCCATTCCTTTTTAAGGAATAAGATTCCATTATACATATATACCACTGTTTGTTCATCTGTTCATCTATTGATGGACATTGGGTTGATTCTACCTTTTGGCTGTTGTGAATAATGCTGCTGTGAACACTTGTGTACTAATATTTGTCTGAGTCCTTTTAATTCTTCTGTGTGTAATCATTGTAGTTTTGATTCATGTTTCTCAAGTGATCAGTGACGAGTAGCATATTTTCGTGTGCTTATTGGCCATTTGTTTGTCATCTTTAAACTTGAGTTTTAGATGGCTTTTTGGGCACTATTCTAACAGAAGGATAGGCACTGTCTAATTATTGCTAGATATAGGGGGCAGTCCAGGTTCTTTATCAGCATCTATAGAGCAGGTACTCCTTGTTTCTGCTGGTGGAGAGGTTCCACTGACATCATCGGGGTAGGGAAGGCGGGGTGCTCATTATTGACTGGCAGGGATGAATGTTTCTTTTTTAAAAAAAATTTATTTATTTAAGTAATCTCTACACCCAACATGGAGCTCGAACTCACAACTCTGAGATCAAGAGTTGCATGCTCCACTGACTGAGCCAGCCAGGTGCCCCAGGGTTGAAAGTTTCAGTTCCCCACTTAACCTTCTCTGATGTCACTGGCAGGAGTGTTGGGATGCCTCATTAACAGCCTTGTGAGAATGTACTTCTAGACTCCTCTCAGCCTTTGCTGGAAAGGGTGCAGGTGGCATTGGTTTTTTCCACTGCGGTGTTTGCCACAGTACAAGTTATTGTTGAAAAGTTTCTTCTTTGCTATGCTGCCATTTTCCTGGGTCCTCCCTTGTCCATGTCCATTGGCATTTCTGGGATGCTGGCTTCTTCAGTTCCAAGTCTGGAATACATGAATTGAACAGAAAAGCAGAGAACTCACCATTCTGTTGTTTCTCAGGTCTTGAGATCCCTACCTCTTTTTTGTTCTACTTTTTAGTATGTACCTATGTTTATTTTATATATGATCTCTAGGATTTTAAATTGTACATGTCAGGAGGGACAGAGAAAGGATGTCTACTCCATCTTCCCAGAAGTAGAAGTCGTTTTATTAAATGTTCTTGTCTGCTAATTCCTTCATTTCTGTCATTTTGGTTTTGTTTCTGTGTTCTGATTTTAACCTCCCCGCCCCCCCCCCCCCCCCCCCCCCCCGCCGGTTGTGAGTCCTCCTTTCCTGATTCTTGGCAAACTTAATAGTTTGTGATTGGATGATGAACATTGTGATGATTATATTGAGTGTTACTTCCTTTAAGGCTGTTGAATTTTATTTTGGCAAGTGGTTAAGTTGCTTGCAGATCAGCTTTATCCTTCCGAGGCTTTTTAATTAATGTTTATTTATTTTGAGAGAGAGAGAGCACGCAAGTGGGAAAGGGGCAGAGAAGGAGAAAGAGAGAATCCAAGCAGGCTCCGCACTGCCAGCACAGAGCCTAATGCAGGGCTTTATCCCACAAACCTGTGAGATCATGAGCTGAGCTGAAATCAAGAGTGGGACACTTAACCAACTGAGCCACCCTGGGTGCCCCTTGAGGCTTGTTTCTAAGCTTTGATAGTATGTCTCAAGTAGCCTTTACTCTAAGACTATTTTACTCTTTCTTCTAAATGTGACCCTTCTAGAGCCTCTACTGAATCCCCTTAGTGTCACCAACTTCTCTCTACTCTGTCTGTTCAGAATGCTTGTATCTCCCAGCTTTGGGTGGATTGTTCTTTCCCCAGTCTTGTGAAGTTTCACCTTATGCACGTGCAATTTAATATTCAGCCAAAGATTACAGACATTCTCTATGCAGATATTCTAGAGCTCTGTCTCTGCATAGCTTCCTCTTTTACTGAACTCTGCCATGCAAATCCCAACTGCCTCAACTTCCTAGAGCTCTGATCACTGTCTCCTCAACTGATTTAGACTGCTGTGCTGCAGTCTAGAAATTGCCTCTGACAGAAAGCCATGGGAAGTGTAATGCTTGCTTAACTGGTTTATTTCCCACATCTCAGGGATTGCGTCTTTTGCTACTCATTGTATTATGTCTGGTAGTAGAGGTTTTAAATGTTTTGTCCAGTGTTTTAGTGCTTAATGGCAGGAAGGCAAAATTGACTTCTAAATACTCTGCTTTGGCCAAAAGGAGAAGTCTCTTAGTTTTTTTTTTTATTGAACTAGAATTAAAATTTACCATTATATTAGCTTCAGATGAAGCTAATCAACATATTGATTCAACAATTCTGTCTATATATTACTCACTGTTCACCACAGTAAGTGTAGTCACCATCTGTCACCAAACATTATTGACTATGTTCCTTATGCCGTACTTCTCATCTTTGTAACTTACTTGTTTTATAACTAGAAATTGTACCTCTTTTTGAAAAATTTTTATTTATTTTATCTTTTCAAATTTAAATACAAGTTAGTTAACATATAATGTAATAATGAAATTCAGGAATAGAATTTACTGATTCATCACTTACATATAACATGCAGTGTTCATTCCAACAAGTGCCCTCCTTAATGCCCCTCGGCCATTTAGCCCATCCCTCTGCCAAACACCCCACCAGCAACCCTCAGTTTGTTCTCTGTATTTAAGAGTCTCTTATGGTTTGTTTCTCTATTTTTCTTATTTTTACTTCCCTTCCCCTATGGTCATCTGTTTTGTTTCTTAAATTCCACATGAAAGAAGTCATATGGTATTTGTCTTTCTCTGACCGACTTATTTTGCTTAGCATAATACTCTAGTTCCATCCACATTGTTGCAAATGGTAAGATTTCGTTCTTTTTGATCACCGAGTAATATTCCGTTGTATGTATGTGTGTGTGTATGTATGTGTATATGTATGTATGTATATATGTGTATATATACATATATATATATACATGTATGTATATGTGTGTGTGTGTATATATATATATATATATATATATATATACACACACACACACATACACACACCACATCTTTATCCATTCCTCGGTCAATTGACGTTTGGGCTTTTACCATACTTTGGCTGTTGTTGATAGTCATGCTATGAACATTGGGGTGCTTGTGCCCTTTTGAATCAGCACTCCTGTATCCTTTGGATAAATACCTAGTAGTGCAATTGCTGGGTCGTAGGGTAGTTCTATTTTTAATTTTTTGAGGAACTTCCAAATTATTTTCCAGAGGGGCTGCACCAGTTTGCATTCCCATCAGGTGCAAAAGGGTTCCTCTTTTCTGCATCCTCGCCAATGTCTACTGTTGCCTGAGTTGTTAATTTTAGCCATTCTGACAGATGTGAGGTGGTATCTCTTTGTGGTTTTGATTTCTCTTTCCCTGATGATGAGTGATGTTGAGCATTTTTTCATGTGTCAGTTAGCCATCTGGATGTCTTCTTTGGAGAAGTGTCTATTCATGTCTTTTGCCCATTTCTTCACTGGATTGTTTTTTGGATGTTGAGTTTGATAAGTTCTTTATAGATTTTGGATACTAACTTTTTATCTGATGTCTTTTGTAAATATCTTCTCCCATTCCATTGTTTGCCTTTTAGTTTTGCTGGTTTTTTCCTTTGCCATGCAGAAGTCTTTTATCTTGATGAGGTCCAGTAGTTCATTTTTGCTTTTGTTTTCCTTGCCTCTGGATACATGTCAAATAAGTTGCTGTGGCTGTGGTCAAAGAGGTTGTTGCCTGTTTTCTCTTCTAGGATTTTGACAGTTTCCTGTCTTACATTTAGGCCTTTTATCCATTTTGAGTTTATTTTTGTGTATGGTGTAAGAAAGTGGTCCAGGTTCATTCTTCACATGGCTGTCCAGTTTTCCCAATACTGTTTGCTGAAGAGACTGTCTTTTTTTCTACTGGATATTCTTTCCTGCTTTGTCAGAGATTAGTTGTCTATATGTTTATGGGTCCATTTCTGGGTTTTCTGTTCTGTTCCATTGATCTATGTGTCTGTTTTTGTGCCAGTACTATACTGTCTTGATGATTACAGGTTTGTAATACAGCTTAAAGTCCGGAATTGTGATGCTTCCAGCTTTGGTTTTCTTTTCAACATTACTTTGGCTATTCGGGGTCTTTTCTGATTCCATACGGAAATTTGTACCTCTTAATCGTCTTTATCTATTTCACCTGCCAAGAACCATCAGTTTGTTCTCTGTATTTAGGACTCTGTTTAATTTTTGTTTCTTTATTCATTTGTCTTTTAGATTACATGTATAAGTGAAATTATATGGTATTTGTCTTTCTCTGACTTATTTCACTTAGCATAATGAAGGTCCGTCCATATTGTTGCAAATGGTGAGATTTCATTCTTTTTTTTTCTGGCTGAGTAATATTCCATTGTGTACATCTACCACATCTTCTTTATCCATTCATCTATTGAAGGACATTTGAGTTGCTTCCATATCTTGGCTATTGTAAATAATGCTGCAGTGAACACAGGGCTGCATATCTTTTTGAATGAATGTTTTTGTTTTCTTTTGGTAAATAGCCAGTAGTGGGATTACTGAATAGTAGTATGCTATTTCTATTTTTAATTTTTTGAGGAAACTCCATACTGTTTTCCATAGTGGCTACACCAATTTACATTCCTGTCAGCAAGATTCCTTTTTCTCCACATCCTTGCCAATATTTTTCCTTCTTTCCTTCCTTCCTTCCTTCCTTCCTTCCTTCCTTCCTTCCTTCCTTCCTTCCTTCCTCTCCCTCTCTTTCTTTTCTTTTGTAGGCTCCATGCTCAACATGTGGCTTAAACTCCTGACCCTGAGATTAAGAGTCACGTGTTCTACCAACTGAGCAACCTGGCCAGGCATCCGAGTTATTTTTTGTGTTTTTGATTCTAGCCATTCTGACAAGTTGTAAGGTGATGTCTCATTGTGGTTTTGAATTACATTTTTCTGATGATGAGTGATATTGAGCAGTCTGTTGCCTGTCTGTATGTCTTCTTTGGAAAAATGTCTTTTCAGGTCCTCTCTCCATCTTTTAATCAGATTACATGGGCTTTTTGGTTTTGAGTCATATAAATTCTTTATATATTTTGGATATTAACCTCTTATCAGATAAGTCATTTGCAAATTATCTTTTCCCATTCAGTAGGTTGCCTTTTCACTTTTTAATGGTTTCCATCATCTTAGCTTTTAATTGTAAAGAAGAAGACAGGATATTTTGTAATTTAGGAGCTCAGAGCCATATTTTTTTTTTTTACAGATACTTTAGAAATATAAAATAGGATAACTTTTTAAAAAAACTTTTTTATTTACTTATTTTGAGGGAAACACAGATATCGTGAAAGGGGGAGGGGCAGAGAGCGAAGGAGAGAGAATCCCAAGCAGGCTCTGCACTGCCAGTGTAGAGCCTGACATGGGGCTTGAACTCATGCAAATGTGAAATCGTGACCTGAGCTGAAACCAAGAGTTGGATACAGAACTGACCAAGTCACCCAGGTGCCTCAGGATAACTATTTTTAAGAAGCAGTGATGGGAACATCTTTCCCATCTTTAGAGGAATCATTAAGTAAATGATGGTACAGTCACATGAGGGGATATTATAGTATACTTACTTGGAATGATATTTTTAAAAAGATTTTAATAATGTATAATAATGTTCACAGATAATTTGAGTGAAAAAATATGATGCAAGAGTATATCCAGTACTCTTAACTGTGAAAGTAATGTACATGTACATGAATAGAAAACTACTAGAAATAAATACCTCAAAATATAGCTAGAACTTATTTCTGAAGAGTTAGATTATAGATGATTTACATTTTCTCTGTTAGACTTTTCTAAGATTTCTTTTTTTAAAAAATGTTTATTTATTTTGAGAGAGAAAGAGAGTGAGCAGGGGAGGGGCAGAGAGAGAGGGAGACAGAGAATCCCAAGCAGGCTCTGCTCTGTCATTGCAGAGCCTGATGTGGGGCTTGAACCCACAAACCATGAGATCATGACCTGAGCTGAAATCAAGAGTTGAACACTTAACTGACTGAGCCACCCAGGCATCCCTTACTTTTCTAAGAATTCTAACATTAGACTTTTCTGGAATGATCTTGTATTATTTTTTGTTTATTTTTCTTTTTCATATTCTTAAAATTTATTTTGAGATAGAGATAGAGTGTGAGTGGGGGAGGGGCAGAGAGGTAGGGAGAGAGAATCCTAAGCAGACTCTGCACTGTTAGCACAGACCTTGATGCAGGGCTTGAATTTATGAACATGAGATCATGAGCTGAGCTGAATTCAGATACTTAACCGACTGAACCCCCCCAGGTGCCCCTTGTATTATTTTTTATAATAAAACCCATTCTTTTAGCAGGTAAATTTTTGTCTACCCTTCTTAGGAAGTCGGCAGATCTGGGTAGGATTATTCACATTCAGGGTTAAGGAATTAGCAAAAAGCAAAATGGAATGAACATAGGTCCTATGTACAGAGGCTATTATTAAAAGAGTGAAATGGTGGGCATAGGAAGGAAGCAGCAGGAACAAACAGGAGAGGTAGACACGCACTAATAAGTAAAAGCACATGAAGAATATACTTTGGAAGAACTACCTAAGGAAACGGGAGACGTTTGTAGATAAAACTATATGTATATACATACACACACACATATATATATATATATATAGAGAGAGAGAGAGAGAGAGAGACAGAGTGGGGTAGGGGCAGAGAGAGAGGGAGACAGAATCCGAAGCAGGCTCCAGGCTCTGAGCTAGCTGTTAGCACAGAGCCCGATTCAGGGCTCGAACTCACAAACCGCGAGATCATGACCTGAGCCGAAGTCAGACACTTAAACTGACTGAGGCACCCAGGCGCCCCATAACTTTACTATATTTTAAAAGAAATTATAAAGAAGTTATGGGTACCAGTGAAATAAGAGGACAGGTAAAGTAGCTGCAAGATTAGATGGAAAGTGAGGTGGCAGAGCTAAGAAAATAGAGTGAGGGTAGACACATTAAAAAAGTGAAAAGCATCTTAGGAAAAACAAGTTAAAGGATTGAAACTGCTAAAAATAAAATTAGTGATAAATAGACTCAACTTATGGAAAAGTCACACAAAGTGTAGCTAGAATAGTCAGAGATAAAACAATTACAGTGAAAATGCTAGACATGGAAAGCAGACAACAGATCAATCATTCACATAATTCATATTTCTGAAAGAGAAAAATAAAGATAAAATAGAGGGGTAATATATTTTTCTGATGCATAACTGAATTTCAAGGATAAAGAAAGAGTCATACAGTTAAATAGAAGAAAAGTTGGGGAGCTGGGTGACTCAGTGGTTTGGGCATCTGACTCTTGATTTTGGCTCATTTTATGATCTGGTAGTCATGAGATTGAGCCCTGCAACAGGCCTGCTTGGAATTCTGTCTCTCTCTCTCTCTCTCTCTCTCTCTCTCTCTCTTTCTCTCTTTCTCCCTCTCTCCCTTTCTCTCTCCTTCTCTCTCCCTCTCTCCATCCCTCTGTCCCTCTTCCCTGCTCTCTCTCTCTCAAAATAAATAAATGAACATTAAAAAAAAAAAAGATGTGCCTTCTTGTTAGCCAAGCTGTCACGAAAATTTAAGCCTGCAGATACATATTTTTGGATATGTGGTATCGTAGGATTTATAGAACTCATGAAACTTCTTGAACAAACTACTTTAAGTCAGAATTAATAACTTTTAAATGGAGATATTAGAGTAATAAAACATTGGTGGTGGTCATTGAATCTGGTTAAATATTGTCTTTTTTATGGTCTGTAAGTCAGTAAAATTTTCTTTGTGTCAGGTGGGAACTTCTGTAATTGAGTTAACTATAGAATGCCAAAGAATATAGAAAAGGGGCCCCAACCCACACCAGCAGTTTGAGTGGAGTAGATGGTACATGTCAGGAGTATTTCCAAAGAACAAGTGATACTTAAATTGAAACTTAGAAATCAAATAAAAATTACCAGGCATAGTGGGAAAGGGCATTCATCATGGAGGAAAAAACCACATGGAAAAGAAACACAAGCATGAGAATTACAGATTAAAAATTTTGTGATTAGTAATTCTTTGAGATTTTTATAACATAACAACTATTACATTCTTCTGTTTGCTTGAAAGTTGGAAATTAATTAATTAATTTTTGAGGGCGGGGAGGAATAGATGGAAAGAGAATCTTAAGCAGGCTCCACACCCAGTGCAGAGCCCGACGTGGGGCTCCATCTCATGACCCTGGGATCATGACCTGAGCCAAAATCAATGTG
This sequence comes from Panthera pardus, assembly GCF_024362965.1. Taxonomy (NCBI): domain Eukaryota; kingdom Metazoa; phylum Chordata; class Mammalia; order Carnivora; family Felidae; genus Panthera; species Panthera pardus. The sequence continues at coordinate 53,886,837 of NW_026526732.1, read as the reverse complement.
AGTTGGCCGCTTAACCGACCTGAGCCACCCAAGCACCCACTTGCAAATGTATTTGAAAGTCAGATCCCCACCCCCACCCCCATAAAAGAATATGTATTGCATGTAGGGTAGTTCCTTGTTACCCACAGTTTGACTTGCTACAGTTTCAATTACCTGAGGATCCCCCTTGGTCTGGAAGCAGATGATCCTCCTTCTGACCTGTTGTCAGAGGTCAGTAGTAACCTAACACCACGTCACATTGCCTTTGTCACTCACTTACTTCATCGTATCATGTAGGCATTTTATTATCTCACTTCACAAGAAGGATGAATATAGTACAATAAGATATTTTGAGAGAGAGACCATAACCACATAATGTTCCTTACAGTATATTGTTGTAAATCGCTTACTATGTCTAATTTATAATTTAAACTTTATCTTAGGTATGTATGTATGTGTGTGTGTGTGTGTGTGTGTGTGTGTATAAAACATAGGATATATAGGGTTCAGTACTATCTGCAGTTTTAGGCATCTTGGACTGTATCCATCACAGATAAGGGGGTGGGGGGAGACTACTGTAAATTAAAAAAAAATTTAGTATGTAACATTCCCTTATGTATATTAAAGATGGTTAATACTATGATTATTGTGCATGCTTCAAACTTGAAACTCCTTGCTTACTATATAACACAATGTCCTGATTTTGCTGATTTAGTCTTAAAGAATCTTTGTTGTGATTTTAATAAAACGGAAGTAATTCTTCTAAGTATATAAACATATAATTGTGAAAGCATATGTTGGTATCTACATAGCACTATTCTGTGAAATTAAGTATCTTAGTTCCACACTGCAGTATTTTAGACTGTGATAAACTATACCAGGGATTGTTAAACTATAGCCAGTGGCCAAATCCACTCTGCCACCTGTTTTTGTAAATAAGATTTTATTGAAAAACTTCATGCTTATTCATTTATGTATTGTCTGTGACTGTTTTCACAGTACAGTGGCAGAGTTAAGTAGCTGTGGCACTTACGGCCTTCAAATTAAAATATTTACTATCTGCTTTTAACAGAAAGTTTTCTTATCCCTGATTTATACAACATGCAAAGGAAAGAGAGATAAGTGTTTAAAATAACATATGTATATAGCACTTTTTTTCTGTGAAGAGTGACTTTTTTATGTGGTGGAAATCCTGTGTCAGCATAGATTCATTTTTAAATCTTGCAGAAAGTGTCATTTTAAGAATTTGCTGTATAAATGATTGATAGAAGGGAGGAAGCTTCTGGTGAACCAAAAGACGAGACAGTGGCTCAGTATCAATTTCAAATAATTTGATAAGTTGAGAAATACCAGTTTTGTTAGGATCAACTTTCTTAGAAATATCTTCAATTTTTACATTTAAGAAAATAATATCTTAAATGCGCATTCATTGTATAATATACATTGAACATAATTTTGTGTTGTAAACATTATTTAAATCATTGTGGTTGAGGGGTGCCTGGGCGGTTCAGTCGGTTAAGTGTCCGACTCTTGATTTTGGCTCAGATCATGATCTCACTTTTCGTGGAATTGAGCCCCACAAAGGGCTCTGTGCTGACAGTGCAGATCCTGCTTGGGGTTCTTGTTCTCTCTCTCTCTCTCTCTCTCTCTCTCTCTCTCTCTCTCTCTGTCTCTCTCTCCCTTCCCCCCATCCAGCTTGTATGTGTGTAGTGTGTGTGAGCTTTCTCTTATTCTCTCTCTCAAAAAAAAATTAAAAAAAATATATATATACATAATTTAAAAAATGAAATCATTGTGGTTGAAAGGAAAGGACCAGTTGATATTTTGAGAAGAGTAGTTTCTTAGGTTAATTTCAGCTAGACACTATTATTGGCTTTCTTGATACATGGATTGCCTGGCAAGCATTGTTGCTTTTCTCATCTGATCAAATTCCAGCCATCTATGATATTTTGGACAGCTGTTTTATATTTGGGTAAAAATCTGTCTCTTTACTCCATCACTTAAACTTAGATAAACCATTGTGTCTGATGCATTCTATAATGAGCCCTTAAAGAGATAAATGCTATTCATACTTTTTAGAGTTAAAAAATAATTTTCCATGTGATTTTATTAACTTTCTTTTATAATTTTCTTTCTTTCCTTTTTTTTTTTTTTTTAAGATTTTATTTTTAAGTAATCTCTCCACTGAACAGGGAGCTCGAACTAACAACCCCAAGATCAGGAGTCGCGTGCTCTACTGACAGAGCCAGCCAGGCATCCCTTTTTATGATTTCCTTAATCATTTTAACAATGTGGACAGATCTAAAATAATCTCCCCATGGGAAATGTTCCTGTGTAGTATTGTATGTAGTGTTTTGCTATATGGTGATAGATTCTGTTATCAGTAATGTGGCATTTTAACTTTCATTCACACTAATGTTTTAGCAAACTATCTTCTTTCTTAAGTTTTTAAATTTCTATTTACAATTAAATGATTAGAAAAGAAATGAGTTAGGTGTTTAATAGATTATGAAAATCACACCTGTAAGCTGGTCAGAAATAACCAACAAGGCATTCCGCAATATAATTTTCCTTTGATGAATATTAGATTACTAAATTATCGAAAAATAAGATACTAGCATTAACTTATAAATATGAATTTTCCTTTTCCTGATAAAGAGTTGTCCATTGGGAAAGCATCATAATCTGATTTGGTTTAACATTTGTTGGGTTTAACTATGCAACAAATAAAAATACTTTATAATCTAAAGTAGTAATGGTTTTATTATTATGATTTTTATAATATTTTTTAATGTTCAGGCAATAACTTTATTTCTTCTACTTGGTTGTTAATGTTTCTCAGTTGTTATGCATCCTTTATCTAAAACTGCCCACTCCTCTCAAAATGCTGAGTATTAGCTTTTGTTTTTGTTTCCTGAGGACTTTTTTTTCCTAAGAAATCTTACATCTATAGTGAACTCTGAGAATATTCTGGTATTGTGTGATTTCTAGTTACAAACTTTAAAAAAAATTGTTTATAACCCTCAGGTAAAACACTTTAATGCTCAGACTGCCCAGCTACCTGCATTGGGATTTATAGATTTGTTAAGTGTATATTTATTTGCCATTTCTTCCTGCCATAATTTTCATTTCATTGGTGAAATTGATTTGTCAGTTTGTTCATTATAACTTTCAATACTAGAGATTTCAGAGGGCTAAGTAATCCGAATCAGCTCTTGAGGTCAGTGTCAACTCCACTGACTGACCTCCACTATGTTGTCACCTGAGTCAGTGTAGCAAGGATTAACTCTTTGTTAGTGTGATAATGTCTTTACTTAGGAGTTAGGTTTTTATCCCTTAAAGATTGAAAGAAACAAAATGTGGAAAAGTAATAGACTGAAGTCCAGAATTGAAAAGAGTTATGACTTTCCCCCATAAACCACTGAAGTGTTCATTTGAACTTTAGTGTTTAATAAAGTTTTAAGATACAAAAATGAGTTATTGACTTGCAAAACATTCCTATAATTTGCTAAATTTTAGGCTGAAGAAATTAACGAAATCTATTTTCATATACCTATTTCCTATATGTTTGAGAAAATTTATTTAAGCAAATTGGCTATAGTAACAGGCATTAAACTTTGTGACAGTATTTTTGTGCTGTGTCCTTGAAATAAATAAATATCTAGACTAAAAGTTATTGTAATGTGGATTTAAAATGTAATTCTTGTTCATCTTGATAGCAGAATGTACACCTTATATTAGTCATGGCCTACCTATGGAAAAGTGATTTTGGGTGTATGCCTTTTAAAATAATATTTTCTGTAATTGTCTTACATAAAATGAAAACATAGATTTCCCATGAAATATATAAATGATACATTTATATTTATGTAATCAGAAATAAAATATATAGATGATATATTTATCAAACTGGACTACAGCAGGCTATTGCTTATGTGTAAAATATAGACTGTTAGGTCTTGAATTCTCTTCTCTTAGAATAATAAATAGTTATTTTTGGCTAAATTACAAGAAATCAATTCTCTAATGGTAAAAATGATTGAAAGGAAGTGTGTCTTAAATATGAATTAGTTGTTGGACTCATGAGATAAATTAGTTTAATTACACGTGGCAATTTTCTTGGCTAGTGATGTAATGTGAAATAAAATTCTCCCTTTCCCCTCCCTGAAAACTCAAACCAATTAATAGAACTTTTAAGCTCTTTGTCATAGGCCACCGTGGAGGTCTGCAGAGAAGAACTTTAATCCAATAAACATTTCATTTAGATCATGAAAAGAAAGCATGAGGAGACGCTCCCATAAGAGAGGGTGTTACTATGATTCCAGCCATGAAGAGATGTGAGGAATTTGCCAAATTAACCAAGAGGTCCTCATATTTAACGCATAAATGTGTCAAAACTAACAGAATAATTATTTAATTTGCTTGAACTTTATATTGAGAAAACTCTAAAAAGCCACAACTGTTTGCTTCAAAGCCTTCACTGTTGGGCTGGATGGACAGGGCAAAGGGAGGTTGTGAGAAATCCAGATAGCAAATAACACTGGCCGAAGCTGGTCAGAAAAGGGAATAGATAATTAGACGTAATTAGCGTGTATGAATTGTTGTCTCTCTGCCCTTAGCTTGAATAAATTTTGAAGAAAAAACCCTGGTGGTGAAAATCCTTTGATGTAGGAAGAGTCATTGTGGCTTGGCAGCATAAAGGCAGTGTTTTATACTTCTTACATAATGGTTGTGATACAGAAAGAGTGAATGGACTCAGCACCCCCCTGTCTGCTTTATAGCAAGGACTTTTGGATTCTCTTGAAACAAAATGCATCACAAGTTTTCAGTTGTTAGTAATGAGGGAGCGGACCTCATCAGTGCTCGGAGGAAGCCATCTTTAGCTTTTGTTTAAATCTTAATCACAGTTTTGTGTTTTTTTTCTGGGAAATCTGTTTTCTTAAATCAACACTTCTTTTCCCTCCTTTGCTTGTACCTCCAATAAGAGGAAGGAATAATGATCAAGAAAGCTAAACAGAAGAGTTCAACAAAAATTATCACATAAAAGACTTATACATTTTTGTGGTTTTAGTCCCATATGAAAAAGATGCTTGTTATATTTCTTTTTTTGCTTCAGATTGATAAGGTTCCAGGAAAGTGGTTTTATAATAAAATGTATAAAAAACCTATAAGGAATGATTTTAGATTAGTTTTAGAAGGAACTTATCTTTCAAATTGAAATTACACAAAGTGAAGTGGTAAATATGTTCTTTTTTTACCATAGTTAAGTTTTTAAATGGAAATCAGCTTGGTTAACAATATCACTCAGTAGATTTACTGTAAACTTTACTTATTTGAAGGACATAGTGGAAATATAGGTTTGGGAACCTAGCTCTGTGTGGATATTCTGTGACCACTACTGACAAGACAAGAAATTATTCTTGAGAAAGCATTGCATTTATTTTGAAATCTTCAAAGATCTGAAACAATAAATCATCCAAAATGCATTATCAATTTATTACCATACTGAATTATGTTCACTTTGTCTAAAATATTTTTAAAAGTTAGTCTTCAGAGAAATTAGCTATTTCAAGACTCTAAATCATGTATTTTTTGGGGAGAGGAGTGTTGCTGGTATTAAAAGAGTTTTACATATTATCCTTGGTATCAGAATAATGCCCCTAAGTTTTATATTTCTGATAGATTTCCACCCTCTTCCATCAACTATTTTGGTATTACATTAAAAAAAATCTACCCTTTAACTTCTCAGATTTCCTTCTAATTAATATTCTTCTTTTTACATATTTTAATGATAAGACTTTCTGCAGTAGTCATCAGGATCCGTTTCTTAATGTGTAATCTATGAATCTATTTTTATAAGTGTCACTTTGCTTAGTGTATTTTTGTTCTGACGTTTTGATTCTGGATAGACTTCTTTCAAGCCACAATGCTCTGAGATGCTTTTGGCTACTTAACCCATTTTGCATATTGTGCCATTTGTAGAATAAAGTAGCCTTTTATACTTGAAGTTGATTTGAACTCTGAAAGGCAACACCTGAGCATCACACAAAACTGGATAATTATGGCTGATTGTGTTTTTCAGGTATAGGTCACAGGAAATTCATTTGGGGTAAAGTACGTACAAAGCTAAGAAATATGCAGATTTTCTGTTGTAGGATTGTGTAAAAATTATTTACAGTTAATACTTGCATAAAGGTTAGAAAGGTTGATGAAGTGATATTTAGTTTTGCTTTACTATTCACTGCATGTCAGAATGTAATTATGACTGATTCATGAAACTGTCTTAGAAACGAAGCATCTTTATTAAAATGCTGATCAAGATAAGAGCTGACAGTAATAAAGAATAGAACATTTTAGTCTTGTTGCTTTTGAATGATTGCTAATTACCCCAGAGGTCATGTATAGTGCTTGGTAGGATTCATTGACATTATTTCTTTTAAGTCTGCTGTTTCAACAACATCTGAGCATGAAGACACAAACTGTGTGCACATTGAACAATAGTTTGGCCAAGTTTTTGAGGCTTCAAGATATCCAAGAAACCTTTTTCTGCTTTAGTGCATTTAGCTTTTCTCTCTCAAAATTATAGCATACTAGGGGTGCTTGGTACAAAATATTTTGTATATTCTTTTACTATTGACTGTCTCTACACTTCCCATTTATAAGTTGGTGTTAAATAGTATACACAGGTTATTGAGACAATGTCCTCTCTGAATATACACATAAACACTTAAAGTAAATAAGAACAACATGTAGATTGGCACTAAAATTAGAATTAATAGAAAGGACTTCTTAATGTATAATCAGAATGTACTTCTTACTGTCAATAGTGTTCAGCTTGTTTTTATTAAATGTGAAGTCTGCAATTTGTCTCTAAAGACATGTGGAAGTCCTTAAAGTTATAGTATTCCTCAGTTAATAATGAATAATGATCATTAGGATTCACATATTATAAAGATATGGTTGATTAACTGAATAAACTCTGCCATAATACCTAAAATAACTTAAATCTTTAAAATTCTTAACAACTGAAAGTAGAAGAAACCATACAGTCATATCACATATTTATGTGGTTTCCATGATATAGCAGAAGAATAATGGGTTAAGAAGGCAGTTCTTTGTGAGTCTGGCTCTGTTCCTGACATTTGGGCAAGTGTCTTGAATCCACTTGAGTTCACATTTTTTTCATCTATAAATGATAGGATTGGACCTCAAGATTGCTAAGGCCCTTATTGTGCTACCAATTTTCAAAAAATTAAGTTTCAGAAGTTTACTTGTGAATTACTTTTTTGGATTATGATAGATTTCTCCTCTAAACATTGTTCTAACTGTGGTGTTCAAGTCCTAGGCTAGCTGGTCTGCAAAAGCCTAATTGCCCAATTAGCTCAAATATTACACCTTTGTAAGATAAAATACAAGAAAACAATATTCAGATTTCAACATGCATGCTAAGTTCCTTTTAGCATTTATTAAGTGCTTAGTCACTAGGATTACAATGGTGAAGCTGTCCTGAAATGAATCCTGCCATCAAGGAAACCAGGGTATTCTATTAGAGGAAATAGACACACCAACAAATAATTATAAGAAAAATATTATACTTCAATATTGAATGGGTTAGGAGTGATTAACTATGTGTTGGGAGTGTACAGTGCTAACAATGATATAAAACAGTGATAAAACCACAAATTTTATTTTTTTTTAATTTATTTATTTAAATTCAAATTAGTTAACATACAGTGTAGTATTAGTTTCAGGAGTAGAGCCCAGTGATTCATCACTTGCATCTAATACACAGTGCTCATCCCGACAAGTGTCCTCCTCAATGCCCATCACCCATTCAGCCCATTCCCCCCCCCCCCCCCACAAATTTTAAATAAATTTTCTATCTTCTGTAATGCTGGTGATTATGGAGGATGAGTGAATGAAATGGAAACTTACGTGAATTCTGAATGGACTCCCATGTGTGTCTGCAAATTTCAGAGGCTGATGAGGCTGATGAATCTGAGCCTTTTGTTTGTTAAGCTTTTTGTTTTCTTTTAGGCGTGTCCCTGCCATCACTCTTGGCTTAGTAGTCATGCTTATGATTTTGTTTTTGCTCTAATTGGAGTTAAGTGAAGATTTTCCTGAGAAAGCTGGAGAAGGCTTAGAAGGGAGAGATGAGGGCAGAGGGAGAAAGCTAAAAATAGTTTCAGTGTATGTGGGAAAAGCTACCTGATGAAACTGAATAAGTTATGAATAGTGAGAGCTGAGAAATGGCTACAGAGCAAGGAATATATGGAAGGAGCCTTAGCAACATTTATACCAGCACCTTAGACTGTAAGGTAACATTTATACCTTTTTGAGGCTCATGCCTAAGATTGCCTGGCTAGTGACAGAGCCGTACCTAGAACCCAGATTTCCTGCTTTTTACTGAGAGTTCTTTCCACCCACCATGTTGCTCAGTGTGTGTGTGTGTGTGTGTGTGTGTGTGTGTGTGTGTGTGTGTGTAACATTATATATTTGTTATATTTACATATTATAATATTGTCTTTGGGTAGAATTAATTATATTCTCATTTGCTTTTATCAAGGAACTATTTGTCTTTCTTTTATAAAGTATAATCTACTTTATTAATCTACCTTTAGTTGTACATAATGATAAATATAATGATGTTCAATCTTGTTTTAGCTAATTGCTTAAAATTTACTCTTCAGATCTTTTATCAAAGATCGGAATAAGTTACAAGATTGACTAAATTCATCTTCTTTCTCTTCCTCTTGTCATCTTTATTTTATTATTTTTAAGCTTTTAAAAAATGTTGTTTTTTGTTTTTTGTTTTTTTTTTTTTTTTTTTTTTTTTGAGAGAGAGTGCAAGCTTTTAAGCAGGGGAGGGTCAGAGAGAGAAGGAGAGAGAGAATCCCACACAGGCTCTGTGCTGTCAGCATGGGAGTCCCTTGCAGGGCTCAATCCCACGAACCGTGAGATCTTGACCTGATCCAAAGTCAAGAGTCAGATGCTTAACAGACTGAGCCACCCAGATGTCCCTTTCATCTTTAAATAAAAGTGCTAGTGAACAGTGAAATGACAAAAAGCTGAGCAAATATAATGCAGAAGAGCAGAACCAGAGTTCAGAATATTTATAAATGGCTGTCCTGGATACTGGAAGTCTTAATGCAGTCTCTGAAAATATACAAGGATGATTTTTTAAGGTAAATATTTTATTGAGGTTTAGTTTTTCTTTCTCATTCTAGAAGTTGTGATTATAGAAAAATGAATCACATGCATTATGTACTTTGTATTTATAGTATGGTTATATTTTTTAAGATAGAAAAGTTACTGTTTACCTCTGATTATTTGTATAGAAGAAGGAAAAATCTTGTGGGTAAACTTACTGGATTTTCAAAAAAACAGATTTTGCAAAGCTGCAGATATAGTGGGAGTTCCTCTTAGCCTGGGGATATATTGCCCAGTTCCTTTTTGTGGGAGAAAAAAAGTTTACAGGTGCTGCAGTTATGGGTTGGTAGCATAGTTCTAAAAAGATTTTGGGGCGCCCGGGTGGCTCAGTCGGTTAAGCGTCCGACTTCGGCTCAGGTCACGATCTCACGGTCCGCGGGTTTGAGCCCCGCGTCGGGCTCTGGGCTGATGGCTCAGAGCCTGGAGCCTGCTTCCGATTCTGTGTCTCCCTCTCTCTCTGCCCCTCCCCCGTTCATGCTGTGTCTCTCTCTGTCTGAAAAATAAATAAACGTTAAAAAAAATTTTTTTAAAGATTTTTCTAAAGGTATATACATCAACTTTTTTCCAGTCTGTGATGTTATTCATATGTTTTTCTTTTTATTTTTTAAGTTTCTTTTTATTTATTTTGTGAGAGGGAGCAAGCAGGGGAGGGACAGAGAGAGGGAGACAGAATCCCAAGCAGGCTCTATGCCATCAGCGCAGAGCTGGATGTGTGTGAACCATGAGATCATGACCTGAGCCGAAATCAGGAGTCTGTACTTAACTGACTGAGCCACCCAGGCACCCTGGTTTTTCTTTTTTTTAACCTCAGGAATGAAAACTCTGGTTTTCTTGGATAAAGTAAACAGTGGGAGAAGAAATGGAATATTAATTAAAATTCTGTTGGTTGTGACAGGGCTGGAAATGTGTAATGACTAATTTCAATAAGGCAGCTATCACCTTTTTCCAGGTACTGCTATTTTAGGGACAATACATGGGCTCTCTAAGATCTTTCCTTTTATAAAATTTTATGTGAGATAAATGAATGCATGCTAGGTTAAAAAATCAGAACATCACATAAGTGTATATATACTAAATATCAAATGCTTCTCCTTCACTACTCTCCCTTCTCCGCATTTTTTCCCTTCTTCCACCCGTGTCTTATTTCTACTTCCCTCCTCAGGAGTAGCTGCTGTTAAAAATTTAATGTGGAGAAATGACATCAGTATTAAGTTGAGTAAGGCATCTCATGTTCATGCCCGCCCCCCCCCCAACAATAATTTGGCATCCATTCACAGACAAAAGTGCCTTTGTGAGCAGTGTTAGATTTAGCACCATATGCCAAATCACCTGGGAGGAGGTTTACCCATCTATGTGTCAGGTAATAGGAATATATAGACCTTGGTCCTGGCTGTGGACCAGCTCTTGCCTCTCCCAGCTGTGGTCTAGGAGCCCCTGGAAACGCTCTCTTAAACAGTCACCCAAGGACAAGAGAGCCTTTGTAGATGTCCGGGTTTCTAGTAGAGGAGTTTCAGCACACTGTTGGAGCAAAAACAAAACAAAACAAAAAAACAAACCCAAGTTTGGACACATTGGGGAGGGTCAGAGAAATGGTTTAACTTTAGCTGCATCACTCCTCCCCTAAGGCAGCACAGTTTAGGGCAAAAGAGATCTTGGTCTGTAATTTCCCCTGCAGGGGAACAAAAGAGGATGTGAGTGATCACCCTGCTTCCCCAGCTGTGTGGGATACTGCCTAAGAGGTTCATTCTTCTTTTGCTCCATCCAGAGTACTGATTCTGACATGCATGGCTGGAGGGCAGGAGAGAGGCTGGGAGAGGGACAGATAGAACTCTTTGAAGACATTGAAGACAGGTGGATCCTACTAACTGCTTCACATACTTCATCAAGAAGCTTGCTCACAAGCTGCTGGGGACACCTCCCCCACAGCCCCCCAGCTGGCTTGAGGACATCTCCAGTGCTCTGCATATCACATGTGTGTGTGCACACGCACACACACACACACACACACACACACACACACACACACACCCTCATTTTGTGGCTGATGCCCTGTGCATGCTCCCAATGGTTGTGGTAAGAGTGAGCTTTGGTAGATGGCTAGTGAGCATGTTCAGAAAGCAGTCTGAATCTGCACACCAGAGAGACATCATAAAATTGAGCATTAGTGGCATCTTTGGGAAAATAAAAGGAAAGTTGTCAGCCCTCAGCCTTGTGTGTTGCAGGATTGAGAAAAGCCATGTAAGCATGTGGTCATATCCTGCTTCAAGGGGGAACAATAATTATAGAGCCATAGAAGGTCTGAGAAAGCCTCCAGATCATGAGTAGGGCTGATGGAAGGTATTTCTCTCCTGAAAGTAATTAGTAAAGATAGGAGGAGGTGACTGCTACTTCAGATGTGAAGACAACAATGCAAAACTCATGAAAACATGATACCACCAGAGGATCACAATAATCTTCCAATAACTGATCCCAAAGACATGGACACCTGGGGTTTACCCCATCAAGAATTCAAAATAGCTGTTTTAAGGATACTTAATGGCTACAGGAAAACACACCAAATTCAACAAAATCAGGAAAACCATACACAAACAAAATGAGAAATTTAACAAAGAGAAAAAAATCATAAAAAAGAACCAAATAGGGACACCTGGGTGGCTCAGTCAGTTGAATGTCCGACTTCAGCTCAGGTCGCGATCTTGCGGTTTGTGAGTTTGAGCCACAATTCAGGCTTACTGCTGTCATCCTGTCAGTGCAGAGCCTGCTTCAAATCCTCTGTCTCCCCCTCTTGTTGCCCCTCCTCCATTTGTGCTCTCCCGCAAATAAATATTTTTTAAAAAAGAACCAAATAGAAAATCTGAAGCTGAAGAATACAATGAATGAGGTGAAAAAAAAGATCAATATCAGACTTAAGTAGATGAAAGAATCAGTGAGATTGAAGACAGGAACTTTACAATCATCCAGTCAGAACAGAACAGAGGAAGAAGACTGAAAAAGAATGAAGAAAACCTACATAAACTATGGGATCTCATCAGAAGAAACAATCTGTGAATTATTATGGTTCTAGAAAGAGAAAAGAGGGAAAGGGGACAGAAAGTTTATTTAAAGAAATAATGGTGGAGAACTTTGCAAATCTGGGGAGACATTTCGATATCCAACTTCATGAAAATTAGAGGTCATCAAACAAACCCAAAGCATCTTCTCCAAGATACATTACAATAAAACTGTCAAAAGTCAGAGACAAAGAATATCAAAAGCAGCAAGAGAAAAAGAAATTTGTTACTAGCACACCATAAGGCTATCAGATTTCTGAGCAGAAACCTTACAGACCAGAAGAGAGTGGGATGATATATTCAAATATAGCTTAAATTAAAAAAAAACAAAACACCTGCCAGTCAAGAATACTCTATTCAGCAAAGTTATCCTTCAGAAATAAAGTATAGGTAAACACTTATCCAGACAAAAGCTGAGGGAGTTCATTATGACTAGACCTGCCTTATGTTATAAGAAGTTCTTCAAACTGAAGTGAAAGAACAGTAATTAGTAACATGAAAATATGTAAATATATAATACATTGGTAAAGGTAAGAATGTAGTCAAATTCAAAATAGTCTAATTTTGTAAGGTGGCAGTATGTTAGCCACTTAAATCTGGTATAAGGGCTAAATGTCAAGAGTATTAAAAATAACTATACCTAAAAAAAATAACTATACCTATAGTAATTTGTTAATTAATACACAATATAAAAGTTGTGTTAAATTGTGACACAAAAACAAAAAAGAAAGGTAAGTATAAAGGATAGAGTTTTTATATGAGATTGAGGTTAAGTTGTTACCAGTGTAAAATGCACTGTTTATAAGATTTTTTATGTAAGTCTCACGGTAACCACAAAACAAAGACCTGCAGTAGATACACTAAAGATAAAGGGAAGGAAATCAAAGCCTGGAAAATTATTCCGCTATGGAAAATTATTTGTTTACAGAGGAGGGCAACAAGAGAGAAAGAAAGGAACAAGGAAACTACAAAACAGCCAGAGCTGTTATTAATATAATTAATAAGATGGCCTTAGTATGTTCTTATCTATCAATAATTATTCTAAATATAAATGGATCAAATTCTCTAAAGACGTAGAGAATCTGGACGGATTAAAAACAAGAACAAAAAAGCAAGACCTAACTATATGCTGGCTACAAGCACATAGCATTAAGGACATGTAGGCTCAAAGTGAAGAGATGGAAAAAGATATTCCATGGAAGTAGAAACCAAAAATGAGCAGGGATTGCTATACTTACATCAGAGGAGATAGACTTTAAGTCAAAAATTGCAACAAGAGTTAAAGAAGACCACTATATAATAATAAAAGGGTCAATTCATCAAGAAGGCATAACAATCATATATGCACCCAACATCAGAGCACCTAAATATATTAAGCAAATACTAACAGTCTGAAGGGAGACAACAATACAATAATAGTAGGAGACTTCAAAAAATGGGCAGAGGAACCAAGTAGATATTTTGCCAAAGAAGACATACAAATGGCTGTGGGTACATGAAAAGATGTTCAGCAGCACTAATCATCAGGAAAATGCAAATCAAAACCACAATGAGATGTCACCTCACATCTGTTAGAATGGCTACCTTCAAAAAGACAAGAGATAAGTGTTGGGGAGGATATGGAGAAAAAGAAACCCTGTGCACTATTGGTGGGACTGTAAATTGATGCAGCCACTAGGGAAAACAGTATAGAAGTTCCTTAAAACATTGAAAATAAGGCTAGCATATGATCCAGCAATCCCACTTCTGAGTATACATCCAAAAGAAATGAAATCACTATCTTGAATAGATATCTGTACTTCCATGTTCTTTGCAGCATTGTTCACAACAGCCAAGATGTAGAAACAACCTAAGTGTCCATCAATGGATGAATGGATAAAGATGAGGTATATACATACAATGGAATATTTTTTGGCCGTAAGAAGGAAATTCTGTCATTTGTGACAAAATAGATGGACCTTGAGGGCATTATGTTAGGTGAAATAAGTCCAAGAAAGACAGATACCAAATGATATCTCTTACATGTGGATCTTAAAAAGCTGAACTCATAGAGACAGAGAGTAGATTGGTGGTTGCCAAGAGCTGGGGAGTGGGGGAAATGGGGAGATGGGTACAAAGTTTCAGTTGTAAGATGACTAAGTTTTGGGATCTAATGCACAGCATGGTGAATATAGTTAACAGTGCTTGAATGTTGCTAAGTTCTTGCCATAAAAAAAAAAGAAATGGTAATTATGTAAGGTGATACGGTGTTAGCCAATGCTACTGTGGTAATCGTTTTGCAATATGTTAAGTTTATCAGTTGTACATCTTAACCTTACAAATGTTATATGTCAATTATATCTCAATAAAGCTGAAAGAAAATACGTATCTTCTCAAGTACTTTTCTGTACATTTATATGCATACATATCTTTATGTATGCCTAAGCATATAGTTTTGTTGTAAATTAGTGGAGTAATAGTTTTATCTAAATCTAAGTTGTGCTTTTTATACCTTGTAGATATCCTGAAGAACTTTTTATATCAGATATAATTCTACCTTTTTCTTTTAAATGACTGCTTTGTATTTCTGTTAATGGCTGCACTATCATTTCTAATCTAATCTGCAATTTTTGTATACTAAGGTTTATTGTGTTTCTTTTCAAATAATGTTAAAAAAACCTGTTTACAAATACATTTTTAGTCACAAGAGTCAATGTTTTTGTAGGATAGTTTCCTAGAAATAGAATTTCTAGGTCAAAGGTTCTGTGCAATTAAAGCTTTATTAGGTTTTGTCAAATTACACTTAACTTGTATATTAGCTAACATTGAAAATTAAATGGTGAAATTGAATATACAAATAGTAAGATGATTTTTTAAAAGAAGCTACACTAATCCTTCTAGGACACAGCAGGGTATGAATAAATAAATGACAAGAAATCATGTGGATTTAACGTGTGATAACTGAGAATTTTACTGGATGTTGCTTGTACATATATTGAGTCAGTATCATTATTGCAAAATCATAATGGCCAAAATACTTAAGGGTTGTGGAATTTTTGGACTTTTGTTCTATGTCTTTTTCTGAACACAGGAGATATGTGTAGTGGTGAGGAGCACATGGTCTCCAGACCTGTAGTTTCATTAACAGTATGAGGTGTGAGTTGAAAACTTAACTCTATAAACTTAGGGTCATTTAAGTTTGAGATGTTGGAGTCCTCTGATGGGCCAGTCTGTAGGGCCTCTGATGGGCCATCTCATCACTCAGGTCTTTTTCTATCCTTTCTGCACATTCTCATATTTTTTATTTTCCCTAGGGAAATGTATTCCAAATCCTCTTCATTTAATCAAACTACTCCAATTTTAGAATATTTCTCCAACCTACATTAAGCTTTATCAGTCCTTTGTTTACTTAGTATTCTATTTATTTCCGTTGCTGAAATAGCTCTTGACAACTCATATGCTTTTATGTCTTTACCCACATTGCAGAGTAATGGTGATTTCTTTTTCATCTCATTTTGTCCACACATAAACAAGAAAGGAATCAATGCTACCAATCTCTGACTCTGTGATTCTAGGATCGCAAACACCAACTCTGGGTGGTCTTAAGGCTTTACTTACCACCTATGATGGTCATCGTGGTTGTTTCTCCTAAATTCATTCCACCTCTCTTGTGCTGTGTAGCAGCAATGTGATTTGGATGGGACCAATTGGAGGTGGGGCCAGATTAGTCTAAGCCAGTGGTTCTCAACCCTGGTTGCCCATTAGAATGACCTGAGGAGCTTAAAATAAAACAGACAAAATCAGCCAACCTAAGCCCTCCTCTGCAAAAATGTCTGGGAATGTGACATGGATATTGGTACTTTCTAATTCCCAGCTAAAGCTAATATACAGCCAGTGTTGAGAACCACTGGCCTACCAGTTAGAGTATTCCCATCTTCCCTGCCACTTAGCATTGGTTAGCTTGTGTCATTCCCCAAGCCTCATGAGTTGAGTGTAGTAGGCATAATCAGCCTAATCAGCATAGTTCAGGACTTTTGTTTTATGAATGTGGATATATTCTCAGTTTCATCTCTGTCATTGAAGAAACCCTGCCTCGGGATGAAGTTCTTATTTGGAGGAAGATACAACTCCTTGGCTAAATTTTCTGTCTAAGCTGAGTTCTGACAGAGACTTTCTCCTTGACCATACTTTAGTTAGCCTCCTCAGAACCCTCTTTCTTGTCTCTAAGGCCTCAACCCTGTCCATGTCAGTCTTTGTTGAGTCTAGTTTTAGCAAGAATTCTGCTAAGTCAGTTCCCATTTTGTCATAAAAGCTCCTTAGGAAAGGGACTGTGCTGGTTGGCTTTTTCCTGTAGTTTCTAACAATATTGACTTGTACCTAACCTTTGCATATAGATGTTTGCTAATGATTTGTTCAGTTGATTAATATTAACTGAGCATTTACTATGTACTATGTACCACGTACTGTGCTAGGTGCTAGGGACACAATGATGAACAACAGACATGATCCTTATCTCAGAAGTTGCAGACTTGAAACCAAAACCTATTTCTATTACCTCAGTCATTAAAAGAAAACTTCCAGTTTTTTATGTGCAGTATAATATAACTGGACAAAGTTTCTGAAAAGCTGCTCCATATCATTTTTGTATGGGATATGGTTATAATAAGTAAATGAATCTGTTCATTGCAACAAAGCTGCTTCTCAAGATAGCCATCAAGACTAAGCCTTACTTGGTTAGCATATAATCAGAAGGCAGGAGAGGTAGGACTTTTCCAAGCAAGGGACAGAGCACTGCAAGGACTTTCCAATAAGCCCATGTGAATTTTGCATTGCCTTGTATTTCCAAGTAAGAGACCTGGTTGCTTGAACATATCCCGGGTATGGAGGCAATATAGCAAAGTAATTAAGAATGTGAACACTGGAGCCAGAACGCTTGGGTTTGAATCCTGGTTCTGGTACCGAAACCCAAGTTCAGCTACCTGTCACTCAAAAGGCCACTACCCAAGAGATGAGTTTTGACTGGAAAGGAATATGAACTTTATTCAGGAGCCTGGCCACCTGGGGAGAAGGCAGACTCTTGTCCAAAGGCCAACTCCAAGGTTTCTGCTTGGCCCAGAGATTTTTAAAGGGGTTTAATCTGTTAAGGGAGTACAGTGATCTGTAACATTTCTTGATGCAGACTTGATGATGCCACCTACAGAGTTATCTTGGTACTCAGAGGTTGTGTAAGACGTTCTGGTTCCTTGATGCCCAGGGGTGATTGTGCAAGAAGGTCTGGTTCTTTGGTGCCCAGGAGTGATTGTACAAGGTCTGGTTCCTTGGTACCTGGAGGTGGTTGTGCAAGAGTATTCTGTTATTTCTGCAAAGGAGGGAAAGGTCTTCAGATACACAAAGGGAGGTGAGTAAAGTCATTATGTGACCTTAAAAAGAAAAAAAAAATGTTTTGCTGAAAGATTACTGGGCTGATCAGAAAGCCAAGGAGGCTTCAAGGAGTCTTGCTGGCCTCTATGGCCTGGGAACATTCTGATCCTTCATTCCTCAAGGCCAGTGGTCTGCAAATCTCAAAGAAAGTAAATTAGTTGTGTTACAGTTCAAGGGCTTTAAGTCAGCAAGCAAGGAGTGTGTTAACTTGAAGCAAGTTAAACCTAAGACCAGCTGGAGTGTTGTTACCAAGCTATCAGAGCAAAAGCTTGTTCATTATTGTACTTTCAGTCACCATGGAAGTGGTGTTTCAGTGTTTGTTAGGTTCATCCAAAGTGAATATTGAATTTTCAGGGGACTTGATAAACCATAAGTGTATTTTTTTGTGCTACAAAACAGTGTGGCGTATTTGTAACATATGTGGGACATCTTTAGTATCATCTTGAAAAATCAATATACAAAAAATATTACATTAATAATTGAATTTCCAAGATTGCTGGATATAAGGTCAATATTCAAAAATCAATTGTATTGCTTCATACAAGTAGCAAACACTTACTTAGGAATGCTCATACACTACTGGTGGGAGTATAGGTTGTACAGTCACCTCGGAACACTGACAGGGTTCACTACAGCTGAGCAGACTTACCCTGTGGTCAAGCAGTTACTCTTCTAGGTATATATCCAACAGGAACATGTGCACATGTGCACCAAAAATCATGTGCGAAGAATACTCGTGGCTGCGTTATTTGAAAGAGCTAATAACTAGAAACAGCCCACATGTCTGTCACCAATGGAATGAGTCAATGAATTGTGGCTTCTTCACATGGTGGATATGAAAAACTGATCAAACTACAGCTATACACAACATATGGGTGGATGAATCTCAAACACATGAAGAACCCAATCACAAAAGAATACATCCTGGGTGCTTCTACTTACATAAAGCTCCCAAAACAGGCAAAATTCTATGTTGCTACAATTAGAGTACCGGTTACCTTTGAAGAAGTAGAAGAAGATAGATACCAGGGGGACTCCCGAGGTTCTAGTCATGTTCTGTTTCTTGATTGAGCTGGACATTTATGTTTTTTAAGTTTATTTATTTTGAGAAAGAGAGAAAGCGCATGGGTAAGCACAAGCAGGGGGAGGAGCAGAGAGAGAGAAGAGAGAGAATCCCAAGCAGGCTCCATGTGCTGTCAGCGCAAAGCCCGATGTGGGCCTCGAACTCATGAACTGTGAGATTATGACCTGAGCTGAAATCAAGGGTTGGACGGTTAACTGACTGAGCCATGCAGCACCCCACTTGTGTACGTTTTTGTACTTGTGTTATACTTACATTATAAGAAGCTTAAAAATATGTTCAAGGTTATTATGTACTGAATTATTTAAAATGTGTATTTATTTTCAAGAGAGATCTGAGCAGGGGAGGGGCACAGAGAGAGGGGCACAGATGATCTGAAGCAGGCTCTGCGCTGACAGCGGTGAGCCCGATGTGGGGCTTGAAATCACGAACAGTGAGATCATGACCTGACCTGAGCTGAAGTTGGACACTCAAATGACTGAGCCACCCAGCTACCCCTATTATGTACTGAACTTTTATATATCATTGCTTAAACTTAAAAGTGGTAACACATGATTATTTTAAATGAGATTGAAGCAGATATCTTAGAATGTATACATACTTCAGCATACATATTTGAATGTATACCTGCCTCAAAAAAAGATACCCCCACCTAGACTCCCACTCCCCCTCCTTTTTTTTTTTTTTTTTTTTTTTTTGGTACACCCAGCTAGTCTCCCACGCCCCTCCCTTTGTTTTGGTTCAATATCTGTCTTGTACCTCTTACTTGTCATTTACTTACAGAATTGTATTCTTGGCAAACAAGATAGTACCATATTCAGTGTAGCTTTCCTGTATTTAAATCTAGTTATTTCTCTCATACAACTTTTAAGTTATCAGAAAGAATTAAGCTTACAACTGTGTATATAAATATGATCCTAATTTCTCTGTCATCATCTCTATACGTGTATAAAAAACTTGAAGGATATATGCTATAAGCAAACTTTTTTCTGAGAAGCGGATGATAGACTTTTATTTCTGCTTTTACACTTTAATATTTGAATGTTTTACAATGAGCACGGATCACTTTTTTTAGCTTAAAAAGATATAGTTTTAAAGCCTTAAGTAAAAAGACAGATCTTAGTTATTCCTGGAAGTAGAAAGGCCTCAGCCATTTTTTCTTGTAGTACTTACTTATTCTTACTTATTAAAAATTTATAAAGCCAATCAGTCCAATATTGTCAAGAAAAACTTCAATAATGTGTATCTTTTAATTTTCTATTTAATATAATCACTTAGATAAGATGTAAAACTTTGACTTATATGATTTTACTCTTTTTCCAAATTTTCCATAATAAGCAATATTACTTTTATAGTAAAGAGTATTTAAGGTGGGCAAATCTTTATTATTTCAATTTTTGCTTATGAGGTTGATATATTGTGGTTTTTAAGGCTTTTCTCCACAATGTTTATTGTTCTTTTGTGCCAATTTGGAAGGGAAAAGCCACAGTAGTAGCTTTATAAAGTTATTTTGCGGGATGCCTGTTTTTCTGATGGTATTATTCGCAGTTGCTAAAAATATACACAATAGCTTTGAGGAAAATGCAAACCGGTAGAATACGGTTTTTGAGTAGTACATTTTTCTTTGCAAAGTCAAGGCCTTTCACTCATGCACATGCTCCCATGGGTATGTTAACCTCCCTCCACTTCCTCTCCAAATTTCCTAATTGCATTTTTAGATTGTATAATTGTATTTGTCCTTTGTATATGTAAATATACAAACTATTTTAAAATAAATTTCTTTTGGTAGCTGATTAATTTTATTCATTTCAAATAGATGGTGATAAGAGGTCACAGGTCTTGTAAATATCCCTGGAAATTAGGAAATTAGATCTTGCCCTTTTGACTAGATTCACTAACAGGGAAACTGCTTAGCTTTCACCCTCCTTCTGCAAAGTGTTTTGAAGAACTTAGCTTAAGTGAATAAAATCTGAAAATTTGAGGCTTATTTTTCTTTAAAAATATAAATGGAGTGTTAGTATTTGTCAGACAATTAAGAGCTAAAATCTAAGGGCTTTGGTTGTAGTTCTTTTGCTGCTGATTAGGTATTCCTCGGTGGTGATTAGTGAATGTACAAATGCAATCATTCGGTAGGGCTTAATCACTCATATGAGAGAGAAGTTAGTTACCCAGAAAGAGAAACTGAAGCTTGTGTAACTTCCATTAGTCCTTATTTTTTTAATAGAAAAAAAAAGAAGGAAAATTTTGGCTGAATTAGGAGTATTGGGTCATGGAAGATAAATTGTGGTTTAAAAGGAATAGAGAACCTCGGTAAATATACTTACATGAACACATTGCAGTACTATTTATTATATTGCCTGCGGTACAGGTGGCTTATGAAAACCTGGCCCTTAAAACAGGACAGATTTCCTTCAGAGAGACAGAGAATGAAGTGCTACCTAAACAAGTTGTCTCCTCTTTGTACTGGATGGCTGAACCCCCACAATTGCAGGATGGGCAAGGAGAGGAAGTGTCTGTTTTCCCAAGTTTAGCACATTACTGAAAGTTGAGAAGCCATCTGAGGCAAGAGGAGAGTCCATGTATTTGTCAATACCATATTCCTTTCTGGTTATGGGGCTTGAGTCCTGAGAGTGAGACCTGGGGAGTGGATTTGAGCAACTTGGAATGGCAAGTTAGGGATGTCTGTGTGGGGAGGCCAACTGGCTGCATGAGTCTAGCATTGTAGGGTGGTATGACTTTGTTAGGGTCAGGGCTTGTTCGCCACGGGTAGAGTTCAAAAGCTCAGCTTTGAAGACTTCCCCAGGGGAATACCTTCTTCTTGTGGACATAAAATAATCCCTAAACAAATTCACAATTGCTAACTTACAAATCAAAATACTCCAGCCTTCTAGCTCAGATTTCTGGGTTATTCCTAAGGTGACCAGGACTGTCCTGGTGTTAGCACCCAAAGTCCTGCATCCAGAAAAGCCTATCAGTCTTGGGGAAGCCCCTCAGTCCCAGGGGGATTGTTGATTACCCTATCTTACTCTCTTGAGCCACTTAGCAGCTGCAGCATAGGAGGAGGAGAAATGTATTCTCATTACCACTGTGTACAATCTCTTGCCTATAGTGCTGATGATAAACAGCCCTCAGCTCTTGGATAGCAGTTCAACCCAGGATGCAATTTCAGAGAAGAAGAATGTTGCTACATTTCCAGCGTGCCCAGATATGACTGTTGTGATTATCTACTGCTGTGTAACTAATGACTGAAAAACCTAGAGGCTTAAGATAATATTGCTTCATTATCTTTCCTGGTTTCCGTGGATCAGGGATTTGAGAAAGGCTCAGCTGGCAATTCTGGCTCCTTTAGTACCATAGTGACAACTGGAACAGCTGGATCAGACACCTCTGTCTTCCTGTCCTCTCAGGGTCTCTCCAGGTCGCGTCTCTGTATGGGCTGCTATAAGCTCTCTCTGGCATGCTTGCCTTCAGGTAGTTTGATGCTTACCTAGCAGGTCAGGGTTCCAGAGCAAGTGTCCCAGCTAACAAGGAAGAAGCTGCCTTGAAGGTCACATCAGATACTATTGCATAGCATCATCTTATCGTAGTCACAAGATTCAGGGGATGGGGAGCATAGCCCCCACTTCTTGATGGTTGGAATATCAACATCCCAATATTTTGGGATGGAGAGACAGTTGCAGCCATCTTTGGAAAATACAGTTTGCCACAATTACCTTGGCCCCCAAAAAGCAGTTTTTCACTAGTAAAAGTAATGAAGTTGTTAAAATATGATTTTTTCCTCATGAATTTTCATAGAGCAGTTTTCATTTTGGATGAAAACAAAAAGTTCAACGTGGAAATGTTTCTTGATTTGTTCTGAAAACCCTTGCTCACCATTGTTCTACTGGAGTGTGTGTGTGTGTGTGTGTGTGTGTGTGTGTGTGTATAAAATATATATTTGTCCCCTCTTACCCCTTAAAAGAAAGCCAGTTGACCAAGCTAGGTGTAGCAAAAGTTCATAAGCTTCTACAGTAGGAGTTTCAGGGTGTGTGTGTGTGTGTGTGTGTGTGTGTGTGTGATGAGTTTCCATGCACATTTGCAACCTGGGGTAATGGAAAGGAAAGAATAGGGAGAATAGAAGAATGGGACTCAGGGTGAAGGAAGGTGTCTACTGGAAAGCACTCTAATGACATTGATGACTGGAAAGGGGACTAATAAGGGACAAGGGCGGTGGCAGTCATTTGGAAGTGAAGGTCAGGTATACATACA
Source organism: Panthera pardus (assembly GCF_024362965.1). NCBI lineage: Eukaryota > Metazoa > Chordata > Mammalia > Carnivora > Felidae > Panthera > Panthera pardus. The sequence continues at coordinate 53,863,869 of NW_026526732.1, read as the reverse complement.
GCATCACTTTAATATGATCATTTGCTTTAAATTGTGGATACTAATGTTCTGGCCCAACTCTCTCCCTTTGTGGTGCTGGAGACCTATGAGTTATTCTTTTTGATAGCCTGTAGCTCCTTATTTCCTGGTAACAGAAATTGGGATTTAAAAATTTTTAATGAGGGGCGCCTGGGTGGCTCAGTCGGTTAAGTGTCTGATTTCAGCTAAGGTCATGATCCATGAGTTCAAGCCCCACGTTGGGCACTGTGCTGACAGCTCAGAGCCTGGAACCGGCTTCAGATTCTGTGTCTCCCTCTCTCTCTGCCCCTTCCCAACTTGTGCGCATGCTCTCTCTGTATCAAAAATAAATAACCTAAACAAATTTTTTAAATTAAAAAAAATAAAATTATAAAAAATTTTTAATTAAAAAATCAAATTTTTTTAATGGAATGCAGTTATGTGGGGAGTTTGCTGATAGCACTGTTTTAGCAAACTTTCAGAAAGGCATGCTGCAAATCTTAACTTTCTTGAACTGATTTTTTGGGGGCTTGATATATACTTAATATTCAATTTTTATGAATCTTCCATGACTTATATTGTTTTGTCCTAAACTCATTGTTTTATTGAGGAAAAATTTTTTAAATTTTAAGAAAGGAAAAGGATAGCAGAGAGATCATAATTCTAAAGCACCACTTGTTTAAGAAGATATTTATGTGTTTGGATTGTAGGAATACTGTAAGACTGTCCAGCTAGATTCTGGGATAGATTACCGGAAAAGGGAACTTCCTGCTGCAGGAAAACTCTACTATCTGTAAGTTTCTTAAGTTCAATTTTCTAAATTTATTATCTAATAATTAATCAGGAAAAGATGAGAAAAATAAGCAGGGTAATTATTAAAGCCTGAAAGGCTAGTTCTGAAGCCCATGATTTTTAAAATAGAAAATGTTATAATGTTAACTTCTTTAAACTGTGTTTTTTGCCATCCACATTTGCATGATTTATAATGTGTGATTGGATGAAACCCTAATTAGTTTTTTGGGGAGGAGTGATGACAGATGGTTAGGAAGTAATGAGAATCCTCTTATGAGACTCTGGTATTAAGAGAACATCTTTATTGTGTGAAAGTAATTAATTATTTGTGGATATCTCCTGACAAATGTGCCATTTCTTTTCCCCAAAAATTGTTGTTTTATTTTGTTGGACAATCTGTTTGTATTTATCATTGTTGATTGACTTCCATGCACAACTATGTAAAACATATATACACAAGTAAAATCAGGATATATTTTATCTTTTGAAAACTAAGACTTTCCTGAGTAGGGGCAATTTATAATAATAGATGCATTCAGCATGTGCTATTAATGCTGGAAAACAAATACTTGGTTTTAAAATGTCATTTGTGAGAACCTGAAAAGGGACAAGTGCTTTACAAACATAAACTGTTGTTTAGTGCAGGCCACCAGTGTTTGGCACACAGTGGGTTTCCAAAAAACAGATCTGTCTGAGGGCTAATTGTGATTTAACTCAAAGGCATGTTTCTCCTCATTTAAATTTTGATGACAATGTGTATATGAGAGGTTCAGAAAAGTTCTTGTCTCTGCCACCTTGTAAGCAGAAGTACTTTACTGTTTTTGAAGTAGAAATTAGCTGGAAAAATCACATAATTAAAATTGCATACTTTACAGTGTACCGAGGGGAACTATTTCAGTTTATTATTCAGATTCTGATGATTATTATAGGAGGTTCTTCATGTGCCCTTAAGTACTTTGTCTTTAAAGTACTTTATAATTTTTAAAAATTCTTACAGCACTTTTTTTCTGCTTTAACTTGGACCTTTTTCCCCCCTCTGTTTCTTTCATGTTTGTGTTTTCTGGTTTTTAAATTCTTCTGATATTTGCAATCTTTCCCCAATTCCTTGCTATCTATTTCGTGATATTCCAGATTGTGTGGTACTTAGAAATTAGTATCGTATTATTCTCTGCATTCTTTTTCAAAGGAGGTAATCCTTGTTCCCTGTTTTCCTACAAAATGTATCCTTATGTGGAAGAATTAAAGCATTTTCCTAATGGGAAATTCCTTAGGTAAGAGTCTAAATCATGAAATTTGTTTATGCTAGAGAGGTCTTGGTGGAATTGACAGGAGGTGGAAAGCTGCTTTTATTTGGAGTGTGGCCATTTTCTCTCTGACCTTCTCTCTAAGGCTGCCTCTTCCTTTTCCTGATGAAATACAGTTTTAACACAATGAAATTCAGGTTTGTACTTAAAACATACATTGGAGGAAAACAATATCTAACAATGTCTCAGAGTCCAGGAATGAAACTCTGGATCAACTTTCTTAAAAATATATAAATTCATTTAATCCTCAGGGAAGGTAGATTTTGTTCATGCATTTATTATCAAAAGGGCTTCACCATAATCTGATAACCAAAAATAAAGAGTCTAGAGGCACACCTCACTCAGAGGGTAAGGCAGATATGTGTTCCTGAGGAGAATCAGGAATTAAAATCATCTCAGAAGTGGGAGAATAATATTAGATACCAAGACAGGGTGCTGGGTATGTAATTTATATTGTTTCACATGAGCCCTTATGTAGTACTTCTTTCATGACAGAGTAAAAGAAAATTTCCTAGGGTCATGTTAACATTTCTGATTTAATTAGGTTTCTTTTGATCTTGTTCCTTTTTGCTTTTAATTAAAAAAATTTTTTTTAAATGTTTATTTTTGAGAGACAGAGAGAGCATGAGTGGGGAAAGGGCAGAGAGAGAGGGAGACACAGAATCCGAAGCAAGCTCTAGGCTCTGAGCCTGTCAACACAGAGCCTGACATGGGACTCGAACCCATAAGCTGTGAGATCATGACCTGAGCCAAAGTGGGATGCTCAACCGCCTAAGCCACCCAGGCGTCCCACTTTTGATCTTGTTCTTATAGGGAAACTTATTAATTTCCCACATAACAGGTTTTTTTAATTTTCTTTTTTTATTCTTTTTTTTCTTTTTTTTCTCTTTCGTTCTTTTCCTTATTTTTAATTTTATTTTTAATTTTTTAAAATTTACATCCAAATTAGTTCCCACATAGCAGCTTTTTAATGTACCATGCTATATATTGTCCTATTATAGCATGTGTTTCTCTTTATTACCCTCTCTCTGAACATCTGGTACTCATTCCTATATATGCAAGTTCAGACTCCTCCTCTGTCAATCTCACTGGCCCCCCAACTGCCAAAAAAGAAAAACAGAATTCTAGCTTCCCTCCAGGGGAACACCAAGCACTGTCTCAGAATTTCATACAAGCAAAATCCTATATATAATTTTTAATTGAATAGAAATATTCATTAATTCAGTATTTTATTAGTCTAACTTTCAAAAAGCTGATTCAAAATGTCCTCAAACACAATCCAAATAATACCAAGAATTACCAGAGATTTTAAAAACTATCCCAAAAGTTGACATGGAACACTTTTTAATATATATGTCTTTAAGTTTATTTTTTATTTATTTTGATAGAAATATAGAGAACAAGCGGGGGAGGGGCAGAGAGAGAGAGAGAGGGAGACAAAATACCAAGCAGGCCCCGCTCTGTCAGCGCAGATCCCGTCGGGGGCTCAAGGTCACGAATCATGAGATCATGACCTGAGCTGAAACCAAGAGTCAGATGCTTAACGGACTGAGCCCCCCAGGCACCCCTGACATGGAACACTTTTTATGGTTCATAATATTGTCTGGGTTACACAAGAACTAATTCCTGTAAGACATTATGTGTTTGTATGTAATCTATTTCAGTTGTAGTTTTATATCACATTAAATGTAGAAATCTTCCAGTACCTTTATAAATAAGTTCCAGATGTTTTGGACCCATCCAAAGAAGTTTTTAATCTTCTATAAAATAAACTCAGAAACTTTAAATTTAGCAAGTTACAAATGATAGGAAGCTTGAGTCCAGATATATGAACTTTTGCAGAAATTAAAACACCTGTCGTTGTCCCAAGTTTTCATTGTGTGAGAATTGCATGCTTACCTCAGAGATGAGCACAAAGCCATTCTCTTCCTGGTTACTTGGTGGATTGGGCTCAATAAGAATCCCATGTGTGGAATATGGTCTGCCAAAATCCAAACAGGTCGACTAAGCATTGGGCTTCCTGTTTGTATTTGGGTGGGGGCTTAGGCCAGTAATGTTTTTGAACTGCCTGGTATTTACCAAGGGTGGCCCTATCCCGTGCCTTCCAGAGAATTTTAGTGCTTCAGATTAGCTCTCTGCTTAAGAGCTAGTGACAGTGAGGTTATCATTTTTTATATGCAACGAGCATCTCTTTTCAGACAGGAAACACCACTGCCGAGGGGTACATGGGATGCTGCCCCAGGCTATTTTGCTGTCACTTCTGTGAGTAGTTAACGGTTTTTCATGGCTAGAGAAGGTCAGCTCATGTTCAACTCCCTCATTCTTTCTCTCTTTTGCTTTTTTCATTCAGGAACTGAGTAGTATAGATTCTTTTTTCTAAGTCTGTTGAAGAAACTAGGGTTGGGAGTGGCGAGTGGGTTCCTATTCAAACATCGTATCTTTGTCACAGTCACGTACAAACACCCCACCCCCAGCACAGAGGCCATGGCCTCAGTGGAAGACTCTAAACTGAACCAAAAGGGATGGGGAGAAAGTAACAGGTCTGGAATTTGATTTCATCCTACTTAACGGCTAATACGTTTGCCTGGTATGGTTTCATGGATGCTGACAGAAGATACTAGAGGCCGGTTCAGAGACAAAGGATTTTACTGCCCTTGTCATAGAGAGCATGTTGTGTGTTGGTTAGTGCCCTCCTTGCCCTGTAGTCCCATTGTGGGGAGAATGGGGAATTTTGCCAAGGGCCCAGATAAATACCTGTTTAGGCAGTGAACTGTATTATAGTAGAGGAACTCTGAGCTTGGAGAACATACCATGTTATAGCCAGAAGTAAGCAAGCCTGTTTTTTGTGTCAAGGGAGACATTGCCTCATTTCTTAAGGTTTCTCGTGCCAAACACAACCTTGAGATATGTTCAGAGCCTCGCATTCTTGGTGTGCTTAGCAAAATGTACAGGTGAGTGAGAGACCCGTGGAGGACCGTTTCTCCCAATAGGGGACATTAACCAGAGTTTTAACCTTAAAGAAGCTAGGCTTTCTCCCTTCATTTCTTTTGGCTCCTATCCACCAAATCATCCACCACTTCTAGAAATTATATTTAACCACATTATTCACTTATTTAATATTTTAATTAAATTGTCTCAAAACCATCTCACTTTCATGTTTATGGGAGCTATGGATCATATTGAAATGATGAAAAATATGTTACAACTTTTAGGCAAAGCCCAAATATTCACATATTTTTTACCTGGCTTAATATAGTACATGTATTTATCTTTCTTTTGAACCTAGTTCGAAAAGAAGTTTCTTCTTTTACCAATAGACATTTCATGACTCAAGTACTCTTAATCTCCCGCTTGGGAAATATTTATCCCAAATAGAAAATAATTTTTGAGAATATATTTTGAACATTAAAAAAAAAAAAGAGTTTGCCGCCCCAAACCACACAGCTTTAAGGTTACAGCTCTGTTTGAGGGAGAAGGGTCTGTGAAAACAAAGACTGGTGCTCACACATGTTAAAACATACTTCCCTGCGATTAAAAACTTCATATTTCTTGCCTGTGATAGTCCCTACACACATTCTTCCCTCAACTGAGAGAACCAGATCAGTGAAAACTGAAAACATTTCTTAGCTCTGTTGTCATATCTTTTCATGCCTACAATTTTGGCAGAGAGCTCTCTTCTGTCTGGGAAGTTGCCACCGTCTACTTCACAGTCTCTAGGACATCCTGGGACCTTCTCCTCATTCCCCATCATTACCATTCCAGGTGTCTCTGTCCTGGACATTGGAATTTACAGCGTCAGTCTTAGTTTTTCTTACCAGGTTAGAGTACCAACCCAGTCATTTCCTGTTCCAATTCCCACTGAAGACCCTCTAAAACATCTGCCAATAGAAACAATGTAAAAACTGTTAAGTCTAGCTCCTTTCCTTTTAGACTGTAATTTCAGTTTCATGTACCTGACTGCCCAGAGTCCCAATAGCAGGCTGTGTACATCCCTCTTTGAAACAGTTTTTCTCTCATCATCTGTAAGTTTTTATAGTCCAGTGCCAGATATGGGCCCACTGTATTCTTTTCCCTTTAGTTCCCTGAATACTCTTCACGTGTCTTTTAAGAGTCTTCTACATTCATATTATTCCTACTTCTGACACTAGTTTTCATGGTGTCACAATGGAGTATTGATAGTATTGAAGGGAAAACACTACATAGTTCAAGAATATAACATTTGTTTAGTGGCAAAGGCTACAGAAACATATCCGTGTGGTGATAGTTGCACAAAAACAGAGGATGACATAGCATATTCTCATTTGAAGTTGTAAGTTTTTCTGACACGTGAGGGCCCAGTAGCTGACAAGGACAAAGATCCCATCAGGTCACCTTTGTCATTCTTGGGTTGGTAGGTGGGGGGAGGGGGGTGGCGGGGAAGCAGGGAGGCTTACACCCTCCTGGTGAATCCTGACTGTTGTGGAGACTCTGGCTATTGTACAAGGCTGCTCACCAGGTACAGCGACCACGTGCAAACTCTAGGATATGCCTGAATGTTCACTGTCAATCAGTGTGAATCAAAGCTCAGTTTCTAATCCTTCATCAAGACCAGACACTAGGCCTTCCCGAAATCTGTTCCTTAAAGGGTAAGGAACAGAATTTCTCCCTCTGGCAGTTAAACTACCTTCATGGGGTTAAGATTGTTGATGTGGCTAATCCTTAAGCCTGGGGAAGGGAATAAGATGGTTGGGACATTTTTGATGTTTACAGATTAAACTTTATTCCTTTGTAGCATGATAACACAGAACATATCGGTTTATACACTTATGAGGTCATCATATTCATGAACTAAAATATTTACAGATAGAATAATACAGCGTGTGGGATTTGCTTCAGAATAATCCAAGGTGAGAGAATTATGGGAGGGAAGTGGTTTAGATGAAACAACATTGGCTATGAGTTGAGTGGGTGATTGTTTATGTTGAGTTTATTATACTACTCTCTCTATATGTGTGTATGTGTGAAATTTTCCATTATAAAGTTTTTTTTTTTTTTAAAGATACAGAATCTTATCTTTTCTGATCATACTGGCAGGAATTTTATTAATTCTTTTGATTCTAAAGAAACAGCTTTTGTTATATTGATTTTCTCCATTGCTTTCTGTTTTCTATTTCATTGATTTTGGCACTTTTCTTTATTATTAATTTTATTCTGCTTAGTTTGGATTTAATTTGCTTTTCTTTTTCTAGTTTTTAAAGATAGAAATTTAAGTCCTTGATTTTAAAACTTTGTCCTTTTTTTTCAGTTTTTTATTATTTATTTTGAGAGTGAGAGAGAGTGTGCATATGCGCATGAGCGGGAGAGGGACGGAGAGAGAGGGAGAAAGAATCCTAAGCAGGCTCCGCACTGTCAGCGCGGAGCCTTATGGAGGGCTTCATCGTATGAACCTTGAGATCATGACCTGAACCAAAATCAAGAGTTGACTGCTTAACCAACTGAGCCACCCAGGCACCCCCTGCTCTTTTTATATAGCATTTTAATGCTATAAATTTTCTTCTGAGTACTATATTAATTGCATGTCATACATTTCAGTATGTCCTGTTTTCCCTTGTGATTTATTCTTTGACCCATGGATTGTTTTAAAATGTGTTGTTTAGCTTTCAAACATTTGATGATTTTTCTATACATACGTTGATTGCCTTTTCTTTTCTTTGTTTTTCTCCTTCCCCCTTCTTTTTATTTTTTTAAAGTTTTTACTTAAATTCCAGTTAACATACAGTGTAATATTAGTTTCAGGTGTACAATATAGTGATTCAACACTTCATACAACATTTGGTGCTCCATTCTAACTAATTCTTTTTTGTTTTTTGTTTCTTTTTGACTTATGTTTTTTAATTTATTAGTTTTAAAAAGCATCAAGAGCAATTAAAGTAGTTACTGTAATATATACTAAATATAACATCCACAAAGATGATAACATTAGGATTTTTTTTAATCCAAGTTAGTTAACATATATGTAACTATGATTTCAGGAATAGAATTTAGTGATTCATCACTTACATTTAAGACCCAGTGCTCATCCCAACAAGTGCCCTGCTTAATGCCTCTCATCCATTTATCCTATCCCATCCTCTCACACAACACCCCACCAGCAACCCTCGGTTTGTTCTCTGTATTTAAGAGTCTCTTATAGTTTGCCTCCCTCTCTTTTTTTTATCTTGTTTTTGCTTCCCTTCCCCCATGGTCATCTGTTTTGTTTCTTTAATTCCACATATGAGTGAAATCTTATGTTTGTCTTTCTCTGATTTATTTCGCTTAGCATATTACACTCTAGTTCCATCCACATTGTTGCAAATGGCAAGATTTCATTCTTTTTGATTGCTGAGTAATATTCCATTGTGTGTGTGTGTGTGTGTGTGTGTGTGTGTGTGTGTGTGTGTGTGTGTAGGTATTTATCCATTCATCAGTCTATGGACATTTGGGCTCTTTCTGTACTTTGGCTATTGTTGATAGTGCTACGATAAACACTGGGGTGCATATGCCCCTTCAAATCAACACTCCTGTGTCCTTTGGATAAATACCTAGTAATGCAATTGCTGGGTCATAGGGTAGTTTTATTTTTACCTTTTTGAGGAAACTCCATACTGTTTTCCAGAGTGGCTGCACCAGTTTGCATTCCCACCAGCAGTTGATTGCCTATTCTATAAATCTTGCTCTGAAGTCTATGCTTAGTATCAGTGTAGCCACTTCAGCTTTTTAAAATTAGCATTTATGTGATCTATCTTTTCCCATCCTTGTCTTGCAACCTATCTGTCTCATTATACTTAAAATGGTTTCTTGTAAGCAATACATGGTAGGGAATTTATTTTTTATGTAATCTGACATTCTCTTTCTTTTTTTAATGTTTATTTTTGAGAAAGAGAGAGCACAAGTGGGGCAGGGGCAGAGAGGGAGAGAGAGAGAGAGAGAGAGAGAGAGAGAGAATCCCCAGCAGGCTCCATGCTGTCAGTACAGAGCCCAATGTGGGGTTTGATCTCACAAACCTGTGAGATCATGATCTGAACCAAAACCGATAGTCACATGCTTGACTGAGCCACACAGGTGCCCTGACATTCTCTTCCTTTAATGAGGTTGTTTAAACCATTTACATTTAATGTGATTATTGCTATGGTTGGGTTTAAATATGCCATTTATTTTTTCTGTTCTTCCCATTTACCTCTTTTTCTGACTTGTTTTATTTTTAAGATTCCATTTTATATCTTATATTAGCTTGTTTTTTTTTTTTGTGGTTGCTTCAGAGTTTAGAGTAAGTCAGACACTTAACCAACTGAGCCACCCAGGCGCCCCCAAAGTATTTTCTAATTTCTTTTTGATTTCTGTTTCTTTTCCCCACTTGTTTCATTTAGGAGTGTACAGTTTAATTTTCATATATTTGTGATTCCAAAATACCTTTCTGTTATTTCTAATTTACTCCATTGTGATTGAAAAACATACTTCATATAATTTAATCTCTTTTTTTCTAATTAAAACATTTTTTAAAATGTTTATTGCCATGAGAGAGAGACAGAGTGTGAGAAGGGGAGGGGCAGAGAGAGAGGGAGACACAGAATGGAAAGCAGGCTCCAGGCTCTGAGCTGTCAGCACAGAGCCTGATGCAGGGCTCGAACCCATGAACCGTGAGATTGTGACCTGAGCTGAAGTCCGACACTTAATTGACTGGGCCACCCAGGTGCCCCTAATTTAACCTTTTTTAATTATTAAGCCTTGCTTTATGGGCTAGGATATGATCTTTCCTTCAGAATGTGCCATATACACTTGAGAATAATGTGTATTCTGCTGTAATTGAGTGGATTGTTTGTATAGATGTATGTTAGGTTTAGTTAGTGTATATTGTATTCTAAGTTTTTCTTTTTTTTTATGTTTATTTTTGAGAGAGAGAGAGAGAGAGAGAGGAGATGAACAGAGGAGGGACAGAGAGAGACACACACACTGAATCTGAAGCAGGCTCCAGGCTCTGAACTGTCACCACAGAGCCTGACACGGGGCTCGAACTCACAAACTGCAAGATGACGACCTAGGCCAAAGTTGGACACTTAACTGACTGAGCCACCTAGGCACCCCAGTTGTATTCTAAGTTTTATATTTCCTTTGATCTTCTCCTTAATTGTTGTATTCTTATTGAAAGTTGGGAGTGCCAGGCTGGCCCACTCTGTACATCATGTGACTCTTGGTCTTGGGGTTGTAAGTTCAAGCCCCACATTGGGTGTAGAGATTACTTAAAAATAAAATCTTAATTAAAAAGTTGAAAAAAAAGTTGGATATTCAAGTCTCCCAACTATTATGCTACATTGTCTATTTCTCCCTTCACTTATGTCAGTTTTTGCCTCATGTATTTTGGGGCTCAGTTGTTAGGTACGTATGTTTGTAATTGTTATGTTTATCCTTATGTATTGAAGTTTATCATTATGAAATTCCCTTTTAATCTCAAATCACATTTTTTGTTTTAAAGTCTGTGTTGTCTGGGGGCACCTGGGTGGCTCAGTCGGTTAAGCGTCCGACTTCAGCTCAGGTCACGATCTCACGGTCCGTGAGTTCGAGCCCCACGTCGGGCTCTGGGCTGATGGCTCAGAGCCTGGAGCCTGCTTCCGATTCTGTGTCTCCCTCTCTCTCTGCCCCTCCCCCGTTCATGCTCTGTCTCTCTCTGTCTCAAAAATAAAATAAACGTTAAAAAAAAAATAAAAAAATTCTGTGTTGTCTAATGTTAGTAGTGGTTGCTCTTTGTGTTGATAACGTTTTTTTTTTCCTTGTGTTTTTACTTTCAACCTAGTTGCATATTGAAACCTAAAGCATACCTCATATAGACAATATATTGTTGGATCTTGCTTTTTATTCATGCATAGTCTCTGCCTTTCAACTGAATTGTTTAATCCATTCACAAGTTATAGTATTATTGATATAGTTGGATTTACACTTGCTCTTTTACTTTATGTTTCATGTCTTTTTTCTTTGTTGGTTCTTCCTTTTACTGTTTTTACATTAAGTGAATATTTTTAGTGTAAATTTTAATCTTTTATTTTCTTCACTATTTTTTTTGTATTTCTTTTAGTGAAGAGCTATTTATCTCTGAGAAGTATAAAGTTTCATCAAACTGAAATGTCTCAAATTCAAAATGAAGCATTGTATGCTACTATATGTTTTGAGATTAAAAGGCCAATAATGGTAATAAGTCTGTATTCTCAGGCCACCTGTAGGAAAAAGTGCTCTATGGTGGAGGAATATAGTTGGTTCTCAAAAGTAGATGTACAATATCTTTCTTATAAGAACCCCTATTGATATTTTATGAATAAGTAAGGCTCTGTGACATTATAAACTTATAATTGTATGTTAGTAAGTAACAACAACTTTCTGCTTTATATCCTGTAGGACATAGGTAGGCTATTATGTCTGTTAAAATCACAAAATTGTCCTTTTGGACATAATTTAGATGTGCACTTAAATATTTATTAATCTTTTATTAACTTAGGGAGTACTGAATTAACAATTTCAAAGATTTGGAAATATTTGAAATACCTCCTAAAAAGTGGTATAGCCGCAAAAGAAACTCATCTTGTATAGACTTCGGTATCAGATTCCATCAGTCAGCTCAGCATAACTTTTATCTTCCATGCTTTTATTGAATGGTAATTTGACAATAGCATATCACAGTGTTTATTTTCCGCAGGCCAGACAGGACCAGAATAGAGCTGGCCCACCATTTCCAGCTAAACACACTGACAAAGTATTCAACTACATGGCTGTCTTCATCTAGTAAAGTGTAAATAAGCTATATACACAATGTGTACATGAGTAAATTATATGTATGCTTATACCTGTAAAAGTACAGAATAAAGTTCTTAGATTTCCATAGAATTCTTATATTCTTTTTTATTTCATCTTCAAATAGATTACATGTGTATAAAGGTCAGTCTTCAACATTAGGAAAGTTGATCTGGCAAAAGTCCTTGGTCTTTAGTTCCTTGCTGTGTACTTTTTTAACTGTTAAAAAAACTCCCTTGTCCTCCCTTTCCCAGATGGATAGGACCGTTTTCTTCTCCTGAAGAGGAGTCAGAGCTTTTTGCTCCTTAGCTTCTTCCTCGTTTTTAATTTATTTTTGTAATCTTCAGTCATTCTAGCTTTTCTTAAATTTTATGAAAAGGAAATATTATTGTATCTACCAAGTTGCAGGTCTGCATGTTACACCACAGACTTATTTGTGGGGAAATGCAATATTTAGATTTAGTAGAAATTTTATATGGAGTTGGGGGCTGAGAAGAGGGGGTCAAGGTCTGGAATTTGAGAACGAAAGGTGCTAGGTCCCACTTTCTGCGTTAGACACAGGTCAAGATTAATGGAACCAGGTAAGTTACTCTCCAGGTGATTGAGAATGGTGGGAAATTTAGAGATTGAAATGGATCTCTGAACAGTCAATTAAGCCTTTGAGTGATTGAGAAGATAAATACTAGGACAAAATCCATTCTAACAACTGATTCCGTTATGTAAAACAAACCTACAGGATTTGAAATGCAACCAAGTCTGTTTTATATTAAGGCAAATATAAACCAACTTAATCTTAGACCTGCCTCCAGCCCCAGATTATGTTTGGTAAGAGCACAAAGAGCTGTACAGCATGAATACACAAGGAATCAGTAGAGTGAGAAGGCTCACTGCCAGGGAAGTTTGGCACAAGAACTCTAAGAGGAAGGGGAAATTTCTCCCTCGTTGAATCAACTTTGGCTCTCTGGAATAGAGAACATGGAGAGAGAGGGACCAAGGAAAGCCAACCCTATTCTACTTGTTGATACCCTAACAAGCTGTTGATTTTAAAAAGGGGATAAAGGGGCAAAGTGTGGGTAGCATTCTGTTCCTCTGAGTCAATCCTAATGAAGTGGGAGGTTCTTGAAGAAATTAATTTCCATTTAAATTCATGTGTGACCCTCTTCTAGAAACCTCCACTTCTTTTGGAATTTTAGTTGAGAATTTCAAATGATCCAGCAATAATAAGGTCTTTTTTGACATGTTCTATTTCTCCAAGTTTTTTGTTGAATGCCTGATTTCCGCTATAGAAATTTTCTTAAAATTGGAATGACTGATTACTTTTCTTTCTGTTTACTAATTTAATATGGAAAAATAAATCATGGTTCTCATACTTCCAAAGCAATCAGGCTTTTAATCCAGGGTACTGTACTCACAGGTTTCCTGTAGGAGTTCATGCCAGATTTTCTGGCAATGAAACAGTGGTCGATTCCAGGGCTTTTCTGACTTAAAGACACAGCAGTACTACTTAGCACAAAGTAGAAACCTGCCCCTGCACTGCAGTTTCCACGCTTAACAAACAGTGACAGAAGCAATGAAATGGGTGGATTTTACCAGGGCGTTATAGAACAAAGGAAAAATAGTCTGGGCTCTGCTTGGGCCCTGTGTACACTCCACCCCCCCCCTAAAAAAAATCATCTGAAAAGAATGACTTCGCTTTTTCTTCAGAAATGACTTTAATTCTCTGACTTTTGATTATCTGTGGGCAGATTTTCTGTTTTGCATCCTATTTGCCCCAAACGCTGGCATACAGTAACATCCCACTGGTGGGGCAATTACCTAGAATTGAAGGAAGTCACTTAAATTCTTTATCCCTACTCAGTTGTAGGAGCTTATGTGTCTGTTTTACCGGAGAGATACAATTCATAGCACCTGAGTTTAATTTCTGCATTTTCTCCTGATCATTTTCATGCTACTCAAGTCACTCTTTTATTTATTTGTTTATTTATTTATTAAGTTTTTATTTATTTTGACATAGAGAGACAACATGAGCAGGGGAGTGGCAGAGAGGGAGAGAGAGAAAGAGAGAGAGAGAGAGAGAGAGAGAGAGAGAGAATGAGAGAGAATGAGTCTCAAGCAGGCTCTGCACTGTCAGCACGGAGCCTGATGCAGAACTTGAACTCACAAACCGTGAAATCATGACCTGAGCCGAAATCAAGAGTCGGATGCTTAACCTACTAAGCCATCCAGGTGCCCCAACCTGTCACTCTTTCTTAAGACATGGCACTTTGTGGTTAAAATTGAACTACACGAAGCTGAAGAGAAAGTTTTCTTCCTTGCTATGTGACATGATATTCTTGTAGCCCTGAAAGAAAACTCTGAATTTAGCTTCCCTTTTACGCTGAAAAAAATCATTTAATTTAGTGCTATCTTTAGGCTGCAGCTTTTCCATGCAACTGCTGTTGACTACCAGGTATTATACCTTCTTCAAATTTAACTGGTTAGGGTAGAATATCTTTTAATTATGTTTATAACTTAGGTCTGATTTTAATCACTGTTTGTAGTTATGTATAACGTAGATCCTTGAGTATTTTTTGTACATTTGTTTTCTGAATATACCTATTGCCAACATTAGGTCTTGTGTCCCAAACACTTAATTTTTTGAAAACTGTCTGATCCTGTTCCTTCTTTGGAGCTTCACAGGCATGGTTGTATTTTTGAGGATAGATTGTTAGGTAAGATGGAGTCGTAGACTCATTCCCATTACTCCAGTTTTTCTCCATTATAAGTACCTTTCTTTTCCTATTTTGAGGTTAAAGTCATTTTCTCTGGTGGGAAATTTTATAATAATGTTATGTTCTTGAAATTTCCTACTTAAAAAAGTCAAGAGATCTTAGTGTTTTTAAAAATAATTGTTTTTTAATTTCAGAGAGAAAGAGTGTGAATGGGGGATAGGGAGAGAGGAAGGGAGGGAGGGAGAGAGAGACAGACAGACAGACAGACAGATAGACAGACAGACAGAATCTTAAGCAGACTCCACACTCAGCATGGAGCCTGACACAGGGCTCCATCCCGTGACCCTGGGATCATGACGTGAGCCGAAATCAAGAGTCGGACTCTCAATCAACCGAGCCACCCAGGCACCCCTTAAAAATGGTGTTTAAATTTTATGTATATCATAATGACATTTTACTAAGCAAATGCTTCTGGATTAACTACTGGATTAATTATATTTGTATTTTAAACCCCACCCACTTCCAAAAATAATTTGAGGCAACTTACATTAAAATCATTCATGTCCACTAAAATCAACTACAATGGAAGAGATGGGAAAAAAAAAAAAACAAAAAACAACAAGTGTAGGCAAGGATGAGGAGCAAGTAGAACTTTCTGTATGTGCCCGTAAGAGAGTAAACTGCCATAACCATTTTGGAAAAGTGTCTGGCAATATTTACCAAGCTGAACATTGGTATGTCCTATGAGCAGCAATTCTAGTTATACAACCAACAGACATGTACACATAAGTTTACCAAAAGGCGCATGCTAGCATGTTCACATAGCGCTATTCATGGTTGTCCTGAACTGTAAGCTACGCAAATGCGCATTGTTCAGGACTGGATTGTGTCCTCCCCAAATCCATGGGTGAATCCCAACCCCCAGTGGGACTGTGTTTGGGGATAGGGCTTTTAAGTAGATAAATTGAATGAACGAAGCTAGACACATGTTAATAAGGGAAATGAGTTTATGTAAAGCAATAGGTACCCTAACACCCAACTTGAAAATAATTTAGGATACACTCATAATGATTTGATCGATATCAGTGCAAAATGGCATTTTCCTATGTCTGGAATATTTGTCAACCAGCAAAGATCAGATCTATCAGAGAGGCTGATTAATGCTATGTGTTTTAAAAACCTTCAATTAAAAAAAACCTTTTACCTATTAAATATTAGAGATACTTTTAAAATAATTTTATTTTGTATTTATTTTGTGTTGTTTCCTTTTTTAAACAATTTTTAAATGTTTATTTATTTTTGAGAGGGAAAGAGAGCATGAGCAGAAAGAGGCAGAGAGAGAGAGAGAGAGAGGGAGACAGAATCCGAAGCAGGTTCCCGGCTCTGAGTTGTCAGCACAGAGCCCAACGTGGGGCTTAAACTCACCAGCCCTGAGATCAATGTCTGAGCTGAAGTCGAATGCTCAACCGACTGAGCCACGCAGGTGCCCCTGTGTTGTTTCCTTTTAATATTTTCTACTATCAAAAGTGCATATCCAGTAGAGATCATTTTTATGTTGGTGAAATATACAGCATAATATATTATAATATAATATATAAATGTACGTAAATCTGTATAAATATCTAAAAATGTCATAGTATATTGTAATCATGATAAGTCATGAATTTATTTTTATGCCATTTTTTTACAGGAAACTGCTGAAGCTTTTAGTAAAACCCTGTACAGAAAAATGATTCACTGTTTATTATTATGGATACACATTATTTGAAAACGCATAAAATATTGTGATGAATACAGAATAACTTATGATTTCAGGAATTGGAAACACTTTTTTGCAGGGATGCCCCCTGATTTTCCACCTGTGTGGTTACCCTCAACTCTCCTCTGGTTCTCCATGCCAGAAGGACTGCAGGTTTTCTTTGGAGTTTTAGTTGCCCTGAGCAGTCCTAACTTTACTGCCTTCAGTCTGAAAGTTGTAAAATGGGTAATTCACCCCATGTTTTTCCCTTTTCCCAAGTGTCAGTTCTTTCCAGAATCTGCCTGCTTCTGTTCACTGTCCAGTGCTTTCAGATTACCTATTTTCTCTTTTGTCTAGAGTTTATAGCTGCCATGGGCAGGAGGGTCACTGGGGGAAGTGCTGATTTGGTTCTACTGGACCAAGAACTCTTCTCGCTTTTCTGAGAGCACACCCTCTACTATCTTACAAAGAAGGCTGCGTGGGAAATGGATTTTTTGAGAAATCACCTGTCCAAAAATATCTTTATTTTGCTTAATTAATAATTTGACTGGGCATGGATAGTTTGGCAATAATTTCCCTTTAGAAAATTTTAGATGGCATACTATTATCTTTGTGCTTCCCTTATTACAGTTGCAAAGTTTGATGGGAATTGATACAATCAGTTTCTTGACCTTTTATATTTAAACTGTTTTTTCTTTTGAAGTTTTTGGAATATTCTTTTTGTATTCCTGGTTTCTGAAGTTTCATGGTAATATGCCTTGGAATGGAGCCTTTCCCCCCATTCTTTGTGCTCGGTGTTCACAGGACTTTTTTTTTTTTTTTTTTAATGTTTATTTTTGAGAGAGAGAGGGGGCAGAGGATCCAAAGCAGGCTCTGAGCTGACAGCAGTGAAGGGTTAGGGACTCAAACTCATGAACAGTGAGATCATGACCTGAGCCAAAGTCGGATGTTCACCCAACTGAGCAACCCAGGTGCCCCTGGACTCTTTCAACTTAGACAAGCATGTTCTTCAGTTCCAGGAAATTTTATTTTTATTTTTTCAGTGCTGCTTCTTTTTTTTCTCCATAGGTTTTGGAGCTTCTCCTGGTTAGATATTGGACCTTCTGGATTTATTTTCTAATTCTTTTATTTTCTCCTCTGTCTCCTGTTTTTTTGTACTCCTTTTGTTCAGTTTTCTGGAAGATTACTTCAACCTTTTTCTTCTAATTCTTTTCCTGAACTTTTTATTTAACAGTCCTATTTAGAGCTCTTTTATATGCGCTAATTGTTCTTTCCGTTTACAGCATCCTTCTTTTTTTTTTATATTTTTTTTAATTTTTTTTTTTTAACGTTTATTTATTTTTGAGGCAGAGAGAGACAGAGCATGAATGGGGGAGGGTCAGAGAGAGGGAGACACAGAATCTGAAACAGGCTCTGGGCTCTGAGCTGTCAGCACAGGGGCCCGATGCGGGGCTCGAACTCACGGACCGTGAGATCGTGACCTGAGCCGAAGTCGGCGCTCAACTGACTGAGCCACCCAGGCGCCCCCATCCTTCTTTATTCTATGGATATAATATCTTTTTCTCTCTAGGTGTATTAGAGTGTATTTTTCTTTGTTTCCTCCAATATCCTTTTTTCTATTTCTTTATTTTGGTCTTTATCTTCTATCTTAGAGGTTTTCCTTAAATGCCTAGAAATACTTGGTTGTCCATTCACACTTAAGATTGAAGCATTAAAAAGCTGATTATGGATAGGGTGTTATTGATTGGTATGCTTCACTGGACGGTGGTAGACAAGGTGGCAAGTCAGGTTTTCCATGGAAGAATTCCCGGTGTCACTATCTTACAAGTCTTTCTTTTGACTATTCATTTTCCTCTAGAGTGTTTCCTCCAATCTTTCTACTTCCTAGGGTGGAAATTTGGCTGGTAGGGTTCTGGATGCTGTAGAGGGAGGAACTGTTGGTTTTGCTATTTAATGTGTAGGATTTCACTATGGTGTCTCTCCCCCTTTCTTCATTGTTAAAACTGACCCAGATGCTAAACTTACCAGTTTCAGCTGGAATGGAGGAGGTATAGGAATCTTGCTTGCTATCCAGGTAAAGGCAGGGAGTCTAAAGAACTGTCTTTGTCTTATTTTCCAACAGTGCCCCTGTTTCCAGCCTGACTGATATCTTCAAGTATATCTGGTAGTGCTGAACCTTTGGAGAGTTTTTAGTGAGAATTGGCTTACTTCCTATTAGCTTAGCACTCCATCTCCCACCTTCTGATTTCTCAATCTACCAAGGTCCTACTCATCCAAACAAACAAACAAACAAACAATGCCAGATTTTTCTTCTTTCAGGCTACCCTAATCTTTCCAAGTGATTGTTGTAGAGAACCTTTCCCCCATCACTTGTCTTTCAGAGAAGGTAAATCATCCTCTTCTTTCCTAAGGAGAAGAAGGCACTTATAGCAATGGACAATCATCTAAACAAAATCAACAAGGAAACAGTGGCTTTGAATGTCACACTGGACCAGATGAATTTAATAGATATATTCGGAACATTCCATCTTAAAACAGCAGAACACACATTCTTTCAAGTGCATGTGGAACATTCTCCAGAATAGATCCCTTTAGGCCACAAAACCAGCCTCAAAAAATTCAAAAAGATTGAAGCTATACCATGCATCTTCTCTGACCACAGTGCTATGAAACTAGAAGCCAACCAGGAGAAAAAGTCCTAAGGGAAAGAAGGGAGGAAAAAGGGTCTTATCACAAATACTAGACACAAAGACCAATGACTCCTGATCCCGTTTCCCTTCCTTATAAAGATGCGTGGTGTGGTGAAGAGACAGTAGCATTTGGAGTAGGGTTGATTCTCTTCATTAT
Source organism: Panthera pardus (assembly GCF_024362965.1). NCBI lineage: Eukaryota > Metazoa > Chordata > Mammalia > Carnivora > Felidae > Panthera > Panthera pardus. The sequence goes on along the minus strand of NW_026526732.1, from coordinate 53,844,685 downwards.
TTAACCCTGGGGGCAGGAGTCTGGATCCGTCATTGGTGGCACATTGGTGGTTCTCTTTAGACACTTGGGGGCACTAAGCACTTCTAGCCATCATCTTTGGACCTTAATTGCAGTTTCAGGACAAGAGGAAAAAGTTGCACTCAAAAACTGCGTAATATTTCATTGTGTGAGTGTATTCCTCATTGTGGGACATTAGTTTCTTTGTTTATTTGTTTTCACTGTTTTGATGTTAGCGGTGTCGCAATGAACAACCTTATAGTTGTTAACCATTATTATTTCCATAGGTGAAATTCTCATGAGTGAAATAGCCGTGTGATATGGTTTGCATGTTTTTAATGTTTTTATTACATATTATCTGGTTGCCCTGAACTCTTGTACCAATTTTATACTCCTCCCAGCAGTAAATGAAGAGGGTCCATTTTCCCCTTACCTAGGCTTGCTCTAGTATTTTTCTTATCTCTGCCAATTTAGATAAAAGAGTAAGGTCTTATGATTTTACTTTGCATTTGTTATCACTAATAAGAATGAATGATTTTACATAGGCTTCTTGCCCATTGAGCTATTTTTTTTTAAGTTTATTTATTTTGAGAGAGAAGGTGTGTATGCAAGCATTTGTAAGTCAGCATGAGTGGGGGAGGGGCAGGGAGCCAGAGAGAGAGGATACCAAGCAGGCTCCACACTGTCAGCACAGAGCCCGACCACAGAGCCCAACACGGGGCTCGAATCCACAAACCGTGAGATCATGAGCTGAGCTGAAATCAAGAGTAGGATGCTCAACTGACTAAGCCACCCAGGTACCCCATTGAGCTATTTTTTAATGCAATTTGTCTGTTCAGGTCCTTTATCAGTTTTTCTGTTGGGGTATTATATTAATTATTATTATTAATTATTATGATAATAATATGCCACAAATATTGCCACTGTGTTTTCTAATACTTTGTTGTTTTATTTCTAATACTTTGTTGTAAAGTTTTGTGTTTTAAGATCTTAGATAAGTGACTTAATTCTCTGAGTGTCAGTTTTCTGCTCTGTAAAAATGGGATAATAACACATACTACATGCATGGCAGGGTGGGGGTAGTATAGGTAAATTAGCTGTTACATAATAGTTGCTCAATAAATACAGCTTTTGTTCTTCCCTGTGTGGCACATTGAAATAGTTGAGAATCATCTAAATTTTTTTACTAGAATTACAAAGCATATTCAAAGATGTTTAAACCAGATATGAACTTGTATAATTAGTAAAACTCTGAATCTTTTAAACTAATATGGCTAGGTAGGTTTTAATTTCTCTTTTTACTTTTCTAATTCTCATCCTTTTTTTTTTAATGTTTATTTATTTATTTATTTTGAGAGAGAGAGAGAGAGAGAGAGCGTGCACAAGCAGGGGGAGGGGCAGAGAGAGAGGGAGAAAGAGAATCTCAAGCAGGCTCCATGCTGTCAATGCAGAGCCCAACATGGGGCTCAATTCCACCAACCGTGAGATCATGACCTGAGCGGAAACCAAGAGTTGGACACTTAACTGACTGAACCACCCAGGCACCCCTCTAATTCTCATCCTTTAAAAAAGGTTAGTTCTGGGGTGCCTGGGGGGCTCAGTCAGTTAAGCGTCTGACTTCAGCTTAGATCATGATCTCATGGTTTGTGAGTTCTAGCCTGGCATTGGGCTCTCTGCTGTCAGCACAGAGCCTGCTTCAGATCTTCTGTCCCCTGCCCTCTCTGCCCCTCCTCTACTTTCTCTCTCTCTCTCTCTCTCAAAAATAAATAAAAACATGAAAAAAAAGTTAGCTCTGATTGATGCATCCTTTTAAGTAGGGAAATCTGGTCTGGTTGAGGGTGAAGACTAAGGTTTTCTTATAAATTACCTGTTAAGGAATTATGAATAAGTTTATTTCTGGTAAGGATTTCTTTCATATCATCCTCATTTATTTTGTGTCCATATGGATACATCTAATAGAACCAAAAAGGCATACCAGCCCCTCCTGTTTTTAAGACAATATGAAGCTGAGGTTCCTGTCCTTCAGCCAGTCAATAGAACTCACTCCCTGAGGTCAAGTACAAATTGGCTTAGATGGAAAACCATCTATTCAATTATACATTACACAAACTACTTTTGTGAACATTTATTTTTAGGCCACTACAGCAGTAAAAAATTTTATTTTGCATGTTATAATTTCTGAGTAACTTTTTATGATAATAGAATTTTTGTAGGATACTGCTATAATAAAAATAATTGTATCATTTCACATTATATACATTTCACATTTCACATGCAGTGTGCCATTTCACTTATAGTGAAATCATGTATAGTAATTTCATAGATGAGGTAGAAGATGTGGCCTGACTAAAGTCTTGTGAGCCTCATTTTAATGTTACAGTATATTAGAGCGCAGAGTAAAACAGAAATCACCACTGATGAAATTTGCAAGCAATTATTTATTGACCAAATATGCTTTTAGAAATGTAACCGTGTTCTGCCTTGGTTATTTTTCAGAATTCATCTCTCCCCTTCTGTTGGGTAACATGCCTATCCTAAGGAGAAGTTAACTTTCTACAAGCCAGCAGATATCCTTGGTGTCTGGCTTTGCTCCTTCTCTATATCCCTTAAAAAGTGCTTTGGCTTCTCCAACAGTTGTTGCGTTTACGCCCATTACAAGGTGGAGACAATTCTAAATGAATTCTCAAGAATAATGTTGGCAAAGCCATCTAAACATACATGTGCTTGGTGTGGGCATTGACATTTACATTGGCTTGTGTGATTTCTTTCTACCTTTAAAGTTGTTTTTTTGTCTCTATAATCACTTTCTGTAGTGCCATTTTATTATTTTAATGCTACCCTACTCAGATGTCATACAAGGCCTTACTTAAGTCAAATAGCATTTCTCCTGCAAAGTTAACCATTGCAGATGATGTTTTTAAGATCCTTTCAGGTGGAATGGTTATTACATGGAATGTGACAATTCCATATCCTTCATAATAACTGAATAATAACATAACAAAATGCAAATGGCGTTTTAAAAGCATTTGCTGGAGAACAGTTGAAGAATTAGGTGCTGGTGTGTTAAATGCCTGCTACCTGATAATTATCTCAGGGAAGGAATGAGTTTAGTTTTGTTTAAACTTAATCTAAAGAAAAAATAATTTGTCATTTTAGTTTTCAGTAAGACTTTATTGAGATGATGTCCAGAATCGAGTTTAATTGCTTCCACACCTAGGTAAGAGTGACTTGTATGTCAAAATTAAGCATATCGGCAAGTTATCCTGTATAAGGTTGTATGTAGAGTTGACGTAAACTTATATTTGCACTTGAAGTTTTTTTTAACAGCATTTATTTTTTTCTGCCGGTTATTTTATTGACAGTTAATTTATAAATCTCTCTTTAAAAAAAAATAAGTGACAGGAAAAAAGGCCATAGTGTTATCACATTTGTATTTGTGAGTTCCCTAAACCATATGGTGATTTGTAATTAGAATACAAAGGATTCTTTGATGAGACTAACTTCCCAGTAGCCGGCAAGTGGTAGGCATCTCAGAAGGAGAGAGTTTTCTTGAATTTCTGACAAGGACACTTTTGAGAGAAACTGTGTGGTCTATAATTGTCCTTATACTCGAAGTCTGATAAAGTTATTGATGTGCAGATCAAGTTGGTATTTCGAAGCTGGTCATTTAATTCTGGATGTTTGATCCTCTCAGCCAGTGGCTTGACTTGATTTTTTTTTTTTTTTAAGCAGCTTCAATATTTAATTTCACATGTACCCTCTCAGTAGAGATTTCAAAGGATACTTTGCTGGATGCTTGACTGCCTTGTCTATTTGCTCTTGTTTTGCATGCAAGAGAGAGCCAGAAGCCTTTCTTCTCATTGTGTACACATAGTATTAATGGATTTACTCTGCCTGTATCGTCTCATTACTGGAAACAGCCAGAAGCACAGAAGTCTTTCAGTGTATGCAAATAAGGCAGAATCATCTACCTGAGAGTTAATATTCTCTGCTTTTAAGTGTATTCTAAATCTAATGTTTGTATTTAGAGCATAACATCCTGTTCTCTTTCTTTATGGGCAAAAAGCTAAGCAGGCTCAGGCAGCTGTTTGATGTTGGCTTCAAGTGTTATTAATTTCATATTCTATTATTCTTTTCACTGTAGCACAAGTGAAGCTGATGTGGAGGCTGTCATGGATAAGTTGTTTGATGAGCTGGCTCAGAAACAAAATGATTGTACGTAAGTTAATTTCTCTTGAAAGAGAATACATTTAGAACACAATGCCCAATCTCCACTGACCAATTAATAAGTTCCATTGCTGTATATGGGTTGATGCCACGCTCAAGTGGCAGTCATTGTATCAGCATTTTGTCTAATTTATGTGTTGAATCATGTGCTATTATTCATCAAGCTATGCATTTCCTATCTGTAAGAGATGAATTTTATAGTAATTATCCAGACAAGATTGAGTCTTTGTTCATGTTCCCATAGTAACTAGACCAAGGATTCTAAAAGTGCAAGGCAGAGAGCTGCGGCTGAATAAAGCCTGTGGAACTGTTGCCGACTGCACATTTGAAGAGCTGTGTGAGAGAGTAAGTATCCAGACACGTCCAGACTCATTGGCCTTTTCACATGTTAAAATACTTCATATTTTCCTCTCTGCCTGTTTCAGATTTTAAAATACCATTCACAGAGTCAGAACTGATTTAAAAGTCTCAGTAAGGGAAATACTCATCTGTATATGCCATGTCCCTTTTATAGATATTGGCTCAAAATTTGTACTTAGAGGGATGCTAAAGCAAAATTAGAAATACAGAGAGAACTATCAACTGTTGCTGGAAGCAAAACAAAAATCACTTTTAGGAATGTTCTGTAAAAGTCAAACATAAGAGAATTAGGTGTTTTTTTTTCTTTTTTTCAACGTTTTTTTTTTTTTTTATTTTTTTATGTTTGGGACAGAGAGAGACAGAGCATGAACGGGGGAGGGGCAGAGAGAGAGGGAGACACAGAATCGGAAACAGGCTCCAGGCTCCGAGCCATCAGCCCAGAGCCTGACGCGGGGCTCGAACTCATGGACCGCGAGATCGTGACCTGGCTGAAGTCGGACGCTTAACCGACTGCGCCACCCAGGCGCCCCAGGTGTTTTTTTTTCTAAATTGAAGTGAGATTAGTATGTGGAACAAGGAAGATGAAGTAATACCACCATGATCCAAGGAAGTAGGACAGAAGAATTTCTGTCCCTCAGTCCCATTGCCCACCTGTTATTGCCATGACTTACCTATTTGGGTGAGGGTCAGAGAAAGTGAATTTCTCTAACTGTGCCATCTATATTATATAATAATATACTCAACAGAGAAAAAAATGTATATATACACACACATTCATATCAGTGAGAAAGACCTGGATTGTAACTTCATTATAGATATGAATTCTGTCTTTTAGAAGCTCTAGAATTGTCACTACTCAATGGATAGTCAATGTATTTATTGACTGTAAATCTTGAGAAGAATCCAAATTATACATAACTTTAAGCATAATTCCTCAGTTGTCATGTAAATAGTCTCCGACTTATCTTAAGTTTTAGGCAACTCAAAAAAGAATTTTTCAGCGAGTGGGAAGAAGAAAATCTTTATTTATAGTTGCCCACCATTTTATGAGTACTTTTCTTACAAGCTAATGACTTAATTACTTTTAGCCAGTGTAATTTTGTAATTTTTAAGTCAGAGATGAATCTAATCTGCAATTGTTATTACAGAAATAAAGCACTTCAGTAAGGTTTAAGAGCTAGTCACATCCTCTGACAGGGTGATGAGGTCACCCCTGGTAGTGAAAGTCGTTCTGGGTAATGTGGATCCTTCACACCTCTACGGGATCGTTTCATCAAGGTTGAATTTTATCTCTAGACAAAATTCTATGAATGCTTTCATTTAAGTTTTACTTACTTTGCCAGAGAAATAAACTTGAGAAAAATCTTATGTATTCAAAAGATGAGGCTCATCTTTCTTCCATAGAAGGACACCTAGGGAGGAGAGAAGAAGGACAGACCTGTTCCATTTTGGGGGAAGATGGTCTCCTGGAGCAGATACTGAGTATTTACCTGTATTTTTTTATGTGATCATTATTTCAGGAGACACTTAGTACCAGGAAAAGCCCACTATTCAGGGACTCAGATCTTCATAGTTACTCTGTGGAGGTGGTGGGGAAGAAGGTGTTGCAGAGAATTCTTTTTCCTTTATTTACAAAATTTCAGAACAATTAAATAAATTCAGGTAGAAAGTTACTAGTATACATCTTACCTTTTTAAATCAAGTTATGGTATGAGTCAATCACGAGATTTTATCCCACCCTTTTCTTAGAATTCTGAGGGCCCATGTGAAACAAACTAGGTCTATGCATGTGTGTTGAAATTTTACATGTAACTGCTTATGTCCTAAATTCCTTATCACACATTCAACTGCATCCCATAAATTGGCATTGCAAGACAGCTGAAGGACCAGAAGATGATTTTCAAGATGCCTTTCGACACCAGGACTATGACTCTTTAACTTAAGGGTTGATGAAGAATGTGAGGAAGCAGAGAGAGGACAAAAAGAGTTAGGGATAATTTTTGACATTGGATTTGCACCCTTCCTACAAGAATCTGACCCACTCTCTACTAAGCTCTTTGTAATCTCACTTCTGCCCTACCTGTCCCCTGTGCTTTAGCCAGGCTGGCTCCTGCCTTATTTGGACATGGTATTGCCAGAAGTCAGCATATTTGAGAAACGGCACACGTAAATCAGCAATGCTGCAGGAATGATTTTGCTGCTGGGAAGGTAAAGGGCCAGGGAGATTCCTGGGCTGTCTCGGCTCTGGTGATTAATGCCCTTATTCCCTGATGCTAATCACCGCTGTTGGCATCCAGACACCATCAGCCTTGACTCTTGGCCAAATAGTGGAGATAAAAGCTATTCATCCTTTAGTATTTAGTCAGAGTGTACCAACCGCAGGACACAAACCAGAAGTAGTTCCCAACCAGTGGTTTCGCTTGGAATACATGAAATGAAATAAAGCATAAAATAGAAAAGCGAAATGTTTTTTAACAACTCCCCAAGAGATACTGTTAGGTACAGTTATAAGGCTAACTATATATGAACTAATGCGCCATAATCAAGATTAATAGACAGATGAAGGCTAAAACATGTATCTGATGGATCTCCATTCCTTGAACACTAAAAACCAAAAAAGGAAACTAATAAGCAAGAAGTTGACAGTGAACATGTGTACACCCATGCATATGCATCAACTGATATATTTTTCTGCTTAGACTTTACAAACACACCTGGCTACCTGTCATTATTTTTAAGACACAAATAACTAACTACTCTTGCAAATAGTTACTTGTGAGCACAGTTATCAGTTGAGGAAACAATTTTCTGCAGGTGTAAAAATTACATTTTTCAATAAGGAGAATTTAGGTATAGTCAGTTTACTCATTAAGCCTTTAGAATTCAGTTTTGGCTCACTTTCTTTGAACAGGGTTCTTTCATTTTTGGTCCACAAAAGTTTAACCCTAAAGCAAGTGTTTCTCAAACTATTTGGTTTCAGGAACCGTTTACACTCTTAAAAATTATTGAGAGACCCAAAGAGCTTTTGTTTATATGGGTTATCCCTCAATATTTGCTCTATGTATTAGAAATTAAAACAGAAAATTTTACAATATTTATAACTTATTTAAAATAACAATGATAAAAACCATTATATTCAACCCATCAAATTAGCATAAGTAACATTTGTATGAAAAATAACATTTTATAAAGTGAGAATAATTTAGTAAGAAGAATGACATATTTTTTTGCAAAGCTCTTTAATGTCTGGCTTAATAGAAGATAAGGACAACTGCGTATCTACTTCTACATTCAATCTTTTGTGATATTTTGGTTTAAGTATGTAAGAAAATTTGGTCTTACAGAGATATGTAGTTGGAAATGGGACAAATATTAAAATTTTTTTTAATGTTTATTTATTATTGAGAGACAGAGAGAGACAGAGCATGAGCGTGGGAGGGGCAGAGAGAGGAGGAGACACAGAATCGGAAGCAGGCTCCAGGCTCTGAGCTGTCAGCACAGAGCCCAACGCGGGGTTCGAACTCACAAACCGTGAGATCATGACCTGAGCCGAAGTTGGACGCTTAACCAACTGAGCCACCCAGGCACCCCGGGAAAAATATTTTAATAGCCATATCAGATAATTGTGGATACCCTTTTTTTTATAAGTTTATTTTTATTTTTTTGCGAGAGAGCATGGGGGAGGGGCATAGAGAGAGAGGAAGAGAGAGAATCCCAAGCATACTCTGCACCGTCAATGCAGAGCCCACAAACCGTGAGATCATGACCTGAGGCAAAATCAAAAGTTGGATGCTTAACCAACTGAGCCACCCAGCTGCCCCATGGATACTCTTTTTTGATGCTACATGAAAATTCAACAAGAACTTCCTTCCACAGAGCACAGTATGAAAAGGATTGGGGGAAAGGGTAACTTTATAGGGGAGAAACCTGACAAACACCACTTCAGACAAATGTGATCAAGGTTAACATCAACAGCAATAATTCATGTTGATAGTTTATACCCTTGATATGATATGATGAAAATAGCACATGACCTCTGTGGTTGTTCTCCCATTACCATAATTCCAGCCTAATCATGAGAAAAACATCAAACAAATTCCAGTTGAGGGACATTCTACAGAATAACTTGCCAGTGCTCCCCAAAATTGTCAAGATCATCAAAAATAAGGAAAGTATGAGAAACTGTCACAGCAGAGGGGAGCCTAAAAGCCATGATGACTAAAAGCTAATATGGTATCTTAGGTGGGATCCTGGGACAGAAAAAGGACCTTAGGTAAAAAGTAAGGAAATCTGAACAAAATATGAACTTTATTTTTTTTTTAATTTATTTATTTTGAGAGAGAGAGAGAGAGAGAGGGAGAGAGAGGGAGAGAGAGAATGTGAGCAGGGGAGGAGTAGAGAGCAAGGAAGAGAGAATCCCAAGAGCCCCATTGGTTCATTAATTGTAACAAATGTGCCATACTAATGTAAGATGTTAATAATAGGGGAAACTGGGAACTGGGGGAGCCTGGGTGGCTCAGTTGGTTGAGCATCCAGCTCTTGATTTCAGCACAAGTCATGATCCCAGAGTCGTGGGATCAATCTCCACAACCAGCTCCATGCTAAGTGTGGAGGCTACTTAAGATTCTTTCTCTCTACCTCTGCCCCTCTTCCCTGCTTACATTCTCTCTCTCTAAAATAAATATACTACTACTACTAATAATAATAATTATAGGGAAAACTGAGTTTGGGAGTACATGAAAGCTCTCTGTACTATCTTTTCAATTTTTCTGTAAGCCTAAAACTATTCTAAAAAAAAGCCTATTTAAATTTTTTTTAAAAAAACTTGACAAGAAGATTTTAAAATGTTAGTTACAATATAGTATCTGAAGCAGTATCAGTGTATTTTTGGCATTCTATTATCCTTCTTGAACTTTAAATGGATCTTTTGTCATGCATGACTTTGTAAGAGAATGCACTGATTACTGGAAAATATTGATTGAGTTATATAGATCTTTCAAATGTTGGCACATTTAATTATACAATATCAAAGCATTATATTCATTAATATAACCATCAGTCTCATCAGAAAAAAAAAACATGTTTGAGAATTGGGAAGCTATCAAGTTCATGGTGGAAACAACAAGCTTTCCAAAATTCCAATTTTCAGTTTTTTGCTCAATTTGATCACTGACAACAAATTACTTTTAGTTGTTTTCCTTGAAGTGACAGTCTGTCTTGTTCATTTTCAAGAAAATGTCTGTGAAACATTGTAATAATGTTTCAGTGTGAATAACCATAGTTTGCCTGTAACTCATTCTTTCAAATAAAAATTATGTTCCATGATAAAAGTGGCTAGTTCAGCTAGCAACTCAAACAACTGCACAAGTGCTTTTCCTCAAGATATGTTTGGTGTATAGTGGAAGTGTTTTATGTGTACTTCCTTCACCACAAAGAATACTAAAAAGATGTGTTCTCAAGGGTTCAGATTTTAAAAATCCTTTTTACTGCTTCTTCAAGGACATCTGAAGTGGAACTGGATTTTTTTTTTTTTTTTACTGTGAGTACATGGGCAGTGAAGAACACAATATGATTTGGTGCCACTGCTTTGATTCATGCTTAAGTGCCAGAAGTTTTACCCACCATTGCTTTTGCACCATTACTGAAAACGTCAGCACAGTGAAAAAAGTAAATAGTGTCCTAGTATTATTACTGCAAGTTTTGGCCTCAAAGGACCTCTGAAAGGGTCTCAGGGACCCCTAGAGATCTTAGAACTGCACTGTGAGAGCCACTGACTTAAGTAACAGTATTTCTGACTTCTGCTTTGCTCTCCATTTGAGCCAAGTAACTGTATCAAGGGAAGGAAAGGAAACCTGAAAGCTCATGTCATGTCCATAGAGATGAATCTGCTCACTTTCCCTTACTGTAGCTCTGATGTGGGGGGAGTGACTGGGAACAAAGACCACCCAAATATATTCTCCTTTATCCTTCTACAGTTCCCTGAAACAGGGCTTCCCAACCTTCTTCATATCATGACAGGGAGAGAGAAATGGTAAGATTCTTATTAAAGAGTAAAGAAATGAGGCTGCCTAAGCCTTGAGGTCCCTAGTCTGGAGGTGTAGATCCTTTATGGCTTTCAGGAGTACCCAAGGGTCAGTAGCACAGCTACCAGATCGTGTGGATATGCCAAGCCACATGAGTTGGACAATTCTGTACTAAGGTTCTCATCAGGGAGGGGGCTCTCACACTGGAGGATGTCTGTTCTACAGCCAGCTTCATGCTCCATAAAAGGCTCAAAGGTTAGCTCAGATGTGGGAACTCACAAAGTATCTGACTGTACTTCATGATAGAACCAGAATTGAAGATTTGATGTAACCTGTCCAGAACATTTTTGGATAGAGTGTGGTGATTAAGAGCACAGAGTCTGATTCCCAAACTACCAAAGAGTTCAAGCCGCTTGCTAACTATCTGATCTTGGGAAAGTAATTTAACACATTGGTGCCTCAGTTTTTCTACCTATAAAATGGGGACAATAATAGTGCCTACCTATTATAAATATTAAATGAGTTAATGCATATAAAGTATTTAGAATGACACATGGCAGTGTTTGCCTTATTATTATCCAAGTGCTATAGGCTCTCCTAATTGGGTTTGCTTTTCTGAACATGACCATATTGAATTGTAGATTTGCAAAGAAAGAATCCTGAAGATACCAAGAAGCTAGATGTTAACCTGCAGGATTGCAGATGTGAGGAAATGTGCTTGGAGCAGGGAAGGGGAGAGAGGTGTGGGAAGGGGGGAATGATCTGGGCCTCTTTAGTTTTACTTATGGCTTATAGTCAAAACCTTTTTTTATCTATGATGGCACTAATAGACAAACTGCTACCTAATGTATAAGTCTATAATATTATTTTTTCTTCGAAGGGGCCATGGCTCAAAAATAATCATTACTGACTATCAACCCCTTCATTCCTTGCCAAAGGTTTTCTTTCATGGTGGTATCAGGTGTGGTAATTGGGTAAGTCTCAAGCTTTAAGAGCCTCCCAGAAGACCAGGCCATCAAAAGCTGGGACTGTCCCAGATATAACACATGCCTGCTTTTTTACTTGGGGTTGGATGTGTTTTTATATTTACTGAATGGTTTTTGTTTACTGAACTATTTAGCCTGACTCAGAAGATTATACTTAATTAAGAATTTTAGGTTACATCTGAAACTGAATGATTTCGAGAGTCCTCTTTATGCAAGTATTCAGTATCTGAATTGCCATAGTTATATGGTTGCAAAGAAATGCAGAATTATCATAACAAGAAAATAGTCACAAATGAACTGACCACTTAAAAATGTAGCCCATCCTGGGGTGCCAGGGTGGCTCAGTCAGTTAAGTGTCTGACTTTGGCTCAGGTCATGATCTCACAGTTTGTGAGTTTGAACCCCATGTCAGGCTCTGTGCTGACAGCTCGGAGCCTGAAGCCTTCACATTCTGTGTCTCCCTCTCTCTGCTCCTCTCCCACTCACACTCTCTGTCTCTCTCTCTCTCTCAAAAATAAATAAATATTTTTAAAAACTTAAAGAAATGTAGCCTTTCCTCAAACATCTCTCACAGCTTATACTAGAACCATGCCCCACCCATCACGTCTAAGTCTTTTGCCACTAAGTCACTGCTTGTCTGAGGTAGTAAACACCCTAACAATGTAGATAAAAAGCAAGCCTGTCCACGCAAATGAAGATTGGTCAACTTGATAAAGAAAAAAAAAAAAAAAAGAAGGATAATGACACCATAAGAGCTTTAAAAGAAAATAATTGAAATATTTATGAATTAAAAGAGGATTTTGAGGGGTGCCTGGGTGGCTCAATTGGTTAAGCGTCTGATGCTTGGACTTTGGCTCAGATCATGATCTCTTGGTTTGTGAGTTTGAGTCCCGAGTCTGTTTTGGATTCTCTCTCTGTTCCTCCCCCATTTGTGCATGCTCTCTTTCTCTCAAAGTAAATAAATAAACTAAAAAAAAAGAGAGAAATGAGGCTTTTAAAAAAACTGATGAAATCCTTAAATATTTTTGTAAAAATATTTTCTGTGTAGTTGAACAACCAAATTGTGAAGTGCAGGATGTACTATTTTAGCATCCTAAAACTTTATCAAGAAAGTTATGCTGAAAATGAATAGTAATTTGTTCACTGCTTATTCTAGGAATATAGTTTATAGGTGCTGTTCTAATCCATATTTTGTTAACTAAGCTAAAATGACATTTTATAAGCATTATTTGCATTTTTCAAGATAAAGCAAGTTTGGAGATTGAACTGAAGGACCAGTTTTTACTAATTATAGATGGTGATTTGTATCTTCCAAGGAAATAACTATCTGTTGGGTTACAAGTTATGATTGTTGTATTTTGCTGTTTTAAAGGGAAAAAGAAAAAAGACCCTTAGAGAAATGCCCATAAAGGAGGGCTGGATTAGAAATTTAAAAACTATAGCCACTTGAATGTGGCCATTTCCATGATGGGTAAAGAAGAATCAGAAGGAATGAAGAAAAACTGGGTTGAGAGAACACCTTCCTACTCTCTCCATATGACAAGTTTTCTGTTACAGGGCTCATTGTGAGGCTGGACAGTCCTGCTCGCCTTCTGTTCCCAAACTAGGGCAAGCATAGCTCTTTAGGTGATGTAGCATACAGCCCCAAACTTTAAAGTCTGTAACCCATTGACTACTTAGGCTCAGCTGCCTGAAGCTTCTCTGAGGGAGAAAGCTTGCTTTCATTTGCTGTGGAAATGTGCATGGTCCCTATAATGGGGAGAAAACACCTAGGGATTCCCAGAGTGTCTCAAGGGAAGGATGAATGTGCTGTATACCTTCAATATGTTATCTGTCTTAAGAGTACAATTATTTTGAGGAGGAGATTTAGTATTAGACACAACTCCTCATGTTCCCTTTAAGATCACTTTTGTAAGAAAGTATGACAAGCTAATTTAATTCAATATTTGCTTTGGTCTTTGAGAGGAATGTGTCATTTACCTGCTCAAGGATTAAAAAGTATGAAATAAAATTTTAAAAATTAAAGTCACTAGCTTTTTAAGATTAGAATTTTTTATATTATTATTATTTTAAAGTAAATGACCTGGGGCATCTGCATGGCTCAGTCAGTTAAGCATCTGACTCTTCATTTCGGCTCAGGTCATGATCTCACAGTTCATGAGATCGAGGCCCACGTTGGGCTCTGCGTGCAGAGCCTGCTTAAGATATTCTTTCTCCCTCTTCTACTTCTATTCCCGTGCTCGTGTGATTGCTCTCTCACTCTCTCAAAAATAAATAATAAATAATAAATAAGTAAATAAAAGTAAACTGAATGATCTGACTTGGAGTATCACAACTCTAAACTACAGAATTGAATTCGCAAACTACCAAAGAGTTCAAGTCCTGGCTCTGCCACCTACTAGCTTTGTGATCTTGGGACGGTAACTCAGCATCTCAGTGCCTCAATTTCTCTACCTGCAAAACAGGAATAATAACAGAAATAGTTCTCTAAACATAAGATCTGTATAATGAAAAGATTGGTAAATATAGGAAATATAGGTCAACCAATTAATAAGACTGTAAAACACTTTATAGGTACTTTATTTTTAATTTTTTTCTAACATTGATTCACTTTTGAGAGACAGAGACAGACCACAAGCTGGGATGGGACAGAGAGAGAGAGAGAGAGAGAGGGAGACACAGAATCTGAAGCAGGTTCCAGGCTCTGAGCCATCAGCACGGAGCCCGATGTGGGTTTCTAACTCACAAACCATGAGATCATAACCTGAGCTGAAGCTGAACGCTTAACCCACTAAGCCACCCAGGCGCCCTACACTGTATAGGTACTTGTTTGAATTTTAAAAGTTTTAACACTGTGGCTTTTTTAATGCTTACCTACCAACTGGCTCTTTATTATTATTATTATTTTTTAACAGAAGTTTTATATATAAAGTAATTCCGTGATTTTTAATTTTTAAGTTTTTCTATTTCCCACCATAAAATACATGACTCGATATTCTCCATAGTACCTTTCCTCTGGATTAGATCAGTTGACTCAGAATTAGTAATTACTTAGTACATTGCTAATTAGAATATTTAGTAAAATATATTCCAATAGATATATTATGACTTTGAAGTGTATTTTATAGAAAAAATTTTGAGAATTGTTAGAATATACTATTTTTGTTTCTTAAAGTAACCTGAAGATACTAAGGCCAAAGATTTTGAGAAAAACCTAGAAATGAGTTATAGTATCAAAAAACTGTAAGATTTCTATGTATTTTAGGATGAAACATTACTTAGCTCTTTTATCTTTTTATTGTTAACGAAGAAATATATGTTGTGTAAGATTCCCCCCTTCCAAAGATTGTTACATTGATTCAGTGGCCAGCAACTATTTCTTAAGTACTTCCATATTGGTATAACACTGTGTTATGAGGAGTATAAAAGAAGTATAAGAAGTTTACAATTTAGTAAAGGAAATAACATGAACAAATGCCAGACAGTGTTGTAGAGTGGAAAGAGGCCCAACGGAATCAAGAGGTAGGAATTCCAGTACTTACCCAGATACTATGTAGCTGAGTGGCCTTGGGCAAGTCACTTAACGTCTCTGGGTCCAAGTATCTCATTTGTAAAATGATACAACTAATTTCTTTCATTCTTTTGAGCTGTAGCAAGTCTATTTTGAGGAGTTGTGCTCATTAGTACATGTTATGAGTACATCAGGAGTTAAAAGTAAGGATAGTAAGGATTGGGAAGACTCTGAGGAGACATGAGACTTAAGGAGGAAATTGATCTTGACCTTGATAGGTGAGTAGAATTGAGATGAGCAAAGTGAAGGTATTTCACCATAATCGGAAGCCAAGCACTGAATGTTTCAGGAGGAACAGAAGATACTTTCCTAATGAGAGTAGAGTACATGTTAGAAAAGAGGAATAAGAATGAAAATTTCAGACAGATCCACCATAAAGACCAGGCAGAGAAATTTAGACTTCTTACCATGATCCACAAGAAGTCATTTTAGATTGAGCAGGACCATGGTACATAAAGTAATAGGATTAATGAGGCAGTACACTCTAGGAAAGGTTGTAACTTACCAGCATGTTCTAGTGGGTCAGCAAATAGTATCTCCCCTTGGAAATGCCCTTCTTTCAAGAAGGAAAACTTGGATAAATAAACCAACATGCTAGGTAATTGTTTGTTACCTTTTATGCAAGGTAACAGAGCCCTACCCTTTTTATATTTTATGGTACTTTCTAATCATTCAACAGATATTTCCTGAGTACTTAATGGAAGGTTGGCATAGTTCTAGGTGCTATAGGGGGTACTAAGGTGAATAAGAGTTAGTCTGTACACTCATACAACTTTAATTTAGAAGAGAAAATATGATCAGTACATAGATCACTGGAGTGTGAGGCAGATTATAATTAGTACTATTGGATCAGTGTGAGCAGAAAGTTGTGGGTAATTAAAGAGGAACTAGGCCTTAAAGGCTGGAGGGTTGAAGATTCTGCTGGTATGGAGAGGAGAGAGTGTGAGGGTAGCTGTTTGGTTGTTCCTAAGAATAGGGCATCATGGGGGCAACCTTTGATCTCTTCCTCCTCTGAGGTTTTGTGTTTTTATGAAAAATACGGAAGTAGGAAATGGCAGAGTATGTTCAGAGAATTGAAGATTCAGGAGGGTTCTACTTCCGTTAATGACAGAGTAGCACCTATTTGACTAACCCACCTTTAGATCAGAGCTGTAACTCTGGACAAAATCTAAGAAAGAACTGTCTGGGAGGCACTATTGGACAACCAAAAGCAGGGAGAAAGCTCAGGCACCACTTGGAAGAAAGGAAAGACACTGGTACCAGAGTTTCTTATTTTTGTAGGTTTTTGTTTTGTTTTGTTTTGTTTTTTTGCCAGAGAAGAGATCACAGTTGTTTTCATATGGAACATCTAAAACTCAGTAGAAACTTGAAATATTCCTGGCTTGAGGAATGAGAAGAGAGCTGGAAAATAAGAAAAGAAATGATGGAACAGAGAGAACCACAGAGGAAGAGCCCAGAGTTCTTCACAGAGACTGCCCAAATCTTGGGCTGATCTGTGAACTGCACATGCACAGCTAACACTAAAAATACTGAACAGAGACTTCAGCTGCTGCTCATCACAGAGGAGACAGAGTTTGGAGTTTGGGACTAGCCAAGTTAATTACCTGCTGAAATAGCAACAATAGAAAATCAATATACTTTGGTAGAATAAAAAGAATTCCAAGTCTCTAACAACATATCATTCACCTTATCTAGAGTCCAATCCAAAACTGCTAGCTGTGTGCAGACACAGGAAAATCTGATCCATTTTAAAAGAGAAATGATAATCAACAGAAACTGACCCTGAGAGGATACAGATGTTGGAATTAGAGGGAAGGATTTTAAAGTGTTTTTTTTTTTTTTTTTTTTTTTTTATCTACAGTCAAGGATATAAGGGAAAATATACTGATAATGAATAAACAAATAGGAAATCTTAGCAAAGAAATTGAAACTAAAAAAAAAAAATGGAAATTCTAAAACTAAAAGTTGAGAATTCTAGATCTAAAAATTTTTAAGTTTATTGTACTTCATACCAAACTGTAGAAGAGAGTAGAATCAGTGAACTGATAGGTCAATAGAAATTATGCAATGATCTGAAAAACAAAAGTGTTGAGGGGAAAAAAAAGCAAAACCTCATGACATAAACTATATCAAAAATCAACTATATCATTGGAGTCCTAGAAGGAAAAGAGAGAATGGGGTGGAAAAGTTTTTTAGAGAAATAATGGCTGAAGTTTTTCCAAATTTAAGAAAAGATGTAAATTTACAGATCCCAGAACCTCAACAAACCCCTAGCAGGTACAAAGAAAATCATTCCCGGGAACATCATAGTCAAATTGTTGAAAACCAAAGACAGAGAAAATTTCGAAGCAGCCAGGGGCACAACAGTATGATTGAAGACTTCCTATCAAAAAGCAATGGACAAACAGTGCAATATCATCTTTAAACTACTAAAAAGAAAAATCACCCAACAATCAAGAACCGTTTTTGCAGACAACTTAAGGGTCATGGCTGGAATTTAGATCGTATATAGGAGAGTGGTATGCACTCAGAATAGATGGGTTGAAGTCAGTATAAAGGAGCTTGCATATCAGGTGGTAGAGTTTGAATTAGAACCTTCATCAGCATAAAAAAAAAAACTTGTCATTTTTTAACAGATCTATATTGGATAATCTGCCAAAGTTGTATAAGATTGTCTCTGCTGCTACCATATATGGAACCTTTGTGCATTAGATAAAGCTCCCCAAGATGGGCATGGAGCTAAGTGAGCAAATCATGCCCTTATGTGCCCCTTCCTCTAGATTGATGCTACCCCTCATCAGGGTCTGTGGCTTGGAACGCAGAACATGGGTCGAATCTGTGCTCTCAGTTGCCCCCTAAAACAGGTGTACATGATAGATTGGAAAGAACAAGATGAATATGAGGGAAATATGTAAGATCGGATGCCGAGAGGTCTCAGGGCCAAGGGCATGCCACCTAGGGCTCTGATGTTTTCAGTTTGGATGACCAGAGGAATGGCAGGACCCTTGACAAATACCTGATATAGGAGAAGGGGACTTACAAGCAACTGGAAATCTAAGACTGAAGATACAGATCTGAAAGTCATTTATAGAGATGTGTTAGTTTGAAGTTGAAAGGAGTCCATGAAATCACCTGAACTGACACTGAAAAAGGAAGAGATGAGGGGTGTGGATGGGATTGGAAAATCTTACCATGGGATTTAGTGGAAGGAAACAGAGTCAGGGTCCTAGTACAGCTGAATCAAAGGGACATTAGAAACAACTAAAATCTCCCACCATTTCTTGAATAATTTTTTTATTTTTATTTAAAAATTCTTTTTTAACGTTTATTTATTTTTGAGACAGAAAGAGACAGAGCATGAACGGGGGAGGGTCAGAGAGAGGGAGACACAGAATCTGAAACAGGCTGCAGGCTCTGAGCTGTCAGCACAGAGCCCGACGCAGGGCTCGAACTCACGGACCACAAGATCGTGACCTGAGCTGAAGTCGGCCGCTTAACTGACTGAGCCACCCAGGCGCCATTTGAAGAATTTTTTTAAATGGAAGTAATTTACTAGATTGGTAACATCTTGGGATTTGGAGGTTACTATGTAAAATGTGTTAATAGATGAATATAACAAGCCTCTGCTCTTAACTTAATCTTACTGTTTTCCAGCCTTAATATATGTGGAAAAACTCTGTAAAATATAAATTATCCTTCACACTTACATGGAGATACAAAAATTATCTTACATACATTTTCCCCCAGTTTTATTGAGAAATAATTGACATACATCACCATATAAGGTTTAAAGTGTACAGCATGATGATTTGACTTACATATATTGTGAAATGTGATTACCCACAGTAGGTTTAGTTAACATCCATCATTTCATATAGATAAAAAGAAAAGGAAGAGTGATTGTCTCATAACTGAAAGTTTGCACCTTTTAACCACATTCCTCCATCTCCCTTCCTCCCAGCTCCCCACCTCTGGTAACCACAAATCTGATCTCTTTTTCTATGAGTTTTTTGTTTTTTAGATTCCACATATAAGTGAGTTTAAGTTAGTCTGTTAACTAACAAACTTAAAAGATGTACTGCTGTTGAGTATCTAAAGTTCTTACATTTTATTTCCCAGATTCCCTTTTGCTTCCCATCTAATTAAAGCAAACTAAATAACAAAATAAGCCTTAAAAAGAAATAGAAAAAGAATAATTTAGGCATGTATTTATTTGTAGCAAAAAATATTACAGATATACACATATACTCACAAATAGAATTATGTAGATTTTTTAAAAAGCAGGGCAAAGAGAAAATAGAGAATAATTAAGTTGAAAGGAAAAGTTAGTACATGTAAATCCATGTCATAAACCTCTACAAGGTTCTTACACTGAACAATTATATCAGCTGTCAGCTTCTCCCAAAGAGGGGGAAAGATGTTCAGTAAGTTATAAGACATAAAATTAGTTACTCAGGAGAAGTGAAGCTTTTTCTGGCACTTGGATAGGGACTTCTAAAAGATGCCGGCAGACAGTTTTCTCAGCACTGTTCCTGCTGTCAATACAAGTTTGTATCACACAGATTCTTATAAACAAGCTGGGGCCCTTTTGACAAAGTCCTGTTCAATGAAACTAGTGCTATAAGAGGTCAAAAATGCCTTATAAGTAAGCTTTTCTATTATCAGGTTGATCCAGAGAAATTGCTTAGAAATTGGATAAATGCTTGGAGGTTGGATAGACTCATGTTCAAACCTTTCATGAATGTTGTATATTTTAATAAAAGTTGAGTAGCAGATAATTCAAGGTTGTCTTTTTGGTAAGAAGATGGAGTGAAGAGTTCTATTGGTCTTACTCTGAAGCATTTGGCCCTTTGTGTATCTAACAGCACAGAGAGGCATTCAGCCTTGCTCTAATTAACTTTTTAGTATCTTTAGAATATTAATTAGTATTTTTCACGAAGTATTTCCATGATTTTGAAAGCAGAAGAGTGGGAGGAAGAAAAATTCTTTGATATCCATTTCTTTTCCAACTCTGATTAGGCTTTTTCAGTATCCAAGTCTAAGAAGATTGGGGAGAGTCCGTGAACTCTCACAGGGAAAAGCAAAACAAAAATAACAAAATTTCTGCATTTGTAAGACTTTAACAGTTTCAGAAGTCACCATCCTCAAATTTAAAATAAGTTACTTGCAGGTGCCTGGGTGCCTCAGTTGTTAGGCATCTGACTTTGGCTCAGGTCATGATCTCATGGTTCGTTTCAGAGTCCCACATCTGGTGAGCACAAACCCTGCTTTGGGTAAAAACATGAATCTGCTTTGGGTGTGCCCCGCTCCTCCCTCACTCCCTCCTTCTCTCTCTCTCTCTCTCTCTCTCTCTCTCTCTCTCTCTCTCTCTGTTTCTCTGACCCTTGCCCACTTGTGCCCCCCCCAAAATAAAATAAAATAAAATAGGTTACTTGCTATTCTATATCCTCTTGCTTTTTAGTGTCTTAAATGTCACTTTTCATGCCTCCTTGCTTTGATTTCCAAAGGAAGGAGTTTACATTGATGAACCTTTCTTTTCAAACGCACGTTTAGAACCAGTAGCAAAGGTGTAGACCCTCATTTGGGGGTAATCTTTCAAATTTCTTCTGGATAGATCTCAAAGCCAGGCAAATTTAGAACAGTCTTTCCTCCAACAGAGATGTAGCAAATACTGCCCTCTACCGAGGGGATACGCAGGATGGCTTGACTATGTTAATGATCAAGTGCTAGTCTTCAGTTACTGATTTCAGTGAATTTGGTGGAATCATGTTGTTACTAATTACTTCATCATTACTGTATACATTCTTATTAAAATCATTATATTAAAAAATAGAAAACATAAGGGATGAAACATTTCAGCCTTGGCCACATACATTATTACCTCTGTCGTCTGTACAATCAGATATAATGTCTGAGGCATTAATAATAATGTTTAAATTTCCATTTGTTTTAAACCAGCTAATAAAATCTTTTTACCAGTGGGAAATTAGAAGGGGGTTGTTACCGTATTGTTTTCATAAATGAGTTTGTAAAATGCAGTAATGATGAAGTAATTAGTAAAAAAAAAAAAAAAAAAAAAAAAAAAAAACAGGAAAAATGTGGAGATAACTTAAAAACACAACGTTAGAAGAATGTGAAAAGGTAGGAAATCGTTAACATCATCATCATTATTAAGAGGCACCACTGAATGTAAGCATCAATACAGCTCCAAGGAAATACATAAAAATTTTGGTTTTCTGTGCTACAGGCTATAAATCAAATATTTTTGTGACAGTTGTTGGAGTTTATATTTCCTAAATGAACTGGAAGTATCCCTGGGAATAAACCCAGCGCAGTGCTTTTCATCTAGCAGGTACTCAGTAGATCTGATTTGATGTGGTTTGTGTTTTAAGAAAGTTGTCAGTTGTGGAATCTCCAGATTTAGGTATCTCCAGAATTTGGAGATTTATTACGTACAGAAAGCTAGTCAAGTCAGAGTGAGGAAAGAGTGCAATCACCTCTGGTTTGCCACATAGATTTTTGTGTTGAGCCATTGTTACTATACACTCCATTAAAAATGACACGCACAACCCCAAAAGAGTACTGCATTAGCCCATCATTATCTCGAGGGGATAGAGAGTTTGCTAAAGATCCGGTAGATTTGGGGAGAACTAGCCTTCCTGCCATTGAGACTCTAAGTCAAGGAGTAAATCTTTCCCTCAGCACACCAGAGAACATTTTCTGAAGTAGAGTGTGTAAGAGATGGTAGTATTTTCTGGAATAGTGAGCTATTTCCCAGTTGGATGTTAGGGACTTCATATTAATGTGATTTCTCATGTTAAGGTGCCATATTACCAGTCTTGGGAAATTATGTACTCTACAAATACACACATTTCAGTGCTTTGTTTTTCTAGTTATTATCTTTATTGATTTGGTGCATATAGTTGTTTTAACAAATTCATATGATATTTTTAGTTTGTTTTGAAAAGGATGCATTCATCCTAATTAAAGTGTTTTTTTTCCCTATTAAAAAGCACTTTTCTTTAAGATATGATGTATTGTCATTTCTGTATACACAAAGCAAGATGCCATGCACACTTGTGTAATGAGGGGCTATCAGGGTAGCACTACAAGGAATTTATAAAGAGAAGTCTATACAGATAAAGAGTAACCCTTAGGACAATATAATCTAGACAGCGCTTGAAATAATAATCATCCTACTTGAGCTGAAATAATGGTGGCAGAGCAAGCATTAGCCAGGCAGAGAAAAAAGAAACTCAAGCTGACAGCTCATTCGTGTGTGCTGAAGTGGACCAACCGCTCATTGCAGGGCAGAAGGCAGCCTGGTGGTAACGCTCGTGCATTTCACACTGGTGTGGCTTTGAGAAAATCCCCGCTCCTGGCACCAGGGTCAAACCGAAGCAGACAGCTGTGCCGTTTCTCATACAGGAGAAAGAAGACAGCAGGCAAGCTCTTTATTCCTAAAAGTTTTTTAGAAAAACTGTGCTACATATAATCCAGCTGTATACTCCCAGTAATTAAGGAAAACAAACGCTCTTTGCAAACTCATTATAGATTTAAAGTTCTTTAGGTTTTCATCAGGTTTCCACAGAAACAAAGAGTTTGAAACAATAGTCGAGAATGCACAAACCATCGAATGAGTGGATTTTAATTGTTTCTGTTTAGAAAATTATTCAGATAGCCAGCCACATCAGAGACTATTAAACTTTTTAATTGCTCAGGTAGAAAGATGGAGAGTGCCATCATTATCTATCATAAGAAGAATCTGCATTAGATAATGCTACTTGAATTTTGAGCTAGAATAACATACTCAAGGATGCTACTAACTGAAGTGGCATTTAGTAGTCGAAAATAATCATATGCTTTAATTATTCATAGGACACAATGCATGAATTTATAATACTAATTATGGTTTCAAAAGGTGTCTTATGCTATGGTTTACTTACATAAGAGGATCAACTAATGCAAACAAAAGTATAAATACTTACAACTGCTATAGAGATCATGTGCATGCAATTTTGTGGTGTGTTAGGTCAAAAGAGTAGACAAACGTATCTTTGTGTTTTGCCAAGTTCTTGTGAGAGTTAGTACAAAATTTGTATTTGTTAAGCATTCAGTAGTTACCATTGGTTCTGAAGAGGACTTGGTGATCATGTGTTTACTTGTTCACTAGTCTTGTATTATGCAAGATCGTGTTCCCTGGGCTGGTAGGTGCCCCAGACACTTGGGTGGACAAGATAGTACTGACCCTCCTGGGACTCCCAGTCTCATACAGTGGAGTAAATGAGGGTGGCAACTGCAGCTTTGAATAGATGTGTTAACTCCTCAAGCTCTTTAGTATATGCATTTGCGGTGACTGTTTTACACATTCACTCTTCATGATTATTAGGGAAGAGGCAGGGGATTAAATAAGTGAAAAGCAGGGGTGCCTGGGTGTCTCACTTGGTTAAGTGACTGACTTTGGTTCAGGTCATGATCTCACAGTTTGTGAGTTCGAGCCCCGTGTCGGGCTCTGTGCTAACAGCTCAAAGCCTGGAGCCTGCTTCAGATTCTGTGTCTCCTCTTCTCTCTGCCCCTCATGCTCATGCTCTGTCTTTCAATAAGATATAAACGTTAAAATTTTTTTTTTAAACAGCTGAAAAACAAAACCAAAGAGTATACTTTGCAATCAGTAAAGGTCTTCAACATTGTTTTGCTACATCATTCAGTTTTTACTCTTTTGTCATAATATATTTTGTTTCCCTTTTGGAAAATACAGAAAAATCTATAAAATAAAGAAGATCATAAAATATTATAAAATATAGACTTCTAAGTCTGTCACTATCTATAACAATTGTTAGCATTTTTACGTATTTAGTCTTTTTCCTACATATATATTTTGAGCAAAATAGGTACCTTAGTATAATTATAATTTTGAAGTATGATTTTTTTCACTTAGCTTTTTATCATAAGCATGTTTTCATTTCATAAAATATGTTTCATAAACATTATTATTTGTTGGCAATATGTTCCATTATGTCAACATGCCATAATTTATTGAGCCTTTCCTCTGTTGTTTTATTTTAAAGTTGCTTTTAGTTCACATAGTTATAAATAATCCTGTATATAGCCTTTGGTTGGATTTCTGGTCACTTCCTGTAGATTGATTTCTAGAAACAGAATGATTGGGTCAAGTCGATGACTTCTTTTAGGGCTCTTAATACAATCCAACAAAATATTTTTGGAGCATCTGAACTAATTTACTCTCTTAGCAGCAATGGATGTCTCATTACCTACTTGCCAGCATTGAGTAGTATAATTTATTTTTCTTTGCAAAATTGCTATATGAAAAATGATATATCATTCTTATTTTGTCTTTCTTTGGTTACTAGTGAGCTTGACTATATTTTTCATTTGTTTATTAGCCTCTTCAACTTTGCTTTTCGTTCAGGAATTATGTATTCGATCCTTTGTCCATTTTTCTGTTGGAATGCTCTTATAATTTTAGTTTCATTGCAGTCAGTCCTTATCTCTCTCAGTTGCCTTTTTCATGCCAGCTTGTTTTCTCTCTGTGACTTTCTGTTTTTATTTGATTGGTCCATGTCTTCTGGTATTCTATTGGGATGCCACATGATTTTCTAGCTTTTTTTCCTTCTAGCTCTTGTATACAGTTAATCACCAAGTTTTATTTTTAGACATGAGTTCTGTGCTACACCATAAAAATGCCATAATTGATTAAGAAAAATAAATGAACATAAAACAAATGACAGTATGTGTCTTTACATATCCTCATCAATTATGTAAGACCAATCTTGCTACAAAAGCTAGACATACTTTTCTACGTGTGCTGGACTTGCTAAGGACTTTGAAAATATGGGCTTTTCCTAGTAAACCTCTCTGTAGCAAGTATAGTGTTTCAGTTAGCTATTGCTACATAACAAATCACCCCCAAAATTCAGTAGCTTAAAAAAAAAAAAACCTTTATTATTGCTCTCTAATCTACAGGCTTAGCTGGAAAGTTCTTTTAATTTTTTGGATTCACTTATGCATCTGCAGTCAGCTTTGCTGATCTTGGTTGGGTTCTCTCATCTACTATGGGCAGGTGGGGCAGCAGGCTGGAGGCTGGCCTCAGCTGCTTTCTCAGGTTAGACAGTTGGCTCTCCTTCTTATGCTCTCTCCTTCATCGGGAGTCCAGCCCAGCTGTTGCAACAGAATGAGCAGAAGTGTGCAAAGCCTCTTGAGACCTAAGCTCAGAACTGGAAAATTGTGACTTTAGCCTCATTCTATTGGTTGTGGTAAATACAAGTCTGGCCCAGATTGAGGAGTTGGGCAGACAGATGCTAAGACATGGAAGAGATCGAAAGTCACAATCTAAAGAGTGTAGACAAGGAGGCAAGAACAATTGGAACCATTATCATAATTAGACTACCCCACAAAGGCATTCTTTATTTCTCCAAAAATGTATTAAATGGGTTTAAACTGATAATTTTTTAAGAGAATTTTTAAGTTGCACTTGAATGCCCCAAGCATATTTAAATACCGAATACTAGGGGAAGTAAGGGTGAGTAGTCCTGTGGCAGCATACCATTTGGAGGGTGCACAGGGCTAGATGAGATAATTTGTCAGCATCTACATGTGTTTCGATGAAAGTGTTTACTAAATTTCTGTTATATAATCAGAAGAAAAATAAACTTACAGACATATTTAAAATGCATCAAATATTAAATTTGAACAAAACTTTAACATCTTTTCAAATTTGTAATGAGAAAAGTTGCCTCCATTAACATAACTTTTTAAAAATCAGCTTTGGGGGTGCCTGGGTGGCTCAGTCAGTTAAGCATCCGACTTCAGCTCAGGTCATGATCTCACAGTCCGAGAGTTTGAGCCCCACATCGGGCTCTGTGCTGACAGCTTGGAGCCTGGAGCCTGCTTCCTGCTTCAGAGTCTGTGTCTCCCTCTCTCTCTGCCCCTCCCCCCCTCATGCTCTGTCTCTCTCTGTCTCAAAAATAAATAAAAACATTAAAAAATTTTTAAAAATAAATAAAAATCAGCTTTGATTTGAAATGGATAAGTGCAGTTCCTGATTAAAAAATTTTAATGATAATCTGAAGAAAACTTGAAGAGAAATTTTTGATAGTTACCATCTTGTGTGAAGAAGAATCCTTATCCACCTAGGAAATGTGAGAAAGTCTTCCACTTCCAATAATGGTGGACTCTGTCAGTAATTTGCACTGATCCTGTCATTAGGATGATGAAGGAAGATGGATGAAATAAGAATTAGGATAAGCTAGCTGCTGAAACAAACAACTCCAAATCTCAGAGGCTAAACAAATGAACGTGTATTTCTTGCTCATATCACCATCCAGTGTAAGTTGGCCAGGACACTGCTCCATGTGGTTCTTCATGGAACCAGACTTTGTCCCTGTTGTGCTTCCACCCCTCCTTCAAGTCCTCAGAGCTCTCTGTTCAGTGTGCAGGTAAGTTAAGGCAGTGAGGATCCTGTGGGCCAGATCTAGAAGCCATGCAGGTCACTTTCCTTTACATTCCACTGGCCTTAACCTGATCACACGGCCACACCTAAGTGCAAGAGAGTCTAGGGAATAGTGTCTAGCTGGGTGCCCAGGAAGATGAGGAAAACATGGATAGTGGTGAGTGCTAGCAATCTTTAAAAAAAAATGAGCTGAGTTGAACTGAGCTTACTTTTGGCAGCCTCACTGGATCAGCAGGACAAAAGTCAGAGTTTAGGACCAGCTCAGGATGGGGACCTAGTAAACTACCCCCACTTTGGATGGAACCTTGAAGGACTGAATGCTAGGAATAAGTGTGAACTAGAAGTCAACTAGCTCTCTCGTGGACTTCGGTCAAATTCAGTGAGCCAAGTGACTCAGAATACTTCAAGCCTCGAACTTGGCTTTATTTCTATGAGTGTTTTTTTTTTTTTTTTCAAAGATATACAAAGATACACAAAGCAAACATATGAGGAGACAACACACTGTGGATGTGAACAAGAACAAGAACAAATGATAAAATTAGGAACTCCAGATATTAGAATTAGGAGTCTCTATTTTAAACAACTAACCTTACATATTCAAAGAGATTTTTTTGAATAGGCTTGGAAATTTAAGTGTAGGGATCTAGAGACTAAAAAGGTGAGACATAGACATAGGCTTTGGAGACATAGGCTTTGGAAAGAACCAATAGAAATTCTAGACCTATAAAGTACAATAACCAAAACAACTCAATGGATGAGTTTAAGAGCAAATAAACCAGAGCTAAAGAGAAATATAGTAGACTAGAATATGGGTCAGAGGAAGCTATCCACGGTGAGTCATGAAGAACTGAAAAAGGGAAAATACAAAACAAAGGATAAAAGCAATGGAGAATATGAAGTTTAGCTTAGGTTCTCTTAGAGTACTAGAAGGAGAAGAATGATGGAGCATGGAGCAGAGGCAATATACATGTACAGATGGACTAGATGTTGTCTGACATTTATGGAGAAAAGGAATACAGCACACTTATCATCAAGCTTGCATGGAGAAAATTTGCTCAAATTAAAACATGACATAAATGGAAATATATCAGTCTGGGCTGTGACAAAATGGATTTTGACATCACTAGGCCTTTGATCAGGGAACTCTGGTGCTTGGCCGCAAAAGCTAAACGTGAACTATTGGGAGATGCTACCATTCACCTACCATTCACCTCATCCCCTCTGTCTGGTTTTCCTAGTGTGAAGAACATAACTATATAACTGAAGTCAAATTTCACCCCAAATATGAAATCCCTTATCCTTTTGTCAGGCTGTATAGGAGAAAATATATGTTCAGCCTTGTGTTTTATTTTCTTTTTAAATGTCCCTGAAAAAATAATACTTCCATGATGAAGAAAACCTTGGGGGAAAAAAATGTCCATGAAAAAACTGATATTATGATCTCACACATATGAGATAGGGTATAAGATTCCAATTATAAAAAATGACCCCCCACCAGAAATACTATTTTTGTTATTTAAAAGTAACACAGTTCATGGGGCAGGGATGGGGGAGATCAAAAAGGTATAATAAAATTCATCTTTGATTCCACCACCCAAAGATAACCACTGTTAACATTTTGATCTATATCTTTCTAGACTTTTCCTACATACATACTAAGATATACAACAAAGGCTTGCCTTGGGAATGGGGAATTTGGGCCAACTAAGAAAGAATAGGAGTTTTTTTTGTAGGTGGTTCAATTATTTTGGAGACAAATGGGTATAAAAGAAAGAATAAGCCTGCTCCTTGGGCTGTGTTGTGTTTTATTCACACATTCATTTGCTAATTCATTCAGTAAGTATTAAGCACTTCCTATGTGCCATGGTGCCATGTGCTGGGGGTAGGCGCTCTTCATTCTGTGGGCCTGGGGCCTTCCCCCACCTGTAGTGCTAATGGTATTACCAAAAATGTGGGAGGGGGCTGGCCTGAGACATGCTATTTTTGTCATCTGTAAACATGACTTCATGGAGAGCTAATGTGCCTGGCTGACAGAGACCGCAGCTTTTACCTCCTGAGTGCAAAGGCAGAAGCAAACTGGAGTGAGCCGAACTATTCACTTGTTTGGGCTCCCTGGCCTCATGAGCTCAGGAAAAGGTTATTTGATAGTGACTAGAAGAGTAGCTACTATTCATTAAATATCTGTTGTATGCCACATAGGTACTGTGCAGATACCATTTCATTTGCTTTTCATGTGACCTCTTAAAATTAATTTAAAATTATATTAATAAATTAATAAAATAAATGTGCTTTTCACATGACCACTTTAATAAGTAACATTTATTGAGCACTTACTATGTGACGGCCACTGTTAGAAGATTTTACATGTAGTCAGTACAGCGAAGCTTCGGGACAAACCCGTGAGACATGTCCTGCTATGATCCCCAGTTTACAGATGAGGAGATGGAGGTTCAGAGACACTTGCTCAAGGTCGCATGACTGGATGTGACCAACGATTCCAAAGTATAAAGTATGTTTTTGCCCACAGCTTTAACTTATTTTATTAATGAAAAATCGCATTTCTGAGTAATAAAAAAACAAACAAACCCATCTCTCACCAAAATCAATTCTGAGAGTTTATCACTTCTTGGATACTTCAACATTGAATCTAGTATAAGAAAACACTCTTTAACTACTAAAGATCTCACATTTTAGATTAATATTAATCTAATGTTGGAGCTGATTTCCTTGGTTAATGATGTCCTCCTTCAATTAATACATTTCATTCTTAGGTTTTATTTATTTATTTATTATTATTTTATGTTTATTTATTTATTTTTTGAGAGAGAAATAGAGACAGAGACAGAGAATCCCAAGCAGGCCCAGCACTGTCAGCACAGAGCCCCACGCAGGGCTTGAATTCAGGAACCATGAGATCATGACCTGAACCGAAATCCAGAGTCGGGTGCTTAATTGACTGAGTCACCCAGGCGCCCTTCTTCTTATATATACATTATATATATATATATATGTATATATGTATACACACACACACACCACACACATATATATGTGTGTGTATATATACATATATATATATATGTATATATACATATATATATATATATATATTTTTTTTTTTTTTTTTAGTGTTTATTTTTTTTTATTTTTGAGAAAGAGACAACGTGCGAGCGGGAAAGGGGCAGAGAGAGAGGAAGACACAGAATCTGAAGCAGGATCCAGGCTCTGAGGTGACAGCATAGAACCTGATGCAGGGCTCAAACTCACAGACTGAACTCATGGACCAGAAGTCAGAGGCTTAACTGAACTGAGCCACCCAGGTGCCCCTCTTTTTATGCTTTTAAAGAAAAAATTATATTGTTACCTCTCTGCAGCCTAAGTTGGGATTTCTTTGGCAATGAATAACCTTTACTAGTTTTAATGTTTTTTGTGGTGGTGGTAAAATAATATATAATATAAAATTTGCCTTTTTTTTTTTTTTTTTTTTTGCCATTTAACCATTTTTAAGAGTGAAGTTCAGTGGCATTAAGTCCATTTGCGCTGTTGTGCAGCCCCCACCACGGTTCGTCTCTAGAACACTTTCATATTCCCAGACTGAAACTCAGTATCCATTAAACAGTCACTCCCCAGTGCCCACTTTTTTTTTTTAACCATTGTTTTAAACTGTATAAAGCTTAATTTTCTTTACATGAATGAGCACGTAATTTTTTAGGGATATGATATTTGCTATTTGCTAATATAATGGCAAATGTAGAACCTACTGACAAAGGTATATAATTTGTAAAAATAGCTGAGTGGGCAAAATTCTGATTTTCAGTTGCCCTAGGCACTCCAGTGCACTTCTGATGATGATTTTCCTTGGGCATGTAGTTATACTGATAGAAATCACATCCGTGCATAAAGAACGAGTTTAATTATACATAACTACATACCTAAGATGAGGTTTTACATTTTTTTACATATACTTTCTGATTTACAAAAGATGAGACACTAAATTCTCACTGATCTTAAAAAAGTAGTGTGTCACCCTCAGAGCGAGTGTCCTATTGTATGAGTTACACGCTGTATCTTGCCTTCCCCCTCCCCCTTAAGGGAATTGTTTTCCTTCTAGGAGATTCCACAGGCTCATTTGGTCCCTGCTGTGACTCTGAGGACTGGCAAATGCACAAAGACTGATTTAGGGGTTTGGATATGGTGGATGGGGGAGCAACACTAACTGGTCCTATTTAGAATGACACTTTACATCCTCAACTCGTCTGTATTGAGCCTAATCATTTGAGCTCAAGATAATAAAAATAAAAAGCAGCCAAAGTGATTTGAGTGCTAATGTATGCCCTAGGCACTGTGGTAAATGCTTTGCCTGTATTATTTTGTGTCATCTTCACAATCCTTTGAGATAGGAATCAAACTCCCATTTATAGGTGGGAAAACTAAAGGAAGAGAGGGTGCCTGGGTGGCTCAGTCAGATCATCTGACTCTTGACCACAGCTCAGGTCATGATCTCATGGGTTTGTGAGATCAGGCCCTGCACTGGGCTCTGTGCTTGCAGCATGAAGGAGTTCTTGGGATTCTCTCTCTCCCTCTCTCTCTGTCCCTCCCCGCTTGCTTACTCTTACTCTCTCTCTCTCTCTCTCTCTCTCTCTCAAAATAAACATTAAAAAAAACTAAAGGAAGAAAAAGATTAGGTAGCTTGCCAAAGGTGCACAGTTAATAAGTAACAGACTGAGTATTCACTCCTGGTTCATAACAACAGGCTTGACAGCAGGGTTCCCTTGAAGACAGCCAAGGTTAAACAAACAAACCAACAACCCCACAGTAGAGTCCCTATATGGCCAAGTGAGTTGGGGAGCCTCAGCTAAGGCCAGGCACTGGGTCTGGAGGTAAAGGCTGTCCAGCCAGGGAGGGAAATGGGAAAAGCAAGGGTCCCCTCTTCCAGCCCCATTTGGTACCTGGTTGGTGAGAGGAGATGTGGAGAAGGGACATCTCTAAGCAGATTTCCAAAGGAGCCAGGACATTCTTTGTGCTTCTTTGTGCCTTGTCTCCAGTCTCGTGCCCCTTTGCTCAGGGTCTCATAATTGCTGCATGCTTTTTTTTTTTTTAAGTTTATTCATTTATTTTTGAGAGAGCAAGAGAATGCATGAGTGGGGGAAGAGAGAGAGAGAGAGAGAGAGAGAGAGAGAGAGAGAGAGAGAGAGAGAGAATCTCACACATTGTCAGTGCAGAACCTGACTCAAGGCTCGATCTAATGAACTGTGAGATCATGACCTGAGCCGAAGTCAGACGCTCAACCAGCTGAGCCACCCAGGCACCCCAACTGCTGCATCCTTCTTAGAAGCTGCTCTCGCTTGAGGGAACCACTTCCCCAGAGCTTCACTCTCTGATTTACTCTCACCTCCCCATACTTCCGTGAGAGGTCTACTTTCCTCAGTGACTGGATTCAACTGGTTGCCGGGAGAGTATAGGCTTAAATAGATGGGCTCTGTAGTGGAAATGATTGTCTCTCCTTGTCACAAGTCCCTAATTCTCCCAGGAACATAGACATACCTACATTTCTGGAAGAAGTTTTGATGCAAATAACTCAAGGAAGGGAGAGGTTTTTGGACAGGGTGGAGTGTTGATGGATTCTGCCCGAAATTGAGAGGCTTCACAGCCTGTGTCCCAGAATGTGTTTGCAGATAGTTTTCACGATTTTCATGAGCTAAATTCATGTTTCAGGAAGAAGTGCCTTACGTTATAGGTGGAGCCTTTGTGAATAATTTTGTGAGCCTTGAGTGTTGGACCCTCCTCACATCAAGAGGGAACATGTTGCACCAACTTATGCTCAAGGTCTCTGTCTGCTTCTGGTCAGGAAACCCTCTAGTATCTCCTATAGAAGCTGGCAGTGTTCACTATCTTGCTCTTGAACACTTGTACTTGAAATTCAATGGAAGATTTTTTCTGATGATTTTTTTATTATTATTTTAATGTTTAATTGTTTTTGAGAGAGAGAGAGCATGAGCCGGGAGAGGCAGAGAGAGAGGGAGACACAGAATCCGAAGCAGGCTCCAGGCTCCGAGCTGTCAGCACAGAGCCCAATGCGGGGCTGGAACTCACAAGCTGTGAGATCATGACCTGAGCTAAAGTCGGATGCTTAACTGACTGAGCCACCCAGAGGCCCCATTTTCTGATGATTTCATACTGAAGCATAGTCTGTATTTCAAAATGGTGACATCAGAGGTGGCTTGCCATTGTAAGATAGCTCCATTTAGTGGTGGTGACAGTTTGCGGTTGAGCCATAAGAAGGATTTGTTGGGACACGTTTACGGTTATGTCATAGAAATAAAAAAATTGAAGGCTGAGTTTAAGACAGGGACCTACAACCTAACAACTGAGGCAGCTCAAGGTACTCTTTCACTCCTCACCACACTCTGTCCTCTCTCCTGCCCCTTTCCTCCATCGCTATTACAGTTTCGGTAGACCCCGCTCTTCACCTGCTGTGAAAACTGCTCCATTTGGTCAGGTTACCCCAAACCACCCCCTAGATCAGGCCACGACCAGAAAAGGAGGTGTTTTCAAATTAAGGCAGGGCAACCAGAATTGGCTTTAGTTTTCTAGTCTTTACTTCATTTTAATTACAGCCACTTGGAGCCAGTGACTATCTGGAACTGTCAAAGAATTTCGATACAGTATTTTTACGAAACATTCCACAATTTACGCTGGCCAAGAGGACGCAAGCTCGAAGATTCATAACCCTCATTGATAACTTCTATGATTTCAAGGTAAGGATGTAGTGCATTTTCTCAAGACTAAACATTTTGAACTGTGGAGCCAGCTTGCCTGGGCTGGAATCCTGGTTTATTCTCTGTGCCTCAGTATCCTCATCTGCAAATTGGGGATAATAGGATTTGCCTCAGAGGATTGTTGTTGTTGAGGGCAAAATAAGCTAATCCATGAAGAACATTTAAAACGTTGTTTTGGTTGTTTTGAGGATTAAATGAGCATGTAAGGCAACTCGAATATCATGTGGCATTTGAGGGCAGGAGGAAAGTACCAGAATCCACTAGGAGGGAGAGGTGAGATTTTAATGTTTCATTAATTCATTCATTCAGCAACCTTTCTCATGCTAAGCAGTGCTAAATGCTAGAAATTCAATGATAGGCGAAGCCAGGTCTAGTGCCTGCCTTCATAGAGCTTATAGTCTAGTGTCAGAGAAACATTAATCAGACATCCACAGAGCTAAATGTGAAGTCACCACTGAGGACTGATCTCTTGGAAGGAGAGAGAGGAGTATGGTGCTCTGAGGGTCTGGGGGAGAGAAGGCTGATCTTTGGAGGTGGGGGGTGGGGGTGGACACAGGGAAGGCCTGCTGTGGACCACCTACATCAGAATCCTCTGGGCTACCGAAGGCCCACATTCCAGAGCCCACCCTGTCCCCAGCCCAGCAAATGAGCCCTAATCCCAGGGCTGTTCATCTGCAGATTCACAAGCTCCTCCACCGCTCCTTACAAATGCTGGAGAAGCGATGGCTAAACTCCAGTGCAGGTTGAAAAGGGGTCACCAGGGGGCATGTTTGCAGCTTGCAGCAAAGGCCCTGTGGTAGGCCTGAGCACAAAGGGCAACCAGCCTGGCTCAGGCACGGTGCTGAGAGGACTCTGCCACAGTGAGTCACCTCAAAATGTGCCACACACTCCAATGGGGCCAGCATACAGATGCTCAGCTAGACAGGAGAGGAAGGAAGCTAGGGGATCCAGTCCGGTCTCTTGTCTCCTGCATCATTTATCCAGACACCCTGCTCTGAAATAATCATGTGGGGTCCAGCATGAAAGGAGTGAGCCTGGAGGTGGCCCTCTGTTTTTAGAGGGCAATGCTTCAAGAAGAAAGTGGCAGAGGGGCATTAGTAGGTGGTTCTTAGAGTAAGAGGATTGATAAACTCTTACTTGTTCATGTTTCAGCTAGGAATAACTTGAGGAAAACATATGCCTCCCCCCCAGTCCTATCTCACTCCCCATTGTTTCACTTCTTAATTAATGGGAAAGAAGATTTCTGTGGCAATATGAAGGAATACCAGAACCACTCTCCTAACGTTTGCTTTAACTATATATCACACATGTAGGGCTGATATTCTTTTTTTAGAGAATCATTGAAATTCTCTTATTTCAGAAGTTGGGAGCGCTAAACAGACATTATTCTAGAATGTATTCATGGAAATTTGTGAAATCAGAGTATTCCTGTCTCAATGATGAAAGAAGTGTCATTTGTGATTAAAAAGAATTTGTAAGAGGAGGTAGGAGACCGTCTGGAGATGGAAAAACTAGTCCCAATGTCAATACATTATTTTAAAGTATTGGTATCGTTGTTTAAATAATGATTTTTTAAAGGATAGCTGTGAATCCTGAAAACAAATTCAGGACTTGTTAAGCATCAAGAAGAGTATGTATTATCTTTAAATTTGTGGACATAGAGTTCATAAAGATATAAAAGCTGTTTCCAATATATGATCACATATGCACACTCAAACACTTACGTAATCAACCAATATTAATGCCAAGCTTAGTCTTTTTGAAGAATGTCTTAGTATAGGATGCTGATATAAATGTAGGTTCTAGAAATTCAGGGTGTGATTAGAGTAGCAATGCATTGAACTTAGCAGTCACCTCTGCAAGAAGCATCTTTGATGTACACAGAGACGGGCTCCAACCAGCCAGGTGTAAATGTCAACATCAAGGTGTAACGGAAAGACCACTGGACTTCAGATTGGGAGACCTGAGCTGGCATCACGAAAATCTTTGCTTCCTACTTTACAGGATATTACAAGCTGTAAGGAAATATTTAGAAACATACTATGCAGTTTAAAAATACCACTTTAAAGAAACACAAACTATTAGGAAGAATACAGACGTTTTAAAAGCGAACATCTAAACTCCCTGTAATGACAAACACAATTTTATTTCATGAGAGATTTGCTCTTACTTTCAAGTTGTGACATGTAAGGAGTCATACCATTTCCTCATTCTCCTCTCTTTCAGGTGCGCATAATTTGTTCTGCATCGACTCCTATATCAAGCTTATTTTTGCATCAACATCATGACAGTGAGTTGGAGCATAGCAGAATACTGATGGATGACTTGGGGCTGAGCCAGGTAGGCAATATTAACATAATCTCTTTTTATTATAAAACAGCCTAATTGTTTTGGGTTTTATACGTGGCTACATTTTGAAGAAGGAATGCGATACGTATTTAACTATTGACTTGCTGCTTTCTTCTAAAGCCATTATAGCAGACTTTCTCTCAATGTCACTGAAGTAGAGAATAAAATCTTAGGGTGGAAGGAATCTTCATGATCACTTTTTGCATATAACGAAAACGAAGAACAGAGAAGGGGACAAGTGGGCCTGTGATCATCCTGCTGACTAATGGTGGGCAGGCCAGAAGCTGGACACCAGGGCACCTGTGTCTGGTGCTGGGCTCATTCTGCTACACCACGCTGCCTTTTTTTTTTTTTTTTTTAATTTTTTTCCATGTTTTTATTTTTTTGTTTTTGAGACAGAGAGAGACAGAGCATGAGCAGGGGAGGGGCAGAGAGAGAGCGAGACACAGAATCTGAAGCAGACCCCAGGCTCCGAGCTGTCAGCACAGAGCCCGACATGGGGCTCGAACCCATGGACCATGAGATCATGACCTGAGCCGAAGTCAGACGCCCAACTGACTGAGCCACCCAGGCGCCCCACCATGTTGCCTTTTGTAGATATTCTTCGTGTCTACTGGACTTGTAGAGTGCAAGATACAGTATCCAAGCATGCGGGCTGACTATTCCAGGACCGTAGAGTGCCTGGCAAGACCCTTGGTCTAAAAAGAAGTCCATCTTTCATCTCCCAACACCTATTCCATAAACATGCTATAGAGAACCAGCCAGTGCTGGCTCAGTCCTCCTGGAGCTTGGGGTCTGGTGATTCTCCCCAGGTCATCCTAAAGTGATTTTATATTTCCTTATTCTGTATGAACATTACAGGGGATATTTCTCAACAGTTGAAATATTAGTCAAAATTTTAAAGCTATCCATAAACAATAATCTCCAGAATGAGGGGAGCCCATTCTTCCAACCCCAGAGTTGAAAGACCATCTGGAGTGAGGAAACAGTTCCTTATTGACCCAAGTAGAAATTATGCAATCTTAGGAGTTTGGGGAAATGAGGCCTATAATTCATTAAAAGGCGAACTTCTGGGGCACCTGGTGGCTCAGTCAGTTAAGTGTCTGACTTTGGCTCAGGTCATGATCTCACGGTTCGTGAATTTGAGCCCCACATTGGGCTCTGTGCTGACAGCACAGAGCCTGGAGCCTGCTTTGGATTCTGTGTCTCCATCTTTCTCTGCCCTTGCCCACTCATGCTGTCTCTCTCAAAAAATAAATAAACATCAAGAAAATAAAATTAAAAAATAAATTTTGAATATTTTTTTTAAAAGTGAACTTTCAAAATATGACTGCTTAAACCTATGTGTAAAAATAAATAGGTACTTATAAATCTGTATGCTAAGAACTTTCAAAATGGTGGTTTCTTTAAGAACGGTACGTATATCCAAATAATATCTTTTACTGTTTGAAAAAATACACTGGAGGGGCTATATCATCTCAGTTTCTAAAGTTTTTTAAATCATTGGTGCTTCAGCTTTTCTCCCTAGGATCAGGGTTCACATGTAGGGTGAAGTAAGCTGAACATGTGGGGCCAATAATCTATGAAGGAATGAGGGCTTTGGACCACAGGGTCATGCAGTTTTGCAGTAGGTCAGCCAGGAATACGTGGACTAAGGAGTCTAGAAGTTTTCTCTGAAGAAATGTGGTAGAAACCCCTAAGGAAAGACACAATTTCTCTTTCTCACTTACTGGCCACAAGCCCATGTTGCTATCACCAGTCCCAGGCTGTTTGCTGCCCTCACTGAGGGATCCCTGACTTAACCGTGGTTGGTGGGATCACAAAATGTCCCAGCAGCTCAAGACCAAAGGGCAGCTCTGCCTTCCCAAAGTAGGCTTCCAGGCCACTCTCTAGGCCCACAGGGGACCTCTGTGTCAGCCCATTAGGAAAAGGTTCTGCAGGAGTTTATCCTCAGGGCCTCTGGTTGGGAATGTGGCCCTGCCTGTGACGCTTCAGAGGGACGTGTCAGCCTCTTCCAAACTTGCCAGAACTGCTGTGTTTTGTGTATTACTTCCTTGTGGTGTGCACTTTTGGAGAAAGAATTCTTTTCTGTCTGACGTGTCCTTTCTTCAGATTCTGCAGAAAACTTTCATCATGCAAAAACTTTCTTCATGCAAAAATGTTCATATTTGGATTTTGGGGCATTGTTTCAGCTTTAATTATTCTTCTTATGTTTTCCCTATCATTTTCTCCCTGGTAATTTGTTCTGTCCATTGATTATTGGCGTAAATTAGTGGATTCTCTAGTATCCAGAGAGATTATTATATATGAAAAGAGATTATTATATATGAAAAAAAGTGTATGAAACATTTTAAAATCTAAATCAAAAAAGGTAAACCTAAAAAGTTGTTTTAACCCTGTACTTAGTTTTGTAAATCTGTATTTGTGGTAGTTTTAATTGGTGCTGGGTTGTTTCCTTTGTTTTGTTTTGTTTTGTGTTTTGGTAACCAGGACTCAGCAGAAGGACTCTCCATGTTTACCGGAGAAGAGGAAATCTTTGCGTTTCAGCGCACGATTTCCCGGCTCACAGAAATGCAGACTGAGCAGTACTGGAATGAAGGGGACAGAGGCAAGAAGTAACCGTGACTTTTTCATGAATAAAACTCAGGACGGATGATTACGGCAGGGAGAACTCTTCATTATGGAACTGGAAGGAATCGTTTTCTCATCGTTAATTATGCACTTTGTCCTCCGGACCATTTTTATCTAAAATTTCTCTCAGACATGTAGTAGTGGATTCGTAAGTCAAAGCCATTTTTGTAGGTTTACTTTTTGCCTATTTATTTGGCTTTATTTCTGCACCACAAAATTAAAACCATCACTCCTGAAGATTAATGTAGGACCAGACCTTTTGGTTTCGTATTAAGCCACTTGAATGATCCTTGAACACACACACACACACACACACACACACACACACACACACACACACGGTTAAATGCGGTGTCATTATGGAAATCTCCGAGCTTTGGCTGCATATTAGCCTCATGATACAAACGCATCTTTTATGAGAGGGGAGAAAAACCCCTATATTTCAATTCAAAGCCAAGAAACTTTCTGATCTTGTTATAAACTAAAGAGAATAACATTTTAGAATATGGGCTTATATGTGTGATTTTAGGGGGCCAAGAATGATACTAAATCTCCCAGGCCTTCAGGATTCCTCACAACCGAGGGTATGTTTTTTGACCTGCTATCAGGCTTGGCAGAGGCAGGACCAGATCTTCAGTGGACACGAAGTTGCCCGAAAAAAATTGAGGATGACACCATAGAATAAGGAGCGAGGGTGTCAAATTCTAACCCGCAGGCAGATCCCCCAAGTCTGACTGCCAGTAGAGGAACAGATGCCAGGAATAGGGGCCAGCGAGAGGGTGTCAGGAGGGGACAGAGTCCTGGGCACACAAAGTAGCAGAGCGGATTCCAGCTCATCTGACGCCAGCAGGACTCCAGTGGACGGGAGGCTCTGCCCAGCGCTTGGACGCCTTTGCTCTGGCTGCCAAATGCCACTCCCCACTCTCGCCTCTGCTTCTGTGGTGAGATGGACTTAACCGTAAATGGGAAGGAACACTGATGAACCTGCTTAAATAAAATCTGACTTATCCTTCATCGAGGTCTTTCCTTCCTTCATTCAAGTACAACCTGACTTTGCTATTATCCCAGAAGGGATCTTAGTTGAGGCTGTTAATAGGATCTAAATCCCTCTTCCAGGAAAAAAGAGAAAAGGAAAACTGCAAAATCTATAACATATTGTGAAAATCAAATACGTGGGGGGAGTAGGCACAGTTCAAATGATTACGGTTGTCAACACAAGCCCTTTTGAATCTTTTGAATTTATACGTGAATCTATCCACATGGGTCTATTTTGGACATTAACCTAAGTCAAGCAGATAGATGGATAGGGTACCCAAGTATAGAGAAAAGTTTAAATCAAGGATTCTGAAGTTAACTGTGGGTTTAAAAACATTAAAAGTTTTTTATTTCTGGGGTGCCTGGGTGGCTCAGTCATTTAAGCGTCTGACTTCAGCTCAGGTCACGGTCT
The DNA here is from genome assembly GCF_024362965.1 of Panthera pardus. Lineage (NCBI taxonomy): Eukaryota > Metazoa > Chordata > Mammalia > Carnivora > Felidae > Panthera > Panthera pardus. Next base: position 53,804,845 of record NW_026526732.1, on the reverse strand, counting down.
CATGGTTTGTGAGTTCGAGCCCCACGTCGGATTCTGTGCTGACAGCTCAGAGCCTGGAGCCTGGCTTCGGATTCTGTGTCTCCCTCTCTCTGCGTCTCCCCTGCTCGCACTCTGTTTATCTCTCTCAAAAATAAACAATCATTAAAGAAACATTAAACTTTTTTTAAATTGAAGTATAGTCACACAGTGTTGCATTAGTTTCAAGCGTATGTGATTCCACAAGTCCGTACATTATGCTGTGCTCACCACAAGTGTAGTTACCATACAACGCTATTACAGTACCATTGACTATATTCCCTATGCTGTACCTTTTATCCCTGTGACTTATTCATTCCATAACTGGAAGCCTCTCTCTTCCATTTCCCTTCACCCATTCTGCCCATCCCCCCAGCCTCCTCTTCCCTGGAAACCATCAGTTTGTTCTCTGTACTTGTGGGTTTGTTTCTGCTTTTTGTTTGTTTGTTTTGTTTTTTAAATTCCATGTGTGAGTGAAATCGTATGATATTTGCCCTTTTCCGTCTGACTTATTTCGCCAGCATAATACCTTCTAGGTCCATCCGTGTTGCTGCAGATGGAAAGATCTCACCCTTCTTTATGGCTAAGTGTAAAAATATCTTCATTGAAGTGAAACAAAAAGAGTTCAAAAATAGGCCAAATAGGTTAAGAGGGACGAAGGTGGGATATAACCACTGTCTGCCAGATTTATTGCTAGATATTTATATTATCTCAGATAAAAAATTTAGCCTAGAGAGTTATATAATCATCCCTGTTTATAGATAAGGAACCAAGGCTTGGGATAGTTAAGTAGCTGGACCTAAGATTCACAACTACAAAACTCACTTGTTGTGCTTTATACCACATCACCTCTATAAAAAAGAGGTTATTTTTAATATTTTTATAAAAACTTCAGTGAATATGAATTTACAACAGAACCATTGCTTTGAACTCTATAAGTATAAAATGTGTAACTTGTTTCTATCAATCTTAGCTTTTTGCTTTTCACATTTCTTTGGCAATTACGCTATACCTTAATAAAAAGACCGTATGAACGGATGGACAGACAGATGGCCAGCCTGACTGATAGAGGAACTGTCTCTGAGGGTGTGGGTGTATGTGAACTAGTCTGTACTCAAATACTATTGTAAAAGTTCAGTTGAAGTAAGGTATTTGGAATTAGAATTTCATTTTTCTATGGAAACAATGAGGTGATGTTAGGGCCCTGGCACTGCACAGAAGCCCATGGAATTCTCAGTGTGACTGACCCATAATTTTGGTACTAAAGAACTTTAACTTTTAAATATTGTTTCTATAGGGCAAATTGTAGTTCAGGTTCCACCTGAGTACTTGGATCATGTCCCCACCTCTGTCCCATTCCCTATGCCTCACCTCCTCCAGGGCCTGGCAGTATAGGCCATAGTGAAGGGGCTGTCTGAGCTGGGAGTTGGGGAGAGGAGGGAGTTACATGGTGGCTGGAAATGGCACGTCTTTATCCCCATCTACTCTCCACAGAGTCTGTTTCATAAACAGCCTGCAAGAAAAAGAAACAAGTCTTAAAGAATAGCTGTTACCAAAAAAAGAAAAAAAAAAAGCTGTTACCAGGAAACAGTATGGTGCTAAAAAAAATTAATGCCAAAATGAGACATGAAAAACAACTTTTAGATTGGAAAGCAGTGTTTCAATTCATGTGTTTTTCTTGCAAATCCTGTCCCTATTACATTCTCAACATTCCAGTCTTTCTCCCTGGGGTTGCATGAAATCTCTCAAAGCAAATGTTCTCTCTCTATTTTTAATGCGTTAAATTGATACTTGAAGATGGAGGTTTGACCTGAGTATTTTTGTGGAACCCTCCCATGCACCTTAGAAAGTCAGACCGAGGAAATCTTTATAGTCAGGAAAATAGCCAGGGCACCGTCTGCAATGACCACTAATTACCAAACTTAGAAGCAATCAAGTAGAGAAAAAGGGCAACTTTTCTTTAAAAGAGAAAGAAAAATCTGATCATTGCATTTTTCTTGGATTACCTTAGCAGCAGATAGGCTTATTTGCCAACATCAGTAATAATGAAAAGAAAGATGTGGTGGGCCTAGAGAATTTTTAACTTATTTCTGATGTTTATAAAATGTCAAAGACTACAGCACCATTCTAATCCAATTTATGCATTTTCAGTGGGATTTCAGATTTTAGCCATAAGGAATACTTGAATCTTCCTGAAGTAGATTTCTTGTAGCTGCAAGTGTACAAATAACATCATATTTGAATTGCTTGGAATTCTGAAAACAAATTTAAGCTTTTACTTGTAAAATATGTAAGTGGAAGAGCTCATATCCACTTATTTATTTAGCATTATTTAAGAAACACATGGTGCTTACTATATGCTGGGCATGGTTCTAATACTTTATAAATAAATTCTTTTGATCCTTAAGAACAATCCTGTGAGATAGATTACCATTTTACAGACAGGGAGACTGAGGCACAGAAAATGGTAAAACAACACACTGAATTGCTAGGATGTACATTGGAGCCAGTAAAAGTACCCACATACTGATTTATTATCTGTCCTGAAAACAGTCTCCCTGAGTCCGTACTTGAACCTCTACTTGTAGCACCTCGTCTGGGATACAAGCACCTGAGAGATAGGGGTCCTGGGGCCCTGACATTTGGGTTCCTGACTGATAGCCAGAAGTTGTGTGGCAGCAAGTCTGTAACAAGTGATCTTGTGATCTTGTAAATCACCGTCCTCAGATCTACTGACCTGTAAGACATCCCTTGCTGGTAGAAAAAGATTTTCTTTGGAGATTGAGTTTCCACCTTTTTCTTAAGGCAGAATTAAGATTTGTTTTTCTCATTGGCGTAGCAGTTCATTTTCCTGGATCACAAAATTAAAAATAATAGGGGCTCCTGGGTTGGCTCAGTCGGTGAGCAGCCGACCCTTGGTTTCAGCTCAGGTTATAATTTCACGGTTCATAAGTTCGAGCCCCGAGTCAGCCTTCTGCTGACTGTGCGGAACCTGCTTGGGATTCTCTCTCCCTCTGTCTCTGCCCCTTCTGCACGTACTCTGTCTGTCTGTCTCTCTCTCAAATAAACTTTAAAAATAATAAAGTCTGTCTTCTTCATTGAATGCTGATTCTGTCCAGCTTCGCACTGGAAACTGCCCATCTGTTACCTCAGCAAGGCACTCAGCCCCAGTCAGACATGTCTCCCTACCTGCTGTCTGTGATAACGTCAAAGTCCAGAGGACCTCTGTCTTTCCTGCCTGCCTGGGAAGTCCTCCAGAGGTTTTCCTGAGAGGTTTCCTTTCTCAGGGCTGTACTTTTTGGGTCCCCAAGTGGTTGACTGCTAGTCTCTATGATGTGCCTTCTCTTCTCATCCAAGTATAGTGGGAAGGGTTCAGCATCTGGTTCTGCCAGCTTTTGCTTTGTGACCTTGAACTAGTGCTGTGAACCTCAGTTTTCTCATCAATTCTCATCTGTAAGTGAGAATAGTAATACCCATCTCACAGAGTTTTTCTGAGAATATTTGGCGAAAAGCACTTTGCAAGTGGTAGATGAAAAGCAGTTATTGATACTAATGACTAGAATCACAAAGTAATAATAAATGCCTACTCTGCTTTGCATTTTAGCGCTTGAGGAAACAAAACAGTAGATGACACATCCCAACTCACTGAGGTTTCCAGCTGAAGAGAAAGGAGACACGTTAAAGTGCTAGACCCAAGGGCATGGAATTCTGGCTTAGTGAGATGCTGTGAAGATTGTTAAATTCAAATATATTCTTTCAGGACCTGAGAGCAAATAGATTGCTGCCTGTTTGGCGATCATCAAAGATTTCCCAGAAAGAGGGCACCATCTTGTGGTCAGCGGGATGAACTGACAGGAAAAAAAGTCCAAGAATCACACAAGCTGCGTATTCCCAGGCCTAGGTCCCACTCCTGGGGAGCCCGATACACTTGGTCAGGTGCGGGGCCTCGGGCCAGTACTTGTTAATGCTCCCATGGGTTCTCATGTGCAGCCAGGGTTGATCGCTGCCCATCGGGCGCTTGTGCCCATGACTGCACGGCCAGTAACCACACAGAGTTGGGCCTATAGCTGGGTCTTCTGACTCCCACACCTGGAGCACTTCCCAGGGAGCAAAGGCTGCTGCTCAGAGGTCCTGGAGCCCAGGTCACTGGCACAGACATCTCCAGGGCCTCCCTGCTGCCTCCTAGTGCCTGTTCTCTTCCTTCTTCCGCTTCTCATCCTTCCTTAGACTTTCCTGCCTTTCGCCCCCATTCCCACTAACAACAGAATAGCTAACCCAGCATGCTCCTTACATCACAAAGCACTCGCTCCTACCCTGTCATTTCATCCATAGCAGTCTGAGGGAGATCCGAATATTCCTACTTTTTTATGAGGAAATGGAAGCCAGGGGTAACACAGCTGGGAAACATGTCTTCTGGACCCAGATCCTGTGCTCTGTGGCCTTCCCTGCTCCAGTAGTAATAAAATAAAAATAACAGCCCCCATTTATTGAGTCATTGTGGACCCTGATGTCTGGGGTAGGAAAGATGTGGGTGTAGGAGCATGTACAAAGGGGCTGTTCCTCACTGTAACGTGTGCGGTGGCAAAGAACTGGAATCACAGTGGTTGGCAAGACTTTGAAGTCCCAACTGGCACAATAACTCTGTAAAAGGAGGTATGATCACTACCAGTCCTTTTGTTTAATGAGAAAATGGAGCGTCGAAGAATTTAAGTGGAGGCCACCTAAGGGAGTCTGTCAGTGGGGGAATGGCTAAGGAGGGTGCCCTGAGCTTGCAGGGGGTCCTCTGCAACAGCGAGAAGCAATGAACTGGATTTATGTATGGTATCATGGGCAAGCCCAAACACTGTCCTGCGGGAGCATTAGATTCAGTACCATTAATATGAGTTTGGAAACCCATACATAAAATAACCCCCAATATTTTTCTAGGGCATGCAAAATCTAAATGTATTAATGGCAGATAGATTGGAGGGAAAGAATATATACTAGAATGGATGCTTCTGGGGGGGAGGGAAATGACATGGGGTGTGGCAGATGAGAGGGAAAAACAAAAGGGTGGCCTTGCATGGGCAAATGATGTCACTGTGTCATAAACTGAGGAGTATAAGCCACATAATTTGATGCACCAGAGGTCCCTAGAAAGAAGACTGGAAGGTATTTGGAACGAGGGTTTGAAGGGAAGTGAGGGGTGAGAGTGTCCCTTCAGGGTTGATTGCAGCTGCTGGGAAGGTCCAGCCAAGGTTGGGGGTGGGGTGGGGGATGGTTGCTGTGAGTGCTACAGGAGCCAGTGGGCAGGCTCACCAGAATTCTCCATCACTGGGCCTCCAGGGAGATGCAGAGACAACAGACATTTTGGGGAATGGCAATGACTTTGTACAAAGTCTGTGCAAGGATGGGAAACTGGGGTGCTGGTGAGAAACTGGGGAGGCAGGAAAGGCTGTGGTGTCCACACAGCAGAAGAGCTGGGCGGGGGAGGGGACGAAGGAAGGAGGGGACTGACCTTCCTCTACTGCTGCCTTGTGCAAAAAGAAGGCTTGAAGAAGTAAGGAACTTGATAAACTGTTTACTCTTTTTGTTAATGTTTATTTATTTATTTTGAGAGAGAGGAAGAGCGAGAGCAAGCAGGGGAGGGGCAGAGAGAGAGGAAAAGAGAATCCCAAGCAGGCTCCATACTGTCAGTGCAGAACCCAACACCTGAGATCATGACCTCAGCCAAAATCCAGAGTCTGATGCTTAACTGACTAAGCCACCCCGGTGCCTCTGGACCATTGTTTACTCTTAAAATTACTGCAGATTCCAAAAAGCTTTTATTTGTGTGTGTGTGTGGGGGGGGGGGGGGTATTTATTTAACCATATGAAAAATTAAAATTGAGAAATTAAGTGTTAATTCATTTTAAAAATAATAAGCTCATTACATATTACATGAATAGCATTATAAAAATAGCTATATTTTTCAAAACAAAAACAATTTAGTAAGTGGCGTTGCTTAAAATTTTTGCAAACATCTGGCTTAATAGAATATAGTCAGAGTCTCATATCAGCTTATGCACTCCATCTGTTGTGATGTGACACATCATGTAGCTTCTGGAAAATTCAACTGTATACCTGTGAGGGAGTGACAAAGGTAGAGAATGTCTTGGTGGTATTATGAAAAATAGTTTCGATCTCACACTCACTGAGAGAGTCTTTGGACTATACTTTGACAAGGTTGAATTTTATTGCTAAAGGGATAAAGGATTCCTATGAGCCCAGTGGGGCCCAGCAGTTGAGAGCTGGTCTAGGGAGCTGGACTGGGGAGAGGGCACTGGGCATGGAGGTTGGGGGGGGGGGGGGCAGGTGGGGCTAAGCCCGATGGGGATCTGAATAAAGAGAAGATGGCGGTCAGTCTACCTAATGAAACCTCTCTCTCTCAAGCCAGCCCTAACTTCCTCATCACCAACTGCAGATCCCTGGCTTTAGCCTTCAGTATCTCCTGCTGCTCTGAAGCACTTAGTACTTCACCACCCCAGCCCCACCTTTACAGCTCTCTCTTCTCTAGCCGCCATACACCAGTCTTCCAAGCCCACAGTATCTTCTTGCAGTGGTATCATCCCAGGCACTCAGGCAGCTGCAATACTCCATGGATTGGCAAGGACCAGTGATGTCGGAAAAAGAAAAAGAAGTGATAGATGTTAGAATCATGTCGATACATGCTTCAGAAATGGTTCAAATAAGTGTTTGCACAGGGCCAGACTCGGTAGGTCATTAATTCTTGGAATGAATAGCAAATCCAATAATCCGAAGGTGGGAGCAGTTTGGGCAAACATGATCCTAAGCCCTCTGGGCCTGTCCTGAGTTCTACGGTAACTGAATTAGGTTTGGAGTCTCCACGGGCCTCATTATTCGCCCTGTGACTGAGGATATTGGAGACTTACAGAAAGGTAGAGGCTGGCCTTCAGGAGTACAATAGAAAGTTGATAGTTCTCATTCCTCTCATTCCTTCTCTAACTCATCAAATTAAGGGCTTCTTATGGTGAGGCACTCTGCCAGATGCCATGTGGGCTATAATGATGTAAATGCTATAATAACACTGAATGTAAATGGATTAAATGCGCCAACTAAAGACATAGGGTATCAGAATGGATAAAAAAACAAGACCCATCTATTTGCTGTCTACAAGAGACTCATTTTAGATCTGAGGACACCTTTAGATTGAGAGTGAGGGGATGGAGAACTATTTATCATGCTCCTGGAAGCCAAAAGAAAGCTGGAGTAGCCATACTTATATCAGACAAACTAGACTTTAAATTAAAGGCTGTAACAAGAGATGAAGAAGGGCATTATATAATAATCACAGGGTCTATCCACCAGGAAGAGCTAACTATTATAAATGTCTATGCGCCAAATACCCGAGCCCCCAGATATATAAAACAATTACTCATAAACATAAGCAACCTTATTGATAAGAATGTGGTCATTGCAGGGGACTTTAACACCCCACTTACAGAAATGGATAGATCATCTAGACACACAGTCAATAAAGAAACAAGGGCCCTGAATGATACATTGGATCAGATGGACTTGACAGATATATTTAGAACTCTGCATCCCAAAGCAACAGAATATACTTTCTTCTCGAGTGCACATGGAACATTCTCCAAGATAGATCATATACTGGGTCACAAAACAGCCCTTCATAAGTTTACAAGAATTGAAATTATACCATGCATACTTTCAGACCACAATGCTATGAAGCTTGAAATCAACCACAGGAAAAAGTCTGGAAAACCTCCAAAAGCATGGAGGTTAAAGAACACCCTACTAACGAATGAGTGGGTCAACCAGGCAATTAGAGAAGAAATTAAAACATATATGGAAACAAACGAAAATGAAAATACAACAATCCAAACGCTTTGGGATGCAGCAAAGGCAGTCCTGAGAGGAAAATACATTGCAATCCAGGCCTATCTCAAGAAACAAGAAAAATCCCAAATACAAAATCTAACAGCACACCTAAAGGAAATAGAAGCAGAACAGCAAAGGCAGCCTAAACCCAGCAGAAGAAGAGAAATAATAAAGATCAGAGCAGAAATAAACAATATAGAATCTAAAAAAACTGTAGAGCAGATCAACGAAACCAAGAGTTGGTTTTTTGAAAAAATAAACAAAATTGACAAACCTCTAGCCAGGCTTCTCAAAAAGAAAAGGGAGATGACCCAAATAGATAAAATCATGAATGAAAATGGAATGATTACAACCAATCCCTCAGAGATACAAACAATTATCAGGGAATACTATGAAAAATTATATGCCAGCAAATTGGACAACCTGGAAGAAATGGACAAATTTCTAAACACCCACACTCTTCCAAAACTCAATCAGGAGGAAATAGAAAGCTTGAACAGACCCATAACCAGCGAAGAAATTGAATCGGTTATCAAAAATCTCCCAACAAATAAGAGTCCAGGACCAGATGGCTTCCCAGGGGAGTTCTACCAGACATTTAAAGCAGAGATAATACCTATCCTTCTCAAGCTATTCCAAGAAATAGAAAGGGAAGGAAAACTTCCAGACTCATTCTATGAAGCCAGTATTACTTTGATTCCTAAACCAGACAGAGACCCAGTAAAAAAAGAGAACTACAGGCCAATATCCCTGATGAATATGGATGCAAAAATTCTTAATAAGATACTAGCAAATCGAATTCAACAGCATATAAAAAGAATTATTCACCATGATCAAGTGGGATTCATTCCTGGGATGCAGGGCTGGTTCAACATTCGCAAATCGATCAACGTGATACATCACATTAACAAAAAAAAAGAGAAGAACCATATGATCCTGTCAATCGATGCAGAAAAGGCCTTTGACAAAATCCAGCACCCTTTCTTAATAAAAACCCTTGAGAAAGTCGGGATAGAAGGAACATACTTAAAGATCATAAAGGCCATTTATGAAAAGCCCACAGCTAACATCATCCTCAACGGGGAAAAACTGAGAGCTTTTTCCCTGAGATCAGGAACACGACAGGGATGCCCACTGTCACCGCTGCTGTTTAATATAGTGCTGGAAGTTCTAGCATCAGCAATCAGACAACAAAAGGAAATCAAAGGCATCAAAATTGGCAAAGATGAAGTCAAGCTTTCGCTTTTTGCAGATGACATGATATTATACATGGAAAATCCGATAGACTCCACCAGAAGTCTGCTAGAACTGATACATGAATTCAGCAAAGTTGCAGGATACAAAATCAATGTGCAGAAATCAGTTGCATTCTTATACACTAACAATGAAGCAACAGAAAGACAAAGAAACTGATCCCATTCACAATTGCACCAAGAAGCATAAAATACCTAGGAATAAATCTAACCAAAGATGTAAAAGATCTGTATGCTGAAAACTATAGAAAGCTTATGCAGGTAATTGAAGAAGATATAAAGAAATGGAAAGACATTCCCTGCTCATGGATTGGAAGAATAAATATTGTCAAAATGTCAATACTACCCAAAGCTATCTACACATTCAATGCAATCCCAATCAAAATTGCACCAGCATTCTTCTGAAACTAGAACAAGCAATCCTAAAATTCATATGGAACCACAAAAGGCCCCGAATAGCCAAAGTAATTTTGAAGAAGAAGACCAAAGCAGGAGGCATCACAATCCCAGACTTTAGCCTCTACTACAAAGCTGTCATCATCAAGACAGCATGGTTGGGGCGCCTGGGTGGCGCAGTCGGTTAAGCGTCCGACTTCAGCCAGGTCACGATCTCGCGGTCCGTGAGTTCGAGCCCCGCGTCAGGCTCTGGGCTGATGGCTCGGAGCCTGGAGCCTGTTTCCGATTCTGTGTCTCCCTCTCTCTCTGCCCCTCCCCCGTTCATGCTCTGTCTCTCTCTGTCCCAAAAATAAATAAAAAATGTTGAAAAAAAAAAATTAAAAAAAAAAAAAAAAAAAAAAGACAGCATGGTATTGGCATAAAAACAGACACATAGACCAATGGAATAGAATAGAAACCCCAGAACTAGACCCACAAACGTATGGCCAACTCATCTTTGACAAAGCAGGAAAGAACATCCAATGGAAAAAAGACAGTCTCTTTAACAAATGGTGCTGGGAGAACTGGACAGCAACATGCAGAAGGTTGAAACTAGACCACTTTCTCACACCATTCACAAAAATAAACTCAAAATGGATAAAGGACCTGAATGTGAGACAGGAAACCATCAAAACCTTAGAGGAGAAAGCAGGAAAAGACCTCTCTGACCTCAGCCGTAGCAATCTCTTACTCGGCACATCCCCAAAGGCAAGGGAATTAAAAGCAAAAGTGAATTACTGGGACCTTATGAAGATAAAAAGCTTCTGCACAGCAAAGGAAACAACCAACAAAACTAAAAGGCAACCAACGGAATGGGAAAAGATATTTGCAAATGACACATCGGACAAAGGGCTAGTATCCAAAATCTATAAAGAGCTCATCAAACTCCACACCCGAAAAACAAATAACCCAGTGAAGAAATGGGCAGAAAACATGAATAGACACTTCTCTAAAGAAGACATCCGGATGGCCAACAGGCACATGAAAAGATGTTCAACGTCGCTCCTTATCAGGGAAATACAAATCAAAACCACACTCAGATACCACCTCACGCCAGTCAGAGTGGCCAAAATGAAGAAATCAGGAGACTATAGATGCTGGAGAGGATGTGGAGAAACAGGAACCCTCTTGCACTGTTGGTGGGAATGCAAATTGGTGCAGCCGCTCTGGAAAGCAGTGTGGAGGTTCCTCAGAAAATTAAAAATAGACCTACCCTATGACCCAGCAATAGCACTGCTAGGAATTTATCCAAGGGATACAGGAGTACTGATGCATAGGGGCACCTGTACCCCAATGTTTATAGCGGCACTCTCAACAATAGCCAAATTATGGAAAGAGCCTAAATGTCCATCAACTGATGAATGGATAAAGAAATTGTGGTTTATATACACAATGGAATACTACGTGGCAATGAGAAAAAATGAAATATGGCCTTTTGTAGCAACATGGATGGAACTGGAGAGTGTGATGCTAAGTGAAATAAGCCATACAGAGAAAGACAGATACCATATGGTTTCACTCTTATGTGGATCCTGAGAAACATAACAGAAACCCATGGGGGAGGGGAAGGAAAAAAAAAAAAAAAAAAAAAAGAGGTTAGAGTGGGAGAGAGCCAAAGCATAAGAGACTGTTAAAAACTGAGAACAAACTGAGGGTTGATGGGGGGTGGGAGGGAGGGCAGGGTGGGAGGGAGGGCAGGGTGGGTGATGGGTATTGAGGAGGGCACCTTTTGGGATGAGCACTGGGTGTTGTATGGAAACCAATTTGACAGTAAATTTCATATATTAAAAAAAAAAATTAAAAAAAAAATATTAAAAAAAAATAAAATAAAATAAAAAAAAATAAAAATTTTGGAAAAAAAAATGATGTAAATGCTTACAAAATAGTGGTTATTTTGGTAAGAGAATCTATATGTTGACTAAACTGTTTCCCTAAGGAAATCGCTCCAATTTCAATCAAAATAAAACCTAGAATTAGGCAAGGATAAGCCATACTTGAATTTCCCCAAATCTTAGCTAAGACAAAGACTGTCTTCATGTTTTGGGGGACACAGATAATAAACTCAGAAAGTACTTGGGATCCAGATGATTTGGCTTATCACACTTAATTTGATTATCTTCAGCTTGCACCTCCCCTTTGCTTCAGCTCTCCCTCCACAATCCAGACTCCTCCTCTGTCCCCTACCAGAAAGGGATACTCTTTAGTATAGACACAAAGATACCTCCAAGAACCGCACCCCCCCCCCCCAAGGAAGACCAAAAAGAACCCCCTTCCCCAGCCGTGGCAGATGTTAGCAGAGCTAATGCATCATCCAGTTCGTCTTTCCTTCCACGCTTACAGGAGGATCACACCTCCTTTCCCCTAGACTGTTGGGCAAGTCCATGTAACTAGTTCTAAGCAATTGGTTGTGAGCAGAAATGGTGTGCCCTGTTGCTTCCGAGGTGAAGCATCATCAGGTGGTTTGAAGTCTTCTAGATTGCTCTTCTCTTGCCGTGGAAAACATGGAAATATATTAAGACAGTTACACCCAAGACAGAAGTAGCCTGGAGCGCTGAGCCACCACATGGAAACCCATGGTGAATGTTGCATGGGCAAGGAATAAGACTACATTCTGATAAGCCATGGAGATTTTTGGTGGTGTTTATTTATTGCAGCATAAATGAGCTTATTTTGACTGGGTAGCAGCCATCCCCCAGGCTAGCTCTTTTCATTTTGGTTAATTGTCTGAGGACCTCACGCCTTCCTGAGAATTCACACTAAGGATGGCTTCTCTCTTCAGCTTTATCTCCAGATCCATGTGCTGTGTCCCTGGGAGGATGGAGGTATGACAGCTTATCTCTATATTCTCCCAAACCCCAGCATTCATACATAAGCCATGACTGTCCTTACCAGCCCTACCTCATTCCTTAACTTTAAGTACTTTCCTACTTCGTTTTTGTGTTCACAGTCATAGTGACAACATTAAGTGGATAGGTTTAAATTTGTTCTGTAACTTGAAACCCATGCTCGAGGGGCGCCTGGGTGGCTCAGTTAAGTGTCCGACTTCGGCTCAGGTCATGATCACGATCGCACGGCTCGTGAGTTCGAGTACGCTGGGCTCTGTGCTGACAGCTCAGAATCTGGAGCTTGTTTCAGATTCTGTGTCTCCGGCTCTCTCTGCCCCTCCCCCGCTCGCACTCTGTGTCTCTCTCTCAAAAATACAAGTAAACATTTTAAAAAATTTAAAAACTAAAACCATCCTCGCTTGCACTCTAGTGACAAGGAATGTTGCTTCAAGTTACTTAATGCTTGGAGTTCAGCCGCCAGTTGCTTCAAACTTTAAGTAGCTGCAAGTTATAAAAACCATCTGCTCAAGTACAAAGTCAGCACCCAGACAAAACCATCTTCAGAGATGAAACCAACCAACCAAAGACAAAAGGATACGGCCTAAAATCAAAAAGTGCTGGAGCACATGCTTATGCTGACTCCTAAGGAATTCAATGATTTATCGGATGAATCTTCATTCATACAAGGGCATCGGAATCCAGAGGCAACCTGACGGAAGGGCCAGGTGGGCAAGAAAGAGCACTGGTTAGGAGTCAGGAGTACATTGGAGACCCTGTATTGCATCTAGCCATGCACAACCTTGGGTAAGTCATCTGTGAAATTTTCCTGTGAAGCTCTGACATTTTATAATTTGATTAAATAGTGTACAGATATAAGTGGCCAATAAGCACACGAGAAAGTGCTCGGTAACTCGTTAGGGAAATGCAAATCAAAACCACAATCATATATCATGCCACACCAGTAGGATGGCTAGAATCAGAGAGACAGATAATGACAAGTGTTGATCAGGTTGCGGAGAAACTGGAGCCCTCCTATGTCACTGGTAAAAGTGTAAAATGGTGCGGCTTTTGAGAACAGTTTGGCAGTTCCACAAAATGTTAAACATAAAGTCACACCAAGGTGAATGAGACAAACTCCCTAGCCAGGATGTGCGCATGAACTTCCCGGGACAACACAGGGACATAATGTTGTAGATGCCAAGAGGGTAGCTTGCCCAGGTGTCCTGGGAACACTGAGGGGGCTCAAGTCAGTCAAGAAATTTAGTAAAAGGCAGAGGAAGAACAGAGTGACAGACATCGTGTGCTTAGGGAGAGGCTCAAGATGGCAAGACCTATCCCTCCTCTCCAGGAGATTAACCTGATAAGAAGGAAGAATAGAGGGCAGGGTGTGATACATACCATGAGAAATTACTAAGTGCTCTGGATATTCAGAGAAGGGAGATAGAATGACTTGAATGTTATTCTTCTGAGTGTTGAGAGAAATGGGATATCAGTTGGTCCTCCTAGATTTAACAATTCATTTTTAGAACACCAAATTTAGGATGCATAGTGTAAAAACTGCTGCTAGCCATTAAAACATACCCATATTTTGTACCAGTAACCTATCATATTTAAAAAAACGTTTTTTAGTGTTCAAAAAATTTTTTTAGTGTTCATTCATTTTTGAGAGACAGAGCACGAGTCGGGGAGGGGCAGGGAGAGAGAGAAACAGAATCTGAAGCCAGCTCCAGGCTCGGAGCTGTCAGCCCAGAGCCCGATGTGGGGCTCAGAACCCACGAACCGTGAGATCACGACCTGAGCCTAAGTCAGACACTTAACCAACGGAGCCACCCAGGTGCCCCGAGTAACCTATCATATGTTTAACCGAATTCTGTAACATGCAGAATGTTAAATTCAATTGCTAAAGAAATATCAGTTGATTTCTGCTGAATAGAGTAACATAGTCTGTAGAATTAAAAATAATTGCTTATGCCTTTGCGGTGCGGACATAATCAGATTTAACGGCACAAAAACAATCCTCTAACCATGATAAGGTAACACTGAGTTTGGAGCAAAGGAGATGCCCAGAGCACAGGTGAGAGACACCCTTGTGTTAGGATGCCTGTGACGCAGCCCACTCTCTGAGAAGGAGGGAAGGACAGCTGTGGCGTGGCTGGCAGAGCACTCCTTCCGGGGCGTGCAGGAGGGACAGGATGTCAACATCCAAAGCTGTTGTGGCACAAGGCAGACGGTTCCAGGGTGGCCTTCTGATGCCGGCTGAGGGCAGCTCCTTCGCCCCGTCTGGGCTGGTGCGACCAGCTCCCAGAGAAGCCCAGGGCACAGCATCTAATGCGGGGCTGAACGGGAACTGCAGCCTGTGTGTGGATTCTGGGACCTCCTATGCACCTGCCTCAGAAAGAGCTTTCTTCCCTAAGGTTCTGGGCTGTCCCCAGTTTGGGCCCCTGAGCTTCAGCGCCATCAGCTCGGCCTCGAGGCCAGAAACTGTGCCCCAGGGTTGCATGGGTGGGGAGAGGTTGTGCTCACACCTGTCCTCTCCCTCACAGTCTGCATTTGCCTTGTTTAAGTCCCAGGCAGAGCATAGCTTCTGTTTCCGGCTTCCATTCGTGGTGGAACGGGTCTGGACTGGGACCAAGAGACATCAGCTCGGAGCCTGGCACCGTGCCGGGGCAAAGCCCAGTTCTTAATGTCCTTTCCACGGAGGGCCAGCTTGCTGTTTGGAGTCCGACCCTCTAGATAGCCACGTGACCTTGGTGTGTTACCTAAGGTCGCCCTGCCTGCAGGTTCCCGTTGTAAAATGGGTGGGGCAAAGCACACCAACCTTGCAGCCTGTTATGAGGATGAGCACGTGGCAAGGTCAGGCATCTGGTGATCATGGTCATCTATGATTCTCTTCCCGAGAGACGTGCTGGGTCACATACCCACTCTGCTCCATTCTTCGGCCTGACATTTCAGGTCCATCGGAAGGATTTGCGAGGGGACCCCGAGGAAGCTGCCCCTTGAATTCAGAGACCCAGATGATGACTGGAGCAGTCCACTGCAGCTCCCTGACCATCAGCCTTCCTCCTGCCACGCTCGCTGCTGTCTGTCCGCGGCCTGCCTCCAGCCTGGCAGCACAGGTGAGCCGGCGGAGGGCCGGGCTTGAGCCTCCCTCCCCGGACATGATGCCTGCAGGGCAGCGGGACCCACTGGCACCATGATGCCATGGCAAGCAGTATCAGCCTCTAAGCTGAGGCTTCACCTCTTCAGTGTCAGGCTCCATCGAGAGCTGAGCATGAATGCCCAGAGGCCTTTTCAGAGCAAGGGAAACACGGCCCATTCTGTACACAGATCCTCTGAGGCCTTTGCGCAGATTCTCGAGTGGCCCAGGGACCCCACGTTAAGATGTGTGCAGTGGCCTCTCCTAGTCAGGGAAGGGGCTCAAGCGCCCACCTGCTTTCTGGAAGGCACCAAATTCAGGGTGTCCCGGCCCAGGCACTGATGCCAGAAGTGCCGAGGGTGAGCTGCCCTCCTCTCAGGCAGGCCAGGGCCCCCACGACACACCTCCAAGTGTCTGGCACATTTGGAGAGAGTCCAGCCAAATGCCAACGTTATAATCAGCAGGTTTGAAGCAAAATCTTTCACCTTTTTAACACTGTTTTCCAGCCATGAGCTTTCCAATGGTACAACGAAGCATTGATACGGTTTTCCGGACGATCGGGAAAAGGTAAGTTATTGTATTGCCCCCAGACCCAGCGAGCCACACGACCACCTGTGAAGCCTCATGCAGATTATTGGAGACCACCTCAAGGCTCCTGAGTTTCAGTCTTCTGTGGAGGGGCCTGGAAATCTGCATTTTAAATAAATGCTCTCAGAGAAGCTGATGATTGAGACTGGGAAACAAGGACTTAAGACATTTAACATTTCTAGAGAAATTTGTGGACAAATCAAATACTCGAAGTTACATCCCCGAGGGATTTTAATGTGTCTATTAGTTCTACCACCTTTTTTTCTACAACCTAAGTAAGGTAACTTTGAGAGGTGCATAGAACACAGTGATTTTTTTTTTTAACTGAAATAAGAGAAATGAAACATTAGATTTAAAAAGAAGATAAACTGGGGCGCCTGGGTGGCTCAGTCAGTTATGCGTCGACTTCAGCTCAGGTCATGATCTCATGGTTCGTGAGTTCAAGCCCTGTGTTGAGCTCTGTGCTGACAGCTCAGAGCCTGGACCCTACTTTGGATTCTGTGTCTCCCTCTCTCTCTGCCCCTCCCCCGCTTGCACGCGCGCGCATGCATGCTCTCTCTCTCTCAAAAATAATAAATAAATAAATAAATAAATAAATAAATAAGGGTGCCTGGGTGGCTCAGTCGGTTGAGCGTCCGACTTCAGCTCAGGTCACGATCTCATGGTCCGTGAGTTCCAGCCCCATGTCGGGCTCTGGGCTGATGGCTCAGAGCCTAGAGCCTGCTTCTGATTCTGTGTCTCCCTCTCTCTCTGCCCCTCCCCCATTCATGCTCTGTCTCTCTCTGTCCCAAAAATAAATAAACTTAAAAAAATAAATAAATAAATACAAATAAGTTAAACTAAAGCTGTCTTATAACCTCATACATCAGATTTCACTGGAGCAATTTCTACTTTCTTATCTTCATCCCTCTCTGTCTCCCTTGCCCCCTTTCTCTTTCTATTTTCCCCCATAAGTGGATTTGGGGTCATCTCAAATGAGACTTTTATTAAACTTACCTTGTAACAAGTATTTTAAGAGGATACGAGTGAAGTCTTTACCCAATATTTATTTATAAGGGTCAGCTGCCCTGACCCTTATATTCGTGTGTGTGTATGTGTGTGTTGGGGTGAGGGGAACAGTTAACAAGTGCCCGTAAAAATAAACAAGAAAACATCCAGGTAGGCTTAGTGTTGAGACGAAAGTGGAGAAGGTGCTGTGATGGAGAGTGCCAGGCTTCCCTCGATCAGGTCAGAGAAGCTCTTGAGGAGGTAACATCTGAGTGGAGCCCCAAATGACGTAGGGGACCAACTGTGTGACCTCGAGGGAGGGTGTTCAAGACAGACAGAAGCTGCTGCAAGGACCCTAAGGCAGCACCGTGTTAGGAATGTGGGAGGAACAGAAAGAACATCTGTGAGTCTGCATCTAAAGACCTTTTTTGTTCACTGTGCAAAATTTTTTATTAGAAACCCAATGTACCTGGAACACTGTAGGGGGGGGCTACCTTACTGTCCCCTCTCGTGACCTGTGGATTGTTGAGTTTGTCCTTGCGAGTGACACGGTGAGCTCTTCCTCTTCCATCTATATACGTTCCCCTGACAGGTTCTTCTTCGTGACATCTCCTAAAGGCCACTCCATCATCTTCTCTCCATCCTTTCCCCTTGTTGCAATGGTACCAAAACCTGTACCACTGAATAGCATGCTACCTCCTCCAGGAAGCCTTTCTCAATCCTTCTAGGGAGAATGAGCCAGAACCAAGGGTCTTTA
Organism: Panthera pardus; assembly: GCF_024362965.1. Taxonomy (NCBI): domain Eukaryota; kingdom Metazoa; phylum Chordata; class Mammalia; order Carnivora; family Felidae; genus Panthera; species Panthera pardus. The sequence goes on along the minus strand of NW_026526732.1, from coordinate 53,786,968 downwards.
GCTTCATGCTCCCACAGCCCTTTCTTGCATTTCTCCAGCAGCTTCTACTACGTCCTGCCCTGGATTGTATGCCATCCCTTATTTACACATCTCTCATCCCAGTACATGAAGAAGCCTCAAGAATGAGGTCTAGGCTTTATTCAGCTGAGCCCTGCCCCCACTGGGTTGGTGGGCATCTGCACGTGAGAGGGCTCGCTGTTGGTGGAGCCCCTCATTCCATTAACCCAGGGGCGTGGAGCACCTGAGCTTTGCTCTACCTGTGCTAGATTCTTGGGGGGGACGAGAAGGATAAGGCCCAGCCCTTGCTTTTCAGAAGCTTAGAAATCTATATTGGTGGGGGAGGGGCAGGCAAGACTGGCACACTTGAAGTACCATCAGGGGCAGTGGTCTCCAAACTGGGGGGAGCACACACCCCAGGAGCACTTGACGAGCACTAGGATGCAGGAAGAAAGCATAAGCAGCTCTAGTTTGTTGTATTGCTTACTATCGATTTAGAAATAAATGAAAAATTTAGACATAAAAATTGTTTTACTGATTTTTGCTATCTGGCTTGCCCTTGGCACCTCTCCAGGCCCCTTGTCAGACAGCCACAGTCACATGACTCCCCAGGGAGAGGTTGCAGCTGGAGTGAGGAGGCCTGGGCCTCAGTGCCCTCACTTGTCCTTGCTAGTGACGACTCACCTCACACTCCAGTTTAGGTGTTACAGGATGTCATCAACATGGCTACTTCTATAAAGACAAGACCTTGAGGGGCACCTGAGTGGCTCAGTCGGTTGTGTGTCTGACTTTGGCTCAGGTCATGATCTTGCAGTTCGTGAGTTCGAGCCCGGTGTCAGGCTCTGTGCTGACAGCTCAGGGCCTGGAGCCTGTTTGGATTCTGTGTCTCCCTCTCTCTCTGCCCCTCCCTGCTCGTGCTTGTCTCTCTCTCTCTCTCTCTCAAAATAAACAAAAAAAATTTATAAAGACGAGACCTTTAAGTAATAGGAACTTTAGGGGCACCTGGCTGGCTCAGTTGGTTAAGCATCTGACTTCCACTCAGTTCATGATCTCATGGTCTGTGAGTTCAAGCCCCGTGTCAGGCTCTATGCTACAGCTCAGAACCTGAAGCCTGTTTCGGATTCTGTGTCTCCTTCTCTCTCTGCCCTCCCCTGCTCATGCTCTGTCTCTCTCCATCTCTCTCTCTGAAAAACAAATAAACATTAAAAAAATTTTTTTTAAATAAACAATAGGAACTTTATGATATTTTGCAAATGAAATGGTGGGGAAAAGGAGTTGGCCATGAAAATCTTTTGTACCACAGAGAGGTTCTGGGGTTAAATTAAAAGAATTGCTGGACTTAAAGATGAACTACACATTTTTTCCTTGACAAACGGCCAAATAAGAGAAGAAAACGTAATTGTTCCAACTATGCCCGCCTTTCCTGGGATCAGTGGTTTAGTAATGGGCTACCAATGAGTATGTTTTAATGTGATACCTTCAAGGGATGGGTGATGTTTTTAAATGAGTGTGAGAAAAGAGCAGCCTTCCCATAGCAGTAGCAGCTGTACAAAGAGAGCATTTTGAACATGTCTGGGAATATTGCATCATAATAGGATTTGTGGCCAAAAGTGATGTTAAGTGTCATTAGTAAGAACTCCCACATCTGCACACTTAAAAAACAGTCTTTCAAATTAAGGGTTCATTTGTTTAAAAAAGAAACCCACAAAACACAATACCTTTTGGTGTCAAGAAGGTGGAAAAGAACCTCGTAAGTGGTAGATAGACCTGAAATACTAGTATCATGAATTAGTAAGTGCAGCGATTGATACAATTTTCCTAATTTGAATCTATAAACATCTTCTTCTGCAACAACAGCCTTTAAAACCAAGTATAGAAATAAACCCAGGACTAGGCCTTTGAATCATAAAGTATTACACTACAATTTTAAAAAGGCAATAAAACATTTCCAGTCACGATCTTATTTTAAAGTTGGGAAAAAATTGACATTCAACATCATGTTAGTTTTAGGTGTACAATATAATGATATTTGTATATACTGTATTGTGAAATGATCACCATAATAAGTCTAGTTGTATGGGTCATCATATATAGATACAAAATTTGTGTGTGTGTGTGATGAGAGCTTTTAAGATCTACTACTCTTATCAAACTTCCAAATATGCAACAGTAGCATTAACTATAGTTACTGTTCTGTACATTATCTCATAACTGGAACTTCGACCTTTTGACCACCTTCACTCATTTCCTGCATCCCCAAAACCCTTGCCTCTGGCAACCACCAGTCTGTTTTCTGTATCTGTGAACTCGGTTTTTTGTATGTTTGCTTGTTTTTAATTCCCACATATAAGTCAGATTGTATGGTATTTGTCTTTGTTTGGTTTATTTCACTTAGCATAATGCCTTGAGATCCAGCCACATTGTTGCAAATGGCAAGATTTCATTCTTTTTGATTGCTGAGTAATACTCCATTGTGTATGTATGTATATATATACACCATCTATATATACACCATCTATCTATCTATCTATATATATAGATATATATAGATCTATATATATAGATAGATAGATGGTGTATATATATATATATATATATATACACACATCCACCATATATATATATACACACAACATATATATATACCATATATATGTACACACCATATATATATGCCATATATATATACCATATATATCATATGCCATACATATATAATATATATGTATATACACGATATATATCATATACCATATATATCATATATATGTATATATATATATCATATGTATATATGTATATATCTTCTTTATCCATTCATCTGTCAATGGACATTTGGACTCTTTCCATATTTTGGCTATTGTCGATAGTGCTGCTATAAATATTCAGGTGCATGTGCTCCTTTGAAACAGTACACCTGTATCCCTTGGATAAATACCTCCTAGTGCAATTCCTGGGTTATAGGGTAGTTCTATTTTTAATTTTTAGGAACCTCCACACTGTTTTCGAGTGGCTGCACCAGTTTGCATTCCCACCAGCAGTGCAAAAGGGGTCGGTCCTCTTTCTCCACATCTTTGCCAACATCTGTCGTTGCCTGAGTTGTTAATGTTAGCCGTTCTGACAGGTGTGAGGTGGTATCTCATTGTGGTTTTGATTTGTATTTCCCTGATGATGAGTGATGTGGAGCATTTTTTCATGTGTTGGTTGGCCATCTGGATGTCTTCTTTGCAGAAGTGTCTATTCTTGTCTTTTGTCCATTTCTTCACTGGATTATTTGTTTTGTGGATGTTGAGCTCAATAAGTTCTTTATATTTTTTGGATACTAACCTTTTATCTGATATGTCATTTGCAAATATCTTCTCCCATTCTGTCAGTTGCCTTTTAGTTTTGCTGATTGTTTCCTTCACTGTGCAAAAGCTTTTTATTTTGATCAGGTCCCAATAGTTCATTTTTGCTTTTGTTTCCCTTGCCTCTGGAGGCATGTTGAGTAAGAAGTTGCTGCGGCCAAGGTCGAAGAGGTTTTTGCCTGCTTTCTCCTCCAGGATTTTGATGGCTTCCTGTCTTACATTGAGGTCTTTCATGCACTTTGAGTTTATTTTTGTGTATGGTGTAAGAAAGTGGTCCAGGTTCATTCTTCTGCATATCGCTGTCCAGTTTTCCCAGCACCACTTGCTGAAGAGACTGTCTTTATTCCATTGGATATTCTTTCCTGCTTTGTCAAAGATTAGTTCCCATACGTTTGTGGGTCCATTTCTGGGTTCTCTATTCTGTTCCATTGATCTAAGTGTCTGTTTTTGTGCCAGCACCATACTGTCTGGATGATTACAGCTTTTAATACAGCTTGAAGTCTGGATTGTGATGCCTCCAGCTTTGGTTTTGTTTTTCAAGATTCCTTTGGCTATTTGGGGTCTTTTCTGGTTCCACACAAATTTTAGGATTGTTTGTTCTAGCTCTGTGAATCTTCTGCCCAGTTTTAATCAGATTTTTTTGCTATTTCAATCATAGTCTTGAGAAAGAAAAAGATTTTTCAACACTGTTAATAAAATAAGGTAAAACCTGTTTATGATTTTACTTTAATTTCAGCCTTTAAAATACATTTTTCTGGAACTAATATTACATTGTATGTTAACTAACTGGAATTTTTAAAAAATTGGAAGAAAAAAATGATACATACATAAATATATATATTGGTATTATAGCGTACAAATAGATGCTACATTAGTGTAAATCTATAATTTATGTATTAAATATACATCATGTTTATTGATTGGGGGTATATGATGAAAAAAATTGGAAACTAGTGGTGTGGTACTTTTGTAAAGTTTTTGTTCGTGTTACATTAATGTTATATTAGTTTCAGGTGGACAATATAGAGATTCAACACTTCCATACATTACCCAGTGCCCATCACAAGTGCGCTTGTTAATCTCCACCACCTATTTCACCCATCCCCCTCACCTCCCCTCTGGTAGCCATCAGTTTGTTCTCTATAGTTAAGATTATGTTTCTTGGTTTGCCTCTCTCTCCTCCCCCACTTTGTTCATTGCTTTGTTTCTTAAATCCCCCATATGAGTGAAATCATATGGTACTTGTCTTTCTCTGACTTATTTCATTTGGCATAATTTCTCTAGCTCCATTCTTGTCATTGCAAATGACAAGATTTCATTCTTTCTCATGGCTAAGTAATATTCCTCTCTCTCTCTCTCTCTCTCTCTCTCTCTATATATATATATATATATATATATACATATATATATATACATATATACATATATCATATCTTCTTTATCTATTCACCAATAGATGGATACTTGGGCCATTTCCATGATTTCACTGTTGTAGATAATGCCGCTATAAACATTGGTGTATATGTATTGTATCCCTTTGAATTAGTATTTTTGTACTCTTTGGGTAAATACCTTGTAGTGTGATTGCTGGATCATAGGGTAGTTCTTTTTTTAACTTTATGAGGAACTTGCAATCTGTTTTCCACAATGGTTGCACCAGTTTGCATTCCTACCAACAGTGCAAAAGAGTGTGGTACACTCTTATTGGTTACCTTCCTAGCATCTATTCCTTTTCTCCCACCAAAATTCAGGGTCCAGTTTTCTTTGGAGAATGCTCCCACCCCATTCTGTGGCAGCCATACGTGCTGTGTAAGACTGATTCCACCCTAACTCCAGAGTGGACCCTGTTTGGCTTACATTAGTCAGAGAATCCTACCCCCTGCTTTGGGCATTGTGATTGGCTTAGGGATAAGAACCAATTGTGATTGGCTTAGGGATAGGGACCAGTCTTGGCCTCACAAAGATACAAGGAAATACTTAACAAGGGCTTTTGATCAGGAAGCTTCCTTGATCTTCTGGGCACTACCAAAGGAGATAGCTCGTCTTTGTCTGGACTATGTAGCATGAAGATACGAGGTCTGGCCTGGCATTGCCACAGTCAGTTCTGTAGCCTGCGGATGATGCCAACATACCAAAGGGCAAGGGTAGAAAGAACCACACAGACAAGGACTCAGAACCCTGAAGACAACATGAACTTCTGGATCAATCCATGCCTGAAGTTTTCCTTACCTTTGTTTTATTTATTTATTTTTTTGCAGTTATATGAGCCAAGAAATTCCTTTTATTGTGTTTGTATGTTATATTACTCAAAACATGAAAAGGCCCTGCCAAAACATTTAGAGAGTAGTAAATTTAGCTGAATTATGGGACAGAGGCATCCAAAGTGTTCTGGAATATCACTAATGGTGGGGGGGTGCAATGATCGTTAAATTAAGACTTGTTGGGGCGCCTGGGTGGCTCGGTCGGTTAAGCGTCCGACTTCGGCTCAGGTCATGATCTCACGGTCCGTGGGTTCGAGCCCCGTGTCAGGCTCTGTGCTGACTGCTCAGAGCCTGGAGCCTGTTTCGGATTCTGTGTCTCCCTCTCTCTGTGACCCTCCCCCGTTCATGCTCTGTCTCTCTCTGTCTCAAAAATAAATAAACATTAAAAAAAAATTTTTTTTTTTAATTAAGACTTGTTCATAAAGTTTATTCTCAAGCATAGTTAGCCCGCACTTCAGAACCAAAGCTGGATTAATGGGAAGGTCCCCATTCTTCGGGCACCTCATCTACCCAATTTCAGCAAAAGTTCACCTTGGTAAAAGTTGGCATCTGATGTTTTCTGTCTCCTCTTTTGATAACTGTACGATGCTCTCAAACAGTTTCTTTCTCCTTGTTTCATACTAAGGGGTAAATGAATCATGCGTGTAGTGGATTCTTCCTCCCATGGTGTAGATTGCAAGGGATAGAAACTCACTCTGATTGTTTAGAGAGCCTGGGAAATGAAGACTGGAATTTGCATGTACACTTGGCTCGCAGCCACAAGATGGCAGGAAGAGACCAGTAAACACAGGCAAAGACCTGGCTCTTCCCAGCTCTGCAGAGGGCAGCCTGGGGACGCTTGCTCCGCTTTGAGGAAAACACAACCTGCCAACTCACCTGAATTTCTTTTAAATTTTCTGTAAAACAGTGAGAGGTGCTGAGGAAAACAAGCGGAGGCTGTGAAGTTCGATAGTGAAGGTAGCCAGTATGGAGGGATGTGTGTTTCTGCTCTTCCTCTCTCACTCTGCCTCTCTTTCTCCCTGTGCAAAATAGGGGTTCTGGCTGTGACCTCCCTCACTGTGATAAAGCAGGTAAAGAATACGATGTGCGAAGTGCCCTGAGAGCCACAGAGGAAAGATGTATTTCTAGAAAGATGGGCATCAGACTACTACCATGTGTGTCTGACCCTCCTGGAACCTTCTGGGCGCACACAATGTGCCCTGGTACAGGGTGACTGTAGACTATGGACAGTCTCTAAATGTGTCTCCCATTCTGACATGATTCTCTACTTAAGTAAGACAGTGACACCAGCGGAATTACGGACACTTGCCAGAAAGAGGTGCCAGAGGCAGAGGGAAAGATACTTTCTTCTTGGGGGGATTCTAGGAAGGATGAATTTGGAGCCAGGTGCTGTGGTAAGGTCCAGCCCTGTTCTCACCAAGCCCGGTTCTTGGCCTCAACTCTCCTACCTGGAAATAAAGGACTGCCTACCGCGTAAGCCCCTCACAGGGCTCAGCGGAGATGACAAGAAACGTTAATTCTGATCTGAATCGAGTTTGTATATAAGCATGTGGGGCAGTTAAGAGATGGCCTCTTCCTGGTCCTTTGTGCTGAATTTCACCATGTTCTGTCAACTTCAGTCTAGGTACCTCATCGCATTAGCCGTGGTAGGAGGACACCGTCTGTAGTCAGCTGCTCAGCCGGTTTTGATTTCTTTCTGCTTCTGCAGAGTCACCCCTTCCTATTTCATAAATATCATTGTAATTTCTTGGCATCTTAAGCTGGGAAACGAACAACAGTACTGGGGTCACTGTGTATTTTCACTTTAGTTAACAAATGCTTCTTGAGACTTTACTAAAGCTCTTTCTGTTCCCACCCCAACCCTCCGAGCGTGTTATACGTGGTGGCTGGCAGGAGAGAATGAGAAGGAACTGTGGAAGCCTCGGGAGTGATGAAGATGAAGGCACTTGAGGAGGAGGGAGCCTGCTCGGGCCTTGGCGAGTAGGTTCTCCCAAGGGATCTGTCCTCTCCAAGTACAGTGGCAGCAGCCTCAGGCTGACTCTTGGGGAAACTGGAAAACCTGGCCTAAGAACAAGCCATTCTTCGCAGGGAGTGTTTTCACCAGGCGAAAATCTGGAGGCTGAAACGAAAGGAGCTTGAGGCAGAGAATTAAAGTGAAGACAGTTACAACTGTGGAACTGGCAGGCATTGATGGGGCTGTGCTCTGGGAGCACTGGGGGGTTGCAAGCACATGCAGAGCTCAGCTGCTGACCCGCCTGAGAGGCCTGCTGGGCCGCCGAATGCACTCAGGGGCTCCCTGATGGTGGCCGTTTGCACGGATCTAAGGGACCATGACAGCTGGCAGCAGCAAGAGTGGGGAGCCCACAGCAAGCCGGTTCATGACAATCCACAGCAACACCCGCGGAGAGAGTGATGTCAAACAGCACTGCACGGATGCTTCCAGCAAGGATGGCAGCAGCAAGGGGTATGTACACCAGACCAGGAGTACTAGGCCAGCGCTCGGCTCAGGACGCAGAGTAGACCAACCCCCCTGGTTCACGCTGGGTTCGTGCAGGCAAACAACGGTGCAAATACGAATGAAGGCCTCCACTGGCAAGCCCCGGTTTCAAGATTATTCTGAAAAATTACCCTTTTGGGAGAAAAATGTTCCAGAATTGGGTCTCATCCCCGAAGTGATTCATTTACTTTTCAGCAGCCATTCCATTTTTTAGAGAAATGCAAGACTAGAATGGGAGTGGTGGTGGTTATAAAACCCAGAATAAATGTTAGGGGCTTTTGTATGTAGCTCATCTCTTTTTAAAAAGGGATATTTTTTCCCCAAGCTGAATCTTTCCTATGACAGCAGTTACAGGCCAACTAAGGCAGGAGTTTAAAGACATCAAGCCCATCATCCACTTGTGCAGAACCCCCTTGCTGATGAGAAAGTGTTGACATCTTTCCTTCGCCTAATCCCCAAAGAACAGGAAGCCAGGGATCCCTGAATGGGGCTATAGGGCCATCAGTCAGGTACAAAATATCTATTGTATCTTTTGCCCACCTTTCTATAAACAAGGGCTTCCTTCTAGTGTCAAAAGGAACTCAGGCATCTCCCATGATCGTGGCTCTACTTTATTATCCATTAATTGAGAATAATTCATAATGACAAGTATTCGTGACAGTGCTTAAATACCATTTGAAAATCGTAACACATGGATGTGTGAGAAAGTGTTTTTCAGCCTCAGGCAATGGTTAGAAGATATGGCAGAGCCATCGCAGTGGCTCCAGGAAACGCAGGAGGGGAAAAAAGCTAAGACATATCCTAACCCTTAAGAAGTGTATCATCTAGTTTTAAAAATGGGCCTACACGGGGCTTGACCTTACAGAGTTGGATTAGCATAGCACTTGGAGACTGAGAGCTTTGGGACAAGTCAGGGATTTACTTGGCACTTGACACAGCACCTTTCACCCACAGAGTCCCTCCGGAAGTGTTGCTGAATACCTGGCGATTACGGAGGGGGATGCGGAGGGGAGGGGTCACCTGTGGCCAGAAACTGTTCCAGGACCCCAGCTTCTCCACAAGTGAGAGAAGTAGATGGCTGTCTACAGGCTCAGCCCCTGGGACCTTCCCTCAGAACCTCTCCCAAGTCTCACCTGGCTTGAGACATGAGAACTTTGTAGACAGAAAGAGTCTGAAGTCAGCCTGGCTCTATTCCAGGCTCGTTTTGGTGCTTCGAAAAGTAGAGTCCACCTTTCTACCTAGAGACTAGTCTTCTCCCCCTGGACACCTTAGAGGGAAATGGTAAAGAAAACATAAATCAGCAGCCTGATCCTCCACAACCAGCCTAAGGTCAGACCTTTTAGTGGGGGTGGGGGTGGGGGTGGGGGTGGGAGTGGCAAGTCTGTTTTGCACCCCCTGCCCCTGAGGGAGAGGTCCGGAAGTCCAAAGACTTCTTTTTCAGAGGGCAAAGGGTTGTCATGTGAGAGCAGGAGAGCACCCTGGCTAAGCACAGGAGAACTAGGTTGAGCAAAGTAAAATTTTGTGTTTTGCACTTGAGTTAGGGACATGGACCTGGTGACTGTGGGCAGGAAATGTAATTGGGGCATATTCATAATAAGTCATGGGTCCCCAGGAAGTTTGGCAGAACTCAGAGCTGGACCCAGATAAAGAAAATTAGACCTTCCTAAACAGCACCTCTAAAACACACTAACAACAACTAGCAGAAAGCAGGTTGCCTTATACTAAACACCAATTCAGGAGAAATAACGGATCTCCCAGAGCTGTCGACTTTCTATGGTTAAAAGCCAAATGAGTCTGGTAACTGTATTACGATTCATTTCTGTTCTCCTTTGCATTCAGGGACACTTGGTATCCTTTATCATGGCCACAATACCATTAGGTACCCGTGAAAGGCTTCAGTAAAAAAAATGTAATTTTGTATAGCTCTGATGATCTACTGGTTCAGTGAAAGGTCAGAGCTTGCAACCAATGGCACCCGGTACGGACAGGGACTGTGGTTTAAATATCGACCGTCTCTGTGCTCAGTGATATCACAAGTATGGGAAGATTCTAAACATCAGTCCTCCTTTTCTCCCTCTTGCCCTTCCTTCCTTGCTTCCTTCTATGTTTATTGAACATCTGCGATGTGCTGGAGATACAAAGACAAATGAGACACAATCCCTGGCCTCAAATCCCTGGCCTTACTGAGCTTCCAGTCTGGTGGGGAAATAACAAAGATGGCTCTTGCTAAAAAAGAACTAAATCTGGTGGTTAGAAATAGGTAAGCCATGAAGACATAACAAATATCCCTGAACATGTAAAGAAGGGAAAACACAACAGCTCTGTGGCATCTTATCTGAATATTAATGATATGGGCCAGAGTTTCGTTTATAAAAGGAAGGTGTTAGGTAACAAACAGAAGGTGTTAGGTAAATGCTTTTTGAAGAAATTAATTAGCCCAGTCACAGATGCTAGCACCAAGTGCCTCTGAGATTGTCTAGGCTAGCCTTTTCATTTTATAGAAGGAGACATTGAGACATGGGAAGGTCAAATGGCCTGGTGAGCTGAGAATGGAGCAGGGGACAGCAGCCATGTCCCCTGGGCCTTGTGCTTTTTCTCCTATATTGCTCCTGGTCTGAGCATTCAACATCCAATTTTTTCTTTTTCCTTTCCTTTCCTTTCCTTTCCTTCTACTTTATTTCATTTCCTTTCGTTTCATCATATTGTACCCACTTTACTGAGGTATGACTGATACTCAAAAAGCTGTATATATTTAAGGTATACAACCTGATGAGTTTGGAGATAAGTATGTGCTCTCCCAGACCATCACCACCATCAAGGCCATAAACTTATTCATCATCACCTCTAAAAGTTTATTTTTGCCCCATTTCTTTTTTTCTTTCTTTTCATTACTTTTTTTTTCTTTTTTTTAATGTTTATTTATTTTTGAGACAGAGACAGAGCATGAGCAGGGGAGGGGCAGAGGGAGAGGGAGACACAGAATTGAAACAGGCTCCAGGCTCCGAGCAGTCAGCACAGAGCCCATCGTGGGGCTCAAACTCGTGAACTGCGAGATCATGACCCGAGGTGAAGTCACTCAACTGACTGAGCCATCCAGGTGCCCCTTTTTTTTCTTTTGTGATAAGAGTACTTAACATAAGATCTCCCCTCTTAGCAAAATTTTAAGTATGTAATACAGAATTGTTAACTACAGGTCCTATGTTGGTACAGATCCCCAGAATTTATTCATCTTATATAACTGAAACTCCACACCCTTTGACACCTCCTCACAACACATGATTTTTTTTAAAGGGATTAAAACACAGTCTTTGTATTCAAGTAGCTCAGAGTCTGGGAGGGAAGATCCCCCTGCAAAAGGACTAAGGCTGAGCTGAAGGAGAAGGAAGTGGGGTTCCGGGCAATAAACAAAACAGAATAAACTAGTTTTAAAAGAGTGTTTAAGAGGAATCCTTCATAACAAGAGAAATGTGGTTCAGCTGGGTGAGTGCAGTGTGACCTGTAAAGTTCCCTTCAGGTGGTGGAGTCTGTGAGGTGTGTGTGAGGTCAGAACCGGGGCCTGGTGCCCAGCAAGGGCCTGGGGTGGACTCTAAGCAACACACTTCTGACCCAGCCATCTGTCTTCCAGATGCTGATGAGGGGAAGCAGAGGTCAGGGATGGAGACTGCGTAGGAACGTGGAGAGTGTGCGGTCTTTGTAAGTCCGCCAGACCTGGCTTCTGGTCCCACTTTTGTCACGGCCTCTGCTGGGAAACTTCTAGCTTGTGGCTTTCATTTTCCTCATTTATGAAATGGAGAGAACATCATCTCCTTTCGGGGGCTGTTGTGACTTTATGATAATTAAATACACAGAGAAATTCCTAGTATCGGCACTGCTTCTTAGCAGATGCTCAGTAAATCTCAAATCTAAATCATCACTAAAAGAAACTAACAAAATTAAATGGTTCAACAATTTTAATTGCTAGTGAGAATGTGGACAAAGAGCGCACACATCCGGTGCTGGTGAGAGTGCAAACGGTACAACCACTTCAGAGAACAGTCCAGTGTTCAGTGAAGCGGGAGATGCCTATGACCCAGAAACTCCTCTATCAAGTATAGACTGAAGTCATGCACGCATGCCTAGGAATGCCAGAGCAACAATGTTCTCAACTGCACTGAAATGGAAACAGCCCAATTAGCCATCAACATTTGAATAGAGACACTAACTATATATAGATTATACATAGATGGAGAGCTATTCATACAGCTGACTATTTGGCAACAAAAATGAATGAAGCAGAGCAGCCCATAGCAATATGGGTGAACCTCACATTATCCAGAGAGGAAGTAAGACCCAAAAGAAGACGTAGAGATCACATACGCAGTGTGATACCATTCATATAAAGGTAAAAAAAATTTAAAAAAAGAGGCAAAACTAAAGGAGAGTGTAGGGGCGCCTGGGTGGCTCAGTCGGTTAAGCATCCAACTTTGGCCCAGGTTATGATCTCACGGTTCATAGGTTCGAGCCCCGTGTTGAGCTCTGTGCTGACAGTTCAGAGCCTGGAGCCTGCTTTGGATTCTATGTCCCCTTCTCTCTCTGACCTTCCCCCGCTCATGTTCTGCCTCTCTCTCTCAAAAATACAATAAACATTAAAACATTTTAATTAAAAAAAAAAAAAACCAAAGGAGAGTGTTTAGGGCTGCAAACAAGGTGGAAAGCTATAAAGAAAAGCAAAGAAATTACCACAAGTTTAGGAGTGATGACTTTTAGGGAGATAGGGGAGGGCTTTGATGGGAAAGGGCACTTTAGGGATTTTAGGGTGCTGGTAATCTTCTATTTCTTTTTTTAAATATATTTTTTAAATGTTTATTTATTTTGGAGAGAGAGAGGGAGACAGAGGACCGGAAGCAGGCTCTGTGCTGTCAGTACAAGGCCTGATTCAGGGCTCAAACCCATGAACTGCAAGATCATGACCTGAGCCAAAGTCGGATATTTAACCCACAGAGCCACCCAGGCACTCCTTCTATTTCTTGACCTGAGTGTTAGTTATATGATGTTCTCCTAACAGCCATTCAGTAAACCGTACTGTCATATAAAGTGTTAACTCTTCTCTGACTTTCTGTAAGCATGTTATATTTCTCAATAAAGAACTGAAAAAAAGAAAGTATATGTTGAAAAAGAAGATAGGCGTATCATCCTCATAGATATAGGACAAGTACAAAATATAGATGCCTTTTAAAATATTTTAAGTGCCTTTGTTTCCTATTGGATAAGTTGAAAGATTCAAGGTTAATAAACTTTTGTTTTTTCTTTTTAGTATCTGAGAGAATGAAAGCATTAGGCGGGACCACATTAAGGACATCTAGAAGGGATTTTCCAAGCATTCTCATCTTCTGAGTATTTCTTGAATCCAGAAGTTAAGCAACAATGATGTAAGAATTCTGACCAGCCTGCTTTCAATATTAATATACTACAACTGTGGAAAAGGGGAGGAGGACTAACTTAAAACATACTAGAAACTAGTTTTTATACTTGAGATAGGAATGCAATTCTAATTGTTCACTTGGGGGATCAATTTGTTTAAAAGGAACAACTTATTGGTAATACTGAGTTTATAGGGGGAGGGGAGAAAAGGTCAAAATGACTTCTTTCAGACTGAGCCTCATGGAATTCTTCCACCTGTGGTTTCTCCAGCTAGGCTCTGATTCTCTATTCAGCAGGTGAGGAAAGTTGATTTCACCACTTTACCACTGAGCTGTCAGGTCCAGGGGACAGCTGAGAATGGTTTCTGAGGCCACCAACCATCCCCTGGCTGTTGGACTCTCCTCTCTGCTGCCTGTGCACTGGAGAAAGGCCAGCTGTGCAGGCCACAGTATCTCCCACTTCTAGGCTCCTTGTGGGTCACAGCCCTTCCAGTTGGTTGTCATGACAACCAATTCACTCTTCAACCACGTAGTTTGATAACACAACAAATGAGAAAAAAAGGGGGGGCTTGGCTCAAACCTCATCTTATTGGTGGGCAAGATCCCTACAAACTACAAAGTGAGTTTCACTCTCCATAGTGAATAGGAAAGCCTGACCCAAAGTGACGGGTTTGGTTAGTTCCCTCAACAGGACAGGTACCCTAGGGATTGTGGATTTTTATGGAATTATTCACTTGGCTTCATTATTTGTTTCCAAAATACAGATTTTATAAAAGTTTAAGAGTTAAAAAAAAAAAAAAAGAAGCCCTTAACAGTATACATTTGAGAATTAATTGAAGTTGCAAAAGAGCTCTAAATGCCGTGCAAATATGTGTGGTTCAGATGTTACGCTTTCATAAAATGACTCGTGTTTGGAGGCCTGGAGGCTTCTTCCTCACATATGTCTCATTTAGCGATTTTGTCACCTATTTTGTTGGCATCCGTAGTCTCTCCAGAAATGAGCACAGGTAACCCCTGAGAGGGTGCAGAAATGTGATTATTAAAGGAACGTGAACTATCTAGAGAGTCAAGCAACAGAATGAAGGTGAGGCCTTTCCAACACGTGGAGAAGAGTGGATCGAACCACCAACCAGACTTTCCTCCCTGGTGAGAACCCAGGTGCTCAGGCCAGATGCCCTGAATGCTTCTTGAAGTGGGCAGACTGGACTCAGAACGCAGGTCCCACTAATGGCACTAGGATCCCTACTCAGGCCACCAAGAAGGGGTCTGCCACGACCTGAATTGAAAGAGAAGTTCCTCTGGCAAAGGATAAACCTTCTTCCAAGACATTCAAACCATCACTAATAAATAACATTCAAACTCAAATACACCATCCTTATAAGGCAACCGTGGTAGCTTACCCAGTACTTTCCTATGCCAGGCTTTGCTGTAACATATGCACAGACCTCATACCTTGCTAGTTTGAGGATTTTAAATTGTTTACATCAGACTTGCAAAATTTGTCAAACTTTTATATGTTTCCTCTGCTGTCTTCCTGTTCCACAAATTTACTCCGTTTCCAGCTGTGAATGTAGGAGAGGCAATAATCATGTCTCGTGAGCCTTGAAACACACCCTGTAGGGATTTTAGTATTAGATTATTCTAGAAAACTTTACACACTAGTGGACATGCCAAATTGCACCCGGTAGATGTAAGTCTGAAGAATAACGAATGGTTCCATGTGACCTTGATTTCTTTAAAGTACCACATCAATGTTTTAAAGTAATTTGTATGTAAGATTCCAATTACTAGGCATTTAAAATAGATTTTCCAGGGAGTAGACGTACAAGTTTTCCCCAAATGAGAAATGGAATGGATGCACCACTTATGACGCCCAATGCAGTCTGCCGCAGACCTGTCAGCTGGCAGCATTGCATTAATTCTGCCTTCCTGGCTTCCTTTCCTTTAGAAGTGACTTGTTGGGGGGTGCCTGGGTGGCTCAGTCGGTTAAGCATCTGACTTTGGATCAGGTCATGATCTCGCGGTCTGGTCCGTGAGTTCAAGCCCCGCATTGGACTCTGTGCTGACAGCTTGGAGCCTGGAGCCTGCTTCGGATTCTGTCTCGCTGTCTCTCTCCTTGTGCTCTGTCTCTCTGTTTCTCAAAAATAAATACACATTAAAAAAAAATTTAGAAGTGATTTGTTGAATCTTATAATAGAATTTAGAAACTGTGGTCACAAACTCAATTCTTACTGCTGGCTTTCAAAAGAAGAATTGAGTACTTCCTTCCTTCAACTGGCAAACAATAACCTATAAGGCATTCGGCCTGGCACTGAGGTCTTCAAGGACCTAAACTCTAGTTGGGAAGAAAAAATTAAAAATAAATAAGAAGTCTTTGATTTAAAATCTATTTAGCTTTTGTTTTCTTTTGAACTCTGTTCTTTGCTTATATTTTTAAGCTTCTCTTTTATTTCTTGAAATATATTAAACACACCTATTTTCTGGGTCTGCTTATTGCAATATCGTAAATCTTTGTGTATCTGATCTTTTTTTGTTTCTATCTGCTCTTACTTATGGAGGCTTGCTTCCTTATTTGTTTTGTTTTTTTTTTATTTGTTTTTTTATTTTAATGTTTTTTATTTTTTATTTTTTTATTTTTGAGACAGAGAGAGACAGAGCATGAGCAGGGGAGGAGCAGAGAGAGGGAGAGACACAGAATCTGAAGCAGGCTCCAGGCTCTGAGCTGTCAGCACAGAGCCCGATGTGGGGCTCCAACTCAGGGAGTGTGAGATCATGACCTGAGCTGAAGTCGGAGGCTCAACCGACTGAGCCACCCAGGCGCCCCTGTTTTGTTTTCTGATTGTAAACTTCTGTTCTTGAAACTTTATCTGTGGGCATTCTTTGGGGCCTAAGTTCAAGATCTCCTTCTCCAGAGAGGATTGTGTCTGCTCTTTCCAGTTGTTTGGAGTACCCCAAACTTGAACTGATTAAGTTTTTAAAATTCCATGGTATCAGGAATTTAAATCACAATCTTACATGCAGATCACAGTGTAGTGATGAACTCTCAAGGAAGATTCATATGTCTTTTTGGTTTTACTCCATCCAGCACCGGATCAATACAGGCAAATTTTGGGGGGGTCCTCTTCTGCAGAACAAGTCAATTTCACATTCATCTTTACTTGGCTCTTTGGAATCCCAGTTTTATCAGAGAGGTTCTTTTTTTTTAATATATAAGTGTTTTATGTGAAATATTTTCTCCCAATTTTATTAAGGTATAGTTGACATGTAACATTGTGTAAGTTTAAGTTATACAGCGTGTGCTCACTTCGGCAGCACATATGCAAAAATTGGAATGATACAGAGGAGATTAGCATAGCCCCCGTGCAAAGAAGACATACAAATTTGTGAAGCATTCCATATTTTTTTAAAAAAAGGTCCACAGCATGATTATTTGATATATGTATATATCGTGCAATGATTAGCACCATTAGGTTAGTTAACACACCCATCACTTCACGTAATTACTCGTGTGTGTGTGTGTGTGTGTGTGTGTGTGGTGAGAACATTTAAGATTTACTCTCTTAGTAACTTTCAAGTATAAAATACAGTGTTGTTAAGTATAGTCACCGTGCTGTACGTTAGATCCCCAGAACTTATTCATCTTATAACTGAAAGTTTATACCCTTTGACCAATATCTCTCCATTGCTTCACAAAAAACCCCTGGCAACCACCAATCCACTATTCTAGGAATTCGACTTTTTTAGATTCTACATATATGTGAGACACTACACTCCTTCTCTGTATGACTTACTTTTCTTAGCATAATGCCCTCAAGTTTCATCCATGTTGTCACAAATGGCAGGACTTCTTTTTTATAACTAATATTCCATTGTATATACACCACATCTTCTTTATGCCTTCATCCCTCGGTGGACAGTTATTTACATGCCTTGGGAAACATGCCTTGGGTATTGTGAATTATGCTGCAATGAATATTGGGGGTGCAGATATCTTTTTGAGATAGTTATTTCATTTCCTTTGGATCTCCAGAAGTGAGATTGCTGGATCATATGGTTGTTCTATTTTTTTTTTTAATTTTTTAACATTTATTTTTTGAGAGACAGAGACTGAGCATGAGTGGGGGAGGGGCAGAGAGAGAGGGAGAGGGAGACACAGAATCTGAAGCAGGCTCCAGTCTCTGAGCGGTCAGCACAGAGCTGGACGTGGGGCTTGAACTCACAAACTGTGAGATTGTGACCTGAGCCAAAGTCAGCCAGTTAACTGACTGAGCCACACAGGCGCCCCTGGTTGTTCTATTTTTAATATTTTGAGGAACCTCCTTACTGTTTTCCATAGAGGTTGTGCCAATTTACATTGGGATAGGTTCTTATTATGCTCATGATCTTGGATAGGCTTCGGGGTATATCTTCTGGGTCTCCACCACTGGGTACCTGTCATTGTGGAAGCTCAAGGACACTGCTGTTTGACAGATTTTCTAGGAGCTTGCTCACTTGCCAGGGGTCCCACCGTAACTTTGTTTTTGACTTTGGTGGTTTCCCTGCTTTCTTGCCAGTTCAATGATTCACTTTAAAAAATAGTAAAACATATAACTTTAGTTTTCATCAAGAGGCTTGTTCTGGATATCTACTCCATCACAGTAAGTTCAAGTACTTTAAAAATAAGGTTAGACAGGAGCACCCGGGTGGCTCAGGTGGCTAAGTGTCTGACTTTGGCTCAGGTCATGATCTTGAGGTTCGAGGGTTTGAGCCCCGCGTTGGGCTCTGAGCTGGTGGTGTGGCGCCTGCTTGGGATTCTCTCTCTCTGCCCCTTCCCCACCTGCTCTCTCTCTCACTCTGTCTCTCTCTCAGCATAAATAAACTTTAAAAATAATAAAAATTAGACAATGTATAATCAATTACTTACCAGAATTGAAGTAGTTTCTCAAACGCTTCTGTTCCCTTCACTTTCTACTTAGAACAAATCTTCATCTTCGGAGCCCCAGACAGTAGCTGAGTGGAGTGGGGGCAATGGTGTGCCAGCAAACTGACTTTCAGGAAAAACGAAAACAAAACAAAACCCACAAAAGACTCGACTGTTAGCATCGCCAGTTTCTGTGGGGTAACAACTCCCACAACAATCCGAGTGACCAGTCTGATTCACGGAACAAAGAGTTGGGTAGGGATATGCACAGTCACTGCTCATGAGCTGGAAGGAGCCAGCTCTGTTGTGCCCTGTTGAGGCAGAAGATACAAGTTAGGTGGCTAAGTTCAAAGTCTAGAGGTCGGTCAGGAGACATAAATGAAGAGGGTCTGATGATGTAGAGGTGAGCTGGAGAGCACATAGCAGCTAATTGTTGCCATGTGTTACCAGAGTTACTTATTTCTCAAGAAGAATGAGAAATCTGACTTTCAGGTGAAATATCCTCCTTTTCAGATGTTGCCAATTGGTTCAAAAACTTTAATTTTTTAAAAATGTTTATTTGATTTTTGATAGAGAGAGAGTGCGAGTGGGAGGGGGCAGAGAGAGGGAGACACAGAATCTGAAGCAGGATCCAGGTTCTGAGCTATCAGCACAGAGTCCGACACAGGGCTCGGACCCATGAACCGTGACATCATGACCTGAGCTGAAGTCGGACGCTTAACTGACTGAGCCACCCAGGCACCCCTCAAAAACTTTAAAAACACATGAGAGATCCAAGAAAACAACCTGATGGGTACAGATTTGGCCAAACACCAGCTTTGGGTTGGTTGGGTTTGCACTTGGAGTTCTGTTTGTTTGCCTGTTTCCAGCTCTGTTTCTCTAGGCTAAGTGGCCCACCTAGATAAGAATTGCAGGGTTGGTGAAGGAGCAAATGCCATGGACCCACACAGCCTTTTGTTCCAATTCTGGGCCTACCACTCATTGTGTGACCCAGGGAAAAATGCTGTAAAATGAGAGGGATGGTCCCTACTGGGGTAGGTTGTTCTAGAGACGAACTGAGATGTGTATGAGACCTGCCCCCTTGTGCATACTTAATGGTCTGTCATTATTCTTGAGCAGAAGCCAATAGTTCTAGCTAGCTCTAGCTAGAAGGCAAACACTGGAGTGTAAAGAAGAGAGACCTTGAATTCAGTGTTCTCAGTTTTCACTGCTTTAGATTCATCTGGCAAACATTAAAAAAAAAAAAAAATCAGTGCCAGAACATACTCTTCAGTTGGTCCCAAATGGAGCCTGGGCATCACTATATTCAAAGCCCCCCTTTCCCAGTATTCTAATCCTAAATGCTTTAGGTTCATCTCATTTAACCTAATCTTTCCAATATTATTCTCATTTCATGAATGAGAAACTAAGGCCAAGGGTTAAATAATAGCCCAAGGTCACATACCTGGTAAGTAAGGGGATTCGACTTAACCTCAGAGCCTGAATTCTTTTTTTTTTTTTCAATATATGAAGTTTATTGTCAAATTGGTTTCCATACAACACCCAGTGCTCATCCCAAAAGGTGCCCTCCTCAATACCCATCACCCACCCTCCCCTCCCTCCCACCCCCCATCAACCCTCAGTTCTCAGTTTTTAAGAGTCTCTTATGCTTTGGCTCTCTCCCACTCTAACCTCTTTTTTTTTTTTTCCCTTCCCCTCCCCCATGGGTTTCTGTTAAGTTTCTCAGGATCCACATAAGAGTGAAAACATATGGTATCTGTCTTTCTCTATATGGCTTATTTCACTTAGCATCACACTCTCCAGTTCCATCCACGTTGCTACAAAGGGCCATATTTCGTTCTTTCTCATTGCCACGTAGTACTCCATTGTGTATATAAACCACAATTTCTTTATCCATTCATCAGTTGATGGACATTTAGGCTCTTTCCATAATTTGGCTATTGTTGAGAGTGCTGCTATAAACATTGGTGTACAAGTGCCCCTATGCATCAGTACTCCTGTATCCCTTGGGTAAATTCCTAGCAGTGCTATTGCTGGGTCATAGGGTAGGTCTATTTTTAATTTTCTGAGGAACCTCCACACTGTTTTCCAGAGCGGCTGCACCAATTTGCATTCCCACCAACAGTGCAAGAGGGTTCCCATTTCTCCACATCCTCTCCAGCATCTATAGTCTCCTGATTTGTTCACTTTAGCCACTCTGACTGGCGTGAGGTGATATCTGAGTGTGGTTTTGATTTGTATTTCCCTGAGAAGGAGCGACGTTGAGCATCTTTTCATGTGCCTGTTGGCCATCCGGATGTCTTCTTTAGAGAAGCGTCTATTCATTCAGAGCCTGAATTCTTAACCCCATGACATTTAGCATTTGGTGTATCTACCTGATTTGGTCTTTGTGAGGGCTTAAATACTGTAAATAAAGTGCGTACTTCAGGGCCTGGACGTGACAAATAAAGGTTAGCTATCATTATTACCTCATAATACCAAAACAGAGAATCCTTTCCACTTCCTCTTCTCGATGCAATTCCCTTTCAGGTACACCTTCAATGTTTTTTGGATCCCCACTCTTTCCCTGCTGAAAACATTCATAGTTGTCCTCCAAATTAATCCTAAGACAGTCACTGTAATGACTAGGGGCGGCTCTGCCAGGGTGTGTCATGCCTGAAGGAGGCAGAGGAGAGAGGACAGGAGCTCCAGAGATTCTTGGGGAGGGTGGTAATGAAACCTGCCTCGAATGATGCCTTGCTATATAACAAAAATTCAACTGAGTAAAATTGAAGCTCAAACTGGCTTTGTTAAACTATTATGAATTGAGCGGCATCCCATCCAGCAGTAGAAGAGAGAGCTCCACCAAGCTATAAAGAAGGAAAGGTTTTTAAAGGTGGAAAGGGGGTGGAAAAAAAGACATTATTAGCAAAGAATGCATTGTTTCAGGCAAGGTCGCCTTCCTAAGGGGACTGGAAAGGGGACTTCCCATTGGGATGGTTATCTCATTAGTGCTAACCAGGTAATTCCATGTTGACTGGTTACAGGCTACATTCCTGGGGGTGGCACGGGGTGGGTATTGAAACTGCAATTACATTAGGTATAAAGTCTTGGTTTGTTGATGTGGGACTTAGCAAAAGTAACTCCATTTTGGGCCTGCTGTCTCCTTAACACCCTGAAAGACAAGGCAAAGTTCAAGCTCTTTCATACATAGTGTTCTATATTTTTTCCCTGTGAGTAGTTTGCTGAGGAATGGGAGGCAGAGGAAGGGACTAATGTGGATGTCAGACAAAGGGTGGGGAGCAGCCATAGACCTGAATATTGGGGATCCTTCTTTCTTTCCAGCTGGGTCACATGTATGTTTGGAGACTTCTACTGTACTTGTTTCCTGTCTTCATTGTTGAGATGGATGTAGAAGCCAGTCCTCGAGGGAAATGAGCACTCGGTGACGGGAAGCATGCTCGCTCCCTAGTATTTAGGCTCTGGGGTCAGAGGAGTGTGCAGCTGACTTAGGTGTGAGGAGCATCGGTAAGGACCCAGGTGCTGAGTGGTGGCCCCCTCAGAGGCAGAGCTCTGGCATCTACTACCAATTGCCTCACAGTTAGATGTTGGAAATGGTGAATTTACTTAGCTTATTCGGGTAAAAAGTTTTGTAAAGTCTTGTTCCTCCAGTGACTGAATTTACAATGGAGTGAACAATTACCACCTCAGATCATTTATAAAAGTAAACAAGAAGTGAGTTAAGAAGTGGGGAAAGTTTTGGGGCACCTGGGTGGCTCATTTGGTTTAGTCATCCGATGTTGGCTCAGGTCATGATCTTGCAGTCCGTGAATTTGAGCCCTGTGTCGGGCTCTGCACTGACAGCTTGGAGCCTGGAGCCTGCTTGGGATTCTGTGTCTCCCTCTCTCTCTGCCCCTCCCCACCCCCTCCAAAAAAAAAAAAAAGAAAAGAAAAAAAAAAGAAAAGGACGTAGGGAAAGTTTTGACCAAAAATTCTACCACAAAGTTAAGGCTGGCATTCCTTCTCAATCAACAACCATAACTTACTCAGCTTTCCTATACAGATCTTCCTTGACTTATGATATGGTTATGTCCTGAAAATACCCAGTGTAAGTTGAAAATGCATTTAATGTACCTAACCTATCGAACATCATAGCTTAGCCTTGCCTACCTTATGCTCAGAACACTTGTATTTTTTTATTGTTTATTTATTTTTGAGAGAGAGACAGCAAGACAGAGTGTGAGTGGGGGAGGAACAGAGAGAGAGGAAGACAAAGAATACGAAGTGGGATCCAGGCTCTGAGCTGTCAGCACAGAGCCCGAGGCGGGGCTGGAACCCGCGAACCGCAAGATCATGACCTGAGCCAAAGTTAGGTGTTTAACCGACTGAGCCACCCAGGCGCCCCTCAGAACACTTATATTAATAATCTACAGTTGGACAAAATCATCTAACACAAATCCTACTTTATAATAAAATGTTGACTATCTCATGTAATTTATTGAATGCTGACAGTGAAAAACACAACGACCATATAGGTATAGAATGGTTCTAAGTATATTGGTTGTTAAGGCCAGTGATCAGGTAGGTGGCTGGCTGGAACTGTGGCTCACTGCTGCTGTCCAGCATCACAAGAAATGATCTACAGCACATGGTGGGGGGGGGGGGGGTGCAAAAGATTAACATTCAAAATTTGAAGTAGGGTTTCTACTGAATGTGAATCGCTTGCACATCACTGTAAAGTTGAAAAACCCTAAATTGAACAATTCTAAGTTTGGGATTATATGTACTAAAAAAGTGTAGGGAGAAAAAGTTGCGGGTAAGAAATGAAGGCACATGGAGGCTTTGTTGGGAAAGCAAAGGTCAAAGCAATTTCAGGCTAAAATGTAACAATCACTGAGATTTTCCAAGGTTTGCCCATAGGGACAAATTACAAGGGTAAATTTTCTGAGTAAGATGCACATTTACCAAGCTCAATGTTTCTGATCACTGCCATTTGAAGTTTTTGTTGTTGTTATTTTATTTCCATTTGAAGTTTTGATCCTCAACTCATTGGAAACTTACCCAACACTATGCATGACCTCTTGTGTTTGTCTTGTACTGCTTTTCAACTCTCGAAATACTGAACTTTTTAATGTCTTGTCTCCTCAAGGCTGTAAGCTTTTTGAGAGACATAGCTGTATCATGTCCCCAACCCCCATTCCTCACCAAGGGGGTCACAAAAAGCTCAGTTAATCTGAATCTTTAATGCTTCCAGGTTTTGAATGCCCTTGGGATAGGCATTCTGTAAATGGACACTCAACAGGTTTTTAGTGAAAATCTAATAACCTGAGAGCCCAGCCAGTGTAAATATATTCTAAGTCTGCATGTTTGTACTTTAAGGACAAAAGTTTGCTTAGATTCAGAGTGTGAACTTTTTTTTTTTTTTTTTTTTTTTAACAGTGTGCTAGAAGTATTAAGAAGGAACAACTCAAAGTTCTTTGTATTCTATGCTCTATCACGGTGCAAAGCAATGGGTGATCTGGCCTCTGGGTTCCTCCCAAAAAGCTGAACACGCTGATGCTGAACACGACTCCTGGTAACATGCCCAAAAGCCCCTCGGCCCCCCATGTGATCTTTGAAGTCCCAATCCGTCCCCTTACCCCCCAGGGACACTTTCAGTTGAGAGTTGTCCTATGTCAGCGTCCACATTGCCAGGCTATAAACCAAAGGCAAACTCAGGGCTCTCAGGACAGGCCCACAATGAGAAAAGTGGAGCAGCAAGCGCAGGAACACCACCAGGAAGCAGTCAGAGCCCCCCTTCCCAGAGTTCCCTTCCAAAGAGAAGCCGAGGTAGCAAAAGCGCATTTGTACGTGCCAGAGCTGTATGCCCAAGTGACGGGCGCGTTCGGGGGACATTCTGAGCGAGAGCGAGGTCACAAACTACGCAAGGTGATAAATCCACCTCGCGGCCAGGGTGTAGTGTGCCAGGGAGTATGTGAGCATGTGAAATCGGCTCCGGAACGTGTGGCCGCGGAGCCCCGCCGGCTTTGTTCCCGAAATGTGATTGAAAGAGCCGAAACCGGGCTTAAAGAAGGCAGCGTTTGGTGGCGGGAACTCGTCGTCTCCGCAGGGGCTTGGACAGCGCGCGAAAGTCGCCATCAGGCTCACCGGCCCCAGCCAGCCGCTGCGCCGGAATCCTGCAGCGGAGACAGTCTGCCTGGCCCATGAGCGGAGCCCGGAGAGGTCGTGGCCCGGGTCTGCAGCGTCCCCCAGCCAGCGCGGGCTGCCCCACGCGCCCGCCACTCCGCTGCGCGGCCAGCACAACATTCCATTTAAAAATAACACCCACGTGCGCTGGTAAACAAGCGCGCGCGGCTACTGCTGCCGCGCGCCCCGGGTGAGCCAGTTCGGCGCGCGCCCGCCCTCCTCCCGCACGTGTCTGCCGGCTCCGCCCGCGCCGCTCCAGCGTGTCTCACTCTCCACCCCCTCGGACTGCCGCGCACCGCCCAGAAGCCGCAAGCCCGGCAGCTCCAGGGCCCTAGTGTCCCTCTACTTTGGCAGGCGCGCCCCGCAGGGTGCTCTCCAAGTTTCCTCTCCCTACACCACCACCTCGCAGCAGGACCCATCGCCCCAGGTCTGCTCCCCTTCTTCCCTCCTCTGTCCTCTCAAGTCCCCCGCCTCTGAACTCTCCCTCAGCGCGCGAAAGGTTGGCTTCAGGTTCGCCCTCTCTTTCTCTCCTCTCCTCTCTGTCCCCTCCTTTCTTCCTTAGAATTTTACTCGATTGTTTATTATTTGCTGGGGGGCGGGGGCGGGGGGCGGAGAGGGGTGTCTGGGGCCTGGAGACTGGTGCCCGCGGCCAGTCAGCGCGCGGCGTGGTTTGACGAGTAGGCGGTGCAGCGAATGGGGACGCGGCGCAGAGCTCCCGGGTCACGCGCGTGTGGATACAATGACATCATCTGTTTGTACGCGTCGAACTAGCTTGGTGCAGGGGCGGGGCCGCGCGTCACTTGAGTGACGGGCCCTGCGCAAAGCCCGGAGTCTGGAATTGGCTGGGTGGGCGGACTCCTGAGTACCCTGGGTTGGACCTTTTTTGTGTATTGGGTCGTTGAGGAGCGAGCTCTGGACTCTGAGGTCTCCAGTGACTGACAAAGATTTAAGAAAAAAGATATTTATGAACCAAAGTGAATAGAGCTTTGGTGTGCGTATCGCATGTAGTGCATTGTTAGTGTACAAATGAACAATTTAGGCACTGATAATAGGATAAGGACTTGTGAAGATGTTTTCCCAAACCTAAAGAAGTAGCTTTAAATAAAAAACCCAAAAACTTAAAAATGCACAATTAGCTGTTCTGGAGTCATTTACAAATTAGAAGCAATTTAGTTCCCATTCATAATTGTTCAAAATCTGCCCTTGCGTTTAGGAATGGGGGAAATTTTGCATTTCTCCCGAGTTAGTTACACTTCTCCCCTCATTTGCCAAGAAATCCACGACAAGTCGAGCGTCCTAGGTAAGAAACTCAGCTGCAAACCTTTTGGTGCCTGATCAAATCTGAGGGCGTCAGTTTATCGAAGTCTTGTATGGCACCAACATCTTCTCTTGTCAGTATTTCCACGCCGAGGTAACCTCTGCGATCTGCGGTCAGCATCTTATCTCGGGTGTTACCTGGTGTCCGATTCTAACCTGGAACCGGACACCAGGGCGGGCCCAGAGCCTGGCGGACGGACGCGCCCGCCGGGGACCCTCAGTACCAGGCGCCCTGCCCGGAGTCTGAGAGGCCGCGCGACTGCGCTCATGGAGCGTTCGGGGCTCTGCTCTCCCCCTCCTTCTTCTCCTAGGCTGGCGCCGCGCTTTGTTGTCGTTGAGACTCTCGGGAGGAGGAGCCCAGCGAGGAGGGCTGCGGGAGCCCGCCTAGTCCCGGCCCGCGGCGCGCGCCCCGACACCCACGCCCGCAGTCCCGAGGAGCCGGGTCGCGCAGGCGCGCGCGCGAGCACACATATACACACACGCACACACACGCACGCACACAGCACACCCGGGCCCGCCGCCCAGCCCTCCCCTTGGGCGGGGACCCGCCCGCCGTCAGCTTAGGTTGAGGCACCCTGCGTGTGTCTATAACTTTGTGCTGCTGCCGCGGCCGCCCTGCTCGTGTAAGGGAGGAGGAGGAGGAATGTGGAAGGCGGCGGCGCGCAGGCTGACAGGCGTTTCCTCAGGCGGGCTGCGGCGGCAGCCGGAGCGCCTCTCCTTCGCCGAGGTTGCGCGCCCCCTCCTCGCCGTGCCCCGGGCCCGCGCGGGATTGTGCGTCCTCCCCACTCGTCCCTGAAGGGAAGGAACTGAGGTAGGCGCCGGAGCTTTGCAGCGGGGCGGCCGCCTTCCCGGTGACTCCGGATCTGCTTCCGAGCTGGGCCAGGCGCTTCCCTTTTCCCTCCCCGTGACTCGGTGTGCGCGCCCCCTTTCCCTCCCGCTAGTGTTTTTAAAGGACTTGAGTGAAGGGGGGAAAACTGTCAAGATGGCAGCAGCGGGAGCAAGGAGGTGATGAACGTGCTGGTCCGGGTTTTCTGGCAGCCCGGGAGACTTGGCGCTTCCTGACCTGTTGGAAGATTTATGTTCCGACTTGTCCCCTCCCCGCGTTCTTTACAGGGAAGGGGGTGGAGGGTACAACGTCCGCGAGCAAATAAACCACACAAAAACCCAAAGTGGTCGTTCCTGCTTGGCTCGACCCTTTGCAAACACCCGCCGAGCTGCTTGCCCCCCTGCTTCCCGTCTGGTCCTTTTTCTGGAAGTGTCAAGGGCCGGTCCGCACTCGGACTCATGTTCGCCTTCCCGGCCCGCGGGGCCAAGAGAGGAGAAGGTGGCTGCCCGTGCCGTTCCCGGGCTCGGGCCCCTCGGCCAGGAGAAGGGGTACAAGGGGGCGCGGAGGCGGCAGGGCCAGGGGCGAGGAGGAGAAGAGCGGAAGACGCCACAGACTTTGGCTGCGGCGCCGCGGGAAGCACTTGAGCGGGCCCGAACGAAACATAAACAAACGCACGCCCGCTCGGGCTCCGACCGCCGCTCGGCTGCGCCAGCTCCGGCCGCTGCCCGCTTTAAAGGCGCGGCCCGCGCCCCTCCCCCGCCCCCGCCCCTCCCCCTTCTTCCCCGCCCAGCCACCTAGCCCAGGAGGGACCTGCAGATCTGGCGGCCGCGGCGGCGGGGGGAGGGGGCTGCCCCGTGCGAGCCCGTCGATTCGCTCCGGTCTCCCCCGAGGCCTGGCCAGGGGGCGGTGTCTGCTGCGCCAGGTTCGCGGGACGCACGTCTCCAGGTCTGCCTGCTTCTAGGAGGCGGGCGCCGTGCGGCCGGGAAGCGGTGGCAGCGGGCGAGGACTCGCCGAGGACCGGGCTCCAGCCCGGGATAACGAACTCTCCTTCTCTCTCCTCTCGTGCTTCCCCAGGCGGCGGCAGTAGCGGCAGCGGCTCCCGGGAGCCCGAGCCTTCGCGGCGCCCCCGTCCCTCCCCCGCCGCACCCCGCCCCGGCGCGAGAGGAGAGCGCGAGAGCCCGAGCCGCGGGCGGGCGGGCGGCGAAGATGGCAGAGGCACCGGCCTCCCCGGCCCCGCTCTCTCCGCTCGAAGTGGAGCTGGACCCGGAGTTCGAGCCCCAGAGCCGGCCGCGCTCCTGTACGTGGCCCCTGCAGAGGCCAGAGCTCCAGGGGAGCCCGGCCAAGCCCTCGGGGGAGACGGCCGCCGATTCCATGATCCCCGAAGAGGAGGACGATGAAGACGACGAGGACGGTAGCGGTAGGGCCAGCTCGGCCATGGCGATCGGCGGCGGCGGGAGCGGCACGCTGGGCTCCGGGCTGCTCCTTGAAGACTCGGCCCGGCTGCTGGCTCCTGGAGGGCAGGAGTCCGGGTCCGGGCCAGCCCTCGCGGCGGGCGCGCTGAGCGGGGGGACGCAGACGCCGCTGCAGCCTCAGCAGCCACTGCCACCGCCGCAGCCGGGGGCGGCTGGGGGCTCCGGGCAGCCGAGGAAATGCTCGTCGCGGCGGAACGCCTGGGGAAACCTGTCCTACGCCGACCTGATCACTCGCGCCATCGAGAGCTCCCCGGACAAACGGCTCACTCTGTCCCAGATCTACGAGTGGATGGTGCGCTGCGTGCCCTACTTCAAGGATAAGGGCGATAGCAACAGCTCGGCCGGGTGGAAGGTGCGTACCCACCTCGGGCGGGCGGCCGGACCCGCCGGGCCTCCTGCGCAGTGCGAGACGCGCCTTCGATTCATCGGAGCGCGCCTGCGGGCGCTGGGGAGAGGGGTTGGCAGCGAGAGCCTCCGCTGTGAGGTTTCGGGGGATCTGTGTGACCCCCAGAGGAGGGGAACCTGGGGTCGGCCGCGGAGGGGGGTTGGGGAAATGAGGCTTCCGGGGAAGCCTCGGGCATGGCCAGGTGAGGAGAGGGGGCAAGGGATGCCGGCGAGGGAAGGACTGGCGGACAGGAGTGCGTTTGACGGATTCCCCGGACTGCGCGGAGGAGGTAGGTCTGCGGCTAACTTCGAAGTAGAAATCACCGTAGTGAGGGTGCGGGGAGGGCGCTGCGGGTGGAGAGGATGTGGGGGAGTGTTTGGGACTTGGTGCCCGGAGAAGCGGTTGGATTTGTGGTTCCCCAGTTGGTCACAGGAGCATGGTCGTTGTTACTAGCTGGATGAGCACCCTTACGTCGAAGTTTCTATCTAACGTGTGGATGTTAATTCCCGTAGGCATACCGGTCCCATTAGAAAAAGCAGTGGTTGTAAACCTTTTCCTGGCTGCTTGTCTTTCCTTGCCTGTGTTGACATCTTTATTACTTAGAGAGGTTTTCCCAGTAAAGGAGTCTCCAAACTTGAGATGTTCTGGGTCCTGGAATGGGCCAGCCCTTCCACCTTAAGGCGGACTAGCCACACCTGCTGCTTCTATTGAGGCCTGGACTCTGGCGCTATTAGAGGCCAGGTCCAGGTGTGGAGGACTGGGGCCTGGAGCTTCACCTAGCCTTCCCTGGCCTAGGGGAGGGAGATGTAGTGGCAGGACTGGGCCATAATGGCTTCTACCTATAAGTGAACCAGAAGGGAGGCTCTCTACTGTTCCTTTTCAGCCTCTTGGGGCACTGGGCACATGGTAGGGAGAGAGGTGTGGAAAGGCCTATGATGTAATGACTTCCTGCAGTTGGGCATCTAAACAGATTAACTCCTGTGCCCCTGCTGGGCTGCTGATACCCAGCTGCTTTGCTCTTCCTGGCACCTCATTCTCCTGGCCTCTACCCCAAGATATGAATGTGTCATTACCAGGCAAAAGAGGTACATGTGGAGATACATATCACTTATCAGTTGCTTCTATTTGCAAGTTAGCTTTTTTTTTTTTTTTTTTAATTAAAGAGGTGGTTGCTTCCTTCCTCAGTCCTTCTCTTCACTGTATCTTCCTGGATTCCAGTATGTGTGTACAGCAAGAACAGTGTAATCTTGGTGGAGAACTGGAGCCCTGGAGAGGAATTTGTGTAAAAATTGAAGAATGTAGTGTGTTTTAAAGAAAAAAGAACTTAGTGTGTTGAGTTTTAATTTGCTTAAAAAAAAACTTGCAAAGTACCTTTTTTTTTTATAATTTCTTATGGCTAGAAAAGGACTTGTTGAGATTTTTTTTTCTTTTTTTTTTAAGTTTATTAATCCTGAGAGAGACAGACAGCGTGAGGGAGGGGCAGAGAGAGAATCCCAAGCAGTCTCCACGCTCTGAGTGCAGAGGCCAGCTCAGGGCTCGAACTCAGGAAACTGAGATCATGACCTGAGCCGAAATCAAGAGTCAGATGCTTAACTGAGCCACCCAGGCGCCCCTTGCTGAGATACTTTCAAAGCAAAATGTGTGCTTTGAAATTATTCCACATATCTGTCTCATTTCCTTTAATGAATGCTGACATTATGAATCTTACATTGGATTTAATTTTAAAGCTTTGCAAAAGAATGCCAGCTGTGTGATCCGAGGGCCATTTACAGAAAGCATGGGAGTGAGTTCCATTTCAAAGCAGTGTTACTGTGATAGCTTTTAAAACTGAATTTCCAAGTGAATAGCAAGGGTTAATCTCAGTGTATAGTGTCAGGAAGGGGTGGGTTTCAAGATCTAAGAAAATGGATATAGGGGTTTGGAATATTTTTCAAATTTCTCACACTTGCCGTGAGTCCTGTATATTTTGAACTTGGTGCAGAGGATCTGCTAGTTAAAAGTTAGCTAGTTAAAGCTAAAAAGTTAGCGTTGGAAGGGTTTTCACATTTCCTATGACTTTCAAGTTTACAAAAGTAGTTTAATTCCACAAATAACATTTCTTGCTATTGTGCTTACAGTTAAAGATGGTAACAGTTTTGATTTTTTTTTTTTTTTTAAAGATCTAGGTGAGAAAGTAGTATTACCAAAAGTAGCCATGAATTGTGATTCAGTTAATTATATTTTCACGTAGCTTGCAGGACTTACAATAGAGATTTGGGGCCTAGTCATAAACTTTATGGTTTTATGTCCTTAACCTTTTTTTGGTCTCATGCTATCTCATTTCTCTCTCTCTCTCTCTCTCTTTTGGTTGGAGTATATTCAGTGCACAGTGTTAAATTAGTTTCTATCTTATCTCTAACATTTGTGAAATATAAATTGAAACTCGAGCCTTAATATGTTTAATACAGTGCATAAAGTAAAATGTCTTTGTGTTTAATGTAAGTAAAATTATTTTTAAGATTTTATACTAGTTCTGAGTATCACATGACAACTTGTGGGGATATCCTTTAAAGATTTTTTGTAAGATGACTTTCATCAAAAGATGCACCCATGCAGGAACTTCCAAATCTTTGATGATGGAGAAAGCCCTTTGAAACTGGGGCTGGTTTCATATTCTGATTATGACTAATAGCCAGCCTTTTTTTATGCTTGTGGTTCAGTGGGGGGTGGTAGAAGAGGGAAGAGGGAGAGGTCAGGAGCTAATTGTGACCCATTTCCCTGCGTCCAAGTTTCAGGAGTTGATTCCTATCACGATTAGTCATTTTGAGAGCAGGCATGTGCACTTAAACCACACTGCTTTCATTCTTAGTTATGCATTAGGGTTTTTAACTTCTAAAAATGTCTAGAATTCAGGTTAACCTCTCCTAGTCCTGTGTGCACATAGGCACAGTATGCAGGGCTTAGGCCTTGCTTTTTTTGTGGCTTTTTTGGCCTGTTGCATTCTGAGATTTTGTCACCAGAATTCTCACCCTAAGATCAGAGAATGAAAGGATTAGAAAAGAAGACATTGGAGATCAGAACTGGGACTAGTGATTTGAAGCCCTGGTTGCATATTAGAATCACCTGGGAGCTTAAAAAAAAAAAGCCGATACCCAGAGAATCGGTTTTAATTGGGCTGGTCTGGGGCTTAGCATTATTTTTGTTTGTTTGTTTTTGTTTAAGTTTCTCAGGTTATTCTAATATACAGCCGGGATGAGGTTTGCAGAGATTGTTCAACTCCCTCATAGGTGAAGAACCTGATTCTTCAAGTTAAGGACTTCTCTAAGATCACACAGCTAGTTAGTACACAGGTAATTAATAGTCGCAGTTCTGGAGATTTGTTCTTTATCACATTATTTTCCTCTTTAAATCGAGGATCTATTTTTTAAAAGTCACTTACTAAGTAACAAGTAGTCTTACACAAGTAAAAGATGCTTTCCTGAAAAGCATATTTGCCTCTCAGTCTAAAGATGTCTTGGTTATTATTTTAGCATCAGAAACAGATGAATATTGATGGAGGCTGAGTGAGTTTCTCATATTTGTATAGCCGTCCAGTGTTGATCAGTATGGGTACTTAGGAATTATGAAGTGATGAAGGTGGCAGAAAAGATAGCATTTTAACAAAAGGAGGAAGTTCCTGGTTAACTTAGGTTTGAAAGATGCATATTGTGCCAGACAGAAAGGTGATGGCTATCTCACAGGCTCCCTTACCTCAGGCAATAAGTAGAAATGAATAATCAGATGTGGTCAGGAGGGGAAAAGGTTACATTTCCTTTAATTCGGATTAAGTTTACTTGTACTGCACCACCCATAATTAAACTGGTTTGTTCTCTCGGTTCCTCCTGGGGAGGGGGGCAGACCTCTAGGACTCCAGGGTTTACCTGTTAAGGTCTATTTATTGCTTATTCACCTACTCACACCCACACACCTGCATTTCCCACGGGGTTAGGGCATGATTGTATCAAGTAGCCGTGAGTTTCTGTGCTGGTTCTCAAAATTTCACAAATGGAGGATCTTGTGTGTGTGATGATTTCTGCTGCTGCTGTGGAGGTTAATTCTGCAAGAGACTAGTCTTCTTTCATGTGACAATGTGTACTCTTACAGCTTCTTCACAGAGTGAAAAGATGAGGACCCACCTGCCACGCAGTGCTTGTTGATGTTCTTACTGTTCTGGTTCTTTAGATTAATGCATGCAGTTCCTTCCCAACACACTGTGTTAAGAAAATGTCATTTTAACTGCAACTTTTATATTTAAAAAATATTTTTTTTTAATTTCAAAATGACAAAGTTGTGATAATTCCATGTTGGCTTGTAATTCTCCCCTCAGTCACCTTTTGGAGTAACTCACCAAAGGGCCAGTTACAGTCGTGTGTAAGGAATCTGTCTTCTGCTTGGCCCATGTTACCAAAATGCTGTTTTGTAACTTCCTTTGGCAGGACTGTCTTCGTCAGGGATTCTCAACGAATACACTTCCTCTTCCTACAGCCTCAGCACACTAGGGGGACTGGGGGACTGTTTTTCCTCTTTTTCAAAGCTGTGTCATCGACCTCTGAAGTGAAGAAATTGGCCCTTTTAAACTTTGATCTGTGGGCCCTGTAGCAGAGAGAGTCTTTAAAAAAGAAGCTAAGTGTTTGTTTTGATATGTTTATCTCCTTCTTAGAAAATGAAATGAAACTATGCAGACTTATTTTTAGGAGATTTTAGGAGGGTTCTATTTTAAGAGAATGACACCATAGAAGAACATCTTGTAGTTCAACTTTTTAATACGTGTGATTCTTACTTAAAACCTGCAAGATATTTTTATTTAGGAAATTAATGAAGAGTCCTTGTCCCAGTAAAAAGTCATTTATTTGGTCTGGGAAAAGTTTAGCAGATACCATCCATCCAAAGATCTTCATAAATATGCAAAGATAAGACTGTTTAGGTCTGTACATTCTGGCAGGGCACCCTGCTGACCCACTGCTTATCAGATCAGATTCCCAGGCTGGAGAGAATATGGAATTTATTTTGTTTTCATACCTTACTCGTCTTGCCTGGAGGGAACAGACTTGATCCTCTCTTGAGTCATTTTTCTCCTTACCTTTTCCTGTATCACAAATTGAAGAGTCCTGAAGAGCCACTCTGGCCTTTTGCTGTTATAGAAGGAGTTGGGAATGACACATATATAGGTAAGTTAGTGTCCGTGGACGTTATAGCTGGCATACAGTAAGTGACCGAAGATCAGAGAGAGAAAACCTTTTTACCATTTTCATCACATGCCATTTTATTCATGCAACAAACAATCAAAGGCATACCGTTCACAGGGCTTTTTCCTGGGCCTAAGGGATATAGTAGGAGCACAAGTCACATAAGGTTCCAGTTCACAGGATTCATGTTCTATTGGAGGAAGACAAAAAATAAACGTGCAAATCTGTGTTCTATGAACTTGTCATTGTTGTTCATTCACTTTGCCTTTTTTCACATCTGTACTTCTGCTTTCATCAGTACTTCAGCTCTCTGCAGAGATGTTACTGGCAAATTGGAAAGTTGGTGTTGAACTCTGGCTTGGAGCTGGTCTTTAATTCTCTGCCGATCATTTTTTTCCAGCTTGCTTTGGAGATGCAAGGCCACTGTGGCATGGCTCCTATAGTTTGGGTCTGTTTGGGAGAAGCTGGGTTTTTTCCAGGTCTGCCCAGATTAGGGCACACCTGTGGTCCTGGCCTGATCTGGGATCTCCAGTTCTGTCGTATGGGGCCTGGCCTCCCTCTGGAGTGGAGGTGGAGCCTTGATACAGCTGACTCATCCACATTGCTTCTCGCCTCAAATTTAGAACTAAAAGAGGTTTTAAAGATCATCTAACTACTTCATTTTACAGGTGAGGAGCAGGACAAGAGCATGTGAGTGACTGTTCAGGATCCTACAGCTAGCAGAGATGGAGCTAAGAGTGTGTCCACGTGAGCCCCCGGGAACCACTGTTCTGTAATGTCTGCTGTTAACCATTGTGGTTTCACAGCTGTTCGTGTCATTGCTTCCATTTCTGCAAACTCTTACTTCATTTGCTTGCCTCTGATTCCCCTCCCCCTTCCTTTAGGCTGGTTGTGCTAAAGTAACTGTGTTGCTCTTTTAGCATTCTCCATCAGTGCTTTTAGCTAACCTAAAAGCCCTCTGTTTTAACCCTACTCCACCCTACTGTGCCCACCCCTGACTCCCACCTCCTTGCTTTGTCATTTTTCTCTGACTCCTCTTGATTCCCAAGGACAGTGTAAGAGCCTCCAAAGCACAGAATGTGTCTGCCAGACAATAACATATCTGATCCTTGGAGCTGCTTTTTGGATCATTATGTCCACAGCCCATGAAGATAGCCTTGTTCTGGGACTCTTGACACTGAAAGAGATGATGTGATTCGAGAGTGAGGCGATACCACATGTGGAGTCTTTTGGATACTTCTAGCTATGAAGTCTGAGACCTCCTAGCATTGATGTTGCTAGGGTATGGCGTAGTTATGAAAGGGTACTCTGCTATCTAAGGCATTTCTTGTTAGTGTCTTATTTCCTCGTGTAGAAGTCCCTGAAAACTTCATTAGTGCCAGTTACTACCCATCACAGAAACTGAGGGGAACCTGATCTTGGAATGACTTCATTTAGAGGAAAAAGTTGAAATCAAGTCTGTTTTCTGTGTGTATGCCCCACCGATGCAGCATCAATATGCACCATCTAGAGAAAGTCACCATGGGATTGTTCAGCCTAAAATTCATTTA
Source organism: Panthera pardus (assembly GCF_024362965.1). Lineage (NCBI taxonomy): Eukaryota > Metazoa > Chordata > Mammalia > Carnivora > Felidae > Panthera > Panthera pardus. Next base: position 53,751,648 of record NW_026526732.1, on the reverse strand, counting down.
CCCACTTCTTACAGGAGCAAAGCTGTTGTGTAAGTTGTCCATAATGTTCTGCATTTGGAGGCAGAAGTCCCAGATGGACCTGAAGTTTTATATCTATGGATTGGGAAATAGAAGTCGTGTATGAAGGAGGAAGAGACAGCAAGCACTGTTTGAGATGGATCTTTTAAGGGCTAGTCTGGAGCTCTTCCGAGTTCATGTTTTTGAAATGTGTGGTTAGGCTGTGATTATGATACAAGAGCCCAATTCTGATGGCATCCCTACCCTGACAGACTCAGTGCCTTTAACCATTTTATTCCTGACTGAACAACATTTCTTTCTCAGTATCACAATTTCCCCAGTTGGAAAAAGAAGCACAGTAGCAAGCATCCATAGAGTATTGTGATGTATCCTTCCTTCCTGATAAAACACAAGTGTGTGATTGGTGTATGTTTCAAGCTGGGCTTTTGTAGACAGTGTGTCTTTCAGTTTCCACTCAGGCTCAGGCTTTTTTTTTTTTTTTTCTATTATGGGATAACATTATAAAATGAAATGGACTAGGTTCCCTTATGGGCTGTGGTCCTTTCAGTAATTTGCTACTCTAGTAATTGCTTGTGATGAAGAAGCCAGGTTCTCTTCTAGGGGCTCACCATGCCTGGGTGTCAGATGTATCCTCGTCCTGCAGTGGAGAGGCGCACACAGAGCAAGGAAAGCTTGTGGCACACTTGTAGGGGGCAAGGCTGATGCAGGAAGTGACTCCTGCTACAAACAAGTGAAATGCATTAGCTTTCCTCTGGAGTAAACTTACAATAAATCCAACAGAGATGCCTTTGGCAGTTTTAAGTAGGTGTTTGGAATTTCTTATTTTTGTGTGTGTGTGTGTTGGGGGAGAATCCACATCATATTTTTCATTGTGTTTTAGATGTCTAGTGAAATTAATAATTTGGCTCCTGAAGCCATTGAGAATTTACTTTAAATTCAGAGCCAGCAGAGGGAGTACACAGGTCTTAAAGCTCATCTCAAGTGTTTTTTTCCCCATAAAGCCGAAATAATACCTTGATTAAAATAAAAAGGACTGTGATATATAGTGCTTCCATGTAGGTTTATGTCATCAGAAACAGATAATTTGAGGGGTGCCTGGTTGGCTCAGTCGGTTAAACGGCTGACTTTGGCTCAGGTCATGATCTCGCGGTTTGTGAGTTCCGGCCCCGCGTTGGGCTCTGTGCTGACAGCTCAGAGCCTGGAGCCTGTTTCGGATTCTGTGTCTCCCTCTCTCTGCCCCTCCCCTGCTCGTGCTCTGGCTCTCTCTGTCTCAAAAATAAATAAAACATTAAAAAAAACAACCGGATAATTTGTGGAGGGGCTGTTAAAAACCTAAGGTAACTTTTTAAAAATTTATTTTTATTAAAAATTTTTTTTTCTTTGAAAATTCCATTTATTGGTATTGATGAACTTTGCTTTACTTTTAGCTCATATGCTAATAACAGCTGCTGACCACTAAGGTAACTTTTTTTTTGAAAGGAAATCTTGGTCTTCTGAGACCCATGATCCACTTTCCATCCCCAAATAGTTAAATGAAAGCACTTTTAACTGAAAAATATCCTTCCCTGTCTTTCATATTTTTTGTTGTTTCACTTCTGATAATATATGTGAGTGTTTATACGTAATACCAAATTTTTCAGAGTATTCAAGTGTCTGGGCTAGTGGAATGTCCTGTGTTTTAGTGCTATTTTGATTGGGACTTCTGATATTTTCCAAGACTTCACAGTTTCCCACAGGTGAGAGAAAGGCAAAAGCTACATTATTTCTAATTCAGTTTGGAAGTAATAGTCCACTGGCGATTATAACTTTGAATTATTTTTTTTTTGATATTTCTGTAATGCTGTGATTTTGTCATCTCCTTCCCCTTTGCCCCATACTTTGGTAGTGGTGGTTTACTTTAATTTGGGAGTTGTAGTGGGTTGAATGGTATTCCCCCCAAATTCATGTCCACTTGGAACCTCAGAATGTGACCTTATTTAAAAATAGGGTCTTTTAAGGGGTGATGTGGTTAGTAGCCAAGCGCAGCAGGCATTGCTGGGAGCCACCTGAAGCTAGGAAGAGGCCAGGGACAGTCCCCACCCTGGCATCTTCAGCGGGAGCATGGCCCTGCAGAATCCTTGGACTTCTAGCCTCCAGCACTGTGAGAGAATAGATTCTTGTTGTTTGAAGACCCCGAATTTGGTGATTTGTTATGGTAGTCTTGGGAAACAAACACGAGAGCTTGGAGATGGAAGAGAGGGACAGGCAGGGTTGCAGATAGAGGAGAAGAGTACAAAGTTCTGTTTATTGTTCTGTTCTGTTATTACTGAGATTATTTGCCATATAGCATTGGTTTCAGCTGTACAACATACTGATTCAACTTTGGTGTCTGTCACAAAACGTTCACCACAATAAGCCTACTTGAATTAACATCCATTGGTGCTCACAGTTGCAGATTTCTTTTTTTTCTTGTAATTAGAACTTTTAAGATCTACTCTGATTTTATACCTGGAAATTTGTGCCTTTTGACCACTGTCATCCATTCTGCCCCTCCCCATTTTAAATTAGGTTAAAATTAAAATGTTAATCATTTACAGGCCACTTATAATTTAAATTTCTTCATTCTGCTGTGGGAGACAGAAGGGAGGCATGAATATACCTGATTTCCCAATTAGAACTACTAGAACTTGTTCCTCCTTCCCATTTCTAATATGTCCTGGGTTCCCCCTCATACCCCCTCCTCTGTCCCCCTTGCTGAATTTATTTCTTGAAGCTCATGGAATGGCTGCACGTGTGGAGTGTGGGCTTGAGGTTTCTCTGAAGCCCAGGAATTCTGGCTGAGAGCTTTGGTCTAGAATCGTCCCTCTGAGGAGAGAAAGAAAGGAGCCTTGGGTTCTCAGTGGAAGGATCCTTTCTTTCCTCTCAGGGCTTGAGAAGGTAGAGCCCAGTCAGGTCCATTGTCCTTGATTATGGTACTAAGGCTAATCCAGAATCTCTGGAGTCCCCTCAGCTCATCCTGTGCTTGGTTCAGGGACTTTCAAAGTTTCTCATACCTGAGCCTTCAGGCTTTTGTCTCCTTTGTGTATATTTATGTCCCAAAAACCAGTCATCCTAATGAAGCATAGAACATAGAGTGGTTGTCATCGTAGAAGTAGAAACAGTTCTGAAGTATTTAAGAGTGAGAATTGCACAGTTTAACATTCTATTTCAAAATGATATTTTTGGGAAGGAGAGCCCGGAGAGACAGTTTGATCCTTACAACAAAAAGGCATCTTCACAACCACATTCTCAGACCTAGATATTATACTAATTATAATAATAGTAGCTAGGATTTATTGAGCACTTAAGCACCAAATGCTCAGCTAGGTTTTTACATCTAATGTTGATCCTACAAGATAGGCATTTAAATGTAAATCCCAATTTAAAGATGAGGAAATGGTTCAAGGAACTTGAGATCAGACCCCAGGTTTCTTGGACTCTGGAACTTTTTTTTGCCTTTTCTATTGTGCTCTACTGTCTCCTGAGTGTCAGTGGGACTTTGGGTTGGGTGGGGGGTGTACAACAGTAAAATAAAATAGCTGCCATTTCCCTTATTTATATCATTCATTTGGCAGGGAGAGTTGAGTTTGTGTGTGTGTGTGTTTTAATTTAGGTAAATTTGACATACAACATTAACTTCAGGTGTATAATGTAGCAAGTCAGTATTTGTATATATTGCAGAATGCTCACCACAAAAAGTCTAGTTAACCTCCGTCAAAAAGTCTAGTTAACCTCCGTCACCATTCATAGTTACAGACTTTTTTTTCTTGTGATGAGAACTTTTAAGATTTACTCTCCTAGGTATTGAGGAGGGCACCTTTTGGGATGAGCACTGGGTGTTGTATGGAAACCAATTTGACAGTAAATTTCATATATTAAAAAATAAAAAATAAAAAAAAAGATTTACTCTCCTAGAAACCTTCAAATATGCGATACAGTTATTAACTGTAGTCACCATGCTGTACATTACATCCCCGTGACTTATAACTGGAAGTTTGTACTTTTAGAAAATAGCTTCCATTTTAAAGGTTGCTGCTGTGTGCCACATCTTTACATATGTTACCACTAATCCTCATATTAATCCACCGGAATACTGTCTTGAAGGCTTGTCTTCCAAGTTGTGGCTGACTGGGGTAACCCCTCTGTGTGCTGCTAGGGGAGTGGACTTGGACCCATGATTTAGGCTCCTTTCCTTGATTTTATTAGCATGAGCTAATAACTTAAAAATTGAGTCAGTGCCTCGACTTTTAGTGGGAGAATAGAAGAAGTGGCTTGAGAATTCTGTCAAAAACCTGCAGGTGTGTGGATTCTCATTTCTGATCGGTCACTGCTTTGCAGGAGCATGGTTTACTCTGCCTCATATACAAAGTGTACTATTTAGAACTAATAGACTCATACATAGTGTATAGAAATCCTTTGGGTTGGACTATTATCTCTGGCAAATTTCTGCCTTGGGAGAACAGGGTGTCTGTGCTTCTATTATGTTGTAGACTTTACCTAAAGCATCTAAAGTAGATGAAGGGAGATGAGACCACCAAGAAAAACAGATTGCAGGGGAACAAAATTTATAAGAAGCTCCTGGCAGCAGTTTGGCTGCTGAATCAGATCTCATAACTAAAGGTATTAAAATACCTTGTGAGGTGTTTGACTCTTTGCTATGCAGGTACTGTTGGGTTTAAAGGCAGGTTGCCAAGACACAGACTGAAAACGTTGCATAATGCAAGTTGCTGGCCAGGTTAAAGTGTTTATCTCTACTGAAGAGCTTATTGCTTTTATCTTCAAGGTAAAAATATGTATGGGTAGGACCTAAAATGATGGTTTTAATTGGCCAGGGGAATGCAGTACTCATGTGCCCTAAGATAAAATGTGGCTAGCAGAACACTAATCCTACGTGTGTTTGAAAAAACTTCAGAACTCTCAGTTTCATAGTAAAGATAGGTGAGTAGTGCCTGGATAGTGTCCAGAAGATAGACTGAAACACTATGATAAATGTGGAGCCGGCAGAACGGTTCTGCCTGATAACTGAATATAGAGGGTGCTGGGGAGGGTGACGGGGCTGGAGGCAGTTGCAGTAGAAGGTGGCAGTGGCCACAGTGGACTTTTAAAGGTACAACTTGGGTTATCAACCTGAAGTTTAAGGTGGGCATGAAATTATATCCAGTAGAGCTTGTTAGATGTCTCCTTGAAAATTCGTACTACTTTAGAAAGATCAAGTGGACGGCTGAGTCATTAATTCATATAATTCAAATTTCAAAACTGCTTTTTTCCTGAAGTGTCCAAATAATTGATTTTTGAAATATTCCTTTCATCATAAATTATCTAGATAATTGCTTCAGTTTCATATTTCATATTAAGCTCAGCTGAGTGATGTTTAACCCTTCCTGCTCACATTCCTCTTTTTTAAGTTTTAATTTTACTTGATATTTTTTTTTTTTTTTACTCAGTATTTTTAAAAGCTTGATGCATTTAAATTTTTTTATAATACTATAATGGTTTTATAAAGTAAAACTCTTTCTCTGAATGTCTCCATTAGAACTTATCTTGCTGGTAAATTCTTTAAAAATTTTTTACCTAATTTAAAATTCAGTGTTGCTGTAGATCTTCTAGGGTTTTTACCTTATTAGTTAGGATAGCTGTCCTGGGGCTTCCTGCCAGCATTTATTTCCATGTCAAGGATTTGTTGTTAAACTCACCCTCTCACCCTTTATACATGTGCATCTTTGTAAATATATATATATTTACCCCCCCAGTTGGTAGAATGAGAAGGGATGTATCTTTATTTACTAGTTTTCAGTACAGTCTCCTTAACAGCATTAATTTGCCATGTATGCATATACCCATTGTGCAAATAAACAGTGACCCACAGACTAAATTTTCAGCAAGATACTTTTTTTTTTTAAAGTAAACATTGAAACTCTGAACCCAAACATTCTTCTGAATTTGTTTAGAAGAATAATGAGCAGTTAGGTCAGGTGTACTGTTTGTGTAATCCTGAGAAGCCTAGAATGGGTTTATGAAAATTATGGGCCTGATTAATTTAAGGTTTTCTTCGAGCTGATTCCAGGGTGAGTGTGCTTGCTTTGGCACACTTAGATTCTGAAGGTCCTCATAGATAACTTCCTAGGTGAGCTAGTATACAATTTCTTGAAATTAGTGGCCTAGATCAGGCCTTCTATTGCCAACCCTGTCCAATAAAGGTAAGCTTACAGCCTTCTGTTTGACTAGATAGATGCATGTCCTCTGCTGAACTGAAATATCTAAAGCAGTCCTATTAGTCTTCTCCCTTTACAAGAAAGATCCTTATTTCAGGCTGAAAGGCTATGTGTTCTGGGCCATACTTTTGGCTTTACCACATTCAACTTTCACGTTCATTGTTAAGGTAAAATTCGGTGCTTTGATCATAGGTATCAATTAGTAGGTGTTCTTTGGGAGGAGGGAAAGGGTTTATTCTGATGGTCTTATGAAATCAGGGAATGCTTTGAGTTAATTTGTGGGTAATCAGTACTGAATAAGTGAAGTAGCATGTGTTAAATTAGAAAAGTTGTATTAGTGAAAACTATGTCTTCTAAATTGATTTTGAAATAATTACTTAACAAATGGATGTTTTTAATCAAATTATAGTTCTCATTTTCAAGATGCTGATTTATCCACATCTTAGTTTTCTAATCAGATCAAAAACTTTAAATTGATGAATTGGTTTTTAAATGTTAACACGGTGGAAATACATCTGAATTTTTCTATCTGGGCTCCCAGTGTTTGACCTATTGGTATGAGCAGAGAAAATTTTCACCCAACTTCTGTCTGTATCACCTGCTTTGAGATTCCCTGCTCTGTCCATTGAGCACCAACTCTGTTTTACTGTTTTGCTTCATAATTATGCCTTAAATAGGATCGTAAAGCATTCAAACTTTTTTTTTCCCAGCTTGTTACCTCATGCATCTAGTGCTAGTCAAGAAGGGAGAGAAGAAAATAACTCGGTTTTATCATCTGAACCACATGATTTTACAACTTTGAAAACTCATTTGTCAGTGTGGTTACTAGGAAGATAATTTCACTTACCAAGTGCTCTGAGAGTTACTCCTTCAATCTCCTTCCTCTTGCCTCCCCTTTAAAATTTTTTAAAAATTGTTTTCAGGGGTGGGGGCTCCCGAGTGGCTCATTCGGTTGAGCATCCAACTCTTGATCTTGGCTCAAGTCCAGGTGGGACTCCGTGGTGTGTGTGGCACCTGCTTGGGATTCTCTCTCTCCCTCTCTCTCTGCACCTCCCCCATGCATGCGGGCCCCCCCCCTTCCGAAAATAAATAAACATTAAAAAAATAATATTTAGGGGCGCCTGGGTGGCTCAGTCAGTTGGGCGTCTGTCTTCGGCTCAGGTCATGGTCTCACAGTTTGTGGGTTCAAGCTCTGCGTCAGGCTCTGTGTTGATAGCTGGAAGTCTGGAGCCTGTTTTGGATTCTGTGTCTCCCTCTCTCTGCCCCTCCCCCACTTGCACTCTTGCTCTCTCAAAAATAAACATTAAAAAAAGGTATATATGTATATTTATAATTTTCTTCAGGGGTAAGTTTTTTGGCACATGATTTCAAAGTTGAATCTTTAGATGATTTGTTTGTGAGAAGTTAAGGCTGTTTGCCTTAAGTCTCTAGTTATTAACTCTTCTGAGAAAAAATAGTACATTGGGTTAAAAGGGTTTCTTGAAATATCCTCTGGACTGTTATAAGTCTTTGACAAATGTGGGCAGTTCCTTGATCATATAGCCATTTCTGATTTTTGAACCTCGAACAGCCAACAATGCTGGGTTGATTTTTATATCAGTCTCGGATTCTAAGAGCCTCAGTTTTACCTGCTGCAGTCACCCCCAGCTCTTCTCCCATTTTTTTTCTTTCCTTTTATGTCATTAAGACATTATGTAAAGGGGACTCACTGCCCTTCTTTTTCCCATTCACCTACTATCTCTCTGTGATCTTTCTCCTACATCAGTGATTTTCAACCTCAGCTGCATTTGAGAATCACCTGGGGATCTTTGAAAAACACCTGTGTCTAGGTCCCATCCTAAAATAATTAGGTTAGAATCTCTAGATATGGGGCCTAGGCATCCATATTTTTTAAGGCTCTCAGGAGGCTACAGTATACAGTTAGGGCTGAGAACCACTGTCTTAGAGAAATGAGTTATCAACTATTTTAGAATTGACTTCTAGACCTATTTCTACCTTCTCCTCCGTGGGAAGATTACCAAGTAGAGTTTGCTCCCTGGAAGCTCCATATAAAAGGGAGTGCTGTCTAGTTGGGCTCAAAGAGAACAGTTGGTTTCTAAGACAAGGGCATCATTATTTAACAAACTGTGCTTAGCTAGGATTTCCTCCTCTCTTTCATATAAATGAATGTGGTTTCTTTAATGTTTCCAACTCCCACCTGTTTTTCTAGTTTCCAGTGGACCCTGGTTAACCTATTTTAAAGTTTTCAGGAATTTGCAAAAAGAGATGGTGCTATTTCAGGTCATTGCATGAGACTTGAACACTGAGACACTTAAATGTACCATCTTTCTTTTGTGCAACCCAACCTGATACACTAATGAGACCTGCCATATTCTGACATTAAGCTAGTGGTTCTCAAAGTGTGGCCTCCAGATCAGCAGCATCAGCATCACCTAGGAACTTGGAAATGCAGGTTCTTGGGCCCACCACAGACATTGAATCAGAATCTCTGGACCCAGCATTCAATGTTATAATAAGGCCTCCAGGTAATTCTGCAAGCTGAAATTTAAGAACTGCTTAAGTCATTTGCTAAGACTGGAATTCCTCTGGTAACAGATTGGGAGTCAAAAATAAAAATTCTCATACCACCTTGGCTTCAGAATCCTGACAAGAGTGGGAAAAGATGAACAGCCATCTCATGGTGGTATCTGTTGAAATGGAATGAAGACCCTAGCCCCTTGAGTGTTCTAGACTTGCCACAAATCCTCGTTGCCGTGTAGCTTCCTGTGAGGGCAAGGGCACCAACCTCCCTCCTGGATAACCTTAATGAAGGATCTGCTCAGGTGCACAGAGGATGCCAGATGTTCATTCTGGGGCATATATTGTGTTCAAAGGACTTGTGTTTAGGTTGGATTCTTATTGTTTTGTGATCTTTTTTCCCTTGTTTGTTTTGGTCTTTTGGGAATGTTCTTAGATTTAAGACTAGCATCAGACAGGGGAGTAGTTGTAGTGACTCATCCACCAACAGACGTGGGACATGTGGGAGAAAGATAAGATTAAAATGTGCTGGGTGTAATCAGTGTGGAGGGTGAGTGACGCGAAGGGGAAAGTGATGCAGCTTTCATGATGAGGTCAGAGGAGACGCCGTGGTGGTGAGGAGATGGCGTCCATCTTGGCTCAGGGTCCTAAAAAGGTGCACAGCCTCTCCCACAAGGTGAAGCCAGGTAAAGATCAAAACAAGTTACTTGTGCTGTCAGTATCATTGGATTCTGTAGTCCATTAAGCTGGGCCTCATGATCATCCATATCAAACATAGCTGATGGCTTTAGGAATATAAATAGTGCAAAGAAGAGTGGGTTGCCCAGACTTGGAGGTTCATTTCAGGACCTCTTAGCAGCTGCTTCAGAATGCTGCCTGAGATTCATAAATACTCTTATATCTGACACATTAAAAAAACAACAACACAGGATTAGTTTGGATTACAAATTCTTCTGCTGTTAGTAGCATACCTTTTCCTTCATGAAGCTCTGTCAGAGGCAACAGGGCTTGCTTGGGTACTGAGCTGCAGAGGCGTGGTGATCTGTTTCTTCCTGGGAATGGGGAGGCCAGACAAGTTACTTTTCTCAGATTCGCCAAGATTCTTGAGAATGATCAGGAAGGCAGGTTCAGATGTTGAGACATCAGAATGTTCACGCAGTGGTGGAGAAAGCTACATCGAGATACTTCTGTCTGGGGCCAGAGTTTGGAGGAGTGTCCTAAAAGTGCCATGAGCACTGTAAGCAGCATTTAAAGTTGGACTCCAGGAGATTACTAGGGACTTCTAAGATCAGAAGTCAGTCAGAGACAGCTGGTGGGATGCTTCCCAAAGCTGCCACTGCTCACAGATGAAATGTGTAAATGTCTTCATTCACTTCCATTTTGTTTTTCCAAAAGGATGGGCCACTGCTTGAATGTTTTGGGCATGGGGAAAGAAGGGTATCTTGAAAAAATTCTGGTATCAAGGATGCATTTGCAGAGGAGTAAAGTATCTTAAGGAAGAGTCAGGCTCATAAGAAAAAGCCTGCCTGGCAGCAGTCTTAGAAGTCTTGGCTCCCAGCCCAAGGATGAGAGGGATCTGAGTACTTAGCTCCTGTGGCCCAGATCTGAAGATGGTAACAAGGGACATCTGTCTGGTTGACCCCTCTTTCAAAATCCCTTCTAGGAGGCTGTAGAGGAGGCCTTTGGTTTTGAGGAGAAGGTCCCTCTGTTCCCTGACTTCTGCATGCTGCTGAGCTGGGGAGAGTTGATGATGCTGGAAAGCTCTTATCCCCTCTCTCCGAAAAGGGCAAAAACCATTATATCTTCATCCTGCTTTGGTGCAAATGAGAGCTATATGCAGTCTCAGCCTTAAGGTTTACCCATCATTTTCATGGCTGTAACTAAAAGCTACTATTATTTGGCATATATTATGTACCAAATACTGCTAAGAGTAGTATGCATATTAGCTCTTCCTCTTTACAGATGAGGAAACTGAGGTACAGGAATATTAAGTGACTTGGCTAAAGCCATACAGTTGGCAAGTGATAGAGTTGAGATACCTGCGTCAGTATGTCTCTGCTTTGACTAAACTCTGAAATCAATAATTTATCTACTTTAGGGATTTTGATTTTATAATACTGCCTGAGACCTCACTGGACTGTTCCATACTTATCACGTCTCTCATTTGGGTTTAAGAGTAGAGAAAGGAGGGGAGTTTGCATGATCTTCTGTTAAAATTAAGACAGATGTGTTCTGGGGCGCCTGGGTGGTTCAGTCGGTTAAGCGGCTGACTTCGGCCCAGGTCATGATCTCGCGGTCTGTGAGTTCGAGCCCCGCGTCGGGCTCTGTGCTGACAGCTCAGAGCCTGGAACCTGTTTCAGATTCTGTGTCTCCCTCTCTCTGACCCTCCCCCGTTCATGCTTTGTCTCTCTCTGTCTCAAAAATAAATAAACGCTAAAAAAAAAAATTTTTTTTTAAAAAAAGACAGATGTGTTCTGCCTGGCCTGTCACTCTTTCAGAGCCCATAAAGAACGGGCTTGAGTGTGAAGTTGTAGACAAGCATTCATATTGAACACAACAGGCTTTTATTTTATTATTATTATTTTTTAAAGATTTGCACTCCTGTGAAGTGTAATTATTCTTAGGGATGGGACTCTGCAAACTGCCTATTTTCTCCAGGTTGCAAAGCAGATACAAGTGATATTCCAAGAAGGGCGACCCAAGTCATATTTTGCAAATTGAGAAATGAGACACAGATGCTCTGACTTGAACTGCATCTAAACTTCCCTGTGACCACTGCTTTTTTTCCTCTCCCTCTCCCCTGGGCAAGTGGAAGCAGCCCAGTTGTGTTCCACCACTTGGTGAATAGCTACATCTTTGTGGCCTGGCTTCGGAAGCCAGTGGATCATTTAGGTCTAGCTTTCATTCTTTTCTTGGATCTTTTTCACACTCAGGCCCAGGATATTGTGTGTGTTGGTTTAAGAAGATGAACTGAAGTGAAAAGGTGTTGAATTATGGAAGCATCAGGAGGAGGATAAGTTGTAGAGGACATGGGTGAATACTTGATTGGCAAAGAGGGATCTAGGAACATGGGTGATGGCCCAGTAAAAATACCTTGGCTGAAGCTGGATTGTGATGACATATTAGGAGCAATGGCTGGGTTTAGGACAATTTAGCTATTATGTAACTTCTTCAAAGAACATTATCAAACAGCACATACATACTCTCAGATGATATCGTTAATAAACACATTTTCTGATTAAAATGTAAACAATTTGCTTTTAGTCTCTGCCATGGAACCATTGAGACTCCTTTGGGGAGAAAAGTGAACCACAGCAGTTCTTATTCTGGAAAGAAAAAGGAAAGCAAAGTTATTTGTGGTTCTGGAATGGTAAAAATGTAATAATGTTTTATGCTTTGATAGTGTCTTTCAGGGAGTTTAGAATTCTGAATAATTTTTTCTTTGTCAAAGTGGGAGAGGCATTCTTTCTGTAAACCCAATCTCACAAGGTCCCTGGTGCTTGAGGGGCCAAAGAAAGAGAGGAGAAGAGAAGGAAACTGTATGTGCCATCCTTTCCTCACTGTCACCTTGTCATGAAAAATGATCTGCGACTTGCCAAGACTTTGTTGAAAGAACTTGGTTGTCTGGTATTTCTCATCTGCATGAAAAATAAAGTGCTTCCATTTTTTTCTGAGATTAATGATAAAGATAAAAGTTTCTCAATACTTTAAAATATAGGCTGCGCTGTCTCTAAGAAAAAGCTTCCTAAGAGGAATTGAGGCTATTTTTTGAATATTTATTATACAAACAGAGTTTTCAATGTCCTATAGAGACAAAATACTTTCCTTGCACTTTTAACCCCCATGGGAAAAAGGAGAAATCAGCCTTCTTTGTGGGTTTGGTATAGGCCATTTATTTACTAGCTGCTTAAGCAAGTGCCTACTAGCTTCTTCTGGATTAAAGATACGGACTATCCTAAACATCTTGTTTTCTAGATGTAGGGAGCAGGCCCAGCAGGCTTGTGACTTCCCTAGAAGTAGTGAGTGTACATGAAGGTGAAGCCATGTGCTAAGTCCAAGATTCCCAGCTCTGTGTTCTAGCAGGAGACAGCTAGCTCTTCATCCAAGAAGTTGCATGGAGACCTTTATACCTTGTAAGAACTCAGAAACATCTCTTTCTCAGTCATTGATTAATATTTTTAAAAGAAGTTGGGGTTTTTTAAATGAAAATTTTGCATTCTGCATGTAAAGAGAAATGTCCTGAAAGACCTGAAAGAAAATAAAGGAGCTGTTTGTAAGGTAATGCATTTACCCTATTTAATTTAATACCTTTCAGTTAGGTTTTTGTCATGTAGATGTGAGTGCCTCTTCTAGAAGAGGGTAAGGGGTGAGGTTCTTTGTTTTTTGAGGAGACCGTTTTCAGGACAGACTTGAAGTTTGGTTTCTCCTGTATATCAGGGACTCAGCTTTCCAAATCTGACCCAGAAAAAATAGTGCAGTAGGTCCATCCATTGTTACTCACTACCTGCATTAGGTGTAACTGGCCTCACTCCCGACTCTCAGTACCTAGACCACCCTTCCTGGCAGTCCCACTTTATATACCTAACATTCCCCTGTCCATCTCACCTGGGCCTTGTTCCATGAGGGATTTTCCAGGGGAAGGACTGATATGAGAAACAAATTGATGCTAAATTGATGATGGAACCTCTGAGTTCCAGAACTAAAGGGCCTTGGTTGTCATCTGGTTTACCCGTTTATTTTCTGGATGAGGAGATTAAGGATGAGAGATGTAAAGGAGCTTAGCTGAAAAGTGCATAGTGAGGCCACTCTTAGTTTTGAACTGCCTAGTGGTCACCCTAGTCACCACCACTTTTATGGAGGATGGCCTGCCCAGCTGCCTCATGGGGGTTTGTGAACATGCCTGTACCTGCCTGGACATGTTCCTCACTTCAAATACCACTACATTATTCCCCAGGGAAGAACAAAGCTTTTTATTTCACCATGGCCAGTGTGGAGGCATTCTATGGAAATATACCTGTGAGAGACTTTCTCAGGTGGCCAAATGTTGTCTTCTAAATCTCCAGACATTGAAGAATGATTGATTGGTGGCAGTCCTATAATCCAGAGTGATGAGGCCTGAATTTTCTGTGTTGTCGTAGAGGGTTGTAATTTGGGGTAAGAATTACATTGCATATAATGTTTCCAAGAATAAGTGACTTTGTGCCAGAGGAATGGGCACAGTTAGCTGGATCAATGGTTTTAATTATCAGCAGTTTGCTGCAAAAGAAATTTGCAGTTCTGCCAGTCTTGATGCTAGACAGCTCATACCTTAAATGTGTTTGGTAGACTTGGATGTCTTTTATTGGGAATTAAGTCCCCAAAACAGTTTTTTATAACTATTAAAGTCTGATTGATATGCTTAGCTCTTTTGATGGCATTGAAGAAATTTGGTAGTCTTTGGAAGGAGCCATTTCTTTGGCACTGAGAGCAAAAATGCCACTTCTAGTTGAAAGGTTTGTGGCAGATGGGATTTCTAATGCTGTGGTGTATATGTCCTTTACAGGTGAAATAACAATATGGCAAGTTATCTGAGTCAAACTCCTGTAAACACATTTTTTTTTTTTAATAGCAAAGTGGTTGGATGTTCTGGTCCTTCAACAGTGTATTGGTAGCAATGTTGCTGGCTTTTATAGCCTGGGCCAGGGTCTAGGTCTAACCTCAGGGTCCTCATGATGTACTTCTTTGGGGACAGGGCATAGGAGTGTGCTGCCTGGGCCATAGCCATGATTATTTATTCATCTGATTTATCCTTCTGCTTTCATTTAGCAAATGTATTGAAGTATTGAAGATCAAGATGGATGTGGAAGTAGGCATTGCCTTTGATGAGTTAGTTTATAGTGTGGTACACGACAGGAATGTACACATAGAAATGTGCAGCATTTCTTGGGAGACAGCATTAAGGAAGGCCTCTATGGGCCCAGAATCTACCTTGCCTGGGAAGAAGGGAAGTCTTGCTGAGCCATGTGTCCTGGCACATATTTCTGCCCATCCTTCACTGTTTTCACTTCTGATAGTGAAATTTCTGTCAGTATAGTATGTTGTTGGAGTTCATTTTCTTTTGTTGATAAAAGTATTACAGTAATCAAAGAATTCCTTGCAGAACTTTTGCAACCCTCAAGGAAAAGTGATAAAACACAGACCCTGCCTGATAAATTGCAGGGTACAGGGAGGGGAGGGAGTTGTCCTTCCTTTCACTTTGGCTTTGCTGTTTGTTTGTGTAACTGTGAAAGAATACTGAGTCTGCTTT
This sequence comes from Panthera pardus, assembly GCF_024362965.1. Lineage (NCBI taxonomy): Eukaryota > Metazoa > Chordata > Mammalia > Carnivora > Felidae > Panthera > Panthera pardus. Next base: position 53,736,597 of record NW_026526732.1, on the reverse strand, counting down.
TTGTAAAGGAGATAACTTGGCTCATCCCTAACATGCAGAGTGTTGGGTGAATTAATGAGTGGAAGGCACGTAATAATATGTGGTACTTATGTAGTCTTTTGATGATTTCACCTAAAATCTTGCCATCTGGAAACTTGCATTTACTAGGATGCACAGCCAATTTTGGATGATACTGAGTCCAATGTGTATTTAAAGTGGTTTAGATTTTCATTTGGCTAAAATTTAGGAGGTTATGGACTAATAGAATAATAATAATGATTGCTTTTCCTAAGGAGACTTGAATAGCCTCAGAAGCACTCTAATGGAGATAAAAGGCAGGAATCTTATTCTGTTTCCTAGCCATGAAATTGAAACATGGTAGCCTGCTCTAGAGCTGGTCCTAGAGCTGCCTGTTTTGAAATGAGAAGTTGAATTCACAATCTATGGCTTTGGCTCTTGCTTTGCTACCAAGCATTGCTAACTGTAAAGTCTCTAAGCCACAAAGAATCTTTGTCATCTTAATTTTCCAGCTGGAGAGCAGAGGTTTCCCACCTGGAATTTAAATTCTGCTGAAGATGCCTAAATCCAAGCCTGATAAGATTGCAAAGCTGGTTGGGGCTCACAGGCCCCTTGACTTGGGGAACAGATGCTGACTGTTGAGTTTGGAGCTCAGTTGGCAGTGTCCATAGTTCCTTTGCTGTCTAGGGGGCCCCTGTGCACTTCCTCAGCACTTCAGTAGAATGAGGCTGGGCTCTTCTTCCCAAGACAGCTGAGAGCCTCTGCAAGGTGTGTCCCATGCTTTCCTACAATTTAGAGATGCCTTTTACCTCCCATTAGAGTGCTTCTAAGGCTATTCAGGGTACCTTAGGAAAAGTGATCATAATTGTTATTCTATTAGTCTACAGTCTCAAAGATTTTAGCCAAATGAATATCTAAACCGCTTTAAATACACTTTGGATTCTAGTATATCCATAATTGGCTTCCATAGAGTGATGGAGTGTGCTGCTCCAGGCATCTGTGCCCTTCATTCTGGCTGCTGTCCTGACACATCCTTCAAGGTGCATGGGGGAGAGGTGAGGAGCACAGGCCTAGTTCTGCTTCTACCTTGTTCCCATACCACATTCTTAGCAGGTTCTGTGCTTTTTCACTGCCTCTAAAATCATCACAGATCTGCCATTCCTGGATAGACCCAAACCTATGGAAAAGCAAAGACCATCTTCCCCTAAAAAATGTTAATTTCAAATTGATGTTTGTTTATGCTCCTTCACTGTGGCAACTTACAAAAATTTATTCTGTATAAAGGATGAACCTGAGGGTAATAAAGGACAGTGTAGTGCTTGATAGGTGCTACAGTCAGACCACAGACTCTGCTCTCGAGTTTCATAGCAGCTGAAGCAAAAAGGGATATAAGATCAGCTTCCAAATTTATAATTGCTTTTAATAAAAAACAGATCAGTTTCACAGAAGAACCATGACTTTTTTCTGTTACTGAAAAGCTTTTTTCTCTTAGGACATACTAAACAGAACACTGATCTAATGGATGACATTCTCATATTTGAAATTTGGTTCTCTAGAGTAATGAGCCAGTCCATTTGAGCATCGTCCCTCAGTGGTTTATTTCTCTCTATCCAGCCTTGTAAATTCTTTTTTGACATACTAGGTGATTGGTTGAGTGTGTATGGCTCCAGACTTCGGAAGTACTGGGACTTACATATGAAGCAATATGGATGAAGTTCTTGGGAAAGTTCTCAGAGTTACACATGGAGAAAACCAAGGCAGGTGGGAAGACTGAGGAATCAGGAGAGATGGGTCGAAGGCAAAAGTCTTAGTATAAGGAATTGCCTGTCCCAAGAAGAATTAGCAGAGACTCAGCGGAAGGGGCTGGGGTTTGAGGGGAATGCCAGGGAGCTGATGTGTAGTTGGTGCTCAGCACTAGTGCACTAGCATAGTCTAGCCTCCAGCAGGACTCAGGTGTGAGACAAGGACTGGTTCTCAGGGAGGGGCTAGGGAGTCATTAAGGGGCTAGGGAGTCACATTTATTGAGCACCATCCTCACAGTAAACCTGAGGGTAAATCTTTTTTGAGTTGCTGAGGAAGCTGAGGCTCAGAGTTGGGTCTGGCCCCTGATTGGTTCGGCAGGGGTCTGGTGTGCCCAGTGATCAAGCTCACCCGGGTTCTGAGGGGCAGAGTAAATACAGACCCAGACTGCCCACCCCACCTTCTCCTTCCTCCTCTCCTCCTCCTCCCTCCTCCTCCTCCTCCTCCCTCCTCCTCCTCCCTCTCCCTCCTCCCTCCTCTCCTCCCTCCTCCTCCTCCCTCCTCCCTCCTCCTCCTCCTACCTCTCCTCTCCTCCATCCTCCTCCTCCTCCTCCCTCCCTCCTCCTCCCTCCTCCTCCCTCTCTCCTCCTCCCTCCTCCTCCCTCCTCATCCCCCTCCCTCCTCCTCCTCCTCCTCCCTCCTCCTCTCCTCCCTCCTCCTCCTCCTCCTCCCTCCTCCTCCTCCTCCTCCCTCCTCCTCCTCCTCCCTCCTCCTCCTCCTCCTCCCTCCTCCTCCTCCCTCCTCCTCCTCCTCCTCCTCCTCCCTCCTCCTCCTCCTCCTCCCTCCTCCTCCCTCCCTCCTCCTCCTCCTCCTCCTCCCTCCTCCTCCTCCTCCTCCTCCCCTCCTCCTCCTCCACCCTCCTCCCTCCTCCTCCTCCACCCTCCTCCCTCCTCCTCCTCCCCTCCTCCTCCCTCCTCCTCCTCCCTCCTCCTACCTCCTCCTCCTCCTCCTCTCCTCCTCTCCTCCTCCTCCTCCTCCTCCTCCTCCTCCTCCTCCTGCTGCTGCTGCTGCTGCTGCCAGATGGTCTCTATCACTTAGGATAGTTACTCAGGGCTGAAGCTTCTCCTTGGGCAGAATTGGTCCCCAAACTGTTCAAGGGAGTGGAGTGAGGTGGTTCCATTGAGGGCCATTAGATGTAGGGATTGGTGGGAATGGGTGTCAGGCAGCACTAGGAAATTTGTGTGCCCACCTGTGGTGCGTATATTTTGCTACTTCATAGAAACATGTATATACAGTGTATGTGTGTGTATATGTGTACACACACACACACACACACACACACACACACACACACACACACGATTCCTCAGTTTGCCTTTGAAGTGAAAGCTGTGGCCCAGTGCTGCCCTTGTTTTTTCTCCCCTCCATTTTAGGCCAGTCCACGTTCCTGCAAACAGACAAGGCATTGTTTAAAGTACAATGTACTCTGCTGCTTTTGCATTGTCATCAGAAACCCTTGACAAAATGTTTAATTTCTCTCCGAGGTTATCTGCGCTTAGTCGACTTGCCTAATGGTGCATTTGGTTCTGAAACCTGGAACTTTTGCCCACCTGTGTTGCATTAAGTCTGTCATAGGACACAAATACCTTTATAGAAAAATTAAGGATTCCTGCATTTTGAGATGACTCAGACCAGTATTTCCAAACTAGTAACGTTAACTAGGACACACGCTGGAGAAGGGCTTCCTCTCCCGCCCCTGCAGCCTGTTGCTGGTGCCATCCTTCTCAGACCTCCTATGCAGTAAAAAGAAGGGACCTGCCTCCTCAATGTAGGGTTCCATCTTACAATGGAGACCATTTAAGGCAACCTTAACATAGTTAAAGCTCTAATTGTGATGATCTAACCAGTTGCATTCCTTGTGACCTCATTTAAGAACATGTTTTGATAAATTCAACAAAGGTAGAGATGATAGGTGTGAGTTGTTTTTTGAGTAAATTACTTTTGAGCTATACTTTAATATATTTTGAAAGTTCAGTTCATGTTTCTTTTCTGCATTTGGGCTTATTCTTTTGGTGGTATGCTGATTCATTTGCATGGACCATTACCTGGATATAACAGTATTACTTTTTTAAGCTAAACTATATGAAAAATTAAGATTTAACAAAAAGATATAAGCTAAGGTCGCTGTACAATCATTTCTTTAATGAGCTGTTACATTTTAAAGAATCAGAGTGTAGAAATTCAGTTATAGTCAACTTTACAAGAATATATTTGTTATACAAAATGAGATATATGTGTATAGACGCACAACAACTTCCTCTTTCTGGTCAGAACTGCTTCTGTTTTCTATCTGTGTATTCCTTAGTCCCTCACCCTCACCCCAGAGATGCAGGATAAGAAGAAACTTAGAGTATCAAGACACACTGAGACTGCCTTTGTGGTGAGTCAAGATGCAGTGTCCTGCTAGCTGGGAAACCATGGTGTGGGCCTCTCAGAATATAGTAGGTTGGAGAAACAGAGAAAATACAGCTTGACTGGGTCCTGCCCTCACACTCAAAACCTCAGCAGGATGCTTTCGGCTCTGCTGGGATTATTTTCTGCAACTAGGCAAAAAAAAAAAAAAAAAAAAAAAAAAAAAAAAAACCAAGAAAGAAAGAACGAACACAGTTTGTTCTGGTGGGACTGGAAAATGGAAAAACTTGAAGGAATATTTAAACAGTTTTTGATGGAAAGTAATGATAGTATCTTAGTTCCTTAGCATTTATTAAGTAAACATTATGTTGTAGGTTCTGCAGTAGAACATTTAAAAATTGACATTCCTGAGGCTATTTTCTAAGACAGGAAAGTCAAACCTGTTTTTGGTCTGGCAGAGTTGGAGTAGTTTGATGCAAATGTGTCTTGAGAAAAATGGACGGCTTCTAAGTGGCTGTGTGCTATTCCTGTGGACCATTCCACATGTAGCTGTTTTCCATGTTCCAGCTTTACTTAACTTTTTCAGAAAATTATTGTTTTTGAAAAAAAAAAATCTAACTGGTAGAAATACAGGCTGTATTTAAACTGGACTTTGTAATTTTTCCTGGTCACACGCAGCCCACATTTTGGAGCTTCATGACGTAAGTGCCCCCTGACTGGGAGTCGAGAGTCTTGACTGACCAGGCCTTGGCTGCCCCGGGGCCATACAGACGCCTGCATAACCCGGATCCTTGTTTACTTCCTCTTCAAGTGCTGGGGACATTTAGTACTAAGAGGGACCGTGCGCCTTCCACAAGCGCTGCCGCCAGCGTTCTCTCAGCCCTGCCATTCCTGACTGTCTTGGAAAGTGCCTCATCCGTGAGGCAGGCTTTTGTTCTTCGAGTGCAGCCATCCGTCCTTCTCCAGATTCCAGTGAGGACCTGCAGGCCCACTCCCCTGCACTCTGGCAGCAGAAACTCAGTTTTAACTGCTATTAACTTTAAGAGCAAGAGGAGGAATCAGGCAGGGGGTGGCTCTTGCTAGAGCCGGGTGGCTGGCTCTACTGCACCAGATTCTGTGACTAATATTTGGGAAAGCGGTGCTCTGTTTAGACACTTATGGGAAATTTAAGGGGCTTTTGGATTATACAGTGTTGCCTAATGCGGACTCTAAGACACAGCCTTCTAATTGTGAGTAAAAAAACTTTCATACTGAATATTAGGCTGAAGTGATCCTTTGCAATTTCGTGAAAAATCAAAAGGACATTGCCTGGAAAGAAACTATTGTAAAATGAAGTGGCAATTTTTTTTCCCAAGGAAACTTTTCACCTTCTAGAGATTTATTCTTAATCAAAGGATGTCATGTTCTGTACAGTGTCATAATAAAAACTCTTAAGCATTGGTATTCAGACAACAACAGGCACAGATGTGTAAAGTTAAATATGAAGACTGCAACTCATTGATAGGATTTAATTTCTGTGTGTGTTTTTGTTTTAGAGCGGGAGCCCGCAGCAGGGGAGAGGGGCAGAGGGACGGGGTGAAAGAATCCCAAGCAGGCTCCATGCTCATGCTCAGAGTGAAGCCTGTTGTGGGGCTGGATCTCATGACCCTGGGATCTTGACCTGAGCCACCCTGACCATCAAGAGTCTAAAACTCAACAGACTGAGCCACCCAGGCACCCTAGTGCTTTTCTTTTTTGAGGGATAATACTCAAATTAGAGGAAAAGAAAGAGGTAATGGATAGACAAAATAAAAGTACTTATTTAAAGACTGTAACAGCCAAGAATTATGAATGGAGAATTGAGACTGATGTTTCTGTCAGAATTTTGGATGCCATGTTCATAAATTATATTATGGTTCAAAAAATACACAACTTTTCTCCTTTTAGTCTTGGGATGATTGCTTTTTTATGAGACTCCTGTTACAGCTTTCAGACTGGAGGGTACATTACAGCTCATTCTAGGTCAGCTGCCTCATTTGATAGAAAAAGAAAACTGAGGCCTAGAACTTGGTGGTAGGCTCAGCACACCCAGCTGGTTAGTTAGGCAGTGTGGACAGGAAGTAGTCTTCTCAGTCCAGGCCTTTTCGTTTAGAAGATGCTGCTGCCTGCCTTTGTGACTGTTATAAAGACCTGCTTCGTCATGGGTAGGGCAGCGGGGGCTGAGGGTACAGAGATTTCCTTTGCTTCTAAGGATTAGAGTTTTTCATTTCACAGGTGTGGCTGGGACTCACTGGGAGATCTTGAGAAACTTTTTTTTTTTTTAAGTTTATTTATTTTGAGAGAGAGCACGCATGGGCAAGTGCATGAGCAGGGGAGGGGCAGAGAGAGAGAGAGAGAGAGAGAGAGAGAGAGAGAGAGAGAGAGAGAGAAAATTCTAAGCAGGTTCCACACTGTCAGCGCAGAGCCCTACACAGGGCTCAGGCTCATGAACTGCAAGATCATTCATTGCCTGAGCTGAAATCAAGTCAATGCTTAACCGACTGAGCCAGTTTCCAGGTGCCCTGAGAAACTCTGTTTTTAGCTTTGTACCCAACAATTGGATAAGAGTGGTCCGTTAACATTCAGAGTATAACCATGTCTGTGATAGGCAGCTATCCTAAAGCTAAGTACCATGTGAGAGATGTACATTATATCTGTTAGGACAGTGTTTCCCAAATTGTATTCCCTTGAAAATAATAGTAGTCTTCATGGTTTAGGTTAGGTTAAACAAAATTTAAATCAGAACCATATTAAATTATAGTCCTTAAGTTCACTTTTTGGTCAGACTTTCAGGAAGTAGCACATGAAAATTTACTTGGAGAGTTTCCTCATAGTTCTTCAGTAGTTTGGAATGACATCTTGAGCTGGCAGTAAACAAAAATGTCAGGTTATTGTTTTTCTTTCCATTGAACAAGTTATTGTATAGGGAGGTGAAACAAAACAAAACTTCGTGTTCCTGAAGCCAAAGGTTTTGTGGTCTGCACTTCATATAGTTTATGGGTTCCAGTTACCTTGAGAAAAAGAAATAATGGTGTTCTTAAAAAGTTTTATATATGTGTTTTGAAGTCAGTCATTGCTGCTTTTTTGTTTTATTTTTTATTTTATTTTTAATATAATTTATTATCAAGTTGGCTAACATACAGTGTATACAGGGTGCTCCTGGTTTTGGGGGTAGATTCCCAGGATTCATTGCTTACATATGACACCCAGTGCTCATCCCAATGCTGTCTTTTTGTTTTAAAAAAAAGTTTGGAAAATTGTGTTATATTGATACAAAGGGAATACTATTCAACAATAAAGAGAAACCATTGATATAAAACATCGATGAATCTCAGAAACATGCAGAAGAGTACAAACTATTTGTTCCCATTTATATGAAGTTCTAGAAAAGGCCCAACTAACCCATGGTGACAGCAGATCAGTGATTGCCAGGGGCTGTGAGTTGAGAGGAGATTGCAATAAGGGAACTCTCTAGAGAGATGAAAATGTTCTATATCATTATTGTGGTGGTTACACTGGTGTATACATTTGCCAAAATTTATCTAACAGTATGCTTAAAATGGGTGCATTTTTTGATGTTAAATTATACTTCAGTAAAGTTGATTTATGAAGAAAGGTCAGGAAAGGCTATGGTTGGGGATTTCTTGAAGAACAGATGATACATTTTGGCCAGTTTTTTTTTTTTTTTTTTTTTTTTTTTTTATAGCACTGAGCACTGAAAGCCAGGCCCTTTGCTTTCATGTTTCTTCAGCTATCTTTTTATTCATGATTACACGAGAGTCTTAACACCTTTCTCTTTTGCCTCCCCCATCCTTTCATGCTTTGAGCAATAGAAATTCTTTTCTTTGAGGAAGAAAAGAAGTCCTTGTTAGTAGCAAGCAAGAATGAACTTTAAATTCACCTGAAATTATTTTTCAAGTAGGAGGTTCCATAAACATTGCTCGCCTTTTGGAATGGAAGTGTGTGGGAAAAGGGTGTATGTTCCTCAGATAATTGTGCTGTGGTTCCTCACACTTGTGTAAGCTTCTGTGTGAATGCTAAAAGTGTCATGAATTGTGCTTCTGGCATTTGTCTGCCACAGCTGGGGCTTCAGGTTGCACATTTGTTGTGGTGTCAGAGTCTGAGAAGCATTTGTTGAGAGGCTGTGCAGTAGTCATTCAGTGGGTAAGCAGGGGGATGAGGGGTCTCCGTGCTTTCACTGGCCTCCAGTCTTTAATCTCAATCTTGACACCATTAGAAACTTGAGAGGGCCTTTCTCTAGTGTATCCTCAGAGAAATGTGTGAATGCTTGGGAAAGTATAATTTAGTGGGTTATTTGAACATGTAGGTATCAGGAATATTGTTGAGTGTTTTTAAAGTTCAAGTCTTCCGTGTACGGTCAAGGTTAACCTCTAAGAAAGAACTAGCATGTTCTTAATGGATCATGTTAGCTGGATTTGGTCCAAGTGTTTTTTTTCTTAGAAGGGAGGATTACACTTTATAGTAACAAGATGTTCCTTTATTTCCTAGTTTATCAAAAGATGTTGATTGTGAAATAGGGTGTGCAGATATTTTAGATCTTACTGTTTTTAAATAGATGAGCTTGAGAGACTGAGTAAAGGTTGTGCCAGAAGGTTAACTGTGCCTGAGGAAAGCTAAATAATTGGGGGGTGGGGAGGGAAAAGTAAATATTTTTTTCCTTTGCTATGTATTTCTTTTAGACATCTTTAGGTTTTGTGTTTTGTTTGTGTTAACTTGGACTTTTCTTAAAACTGCTAAAGCAAAGAGAGGAGAGATGGCACAAAGCTGTATGTGGATATTCTTCCCTCTTGTTTTTCCCCCTCCTAAAACGGTTGTTGGCAAATTAATTTCAAAAGTAGGGGGCTGGGAAGGGGCAGCTTGAGATACTTAGATTGATTTCAGCTGTGTTTTTTACAAAATGACAACAGGTAAAGTTTGCAAAGCTTCAGGGAAGAAAAGAGAGTCCCCGTTCTCTTTTTTCTTCTCAGGGGAGTTGTAGAATATCAGAAGCATGTTTCATACTCCTAAGGTTTAAATGCCAAATGAAGAAAACAAAGCTGTCAAGTTACTGGAATTTTGGTTCTTTATTGACAGAATAAAGGTATGAAATGGCCTCATGGATTGTAGTAGCATCATCCATGTTCCCCAAAGGTTTCTGTGAGGCAAGACGCATCCAGTTACTTCCTTTCCTCCTTCCCCACATCAGTCCCATTTCCCTCTTTGCGCTTGCCTCCATCTCTGGCCCTCTTCTTCTTTTGGCTTTTTGCCATACTGTTTTTGAATTACTGCTTTCTAAACTCCCAAGAATGTAGATGGCACATCCGAACCCTGCCTCCTTGGTGGTGGCCCCTGGCTTCTGTGCCCCCTTGAGTCCCTTGGGCCTCTGGGTCTGGCATGGCATGTCCCAGTGACTCAGCCAGTGTAGGAGTTCAGGACAGCCCAGCCTCTCATCCCCAAATCTGGCTTTGTTGAATCTGGCAGAGCTCCAGCTCTTTCCAAACGCCTGCCCTATGCAGTGAGAGAAGAATGGGCTTCACCTGAGGAGTTTTGTGGGCAGCTCTCTTCCTTTGTGTGCTCCTGGAAGCCATTTCAGAACCTGTATGAGTGGTCTGTAGTGGCAGGGAAAGGATGTAATTTTTGGTGGAGACCTTTGTGATCCAAGATATCTTCACAGTGGTTCCCCAGACAGCACTAGCAAGAACTGAGAGTTCAGTTTATCCTCCCGATATCTTAATGTCGTACTCAAGGAGAGATTTTTTGGGGGGTGGGGGTGTGACTTCCACCCATCTCACTCACCCATCCCTCAGGCAGCTGGGTTTTGTAAACTCTTGTCAAGCCACAAGTTCTTGAGGCCAAAAGCCTCCTGCTTATTTTTTGTTGAGTTTATGGAGGTGTGCATATATAGTGTTTCTAGGTAGTGATGTGGAATGCAAATAGAGTTTTCAGGAATACTGAAAATACTTCTGGAGAAGGAGGTAAAGTGAAAATGCTTTCTTTTTTAAGATTCTATTTATTTTTTAAAAAATGCTTATTTTTGACAGAGAGAGAAAGTATGTGTGACCAGGGAGGGGCAGAGAGAGAGGGAGACAGGTTCTGAAGCAGGCTCTGTGCTGGCAGCCGATGTGGGGCTAAACTCATGAATTGTAAGATCATGGCCTGACCCAAAGTCAGATGCTTAACTGACTGAGCCGCCCAGGTACTCCCTAAGATTTTATTTTTAAGTAATCTCTACATCCCAACGTGGGGCTCAACTGAAAACCCCAAGATCAGAACCCACTGACTGAGCCAGCCAGGCACCCCAAAAATACTTTTAATTGTAACTCACCTCTCAAACTCTTCTACTTAAAGCTGAATTTAGCAATATAGAAAAACTTTGGGCTTATTATGTTGAATTAATTTCCCAGGTATGGCCATTGTATGAGTAACAATGTAAGTTTTTGTTATTAAAAAACTCAATACAGGCTATTGGGTACAGGGGACCCTTTTGCCCTTTTATTATTTGATGTTCTCTCTGCCTTAGAAATATGCTTTTTTTGGAGGAAAGGCAAGTTTGTTCATACAATTCCCAAAGGTTGGTTATTTACTCTAGAAAAGAATTTAAAAAAAGTTTTTTTTTAACATTTACTCATTTTTGAGAGTGAGAGAGACAGAGCATGAGCGGGGGAGGGGCAGAAAGAGAGGGAGACACAGAATCCGAAACAGGCTCCAGGCTTTGAGCTGTCAGCATAGAGCCTGATGCGGGGCTTGAACTCACGGAGTGGAGTGCGAGATCATGACCTGAGCTGAAGTCGGACGCTTAACCAACTGAGCCACCCAGGCAGGCGCCTCTACTCTAGAAAATTAACAAAAATGGAAACTTTATAGAATCTTCCTTCTTAATGTCTCTTATTCCTAAGACTTAGGGTAAAACCTACTTTTCTGTTTGTAGCAATTGCTGTCTAAGGGAGCTTTTTGCATGCACATGAAATAGTGACCTCTGTAAGACCACATGATATGAGGGACCTGCTGGTGTTAACAGGCCAAGTCACCATTGTACCTTATTAGTGATAAGCTTCATATTTCTGCTGGAAATTGGTTTTGCATTAATGAGCCAAGTATAGAACATTTTGATATTCTAGTAAAATAAATATTTTAATCGTGACAGCCCTGTTCCCCATCATTCTGTCAGACCCTGTCTAGACTTTGTTTCCTTCCTCCTGTCCTTGTTGTATAAACTTATCCTTATTTTTTTCTTCCTAAAATGTTCACTTACTTTGAAGAATGCCCCCCAAACTTATAATCTGTCAGTATGTATTATTTTACCATAAAGATCAAAAGCGTGATTTTTTTTTAATTTTTCCTCTCCATTCAATTATCCCTTAGCATTAAAAGCACTTTTGTAATACCACGTTTGCTATTTGCTATTTTGAGGAATAATTGACCCCTTTGAAAAAGTTTTACTGCCCATCTCAGAAAAATGTGGTTACATAAGACATTTTGCATCTGATTTGCATATGATTTCAGAGGCTTAAGGACCCTCTAAATCCCATCCTTGGCTCCTGGTTAATATTCTAAGGGGCTCCTGGTAGCTCCAGTTAAGTGTCTGACTCTTGATTTTGGTTCAGGTCATGACCTCAGGGTCGTGAGCTCAAGCACCGAGTTGGACTCTGCACTGGGTGTGGAGCCTGCTTAAGATTCTTTCTCTCTGCCTCTACTGCTCACACACACACTCTCTCTAAAAAATTAAAATAAAATAAAATAAGATAAATACTGTAATTAGGAAAATCGCTCAAATAAAAGTAGTAATGCGGACTCAGAGATATATGGGGAAAATGTCCAGATTACTTAAAAAGTTACAGGTTGGGGCACCTGGGTGGCTCAGTCAGTTAAGCGTCCGACTTTGGCTCAGAGTATGATCTCACGGTCCGTGGGTTCGAGCCCCACGTCGGGCTCTGTGCTGACCGCTCAGAGCCTGGAGCCTGCTTCAGATTCTGTGTCTCCCTCTCTCTCTGACCCTCCCCCGTTCATGCTCTGTCTCTCTGTCTCAAAAATAAGTATTAAAAAAAAAAAAGTTACAGGTTGTTGAAGGATGAACATCTCAAGTATCTTCTGTAAGCAGGGAAGGAAAATGTTTGCGAAGGAGTGGGAAAGTTTAGACAGGAAATGGACATCAGAGATAGGAGCACTGAGAAGGGATGTTTAGGGGAAAGAGAGAGGTAAATGTGCACCTGTTCATAGGCAAAATTGTAGGAAGTTTGGGAGGAGAATCTAGAACCCTTAGACTGTTTCCACATTTTATTTAAAAAGAGATCTGTCGTTCAGTGAGTTTAGAAAATACTTAATATGCTATTGCCCTTTAGGGGCTTCAAGACATGTATCTGCAGGTTGAAGTTCCCGAGAAGCCCTGCAGTAAAAAACAGAACAAACAAACAAACAAACAAAAAAACCTGTTTTACATAGTTGAACCCAGCATATCCCAAACAGCTTTGGGTCCAAATGTTTTGTTTTGTTTTCTTTAATGCAGAAAATAGTTATCAGCAGAACACACTTTGAGAAGTGAAATGCTTGGACTAGATAAAGTAGTCCTTTCTGACTTTTTAGAATCTGAGGTGTGCATGATGTCCTGAACGGCAATAAGCAGAGAGAATCCCAAAGGACTGGAGAGAAAATTTCGCTCTGGAGGTGGCAGCAGCTAAGTGAGCCATGCAGTTGTGCCTTCACTTGCCCCAGAGGAGGGAGTGCTGGAATGTGGGTGATGCTATTGGGCTATGTTGAGAGCTGTGTTGGGCTTTGTGTAGCTCAGAGGTTGTGTAAGTTCTTACTGTGGCTACATGAGGAAGAGAGGCAGACCGGAGACTGTTTGGTTGAGCCATTAGAAACAGTGTCACCCTAGAGGTTCACTCTTTCAACTTCTTTGTCCCCATTAATCCAGAAGCCCCCCAGGCTGATAATAGGTAATGGGGCTTAAGCATAAAAAAATTGGTTGTGATTCTGAATGTAGAAGGCATTTTTCTTTTTAGCTGTGAGGATGGTCATTTAAGAAAAATTGCTTTCTTTATTAAACAAAATCCTTGTGCTGTCTTTAATTGGATCAGGACATCTCTGAGCTGCCTTGTGGTGTTCATACCCATTCTAGATAATGACTTTGTGAAATAAGGGACTCCGTGGGCTAAATTTAAGCTAGCAGTGCAGGGCAAAGGGATACTTTGATACCATTATGCATTGTTATCAGTCCCCTGAGCCCAGCATTCTCTTGGTTAGATACTCCATGTTTAATATGTTTCAAGGAATTTTTTTTTACACAGATATTCTGTAGTATTAATAGGCTTTGGTGGCTCATACTGTAGACCTTTATGTGGCTGAGTCCAGCCGCAGCATGTGCAGTAGGCAGAGAGCTATTTCAGGAACAAACCTGTTTCCTCTAATTTTTAATAAGCACTTAGGTCTGCCTGACTCTTCAGATGTATCACAGAGCCCATCACATGCCACCTACTAGAGTACTAAAGAGGTCCTAAAATTAGAATTTATGTTTTGGTTTTTTTAAGTTAGTGATTCTTCTTCCTTTGCTGAAACTACTTATAGTCAGCCATATTTGTTAAATAATCTCTTCTAAGTCTGCAAATTCTAAGATGGAATTTTTGAACATTCTAATCAAGCAAGAAAAAATTTTAACAAAAAACATAATTCCCCTCATGGAGTTTTGAGGTTCCCAATTATGTGGTGGGGCATATATTTTCCTTTAAGGATCCAATTCCCATGCAGTTCATAACATACCATATTGTACATGTATGTATATTACATATACAAATCCTATTGCATAATCTACTGGAATCCTTGCCTTCTTCCTCTTGACCCTCCCTTCTTCTATCTCTCCCAATTTAGGGAGGGAAAAACCCCTGTGCTTCTCTCAGTCTGAAGTCGTCTTTCAGCCCCAGAATTGTGTTCTTCAGACTTTCTTCATCTTTACTTGAGTCACCTCAGTTCCAGAGGAGGAATGGATTGATTGGCTGAATTCTGCTGACTTGTTGCTACCCAGCTCTGCTGATACGGACGTTCGTAGGGTGGGGATGACAGGGGATTACCAAGCACTTGCTGAGTGATAAACTGAACTGAGGCAACCACAAGCAGGATGTGCACAAAAGAGCCACTGGGACACACTGACCCATTGCTCTGAACCAGCTGTCTGTGCTGGTGCCTGCTGGGAAACAGGGCAGGAATCAGGAGCTTTCTCTCGAACAAGTTAAGTACAACATGAGTCAGAAGCATAATTCCAAAAGGTTTTGGGGCTGTCCAGATTTGGTGGTAGGAGCAGGGAGGGAGAAGTGTCACACATTCTGTGGTGATTGACTTACTGGAAATTCACCATCATGGAAACAGAAATTTAGGGAAAGAATTCTTAATATGTTCTGGGAAGGCTCCCATTCATGGAATTGGTTTGGCAGACAAATGGCTTCCAGGAATGCCAACAAGAATTATATAGCAAGATGCAGATGGTTGATAGTCTCTTTTCCTGTTACTGCAACCTGGTGGTGGTTGGAGATTTCGACTTAGGGCAGGAGCCCTCTGTCTTCACACATGACCCTCCACCTCCTTCACTTTTGGCTTCTGATGACCAGGAAGGAATTTCTCAAATTCTCATCTGTGCATGTTCTTTATCCCATTTCTTTTTCGATGTAATTAATAAAAAGATTGCTAGTAATTATTATATAAGAAACTTGAGGTGCAATCTGAGTTCATTAGAAACTTGGATGAGTGCTGTTTGCTCATTGCTAGATTAGAATGACTATTAATGCAAGTTGCTTTATTCCCTGTTTTCCTTCTTCCTTTTCCCCTGTTGTTATTCTAGGTAATAAGTAAATGACTCTTCTGAACTGAAACAGATACAGGAGTGTTCTTTAAAAACATAACCTTTTTTAATGGGGATTTTCTCTTTAGGCAGGGAAATCTTATATAAAAGAGAAAAATATAATCCTTCTAGGTGTACTAACTTTGTTGCTTATTCTGGGACCAAAAATAAATTAATTTCTATACTGTATGCTCTCAGCTATGCCTAGGATAGTGTGTGTATATGTCTGTGTGTATGTGCGCATATTACAGCCATAGTTTGTGGATTTACATTTTGAACACAATTATCTCTTATTTGAATGGTGTTCGGTAGTCAATAGTCAAGCACCATAAATAGTTTACGATTATAGACTTCTCATAATGACCTTTCACCCAATATGTTCCATCCTCTGGAACTCAATGGGAATGTTATACTTTCTCAGAGATGCTTCTGGTCTTTTTCTTCATCATCTGCCACAAAAGACTTTCCCAAGTTTGATGTCCCAACCTTTTATTGCAGTTCAGTGCATTTACTTTTCTAGAATCCTTCTCATTTTCCTTAAAAAAAAAAAAAAAAGCAAAAAACCCCCACTTAGTACATTAAAATCTGACTCACAGACTTAGAAATGCTTTAGAATAGATATATTGAGAAGTAAGCCCACTCTACATCCATTATGTACAGTTGTTTCTGTTAAGGGCTATCCCATTTCTTCAGACAGATTCCAACGTCTTTCCATCTCATTTATTCTTGACTGTCGATGTAGATTGTTCCATTTCACTTTTCAATTCAGAATAGAATACAGATATTATAGGTATTCTATAGAATAGAATGTAGCCAAATTCCAACATTGGGTGGCCAGTTCTTTCCTTCCACGTGAATCTGAATCAGCCTTCTGTTTGGGCAAGATTTGAGTTACTGGTCAGCACAACTTGCCCCTAGGTATTCCTGTGTTTTCAAGACTTTTGAGGGGTAAGCCATTCACTTATTTACTTTATTTTTTATTGAGATATAATTGACATATAACATTGTATTAGTTTTAGGCATACAACATAATGACTTAATATGTGTAGATTGCAAAATGATTACTGCGGTAAGTTTAGTTAACATTCATCACTACACATAGTTACATTTGTTTTTTCCTTTAAGTCATTCACTTCAAGAGTACTGTCAAAACCTAGTTGTGTTACCTGGGAAGACCAGTTAACACAAGTTGGTGTTCCATAGATAAAAGCCTTTAAAATTTATTTCCTTTTATTATTAGGGTATCTGTGTTCATTGAGAAAAATTTGAAAACTACAAATTGCAAAAATGAAGGAAATAAAAATCACCTATAATTCTGCAGCTTATTGTGAACATTTCTTTGTGCTTATTTCTTGGTTTGGTTGACTGGGATTATGTATTATACCTATAGCTTTAACACCTGGTTTTCTCCTTTAAGCCTCAGGAACTTGCTAGTTTGATATCTTGACTAATTTTCATAAGGGAGGAGGGATTATAGAGACTTTTCAATGTCACTAAATAATTGTTAATGATTTCATTTTTAAAATTTAAATGTCTGGGCGCCTAGGTGTCTTAGTCAGTTAAACGTCCAACTTTGGCTCAGGTCATGATCTCGCCATTCGTGAGTTTGAGACCTGCATCGGGCTCTATACTGACAGCTTAGAGCCTTGAGCCTGCTTCAGATTCTGTGTCTCCCTCTCTCTCTGCCCCTCTCTCACTCACGCTCTGTCTCTGTCTCAAAAATAAACATTAAAAAAATAAAAATTAAATTTAAATGTCTTATTTTGAGATAATTGTAAATTTACATACAGTTGTAAGAAAGAGGAGGTCCCAGGTTCTCCCAGCGATAATATCTTGCAAAACTATGGTACACCCAACCAATTTACTGGCATTGATACAGTCGAGATACAGAACATTTCCATCACCACAAGGATTCTGTAGCCATACCCACCTTCTTTTTCTTATCTCCACCCTGGCCCCTGGCAACCACTAATCTGTTCTCCATTTTTTTAATGCAGTCATTTCAAGAATGTTGTATAAGTGCAATTATACAGCTTGTGTGACCTTTGGGATTGGCTTTTTCCATTCAGCCTAATTCTCTGGATATTTATTCAGAAAATTGCATGTACCAATAGTTTTCTGTTTTTTCCTGTCTAGTATTCCCTCTGTATGGATATATCACATTTTATTTATCCATTTATCAGTTGATTGCATATTTGGGTTTTTCCAGCTTTTGGCTATTTTGAATAAAACTTCTTTGAACATTTGTATACATGTTTTTGTATGAACATCAGTTTTTCTTGGGGCGCCTGGGTGGCTCAGTCAGTTAGTTACATGTCCGACTTTGGCTCAGGTCA
The DNA here is from genome assembly GCF_024362965.1 of Panthera pardus. NCBI lineage: Eukaryota > Metazoa > Chordata > Mammalia > Carnivora > Felidae > Panthera > Panthera pardus. The sequence goes on along the minus strand of NW_026526732.1, from coordinate 53,719,269 downwards.
TGATCTCACTGTTCGTGAGTTGAAAGCCCTGTATCAGGCTCTATGCTCACAGCTCAGAGCCTGGAGCCTGCTTCAGATTCTGTGTCTCCCTCTCTCTCTGCCACTCCCCCATGCTCGCTTGCTCGCTCTCTCTCTCTCTTAAAAATAAATAAACATAAAAAAAATTTGAACATAAGTTTTTCTCTGGGATAAATGCCCAATGACTTCATTTTAATGATGGCGTAATATTTCCTTTGTATGACATTGTTTTTCATTGTATACAATAAATATGTCATTTTTTAGTTGGTTATTTCTAGATGGATTAAGGCTCTTTTCCCTCCAGTTTTTTTGCTCTTATGAGTACACTGATAAGAACCTTATAGGTAAGCCTTAATGCACATCTACTTTTGTTTTCTAGAAGTGGAATTGATACCTCAGAGTGCGCAGAATTTTAAAACTTTGTTTTTTTTTCTCTAATATCTGTCCTGTTAAAATTCTACCAGCAGTGTATGAAAGTGCCCATTTACCCATTCCTCATACCTTTGCCAACACAGAACATTATTACTTTCAAAAAATCCTTGTTAATCTCTACCATACCCCGCCTCTAGCCACATATACTTACAACTTAACTCTTTTCCAGTCCCACTTAGCCTAAGAAAATCTTTCAGAATAGTGGAAGTACCATTAAAATCTTATCTTTATATTAAGTTTGGGACTCTACTGAAGTGGTTTTGTAGAGCCTCAGTGGATTTGTTATAAGATGGGTACAGAGGGGTGCTTGGCTGGCTCAGTTGGTGAAACAGGGGACTCTTAATCTCAGGGTTGTAAATTCAAAATCCCCATTGGGTATTGAGATTAAACTCCCCACTGGGTATTGGGATTAAAAAAAAAAAAATCTTAAAAAAAAAAAAGGTGGGAACAGAGAATTACAAGAAATCACTCAGTCTGCCTAATCTTGTGCCTTGTCTCTTTTCTACCTTATATTCATCCAGAAGAATTAAACATGGGTGTGCTGCCATCACTAATAGACTTAAACAAAGGAAAACCTTCAAGATGTGAATCACTTTTTGTAAAAACTGATTAATATAAGCAATATAGGTAAGAGAGTGTGTATGTGTTTTATCAGGATAGTAGCCCATTTTTTACTCTTATAAATGAGAGTTAAGTATAGTCCTTTAATGGAAGTTAAGAGTATGTAGAGCAGTAGTTGCTTTTTTTCTCCCTTCTTCCACTAAAGTGTTTTAGTGTTTTTCTCAGTGTGACTAGGCAGTGATTTTGAAGGGATAAAGCAGGAAGAAGAATATTTATCTACTAAAACCTGAATGTATTTGTTTTCTGAGATAAATGAAATCTTTGGCTTGAAAATTACTTTCTGGTAGAATATGGCAAACTGACATTCCTTCCAGGTAAGACATTTTTTTCTCTTTGTGTTTTGAAATCTGTAGTTACTTTTCTTCATCTGTGGGTACCATATTTAAGATGAATCAAGATTTCAGTAAAAATTGTTTTATTGTTAGAATGGCAAATCACTCTGTAGGAGATTGGATGATTTCAGAAGAGATTGTGCTTACTAACTTCTTTGGTGCTCAGTTAGTGTCCTGTGACAAAGACAGATCCCATTCTTACCAATAAACAAATTAAGGAGGCTGGAAGAATCTGGCATTTTTCTCTTTAAAGTTATAAGAATTATTATTCATTCAGCCATTTAAATATCTTCTACAAGTTTGTAGCCGAAGACTAATAAAGAAATGAGCAGATAAAGCAAAGCATCATCCATGAAAACTATTCACTTTCTCAGGTATGATAAAGAAAATCTTCTCTTTTCATTTTTCCCAGTTTATCATGATCCTTACTGCACCAGTGATCTTAACATTAAGTATCTAGAACATTCACACACCTTTTGGCCTAGGAAGGAAAGTGTATTATTGAACATCAAGCCAGTCATTCTTACATCCAGGTGTTACATACAACCTAATTTGTCAAGCATTACTTTTGCTATAAAGAGAATGCAGGAAAGGAGTTCTGCTTAATGGGGGAAAGGGGCGACCATTGGGGAAGTTTCGGATGGAGCATTTTCTTTGAGCTCAGCCTGTACAGCTTTCCCCAGGGCAGTAGAAGAGCCCTGGAATCTGTCAACTTTATTGAAGCTCAGAGTTTCATTTTATCTTTGAAATAAAAATTTCTCTATGTGTTATATTTAGACAACATTTTTTATTTAAAAAGAAGTATTTTTATAACAATCACGGAACTATCTACAGGTCTAAGAACTCCTAGAAGAATCTTTGACTACGAATTTGACCAAGAACAGTGGCTTATGCAACTCTGAAAGCACATGATGTTGAGAATGATCAAATGCAAACAGCATCGAACCCTCAGACTTCTTTGACTAAAATGGTGATGTACAATTCTGATCTGAGGGGTTGTCAAAAGACTGGTCAACATCATGCAGAATTCATTTACTGAGGAGGTCAGAAGGTACTACAGAGAAAAACATATTTTAAGCGATCAAGATTTATTATATAGATATTTCAGGAAAGATTTATTTGCTCATGAAAATCTAGAATTATGGTGGATATAGTAAGTAATAAAAAGAAACTGAAAGACAGCATTATATTTCTTGGTGGATAAATGAGGTAAAAACATTGGATTCCTTTTACCTCTTCAGTGGCAGTTTAAGTTTTTGTGGATCATTATACTTTTGTGTGACTGTGTGGAAGAACTTCCAACATATTTTGTGTTCTTTCTGGATTTGGATAACACTCAACAGAAGCCTGCTTTTGCCTAAAATGAGTGAATAGTCCTGTTCTAAAACTGTATTGAAGTGTGGAGGCTTCATATGAATTATTAGTACATAATACTGTGTTTGACATTGACCTATTTGTGGACAAGGAATATTCAGTTCACATTCATTGTTCATTATTGTGTTTGAACCACAAATAAATGTTATAGTTCTAGGGCCTGTGCTAGAACTGAACTGCCTGTGAATTCTGCCAAAGAAAACAGCCAGCCTGGATGTTTCAGAGCCCCTTAAGTTTTTGAGGGTTGGTGGATTTTTTTTTTTTTTTTTGCTTTTCAGTGTGTTTTGTTTGGGTCCTTTATAAATATCTAGAGTATTGTCTTAACTCCATTTCACCCCTTATGGAGATGCCCTCATGTGCCATATCTAAATGTCGTGAATGAGAAGTGATTTTGAGACTTTTCCCATTTTGTTGTGCCTTGCTCACCTGTGGATCATGATGGCTCAGTGAGGAGAGAGAATTTTATTTAAAGCCAAATGCTTCTCTTTCGCAGATTTTCTTCACACTGTTCCACGTGGACATGGCTTCTTAGCTCTACTAATTTTCATTTTTAAGCATAAGATATTCCTTAGGCCAAAATAAGCTTTGTAATTGAGATAAGTGAAGTTCATAGTCCTATTCTCTATTATAGGGGTCCTTCTGTTTACTATTGATTTTTTGCATACATACTGTGTTTCAGATACATATGTCTAATCCATACCCTAAAAGTTACTCATTTCTCAGAAAAGAAACAGAGGCTTAGATCAATTAAAAGCCTGCCTAAGATGACACTTTAGTAAAAAAAAAAAAAGGGGGGGGGTTAGATCAAATTATCTTAATTTCGCAAATGGTTTGGGAATGATTGGAATTACCCTAGAAAGAGAAGGTTTGTTTGCTTTTGTTTTGTTTTGTTTTAGCACAGGGAGTGCTAAGTGGGATGGTTCTGTTTTGATAACCTGCTTAGATAAAATGAGGGACCAGGCTGGGATAGGGGGGTGGGGTGGATGGGGAAGTGAACATGGAAATGTAGCATGAGGTTGAAGTAAGACAGCAAATTAGAAGAACATTTGATTAAAGGGAGAAGTCACAAGATGCATTTATTTTGTAAAATGTGGTGCTTTCACATCACTCAAGAAAAAAAAACCAGAAGAATCTATCTTGCAGTGTGAGCATGTGGTACCTGATAATTAATTGCTTGGTAAAATTGTCATTGATAAAAATTTCTGGATTTTTTTAAATGTACGAATTACAAGTAAAATAAGTTTGTGCCACAAAACAACTTTGGTCCGAAACAACAATTACACATTAAAAGAGGTGGCGGGCACCAGGGGGCTCAGTCCATTAAGCGTCCAACTCTTGATTTCGGCTCAGTTCATGATCTCCAGGTTCGTGGGTTCAGGGTCTGAATCGGGCTGTGTGCTGACAGCGTGGAGCCTGCTTGAAATTCTCTTCTTCCCTCTCTCCAATAAATAAATAAATACAAAGGTGGGACAGGGTCAGAAGACAACTAATTTGGTATTGAGCGTTCGAAGACTGGAATTCTGCGTAGTTTGACAGGAGGCTGATCAGAGCATCTTCCTTGGTTGTCAGTGTTCTCAGCTAATGACTAATTGCTGCTCTTGCCCAGAAATCCAGAAACTCTGGAGATGAGGAATTCTTTTTGAAACTAATTCCACAGTACATCACCCCTTTTGTTCACCACCACACACTGTACCCTGGCTCCTCTTCCCAAGGGCGGTTCATTGGCACGTCTGTCTGGTAGGGCGGCGTTTTCTGCATAGTAATCAGGCCTCTGCAATTGTGACATCCCTCCCCCTCCCCCTAAACTCTTTGGGTTCTTGACACGCGGTGGCAATGCCACTGGTAGAACAAAAATCAAAAGGAGAAAAGGGAAAAAAAAAGTCTTCTTGAATTTGATGTGACTGCATATTTCTGCCACGTTGTGGTTAAGGAAACTCCTTTAAAAACTTTCTTCTTCTTCCCAGGAAGCAGCCTTGTGAACAGGCAGGTTCAGAAAGCCAGGGAGCCAACAAATTTTTTCTAGTCATTTACCAGCCTGTCCTACTTTATACCAAGTGCTTAGTGATCAGTGTGCACATTTTAAATGGTTAAAATTTGTATTTTGACCCCTTTTAGTATGTGCTAATTTGCAAAACTTTTAAAAGTTGGCTCTTTGGCCACTGTTGTGTGCAGTTTTCATTTTTGTTGCCTGTGTGACAAGAGTGGGTAGGGGCAAGGTCTCCTAAAGATAGCTCAACATGAGTACATTGAAGGAGGCAGTGCAAGTTCGGCCAGCAAGTGTCCATGTTTTTTCTTTTGTTATGTTTAAAAAACAAACAGACCCCTGGAATATTAGAATATTTAGGAGCAAGGTGTTGTCATTGTTTCTTAGACTCACAGAGTTTATAACTAGACTTTTATTAACTTGTGTTTTTTATCTTGCACACACAAAAGGGCATACTTAGAAGATGAAAGATTTATCACAAATTGAAATACTATATAGAAGACTAATGTTCCCTATACTCTCTTCAGAAACTTGCCTCGCTAATACTGTATTTTCTGATTCTGGTAAGGCTACATGTCTTGAAAATGGGATTGTGAGGTGTATTTGTTTCCAACTCTGTTGATCTTGCTCTATGCAGATGCCCAGATGATTGTGGACAAATTCTGCTCAGTTTCCAAAACCCAAGGGAGTTCCCATATGGTTATTTTTCTGAAAATCCTGACTTAGTAAGATATAAGCATCCTTTTGGAGGGGGTCACAGATTAAATTCCTTGGATGCCTTACCTCAGATGCTAAGGAAGAAATTTACACTCACTCAATAAATGTTTATTGATACCTACCATGTGCCAGGCACCGAAATGTGTATTCTTTAACAGTGGGTTAGCCTGGAAGAACTACTCTTTGATCATTAGTAGTTTCTCAGTTCAGCACAGCAGCATTCTGACCATTGCTGGCAGGTCTGACCTTCATTCCTGTCCTATTTGCTGCCATTTTCCAAGGACCTTGGGATTATAGAATGTCAGACTTGAAAGATATATAGACCTTCTAGTCCACTTCTTTCATATGATTCATGAGGAGTAATGTAGGACTTCATATGCATACTCCCAGTTGGTCTCAAGATCACCTCGAGTTTCTCTAATTTAAATGTAAGTATCTGTTTAATACTGAGAGTCATTTTCAGAATGCTTGAGTTGGGTGAGATCTCTAGTTCAACCCCTTGAAAAACTGATGGGTGGATAAATTAACACTCCTACTTAAAGATGGTGGAGAATTGGCTATCACAGACGTATTACAAGTAGTTCTGCCAAAGAGGCTTATGCTAACCAGGAATTATCTTTTTACTCTCAGAGCGATACAGACCATAGACTAGGTTAGAGATGTAGTCCAAATAAAGTAGGATGATTAGAGAACTTTTCAGAACTTGTTGAATTAAAAAAAAAACCCAAACCCAATGCTTTTCTGATGCTGCTATAATTTCTCTATCAAAAACAAGATCCAGAAACAAAAATGCCCTGATTAACAATCAGGAAACCAAATATCCTACCTGCTAGCCAACTCTATGGGTTCTGAACACAGTGTACCATTTGGGATACCTTTGAGTTGTCTTTAGGTTTATTTGAAAACAACTCCAGTGTGTTCATGAGTGGCAAACAATTTAAAAGCTCTTTATGGCCTTGGTACTTTTATAAAATTTAGCATTTCCAGTAGTTCTTCAAAGTTTGAAGAGAAGTATGCTGTTATCACAGAGAAAAAAGTAAAAGCTTAACTTTTTTTTTCTTTACCCCTCCCCCACAGCGGTCAGAACACTGGCTCTAATTTCCCTGGACAGATTTGTTTCAGGCTCAAGATAGCTGCTTAAGCAGTTCATGTGTATAGAACTGTGTAGAACATGTATCCTTTTGTTAACACTGAGGTGGCCAGAGTGCTTCCACCAGCTGCAGAGGTGTGTTAGCTGGACCTCGAGATTTTTGCCTTAATCCAGATGGACAGTTACCAGAGGACATGATGCAGAAGAGGTTATTGGAGGTTAGTTCTGAAATGTCTTTAAGATCAGCCTACTGTAATTCACATTCAGTAAAGCAGTGGTTTATAACTGGTAAGCTGAGTAAATGGATTATCTCTAAGCCTTACTATTTTTAGCCTTTTCCCCAAAATGAATGGTGAATTGTCACGTCTCTTCCAAAAGCTTTTGTTCCCGTGAGTGCTTAGAGATGGGATAGAGCCCCATCATTACTCCTAAAAGGAAGGCAGTGGGTGGGAATGGTTTACTGACTCGGGGTAATGTCCAACATTCAGAGAGAGGCCCTGGGAGTTAATACTCTGGTGCCCATGGACCTAGGGTCTAGTCCAGGTTTAGCTACTTAGTAGTGGAGTGAATATGATAAAGCTCTGGGTCTTGATCTCTTTAGTTTTAACATTAGCCAAAATACTGTCTGTCCTGTCTACTACTTTTAAGGTGGTGGTGACAGTAGAGTATTGAGATTGAAGATGGTATTATTAAGAAGGAGAGGACAGAAGGCTAAATAACAGGCAAGTGAATTTGTTTCTCACTGTGTCTAATGCTATGGATCACCGTAGGGTGAATGTATTTGTGTTTCTGGGTCAGCCACATGGGACAACAAAGTGATCTCTTAAATTGGAAAGCAGTGTTGTTCTTACTTGGCTGTTTCTTCATGTCACACCCCTTTAGTGGTGTACATCATGGTCCTTCTGTTGTAGCTTAGTACCTGACAGCATGTATATACATGCAGGTAATGTGCCTAGAGGCTTTAATTTGACCTGGCTGCTTTTTCCCTAGGCTAGAGTCCTTTCATTAAACTCAGAAGATGTGCGTATTTGATGAAAAAAAAAAAAAAAAAAAAAAAATATATATATATATATATATATATATGCACATACATACACTTTTAAAAAGAAAAAAGTTGGAGAAGACCTGTTATAATCCTTCTTAATTTAGGTGTTCCTTGCAGATTTGGTCATTTGCACATGAGCTATTGATTTAGGTTCATTAAGAGATTTTCTGTTCTTTGTTTTCTGTGTTTTGTTTTTATCTATGCATAGGCTTTATAGTTTATTGCTTTAAGAGGACAAGAAGTGGATGGATTTATAATTTATTTAACTATTTCTTTGTTGGAGAGCACTTGTTATTTTTTCCCTTTATTTTAATATTCTATAATTTATAGTTATTGTTTTTATAATTTTATTTTATTTTTATACATTTATTTTTGATAAAGACAGAGCATGAGTGGGGGAGGGGCAGAGAGCCAGGAAGACACAGAATCTGCAGCAGGCTTCAGGCTCTGAGCTCTGAACTGTCAGCACAGAGCCTGATGCAGGGCTCAGACTCATAAACCGTGAGATCATGACCTGAACCGAAGTCAGATGCTTAACCAACTGAGCCACCCAGGCACCCCGATAATTTCACTTTATTTTAATATAATTTTTAAAAATACTTATTTATGTTTGAGCGACAGAGCGTGAGCAGGGGAGAGGTAGAGATGGAGACACAGAATGTGAAGCAGGCTCCAAGCTCTGAGCTGTCAGCACAGAGCCCAATGCGGGGCTCAAACCCATGAACTGTGAGATTATGACCTGAACCAAAGTCACATGCTTAACTGACTGAGCCAATCCAGGTGTCCCTGTTTTTATAATTTTAAAATAAGAGGAATGCATCTAAGTGTTCTGTACATTGCTAAGGTTCTAACTGTGGACTCCTGACTAGGAACTCACAGTAAACTAGCTACAGGGAAATTTGGCTACAAGAAATGCAATAGAATTGAGCAGAGGATTCCGTGTTCGTGTGTACAAATGAGTCATGAGACTGGACCTCTCAGCTCAATAGGCTGAGCCTCTTCTTTGTGCTCTGAGTCAAAGAGGAAAAAAAGTAAAGGACTGACGTGTGTGTGTGTGTGTGTGTGTGTGAGAGAGAGAGAGAGAGAGAGAGTGCGAGCGCGAGTGAGAACACATTTCCATTCTGTGGCCTTTACAAGTAGATATGTGATAGGGGTAAGAGCTGGCAAAATCTGAAACCTATAGGTACAGTTTAAACAATTCAGAGGACAACCCCCACATGTTTCTTGTCCTTATGCTTTTTACTTTTTTTTTTTGGATTTTTGTTACTTCTCCTGCCTGCCCCCCCCGCGCCCCCCCCCCCCCCCATTTGTGATCCAAGGAGGATGAAGACCTTTTTCTTACAATCCTGCTGTTCGAAGCATTTGGATAATCTTACAACGAAATAAAATTATCTCTTAAAAAAAAAATTTTTTTTTTAACGTTTATTTATTTTTGAGACACAGAGAGACAGAGCATGAACAGGGGAGGGTCAGAGAAAGAGGGAGACACAGAATCTGAAACAGGCTCCAGGCTCTGAACTGTCAGCACAGAGCCCGATGCGGGGCTCGAACTCACGGACCGCAAGATCATGACCTGGGCCGATGTCGGACGCTTAACCGACTGAGCCACCCAGGTGCCCCTAAAATTATCTCTTAAAAAAGAAAAAAACAATTATGAGGCGTCTGGCTGGCTCAGTCAGTGGACCATGAGATTCTTGATCTCAGGGTTACGAGTTTGAGTCCCGTGTTGGGTGTAGAGATTACTTAAAATCTTTAAAAGCAAACAGAAACCATGGTGATTTATTTTGAAATTAACCTGAGGGGAAAAAATTAATCTATTGAATGGTATAATTTGAATGTAATAAAATTTGCCATTTTATGTGCAGAATGTGAGTTTTGATAAAGGTGTACAGTTGTGTAACATCACAGTCATGATGTAAAGCATTTCAAACATTTTCATCACCACCTCTTGTACTCATTTCCAGCCATTCCCATCCCCCTGCTTTTGGCCCCTGGCAACATCTGAGCTGCTTTTGCCTTTTCTGGAATTTTATATAAATGGTGTCATACTGTATGTAGCTTTTTGTGTTAGCTCCTTTCACTTAGAATAGTGCATATGAGATTCATTCCTGTCTTGTGTCAGTTCATTCCTTTTAATTGCTATGAAACATTCCATTTTGTGAATATTCCATGAGCAGAATATTTTATCCATTTATCTATCAGTAGATGGACTTTTGGGTTATTTCCAGTTTGTTGTTGTTGTTGTTTTGTATTTTTTTTTTTACTATTATGAATAAAGTTGCTTGGAGTATTCACATTCAAGTCTTTGGGGGTACATTTTTCCATTTCTTGGGGATAAATCCCTAGGAATAGGATTGCTGGGTCATATGTACAGTGCATGTTAATTTTATAAGAAACTGCCAAACTGCCAGACCACCAGTATAGGAGAGTTCTAGTTGTTTCCCGTCCTCTCCAACATTTGAATGGTTTGTCAGTCATTTTACTTTTATCCACTGTAGAACGTATTGAGTGTGTAATGGTAGATATCTTATACTTTTAATTTGCATTTGCTTCATTAATAATGTTAAGCATCTTTCTATGTGCTTATTTCTGATTTGTATATCTTTGGTCAAGTGTTGAAACCTGCCTTTTTCAAAAATAGGAATATTTGTGTTCATACTATTCAGTTATAAGAGTTTTGTTGTATTTTGTTTTAATCTTTTAATGTGAAGAAGCACATTGATTTTCAATGTTAAACCAACCTGGTATTGCTGGATTGTATCTGACTTTGTCATAACATGTTACCTTTTGTGTTGCTAGATTCAAGTTGCTAAGTTTTTGTTAAGGATTTTTGTGTCTGTCTTCATGAGGGATATTGATCTATAAGTTCCTTTTAATATTTTGTCTGGTTTTAGTAATCAGAGTAATGGTAGTCTCAAAATGAGTTGGAAATTGTTCTTTCTTCTGTTTTCTGGTAGAATTTGTATTATCTTTCCTTCCCTTCAATGTTTGGTAGAATTCAACAGTTAATCCTTAAGAGCCTGAGTTTTCTTTGTAAGGTTTTTAATTACCGATTCAATTTATTTACTAAATAGTGAGGCTGTTGGTTTTTAAATTTTTCCTGGAGTGAGTTTTGACAGTTTGTGCCTTTCTAGAAATTTGTCCATTTCATTTAAGTTGTCAAATTTATGAACATAGAGGTGTTTATGTTATTCTCTTATTATCCTTTTAATATATGTATGACCTGTAGGGATTTTGTTTTCATTCTTGATATTGATAATTTGTTTTCTGTCTTTTCCCTTATTCTGGCTAGAGCCATATGATTATTGACTTTTTCAAAGAATCAGCATTTGGTATCATTGATTTTTCTCTGTTGTTTTTATGTTTTTAGTTTCATTAATTTCTGCTCTTTATTTTCATTCTGCTTGTTATGGGTTTAATTTGCTCTTTTTCTGGTAACTTAGGATGGAAGGTTAGACCATTTATTTGAGACTCTCCTTTCCTAATACAAATATTAAAAGATAAATTTCCTTCAAGCAACTGCTTTAGTTACATATAACAATGTTTGTTTTTTACTTTCAGCTGAAAATACTTTCCAATTTAGCTGGTGATTTCTTTTTTGATCTATGGTTTATTTAGAAATGAATTATTTAATTTCCACATATGTGGAGGATTTTCCAGATTTTATGTATGTATGTATGTATGTATGTATGTATGTATGTATGTATGTGTGTAAGCAACCTCTGCCCCCAACATAGGGCTTGAACTCATGATCTCAAGATCAAAAGTTAACAGGCTCTACAGACAAGCCAGGTGCCCCTCTATTATTATTTTCTAACTTAATCCTTTTGTGGTCAGAGAATCTACTTTGTATAATTTCAGCCTTCTTAAAAATTTATGGAGACTTATTTATAGCCTACAATTTGGTCTGTCTTGGTGAATGTTTTATGTATATTTGAAAAGAATATATATATTTTTGGGTGTGTGTTCTATAAATGCCAGTTAGGTCAAGGGGGTCAACTTCATTTGGTGAGTGCTTGTTATATTAATTACTGTGAAATGAATTTTGAAATTCCAGCTGTAATTGTGGATTTGTCTACTTCTTTTTTCAGTTCTCTTTTTGCTTCGTGTATTTTGAAATTCTATTGCTGGCAGATAAACATTTCAGATCGTTCTATATCTTCTTGATACATTGGCTCCTTTGTTATGGAATGTCCCTCTTCATCCTGGCAATATTCTTTGTTAAAAATCTGTATAATAAAGGTAATATAGTACCACTACCACTCCAGCTACTTTTGTTTAGTAAGCTACTTTAACTTTCTTTCGATTACTATTTGTATGGTACCTCTTTTACCCTCCTTACACTTATAACCTATCTCTGTGTTTAGACACAACTAATCTTTGTATGTATGTATGTATATAAGCAGCATATAATTAGTTGGGTCTTGTTTTTGTTGTTGCTATTATTTAATCCAGTCTGACACTCTCTGCCTTTTGTTAGGAGGGTTTTTAAAAACACCATTTCATATAATGTAATTGTGATTTGTTTAGGTTTAAATCTACTATCTTGTTGTTCGTTTTCTATTTGTCCTGTGTGTTTTTGTGTGCTTTTCCTGCCTTCTATTAAGTAATTATTGTTTCAATGAATACCATTTACCTAGCATATTAGCCACACCCCTTTGTTATTTTATAATGGTTTCTCTAGTGTTTTACATGTTTAACCAATTATAGTCAGTCTCCAAATAAGACTTTATGTAGAATGTAAGATCCTTAAAATAACATGCTGCCATTTCTCCCTTCCTACTCTTAGTTCTATTTTATGTCTACATGTTATAAACATGTTATAAACGATATATTACTAGGTTGCTTTAAATAGTCCTTGTCTTTTAAAAAGATTAAAAATGAGGGAAGAAAATCTCTATTTATCCATGTATTGATAATTTCTGGCTTTTCATTCCTTTGATGTCCATCTGATAGCATTTCTTTCTGCTCGAAGAACTTTCTTATGACCTTTCTTACAGGGCCGCTCTGCTGGCAGTGAATTCTCTCAGCTTTTGTTTGTCTGAAAGTCTTTATTTTGTCTTCAATTTTGAAAGACAGTTTTACTAGGTATAGAATTCTAGGATGATGGTTTTTCTGTTCCCTTATTAAGGGTGTTCCTCCATTGTCTTCTGTCTTAATAGTTTATGAAAAGCACTTTGCTCTCATTCTATCTTTATTCCTTTTTTAAAAGTTTTAATTGAAATTCCAGTTAATTAACATAGTGCAATATTAGTTTCAGGTGTACAGTATAATGATTCAACACTTGCATACCTCACCTGGTGCTCATCACAACAAGTGCACTCCTAATATCCCCATTATCTATTTAACCCATCTTCCTGGCCACCTTCTGGTAACTATCAGTTTGTTCTCTATAGTTAAGAGTCTGTTTCTTGGTTTGCCCTTCTCTTCCCCCCCCCCCCCCGCCCCCCCCTTTGCTCATTTGTTTCTTAAATTCCACATTTGGGTAAAAATCATATAGTGTTTGTCTTTGACTGACTTATTTTGTTTAGTGTAATACTCTCTCTAGCTCCATCCATGTCATTGCAAATGGCAAGACTTCATTCTTTTTTATGGCTGAGTAATATTTCATTGTGTATATATATGCCACATCTTTATCAATCGATGGATATTTGGGTTATTTCCATAATTTTTAGATAATGCTACTCTAGGTAATGCTGCTATAAACATAAGAGCGCATGTGTCCCTTTTGGTTAGTATTTTTGTATTCTTTATCTTCTTTTATTGTGTCTTTTTCTCTGACTGCTTATAATTTTTCTTCTTTATCACTAATTTTAATATGATTTGCCTTTGTGTGGTTTTCTTTATATTATTCTATTTGGGGTTTAAGTTTTCTTGGATCTGTGGGATTATAGTTTTTAGCAAAAAAAAAAAATTATTTTAGCTATTATTTTTCAATTATTTTTTTCCTGTCCTCTTCCTCTCTTCTTCTTGACCTTAATTACAGATATGTTAGATAGCTTAATGTTGTCTTCCCACAGGTCACTGATACTCTTTTAACTTGTTTTTCAGTCTTTTTTGCTCTCTATGCTTCATTTTGGATAGTTTTGTTGTTGTGTGTTGAAGTTTACTGATCTTTTGCAATGTCTAATCCACTGTTAATCCCATCCAGTATATTTTTTTTTTTTCAGATATTACATTTTTCTTTACTGAAAGTGCCACTGGATTTGTTTTTTTATCTATCCCTTCTCTGCTTCCTTTAGAATAACTTTTTAACAACTGTATTGAGACATAACTCACATTGGCATGTAATTTATCCATTTAAAGTATATAAATCAATGCTTTTAGTACATTAACAGAGTTGTGCAATCATCACAATCTAATTTTAGAACATTTTCATCACCCCATAAAGAAACTCTTTACCCATTAGTCCCCATTCTGTATTGCTCCTCTCCAGCATACACAACCACTAATCTACTTTCTGTCTCTATAAATTTGATTATTCAACAAATTTCATATAAATGGGATCATATGATACATGGTCTTTTGTATCTGTTTTTTTTCACTTAGCATAATGCTTTTAAGGTTCATCCATGTTGTAATATGTATCAGTACTTCTCTTTATGGTTGAATAATATTCTACTTGTATGGATATATCATGTTTTATTCATTAGTTGATAGACATTTGGATTGTTTCAATTTGGGGGCTATTATGAATAGTGCTGTTGTGAACATTTATGTACAAGTTTTTCCGTGGACATGTATTTTTATTTTGGGTATTTGCCTAGGAGTGGGATTGCTGGGTCATATGGTTACTCTATGTATAACCTTTTGAGGAACTATCTGTTTTTCCAAAGAAGCTATACCAGTATAATAACCTGTTTAATGCCCTTGTCTACTAATTCCATCATCTCTTGTCATTTCTGGGTCTGTTTCTATTGATTGGTTTTTCTCCTAGTTATGAGTCATAATTTCCTCTTCCTTTTCATGCCTGATAAATTTTACTTGGATACTGTTCTTGGGTGCTAGATTTTGTTGTATTCCCTTAAATAGTACTGGACTTAGTTCTGGCATGCAGTTAAGTTACTGGAAATAAGTTGTATCATTTTTTAAGCCAGCTGTTGGGCTTTATTAGGATAAGTCCAGAGCAGCCATTAGTTTAGGGATGATTTAGCTCCAGTTCTAAAACAAAACTCTTCTGAGGATTTTATCTGATGGCGTGAGTATTATGAATTATTTCTGCTTTTGTTGGTGAAAACATGAACTATTCCTAGCTCTTTTTGAGCTCTGGGACTTAGACCAACTGTTTTCGGTGCTTTTCTCCCTGACTTTAAGTGGTCTCCTCTCACAAAGAACTCAGCCTGAGATTCTAAAGGACCTTTGCACTGCTCCCTCCTTTCAGGTGTGCTGCCTTGCCAATTCTAGCCAGGTTGGCCTCCCTGAATCCTGATCTCTGCCCCCCTCAACTCAGTATGACTGCCACACTCTGAGTTTTCCTTTCTCTATGTTGTGGCTTGGAAACTGCGATGATCAGGCAATCATAGGACATGCTCATTTGTTTCACTCTCCTCAGGAATTAAGTCCTACACTGCCTGTTGTCCAGTGTCTGAAAATAATTGTTTCATATATTCTGTCTGGTTTTCTAACTGTTACTCCATCATAGCTGAAATCCATGATAAATGCGATGTCAGTGCCAAAGCATGCTGCTGTATTAACCATTTAAAGTAGAGCTTGTTATATATAGGGAGAAGAAAAAGAGTTAGTGTTACCTGTGAAGCCAAGGCAGGAGACATTCTGCATGTATACTACAGAAATGGTACCTTTACTTTGTAACTTAGGGCATTTGTGATTTTCAATACAGTAGTCACTGTTGGAAAAATTGCCCCTTTTAGTCATCCAAGTAATATTTATTAAATATCCACAGAGTACTTGGTGCTGTGCTAGGCATTATTTTGTATTCGTACTTTTTTTTTTATGTTTATTTTTGAGAGAGAACACAAGTGGGGGAGGGGCAGGGAGAGAGAGGGACAGAGGATTTGAAGTGGGCTGTGTGCTGACAGCAGAGAGCCCAGTGTGGGGTACGATGTGATGAACCATGAGATCATGACCTGAGCCAGGTCGGACACTCAACCCACTGAACCACCCAGGCACCCCTCTTATTCCTACCTCTTTTTTTTTTTTTTTTTTCCTACCTCTTAACAGTTGGAGTATGCCAAACAAATGAAATAAAAATAATTTTGCTATTCTGGTTACCAGTTAGATTCTTGGATTTATCTCTCAGGCTTTGACATTCAGAAACTGGGAGTAGAATATAGTATATTCTCAGCTGTAAAGTTGATCTCATTTCCTCACTGGCCATCTGTTTGTTTGTCTCCAAGAATAACAAAAATTTCATAGCCATATATGTATTATTTAATTACTTAAAATAATGAATGGGCTGAACCATGCTTGCCCCACTTTTGAAACAGTTCCTCCTATAGGCTGTTGCAGTAGGAAGCTAATACCTCTGATTAAGAATAAAGACCAGACCTACATAAGCATATGTTGTACTGCTGTATCTGAAGTCATGAGGGTGTGATTAATGGTCCTTAAGAGTTTTAATTTGGCGTGTCTTACTCCTAAATCTCACTTAAGCTTGGTTGCAAAGCCTTACAAATGAGTCTTCTGTACATGCCAAGCTAAGACAAGTCACTGCCTTCTTGGGGCCTCATTTCCTAAGCCTGTCTGGGTTCCCTACAGGTTAAATTACAGGACAAAGCTTGCATGGAGTCGTAGGGAATCTTCACAGATCATTCTTGGAGCAGAGGAGTTAAGTAACATTCTTTGCCTGAAAGCATGGTTCATTTCCTAAGCCCAGTTCTAACAGTGTCCTCTTTTAAATCTTTAAGTTAATTAAATCCTTTCATTATATTTTTGGGGTCAGAAAAACAGACCGTGCTTGTACTCAGGAGTCTAGAAATACACAGCATCATTGACTAATTACTTTCTTAGAGGTCTTACATGGCTTCATGCTGCCTTTTGATTTGTTTTTATGTGTGAAACATTTTTTCTTAACACATTTAACGGTACATAGTTTTTTGTCTGCCCTTTCCTTAAATAGGAGGGTGACAGTTTCTTTAGGAGGAAAATATATGATGATAAGTGACCTCAGTTTATTTCATGTGGGATGTAGATGTTTCCCATAAAAATTAAAGTTAACTGTTTTTTGCAGATAGGGCCCCGGTATTTTTTCCATAGCACTTTATAGATGGAAGGGATTGTGTGAGTTTAAAGACATGATGCTTTTCTGGAGGAGCTGGAATCGTTTGTATTATTAAGTCATGTTTCTGAGTCTGAGGATTAGAATACCTCTTTGATATGTATCTTGGAATGAGCTAATAATTTGTTTATAATAAGAATTTTATTCTTCAATAGCAGCTGTTCTTGGCAGCTTATTATAAAAAAGTTCAAGTTGTAGTCTTTAATCTGGGGTGGGATTAGGGGAGAACAAAATACTATTAATGATTTTACTTGATAAAAGTTTGGTTTATTTGATATAACTACTGTCTTTATTGCATACTGCTTTATTACTGACATTCAGCAAATGATTCCCTCTGTGCCTGCAACCTTCTGCGATATCCAAAATGTAGGTACTTAAATGTTTGAATGAATGACACAACCTAAAGTATTCAAATGCTTACTAAAATGATGCCTTGTATACCCCTACTTCCAAAGAGAATTTTGAGGATGACTAGTATTTCAATTGTTCAAGTTGGATAATTGTGTTTGGATGGAGAATCTATGTTCTTGTGAAATTGAAGTTTATGAAATAAGATTGGAAAAAAATAGAGTGTATAATTGGGCACATCCTGTACTGCTTAGTGAATCACCAACCCAGTGTAATTGCCATTAAGCATTTTGGAAACCAGACTTGTATGTTCTTGCTCTGCCTGTAAAGCTAGGAGTTGCCCAGGGGGAGCAGCAGTTCATCTGGGCTAGAGTCATTGGAGTGACGCGTCGAGCCCCTGCTCATGTGTGTGAGCCATTTGCCTTGCTGGCTGACTGCTGATGTGAGTCGTGAAGGCATCAGATGCCGTCATACCAAAGCAGGACCTTCCTTGGTCATTTTTAAGGCCATGACAGGAGTCACGTTCAAAATATAATTAATTATTAAGGCAATGTCCAGGAGAAAAAAATTAATTGTATGTGTAGTTCATGATGTACCTTAGCTACTGCAATGAAGAATCATTGGAATGAATCTCTTACCACATTGGCCAGTCCCTCATCAGTCCAGTACAAACCTGCTTTGGGAGGAGTAGGTGGATCATTAAGATGAAGATGCCTGAAAAAGTGAAATCCAAACCTAGGGCCAATTAGGTATTCCTATCCTTCTGACCTCATAATGTGTAAAAGTTTTCTAAGGACTCTTCGAATGGCATGCCACAGGACATGTGCATGTGCGTTTTTCTGGGAAGTGGGTGCATCTCACTCACTGGACTCTCAGAGGAGTCCACAGGATGAAGAGTCACTGACCTGGAGTGACAGGTATGGTTGTGAAAAGAAAGGCAAAGTTTTAAACCCAGTAAAAATGGCAGTACTCATCTTTGGAAGAAAAAGGAGCAGTTATTGACCTTCATCCGTTCCTGCGTACAGCACCCCTCTCACTCCAAGCCCTGAATCCTTTTAAGGAAAGACTTTGATTTCCCTTGTGGGCAGTAGTGTTTCCAGTAGTTGGTTAGGCTACTGTGTGAGATATGGAGCTAATTTTTAAAGAACTTTTTGCGTTGGAAGTGCTTTTTCTTCTCCTTTGTCAACAGTGCTTGGCTTTCCTTTGAGAATTCCAGTGGTCTACAAGTCCCCAGCACTCTAGCCCTTGTGTGCTCCTGCAGGGTTATGGTCTTTTACATTGAGTCAAGGGAGTCTGAAATGGAAGATATCTGTCTTTGAATCCCAACTCCACTGTGGATTAGCTGTGTGACTTTGAGCAAGTCACCTAGTCTCTTTGAACCTCAGATTGTTTTTGTTTTTTTTTTTTTTTTTTTGGCTATGGAATAGGGATAGTAGCTCCCTATGTTGAAGGGCTTTTGTAAGAATTAAAAGAGATAATGAATATAAAATGCCTTGCATACCACTTGGCATTTTGTGAGCTTCCAGTAAACCTTAGCTGCTGCTATTAGACCGTGTGCATATTGGTGAATGTGTAATCTCTTCTTTTCCCCACTTGGTTGTCAGCAACTTGAGGGCAGGAACCATGCTTTATTCTTGGTCTGTCATCCGGATTGCCTAGAATAATAATTGTTGGTTGCTTTTTCAGTGTGGTCCTGAGTCCCTGAATCATTCCACGTCATAGGCATGTGTCTCAACTATTCCAGTTTTAATATGTGGAGCACCAGGGCACTTGTCAAGTGCTCTTAGAGACATTCCTCAGGCAGAAATGGTGGGATTTTTGGCTTCATTTTATTGGCCAGGTTGAGTTTGACTCTTTGGTCATGGTGTTCGGTGAGGTTCAGTCTTTGAGGTTTTGTAACTTCTTACAGTGTCAAGTCTATACTCCTTGGATAAGACAGAGACTTAAGTTCCATTCCCTCATAAATAGGGGAAAGGGCAGCTTCAAGTCCTATACTGTGAATGGTGGGTCAGCTCTTCCTTTTTGTACCATTTCCTGTTGGCAGCATCCTCCATTCCCATCCCCGACCTCAGCCCCGCCTAAGGTTGAGCCCTCTCAGTGTGGTCATACCCTTATCAGTCTGTACTCCTCTCAGAACGTAGATTAACTCATACCAAACTCTTAGTCCTTAGTAGTGCTATTCATGTCTTACTTCTCCCTCTAAGAATATGAGGCTTTATAAAGTGAGTATGCAGAGGTGATATCTCAAGCCAGTGGTTCTTAACATGGGTGGGGCAGGTGTGTGTGGTTTTGCCCCCAGGTGACATTTAGATACTTTTGATTGTCACAAGGTGGGGTGGGGGCAGTGGCTACTGCTGGAATCTAGTAGGTAGAGATCAGGGATGTTCTAAACATAGTACACCACACAGGATAGTCCCCCACAATAGAAAATTATCCAGCTCAAAATGTCAAGTATTGCCAAGGCTGAGAAACATTGCCTTTAGCCTGACAGGGGTATAAGTCATCTGACAATTTGTTGGGGAGAAAATGGGAGGTAAGAGGTATTTAGCTGTCCTAAGTGAGTCCACTTCAGTACTTGCCAGGTAGGCAATACCTAATGGCAGGATATGCTAGAAAGAGTCCTGAATTTGGCCTCATGGAGTCATGTTTATGTGACATTAGGGATGATCTGGACCTGATGCCCCCGAGGAGTAAATTGCCACGCTCTGCATGGAGAGTTGGGAAGAAAGAAGCAGAGGCATCTGAAACTTTGAGGAGTGGTTGGGGCATTTCTCCTTAAGTTCCTCTTAGAGAGCAAGAGAATCAGGGAGAGAGTGGAAGCTTTCTCTCCTGAGATTTGCTTTGTACCTGAGAATCCATTTGAATCAGCCAGAAGAAGGAACTAGAGGGAAGGAAGATAGATCTTGTCCTGAGTAATTTCTCTTTGGGATCAAATCATAGGGCAGAGTCCCTGCCTCTTGGGGAACTATTGAGGAGCTGGTTGAGTTGAGAATTTTCACATACACACACACTTGCCATTTTTTTGTTTTCAATAGCTCTGTTTTCTTCCCTTCCCAGTATTTCCCCTGACCTTCTTCTCCCCTGCAACTACATAGACGTTGGGAGGAGCCTTTCTTGCTCTTCTACGGAAGGAGCCAGTGTGTGTGGAAGCAGCAGGCATTCACACTGGACTGCACCTTTCCTGTGTTACACGTCCAGTGTCCACAGATCCATGTGGATCCATCTGCCTTACTCATTTACTCTGAACAAGGACAGCAGCAGCACCAGCAATAGCAAACGGAGATGAAATGACTCATTTTGCATGATGTCTATGAGAGAGCCGGGCCTCCTTTGTGCTGTGTCTCCCATTCAGGCATTCTTTCAGGAACTTGCTTCTCTGTAGTTCTAGAATTGTGTGTAAGAGGGCCTTTTTAAAAAAGTTGGAAATGTTCGTCTTCCTGAGTTGCAGTGGAAGCAGCAGGAGGGTCAGCCACTTCCAGGACAGCGAGAGAGGCACAGAAGAGGACACAGAAGGAGGTCTGAGCCTGGGCAAATGCTGTGTGTCTGTCTCTGCTTTGTGACACGGTTCCCTTTCTCATATTGGCTATGTCATAGGACCAAAAGCATGTCTCAGAAACCTACTGGATTCTGCTCATGGCTTCTAGCATCTGGTTTGGGGAAAGATTCTGGGGTGCTCCAAGGGCTAGCTCCCAGCAAGGGTTAGGACAGACATCATGAGCCCTGGATGCCTAGGGAGCCTTCTCTGATGAGCTTACAAACTGGCCTTTCATGATTTCTGGGTCCTTGGTGAGTGTGAGTAGTCATTGTAGGATATTTGGTGGAGTAGAAGATGGCAGGCAGGTTTTAGTGAAACCACCTGCACATGTAAACCTTCTCTTAATGTCTTACCTCCTCAGTTTGGGAGGAGAAGCTCCCTACCTCCAGGTTCCCTCCCCAAGGACAACAAATTACTATGACAGGTTCAGAACTGACAGACACTGGTTCAGCCCCATTGTGGGCTGCTGGGCCTGGCCTTCAGTAGAAGATTCCTTTTTAACCTGGGCAGGCCTTATCAGACTTTTTGCTTCTGGGTACTTTTTTTTAAATGTCATTATCATACAAAAATCATAGTCTTTTCAGGAAGATAAAGGAATCTATCCCTCTCAAGCTTCTAACCTTTGTAGAAAGCACAGTGGTAACAAAGTACAAACCAGTTTGTACTGTTTGATTAAGGAGGAAAGAATTTCAACTATTAAAATGATGTGGGAAGGAAAGAAATTCAGGTCTTGGGCTGTGGGTCTTGGACCTAAACTAGACTTAACAGTTAAAGTTTTCCTCCTTTCATGATGCTAACTTTCTTAATGTTTCCCTTATGAACAGTTGAGACAAGAGTTTTTACCTTTCAGCTAAAAAATAGACAACCTCCTGCAAGTTGTGTTGTCTCCTTCATTAAATGGATTTAAAAGGAGTGGAGAAGTGTGTATTCCTTAATAAAAATATGTATCAAATTAATGGGTAGGTAGGACTCATCGTGCCACCAAGATTTGGACACCTGAATTGTATACAGACTGTGACAAAAACGTTGTAAGATAGTGTTGGGGCCAGGGAATTTCATTCTTCCATGAACCTGTTTGATATTTTGGGAATGTTCTGAGAGAGATTCTTTTACTTACTTGGTGAGCAAGGTCCAGATTAGTTTGTACCTGGGGCTTCTCAAAGAGTTATGTCGAGCCAAAGGCTTGGAAGCCCATGGATGATGGAATTTAGGGTATATCTCCCTTCTTTGTTTGGATAAGATATTTCTTAAGATAGCCTAATGGTAATAACAAAAATGAAACACTCTAGACTTTTACTCTACACAGATATAGCTCTTTGGGCACAAATCCAAGGAAATACAGGGGAAGATTAGGTTTTATAACTATTTCATTCTATTTCAAGATGATAAGGGGGAAATTATCAAGCTTATCAGACTAGTAGGTTGCTTGCTTAATAAATAGTGGCAAAGAATAAAGCTATGGGTCCAAAATGAGTGCACTTTTTAGAAAAGATGATTTTGTAGTGTTAGGGTATATCCTGTATGTGGGCTTGGAAAGAACTTAGGTTGCCACTTTATTTTTGCAGGGAATAATCAAAATATAAAAGTGAAAATTAGTATTGCATTTTGGTAAAGCTTTAGATGTTTATTTCTTAAAATAAACTTTTTTTCTATGAATAAAAGCAGAGGTCAAAGAAATCATAAGAGCATCTTCAACTGAATGGGACTGGATGCTGGTGTTTCTCATACATATATATGTTTTTTGCAGTTACTCGACATTTTTAAAGATTCAGATTAAAAAGTTTATTCTCTGAAGTCATGGGGTCATGGGATCCATACTAAGCATGGAGCCTGCTGGGGATTCTCTCTCTCCCTCTGCTCCTCTTCCCTGTTTGCTCTTTCTAAAAAAAAAAAAAAAAAAAAAAAAGGTAGATATTTAAAAAAAAACAACTTTATTCACTGTGCATAAGATTAAATATTTGATCTGGTATTTGTTATCTGTTTTATCCAGAGATTTGATAAAACTTCATGTAAGGAACATAACTTGTAGTTATGGTTTTCTTACAATTGTTATTTAGTTTCCTGTGAAAAATTCCATTTCTCGACACTTCTATGCTCTTTGGCAAGTTTGTTCAACTGTTTAATCTTAAAATAATGATTGAAGTACTGATTTTTGTTAGATCATTAGGTGGATGGCCTCCTCTTTTGTGTAATAACAGTTGACTGCATTCTTAAGGTTTATTGATGAAAACTAGTTAAGATCTAAGTTGCTCATAGGACTAAAAGGTGCGTCCTTGTGTCTGGTATGAGATATTTGTCTTCACACTAGTAATTATTTGCATTTAACCAATAAATCTTACCTTCTTGTTTTTTTTTTTTTTTAAGTTTATGTGTTTATTTTGAGAGAAGGAATGAGGGGGTAGGGGAGAGAGAGAAAGAGAGGGAGAGGGAGAGAGAGAGCATGAGTGGGGGAGGGGCAGAGAGAGAAGGAAAGAGAATCCCAAGCAGGCTCCACACCACCAGCACAGAGTCCAATGTGGGGCTCAAACTCACGAACCATGAGGTCTTGATCTGAGCCAAAATCAAGAGTTGGACGCTTAACTGACTGAGCCACCCAGGTGCCCTGATAAATTTTACCTTCTAAAAGATCAGATGAAGGTGAAATGGTATAATGGTGAAATGAATTTCTCTAGAACTAAAGAAATCCTTACTCTGGGGGACTGTGGTGAGCCCTCTAAGCTGCACTGGGGTCTTCAGGCGAGGCCTTAACTCCTCCATGACTCAGCTTTGGTGTAGTGGAAGGATGCCACTCCTTGGAGTCAGAAGGCTGGGACCCTGCCCCACCCTGCCACCACCATCTGTGAGACCTTGGGTGAGCCACAACTTTGCCAGGACCTTATCTTAAAGTAGAGACAGTGTGACTATGTTCTGGGTTTGTTTCAATGAGGTGATGGAATATTGAGGTGGTGCCTTCCCCACCACAGGCACTTAGTGTGTTAGGGTTCTTTTCCTGCCTCCACCCCCCTTGTAAAGGGGACCAGAGTGTGTTTGCTTAGAATTGTGTCTCAATTCAGCTGGTGTGTTGCATAAGCTTAGTTATCTACTTTTCCTTTCAGTTCTTCCTAGGTATACAGCTGGTTAGGGGGAGGTGGGGCTGAGGCTGAGGAGAGGAAGCTGCTTACAGCAGGTGCTGGGGAGAGGAAGTCGTCTGAGGCTGTTTGGTATCAAGCACACTTTAGTATGACCCTAGACATCCAGAAAATGTTAAATTTTGTCCAATATGTCTTGTAAAATGGCTAATGTTTTAATGTTTTGGCATTTAAAAGTAAGTGTTAGTTATTTGAAAATTTCACTTGGGTGTAATCCCCTTATTTTCCTGTGGTACAAGATCATCAGGAGGTGTATCAGTTGGCCTGGGTAGAGTTTGAATCACAGGTACCCGTGTGATCTCCAAAGATGCTGGTGTTCTTTCCTGAGGTGTCAGAACTCATTGGCTGTGCTGTCAGCTCAGATACCTGTGGCACGTTGTCTTCCCAGCAAGTGGTCACTGTTTCTGGAATATGTGTCACTACCTTAAGGCAAGCCGTGTTATTTTTAATCTGTGTTCCTAGGTTACTTGATGACTTGAGCACATATATCAGAGATAAACAGACAGGCAGGCCATTGATTTTTTTTTTTTTTTTTTTTTTTTTTTTTTTTTTTTAGGTGAACAGCTCTATAGCCAGGGAGGGAAAGATAAAATCAGTTTATAAGTTACAGTGGTTCAGGGTGCTCTGCCTTCTCAGATTTTTTACCCCCCAGGAATCATTGATTTCATAGATTTTTATTTTAAACTTTACCGTTCTGCATATTTCAGAGTGAAATGTCCTATGAGGATAATCTTATTAATCTTTAATCTGGAATTTTATGTTCCTCACCTGGCTATGCCAGTATTTTTACTTGGATTTTAGGTGATTTTTAAATCCACTATAAACTTGACATAACTCACAGTCTACCAAATACTTAAAACGAGGGTATCTTCAAAGATTTGACATAGGAGGTGGCATTCAAGCTGAACCTTGAATCACAACTGGGGTTTTTTTAAGGTGGAACAGGATGGATGAGCTCCATGAGGCAAGACTGTGTGTCTCTAGTTCACCCGTATTTCCAATTCCTAACTGAGACCCTGGTATATGGTGATTACTCCCTATGTAGCTGTCAAAAGAGTAAATGACTATGTGGTGGGGCTCCCAGGTAAGAGTAGATGGTGGGGAGATAGGAGACAAATCAACCAACGGTAAACTGGAGCCTGTAAGAGGCCTTGATGTCAGATCAGAGGCTTTATTCTTTCTGCTGTAGGCAAGGGAGGTTGGTAGGTGCCCTGTTGCAAGCTGACCTTCTGGTTAGTGGTGGCTTCTGAGGTCACTCGCAGGAGGGAGGGCTTTGAGCTGGTGTGGACATTGGGTAAGGAGGGAATGGAGTGGGGTGTGGCAGTCCTGTTGCTGAGCTTGCTCTCCCATGGTTTGGAGATGAGGAGTAGAGGAATCTAATCTATACCATTGTCAATCTATACCATCTGCCTTCACATATGCCCAGAGTGGACCCACAGGGGCTGGCTAGGAGACTTTGAAGGCTGCTGATGTGGGAGGAACTGGGGACCTGAGCCTGGGCCAGGGCAGTGGAGCTGACAGCGAGAGCTCCCAACAGTCAGCTCCCCTCCATGTATTGCACCAGGCTCAGTTATATACTGATGTCCCTGCCTAAGCTGGTTCACAGTACTGATTGCGAAGTGGGGTGTGAAAAGTGATCCCTGTCCTCAAAGAGTTTGCATTCTTGTTGGAGGAAAAAACGCCCCCCAAAATAGTGAAACAAAGTGACTATAAGAGCACAGATGTTGGAGCCTCGGCCTAGGTTTAAACCTTTACTTTTACTTATCTGCTGTATGACCTTGGGCAAGTGACTTGATTCTCTCCCTCAGTTTGTTCATCTGTTAGTATCACCACTGCATAGGGCTGTTGTGAGGATTAAATGAGTCAAGATGTGCATATTTAAGGTGCTTAGAACAGAGTGTGGCACACAGTAAGTGCTGTATAATTGCTTTGGTGGTAGAGTCCCTAAGTCTCCATTTCCTCTTATAATAAGAACTTTATACGATTATGAAGATTAGGTGAAATAATGTATGTAAAGCATCTGGCACAGAGCCGAGCAGAGACCAACTGCTCAATCAATAGTAATCATTATTGTTCTTTGTATTTGATACTTGCCCCTTGGTATAAGTTTGATTCTCCCTCTATGGAAAGATAAAATGTATTTTAGTCATCTGTTTTTGCTTTCAGTTTCAGAATCTACTTTTTAGTACAAAATATGCATTTGTTATTGGGCTGCTTCATGCTAAGAAAAATGACAAGATTACCTCTGGGTATTCTTCTCTCCTCCTCCTAAAGCACTGTATGAGCTTGAAGTCTCTGGCATGCATATTTATTTATTTTTCAGTGTTTATTTTGAGAGCATGAGCACAGGAGGGGCGGAGAGAAAGGGAGAGAGAGAATCCCAAGCAGGTTCCACATCGTCAGCACGGTGCCCTACACCAGGCTTGATCTTAGGAACCCTGAGCTCATGACCTGAGCCGAAAATCAAGATTCAGAAGCTTAACCGACTGAGCCACCCAGGGGTCCCAGGCATGAATATTTAATTAAGTCTTAACTAAGATAAAGCAGGAGCTCATCAGGAGCTTTCTAATGGCTAATCCACAGTAACTCATTTTTTCAGTCTTTTTTCTCCCACACAAGGGAAGACCTAGCGGTGACAGGATATTTTGGTGGTCCTTTGAAAGGAATGTCACCCACAGGGTTTGGGGACACAGAGAGGAAGAGCTGTGTTTCACCTTGGAGCTTTGTGGCTTGGTGTGTGATTCTCCTCTAGGTCCATTGGCTTCACCCAGGATGTGAGGTGGAGATGGAGAAAGAGGAAGCAGACTCCCTCAAGGCTCTAAGCAAGTTCCACGGTGCTAGAGTTTAAACCCATATTCTCAGCCAGATATAATTAGGAAGAAGCAGATTAGCACTCTACCCTGGGATAGTATGGGGAGGCCACCTCCTTCTTCCCCTGTAAGGCAAAGACACAAAAGATAGGAAGAACCTTGGGTGGATGTCCAGGTTTTTACATAGTGTTGGTGGTCTTCTGGTCTCTGGGGGCCTTTGAACTTCCAGAGGTGGGATGGAGGCATAGAGGGTCCTTTTTGGGTAAGGTTGTGTCATGGTTAAGAATTTGGGCTTCAGACTCAGACCTAGGTTTCAGTCTGAACTCCTTGACTTACTGGCTGAGGACCTTGAGGAGCAAGTTCTGTAAGCTTTCTGTCCCCCTGTTTCTCATAGGTAAAAATCCCAATTGAGGATTACATTGAGATTATACATATTAAGGGCTTATCAGCATAATTTCTAGCAAAAATGAAAAGTTATCTATTACTGTTGGTGGTAATACTAGTAATCACCAGTAGTAATCAGAAGTGCCAAGGGAGATAGAAGAAACAGGCAGCATTCTCAAGGGTGAGAGATCAAAATTGCCTTCTAGATTATGAAGGACCCTTCTAAAACCTTCTCTCTGTTCAGTTCAGTAAGAAAGGCAAGTAAGGTTGAAGATGAGGATTGTATAATTTCCTGGTACCTTCTTTCTGTCAGTCTCTTAAGATATGAGACAGTGGAATCAAGTGGAGTAGGGGAGAACTGCCAGCAGAGAGAGGTTTGTGGTATCACTTTAGAGGGACGTCCTTTGTTATTTCTCTCGTCTTACTGTCTTATCCAGCATGACATACTTTGATGCCATTGAAAAGTCAAAGGATAATAATGTTATAAGCAATAATCTTTTCAGAAGGGATTAGGAGGAAGTTGAAGCTTTAGTTAGTATTTTTGTTTCATAGTAAAAGCTTTCAACAGTTTTATTCTGTAATCTAAAAACAAACCCCACCCCCCTTTTTTAAATGACCGGAGACAGTAAATAATTAAGATATCTGCTATTTATGTCTTTCCTCAGGCTTTTTTTTGAACATACTAGCACTTGTCTTTAGGTACCTTTAAATAGGAGTTTAAATAATGAACCAGGGAAAGGTATCTTTTTCATCCATAAGTCCCTGTGGCTTTGATGGTGAACCCATGATAAAAGGATTAGAAATACAGATGAGGAGACTGATTTAGATACATTTTCATGTTATAGAAATTCTGAACTTCTGGCCCTGAAACAGGAAAGGCCCATTTGAAGTTTTGTGGGCCTCCTTACTACTTTCCAGGTCAACCTTGAAGTTGTTTAAAAAATTTTGTAGCATGACCAATTTTTTAAAATATATATTTTATTGGTTTAAACTCCATGTTCACCTTTTCTAAGATTTTGGGGTGTTTTTGCTTTGGTCATAGATGTGAGGGGCTTTAGGAAATAGCTTCTAGGTGTAGAATATAGAGGGGAGGAGAGGGTAGGTACAGAAAGTTTTGGGCAGTACAAGTAAGAATGGGAGCCATTGTCAAAGAAAGATTTCAAGAGGAAGGGACAAAGAAGAGGGGAGAGAGGAAAGAGCAGGTTGGAACAGAAAGGGAGAAAGAGGGGTACGATGGTGAAAATAGGGGAAAACGAATAATCCAGAGAGGAAGAGAAGGTACTAGGTAGGAATGGTAGAAGTGAAGTTCAGAGAAAAAAGGTAGAGGTGGGTGAGTTTGGAAAAGAGAACATAGGGACACCTGGGTAGCTCCATGGGTTAGGCATCCGATTCTTGATTTCAGCTCAGGTCATGATCTCACAGTTTGTGGGTTCAAGGGATTCTTGATTTTGGCTCAAGTCATGATCCCATGGTTCTTGGGATTTTCTCTCTCTCTGTCCCTCTCCCATGTGCACTCTCTCTCTCTCTCTCTCTCTCTCTCTCTCTCTCTCTCTCTTTCAAGATAAATAAACCTAAAAAAAAAAAAAAAGAAAAGAAAAGAAAACACATTAAATATGATGGTGGTGGGGAACAGTGCCCGCTGAGGGATACCTTCATGGTCATGAGGCTTTCAAGGGAATTTAAACATTTGGAATGTCCAGGGTGATATTCAGAACCTGGTTGATTTAGGGAGTTATTGGGCATTAGTGTCTAAGGGGATCACCTGAACTTTTGTGCTTTGGTGTGGGGAAGAAATAGTAGAAGGCAATTTTTGCTTGTCCTTTTATGTTAGTTTTCGTGTGATCTTGTGACTAAGGCCTGTCTTTGTTGGGTCAGCTATTCTACATTTCCACCTCCTTTCTTTAAGTTGGATCAAATCATGCATAAGTCTTGTCTCTTCTCTCTATAACTAACTCTTTGTGACTTGTTTCATTTGAAAGAAGAAGAAACTCTGACAGACTTTCCCAAGTTCTGCTACCCTTTCTTCCCTTGCTTTCTTCGTATTGCCACCAAGAGTCATTGTCCTCCTTCTCAGGGGGCCATTACAAAAAGACTGGGTTTGTTAATTAATTGATTAGAATGCATAAAATAATCATGAACCTTAGGATCATTGCTTTTCATTCAATAAATTTTGGGGGTTGTTTTTGTTTTTAATCATAGGTAAATGTGCAAGCCCTTTTATAAAATTTAGACATTTTAATAGTAGTTTTCTAAAATGCATTAAATTTTACTGCCTTTTATTTTTACTTTATTTTTTATTTATTTTGAGAGAGAGAGAGGGCGAGCACAAGCAGGGGAGGGGCAGAGAAAGAGAGAGGGAGACAGAGAATCCCAAGCAGGCTCTGCACTGTCATTGTGGAGCCTGATGCGGGCTCAAACTCACAGAACTGTGAGATCATGATCTGAGCTGAAACCAAGAGTCAGATACTTAACTTATTGAGCCACTCAAGCACCCCCATGTACCCCCTGCTTTTTGATACTGAATCTATGGAACTTAGTTTATCATCGTGGCCATCGGTATTTTCTAAGTCTCCTGGTTTTGAGAAGAGAGAAGGCTGAGTTAGTTAGGATTGTGGATACAGTTACATTCATCAGAGTGTGTATTCTCTGCTGGGCACCTGGGGATAGTGGTGAACAAGGCAGACACCATCCCCGCATCGTTGGAGTTTAAGTCTGTAAGTCTGAATGATGATGCAGACAGCTCAGTATGGAAAGTGCCAGTTTTGTTGAGCTGCCTCCAGATAAATGGGGATATCCCTCTCTTTAGAGATCTTACACACACGGTCATTTCCACCTCTGGTCTACAAACACATAGCCCCTCAATCAACATGGAGTTTGGGATTTTATTTTCTTGGGTGTTAAGGGAAGAAAGAGGGTAAGGAAAAGGACATATGTTGATTTGCAAGAAAACAGGATAGTATTGTGTATTCTGTAAATGATTATTCTGTAATCTTTTAAAAACATACTTCGTTTTCGTACAGAAGACATTAAGTATGGAATCAATGTCTTTTTATTTGGTTTTCCAAGGCTCTTTTTCATGAATAGAGTAACACTTGTATTTAATCACCTTTGATAAAGTACCTTGGGCTGAAACTAATATGACATTCTATGTCAATTATATTTCAATTAAAATTTTAAAAAGTACTTTCTGTGACGCTGTCTTACTCTGCCTAAGTTTCTTCTGCTTTGTACTTTGCATTTCTCTGTGAGTTGTCCCTGAGGCCTGGGTGTAGATGCTGTCCTTCCTGGTGTAGGAAACATGCCAGTGGTCTGCTGAAGGAACCATGTGTACGGATGGATGCTGCCTATAGCATTTCTATTTATTAATCATCTGATAGCACGTAAAATGTCACACTCTTGTAAAAAATATCTGGTACAGGTAACCAGAAAAGAAAACTTACTTTGTTCATTTAATGAACCAATTATTGAAGTAAAGAGGTCTCATTTCTAGATTTGAATATATTTGCTTAGTTTCTGTATACAATAATTTTGAATTACTGCTTTTGAGCTTAGTTTAAAAATTATTAAAAAATTCAAACAGGGTCTACTTTTTGAGTTTTTTTTCCTTCCTTGAGAAGTTGTTTTTGTTTTTGTTTTTTTTAAGTTTATTTATTTTGAGAGAGAGTGTGCAAGCAGGGGAGAGACAAAGAGGGGGAGAGAGAGAATCCCAAGTAGACTCCCCCAAGCAAGGGTCAAACTCACAAACCATGAGATCATGACCTGAGCTGAAACCAAGAGTCAGACGCTTAACTGACTGACCAACCCAGGCGCCCCCTTCCTTGAGAATTTTAAAGCAACTCCTAGGCTTGTTATTTCACTTCTGTATACTTCAGGGTGCCCCTTCAAAAGACATAGACTTAGTTTTACATAACCACAATGTTATCATAACTGTACTTACCATATTTTGTTGGTATCATCTAATGCCCAGTTTATAATAAAAAAGTTTTTCCCAATTGTGTAAAAATATTTATGTGTGTGTATTTTACAGTGTTTTGCTAGAACCACAATCTGATTAAGGTCCACACATGGGGCTTGGATCTTACGTCTTTTAGTTAAGAGTAGTCCCCAATTCCTGCCCCCCCCCCCTTCTTTTTTCATGCTTTTACTTGTTGTAGAAACTGGGTCAGTTGTCCTGCAGAATGTCCCACATTCTGGATATATCTGTTTTCTTGTGGTGTCATTATCTTGTTCTTCTGTTGTCTGAATTTCCTAAAACTGGAAATTAGCTCTAGAGGCTCAATTAGATTTAGGTTTAGCCTTTTTAGTTGCAGAGTGCTGTGTCCTTCACATTGCTTCACACCAGGGAAAGCCTCCTTAATTTAATTAAATAAAAATTTTATTGGTGAGCAGAAGAGTTTGGTTTAGACATGGTGCTAGATACTCTGGGGACTACAGAAATGAACAAAGTATAGTGTCAGCTGCCTCAAATTTCTCTTTGGAAGCAGACCATTACCAGCAGCTGACAGAGGATAAGTAAAGTGTAGCCGGGGACCAGGAAGTCAAGAGTTAACCAGTCAGTAAATAGTTCTTATCAAGACAGATTGCCTAAGAAGCTTTTGAAATTTTAGCACTCCAAAAAAGTTAATACAGAAAAGAAGTACTCTGATCTACAATAGCAGCTGTGCTCTTCCTACAACCATTTTATACAATTCCTTCTTGAAGTTTTTTTTTTTTAATCTCTTCTCTAACCCATTGTGCATTGCATTATTCAAGGTATTATAACATTGTTATAGATGCTTTGTAGTGCACCTAGGTCAGGATAAGACCTGCAGGCATTTCTATAACTTCCCATATGTAGTCAGTGAAACACAAAAGGGAAGTGAAGTTCATGGTATAAGAGAAAGCTGGCACCATGTTTGAACTGGTGATCCATCGGTATCAGCTGGCTCTGTTTCTCTGTCTCATCCTGCCTGACCTATGTTAATTTAGAGCATGCAAATAGTACAGTGTAAAAAACTTCAACTTTCTAGTGAACACCTTAATATTTCTTTTCCCTCTTTCCTTTCTTTTGGAGTTATATTATGGAGAGGTTTATACTACCAAAGCTGAAGCTTTAAAATTGTTTATGTGGATTTTATAAAACTGTTTTAAGAACCTACAAAATAGTATTTATTACCATTATATAGTCTCTTTACCAGTCTCTTCTCTACCCAATCCCCACCCTTGTAAGTTTTTATTTCCCATAAGAAAGTAAAATTTCAACTAGAAGATGTCTTCTCAATTGAGGGTTCATAAGTCAAGAACTTATGCAAAAGAGGAAATTCCTCTGTATATTCCAAATAAAGGCTCCCTGAGGAGTATCTTGTTCACTGATGTATTTAAACATTTAATGCAGTGCTGGGTACTCAGTGCTCAATAAATACTGATTGAGTAAATAAAATGGGACGTTGGGGCTATAGTATGCACTCTTGTTTAGATATTGCAAGTAAATATTATGATCATAAAAAAAAATCCTTAGCCTACTTTGGATAAGGAACTTTGGCCCAAGCACTCTGGGGTGCTTAGACAGTGGGGGGAGGGGGTTGGGGGGAGGAGGGAGATGGAGAGTGTGTGTGTGGGGGGGGGGGCACATTGACAAATAGAAGAGGATTTATCTTATCTGTTGATTTTTTTTTTTCTTGAGATTGTATGTTTATAAAGAAATAGCATTTACGATATGCAACCTAAAAAACTGCTGAGTAAAATTGTGAATTTTCTTAAAAGAAAAATCACATTTCTAACTTAGGAACCAATTTTTATTATAAATAACCAAAAATTGTTAGAGACTAAGCTTTGATACATTTACTACTGCATGAAGGTCAAATACTTAGGTCATTATAATTCTGCCCCTTTTTTGTGCATGCAATACAATGAGCTCTTTGATGTGGAGATACCACATTCTCAAGATGAAGGAAGGTCACGTGTTTTCGGGCATTAAGAGCATGATCTACTCTTTTTCTGTTCCTTGTTGTAAGTGGCTATTGAGAGGGGAAGCTAGACTAATGAATGGCTTTTGTCTACCTTTGTACTATTTTTTACTTACACAGAAGTCAGTTTGATTGTGACCTCTTAAAAGGAAAAGTTAAATATCATAGAGCTGAGAACCAATTGCCCAGAGCATCCACAGCCAGCCTTCAGTCTGGCTCATTTACTCAGATTTTTATCACATATTTGCTAGTGGTGTTTTGATGGCCTCCAAACATTCGAGTATGTGGCTTCTTTGAGTTCCACTGGGAACTGGTCCTTTTGCTAAGGAGGTAGTGTGGCTTGTTATGTGGGCCCAAGAGCTGTCCACTTCAATACAGGGCTCCACTTATTAGCCACCTTGAGGAAATTATTTAATTCTTTTGTGCATTTGCCTCATCTGTAAAATGAGTTAATAGTGCAACCTGAGTAATGAAAAAAAATGCCTAGCACAAAGAGAGCACACGATAAACATTAGCAACTAACCGTTTCATCTGTATGTGTAAATGCATTTGGAGCTGTAGTTCAAGTATTGAGTATTGAAGGAGGATGGAGTTTTTTCTCTAGGCATCAAGAAGGTATCTTGAGAAATTCACGTATTTAGAGAGAAGACTGAGCTGGAGTTGGAGCTGGTGCACAGTGGAAAGGTTCACAGATGATCTCCCTGCTTCAAAGCCACTGAGAAGGGAGAAACTCATGCTTAGACTCCTGAGTCCTAACCAAAGCTGGCATTTCTCTGCCTTATTGGAGCCATTTGCTTAACAATTTGAGCTGTGATTCCTAGGGTGGTTGAAACCAGGTTATGTGTTTGTTTTTCTTTTTTTTTTTTTTTTTTGGCCCCCTTCTGCTTTGGCTTCTCTTTAAAAAAAGAGAGAGAGGAAGGAAGGAAGGAAGGAAGGAAGGAAGGAAGGAAGGAAGGAAGGACGGACTAGCTCCAGGAGAAAATAGATCTTTAAAAGTTTCACATATATGGGATTTGTTTCAGAGCAATTGGGGGGCCAAGAGGGGGATGAGAGGGTAGGGGATGAATGTAATTTATGTATATAGATATAATAAGATTGGTCATAAGGCTGGATGATAAGTACACGGGAGTTTATTGTAACATTTTTACTTTTGCATAAGTTTGAAACTTTTATAAGAAAAAGAAAAAAATTGAGCAGGAAATGCAAGTTGCTTAACTATAGTGCGATACCATTTATATAACGTTTTGAGCTATGCAAAGAATATGTATTGTTTATGCGTATATACTTATAGAGTAAAAATTCTAAATCTTATAAAAATAATAGCTACTAACTTTAGTGGTTGCCTATGAGGAGAATAGAAGACAAGTGGAACGAGCAGGGGATACACAGGGCGTTTCTGTAATATTTTATTTCCTTTTTAAAAAGTTATTTGAAGCAAATATGGCAGATTTTAGGATGTGTTAAAGTTGAGTGAGCAGTGGGTACATGGGTGTTTGTTACATTCTGAGTAATTTGTTTTGTCTGTTTAAAATATATCACAGTAAAAAGAATAATAAAATGCCATTTGTTTTTGGATATGTCAGGAACCACTAAGCTGTAGGAGGTATGAGGGGGTGCCTTCCCCTGCTGTTAGAGATCATGTCCTGTCAGGGCATTTCACTTGGCAGGGGTGATGCAGTGGCCAGTCACTCATACAGTTGCATAATGGTAGAGAAGCCCTCATGGGTCAGGAGCAATGGTGGTAGGGGAGTCAGAATTAAAGGCAAGTTAGTTATGGCAGAATTAGGGTTTTCTGGAACATGTTGACCTATTGCCTTTATCAGAAAGTTTGGGCTAAGTCATGGGGGATGAGTTAGTTATAATGACTCCAGTGTTTAGAGACAACAAGAAAAAGGGAGATTTTTTAAAAGCATAGTTTTTGAGTAAAATGTAATAATTGGTTCCCTTGATAAGACTTATCAGAAACAAGAAAGCAGTTTCTACTGCTGATTGGTTGTCCCTGTGGTAATAATCTCATCAGCCTTCCCACACAAAGTGGGATTAACCTGTGTCACCCCTCAACTAGAGAAGCAAAGCCCTCAGTTTGGGGAGTAAGAAGACCGATTGTTCTGAGGCCGGGCTTCATGGCCTGCTTCCAGAATGTGGCTAGCGCTTCCCGTGTCTGAAGACTGAGAGGTTGGAGTGATCCTTGTGCCCAGGTCCTGCTCTGTGTGACTTAATATATTTGCAGATGTTGAGGTAGTGAGCATGTGCAGTATGCACACATAAAATGTTATCGTGGTCTCTTGGGGAATACAGATGTAAGATACTCACATCTTTGGTATTTTTATTCACTTGAAACCTCTCAGCCAGAGATCACTGTTTCCTATG
The DNA here is from genome assembly GCF_024362965.1 of Panthera pardus. NCBI lineage: Eukaryota > Metazoa > Chordata > Mammalia > Carnivora > Felidae > Panthera > Panthera pardus. The sequence continues at coordinate 53,683,898 of NW_026526732.1, read as the reverse complement.
CTCAAGAGAACTCATTTAACAGAGAGAAAGCATAAAGCCTGCATGCCTTACAAGTTAAACGTTCTGCTAATAGAACACACCCTATGTAGAGCCTGTATGCAGTTGGGGAAAAGGGATGCATGGGGCAGGAGACCAAGCATCCAGAGACCCTGCTTTTTAGTGTCCTAGAATCTGAGGAAGGCAGTGACTTGAAGTCCAGACCAGCCCTTCACCACTGTGTGTCCTAGAAATGGCCTCCTCCTTGAAGTGGGGATGGAGGTCTCTAGGGGTATGTTCTAGAAGTTTGTGAGGATGAGGATTGGCGTGAACTCACCACCTGGGAAAGGACCTTTGGTGTATGCCAGATGAAAAACCACAGGAAGCAAAGACTGCCCAGACTGGCAGCCCCTGAGGAGAGCTCTGTTTCTGGGGGGGCACTCACTTCATGTTCTGTACCTGTCTGGGCTTATTTGCATTTCCTGGAAGAATTTGAGAGGCTACCAGACCCAAGCAGTTCTGCAGCCTTCCTCCCAGGCAATCCCATGAAACTACGTCTATTTAAATCCCAGCTCTTCTGAGTGATCAGCCCTGTAAATGGATTGGAAGATGTTCTGACACACAGGAATGAACTGGGGCGAGGTACGGATTTCTGCGGAGTGAGGGGGTTTCTAGGTCCTGGGCAGGGTTTGGTTACATTGCCTTTGGTCTTTAGTTCTCAACTTTATGTCTTCCTTTTTATCATGGTTTCCTCCCAAACTGGCAAGGAATAAAATGAATTGAAGCATTAAAAGCACACACATACATGACTGAGGGGTTATTTTTCTGTTTATTTTTTTGTCTTCCTTAATTGTTTGGCTAGTTTAGCACCACCTCAAAAAATTTTTTATTTAAGCTTAATTAGTTCCATACGAGCATGTGAATCTGCCGGGTTCAGTGACACAATATAGAAATTAGAAAGCCAGAAACCAGCTGAGGAACTTGGCAGAGAGCTTTGTCCTAAAGTCCTACTTTATACTTGGACCTTGTTACAGATTTAGAAGTGTCTAAATCCAGCCCTTGGTTCTCCTCCAAAATAGGGGTGGCAACATTGGTTAATAACAGAATGATGTAATTAGTCTCTGAATGTTTCCATGGATATATAAAAAGTAAGATAGATGACAGAGCACCTGGGTGGCTCAGTTGGTTAAGCGTCCAACTTCTGCTCAGATTGTGATCTCATGGTCCGTGGGTTTGAGCCCTGCATTGGGCTCTGTGCTGACAGCACTGAGCCTGCTTGGGATTCTCTCCCTCCACCCCTCTCCCACTTGCATGTGTGAGAGCACGCGTGCTGTCTCTCTCTCTCTCTATTTCTCAAAATAAGTAAATTAAAAAAAAAAAAAGACTAAGATAGATGAGTTAGGTCTGTATGGGTTTACTCTACATATCAGACTCTTGGTAAAGATAGAAATAGTTCCTTTTCCTAAGATTTGTGGTTCAATTAGACTGTATTTCCACCAAGAATTTTCTTAGTATCTCTTTTTTAACCCAAGTCTTTCTCCCCATGTGACTATTGGCACTGTACATCCTTCCCTCTTGTCCTGTTCTGTCCCCAGTAGCTTTCTGGTTGTCTTCCCCTATAGCTAATACTATCTCTATTAAAAATTTTCCTCTCACTTCTGTTGCATGATTATAATGTCCAAGTCTTCTGATGTATTTCCTAAGATAGCCATTTATCAAAAAAAAAAAAAAAATCCTGAAATCCTCATGAGTGTTAATAAAAATTTAATTTGTTAAGCAAATATATGTCCAGTGTCAAGTCAGTGAAACAGGACAGAAAATTATGTTTTCAAATTTTTGAAACAAATATACCTAGAAGAAAAAAATGAAAACAGTATATCAAACTGCCAACAATGGTTAAGGCAGGGTACTTGGAATATGAGTAACTTTTTACCCCACTTTCCAAATTATCAGTAATGTCATTATATTTGCGCTTATATTTATCCCTCCCCCCCCCCATCCATATGGCATTTTTAGGTATGTGGCACAATGGAGTGTAAAGGAGTGTGGTGTAAGAGCAGTTGTTCTCAAATGCAGACCTAAAAGACCCCAGAAATCCTCAGAGCAGGGCTGCAGGTCCCTGAGGGTAGGGAAGGTGGAGGTTAGGGAAAGAGAGCTCTCTGGGCCTCCTTCTCCCCACCCCCTTTAACCAGAGCAGTTTTTCTATGATTTGTTCTACACATCAAGGTCTGACTAAGATAGTATAGAGAAAAGAGTGAATCTTGGCATCAGAGCCAGGACACCTGGGTGTGGGCCCTGGCCCAGCCCTTTTTAACTAGCAGCGTGTAACCGTGCAAGTTGCTTCCGTTCTCTAGACTCTGTCTGAAGTGATGCGTTAAGGTGAAGTGATGTCTGAAGGTCCCCTACAGCTCTGACATTTTAGGATTAAATTCAGGTGATGTTAAAAAATAACTCCAGGAAAAGAAGGCTGCTACCCACCCTCCTCCTGCCGCCCCCACCTGGCGGTTTTTGACTTGCGGTCTGTTTCTAATAGGAGTGTGTGGTTGGGGCGAGGAGAAATAGGAGCCAGCAAATGATGTACATTGCTGTTTTTAAAGATGACTTACTGGTTTAGATTAGAGGCCCAGGCTGTTTAGAAGAAATGGACAGTAATTTCTTTCATCCTAAAATGATTCCAAATTGACAGTAGGAAAGGGGCCAGAACAGTGGCACCTTGTCCTGGCTAACAGGTCTTGGGTGTCCATTTCTGGAATCTTTGCCCACTGCTGTGTCAGCACTGTCTAGATCGTTTTAGATGGGTGTGAGGAGGCTGTTCTGATATCCAGGTCTATGACAGGAGATTTTTCCCATTAATGAACCAAGACGAAAGGTAACCTCAGGATCTGTCCTTTCTCACTGGAGATGCTTGGAGCCCTGGCATCCAGAGCCCCATAGCTCTTCTGACCTGATGATAGGGCATTCTCCTTCATACCGTGCCTTTCACAGCCACACAGCCACATCCTTGAGGCCTGGATCCTGCTCCCTTTCGTATGCAAAGTATGGACTCTACACCAGACCGCCTCTGGGGAAGGAAACAAGAACTCCATTGGTTGATACACTAATTCAGTCATTAGCTTTTTGATTTTCGGCAAAGCTTTCATCTCTGTGTACATAAAGTATACGGCGTTGTAAATAAAATCAGAAAGTTCAGCTTGTTGGTCACAAGTGCACTGGACTGAAATGAGAGAAAGCGAGATGAGACTGTCTTATTTCTTATTGTATTCTGCTTTCCGAAAGCATTTCCTGGGACAGAGAACCCTGCTTAAGAATGGGTGCAGCGACCCCAGGTGACAGCAACAACAGGGGCTCTTCAGAAAGGAGCAAATGGAGTTGTACCCTGTCTTGGGCAGGTTTGTGTTTGCTAGCAGGTTGGGCTTAACATTCCCTCCCCCACCCCCCTTTCCAGAATCCGGTTACTGCCAGCTACTTAGGCACCTTCCTTTTCTGTTTAACCTGAATAAATTAAGTGTGGACTAACTCTCCCTGAAAAGTGCAATCAATTTTAAGAGGACAAAACCTAGATGATAGATGTATTGAGGTCTTGGTCCTATAGCATAAAACTGTAGATTTTACTTTCTGGATAATTATTGAACAGCAGTAGAAAACTTGCTTGTTGGTCTCTGAGTTTACAATCTATTTGGAAAGGTAGCATTAAATAGAAAAACAGATACCTGTGAAATTAGTTCAAAACTGCAAAGCACTGAGTGTAAGACAGCCCTGCATTTAAAGATGGGGTACCTGCTTCCAGATACTGAGAGCACAACTGTGATTTGAATCACATCAAAGAGCCAGTCTTGCAAGTAGTGAGTTTTAAGTTGGAGTGTTGAGGAAGTGATGGGCATGAGGAGGAGAGCCAGCCCCAGAGAGGCTCATGGAAAGAAGCAAGCAGTTTTCATTGGAGAAGAAAGGTAGAGATGCTGTTGTGTAATAAGACAGATTGAGACTTTAAAATACACATAAGATCACTGAAAAGCTTAGCTACAGCACAGGCATTCATATAGGAGAATTTTTCAGGCAGCAATATATATATATATATATAGGCTGCATTGAAATGGATATACCCCTCCTCACCCCCACTCCTCAAGTTAGCCATATGCTTCTATGTTAGGACACGAAGTGTTTTTACCAGCAGCATACTATACTTTTATGAACACTAAGCACATATTAAATAAATTAAAAATATATGCTTCATCAGTAACAAAAATATCAGTATTTCATGTTCTGTTGTTCCATTTATTCTTATGTTTTAAACTTTTTTTTAATCCATTTTCAGTTGTGTGGATTATTTAGCATCCATTATATAGCATGCTTAGGACACTTAATTTGGGTTTTTGATCCTTCACAATTTCATACATATAATTGGTAGATATGAAATTTGGGATATTAATCATACAGCTTATTAATGCCTTCCAGACTTCCTTTCTACCACTTTGGATTATTTTACCATTTCACATTAGGTTTTTCTACAAATGATGGATCCCAGTCATTCATAAGCTCATTTAGCAAATATCTATTGTCCCTATTTTGCTGTTACTGATCAGAAACAAAATTCAGCATTTCAGTGGGATGGGATTGTTTTAGCTAATTTTGGTTTCCCTATGATGCCTTTGAATTTAAGTTACGGATTTAATTTATTTCAAAACATTTTATCATCATTAGCAAAAACCAAACATTCTTACTAATGGTATTAAAACATTTCTGTAAATGCTTTTGAAAGCAATGAATTTTGGTGAATTTTGCACATTGAATTTTAGTGAGTTGGTCGGCTTCCTCCACCTAAGGCCCTGAAAAACCTCCACTGCTCCACTAAGCAGTTGGAACGCCACTGGTTTAGTTGATCACTGATGTCTCTCCCCATTCTGAAATTCTGCCTCGCCTTCTCTGTGCCATTTTTCTTCTGCATTAAGTAGGGTAATAACATTTAACTTACCAACCAGAGTTATGATGATCGCTTGATACAGATTTAAGGTGCAATTCTCTTTAATCTAAAAAAGGTCTTTTTTCCCCTTTAGTGGGTTGGTTGCCCCTACAACAAGCAGGATGGAACATGAGAACTGGAGAGCACAGAAGGAATCATTAAAATCCAAGTATTAAGTATGAGAGGGAAAACTTCAAGTGTGATATGTGCAGTAAGACTACAGCTGTCCCCCTAAAAACCAGAGCAGTTACCCTACAGATGTACCTCTTGTGTTTTGTCTTGTAAAGGATAAACTTTTTAGTGAAGAAAAAAAAAAAAGAAAAGAAAAAGAAAAACTTTGTACTTTGAGTACAGTTGCTATTCATTGTATTAGACCTGTCTATACAGGTGGATTAGCTGGAAGAGAATTCTGCATGGAATTTAAGAAGAATGCCAGAAGACCAGAAACCCTTGGTTTTTGTTTTTTTGTCTCCACATTATTCTGATTTTGCTAGATTTTTAGAGTAAATATATATTACTTTGGTAATCAAAGAAAAGGTAAAGACTGTAAACAAAAGTTCAGCAACATTTACCCAATTCAAGGCTAGTAAATAACAAAAACTGTGGAAACTTAGAATGATTTGTGAATGGCAGTACCTGCAGTCTAAATTACTGTTCTCACTGAGATGAGAATTTTAAGTCTTGTGTTGTTTTTGACAATTGGCTGGAAGAGTCACAGGTAGGATTGTGTGACCCCTGTGCTAAAGCATGAAGCCATTGTAATTAGTGGTCCCATAAAGCTAGTTCATCCCCAGCTACTGGAATTTCAGTTTGTTATTGTTGCAGTTTGTTTCTAGTCCTTTGAATACAGATTGAGCTCGTAGTTTCTAAGGATCTAACATAATGTGTATTTCACATGATCTCCTAAGTACAGCTAAGCTTCCTAGCCAAAGAATTTCTATGTGCTCTCTACTTCCTAATCCAAAGAGACTAACTCATAAAATGTTAAATATGTTTGCAAATTCTCTTTTCCCCCCTTTTTGGAAATCTCTATGGGATGCTTCACTTGAGGAGGAATTGGATTTCATCCCGGTTCTTGTGTAGTGCTGTTCTGAACAGGAGGATTTCATTTTTTTGTTCATTCTTGTAATTTTACTGTGTAAACAATAAATAAATTCTTTACCCAGGGCCAGCTTGACCTTTTTGGGCTTAGTGTACATTAAACTGGCTAAAGGCAGAAAGGACAGGAAGGGGCAGGGGAATGGGAAGGTTTACTTACCCTACTGGTTCGCACCATTCTGAGGTCACCTCAGAAACTAAGCATACACCCCTCAAGTACCTAAAAACGATTCCCAGGTGAAGTGAAGGCAATTGGGACTGCTGGATTTTGAAAACAAGATGAAGGGACCTCAGAAGATAGGCACAACTGCTCTGTTTTGTTTTGTGTTTGTCGATTATGGAATGAAAGGACTCTTCAACGGCAATCCCTCAGTTTCTTCTCATTGCTCCACTTTCCTTCCTGCCTAAACCATGTGAGGAGAGGACACAGCCAGAACGATCCTGTGTGTTTTGCTTTGCTTTGTCCCTGCCCAGCCTGTGGTAGGCGGGGAGCCCCTGGACTAAAAGTAATATTGCCCGGAGCTGAACTGTAGAGAATTGAGGCCATGGGGCAGGAGCCATAACACCTGACTTCAGTGTCACAGCTTTGTTTGTCCCTTAGGTCATCTCGAGGTTGAAATTATTCTTAGAGGTCTCTCACTGATGAATGGTGGAAAAGCAAGTTGGAAATTGTCCAAGTATGTATTCTGGGATGTACCAGCCCTTAGTAATTATTTTCCCCAGATGGAAGGATGATCCTATGGCTGTTGCACCAGTTACAGCCTGTAGAATCTTCTTACCCCATCTCATGACCTCAGCTAGGAAAGGCCCGTATGTGACTCATGGACCAGGACACTGCCAGTCCCTGCCTGTAGGGCCTAGGTCATACTCCCTCACCCCCTGAGGCCTTCACCGCATAGTATTTGGACACTGGAGCCAGACCCCTTGAGTTCTAATCTTGGATCCTCTGCTCACATCATGGAGTCTTGTGCAGGTTTCCTCAAGCTTCAGTTTTCTCATCTGTAAAATGGGGGATAATGTTACCCCTATTGTTAGAATAGTGCTTAGTATGTAATAAGCACTCAATAAATGTTAACTTTTTTGTTATGATTAGTGATTCCTTACTGGCATCGTCCCTGGTTTCTGCTACTAGCACTCAATCACCAGCGATAACCTCTTTGTTGCCAAAGCTCGTGGACACTCCTCATCTCTTCCTCATTCTACAGTTTTCAGTGGTGAGTGCTCTCTCCTTCTTGAAGTGCTATATTCTCATGGCCATGATCACCACACTCTTCTCTTGTCTGGTGGCTCCTGTTCATTCTGTTTTGTTGGGTCCTTATTCTCTACCTGACCTCATGTTGCACGGTTTCAAGGAAAAGTCATGTTTCTCTTCTCCCTTTTCTCTGTAGGTAAACTCATCCACTCCAGTGACTTTTGTTACTTGGTTGCTCATTCTTCAAGTCTTAGGTCTTTCTTGTCTTTCCAGTCTAACTCTTAAGTCTCTCCAACCCACCCATTATTTTCTCTCAGGGCACCCTGTTGTTTCCCTTCAGAACACTTTTCAGTTTATAATTATGTGTGCATTTATTCATTGTAATTAATGTCTGTCCCTCACTTCCCCTTTATCCCACAAAATTGTAATGAGAGCAGGGAGGGACTATGTCTGTCTGTTCACTCATGTTTGTATACCTGGTGCATGGAGGGACCTTAGTAAACACCTGTTTGAATGACTTGATGTATGTGAGGCCCCTCCACTTCTTCCTCCACTGCTCCAGCCCCGGCAGTTCTGGGGAGGCTGAACCTTTGTTCTTATTCCTTCTACTCCCTGCCAACCTAAATCTGTTCTCTATGTCAGGGGAAGTCTTATGGAATTGTGCCGTTTCCCTTTCACCTTTGAAACATAGAAGCCTCAAAGTTAATGATCAGAAGACTAAAGGAGGCACCAGGTGCTAGTTCCTGGGAAGCAGTTAGAATGGAACATCCTGGATTGTTCAGCTCAAATCCCTAAGCAAAAGGAAATCAGGTTTTGATGTAGAGCATTTATACCTGACGACAAAATGGTAACAAACTAAAATCACTCTCCGAAACAACTATTCATTCATCAAACATTGGTGACTTGGAGGATCTCCTTTTTAATGTTTCCTTTAGTGTGGTTATAGGTTTAATGAGAGCATATTTGTAGAGTGCTCAGCTCTGTGGGAGGAGTTTCATGGGAGACACCAAAGAAGTTGGCACTCCTGGCCCCATGGCCTTATGCTCTGGCAAGGAAGTTGGTGCTATAGGGGCCATTTAAAAACCAAGACTTTACAGATTTATTTATGAAGTGCCAGGAATAGCCTCAACAGCATGACAAGAAGGAGTTAAAAGATGTTGAAGGGGACAGTTGGGCTCTGAAATAAACCCTTTCCCTCAGGCACAGGCTTTGGGAGCAACTATGTAGTATTTATCAGTGAAATGAATATATCAGTTACTAAGTGACCACCTTTCCTCTGAGTAAGTGGCCCATCTTTTGTTCTTCTCCTGGGAATGGCCCTGTTCATTAACAGTCAGTGACTACAAACCAGTAAATATATACCTAACTAGGAATATTCAGGACTGTTTCCCTGGCATGTTCTTTCTTACATATTGATAGAATTGGGCAGTGTAGTTAAATATTCATAATGCTTTCCTGTTTACTAGGCCTTCACAGACTGATTTTTCAGTATCTAGACTTTAGATATGAAAAAGAGAGATAGTCAAATGGTATCTTAATGTGATACAGTTTTACTCTCATATAACATTGATTATTCAGAATATTGGAATGGGTTTCCGACAGATTTCTTCATTTGCTCATTTCCTGATTTTTGAAAATTCATTTTAGGGAAGGATAACTGACCACAGTTTTGTTCAGTGGGAATATAGAATTATTTTTAAAACTCTTACTGGATTCTATCCCACATTGTCCAGATATGAGACCATTGGTTTCCTTATTGGATAGCATTTTTATCTTTTGGGTTTGATGCTTTGGGCTTGTTGGAAACTAGTATGTCACTATGTCTGCCTTACTTTCTTTCTGCTCATTTCTTGTTGCTCCAAAGTCAGAAGAGTATAAATTTTTGTCCGAGTGATGACATTGTGGTATAGTCTAGATGTTCTTTGCTCACTAGCTGTTGATGTTATTTCTGATCGTTTTGTGAAAAGTGTTGCTAATACAGTGGCCCAGGTATATTCTCATGATTGGTAGAAATAGCCTTATGACACCATATGTCTCGGAGCTGTCTTTCCCAAAATTCATTTTTATGTCTTGAAGCCCCCAAAATACTCTTTTTATTGAAATCCAGGTTGACCCAAAACAAGTTTTATTTATTTTTAATGTATATTTATTTATTCACGTTTATTTATTTTTGAGAGCGAGAGAGAGCACGAGTGGGGGAGTGGCAGAGAAAGGGAAACACAGGATCTGAAGCAGGCTCCAGGCTCTGAGCTGTCAGCCCAGAGCCCAGTGTGGGGCTTGAATTCTTAACCTGTGAGATCGTGACCTGAGCCGAAGTTGAACACTTAACCTACTGAGTCCCCCAGGTACTCCCCAAAACAAGAAGTTTTCAAAGCCTCATGATAATGCAGCCTGTTCACTTGGAAATGTGTTGCGTCCCTATCCTTACTGTCTCCACATCAGAACTTCTAAAACTTTGGGACCAGGAGGATCACTGCTCATCCTCCCAGCCTTGTAACATTGGCGAATGATGGTGTCCAGCACATACACAATCATTCCCTGAGAAGCACTTTCAAAGTGCCTGATAACACATACACGAAGGTAGGTGGGAAATAGGCACAGAAAAGCCTTTCTTGCTAGGTGTGTCTGTTGCATTATTTACTTGCTGTGATTAGAAACCTCTAATTACCATCATTAACACTTGGAATTCTGTAATCAACTATTTTTTTATTATCAATATGTGCAAAAGTGGAGAGAGAAAACATATATGGATAACACATGCAGAGGGGTGTATCAGTAAAATAATGCCTGAAAACAGAGTTTCTGGGTTTATCAATCAGGATTAGATTTGGCCTTGTTTAACAGAAAACCCAGATTTAATAGTGAATTATTTTCATGTAAAAGAAGTCTAGAACTGGGGTGCCTGGGTGACTCAGTCTGTTAAGCATCCGACTTCAGCTCAGGTCATGATCTCACAGCTCTTGAATTTGAGCCCTGCATCGAGCTCTGTGCTGACAGCTCAGAGCCTGGAGCCTGTTTCAGATTTTGTGTCCCCTCTCTGTCCACCCCACCCCTGCTTGTGCTCTCTCTCTGTCTTTCAAAAAAAATGAATAAACATTTAAAAAAAAAATGAAGTCTAGGGCTGATATGATCATTCTAAGAAGTGATTGATGACCTGTCTCTGAGATTCTCTTCCACCATTGCAGCTGGTTTTCATCATCAAGGTCCTCTCATGGTTCATCTAGATATAGATGGACTGAATAAGTGCAGAACAAAAGGAACTCTCATCTGAGTTAGTTAGCTTTAAACAGTATTCCAGAAAGTTCTGTGGGACTCCCAGTTACATATCATACTTGTCATATGGCCACATCTAACTTTTCAAGGAAGGCTGGGAAATTTAGTGTCTTTTTTTTTCTGGGCTGTCATGTGCCCAGCTAAAAATCAACCTTCTGTTAGTAAGAAAGAAGAGACTGGAATCATCTATTCCACCAAGTCAAAGGTTATGTACATTTTTAATATCAGTAGGTATTAATATATTTTTTAAAGTTTGCATTCAATTAATACTTTTTCCAGTTCATTGAAATGTTTATTTCTCCACAGGTGAACAAACAAAAAAAATTCTGAATCTTGATAAAATGTTCTCTTCTTCTGTATTTGAATTGTATAGTCCGCTAGAGGCATGAGTATGATCTCCAAGAAAACAAATAACATCCACATTTTGAACTTCTAAGCGCTTCTGAAGTTTAAGGCAGATAACTTAATTTTTAAAAATCTGATACTTTATTTACTGTGTATTTGCTATGACTTTCAGCGCTAAAAGTAGATTTCCTTAGAGATGGAGAACCTGAGAAAAGAGTCTATTTCTTTAACACTGGACTTCCTGGATTGTATTGCAGGTGCTAACTTTATTCAGCATAGTTTAGTTCAAAAGAGAAAACAAGAAGAGTTTATTTCAAGAAAATGAGAGTCTTTTGTATGTCAGTCATCTCTAGCATTGACAAGAAGTAGTTGTGCTTTCTATCATTTATTTTTTTAATGTTGTTGTTGTTGTTTTTTAATTAGAAAGTGTTAGTAGGGGAGAGGGGCAGAGGGACAGAGAGAGAATCCTAAGCAGGCTCCACACTTAGCACAGAGCCTTATGCGGGACTTGATCCCGTGACCCTGCGATCATGACCTGAGCCAAAATCAAGAGTTGGGTACTCAACCAACTGAGCCGCCCAAGCACCCCTTTCTTTTGGTGTTTGACACTTCCTAGTTGTTTTCTTATATGAATGTATATGACTTGTCCATATATTTTTTAAAATGTTTATTTATTTTTGAGAGAGAAAGAACGTGAGAAGAGGGACAGAGAGAGAGAGGGAGACACAGGCTCTAGGCTCTGAGCTATCAGCACAGAGCCCAATGCGGGGCTCAAACTCATGAACTGTGAGATCAAGACCTGAACCGAAGTCAGACACTCAACCGACTGAGCCACCCAGGACCCCCCAACTTGTCTATATTTTAATGCACCTTTTCCTTCTAAGAAATATTTTAGTAATCATCACTGAACATAGTACTACATAAAAGCTGTCAGGAAGAAAGAAAAGCCATACGGCTTTTTAAATGTCCAAGTGGTATCTAAATTTTAAACCTTTATTTTTTTCTATTTCTAGACCTCATATATAGACCTAGATAGACAAAGTAAAACCTATTTTACTATAGTAAGACTACCTCATTGTAGCTTGAATTGGCGTTTTTTTAAATGATGGCTTTTGCCAAGTTCTTTTGGCAGCTACTCTAGACTGAAAGAAAGTACTAAAAATTGATTACTTGCAAGCTGTTACTAATAGTTCCTTTTTTATGCAGCCATTGCCACCCAGCCCAGGCTGGGGTCCCTGTAAAATGTTAGTATCTTCGGTGACTATGTGGGGGACCTGTTGCCCAAGTGGAGTGAGTTAACTCTAATTTACTCCTGGATGTCTGCATTCTTTTCCACAACTGTCCACAAATAGCGTCACAACAAATTAATGTAATTTTCTGATTGATGCAAAGAGTAACCAAAGAAAGCTTGTTGTGTTTGGTGGCCAAAATACCACACAGTGTGAGCAAAGTAGAACTGCTGGCCCATTTTATAGCACTCTAATTGATAATTATTTCTCCAAGAGCACATTATTTGGCCGTGTGGCAACAATTCAGTATTATTCCAGAGGCATTAGACGTGTAGGTGCATGTGAACACTGCAGTAAATAAATGCTTCCTTTTGCCAAGAATGGAAGTAGGTTATCCAAGAAGAAAGGGGAGGGAAAAGAAAATATCAATTTCCTATGTACCAAAACAGGCCTGGCTTAAATCAGTTAGTTAAAAAACTGTAGAGTGTGAAATCTTGTAAAGTTTTTTTTTATTTTATTTTGTAGTAGAGGCTTCTGGTTTATATTTAATAGCCTAGAAAATTAACTCTCTTCTGGAAACTTGGAGAAAGTATATACAGTAAAAACCTTGGTTTGCGAGCATAATTTGTTTCAGAACATGCTTGTATCGCAAAGCACTTTGTATATCAAAGCAAATTTCCCCATAAGAAATAATGGAAACTCAGAGGATTTGTTCCACAACCCAAAAATATTCATATAAAAATGATTACAAATATTGTAATATAATACAAGATAATAAAGAAAATAAAAAAATATAAAGAAAAATAAATGAACCTACACTTAACCTTTGAAAACCTTCGTGGCTGGTATGAGGGAGACAAGAGAAGGGGGGGATTATTATGTAGGACGACTTTGACTATCACAACAGAATCACTGCTATCTGTTGGCTCAATGGAATCTTTTTTCTGCATGGGGACCATTGTATACGCTCGCACAGGTGTTGACTACAGTACAGTATTAGTAAACTCTTGTCATATACTGTATTTAATGTCACTGGCAATAAGACAGCAGAGGAAAGTTTCTAAATCTGCAGACAGCCTGGCCTAGAATGAAGCAAAGCGTCCCTAAGCTTACTCTTGTATGGAAAAGCAAAGGACTGTACACAGGTGCTTTGAAGTGACAAAAAATATACCAGTGCCAGTTGTGGGCACATTCCGACGTTCTGAAAAATCACTGATTTCTGCCAGACACCACGGCCTGAGACCAAGCATCTGAGTATGGGAGACGATTGTGCACAATCCCTCAGAGAGAGAGGGGGAGAGAGAGAAAAGAACCATTGGCTCAGTTGTGATCATGTGGCATTCGGCATTATGTACTACTCATGTTGCAAGATATTGCTTGTTAATCAAGTTAAAATTTATTAGAAATGTTTGCTCGTCTTGTGGAACACTCAGAACAACTTACTTGCAATCCAGGCTTTTACTGTAAATGTTTATGTGCAGGTGTTTGCTTTTAGTTCATGGGAACTCCCCAGTCCATCCTTTTTGCACGTCTAACGCTGCTAAATACTGTCAGAGGAATGAAGAAAATGGATGTGGAAGAGCTAAAGTGGCAAGAGGAGGGAATCCTGGGTTTCTACACATGTGACCTGTTACAACGACAGAGTCACTGTGGCAAGGAGAAAGGCCTGAAAGCATTTCCATAAGGGTTAAATTTGGGGCTGTCAGTAGACAAGTGTAGGGGACTGAGGAGAAGCTCTTCCCTCTGAGAATGGCCCAGCGCTCCAAAATCGAGATCTGGATCCTGTGGAAACTCAACCAATGTAACCTAGAGGACTTCCATGCAATGGGGCAGTTGGTTGTCAGGGAGATGGGGAGTGTGGACATAATATGATCTGCTCTTGCATCTGGTCAAGGGAGGCAAAGAGCGAGAAACCTGCTGCCTGCTCAGCTCTGCTCATCACAGGCAAACAGCAGCATTGAGCAACAGCTGGGAAAGATGGTGACTGATGCAGATGAAACACTGCCCAGAAACTATACCTGGGGAGTGCTCTTCTATGGTTTATTTTCATAAGGCCTTACAGGTCCTCAGCAAAGCCAGATCAGACCATTCAGATTGCTGGAGCCACACGTCTGCTCTTTTACTTGTGACTTCAATTTCCTCCTTCATCCCCTTGTCTTGTGTTCTTGCTCATTTATGTAGGAGTAGAGAAGAAAATTAGCTAGAGATGAATTGCCACATTACATCTTTTGCATTTGACCCCACTAGCCATGAGACTCGTGGGTCAGAGGCAAAGGAATGTATTACGCATAGCCCAGCAAGCTGCACAAGCAGCAACGTATTTTGCATCAGTTTCCACTTTGCTCCCAAGTCCCACAGGAGTGACGCAGATGGGCCCAGGTTGATGCCTACACATGCAGTGAGTGCTGTTAATAGGAGGGGAACCCTAGGTTTAGGGATCCTTTATCTTTCATCTTTATCTTTAAGTAAGTATATCTGTACGTTGCTCTGGAGCGAGACACTACCACTATCTTTCAAGTCTGTTCACTATGCAAATGCAAACATTCAAGAAAGATAGTTCAGAACAGAGGGCCATTAGTGTTTGCTTGCAAGACATGCAGAAACTCCAGCAACCCATGGAGAGTTCTGTCTCAACTTGGATTTATTAACCCTTTAGGAAGCTTGCGTGACTTCTGTTTCTGTCCACAAATTAACATCAGGACTCGGCTGCCTTTCTTTCTTGGGAAGACAACGGAGATCATGGCTGTTCAAAAGAACCTTAATGAACTTGTTTCTGGAGAAAGCTAACACAGGGTAATATAGTTCTGTATAATGCCTCAGAGAGTTGGAAGTGTATTATTTGAAGCTACCTTTGAACCTGAAAATAGCTCAGCAGCATCTGTCCCTGTGTATTTTTCTTCCCTTGTCTTGATTTGAAGGGATTAATTTCCATGGCCCCTGTATATACAGTGATTTGTTATGCTTTAGGGGAAGACCTAGTACCTGGTCATGCTCTGAGTGCACACACACATTTCCTATTAGCAAATGAACAATTTGACTAAGGGAAAAGAGTTGGAAACTTCAGCTGAGGAGCCCTGGTGATAGGCCCAAGGAAGTTGAGAAAATCTGTGGGATAAATTTGCCAAGACAGACTCAACCAAGGAGGCAGTTATAAGGCCAGAGGTCCCCTGTCCTCAAGAATGGCCTTGGAGGGGCACCTCGGTGGCTCAGTCAGTTAGGCATCTGACTTCAGCTCAGGCCATGATCTCGCGGTTCGTGAGTTTGAGCCCCACGTTGGACTCTGTGCTGACAGCTCAGAGTCTGGAGCCTGCTTTGGATTCTATGTCTCTCTCTCTCTCTCTCTCTCTCTCTCTCTGCCCTCCCCCCCACTCCCGGCTCATGCTCAGTCTTTCTCTGTCTCTCAACAAATAAATAAACATTAAAAAAAAGAAAAAAAGAATGGCCTTGGAGTCACAGACAGTTGGTATGCAGGGACCAGTGAGCCCTGGAGCACTATGACACCTGCTAAGTGAGGCATGGCCTCACCCCCTAACTTCACCATACTAAGAGTGTCTTATGTGCCTATCCTTGCCAGTTAATATTATCCCTCCTATCCTTTGGGTGATAGATACTATACTACTGGTGTTTCTAGTTTTTTAAGTGCTTTCAAGCTTACCCCACACATCAAGTAGATTAGAGCCTAGCACATATTAATACTACAGTACTGCATTCCTTTCATGGCCTTTTGAAAAACTGACTTATCCTGTGCACATTCAGCCTTTTTCATCATAGTTTGGAGAATAGTGCTAATTAACTTGTACATTTAGGAACATCCTAGATTTTAAGTTAAAATGTGCTGGTATCTAAATGTCCACCACCACTACCACTCCCCACGAACAGTGGAATGGGTGTCTGGTTCCTTAGTTGATCATTTTCTGTGGACTTTTGAGCTGTGTGGTGCTCATCTGTACGTGTGATTGGCACCCAGAAGTGTCCTGGAATGAACAGTTGATTCACTTGGTTGGCATTTAGCAATATCATTACATTGGTCATCAGCCACTTTTGCATCCTATGGTTTTAAACAAGAAGAAATCTTGCAAAACCAGTGCAGTGAAATGCTGCACATGCAGGTGAGGTTACAGGGTAGAGAAAGCAGTTCCTCAGGAGGCTCCTTTTTAGCTGAATGTCATTGGGCTGTGGAAAGGAAAGAGAAGGGTACTGTAGACCTGAGTCACTTTGCAGAATTGTCTGCTGCGTTCTTTATTCCTGTAAAGAGAAAGTCCATCAGTTGTTTTCTCTGCAGTAGCCGACATGAGATATTCTGTTGTGTGGCATTTACTTTTTTTGTCTTCTGCTTTTTTACCAGTATCGTCTTGATTTTTGATGACTATCAGAATAACTAACATTGACATTTGGAAGATAGCCTGCTTCCAAATACATATACACTTGTCTGTTCTGTAAACCCTAGCCCAAACTTTTTCCTTCCCTAGCTGAAAAATGTGCCTCTACCCCTCCTGGTCTTTCCAGGGTGTGGGCCTGTGCTTAGCTGTGTGACTGTGCCCACACGTTGGCATATATTTCGGTGCTACCCAAAAGTAATCCGTTGCCCTTGAAATAACAAGATGAAAAAGAATTGTTTTTCTGAGCCATAACATCTGAAGAGCTGGAAACAGTTGTGTTTGTATGTGTGCCGCTAAAGCCAGTGAATTTCATGTGAAGGAAGGGATTGTAAACCAAGAACAGAAAAGCAGTTTTCCTGGATTTCAGATGACAAACTCAAGCTGTTTAACTCACCCACTCAGCACCTCCACAGCCATCCCTTTAATGTGCTTGCAGGCATTGT
The DNA here is from genome assembly GCF_024362965.1 of Panthera pardus. Lineage (NCBI taxonomy): Eukaryota > Metazoa > Chordata > Mammalia > Carnivora > Felidae > Panthera > Panthera pardus. The sequence continues at coordinate 53,667,006 of NW_026526732.1, read as the reverse complement.
CAGTGATTTCTGTTTCTGCAGCTTTTGTTGCCAGAAGACAAATAATAAAATAGCATGCATATACAAACTTAAAGCAGTTTTCTACCAGTGTTTGATTGAGGTTAAACAGAAGCATCCTGATCATGCTGTCAGTTGGCAGGCAAAGGCATATTTTAAAATTCACATAGATTTAAAGAAAGCTAATCTTTTCTGGCTCTATAATAAACTAATTACATGTTTAAAATAGTATAGAGCTGAGTCCCTGTTTCAGATTAAGCCTCGTAATGGCAAGGTCAGGACAAACCAGACATTTGCCTGGCTTTGCCTGATGTCTCTGGCTTGAGGATCCACAGCACGGTGCCAGCTGTTTCAGAGCCTGAATAGGTCTGCCAAGGACGGCCAGGTAATACTGACTTGACTCACTAATGGGTTAATGCTCTCTGAGCACAGAAGCCACCAGATGTGCCACCGAGGAAGACCTGGATACTTAATAGTTTATGGCAGTAATCTTGTTTGGTTGTTCCCTAAAAGAGGTGATCCCAGGTCAGGTTAGGACATGCCAACAGTGTCTCTTTTGGGGTATATCTGAGAAAAAAGGTGTCATTTCTAAACATGATCTGGTTTCAACAAGGCTGACTTCATAGCTAGTCATTCTTCCACTCTTTCCCTTCTTTTCATAATCCTAGGGACCATGTGCAGAAACTTAGAGATGGGAACATGTCATTCAGTAACATAGATTTTTGTTCTTGTTCCTTCATGTTCCTTGGTCACCTGTTAGTGGTGCCTCTCTCCTTAGGCAGTTTGGTGATGTCAGAAGGAAACATATACGGACAGTGGTGAGAGCTTCACTCTGGAGTTAGCCTTGGGCTTGATTACTAGCACCACCAGACAAGCTACTTAAATTTTCTGTACCTCAGTTTCCTCCTGACAGGCTTGTCGTGAAAATAAGTGAGATTAGGTTTGTCAAGCACAGAGACTTGGCCTTGGTAGATGTCAAATACATTAAGTTCTTTCAGATTGCAGGTGAAGTAGACTCTTCTTTTGGATTTTTCTGTTCTTGTTTTTCTTTGGATGTGCCTTGGAGGAGACTTAGTACCAGAGTGTGTTATCTATGATTTTGAGTCTGCCTCTGAGGGCTCTGGGCCAACCTCACTACCAAGAATGAGGCCCTATAGCATCTCAAGGCAGGTAGGGAGTCAGCTCTTCTCTCTAGATGGACATGACACCTTTGTGCCAAGCCCTTGCTCCTCTAAGTAGCTCACACACTGTCATGTTGCCCTTCTTAGCATCTCTTATTACAGAGAACCGTAAGTCTACTAATTAGGCTGTCATCTTGTTTTTGGAAATTGGATTGTATAATTGAAGTTAATACTCAAAGAGGAGACTTGCTACTTCACATTTTACAGTGGATGCTTATTTCCATCTTCACTCACGTGAGGATTGGTCATTGAGCTCATGTTTTATAACATTGCCAAGTGTAATTCAGGTTTGTTTTGTGGCTGTTGCCCCTTTTCACCAATTCACTGATTAAACAAATATTTTTTTGAACACCTACTATGTACCAGGCCCCATGCTAGGTGCTAAAGCTATAATAAGACATGGTGTCTGGTTGTGAAGAGTTCTATATGTGTTCGGGGAGACACGTTCTCCTCAAATTATAAAACAAGGCAGACTGAAGTTGGATGGCTTGGTGGCTGGCTGGATGGGTGGGTAGAAGATACTACCTACCCATGCTTTGTGCTCCCTGCACTTCATCCCTTTAACCGGTGTGGTAATCCAGACATTGGAACCAATGTTGTTTCTGGGTATTACTGTTCTACCTTAAGGCCAGGAGATCAGAGTTTGTCTCAGCGTGGCGTCCACTTACTAGCTGATTGACTTCAGGTACTCCCTTGTATCTCTTTGGCCCTTTGTTTCTTTCACTATAAAGTTAAGGCTGCGTGTTACTAGATGGGTTTCACAGCCTTCTCCATTTTCCCCAGTTTACTTTTTACTGAACTTCCTGCTCTCATCACTTATATAATGCCATGAAAGTGATTATTAAACTCTGATGTATTCCTGAATTCTGGTCATGTATTTCCAGTGCCTTTTCTGTTTCCACCCACAATAAATTTTCAAACTGGAAAAACTTGTAGCTTTATTGTTTTTTAATCTAAGTGAAAATTATGTTAATAGTAAAACTATTTCTGTTCTACTTTGTTCTACTCTGTGGAGTCCATTTCAAGAATGTTCTGTAACTTCATGGTGTTTAACCCTTTGAGGCATCCATTTCGTGTAGCTAGCTGTGCATGGTCTCCACAGGGAATTGACGTAGTGTGTGCCCGTGTGGGAAAGGGAAATGGATTCAGTAACAACATCAGGGAAGAAGCTTGGAGAAAGAGAGCAGGAGCTGCCAAAGGCTATAACTTTAACCTGCTTTCTGGGGATTGTAATTCTATTGACTGCATGCCTTTAACTGCTTCTCCCTCAGTCTGGGGAGAAGGATGGGCAGGGGATTGGAAGCAGGAGGGCTCATGGGGAGGGGCAGGGTGCTGCCGACAGTGGGTGTGGGCAGAGGTTGCAAGGCTGCCAGGGTTCTCTTTGTGCCGGAAGTGCAGGTTTGGCTGTAAGGAATGGAATGTTCCCTCTTGCCCTCCAAGAACAGAAACAGCTGTGGAAGAGCTTGAAAAGATTACTAAATGAAAAAAAAAAATTAATATGAAAATAAAAGCCACATAGAAAATCCAACAAGACTGCAGTAGAGTAGTAGCCGTCTTTTTCATGCTCTTCGAGAGAACTTTCTTCCTATCTAGGATTCCTTTTTTTCATTTGAGGGCAGGACAGATTGTCTCCCCAGCCCTTCCTCTTCTGAGAAAGCCTCATGTGTCTCATTTTGCTTGGGTAAAGAATGGGTTCATTATGCTGATTATCAGATGATTGCTATTATTTTATTCGGTTTAGTGAGAGACCAGAACCTGTCACTTACTGCATGAAAACTTGAAGCAAACGTTAATTTTCAAAGGAGGTCTCTGTGGGTAGAGGATTATTGTTAGCAAATTTAACAGAAATCTTGTTTCAAGCTGGAAATTTAATCCTTCAGCCAAGTTCCTGACAATATTTATTTTAGAACATTGTCTTTTTAAAATAAGTCCCTTAATGGTTTAAACTTAGTGTTTTAAACAAGAGTAAGAGTAGAGCTAGCCTGGGACTTGTCTTACACATCACGGTTGATTGTGCAATGCTTTATGTGAATGTTTATTTAAGTTTTCTTCTCTGTCTAAAAGGCTTGCTTGCCTATTACAGCCGGTATTCCATATAGTCAGAAATAATAACTGTTTCTGATTTCAAGTCTGTTTTATGCTATCATGCTTTCTGTACTTGCTTTTGAACAACAGGTTAGCCCCAAAGAAGATGAAATCTAGTGGAAAATCTAGTGGAAGCCAGCTAAAACCTAGACTCTACCAGTTTCTAATAAGAAGGACCAGCCTCACACTTGCCCCTCAGATGGCGGCACTACTTGGCTCTTTGCCATGTCCACTCAAGGATCTTTGCCCTGAGTGTAATGATGTAGTGTTTTGCACAGTTGAGGAATGAGAAGGAATGAGAAATGGAATATGTGATTATTATTTTTGAGACTGATTATGTCCTCAGGAAGTTCATCAAGTGATACTTTGCTGTCTTAACAGTGGGAGCTGATAAGTACCTCAGGATTGGGGTATGGCTTTTTCAGTAGTTATTTTTACCCAGTCTGTCTTTTTGGCATTTTGCTTGAAGGATAGTCTATGAAAGGGATTGTATGAGATTGCATGCTAATTCAGGGAGGCTCCTGAAAATTACAGGGATTAGCTACTGTCCCAGCTCATCCTGTCTTCAGCCTATTATCAATTCTTAGTTTTGTGAATGCCCACATGTCCTCTTTTCTGTCCATGCCTATCCATGCTGGGTGGAGAAGTGGCACAGGACAGAATGAGATGACCATCCACAGGCAGTACAAGGTCAAGGACCCTTCTTCCCTGTCTCCCTTGCCTTTTTTTTTTTTTTTTTTTTCTTTTTAAGAAAAAAGATAAGCTGGATCCCAGTGGCCTGAAAAATTACTGTCTCTGTTTTACTCTGCACATATAATCACAGCTTGATTCTGTAGCCCCAGTTCTCATCCTTATTTTCTAAGTGGTGGGAACTTGAACTTAGAAAACACCGATTCTGCTTCCCAGACCTGGGAAGACTAGGGACGGTTAGGTTGGACTCAGAGTCTCAGTCACTGGAAAGGCAAGGGGGAAATTCCAGTGATTCTCAGCTCTCCTTGCACAGAACAATCTGGGGAGCTTTAAAAATGCACCTCTACCTTAGCCTTACCCACACCAATTGAATCAGAATCCCTGGGAGTAGGGCAGGAGTATGTAAAGCTTCCCCAGGTGATTCTAATGGGCAGCCAGGGGAAAGAATTAATACTTAAGAGAAGTCAGGGGCTTGTCCAGAGAACTGCCTTTGAAAGAGCCTGTCATTATAAATCAAAGGCCACTTCCCAGGCCCTCTCCTAAAGCTGTATCTTTGCATTACTCTGCAGTGGCACCCAGCCCCCTGGGTCTCCTCGTGACTTGTGGTTTTCATTGGGCTTTTCACGTGACCTTTATCATCGACTGCTCAGGAGATGCATATATTAGAATTCAGGCATTTGGCAGCCTCATTCTGAATTGTCATTGCCCACAAGTCAAAGCAGTGAGACCTACTTGAAATGCTGGTCCTATGTGTAAGGTAGATGAATATTGTGTCTAAAAGCAATCTTTTGCAGATTGTCCCCACTGAAATCCCTTAGAAGGACCAGGTGGATGCCTGCAATCTGCCTGGTGGGGAGCAATGGGTCTGGCTTAGGGGTTGACAGCCATAGCTCTCATTTTGCTACTTTTGAGACAGCACAAAAAAAGAGAGGGAGGGGTTGTCTTCAAAAAAATAAATAAATAAATAAAATGGAAGGTAGGCAGGGGCCTTTAAGAGTTAAATTACACAACTCCCTTTTTATTTTTAAAGTCAGTGGATTCCTTGTTGCCGTTGCTGAGAAAGATAAATTGATACCACATGTTGCTTCCAGACAAAACCCTCTCTGTGTTCCAGGGGGAGCACATGCAGCTGGTGTCTGGGTTAGTGGACAGTCTCCACAAGGTAAACATGGGTTGGAAGGGGCTGGAGTGGACATAGGGTAGCAACAGTTAGGAAATTACCAGTCACTCCTGACTGACACAGCACCTTTGAAATACTTTAAAGAGTCTGAAATCTTCCTGGAAGGAGCCGCCCTCTCACCTTTTGGCTTAAATTATACGATGCTCGGAAAACAGTAAGTGAACGTTTCTGATGTCACTGCTTCCGTATGTGGGATTTGACAGTTGAGAGCCTCTTTTGTGCTTGGCACTTCAGTGAGTATTTTGCATGCATAATTTCATTTAACCTTCCCGAAGATCCTAGAGTTAGGCAGAGAGGGTAATTTTATCCTCATTTTGTGAAAGGGGCATCTGAGGTTCACTCAGTTGCCCAAGGTCATTGGACAAATGTCAGAGCCAGGATTCTAGCTCGGACCTGACTGACATCAGAGTCTGTACTCTTCCTTCAACATCATGCTGCCCCACCTCCATTAGCCACCTTAAATTGTGTGTGTCAATTATCCACTTTGTAAAGTTCCAGTGGGGAATACTTGGTCATTTCAGGCAGCTTCTCTCGGACACCTAACCTAATCTGTTCTGGGTCCATGTGTCTTCACAATCAGTTGGCATGTATGTAGTGACCATGTGCACTTTAATATTAGTAATAAATGTATCTTACAGTAGAAAACTGCCTTTCAGGAGAGCAAGAAAAATAATTACCAGATTCTGATAAGTACAGTCATCTTTATGCTAATTTCTTCGAGGAGAACCAAGCAAAGAAATCTCATGCTGACTGTGGGCCACAGCCCGGAGTGTGAAATCGAGTTCCTTCATACTACCTCCTTCACACACCTTCTGCACATACCTCCTTGAAGGATTAGGCCACTAAATAAAGCTGCAATCACACAGGACACAGGTTTTCCAGATCTCTTCCTATTTAACTCCATCGAAAGCATCTAAAGCATTTCTGTCCCAAGCTTGCTTGGATGTAAATCATTTTGTAAAAGAGAGCATTGACATAAAATGGGATGAAGAGTGTTCTTCTCTCTGCTCTCTCTTCGGACACATTGTGTTAGAGATGCTTTAAGGATTCTCTAAATCTTTGGGGCAGCTTGGAAAAAAAACTGGCATATTTGTCCCTGACACTAAAGTTTCTTCCTAGAAAATGTTTGCTTTCCTGTAATTTCCAGTATCTGGATTTCTTAGTAGTGAACTTAAATAACCAGAACTATTCACATGATTTGGGGTTGAGGTTGTAGTGTAGCTTCGTGGCTCCTTTAGTAAGTGTGATGACAGAATGGCCTGTGCTCTAGCAATAGGACTTTTGGTTGTTAATATTTACCTTATCAAGTTAACATTAAGGAAAACACATCCTTAGTACTTCAGCCAATTAACAATGGCTTGCCTTACAAAGTATTAGAAAAGTTAATTCTAGTCTTGTCACACCATTCTTTTTTTTTTTTTTTAATGTTTTATTTTATTTTTGAGAGAGACAGAGACAGAATGCAAGTAGGTTAGGGACAGAGAGAGAGGGAGACACAGAATCCGAAGGAGGCTCCAAGCTGTCAGCACAGAGCCTGATGCAGGGCTCACACTCACAGAGCTGTGAGATCATGACCTGAGCCAAAGTCAGACGCTCAACCGACTGAGCCACCCAGGCACCCCAGCCATTCTTCCTTTACTTCAGCTCCCAATCCCCAAACTAATGTAAAATCCTAGAAATATAAACTGTTTTGTATGGTATATGAATTAGTGGAAAACTATAGAATATTTTTAATGGCGGTTTTTATAGTTTAAAATACACACAAGTAGGGGGGCAGAAATATAAACTGTTTGGTATGGTATATGAATTAATGGAAAACTATAGAATATTTTTAATGGCGGTTTTTATAGTTTAAAATACACACAAGTAGGGAGGCACCTGGCTGGCTCAGTTGGAAGAGCACGCGACTCTTGATTTCCAGGTTGTGAGTTTGAGCCCCTCGTTGGGTGAGGAGATTATAAAAAGGATAAATAAACTTTAAAAAATAAATAAAATACAGTACACCGGAAACTAATTTACAGACCATAATATAGAGGTCTTTAGAGAACTTAAATGATAGATCATGAGATTTTACAGTTGGTCTGTTTTTAGAAATCCCACTTCTCATTTCTGGGACTGACTTGAAGGAGTATCATCCCTTTGAAATCTTACAGAACTCATATCACCATTAACTTTTGTTATCAGGGAAGGTGTGGGGAAACATCGTACTCCTGACATTTTATCTGGCATTTATTTATTTACTTACCTTTTCCTGCTTTCCCAAAATTTAGGTAGAGAAACTACTGATTAGAATCATGACCTGTAAGAAAACCAGAATCTATTTCTGGAATCCACCTTGTTAGGATGAGGGAGCATTTGAACTGGAAATGGACAGAAGGACCATATTTATTGGCCTTTGGATTTTATAAATGAATTATGGATTTTATAAATGGGAAGCTGGCCAGCCTATATGTATAGAGGCTCCTGAGATAGGGGACTGTCACAATGGTGGTGGCAGTTTCTGTGTTGTCTTGGTCATATAACCTGAAAAACCTGAGTGTTGTGTAGGTAATATGCCTAAGGGCATGCATTCTGCTAGTAATAATCTCTAAAACAAGAGTAGAGCAAAGAGTGGAAACTGAAGCTAGTCACCGATTTAATAAGTCAGGTTTTGTTTCAGAACCTAAGGACAGTTAACATTGGTTGGTATGGTGACCATTGCCTTCTCCCTAGAAGGAATGCTATCATGGCCTCCTTAGTAAAGAAACACAAACATGGGCTGTGTGAGCCTTCACTTTCTCGTCAGTTCTTCTGAAAGACTTTCTTTAAAAAAAGGTTTATTTTTAATTTAGGAAAGTCCCATCAAATTATTATCCCTATTTCATAAACAGAATTACAGTAATAAAGTTGTGCTTTTATATCCTTGTTCTTTCTTAAATGTTTCTTTGAAATGTTAACAGAAATAGGTTAAACGATGACTTCTAAATAATTTGGTGACAAACCTGTGAAAGGTTATATAGTAAAAGCATTGGATTTGAGTACGGAAAACAAATTTCACTTTGGGTTATATAGGCAGTGTGACCCTGGTGTAAGTTATTTAATATCTCTCAGCCTGAGCCCTCATCAAGATGATGAGAGCACTGATACCAACTTTGCAGGTTTATTATAAGGATTAGAGACCATGAATTTAAAAGCTATGTCTCAGTAACTGGCAGTGCTCTAATTAGGCAGCTTCTCATTTCTTCACCCTTGAGATCAGGGCTCTGGGCCCTGACATCTTGTCCTGTGCTTCTGGTCCTAAATGTGGGTATTCCAGCGCCTTTACCACATGTCTTTACAGAAGCTTAATTTCTGTCTCCAAATTTTAGCCAATTGTAGCTTGAAATTTTGTTAAATTATACATATACATTGTTGAAGTTTAGAGTTGTAGTAATAGATGACTATTAGAAAATTCATGTAGGGCATTTTGGAATTCTGTAAAGTGTTCCTTTTTTTTTTTTTTTTTTTGTAGTTGGTTTGGAATTGGTGAAAATAAAAATACATTTAAAAAATACTATTCTCTAAGTGCTTTTTTTTTTTTTTTTTTAAGTTTATTTATTTTCAGAGAGAATGCACCCGTGAATGGCGAAGGGGCAGAGAGAGAGGGAGAAAGAAAGAATCCCAAGCAGACTCTGTGCTGATAGCAGCCCATGTCGGGGTCAAACTCCGGAACCATGAGATCATGACCTCAGTCGAAATCAAGAGTCTGATGTTACAGACTAAGCCATCTAGGCACACTCCCTCCCCCTCAAGTGCTTTTCAAAGAGGGGATAACTGGATACTTAAGATTGGTCATTATTAATCCTAGGTGTTATATGAACTCATTCCAAAACCTAGAGCAAAGGGGCCTGGCCAGGGTTCCACATTGCTCCCATATAGCTTCAGAACCTTCCTGTTTTCACCAAGAAGTTTAAGTTTTTTATTTAATATATCTAGTCATTTGAGTACTCAGATAGTAGAACCATCTTGCACCTGCCTGCTTTTTGAACCCTACAGAATGAATTTTAAGAACATGCTTTGAATCTGTTTTATAAAGTGTTTTACTTTTTAAAGAAACATAATTTCTGAACCATTAGTAGACATGCCATTATTTTATTTATTTATTTATTTATTTATTTATTTATTTATTTATTTTATTTTTTAATATGAAACTTATTGTCAAATTGGTTTCCATTATTCTTTTAAAAACCAGAGGAGTAAAAGGGAATCAGAGTATATAGTCTCCTGGGCAACATTCGTCTTATCAGATACTCAGTATGTTGCCTGTTTTTTTTCCTCTCAACTGTCTCTTTATGGGCATATCATAGAAATGCCAACTTATGACCCATGGTTGTTCATGTTCATTGCCCAACCTGAACTGCAGGCCTTCCTTACATAGGAACACGTACATGGGAATCACTGAGTATTTTGAGTTACTTATGGTAAAATCCTGCCCACTTTCTGTGTTCTAAAAACATTCTGGTAGAACACATGTATTTGTATCTTCTACATAAATACAGTGGTGATTGCCAATTTTTTAAAAACTATGGGAACTTTTAGGATTGTTTGTATTTCATATACTGCACAAGGCAATACTTTTTGTCTTTAACTTGTGAATAAAAACTCATCTGTCCTGTAGTTTCTGTTCCAGATGTGGAGAAGACCATCAACTACTCTCTTTTACTGCACATGAGGCATTTTATAGATTAGAATGAGCCCGCATCAGGTGATGAGCTCTCCCCACCATGGACTCTGTGTTTTATAATAGCAATAAGAACACCCTGACTTGGTAGAGTGATCAGTTCCTAAAGCATATTACCATATATCATTCTTACATCATCCCTGTCAGGGAGGGATGGTTTGGATGTTATTATGGCTATAATGAAGATAGAGAAGTGAAGTTGTTGCAGACAGATTAAATGATTTGCTCAAGGTCACATGGTTGATCATTGCAGAGATAGGACTGGATCTAGGTCATCCCAGCCAACCAAGCTTATCTACCAAGCTGAGAGGAAGATCTTGCAAGATGGCTGCAGTTGTTAGGATTTTAAAGATATTTTGCTCTTTTTTTTTAATCTTTTAATATGAAATAGTTTTAAATGTATAGAAAAATTGGAAAACTACTACAGAGTTCTCATATCCCAACATCAAGTTTCCCGTTGTTAACATCTTACCTTAAAGTTTAGTACATTTGCCACAACTAATGAACTAATATTAATACCTTATTATGAACTGATAGTCCATACGTTATTCAGATTTCCCTCATTTTTACCTAATGTCCTTTTTCTGTTCCAGCATCCTGTCCAGGTTGCTACGTTACATTTAATCATCATTCTTCCTTAGATTCCTTGTGGGTCTGACAGTTGGGAAGAGTATGCAACAGACATTTTTTAAATGCCCCTTAATTAGTATTTGTCTGATGTTTTTCTCATAGTTAGACTGGGGTGACGGTTTTTAGAAGGAAGACTACAAAAGAGGGTGCCATTTTCATCGTATCAGATCAAGAGTACGTATTATCAACATGACTTAGCCCTATTGATGTTGACCTCGATCACCTGAGATAGTGTTTGTTTCTCTACTGTCAAGTTACTTTTTCCCTCCTTTCCAGACTGAACTCTTTGGAAGGAAGTTACTATGCTCAGACTGCATTGCCTGGAAGGGAAATATCTATATAAATTACTTAAAATTGTTCTGAATGGGCAACTTGCCTATTTCTGTCAACTCAGCAAATTTTACTCTTCCATTTTCTTCTTTTTTTTTTTTTTTTTAATGTTTATTTTGAGAGAGAACGAGAGTGTGAGCACAGAAGGGGCAGAGGGAGAGGAAGAGAGAGAGAGAGAATCCCAAGCGGGCTCCACACCGTCAGCTCAGAGCCTGACATGGAGCTCGATCTCATGAACCATGAGATCATGACCTGAGCTGAAATCAAGAGTTGGATGCTTAACCCACTGAGCCACACAAGCACCCTACCATTTTTTTTTCTTATACCTGGCAGACAGGTATGAAATTATGGCAGGAAGAGATGGAGTTATAGAAAGGATAGGTAACAATTCACACCAGTTGAGTTTATAGTAGTGATTAAGAAAAGGTAGATGCTGCCTTTATGCTAGTGGAGGAGGGAACCATAAGAAAATAGAGTAGCCCCTTGAGTGATTAATTACCCTTAGAGAGCCAAGGAGGTTTGTTGCAAAATGGAAGAGTGCTGTGGTAATAAAATTATATAAGTGTGAACTTTAGTGTAGGAAATAGTATTCTAGAAAAGGACAACAAAACTTAGGAATTTGGGGAAAACAATGTCATTGAGCATGTACATTTCCAGCATCTCCTGGATATGAAACCATCTCCCACCTCCTAAATACCACAATTGGCCATTTACAATGTTGTCATTGTTCCGAGCTGGGTGGGGAGTATATCATACAAATGTTTATCTTTTTTTTTTTTCCTTTTTAATCCTCCAAAAACTAAGGAGGCTTTCAAAAATAAGTCTGATTAACTACTTCTGGCTGCTTAGTTTTGGTCCATTTTGTCTCATATTCTGCATTTTCCATTCTCTCTACAGAACTCTATCCGGCACAACCTGTCACTGCACAGCCGTTTCATGCGGGTCCAGAATGAGGGGACTGGCAAGAGCTCTTGGTGGATCATCAACCCTGATGGGGGGAAGAGCGGGAAGGCACCCCGGCGGCGGGCTGTCTCCATGGACAACAGCAACAAGTATACCAAGAGTCGTGGCCGTGCAGCCAAGAAGAAGGCAGCCCTGCAGACAGCCCCCGAGTCAGCAGATGACAGTCCCTCCCAGCTCTCCAAGTGGCCTGGCAGCCCCACGTCACGCAGCAGTGACGAGCTGGATGCGTGGACCGACTTCCGCTCACGCACTAATTCCAATGCCAGCACGGTCAGTGGCCGCCTGTCACCCATCTTGGCAAGCACGGAGTTGGATGACGTCCAGGATGATGATGCACCGCTCTCCCCCATGCTCTACAGCAGCTCAGCTAGCCTGTCACCCTCTGTAAGTAAGCCATGCACCGTGGAGCTACCACGGCTGACCGACATGGCGGGCACCATGAATCTGAATGATGGGCTCTCTGACAACCTCATGGATGACCTGCTGGATAACATCACACTCCCATCGTCCCAGCCATCGCCCACCGGAGGGCTCATGCAGCGGAGCTCTAGCTTCCCATACACCGCCAAGGGCTCCGCCCTGGGCTCTCCAACCAGCTCCTTCAATAGCACGGTGTTTGGACCCTCATCTCTGAATTCCCTGCGCCAGTCTCCCATGCAGACCATCCAAGAGAACAAGCCAGCTACCTTCTCTTCCATGTCACACTATGGCAACCAGACACTCCAGGACCTGCTCACTTCAGACTCACTCAGCCACAGCGATGTCATGATGACCCAGTCAGACCCCTTGATGTCTCAGGCCAGCACCGCTGTGTCTGCCCAGAACTCCCGCCGGAACGTGATGCTTCGAAATGACCCAATGATGTCCTTTGCTGCCCAGCCTAACCAGGGGAGTTTGGTCAATCAGAACTTGCTCCACCACCAGCACCAAACCCAGGGCGCTCTCGGTGGCAGCCGTGCCTTGTCGAATTCTGTCAGCAACATGGGCTTGAGCGACTCCAGCAGCCTTGGGTCAGTCAAACACCAGCAACAATCTCCTGTCAGCCAGTCTATGCAAACCCTCTCGGACTCTCTCTCAGGCTCCTCCTTGTACTCAGCTAGTGCAAACCTTCCCGTCGTGGGCCACGAGAAGTTCCCCAGCGACTTGGACCTGGACATGTTCAATGGGAGCTTGGAGTGCGACATGGAGTCCATTATCCGTAGTGAACTCATGGATGCCGATGGGTTGGATTTTAATTTTGATTCCCTCATCTCCACACAGAATGTTGTTGGTTTGAACGTGGGGAACTTCACTGGTGCTAAGCAGGCCTCATCTCAGAGCTGGGTGCCAGGCTGAAGGATCACTGAGGAAAGGGGAAGTGGGCAAAGCAGGTCAGTGCCCAATGCTATGGCATTTAATAACAAAGTGTGGTTAATTGGGGGGAGGCTGACTTTTATTTACTTTGAACTTTACTCCACATTGAGAAATCGAGAACCATGGAGCGGTGGTACACAGTACATGGCTCCCAACCTGTTCATCTCCAAGTCAGACAGGGCCATCAGGTGCCCCTCTCTGCAGTTTGCTGACAGCTCAGGAATTTTACTGCCAGTAAAAAGAACATACACATATTCAGATATTTCATTCTATTCTTTTTTTCTTTTTTTGTATCTAGTCATCCTCGCTTACCTATGACACAGGTCTCCCTACTTGATGGATGGATGAGGATAGAATGGAAAGAGGGGAGGAAGGGAGACCTTAGGTCACACAAACTTCAAGGTTAAGGACCCAGCCAGAAGACATTCTTAGATGCTCAGGTCCAACACCACCTTTGTCAATCTTCCATGTTATGGTTTCTTCATCTTTTTCCAGTAAAGTAACAATTCACAGGTACTTCTAATTTAACTGTAGAATATATATTCTGGACTCTTCCATACATGAGTATTTCCACCAAAAGCAAGATCTGTTAGGGGTGCCTGGGTGGCTCAGTCGGTTAAGCATCTGACTTCAGCTCAGGTCATGATCTCACTGAGGTCTGTGAGTTCGAGCCCCACGTCGGGCTCTGTGCTGACAGCTCAGAGCCTGGAGCCTGCTTCCGATTCTGTGTCTCCCTCTCTCTCTCTGCCTGTCCCCTGTTTGCACTCTGTCTCTCTCAAAAATAAACATTAAAAAAAAATAAAAAAAAACAACATCTGTTAGATTCTTCACCATAGGACTAATCATGTTTATGAGTTAGCGTTCAGCATACAAGCATTTAGAGAGCAAAAGATTACATTGAAAACCGTTTTTGTGTGAATGAGAAAGAGACCACTTGGTCATGTGCTTCTTGTTCCTCAACGTGTAAGTGAGGTCAGGTTCCTAACAGTGACGTGAGTTGCGAAAGGGAGAAGAGATTTTTTTTAATTGTGGCATTTTAATACTGTTGGAACCAGAAGGATCATATAACATGATGTGGTAAGAAAAGCATTTTATTAAAATCAGAAATCAAGGGTTTAGTTTCACTTCTGCTAGTTTCTGGCCACTATCAGGGATGTGCCACTTAGCTTCTGAGCCTCAATTTCCACTCTTATAAAAATGAGTAGAATAGCCCCTTTGTTACCTCTCACAGGGTTATTCTAAGCATCAAATGCACCGAAGTATATGGAAGTGCTTGTAAAACTGCAGTGGGCTGAAATATGTATGGTGTAATTAGGTAAACATACTGATTGATAGAAGAGTAAGCACAGAGCCCAGAAAGGCTAAGTAGTTTGCTGAAGGTCACACAGCTGGACCCAAAATCCATATTTCCTGAATGGCTTGAACCATGATAGTTTTCCCTAATTTTCTCTAAGTAGGAAAAAATAGGAAGTGTTCTGAACTGAAGCCAGCATAGCAGAAATACACAAGCTTGCCCCGAAACTCTCCTTAAGAAGTAACATGAGCACTGGGGTATTCTGCTGACAGGTTTGTGCCTCCAGACCCTACCCCATGTTCAAGAGCTCTGTCTGTTCTGTGCCCCAGCTCCTCTTTTTAAAAAACCTCAGTAAGCTCCTTACACCCTTCTTTAAATGGTGTAAAAGGGAAATGCGATTCAAAGCCATAAAAACCCGGAGCCTTGTTTAACCCTCTGCCCTGGTGAAGGAATTACAAGGGTCCCCTATGGTGAACTCACTGCAGCTCACGGGGTAGTTGTAGAAAGGGGAGTGTCAAGAGTGTTGCGGTGCTGCAGCTTCTCAGCTTTCCCAGGCATAAGCGGGCCACTAATGGGACTCAGACATCTGTTTTCAGTCATTTAATAGCCCTTGAGATGGTAAAAAGACTGTAATGGAAGCTAAATAGGGTGACACACTTGCATGCCAGCCAGTTCAGTACCAGAACTCAGACTGTGAAGATTTTGCCTTGAGAAATAGAGACATTTGGCTTTTAGAAGAATAGATAGTTTGTTTTCCTTTAAGAAGTGGAATGTGATTGTGGCTTCTAATGACACAAGTAAATTTTAATTTTGGTAGAGTTGTAAAGGAGACCCACTTTCTAATTTGTTGAAAAGAGTTCAGGAGAAAATGTAATATCAATTTTTGTGTAATTTTTCAAGTATAGGTTTTCTTTTTAGTTGAATAGCAGACCTTTCTTGTATATGTATAATTCTAAAAGATTGTATAAAAATATTTTAAGGGAGATTTAAATACTTGCATTTTAAAAACATGTTTAATGAATTATTATTTGAATAATAAATAACCACTTTTGGGATAATGCATTTTATTGTTATGCCCTAATGGAGCTTTAGGATCGTTTAGTCACCTTTTTCTCACAACATTTTGGGGAGGTTCTTTTGAGAAGATATTTCTTCATTTAAAAATGAAAAGCCACCAAAAATGTCCTGAAAGTAAACTAGCTCAATGTGATCAGAGCAAGAAAAAAAGCATCCTAAAGACGATGGGATCTTTGAGGGAGTCTGGTTTCTAGGTGTAGGATTTCCATATTGCTTTGGAATGAATTGTTCTTCTAAACTGCCAGGAGCACGTGTGACCTGAAGTATATTTACCCTTAAACTTATCTTGTGTCTATCACTTTATTGAAGACTCTTAAATTCACAGAACAGGCCTGAAGTCACAACCTCAGACCTCTCTTCTCCCAAATGAAGTACCCCAGCTTCCCAAGAGTTGTTCTAGACTAGCTTTCTTGGTTTGGCTTTTTTTTTTTTTTTTTTTTTTAAACAAGTCGCCATGGTATTCTCCAAACTCCTTTCCTGCCTAAACTGAGGGTCACGTGGCCCTAAATTGCAGTTGTGGAGTAAACGGAACGGCTCTGTCCAGTTGACAGTCCTTCTGGAGAGCCGTGGAGAGGTGCTTCTCTGGAGGGCTGGGTGTTTCACACACACGTCATTCATCCTAGACTATGTGTAAAATCCTTTGACCTGTGGGTCTATCTGGAAAAGAAAAAAGAACCATACCTTTTTACGAGTGCCAGCTACTGGGATGTGAAGGGCACTTTCTTCTCTATAAAGCCGTGGTGCACATACTTTGAAATTGGCAGTGGAGTTGTCTGTGAGCTAGTGTGGTGGTTGCAACGCTGAGCTTCCCTGGAGCCCTCCTGTATCTGACGTGGGTCTCCTCTCAGTGGGAAAGCAGCCTTGACCTCACTGTAGTTTTGAGGTCAAAAGATGCCTAAGTTCACAAGCTCCTTCATTCATCTTCACCTTTTGACGTTTGGAGACCCCATTAGGGAACAGCCCAGTATTTAGTTTTAAACTACTTGGAGATAAAGAACGGAAAACATCAAGAAAGAATGTTTCAGCATTCTAATATTCTTTCCACGAAGTGGCCCTAGTAAGAGATACGTGATGATCCAGAACTAAAAAGAAACAGTGGTATACTAGTGTGAAAACAGCAGGATCTAGTGCTGGAGGCCATTTAGAATTTATATTTAGGCTGCTTTCCAAAAGGAGCAAATCTTTGATACTTGTTGAACTAATATTTGAATGCTGTGATCTGTTACATATTCATGTTGGGGAATAGAACTAATTCTGACCAAATACAGACAATGTAGGCTATTTATGTCATGATCTTTTTCTTGATGTAGATATTTCTGTGTTAGGCAGTATAATGTATGATAAATATGAATCTGTAGGTATTGCATGGAGAATATTTACTTGCACTTGTGACTGTAGTCTACTCTTTGGTTACAATATGCCAGCCTCAAGAATTCTTCATCTGCAGGGATCTTTATTCTTACCTTTAAAAGAGCCTGCAGTCTGAACTGTCATTCATTGAGAGAATGGCTGTCTGGATCCTTTTAGTGTTGACAACAGTAAAGGAAAATTGACATAGCTGTGAAAAGGGGTTTTCTGTGCAGAGGCTGGTATACTCCTTACATACATTCTTTTCTCTGGCAAGCTGTGATACCCAGCACTGAGGCTGCTCTTCCTGGGCAAAGGGACAGAGCCTGAATGACTCTCACTTTAAGCAGTTACATTTATAAATGGCTTTCTGGACGGTCTCTTTGGCCACAGAGCTTATGTGGAGCATGAATAAATGGGGTGAAAATCACCTGAATTACTACTGGAAATTCTTGTAAACTTTAAGCTCCCACTAAATGCTTCTTTTTCCAGGGTCATAATGCTCAATACTCAACATCTTATAAATAAAGTTTCAGGGTGCCTGGGTGACTCAGTCGGTTTAACATCTGTCTCTTGATTTCGGCTCAGGTCATGATCTCATGGTTTGTGGGATTGAGTCCTACGTTGGACTCTACGCTGACAGCACAGAACTTGCTTGAGATTCATTCTCTCTCTCTCTCTCTCTCTCTCTCTCTCTCTCTCTCTCTCTCTGTCTCTCTCTCTCAAAATACATAAATTAAAAAAATAACATCTTCTCAAGTACAGTCTTCCCCCAGGTGCCACATATGCTTCTCATAAGGCTTCCCTTTCTGTATGGAAACTGGAGAAAGGACCTTGACGGGATCTACTTCTGTGCTATCACTGGAGAGATTGGCCAGGGGGCTGCCTTGTTCCTGGGGCGGGGAGAAGGATGTTTGCTGACTGCTTGCTCTTTCCGACTTGGAGATGCATGCTTTAATGCTAGATTTTCATTCCAAGGTGGAGAATCCCCACTTTGTAAGAGGCATCCCCCACTTCACCCTGGTTTTATTAATGTGTTCATTTGATTTAAAAAACATTACTTTCCCCCATCTTCCAAATTGTATTGAAGTTCCAAAAACTAAAATGAGTTAAAATTTTGTTTTGAAGGGAGCCTGGGTGGCTCATTTGGTTAAGTGTCCAACTTCGGCTCAGGTCATAATTTTGTGGTTCATGAGTTTGAGCCCTGCATCGGGCTCTCTGCTGTCAGCACGGAGCCCGCTTCAGATCCTCTGGCCCTTCCCTCCCCCCCCCAAAATAAAATAAATAAGCTTCTAAAAATGGTAAAAAAAATAAAATTTGTTTAAAAACATTTTTTAGTATGAAAACTAGTAATACTTCTGATATTTAGAGATCCTGTAAATGAGTGTTTCTCAAAGTGTTTCACAGAATACAGATCCTCAAGGTATTCCTGGGTATTAATGTAGAAAATGCATTCTGTGGTCAAATTTGAGGACTACCATGTTAAACAGTGAAATAGGGATGTTTCGATGTTTCCAGCAGGGTTTCTCAGAGCCTTTTTTAAAAAATACAATTTATTGTCAAATTGACTTACGTACAGTGCTCATGCCAACAAGTGCCCTCCTCAATGCCCATCACCCATTTTCCCTTCTCCCCCAACTCCCCATCAACCCTCTGTTCTCCCTATTTAAGATTCTCTTGTGGTTTGCCTCCCTCCCTCTCTGTTTGTAACTATTTTTTCCCCTTCCCTTCCCCCACAGACTTCTGTTAAGTTTCTCAAGATCCACATATGAGTGAAAACATATGATATCTGTTCTTCTCTCAGAGACTTTTTAATATATGTTATGAGCCTTGTAGATAGGATTGCAGTGTTTCATAAATTCATTTGATATTTTGAGTCAAATCTTTTCTTCAAGAAACCAGGACCAATGTTCTAAGAAAACCCCTAAAGACATGAGCCAGCTACCCACTTCAGCTCACTGTCCCTGGAGTTCTGTTGTGATGGGAACTGTGGATTTAAAAAGCCTCCCTACAACCCAGTCCAAGTTAAGTATTGTCTGTGTGGTACGGCAGAGGGGCTGTGGGATTTGTAGCAGGCTTCCATTTTCATGGCTATATGTCATTGAGTCAAGTCCCTCCTCTGCTTATCTGTGACCCGAGGTTAAAATGTAAACCTATCCCACAGAGCTCTTGCATGGGCTAATGTCCTTTGGCAACTTTTTAAAAAGTTATTTAATATTTATTGTTACTTAAAATGGCTCCAGAGGTTAATACAAAATAAAGGAGCCAGCCAAGCAAGCCAGTGTTACACTGTTGGCAGAAAGAATGAGTACATTCCTCAATAAACTAGAACCAGTCCATTTTCTTATTAAAAAGGTATAGCAGTTGCCTGTTGGGTGAACCTTTTTGGTGATTTTTCCCTAGAAGTCCCACCTACCAATTTGGAGGTGCCTGTGAGAGAAGCTATTGTTTCACTAACAGCCCTCTGTTAGGGAGCTTCTGATGCAGATGGAATGAGAAGGTTTGTATGTGGTACCTAAAATGCTCCCTTAGCATCTTTAAAGGATTGTCTGAGAAATCCTGGCTTTCCTTGGGTGCCAATCAGTATCCAAAAGGCTGGTAGCGCTCTGCTGAGGGAGAAGCCTCGCCTTCCCCCTTCTCTGCTCCCTCAGTGTGACCTCTTCCTGCTGGTAGGGAGCCTGGAAATCTGATCATCCCCCTCCCACTGCCAGCCCATCCCAAGCCATGCAGAGAAATAATGAGCTGTTCCAGCCCTCCTAGGGCTGTCTTGAGAGCCGAAATCCCCAAGGTTGCCCCACAATAAATAACTTGGTGCTGGCAGAAGTCGGGCCATAGACCCCCCCACCCCCTGGGGCTGGCGGTTTACCCCCTATTGGCTGATGTGACACAATTTGGGATTCCGAAAATGTGGTCGCTGTGCTCTTACCATCTCTTCCAGTGAAAACCCAGAGAAAATGGGCTGTTCTTACCCGGGAGCTTTCCTCCCAAAGAAGCAGGACCAAGACTGGAACTGAAGCACACTACTCCCTAAAGAACCGCTGTGCACTTGGGTGCAGGTGCTGTGTTTTGTTTCTCTTCCCAGTAATAGATGGGACTGCACTCTGTAATTCTAGGTTTTCTGTTTTTTTAATAACCTCTTTTTTGCTAAAAATCTATGACATTCATTTATTAAACGATGAGAATTATTTGGTCATGGAAGCCTCAGAAAGTAATTCCACTGTTTCTGAAGGATAAAACGTTAATTGCCAGTGTTGGTTTGATTGAAGGTTTGTAGATCAGTATGTCTTCTCTCTCCCTCTCTCCCCCTTCCCCTCCCTCCTCTGTGTATTTCTCTCTGATGAAAGAAAAGTCTGGATAGTTAAGATTTTCTTTTTTTTAAAGTATTCATGTCTGTGTGGAGTGTTTGATTTGACTCCCTAAGGGAATTTAACAGCCAAGAAGAGAAGGCCAGAGGTTCTGAGGTTGAAATTTTAAATTAATTTCCAGTGGGTTTCCATGTATATGTGCCATTGTAATTATTTGGAACTTCCATTGGTCATTTTATGTTCAGAAATGATCACGAAGCAGTACAGCCCAACATATCTGTAAGTGATCAGAAAATATGTGTTGACTGGTAGACCTGTTATAAGTCATCCCTTTCCCACTGCCTGAATGCCTCAAGCCAAAGCACTCTGTGTCCAGCCCCACTCAATCCAGGCTGCCTGCTGGCTGGGGGGCCCCGTGGAAGGGAGCTGCAGGCACTTAGTAGGCTGCATAGGGAGAGGAGAGCCACCCATGCCGCACAACGTGTGGATTTGCCTCACTCCTGGAGTCTACACTCCTGGCCAGACTATTGACCTTAGGATGGTCCTGTGTCTCTATTAATCTCAGAGCCACCCTTGAGACCTTCCTTTCAGTTCCCTTCTTGGTTTCCTTCTTCTGTTGTGCTGGTATAATTGTTGCTTCTTGGCCACCACCTGTGTCACCTGCATGTCCTGTCATACCTTACAGGTGGACTATTTGTGGAACTAAAATAGCTCGTTTTGTGTTTTCAGTTTCAGAATCACTTTTGGAAAAATTAGATTATCTTAAAAACTTTGTATATCTAAAGCAGGAAAAGAGGACTTTGGAGACGGCTCTCTTCAGTACCTAGTTGTGGAACCCTTAGATGGGCTGGCACACTAGACCTACATTTGCAGTCCCAAGTCCCAGGGATCTAGTGTGCCCCAGACTGAAGGGATGGCTGCACCCCTCCCCCTGCAACTATCCCCACCCCCAGCGCCTAAATGCAGTGAAGTCACACAGGCAAACATAAACACGTGGTGTTCAGCTCATGGTTTATGGCTCTATGCGTTTCTTCCTGGATGACAGTTCCCTCTTGTTTGTAAGTGGTGAATCACTAAAGCACTGATAGCAGGTTGAAAGAGTAGGAAGATGTTAATTTGGAGGCTGGTAATAAAGGATGTGTATGGTAGGATGTACAGAAAAGATGGGAGGAGGTAAAAATTAAATACTATTTTAAATTAAAAAAATTTTTTTAATATTTATTTTTGAGGGAAAGAGAGAGTGAGGGGGAGAAGGGGCAGAGAGAGAGGGAGACACAGGATCCGAAGCAGGCTCCAGACTCTGAACTGTAAGCAAAGAGCCTGACGCAGGGCTCGAACTCATGAACCGTGAGATCATAACCTGAGCCAAAGTCAGACGCTTAACTGATGAAGCCACCCAGGCACCCCTATTATTTTAGGTTTTTCAATTGTTGTTAAATTAGTTGAATGTTAAAAGTGTGCCTTGTATTGATCCTTAGGTCATAAGAAACACAGGGTTTAGAAAGTTAATCAGAAGTCATCCTCCCCAGAAAAGGACATTAAAATTCTATGTTTTGTCCCACAAGCAGTAGGTTCTGCCTGAAATAAGATTAAGTCTGAGCAAATGTGAGTAGGTTTAAAATGCCTCATGGAAGCTTGTAGCATTTAAAGGCTGCTAAGTATTTGAATTGGCAGAGGGGAAGAGAGGGCTATTCCAGGAGGATGTTCATTCATTTCTTCAGCCAACATTTATTTTGTGCCTATTCTATATTTCAACTTTCCAGTCTACTTAGGACATCAAGAAAATTTTATATATTATGCTTCTTTAGGGCAAATACCATGTCTAAGATACTGCTTTTAAAATAATAGGTGCTCCATAAGTGTTCGATTTGGGGGTTTTGCTCTGCTTTCAAGGAATTCAGCATATTGGGAGTTCAAGGTCTAAAAAAGTAACCATCTGAGCACTATGTGATTAAGTGCCAGGTGAGTGGCTTAGGAGTTTAGTAGTGAACAGCCTGGGGAAGGTGGGGCTGGAGGACTCCTCTCGACACATGGGTTGATTCACCTGTGTGGGGGAAGCAAACCAGGCAAAGTGTGATTGAACCTGACCATCGGGTGAGGAGGGTTTGAACCCATCAGCAGTAGTGGGTAACAGAGCCTAGGTGAGGGCAGTGGAGCCTGAGCCCACAGGTCTCTGCCAGCTAAGTTTTGGGGATATTATAATTAAGGTTACATAACCATGAGTCCAAAAAGGTCTAAACATCACTTAAAGGCTTTTGCCTTTAAAACGATTCTTTAAAAGATGTAATACAAATTTTACATGCTATGCTATGTGGTTTGAAAATCTAAGACTCTTAAGAAAATATGAAATCTCTACAACTTTGCTGTCAATGGTAAATTAATATGTATCCTATTTCTGCCATGGTAATCACCATATTCGACCCTGGAGGCATAAAGCCTATTGGCTAACATAACCTCTGCCCAATATAAAGACAGAGATAGGACATTCTTCAGTGAAACGTATATTAACCATCAACAATCCCTGCAGTTTAAGCCACAGGACAGTCAGTGCCTCTCTGCAGGTCAGCCCTGCCTTCATCCCTCAGCTGTGACACACTAGGATTGTGGTTCCTTCTCCCGTTTCTTCAGTGGTTTATCAGTACAGCATAAAGGCTGCGTGGAGGGCAGTCCACAGTAGGTCCAGATTTTGAAGTGTCCTGGAGGGAAAGGCTTGTCAGCGGACTCTCACCAGCCTTCACAGACAGGCTTCACCTGCCCCCTTGAAGAACCCAGGAATTACTGGGATGTAGCAGAAAGGAGTGCTCACACAGGTCAAGCTTTTATACAAACTGAACTTTTTTTTTTTTTTTTTTTTGGGAATAGCATGGGTAGCTGAGTGTCTTTCCAGTGTTACCTTTGCCATAAAAAGCTTCTTATGGTAAGCTTTCCTATGACATCCCTACCTTCTCTATAAATATTTACTTGCCCATTAAAAAGCATCAGCCTATAGGCCATATTTCCTAGAAACTTGACTTTCCTTAAGTGAGGCTCCTCAAACAATACAAATTTGGCCTCTAGCCTGACCAAAACTTCCATACCTGTTCTGTTTCTCTCATAAATTATTCAATGTCAAAAGTGGCAAGTTGACAGCATTTGTCAAAATGTATTTTTGTAGAGCTGCACCTCCTAATTCCTCTTCCCTGGCAGTCGTGGAGGATGCCATGATTTGGCCAGCATCACAGGCAGACGGCTGGGTTGTAATCTGCCAGGTCCCTGCTATCACAGTTGACCACCAGGCTGGCTCTCAGGTGCTTCCATAAGTCATCTTCATCTCCCACTCGAACCTGGAAGATATTGAAAAATAACCAAATTAAACCAGAGTGTTGGGTCCATCAAATGTGTTCTTGAGCTGCTCCACGTTTGGGCTGTGAGGATGGGCTCCAAGGGATCTGCTGCCATTTTGGCACTCCCAAATGAGACGTGGCTGCCTAGCCCAAGACGCAGAGAAATGCTGTTTTTCCAGGGGTGACACGAGCTACAAAAGCCTCAGTGGATGGTGGCAGATGGTTGTGGCTCATGATGGATTTGGTGTCCCGGAGATCCCTCTGGGGACAAAGCAGAGATGGTGACAGGCAGGCATTTCTTTGTTCCCTCCTCACAAGTGGAAACATTCAGATAGTCTGAAGCCCTCACCTGTTCTCTGAACGCCACATGAGGTTTCCTTGTCAGATCGAGTGAGCATTGATTCATTTCCTTCTCTGTCCTAAATATTCCATATTTAATCCCCAGCTTATCCTGGGGGTTGCAGGTTTGGCTTAAATTAAGTTTATGTTTAAAGAGTGGGGAGAGTGGTGTTTCACTTTGTGTTTTCCAGGCAGACTTCCTCCAAACATCTTACGTTTTAGCTAGGAAAGCAGTGGATAACCTTCCCGGATTTGTGGGTGTGCGAGCTGCATGCTACTGGCTCGTTTTCCTTCCATGTCGGATTTGGTATTGGGGTCCTATTCCTTTCCTCTCTGCCAAAAAGATGAAAACACTACTGAGAAATCCAAATTTGTCACAGTGGAGTTATGTTGTGGGAGGACAGCAGTAGGGACTTTTATGTTTTATTTCCAGATTAAAGTTGATTGGGGTTGTTATGTTTTGTGTAGAGTTTTTTGGAGGCGTTGCCCTTTCTTAGAACATCATGTGATTTAGTGGTGATAATTAGGCAGAAACTTGTCTTCCCTACAGATGCCAAGATTATAGAGGGACTTACTCTCACCAGAGACCAGATGACAGCATCCATAGATATTTTTAGAACCAGTCTCATCATTTGGCTTCTCCATTTCATTTTCCTTGCATTAACAGCCTGATTTCAAACTTACTGGGCAGGGAGAGGGGAGAGAGGGGACCTTCTCCTTATTAAAGTCACTGATGGGACAGAGCAACATTTTCTTTTCTTTTAGGACAACATTTTCATATTTATTCTTAGTTGGCCCTTTGCCTAGTAACTGCAAAATGATAGCTGCAGTTCTCTTCAGCTGTATGCTTCCTTTTCCTTCCAAAAGTTTTGCTTAATCTGATGTGTTTTTAAACTTAGCATCAGCATACTTAAACCTTAGTTCACTTAAACGTCTTACTTTAAACAATGTAAGAATGGGGAAGCTTCATTGAAACCTACCAAACTTGTACCCAACCTATGCATCATTAAATTCCCAGCTCAGGAGCTGGTGTCATCATTTAAAGTGCTTCATTTATTTTTTCGGTCATTGATAGAGTCAGATAAATATGTGCAAACAGTGAGCCACTAAAGAACAGCTAAAAATCTAAGGCAGATAAGGAGCTGTGTTCTTTGTGACTATTTTTAATCATAGGGTCTTCCTAGTGAATGGTGATTTGGTGTCCCTTTTAGAAGAATGCTTGTATTTCTGTTCAACATTTATCTGATTTCTTTATGTTTTCAAAATATTTTACAATCTCTTTGCTTTCTATTAGAGAGAAGAGTCACCTTTATGTCCTGTGGAGTGAAATTTCTTTATTACATTTGTCCTTGTGAGAACTTCTTCTAAACCTGGGCCCCTCCTCTCCTGGCTTCTCTTTTAAGCACAGGGGGTTTCCTGAGCAGATTGGGAGGCATTGCCTGAGAGACCCCCAGGGAGCACTAGGACTTAGTGCCACTGGGGGCCCCAACCCATTCTGCAGAAATGGAAAGAGTTCTGATCAGTACATTGCCATTTTAATGATAACTGTTCCCAGAAGATTCTGGGCTTTGTGATGACGGAATGTGTATTTGGCCTGGGGATTGTCGTGGGTTGTTGCTCTAGACTGCCCAGTGTGGGCCTCCTGCCCCTGGTTTCAGGGCTGATGCCCTGTTCTGCTTAGCATGATGCCATGTTGAGGGTTATAGGTGCCCTCTTCCCTCCTACACTGACCCAGCTCCAGCATGAGAGCAAGTTGCATGCTCTGCCTCTGTACTTGGGGAATGAATTATGTCACCTTCCCAGTATGCACTGGTTTCCATGGCTGAATAATTAACACCAGAGGGAACCAGGATGGGGTCTGAATTAGGTAATGCTTTACAACTTCTCCCTTGGCACCTGGGGACCGTAGTCCCCTGACAACTAATTGCATAGTGATGTTAGACTGTGGTTTATTAAGTGTTATTTGAAGGAAGAAACCAAATACCCTTCCAAAGAATATTGTCTGTACCTCTGTCCATTCACGCCTCAGTGGTCCCAGGCAGAGTAGCTAGAATTGCACTGGCTCACCCTAGATGGCTAAATTCCTCACAGATACTTAGATCTGGTATCTGTTTTTAGCTTTTTTTTTTTTTTTTAAGT
Source organism: Panthera pardus (assembly GCF_024362965.1). Lineage (NCBI taxonomy): Eukaryota > Metazoa > Chordata > Mammalia > Carnivora > Felidae > Panthera > Panthera pardus. Next base: position 53,641,074 of record NW_026526732.1, on the reverse strand, counting down.
AATCTCTACACCCAACATGGGACTCGAACTCACAACCCCAAGATCTAGAGTCACATGCTCTACTGACTGAGCCAGCCAGGTGCCCCCCTTTTAGTTTTTTTAATGTTGTGAAATCAACAAGTCTGGGATAATATTGTCTAGTACCTTTACAAAGCAAAAAAATCCATCAGCCAGGGAAGCTGGCTGGGTGGGGAAAGGGGGCCTTTTTTTCCCTTTGTTCTTGTCACTGCCTCCGATAAAACAACCTAAGTACTTCTGTTTGGAGCTATAACAAGGGTAACTGTGACCATAGGTATGTAACATCATAAACACTAGGCCCTGCTGTCTTTCTGAATATTGGTAGTGAAAGGTAAGATTGCCAGCCAGTCCAGCCACAGAAGAGACTGAAGTCATAAGTACATTTGTGAAAATTCCAAATGAACCTAGTATAATATCTGTTCTAAAGAGGGGAGAAGTAGATGTCTGCAATGTGTGAGCATACTGGTGCATATTTCGTGACTTGCTTGCCTTCTCGGATGAGAAGATCGGGAGTTCCTGTTGCTTTACTACCACTTTTCTATCCATTTCTCAGCTGAGAGCCATTTTTCCCCACCACGACAGCTGACGCTGTCTCCATAAACAAAAGGTCTTAGTTCTTGAGGTCAGCCTTGTCGATTCCTTTAGCTACATCTCTATGAGTACACTTTTTTTTAATCCTTTAACTTTTCTGGGCTCAGGGGTCACATGAAGTCTGATAAGACTGTAAATTCAGATGCTCTGAGAGGACCTCTCTTGTGCATCACCATTGAAGACTGTTGGAGGCAAAATAATAATAAGTTGTTAACTGCTAAAGGGATGTTTTGTGAGAGGGCTTTTTGGCCGTATATGTGTGTGTTCTATAATTGTTTTCTCTGCAGATTTTTAATATAAAAAAAAATTCCTAAGACAGCCCACTTAGAGATCACTTACTCCTTTCATGGTGAGCGAAGTCAAGATAATCTCTGTCCAGCAGTACAGACTGATTAAACCTTTGTGGAAAGTGGCCATTTCAACTCCCCCTGATATTGGATGGTAAACAAGGCCGGTGAGTCCATATAGCCAGTGAGAGAGAACCAGAAAAGCACCGCTGGTCTGCTTAGGGTGACCACTTTTTATGGTTTTAGCATGAAAGGTCCATGTCCCAGGACATCTCTCAATCTGAAGTTGAGAGCAAAACCCCATCTGTACCCTGGACTTACCTATCTTAAAAAGGCCTACTGAAACACCACCTTTCTTTGTTAACCTCCCGAAATGGATGGCCTCGTTTCCTCTAGGCTTTTTCAACTTGAGAGCATCTTGTAATGAAGCCTAGAAGTGAGGTAAGTAGTCTCCATGCTTTATCCTGGGTTTTCAGACCTCTGAACCTAGTGTAGCAAAACAGCTTTACTATGAGTACTGTTAGCTTGGAGGTGAGGTGAGGGGACAGGAGGCTGGTGAAGTGTGACCCTGAGGTGCCTACGATTGCTGTTTGCATGTTCCTAATCACCTCTGGTTTTCTTTTCTCCTTCTGCAGACCCTCAAACTGACACAAGACCTACAGAGAAAACCCTTTGCCAAATCTGCTCTCAGCAAGTGGACAGTGATACCGTTTACAGCTTAACACCTTTGTGAATCCCGCACCATTTTCCTAACCCAGCAGAGACTGTTAATGGCCCCTTACCCCGGGTGAAGCACTTACTCTTGGAACAGAACTCTCTATATATAAAGTATGCAAAATCTTCCTTGTACGGGGTGATGAGCCACCTGCCAGCAAAGGACAGCATCCTGTCAGCACCACCCACCCTCGTTCAGAGCACACCGTGAGCTCCTGTTGGCAATTCTGTGGTGTATTCATATCACGATGGTTTATGGGATGTTTTAAGTGTTGTTTTTGTGTTTGTTTTCCTTTGACTTTCTGAGTTTTTCACATGCATTAACTTGCAGTATTTTTATGTTAAAATGTTAATCATCCTTCCCCTGGCAAATTTAAAACCAGAAGGAAAATGTTGTACCAATTACTGTTCTGGCTTTGGTCATCACAAGCATTTGAACCCTTGGAACTCCATAAACTAACAAATTACATAAACCAGAGGGGGATTTTCTTTCTTCTTTTGTTTGGTAGAAAACTATCCTTTTCTAAAAGCCAAACGATGGCACAACTGTTTGCTGTGCACACCAGTTCAGGACTGAATCCTGCACAGGCAAAACGAGTGGAGTGTGGCACTCGACCCAGTGTGTTTTAGTTCTGCGTCAGGTGCTCAGGGGGTGAGACCCCCAGCACCTAGTCTGCAGTTGCCAGGTCAGTGGGTCTCTTGGTCTCCTGGCATGATCCTCAGCTAATGCAGTGAACAGTGATGGTATGTTGGTTAGAAATTAGGATGTTTTCAAGAATGAAATCAGCTCAGCTGCCCACTCGTTGCCAAATACCACTAGAGGATTTCATTTTAAGGAGAAAAGGAAAAAAAAGTAGTCCTGGTTTGCTTTGCAGAAGAAATGAACTCACAGCGAAGAATGCATGAAAAGTACAAACCGGAGTCACTATTTTCCTAAAATACACACCCTTGATTATTTTCAGCCTTGCTGTGTATAATCTGATCTACTAGACGTGTATGAGTGAGAGGCAATAGCATACAAACTGATTTATATATATATTCGTGTGTGTATATATATATACACACATATATACACACGTGTGTGTGTATATATGTGTGTATATATATATACACAGACACACGCGTGCACATATATATATAAAAGCTTAGACTGTAATTGTACAAGTGACACAATGAAAGTACAAGATAGGGCGGTTTTGACTTTATTTTTCCCCACTTTTCTGCTTCTATGGATTTCATTTTGTTTTGTTTTCAAAAAGTTATGGTGCTGTATAGGTGCTTTCTGTTTAACCTGGAAAGTGTGATGATATTAGTTACCCTCTTTGGTAGACAGAATAGTTGGGAACACCTTTGGTACATATGAAACTGTGTAATGAAGCTCTGATTAGCACACCATATGCATACTTCTCCAAAGTGATATATGAAGACTCTTTTCTTTGCATAAAAGCATTAGGCATATAAATGTATAAATAAATTTTATCATGTACAGTACAAAAATGGAACATTCTGCATGGACGTTAGGAATACAGGCTAGTATTTCAGCACAGACCTCCCTGCATGAGTTCTCGCTGACACTCGCACTGTGCAGTGGGCACCGACTCCCTTCCACCAACACAGACGTGCCACCCCACCCCCTGCACCTACCACCGGCCGCCAGGGGCCCCTTTGTGCACCTTTGCTTTATGATTCCTCTGGGGGTGATATTGGTGGTGATAACAGCTCCTAGCATAATGAAAGTTCCATTTGACGTATTGTCACACGTCTTTCCCGCCTCGCGTGGGTTGTCATGTTTGAGTGATGGCCCTGTTGATTTCACCCTGCCTTTTACTGAATCTGTAAATTGTCGTGCAATTGTGGTTATAGTAGACTTGTAGCAATATTGCCTTTTCTAAACTGCTACACATTTGTAATCTTCATTTTAAAAGTATGTATAATTTTTAAAAATATGTATTCTATTCACGTGGTCTGCTTGTCAGTGAGACAGACTTTTGCTTACTGTATTCCTTTATAATAATGCTAGCCGCTTCCTTGATTCCTTGGTAGTCTACTATATGCAGGAACTGTTGAGCATCCGTGAAAGAAGGCTACCTCTCTGGGTTTCTAAGAAATGCTGCCCTGGGTGGGGATACAGTTTAGAGGCAGCCACAGCAGCTGTGGGGACCGAAGGGTATAGGGGTATCAGGTACTAGGAAAATCCGGAGGGTTTACAGCAGGAGAGCCCAGAGAATTTCTCTCCTGAACTCAAAAAAAAAAAAAAAAAAAGTAAACTAACAAAAATATCTATTTGCCTTCGCAGTTTTATAGACCCTGATTGCCACCTTGGCAGTAAGAAGAGCAACCCTCAAATATGTTTCAACTTTAAAATGTTGAATTCCTTTCAGATATGTGGCATCTCATTTATTCTCCTTTTTTCTCAGTGTTTGTTAGATTTTAGGCAGAATGTCTGACAGAATGTCCTAGAGCCAGATTATAATTTAATCTAAAACAGCTGAGGGAGGGACAGAGGAGGTATGAGAACAGGGCTACCACAGAACATGTCGGGAATATGGAGGGGAAGGGGTGCTTTGAATTTGTGTGTTTTTTTGTTTGTTTTTTTAATAATGCAAATAGCTTCTACGTGTAGAGCATTGTGGAGAGTCGAGATCAGGACAAAGTCCAGTGCCAGCATAAGTTCCAGGTGGGAGTCAGGCAAGAGCGGAACAGTTAGGCCTATCCAGGATCACAGCAGCACTTTTAGCCATGGCCACTGCCAGCTGGCCCCCCACCTGGAGGCCAGGCTCCCTGAGACTCGCTGGGTTCTTAGGTGCTCAGACGGGGCAGAGGTGCGACCTGACCTCCATTTCCTATACTGAGACTGCTTTCAGGAAGGCCCACCATGTGGCGTTCTGGGTGTCATGGGTCCTTCTCAGTAAGCTTTCTGATCTGGAGCCTCTCAGTGGAATACTTAGTAGGCTCCGGGGGCCTGGCAGCTGTAATGTTTGCATCCTGATGAGAACTATTCCAGGCTGTCCTCAGCCTCTAAATAAGCTGCTCTAGGGAGCCTTCCACTTTCTGATGGGAAATTAGAAGAGTAACTAATGTTGAAAACATGACATGTACTCTAGGGTTCTGTTCTCCCTTCAGGTCTCCAGAACCAGATACCTTTTACCAAAGTCAGAAAAGAGCTTTATCGTAAGCCTTCACTGTCCTGGTGTGAGAACAGACTGCCAGGTTCAGCGTACCCATTAACTGTGAATGAATCTGAGGTCGATTTCCTTTATTGCATCCTCTTCAATATAATGATTGCTGAAACACGTGTTTTCTAAAAATTTCACAAGTTTGTCTTTCCTGTTAACGGGAGGATTACACACACCTGTGTAGTACGAGGTGGACTTTGTGTGTGTGTGTGTGTTTGGTATTGAGTTTGGGTATTGTGTGCGTGTGTCACTTCACCACCCTGAGGTCAGATCCTCATGACTCCTAGCTCAGGACAGCTCTGCCAGGTCTCAGGGTATCATTTCAGGTGGCTTCTGATCTTGTTAAAGATGGTAGGGACAGACTTCATCTATACCCAGTGGACCCCGCTTGAAGAAGAAGGAACATTTGAATCTCTTGGAAAGACCTTCAAGAGTAAAGCGGTCATTCAGCCAGTCCTATTTTGCGTGCTCATGCCACGGGCTGGCAAAGGGAAATACAAATGTTACCCTTTCTCTCTGAAAGCAGAAGCAAACCCTGATAGCTCTAACTCTGATTTCCTTTTTCTTGCTGTAGTTGGGGAACATTGTAAGATTAGGCGTACCATTGTATTTTTTAATTTAGCAAAGTTTTTTTGTAGAAATGCAATCACTGGCAAAGAGGTACGAAAAAGCCAGCCTCTCCTAAAGACTGGGGGCAGCGGGCACGATGAGGGTAAAGCGAAGCCCTTGTGAAATCATGTCTGCCAAACAAGATCTTCATGCAGGTGCCCAAGTAACTGAAGAGTATATTCTATTTGATCTAAATCATCAGTAGATAACATTTTATGCAGTTTAAATGAATGAACTATTTTCCTCTTTAGTTTTATTTGTGTGCGCTTTTCTTTGATGAATGATTGGTTCTGAGGCCTCTGCCACACTCCAGAATTATTTGTGTGGCTGCTTTAAAAAATTGAATGTCTGGTCACTTATTTCTCTGAAATTATCTCATTGCCTGGCAATCAGTCTTCTCTCGTATACTTGTCCTAGCACATTACATACATGGGAAATGTAAACAGATGTGAAGGAGGACCAGAAAAATGAGTTAATACTAAAAAAAAAAAAAATGTATTGTGCGTTTTGGCTTCACATGTTTAACTTTTTTAAGAAAAAAAAGTTGCATGAATGGAAAAAAAAATCTGTATACAGTATCTGTAAAATTGTCTTACCTGTTTCAATTTCTTGCTCATTCCCCATTCAGACTAGAATTAAATATGGTGCATGGCCATATTCAAACACCTAAGAGTCAAGCAGCTGATACTTTGGTTTGAAGCACCTCATTTTTCTTTCCAAGCGAACACTATCATATTGCATTCTTACTGAGGATTTTGTCTAACCATACGTTGCCATGAATTAACTCTACCACCTTTCTTCCCAAAAATCAAAACCAGTTTGATTTGGGAATCTCCCCCTTTCCAAATGAAATAGAGATGCAGTACTTAACTTTCCTCGGTGTTTGTAGATATTGCCTTGTGTATTCCATTTACAGCCGTAATCTAGTTTGTAAACGAGATGGTGACGCATGTAAATAAAGCATCAGTGACACTCTGTCTCACTCCAAGACGTCTTTTGTTCTCTCTTCCCCATCCTTTACCTCCAGACATGAACTAGCTGCGTTTATGTCAAAGTCTTCCTTTGGAATTCCTTCACAGGCTGGGAGAGGCCCAAAGCTTGAAAGACTCTGTTGTGAACTCTCTAAACTGAATAATCTAGCAAGCTTTTTCTTCAGCCAACTTTCAAGCTCCACAGACAACCAGACAATTTAATAAAAGCAGATTTATGGCATCATTCACGGTGGCTGATCGTCATTTGGGTGTGCACAGAATCATGTTGCCCTGGAGGAGCTTTTAAGTAGGAAGGCAGGATTTAGACTCTCTGCCTTTACTGAGTGTCAGAGATTTTGACCTAATAAGGTCCTCCTTGTGTGAGAGCAGCAGATGAGCACCGGTCATCAACAGAGCCTTCCTGCATATTGAAAATCACACACACACAATATTTCAAACTTCTGGTAGCAACAGCACAAATATTTCCTTGGTATGTACATTTAGGGCTTCTCAGACAAGTGAGCGGGAACCCCACCCCATCGTAAAACTATCCCTCATAGCCTGAGTGGCATTTTTCATTTTAAAAGACATAAAAATGTCTCATCTTTTAGAAACTCCCTAGGATTGGGTTCAAAGTCCCAAGGAATATGATGGACTCTTATTTCAGATCAAGTAGGTAAATATTTTTAAGTTTGCCCTTTGGGATAAATTTTCTATTGGTTGAGAGTCATGCTTTCAGAAGTTTGTCCTTATCATTGTTTTAATTACCTATGAAGGTAAAACCTCAACATCTTCTAATATCAAAGCCAACTGGGAAAACGTATTTAATTTGATTTTGTCTCCCAAAAGATTAAAGATAGAAATCTAATACTAGCTATCCTAAGATTCTCAGTAGGGAGTTCTCCTAAACCAGGTAAAAATTCAACCAAAAACCAATTAAAGTTAATGATCAACAATTACCAAGTTAAGTGTGGCAGTGGCCCAGACTCTGTGATGGGCACCAGGAGAACAAGGACCTGGGCCCTGCCCCCATGAGTTTAGAGGTATCTGCTCCACCTTGATGAATAAAGGGCTAATTCTTGCTGACTCTCTCTGCTTCAGCTTCTGGGTTAAAGAAGGAAGAATTTGGATTAATCTCTACAACACTTTAGGGATTCAGTTTTGCAAATCAAGTTCAAGTAATGAGGGCAAAACTTTAAGCTAGCAAATGTGACCTGCATTAAGCCAGTCACCCACACAATGGCTGGAATACAGGGGTCGAAGGTAGAGGAAGGTGGAATTCCTGGCTGCTTTCTGCCAGATGCTCCACCCCATCCCCACACAGCCTGTCCCCTGGGACATGGAAAAGAAGGGAGATGCCTACCAGGGAAGGGTTGGCAATGGGTAGGGGAGCATATTGGTAGCGTGGAGGTAAAGAAAGGAACGTTCAGAAGGGGACTTACCTTAGCTCTGCTTTTATCTCCAGCTGAGAGAAGCAATGGTGCTGGGCTCTGAGGACTAGACACCTTTGGAACTGGAGGAAGAGGAGGACTTCCTTCCAAATTTTAATGAGGAAAACTATCAGCAATATGTAAGACCTGAAGGGGTGTGTGTGTATGTGTGTGTGTGTGTAGTTCTGCCAAGTGACTATCCTATAATAATGGCTCAAAACTGCATTGTTGCGTGTCTTCTCTGAGGACTTTCTAGAAACACTACAAACATCCCCACTCCCACTCAGGTAAGAAAAATGTTGATTCCCTTCTTGTATTGGCACAGGGCCTCCTCTGAATCCTACCTCACCCAACTGCACCTACAGTGCCAGGCACGGTCTTTGTCCCAGAGAGATGGGCCTAAAGGAGCTGGAGTGAAATGTAGGGCTGCTGGCACGAGTTCTTACGTGGGTGAATCCTACGAATGATATACTAAGAATATGATGGAGGGGCAGAGGACGTAAAGCCAAGGTGACCCAAAGGAAGGGAACATTTGAACAGAAAGGCAAAAATGGGTTGAGTTTTCTGGTTCAAGTGATGAATCTCAAGGACAGAGGAGGCAAGAAAGATTGGACCGTATTTGGGAAACAGTGAATAGTGGGCTTGTTTGGGGCTTAAAGAGCTCAAGGAAGATCAATGAGAAGTCAGACAAGGAAAGTGGGCTGCTAGAAAATTCTAGAACTGTGGCTTGGACTCTGATAGTGGAATGGGAAGAGGGCAGGGACCTATTTTGAGTGAGCCTTTAGAAAGGGCACACCGTGGGAGGTGGATCCTAGGAGGAGGATGTTGAGGAAATGAGAAGTCATGGTTTTTCTGGAACTATTTTCACAACATGCTACCCACAGAAAATGATGAGTGTATTGCTCATTGGGATGATAGAGAAAGCTGCTCCAGGTCCCGGGCCCTAGAAGCTGCCCCAAGGGCTGACAGGTTAATAGTTCTCAGCATCCTTGTGACTTTGCAACTGAGGTAAGAGTCCTGATCTAGCGGAAATCACAGAAAACTTAGTTAAGTCCAGAAGACTTTGGCTTTCAACTCTTTACCTTGTGTACAATTTTAATTTATCAAAGTGAGAGTGTATTACTTTTATAAAGACACCTACAGTTTCATGCTGGGACCTATCCCTAGGAGACAAATGTCCATTTTACCTGGCAATTGGGTTACAGAATTTTTTGTCAAAATTATCTTCATTTTGTTGCAGTGTATTTAAAAAAAAATTTTGAAAGGTAATGCATTTGCATGAGCCAAGGTGGAAAGCCTGGCTTTGACTCCTAAGACTGCAAGAAATAAGCAATAAGGCGGGAGAAGGGTATTAGGGTGTAAAAGTGGAGATAATGAGGTGACTGTACTGTTTAAAAGGAATCTGATAGGGGCGCCTGGGTGGCTCAGTCGATTGGGCATCCAACTTCGGCTCAGGTCATGATCTCATGGCTTCTGAATTCAAGCCCCACGTTGGGCTCTGTGCTGACAGCTCAGAGCCTGGAGCCTGCTTCAGATTCTGTGTCTCCCTCTCTCTCTGCACTGCACCCCCCCCCCCAACTCATGCTCTGTCTCTCAAAAATAAATAAACATTAAAAAATAAAACATAAATAAAAGGAATCTGATAAACAAATAGTATCACTGCAAAGTTATGTCTTCATAACTTTGGATTTCCATAATTTCATCCTATTAATATCTTGAATATCAGTATAGGGAATACCTAGCCAGAACAAAGGAGTATTACGCATCAATTAAAATAATAGTTATGAAAGCTCTTCATATATTTAGAAAATGCTCATATCGGATATGCTCTTAGAAATGTAATTATTGCAGTCCTATTATAACCTTATGTATTAATATTAGAAAAAAAGAACAGAAATAGTACCGCCAGTGTAAACTATGGCTGGGAAGAGGTCCTAAAAGGAAAAATGCAAAAATTGAAATAATTCTTGTGACACTTTTGGCCTCAACACTGGACCTTGGACCTCAACTGTTGCCACCATGAAGTATTCCTCAGTCCCTCCTCCAAATTCAAAGTCAGAGGGCACCTGCTGGAGCCCCCACTGGCAGTGGCATCAGGAACCACGAACCATGTTCTGCTCCAGTAGGGGAGGAGGGGCTCTTCCTCCTGCCGGGATATTCTTATTGGATGATTCCCTCAAGTAGGAGGGGATGCTCATGCTGGAACCTGTCCCCACAAGACAAGTGTCTTTTGGGTTATGGAATTTTTGGTTAAAATTATCTTCATTTTGTTGCACTGTATTTTTAAATACTTTGAAAGTTAATTCATGCACAAGATCCAAAAACCAGAAAGCATGTAGATACACGCAAGAATGTTTTCTTTTCTTCCCTGGTGTAGTTGTCCTCATTGTTCCTCTCACCTCAGAATTTATTGTACATGCTTCCAGGATTTCTTCTGCACCCACAGGCAATAAAAACACAAATTCTTATTTCCCCCTTTTTATTACCCAAAAAGTACATTATACACACTGTCAGGCATCTTACTTTGTTAACTACTTTCTCACACATAGAGAAAATATCAGTACATAGAAAGCCTCCTCATTTTATAGTACCATAGCATCCCATTGTATTATTGTATCATAGCTCATATAACCAGTAGTCCCCTATTGATAGACAACAGATAATTGTTTCTAAATGTTATTATCAACAACACTGCAGTGAATAACCTTATACATATATTACATACACACGTAAGTATCTTTGTACGATTAATACCCAAATTTGGACTTGCTGGGCCAAAGCATACATGTACATTTGTGATTTTAACAGAGATTGATCAAACTGCCCTCCAAGGTACCAATTCACATCACCAACAATATAGGAGAACCTCTGTTTTCCCACAGCCTCGTATTTTTAATGTTTTAAATTTTTTTTTGTAACGTTTATTTATTTTTGAGACAAAGAGAGACAGAGCATGAACGGGGGAGGTTTCAGAGAGAGGGAGACAGAATCTGAAACAGGCTCCAAGCTCTGAGTTGTCAGCACAGAGCCCGACGTGGGGTTCAAACTCACGGACCGCGAGATCATGACCTGAGCCGAAGTCGGCCGCTTAACCTACTGAGCCACTCAGGCGCCCCTATTTTAAAAAATTACATTGCAAGTCTGTCTTTCCCTCTTCCCCTCCAAACTTCTTTTAGTACTACCTAAGGTAATGAGGGCCCGGTGAGAGGGAGGGATGCAAGGTAGGAGGGGCTCAGGAGGCAGAGTCAGGGCAGCCTGGCAATGGCTGGGGACAGAGGAGGAGCTGCCGGTGCTCAAACACCCATCCTTGTGCCAGCACGCTGAGGATCGTGGTGCCAACCTGTCCATCCAGTCTGGCCACAGGCCCCACCCCTCACGCCACCAGCTTGGACCGCCCAGCCTCAGGGTCAGCAGCCTGACCTCACAGCTGTGGTCCCTTACCTCCCAGAATTCCAGAGGGGAGCTGTCACCCGAAGGAAACCAGTCTGGTCTCTTTGGCACCAAACCACACACCTAGACCTATTCATGGCAAGATTGCACAAGCAGCTGGAGAGCAGCCCGGCTGGCTGGGCATGGGGAGAGCAGGGCCACTTGTGGGCCAGGCCATGACCTATCGGTGCCCCCGGCAGGCCTTCCAGCTTTCAGAGCAGGGCTGTCCCTGGGGGGGCGGGTTCTGCGGCCTCAAAGTTCTGGCTGGCTTCTCCTCCTAAGTGGGGAAAACCTGTCCCTCCAAACGAAAAGCTCTAACACTCTCCTGTGAGCTGGTGCCCCACGAGCTCTCCTTCTGCCCTACCGTGCAGGTAGGAGGGGGAGCCTCTCCTTAGCACAGAAACCAGGAGGCCAGCTTTTACACAAGAGGAAACTGAGTCACTTAATGACTAAGCCCTTCATGTCTCTGTGGGGAGCCAGTGTCATGGAGTAGGGGAGGGAAACTCAACTCTGAAATGGGACAGATGTTGATTTGAACCCAGCCCTACCTGTTCCCTAGCTGAATGATGATTAGGTGGGTCAATTAACTTCTCTGGGCCTCTGTTTTTTCTCGTGTGAAATGGGAACAAGGCTGCCTGTGTTGTGAATTGCGAGGATCACCTGAGAACATGCCTGTGAAGGATTGCAGCGTGCTTCCCCATCAGCAGGAGACCTTCGTCAAAGTCCTCTCTGTTTATACACAGCCCATGGGCCCACACACTGTGGGATGATGGATTTTTTTTTTTTTTTAGTTGAAGTATAGTTGACACACAATAGAGTATATTGGAACAGTGGTTGCAGGTGTACAACACAGCGATTTGACAAGTTTGTAAGTTATGCTGTACTCGCTGCAAGTGTAGTTACCGCCTGTCACTACGCATCACTCTTACAACACCCTGAACTGCATTCCCTGTGCTGAGCCTCTCATCCCTGTGACTTACTCCATAAATGGAAGCCTGTATCTCCTGCTCCTCTTCACCCATTTGCCTGTCTTCCCATCCTCTCCCCTTTGGCAAACCATCAGTTTGTTCTCTGTATTTAAAGGTCTGGCTCTGCTTTTTGTTTGTTTGTTCATTTGCTCTGGGGTGTTGGGTTTTATCATGTAAACATATAAAACAAACTTTGACATATTAATGAGCCCCATCAGTATAATTAGACTGCGCAGTAATTAAGCATGAAAGGTAACCAACTTGTAAAGTTTTCCTGCTCTCATTTTCTTTGATGTTCTTTGGGATCTGTTAGCAGTACCCGTGTGCATGGTCCATGCTGTGTGCAATAGAATCATCATCATGATCACAAAGAACTCAAATGTCACGAGGTGGTGGGGGGGGGGGCTGTTGGGAGGCTTGTTTCTGGTCCTAGCTCTGCCATTTAATACTGTGTGGTCTTGAGGGAGTTATTTCCCTCCTTGGGGCCTCGGGTTTCCCCATCTGCAAAAGTCTACTTCAGGAACATTCCACACTTCATAAGGCTGTTATTATGGGCCCAGATATGGAGCACACATTTCACAAGCCACAAAGCAAGTACCAGGACCACAGATGCTTCTTTGAGTTAGGAAGTTGGCAAATGTTAATACATTCGTTTTCCAGAAGGGAAACTGAGGCAGAGTCCAAAGTGGGTTTAAAGCTTCATAGTTTCTTGCTACTCCCCAACCCTCTGCCTTCAAAGCCACACACTTTAGGCTGTGAGACCCTGGAGAGAGAGTTGGGGTACAGCGCACCCTAAGGAGGCAGGAAAAGGATGGCAGAAAAGGAAGCAGAGATGGAGGAGACCCAGTGGGAAGGGGACCTGCGGCAGTGCGGCAGGGACGGCAAGGGAGGGGAGGGGGTGGGGGGAAGGAGCTGCGCGCGACGTACACAAATGTTAGCCCTATAACCGACCTGCTGGCATTACAGTGAGACTCTCTAATTTGTGTCCTAATCAAGTGGAATGACACAGGCAGCGCCGCAGGAAGGGCTCTCCGACAGACACAGGGCGATCCCCTGCTCTTTTGAAGGGTACCAGGAATGGCAGCAGGCTGGGAGCCACTGGTGTAACGAAGGGAAGCTGTCGGCCCCCCCACTCCCCCACCCCCGGCTCCCCGCCCCTGTCCTCCCTCCACCGCCACCGGTGTGTGGGGGAGGGGCAGGGGGACAGGCAGGCAGGCGGAGAAAGAGGCCTCTTGAGTTGCCCTCTCCCGGATGTGCCTGGATGGCATTTCCTCCGTAGACCCCTTCCTGCCCAAGGCACTCTCGTGGCCCTGCTGGGTGTTTGGAGAACAGAATGAAAGAGAACTTCCCTGGGCGGTTTAAAGCTTTTAATTGCCCTGTGTGTACCTCCCTGAGCGTCAAGGCTCAGGCCGCCTCTCTCCCGCTTGGCTCTGCCCAGGGTTAGCTCCACTCTGGGACAGTCAAAAAACTTTCCACTGGGGCCTGATTCTGTACATTTAGGTTCTTGTTAAGAGAAGCCACTTGTTAACTACAGAACTGAAAGCAAATGTAACTTGGACAGCAGCGAGACGTTTCTATAATAAAAAATGCACGGTTGGAAAACACTCCTATGTGCGAGCCTGTGGACCTGCTGCTTCAGAAGCCCGTGGTGAGCGGCACCACGTGGATCTCAGAGTCAGACACCGTGAAGGGGCCGGCCTCTATCCTCCCTGTGACCTCGGGCCCTTGTGGTTTCCTGGGGGTAATAATACCTCCCTTTAGGATTCTTATGAGGATTAGAGCTAATGCATACAAACACCTACTTACTTATTTACCCTAGAATTCAAAGCATACTTCCTGAGGGCCTACTGTGTGCCAGCACTGGTCTAGTTAGTGGTTAAGAGCTCAGGTCTTTCATTTTAGAGATTCACCTCTATGGAGCTTCTGCTCAAGAGGATACTTCATTAAAAAAGAAAAAAAGAAGAAAAGAGCTCACCAGCCTTTAGAAACAGAAAAGTAACCTTAGTCAGGTTACCTAACCCCCTGCACCACCCTTTTCTCATCTGATGAATGGAGAGGACAGTAATACCCCTACCTGGCCATGTTAGTGTGAGCGTTAAATGAGATGCTACGCCACAGCACTCAGTGTCTGGTACAGAGCAAGTGCTTGATGAACTTAGCTGTATTTATTAGTACGTTGGAATTGCTCAATAAATCAAAGAGCGTAGATTTTGTAACTGGGTTTCTAAAATGTAGTCACTCTACCTTCCAGTGACAAAGGAAAGCAGATATTTCAAAATGGGCCCCTGTGGGCATGAAGGGAGCTTGCTAAAAACTCGGATTCCTTGGGTCCATTTCAGAAGTGCTGAATCCACATCCAATGGGGCCTGAAATTCTGCCTTTTCAAACATTGTTTTTCATGATTCTGAAGTACACTAAAGTGTGAAAATTCCTGGGAGTAAGAGGTAAAAATGCTCCGCCATTGAGGGGGATTCTCTGTGGTGTGCAGAATAATGGCTCCCCCAAAGATGTTCATGTTCTGATCCCTGGAACCTGGGACTATGTTAGGTTACAAGGGGGAATTCAGTTAATAGTAAACTTTACAAGAAGGAGATTATCTACCCAATGTAATACATGTGTCCTTAAATGGAGTAGAGGAAGGCGGAAGAGTTAGAATCGGTGGAATGGCATTGTGAGGAAGACTCCGCTGGCCTTGAAGACGAAGGAACGGCCCCCAGGGTGAGGGATGTGGGCAGCCTCTAGAAACCAGAAAAGGCAAGAAAATGGATTCTCTCATAGACCCTCCAGAAGGAACACAGCCCTGCTTGATTTGAGTCCCATGAGACCCATTCTGGACCTCTGACCTCTAGAATCATGATAAATTTTTGTTGTTTTAAGCCACTAAGTTTGTGGTGATTTGTTACAGCAACAACAGGAAAGGAAAATGTCCTCTTCAAGCACGTTGGATTCGTGTCGCCAGATCTGGAAGACCCATGAGGCCCAGCCTTGGGCTAGGGTGGGAGCCTTGAATGAGGGGAGCGACAAGGGAAGGAGCCCAGCTGCCCAGTTGAGGGCTGCCCTCATGGATTTGCTGACCCCCTTTTTGTTATTTTGTCCTTGTTCATTTACTCTCTGATATTCAGGACGGCTGTTGAACAGGACTCACATACATCAGGGAGGCTCAGAGTGTCTACAAACTGCAAACAATCTGGAGGCCCAGGGGATCTCTGTCATGTTTCCCACCTCAACCAAGAGGGCCTGAAGCACCTGCAAATGGCCCAGAACCCTGAGGAAAGGGAAAAGAACATTCCAGGAACCTCCCAAGTGGAGTGGAACACTCCTTCCCCACACCCAGATTCTCTGGAGATGGGAAGATGAAAAGCAGTTTTCACACCCACACCCTCCCGAGAGTGGGCCTTGCCAGGACTTCCACATCCCTTGGTTCTTTGCTCTCCAGGGGCTCCTCTGGCACTGGGCTAGCCTGTAGCCCTTCTTCTCCTCTCCCCCTGCCACTCCCTTCCCTGCCACCTCGTGCTTCCCCCGCTCTCTGACCTGCTGAGACCCACTGAGTGGCAGGCACTGTTCTGATGGTTTTACATGCATCATCTTTTTTTTCTCCTGATTTTATTATGAAAGTCTTCAAACATACAGAAAAGTTGGAAGAGTGATGACCCATATTACCTGTCACCTCAAGTCAACAATTCTTTACTTATTTTGAGGGAGGGAGAGAGCGCATGCATGCGAGCAGGGCAGAAGGAGGGAGAGAGAGAATCCCAAATGGGCTCCTGGCTGTCAGTGCAGTGCTGTGCAGTGCTACTGAATCTCACGAGTTATGAAATTATGACCTGAGCCAAAATCAAGAGACAGACACTCAACCAACCAAGCCACCCAGGTGCCCCTAGATTCAACAATCCTTAACATTTGCCAGGTTAACACATATATAACACAGGTGTGTATGGTTTTGTTTTTGCCAAATCTTTTGACAGCTCAGCCATCATAATACCTCTCAACACCTCGGCATTCATCTTTCAAACCCCATAGGATCCCTGCAAAGTCAGTACAGGTATTGGCCCCAGTTGCCACCTGAAAGATTTGAATGTAAGAGTTTGAGATTCTAAGAAATGGACTTTCTTGGGGCGCCTGGGTGGCGCAGTCGGTTAAGCGTCCGACTTCAGCCAGGTCACGATCTCGCGGTCCGTGAGTTCAAGCCCCGCGTCAGGCTCTGGGCTGATGGCTCGGAGCCTGGAGCCTGTTTCCGATTCTGTGTCTCCCTCTCTCTCTGCCCCTCCCCCGTTCATGCTCTGTCTCTCTCTGTCCCAAAAATAAATAAAAAACGTTGGGAAAAAAAAAAAAAATGGACTTTCTTGCCCAGAATCACACAGACAGTGAGCGACAGAACTGAGGTTTGAAGCCAGGCTCTCATCCTGTCTTCTAGTTGAATGGTTCTAGAGCTCAGAATTATGGTCATTGCAGAAGGCAAGCCTCTGGCTTTGAGTTTCTGTGAAAAAACTCAAAGCATTTCGGAGAGACAAAATTTCATCTTAAGAATATATCCTTAAGGTCAGAGCTACCACTTTCCAAGAGGTTGGGTATTTTCCGAGATGCCAGGTTACTGGAAAAGATGTTCAAGGTGCAGGCCCCAGAGGAACAGATCGTTAGAGATGCAAGACTACTGCTGCTGGAATGAGGTAACGCTTCGGAGCACCCCATCATGTACCTGAATGTTCTCCCATCCCAAATCGCCGTGAAATTTTCCTAGTTTACTACTCACTAAATGTGTGAATAGGACTTCATCCCCTTTGACTATTCGACACTCTTGAAGTCTTATTTTACTTTATTTTTAAAAGATTTTATTTTTGAGCGCCTGGGTGCTCAGTCAGTTAAGCATCTGACTTTAACTCAGGTCATGATCTCTCAGTTCATGGGTTTGAGTCCCACATCGGGCTCTGTGCTGACAGCTCAGAGCCTGGAGCCCACTTCAGATTCTGTCTCCCTCTACCTCTGTCCCTCCCCGTCTTGCACACTGTCTTTCTCTGCCCAAAATAAATAAACCTTAAAAAATTTTTTTTTAAGATTTTATTTTTAAGTAATCTCTATACCCAATGTGGGGCTTCAGACAGAGCCAGGCAGGCGCCCCCTTAATGTCCTATTTTAGCTTTATATTTCAGAAATGATGAAACATAGATGTGTTCGATAAAATACAAAATTTAAACAAAGGGAAGGGGGCCTGGCTGGCTCTGTGGGAAGAGCGTGTGACTCTTGATCCTGGACATAAGTTCAAGCCCCAAGTCACCATTGAAGCAGGAGATAGGCTACTTGTCCTCATTTTACTGGTAGAAATTCCAACGCATACAGGGACGTGCACATTATTCCCAAATAATGAAGAAATGCTGAATGGTGGATCTCAAAATGTGGGCCATTAGCCACCTGAACCCAAACAACCTGGAAAGCTTATTTAAAATATAGACTCCTGGAGCGCCTGGGTGGCTCAGTGGGTTAAGCGTCTGACTCTTAGTTTCAGCTCAGGTCATGATCTCACAGTTTGTGGGTTTGAGCCCTGTGTTGGGCTCTGCACTGACGGCATGGAGCCTGTGTGGGATTCTGTCTCTCTCTCTGCCCCTCTCATACATGCTCTCTCTCTCTCTCAAAAATAATACATACATACATACATACATACATACATAATAAAAAATAAATAAAATGTAGACTCTGGGGTTTACCAGGGAATCAGGTCACCAAGGGATGGGCCCCTCTTAACACCTTACCCAGGTGATTGTTCCTAACCCAAGCCAGAGAACCAGTGGCTAAATTCCCAGACTATGACACCACACTAGGTACACTATTCTACCTACTGCAGCATTATACTATACTATGGGACTCCCTGCCAAATCGCTCTACTTTCTCAATGACCCATTTGTAAAAATTCTGAGTAGTTTATTTTTTAACTTTTAAAAGTTTTTTTTTAATTTACCTACCGTAAAATTCACTCTTTTTGATATACGGTTCTAGGAGTTTTAACAAATGTAACCCTGTAACCCCAACCACAATCAGATTACGGAACAGGTCATAATCCCCCCAGACTCCTTTGAGTCACTCCTTTCTAGTCAAATCCTTCCCGAAACTTACCTCTGGTAACCACTGATCTCTTCCTAGTCCTGTAGTTTCGCCTCTTCCAGAACGTCATATAAATGGAATCATATAATACATAGCCTTTTGAATCTGGCTCTTTCCATTTAGCATAAAGCATTTGTTGAGCGTAACAGTATTTCATTCCTTTGCTGCTGAGTAATATTCTGTTGTGTGAATGTACCATGATTGTTTATCTTTTCCCCCAACTGAAGGACATTTGGGTTGTCTCTGGACTTTGATGATAAACTCAATGATCCAAATTTAATTACACTGATTCTTTTCCATGGAAGAGTAGCAATCTCATATAGTACCAGTGATAAAGGAGGGTAGTAGGTAGAATGAAGGCAATAGCTCACATATGGTTCCTGCCAGTGGGTCATCTGTTTAATGGGCCAGGTTCAGGACTTAAATTTGTCATTATGATAAACCTTCTGGTCTTCCAAAACCATAAAAATAACAGGGTCTTACAGAGTGCCTCAGAGCCTATTTCTGACAAATGAAATGAAAGGCTCTTGGCATGTCAGACCCCAGAATTCCCCCTGAAACCACCTGGGTGAGCCTCTCTTGTCTTAGAATATGTTGTGTCCTGTGGCAGAGTGAGAGTCATCAAGCATCATCATCCTTCTCTACAGTTTATGATGCTTTTGCCCAACTGGATCTATCTGATCTTCCAACAGACCCAAGAAGGAAGAAAGGAAGATATTTTTACTTGCACTATTTTGAAGATGAGTTTGTAGGAGCTCAAGGAAGCTGGTACTTGTCCAAAGTCAATGAGTCCCTTTGGTGAGGAAGAAACCCTAACTCCAATCCTCAATCCGGCAGTTTCCGGTTTTAAAGTTTTTTTTTAGAATGGTGATTTATCTCTTGAATCTGCACATTTGAGAATCAACTCTTCTCAGAGTAAGTGATGGGGTGGGCAGAAAGAGAACCAAGCCGAGTTCAAATCCTACCTTTGCTTGCTGGCTGCATGGCCTCAATGTTCTCACAAGACAGGTGACACTGTTACTACCTCCTACTTAGTGTTCAAAGCTGAGAGGTCTCAGAAGAGCTAATGCAAGTGGGTAAGGCATACAAGGTACTCTGTAAGTGGCCGCAATTATTATCAACATGGTTTCTTAGGAGAAACTATAGAATGTGTACACCATGAACTCCGTGTGGCGGGTGCACTCTGCCCCTGAGCAGGATATCCGAGGCCTGACTTTTCTGGCACTGACAGAGGAAACCAAGGGGTTAAGGAGGAGGCCTGGAAGCTGGCACAGCTGCGGGCCATTCGTTTCTAAGTTTCTGAGGAGGGGCTGAGGGACACAGCAGAGGCAGCTGCGCACAGGGACGCTGAGGGTGTCTCCGTGGAGGACACTGGGCTGAAAGCTTTGTGTTTCTTATTTCTGTACTTGGCTTTACACTCCGGAGGGGAGTTCTTCATGTCTGAGCTTGGTGTTTGAGCCCTGGCGCTGGTGGTTCCCGCAGTCAATGGCTCGCCATTCTTTGTGAGGCAATATTGCTATTGATGTCGGGCCAGGGTGGTTAGGAAACGGGATCTTCCAAATGGGGACTTTGTGGTTTGGCCACACCGAGCTGTGCCTCCACAAGCACAGTTGGGGGTTGAGACAGTTACCCACAGGGTGGGGCTTGAGGGTGAAGTGGTGTTTCTCTGCCACTGCGCTCCTTCCCCCTTCTCAGCAGCATTACCACGGCCCTGTGTGGCCATATCGTGGGCTCAGACTCCACCAAGAGAAGGGGCTGTGTGGGAACAACTGGACCCTGAGGAGGCTCCTGAGAGTGAAAAGCGGGAGACCAAGGTGCCAGCTCTCTGAAGGATGAACCATATGCCCTGCCTGCCTGTCTCCCACAGCACCGGGCCCTGTACAAGACCCGGGCCAAGAGGTAGAAAGGCGGTGGGCCTGGAGAAGTACACTCCACCTTCTCTGGGAAGCCTTTTATGTCCTCCAGACAGCCAGAGGCGCCTTCTGCCCTGACCTCCCTCAGCCCTGTGTCCCCTCCTCTATGCAGCCCTTGTCAGTGTATTGTAATTACTCATGGGGCTGGCAGTGCCCCCACGACACCTACTACACGCAGCCATGGCAGCTGCTCAGAACACATTGATGGAGTGACTGAATGGATCTGAAGAGACAAAAGAAATCTGAAGATAGCTCCCAGAAGGAGCTGAAGGGGCTTCTGGACAGGGAACCACTTGCTCTGCATTTTTTGCCCTGATGGAAATCCTCTCACAGAAGAGTGGCAGCTAAGAGCCCTCACTCCTGCCCTCTGAGTTCGATTTCCTTTGAAATTCTCCTTCCTTTTTATTCCAACTATTTTCTAGAAGCAGTGAGCACTGGCTTGGTTTCAGGCACATGTGATGTTTCTCTTCAAAGCCACCACTGATGTTAGAGACCTCCCCCAAGTTCTGCGGTCCCCTCTGGTCAGCCAGGCAGATGAGGTAAACTTGTTCACTGAACTCATTTACCTTGTTCTTGACCGTGGCTTCGTGCCCTGCCCCTTCGGTGCTGAAGTAACAGTATTCATGACAATATGGAGTGAGCTCAGTCCTGACCATTGAAAAGGGAGGCTGAACAAAAGCATCTTAAATGAGATACCTACTGTGCGCTGGGTAGTGGGGGAAGGAAGGAAAGAATACAGAGCCCATGTCCATGGTCTAATGTGGAGACGACAGCTAATGACCATATAGTGTGAGAAGAGCTAGGATGTGGTGAATGACCAAATGGCAAAGCTGGTGACCCCTCTGGACTTTGCATTAGTTCACATGGCCTGCCCGTCTTCATCTGGACTCATGTGGGTGGCCTATCTCCCTCAGCAGGCTGATTCTCTCCTCCCAGGCAGAGAGGCAGACAGGAAGATGCTCAGGATCCAGGCTAACTGAGCCAGTTGGACATTCAGTTGATTTGCAGAAGCTTTTATTTCCACATATCCATTTGTTGATGTTTTTCCTCATTCTCATTGCCCAAGAGGATTGATTATACGCGAAATTGTGATGTGTATTCTATGATCTGCCTAGAGAATTACCTCAACATTGGCCAGAGCTTAGCATTCTTAGCCACATGGGGCTCCGGAGGTACATACAGTGGGACCCAGAACTTCTGGATTCCCTGCAGCCTGAGCATCAGCACATTCTAGAGGCAGGGACTAGGATGCAAAGTAGGGATGGAGGGTATGGAATAAATAGTCTATGCCCCTGGGCTCGAATCCCCTTTTCCCTGACGTATGCTTCTCCCACTGACTTCTAAACCCCTGGGCCTCCAAGGGCTGCCTCTGCTCCTCGGACCCTTGTCCTCTCCTCCAGCACCTAGGTTCCCTTTGCAAACCCTGAAGCCCAGCCACAGGAGAATAAGCAGCGGGAGAAGTCTCTCAGCTCAGGCCAGAGAGAGGAGTCCTAGGCCATAGCTATTTTCAGAACTAAAATTGAAGCCCATGGTTTATTTCCTCAGCACTTAATTAGACTCCAGCACTGCACAGGGCTGCCTCCTTCCCGCCCACGAACGAAAGCCTGACCAGTGGGTTTGGGAGCTGACGCCATGTCACAGGCAGGAGGGCTGGGGCCTGGAGTATTTTTACTTATGGGAGGCTATGGAGAACAAAACCACTTGGCCCTGTGCCAGTTAGACTAAGTCAGTTGGGAGAGGGAGCATAGCAGGAAAGCTGTTATATCATCCTTCCTTCTTTGAACTGTGTTGTAAATCTGCTAGACAGGAAATGGGGATTGGGAGGGGGAGGGGACTGCATAGCCAGGCTGGAGTGGGGGCTGGTTACCACCACCCTCAGAGCCCAGCTTAGGCGAGGCCCTGTCCCCAGGGGAAGGTAAGGGGAGTGGGGAAGACTCACATGGGGCTGGGGCATGGTGGGTGAGAGGGCACACTGACTGTGTTCAAAGCTTCCTGGGTCAGGTTGGGTATAGGGTGACTGTATATGCCTGTGGGTGATTTCTGGGCTGGCTTTAGGTCCTCCAAATAATACCACTCAAACAAATACGGTTTTTAGAGCTGGAAGGAACTTTGAGACCCTTTAATGAGGATGTCAAGGACAATAGAGAAAAAAGAAATGACCTAAAGCCACACAGCTAATGAGAACCGAAACTGGGGATGGGAGGGGGGGGTGGCGTCTTCTGACGTCTGTAAGATGGCTGTTCTAGATCTCCTTTTCTTACTGTTGTTTCTGGGCTTTCATTCCGGAGCAAGAGTAGGCATAAAATGCAAATACGCTTGGGTAAATGACACGTTAATTCAGTTCACGTTAAGAACTAAATAATTGATGTTTAATACTTTACTGAGGAGAGATTTTGGTGAGTGAGAGACCCCTGAGCTCCCTGAAGCAGCACTTCTGACCACAAGGGTAGGAGGCATCATCTATTTATGATCAACCTAAGGCCATGGGAGCCTCAGTGTTCCTGGGGGGGTGGGGGGTGGCGGTGAAGGGAAGATGAGACCTGTGATGTCTCTAAAATAGAACCAATTTCTTCTGAGGGAGAAGTGAAAATAGGAAACCTGGCTAATGGCTTCCCATATTCATACATTTGTGCAACATTTCCCCACAAAAGTCTGGAAACCAGCCTTAGGAGCACCATCGCTGTTGGAGTAAACTCCTGCTGCCCCATAGAACCAAGGAACCTCCTGTTTTCCACTTCTTCCCCTCCCACAACACTCCGAGGCTGCCTCTCAAATGAGGAATCCTATGACAATAGTCTAAGACCTTCCTACCCACTCCAGGACCCTAAATTAAGTTAAATAATGGCCATACCTAACCTTTATTTTGCTTTTGTTTTGTTTTGTTTTGGTTTGGCCTGGTTTTGGCCAAGCACTTCACTAGCATTATCCCATATCATCTTGATTATTATTATCATCTCCATTTCACAACGAGGACATTGAGGCTCAGAGAGGTTAAATAATTTTCCCAAAGTCACCTAAGTGACAGTAAGAGCCACAACTTGAACCAAGGGAGACTTATTCTACAACTTCTGTGTTACCCACCTCAGGCTGCTTCCAATGGTGGAAATAAAATTCTTTGGAGTGCAGAGGACGCTAAATAGAATTTCATCCAACAGCAGGAAGGAGGCCCATACTGTTTATCACCTAGGCTCAAGGATACAAAAGGGTGAGGAGTGCTAGGCCCTAGAGGGTGTCTGGCTGAGAGCTGAAGTTGGGAGTGAGGTTGCCATGTTCTGCCATGCCAGAACACGGTATTGGGTGTACATTTCTGGTTTTTGGGCAAATAGCCTAAATATCCCTTTCACTTCTCCTTGGCAGGGTCTTGGGCCATTAATACCCTATCACCACCATCCCATTCTTATATTGGTCACCCAAATCATTTCTGTGACCTAAACCTGCAATTACTTGATGTCTATTGAATGCAAATAAAACTGATTCTTGACACCCAGGGACAGTTGACATAAGATCTTGGTTGTTCTCTCTTCTCCTGTTACTTCTTCCCTATCACCTCCACCAGGGAGCACACAAGTGGAAAATATGTTTGTTCATTATTAGTCTTTTGCTATAAACTAACTTTGTTAGTATTTCCCACTAGAAAAAGACTAGTGGGGAAATAGTTTGAGGCTTGTACCTTACCTTTTTGTGTGTGCATTCCCTGTCATCTGATAGCCTAGATAACATCTAAACTTTTTTCTTAGTTGGTCCTTGGCTGTGTTTGTTGAATTGTTGTGTTGTGTTTGTGAATTATATGTCATCTTTTACCCAGATCCCCCCTTGGTCAAATTCTATGATTGATGAATATGGATAGCACTGGTCTCTCACTGTATCCCATTAAATGAATTCATACATGTAACATACTAGGACATTTCCTAGCCCAAAACAAACGCCCAATAATTGTCAGTTATTATTGTTGATGTTAGAAGATGTATTTGAAAAAATAATATTCAAAATCGAAGGCATCAATTTTTTTTTCTTGTTGTTGTCCTGATATTTTTCATTATAGCAACCAGGACTGAAGCAAATTTCCTCAAGGACAGGAACCAAGGATGATAATATGGAGCAGTACTAGTTATAAACCCATTAGGGGAAGACTTCTGCTTCTAGTTATTATGGACTAGCTTGTATCAGATCAATGCTCCACATGAGAACAACTAGAAAAACCTAGATTTTGTTTTTAAATGTTTATTCATTTTTGAGAGAGAGAGCACGAGTTGTGGGGCGGGGGGGCGCGCAGAGAGAGGACAGAGGATCTGAAGTGAGCTCTGCGCTGACAGCAGAGACCCTGATGCAAGGCTCGAACTGACAAACCGGGAGATCATGACCTGAGCTGACATTGGACTTAAGATTAACCAACTGAGCTACCAAGGCACCCCTAGATTTTATTAAAAGTGAGAAACATCTATTTGAAAGCATTGGAGACATATAAGACAGAGTCTAAGGTATTAGAGAAAAAGGAAATAAAGAGAGGTGAGCAGCTTAATATATGCAGCTACTTTCTCCCAAGAGACATTTGATGATTCTGAATAAGTACAGAGAAGCTGAGCAGCTGAACAGGACTGTTGGCAGTCTTACAGGGGTAAGGAGACAAAAATTGGGATTCAGAGCTTTCCAAAAGGAGGGGACCTGGTAAACAGCCCAGTCTTCAGCTGGGAACCTTGAGGGACTACACCCTGGTAATAAAGCTAGCCCGAAAATAGACGAGCACTCACAGAGACTGTAACGCAGATCTGAATCAAACCAATCTCCGATTAGACTAAGAAGTTATACTCCTTGCTAACTGCCTGCCAGAAGCAAAGCAAATCCTCTTCGGAGGAATATGACATCATCCAGGCTCTCAAATTATCGCTACATTTTTCATATGGTATCTGGCATTAAACAAATAGATGATAACAATAACAACAAAACCAGGCATAACAGGAGCTAGGAACAAATGACTGAAAACCAAAAGAAAAAAAATGTAATTTAAACAGATATGTTGAATATATTTTAAGAATAATCTAATAAAAATTCTAGGATTGAAATTAAGAACTCAGAGGAAAGATTTCAAAGCAGATTAGACTCAACTGAAGAGATGATTCATGAACTTGAATATAGACTAGAAAAAAATATGTGGACTTCACTACAATTACAGCAGGATAAAATTTTTAAGAAATACCAAAAAGAAAGACTGGGAGATATATGGGGTTCGGTGTAGACATTTGTGTAATTAGAGTCCTAGAAGAAAAGGAGAGAGACTGTGTAGCATAAACAATATTTGAAGAGCAAATAATCTAAGGACTTAAAAACTGATAAAAGACATAGAGGCACAGATAAATACAAAGAAAGTTACAACTAGACCCATCATTGTAAAATAGGTAACAAACAACTAAAGACAAAAACTATAAATGCAGTTAGTATAAAAAAATAATAAAACACATTTTGTTCAGGGGCACAAAATAAGACAGCCAAATTTTCAATAAAAACAATGGAAGCCAAAAAATAATGAAATGATATCTTTAAAAGGCCAAAAAAAAGGATGTGGCTGGAGTTTGAGGAGCACAGGGCCAGCGACGCTGCAGACATGAGACCTAAAGCAGCCTAGAGGCGGTGAAAAATAGCCCTGAACGCCTGCAATAAAAAAATGGCCTCTAATACAACTACATTGCAAAAAGTGGGAAAGAAACAGAAAGGAAAGAGTAAAGTAGAAGAGGCAGAGCCGGAAGAATTTGTGGTGGAGAAAGTAGTAAATGGGAAGATAGAGTATTTCCTGAAGTGGAAGGGATTTACAGATGTTGACAATACTTGGGAGCTTGAAGAAACTTTAGATCGTCCAGAGTTAATTGAAGCATTTCCTAATTCTCAAAAAGCTGGTAAAGAAAAAGACGGTACAAAAAAAGACTCTTTATCCGACAGTGAATCTGATGATGGCAAATCCAAGAAGAAAAGAGATGCTGCTGATAAACCAACAGGCTTTGCCAGAGGTCTTGATCCTGAACAAATAATTGGTGCTGCAGACAGCAGTGGAGAATTCACATTTCTCATGAAATGGAAAAGTTCAGAAGAGGCAGAGTCGGCATTGGCAAAGGAGGCAACTATGAAGCGTCTTCAAATTATAATTGCGTGTTCTTTATTTTAAAGTTCATTTCTTTTGAGACAGAGAGAGAGAGAACGAGTGGGGGAAGAGCAGAGAGGGAATCCCAAGCAGGCCCCTCACTATCAGTGCAGAGCCCAACGCAGGGCTTGATCTCACGAACTGTGGGATCATGACCCAAGTCAAAATCAAGAGTCCACGCTTAACCGACTGAGCCACCCAGGCACCCCAAATTGTAATTCTTTTTTATGAAGAGAGATTAACTTGTCATTCTTGTCTAGAAGATGAAGCTCAATGATATATCATTTGGGGGAGTTGTTAGGGATTTTTTGCATCTCTAGCACTGGTTACTTTGAATAAATAAAAGCTTTCTATAGTTGCTTCCTTTATCAGAAAAGAATATTTGAGACCATGGTATATTATTCCCCTGCATTAGAGAGCACCTTTTCTTAATGCTGGGGGAAATCTTCATAGTTGGTACTCAACCAGAATTTGTGTTTAATTCCTACATGCCTAAGGACCATTCTGGGCTTTTTGTTTATTTGGGTTTTTTTTTGTGTGTGTGAGTGTATACATAAAAATACATACATAAATAGTTTTCTTTGTAAAAAAAACATTCACCCAAACAAAAGCAGAATTTCATGACCATGGATAAGCCCATGTTTCTGGGATGCCGTCATTTTCAGCAACCTAAGATATAAATCACTTAAAGTAAATTGAAATTTTTCCTGAACAGGCCTTAACTTTTAAAATTTCATAATTAATTGGACAATTTAAATATACTGTAAACAATTTAAATTGGACAATTTAAAAGTAGCCATATCAGAATCCATATCCATATCTATAGTCATATAAATGCAACTTTATTTGCAAGATCCCTGAAAGAAAAATTTTAGCATTACCAACAACCTCCCCACCCACATGAGAAAACTAGACAAGTCCTGGTGTGTTTAAATTAGGTAAGCAAAACTTAGTTACGTGGACATTTAAAGTTTCCTTCTGGTGAATCATTCCTTTGCAAGAGGTTGAAATCTCTGCGATATTGACTAAAAGGTCACAATTTATGGAATGTCTAAGACTTTGTTCATGGAAACGTAATCATAATCAGATAGTTAGAAATGTTGACAGTTTAGCACCTGCTGGAATAAATGGGGGGACAAAATTCCGTATTGTAAATTCTTGACCTGCATGTGTTTTCTTTACCCCAGCTCATTCCTTACATGCAGGCTCAATCTTCTCAGTATTTGAGTTCCTGGTTCAGCAGAAACCAGGAAAAACAATCATCAGAATGTTATCCAACTATATATTGTTTACTTTATTGTAAATATTGGTAAATAGTGGTCAATAGTTTATATTCAAAAGGATAAACAAAAATCAAAGGCTAAAGGAAAATATCTACTAACCTAAAAATTCTATACCCAGAGAAAGTATCGTTCAAAAATGAAAGCAAATCATTCGAAAATGAAAGCGAAAAAAAGACATTACCAGCCAAACAACTGAAATGATTTAGAGCTTGCTGACAGACACTAGTGGGAAAACTAGTTTTTCAGGTAGAAGGAAAGAATTCCAAATGGAAGCAAGAAGATGAAGAAGGGGATAAAGAGCACTGTAAAGAGTAGACATATGAGGGAATCTAAATTACTATTGACTGTATAAATATATATGTATAGAATATATGTTGAATTAAAATATGTAACAATACACAAAATGTAAGTGGAAAAAGGAGTTAAAGTATTCCAATGTCCTTATCCATGAATTGAAAAAAAATACTAATTGGACTTTAATAAGTCAAGGATGCATGTTGTAATCTTTAGCTCGAGGCTAACCAATAAACATAATAAAAGAATCAATGACTAGTTCATAGAAGAGGGAAATGAAATAATAATAATAAATATTTTATTCCAAAGAAGTTAAGAAAGGGGAAAAGAAAACAGAACAATTGTAACAACTAAAAAATAAAAACATGGTAGATTTGGGACACCTGAGTGGCTCAGTTGGTTAAGCACCCGACTTTGGCTCAGGTCACGATCTCCTCGTTCGTGAGTTCGAGCGGCACAGAGCCTGGAGCCTGTTTCAGATTCTGTGTCTCCCTTTCTCTCTGCCCTTCCCCCTCTCAAAAATAAATAAACATTAAAAAATTTTTTTTGAGAAAAAACATCAAAGATTTATATCCAAATATGTCAGTAAGTGTATTAAATGTAAACTAAGAGTTCTAATTAAAAGATAAACATTGTGAGACTGGATTAAAAATAAACATACCCCTACACCCAAATATAAGCATACAGAAAGAATAAAAGTAAAAGGAGGAAGAAATATATTTCTAACTAAAAGAAAACTGGTATGTTTATACTAAAATCAGACACTGTTTAAGGCAAGAAGCTTTACAAGAAATAAAGTAGTACATTTCATAAGGATAAAAATGTCAGTCCATCTGAAGGATATAGCAATTCTTAATTGTACCTAATAACACATCCTCAAATTTTATAATGTAATAATTGACAGAACTAAAAGGAGAAATGGAACTTTTTAAATAAAAGATTTTTTTTTTTTTTAAGTAATCTCCATGCCCACTGTGGGGCTCAAAACCATGACCCTGAGATCAAGAGTCACATGCTCTACTGACTGAGCCAGCCAGGCGCCCCTAAAATGGCACATTTTAATACACCTTTCACTTCTCTCGTTAACTTTTAGAAGAAGCAGCAGAAAACAAAAACCAACTATAGGGATGTAAAGAATTTGAATAATACAATTAACAAATGCATATGTGATCTACTTATTATGTATAGAATACTGCACACAACTGCAGGATACACTTTTAAAGTTTTGATTACACATGGTACATTTACCAAAATTGGCTGTATGCTGATCCATAAACAAATCTCAGAAGATTTAAATAATCTTTTCCTTTCCTTCCCTCCCCACCCCCCCTTATACTATCTTTGTCAGGTTTTGGTATTAAGGTTAAACTGCCCTCGTAAAATGAATGGTAAGTGTTTTTTCCATTTGTTTTCTTTGGGACGATTTATGTATCTATGACCAGAGTAAAAGTCAGCTAGAAATCAATAGCAAGAAATACCTAGAAAGATCCTCACAATTTCAGAAAATAAACTTCTAAATAATCTGTGGGTCAAAGAAAAATGAGAAAAAACATTTTGACTAAATGATAATAAAAATATATCAGAACAGGTGGGACCCGGTTCAAGCTGTGCTTGGGTAGAGACGGCAATTTGTAGCTTTAAACGCAAATGGTGAAGAAAAGCTAAAAATCAGTTATATAAGAATCTATCTCAAGAAATGGAGGGGGAAGGGGGAACCCAGCTAATTAAACCCAAGGAAGTAGAAACATAAGAAAGATAAAAGCAGAAAATTAATGAAATAGTAAACAAATGTACAATGAGAGAATCAACAAACCCAAAAGTTGGTTCTACAAAAAGATCAATTAATATTGATAAACCTCTACCAAGAATAGTTGAGAAAAAAGTGGGAAACAAAGTATCAATATCAGGAATGAAAAAGAGCACCTTGCCACAGTAATACATTTACAAGAGAATCCGAGGAGGGGCACATGGCAGTCTCAATTGGTGGAGTATGCCAACTCTTGATCTCGGGAGTCCTGAGTTTGAGCCCCATGTTGGGCATGAAGCCCGCCAAAAAAAAAAAAGACTATGAGGATATTTTGAAAAGTTTTCTGCCAACACATTTGAAAATAGGAAATAAATTCTTCAAAAAGGACACTTTAGGGTGCCTGGGTGGCTCAGTCAGTTGAGTGTCCAGCTTCGGCTCAGGTCATGATCTCATGCTTTGTGGGTTCGAGCCCCACGTCAGGCTCTGTGCTGACAGCTCAGAGCTTGGAGCCTGTTTCGGATTCTGTGTCTCCCTCTCTCTCTGCCCCTCCCCTGCTTGCGCTCTGTCTCTCTTTGTCTCTCAACAATAAATAAATGTGAAAAAGGACACTAGTGGGGCGCCTGGGTGGCTCAGTCGGTTAAGCGTCCGACTTCGGCTCAGGTCATGATCTCGCGGTCCGTGAGTTTGAGCCCCGCGTCAGGCTCTGTGCTCACAGCTCAGAGCCTGGAGCCTATTTCAGATTCTGTGTCTCCCTCTCTCTCTGCCCCTCCCTTGCTTGCTCTGTGTCTCTCTTTGTCTCTCAACAATAAATAATTGTGAAAAAGGAGACTAGTAAACCTGAGACAAGGGTAAATAGAAATCTAACTAGTCCTATATATATCAAATCTATAATTTAAAACCTTTCCTTCCTCAAGGAAAACTCCAGCCCCACATAACTTCATTAGTGATTTCTTCAAGAATTTAGGGAAGAAATAGCAACAATCTTACATAAACCATAAACTCTCCTAGAGAATAAAGAGGTAACAATTACTACCTTGTTTTATGAAGCCAACTTAACCTTAAATCCTGACAAAGATCTTCAGAAAAGGAAAATTACAGTCCAAACTTTGTTATAAGCATAGAAACAAACATTCTTTCAAAATATTAGCCTAAAATATGTGAAAAAATGTAACCAATTTGAGTTTATTCTGAAAATATAAGGAAGGTTTAACGTTTAAAATTCAATGAACACTGGCAGATACCACTTTAACCAAGTGATCGAGGTTACCATCGCCAGTAAGAAGACATATCATGCATCCCCTGGGGTCGTACACTGGAAAGAGCATATCACCTCTGTTGTATATTTGCTAAAAAATGAAAGTCTTCAGTCTAACCCTGAGAAGACATCAGACAAACCTAAATTAAAGGATAGTCTAACAAGGGGCGCCTGG
Organism: Panthera pardus; assembly: GCF_024362965.1. Classification (NCBI taxonomy): domain Eukaryota; kingdom Metazoa; phylum Chordata; class Mammalia; order Carnivora; family Felidae; genus Panthera; species Panthera pardus. Next base: position 53,609,991 of record NW_026526732.1, on the reverse strand, counting down.
GTGGCTCAGTCAGTTGAGCACCCAACTTCAGCTCAGGTCATGATCTCACCGTCTGTGAGTTCGAGCCCCGCGTCGGGCTCTGTGCTGACCACGCAGAGCCTGGAGCCTGCTTCTGGTTCTGTGTCTCCTTCTCTCTCTCTGTCCTCTCCCCTGCTCATGCTCTGTCTCTCTCTCTGTGTCAAAAATAAATAAACATTAAAAAATTAAAAAAAAATAAAAATAAAGGATAGTCTAACAAAATACCTGACCAATTCTCTTCAAAAGTGTCAAAGTTGTGAAAAACAAGGAAGGACTGAGGAACTGTCAAAGATTAGAGCAGACTAATGAGATGCCACAAAATGCAACATGGCATTGTGAAATAGAAAAAGAACATTAGTGGAAAAACAAGTAAAATCCAACTAAGTATATAGTATAATTAAAAGTATTGTACCAATATTATTTAAGTTTTGACAATTGTCCTATGGTTATATAAAATGAGCATTAGGGAAGTTGGGTGAAGGATATATGGAAACTCTATTATTTTTGCAACTCTTCCATAAGTGTAAAATTATTTCAAAATAAAAAATCAAGATAGCTCAATGTAATTAATCACATGAACAGAATAAAAGGGAAAACCTTATGATTGTCTCAAAAAGATACAGAAAAAACATTTAAAAAATTCAATATTCATTTATGATTAAAAATAAATTCTTAGCAAACTAGAAATATAAAGAATTTCCTGCCTCCTATAAAGGGCATCTCTAAATAATCCTACAGCAAACATCATAATCCCCCTAATTTGGAAATGAGACAAAGATGTCTGTTATCACACCTATTCAGAATTAGACTGGAGGCGCACAGCTAATGCAATAAGGCAAGAAAAAGAAATTGGTGTGAGAAAGAGAAAGAAAGAAAGAAAACTGCCATTATTCATCAGCATCATGGATAATATACAGAAATATATATGAGTATGTATGTAAAACATATTATTTATATAGACATAGCTATAGAGAGAAGATCCAAAAGAACCTACATACTAAATAAATTAGCAAATGAACTTAGCCAGGTAGCTGAATGCAAGATCAATATAAAAAATCAATTATATTCTATGTACTAAAAATAAATCAGAAAATAAAAATTTTAAATGATAATATGTCATTATAATAACAACAGGGGCACCTGGGTGGCTCAGTTGGTTGTGCATCCCACTTTGGCTCTGGTCATGATCTTACAGTCTGTGGGTTCAAGTCCCGTGTCGGGCTCTGTGCTGATAGTTCAGGGCCTGAAGCCTGCTTTGGATTCTGTGTCTCCCTCTGTCTCTTCCCCTCCCCTGCTTGTGCTCTGTCTCTCTCATTTTCAAAAATAAATAAACAATAAAAAAATAAAAAAAATATTAAACACCTAAAAGTCAGTGGAAGATGTACAACCACCTTCATGCAAAAAGAATAACAAGTCATTGAACTAAGTTAAAGAAGACCCAAATAAATGTTCAAGGACTAGGGGACTAGGTATTATAAACATGCTCTCCCACATAATGTACAGATTCAGTGCAGCCCCAAATTCCCAGAAATTGATAAACGGATTTTAAAATGTATATGACAGTGCAGAAGGCCAGGAAGGGCCAAGATAATATTGAATGACAAAGTTGGATAACTTATACCAGTGGTTATCTAGTTTTATTTAAAACTACAGTGATTGAGATAGTGTGGTATGGTGCTAAACAGATGTTCAAGATAAAAATGGTAATTCAGACCAGGAGGGGAAAGCAGTCTTTTCAAAATCATACTGGATCATATGAGAATCCATATAGATTCATATGAGGCAAAATGAACCTCAATAATGAGCTCACACCATTCACAAAAAACAATTCTAGATGGATTGTAGGTTTTAATGCCATAGGTAAAATAATATAGCAACTAGAGGAAACATAGAGTATCTTCATTATTTGGGGTAGGTAGGCAAATATTTCTTTCAAGAGACACAAAAGCACTAAGACTGATAAATTAGACTACTCTAAAACTTAAAACTTTTTGAAATCAAAAGACATCATTAAAGGGGCGCCTGTGTGGCTCAGTTGGTTAAGCATCTTGATTTTGGCTCAGGTCGTGGTCTCACGGTTCATGGGTTTGAGCCCTGCATTGGGCTCCATGCTGGCAGTGTGGAGTCTGCTTGAGATTCTCTCTCTCCTTCTCTCTCTCTGCCTCTCCCCTCTCTTGCACTCTCTCGCCCTCTCTCTCAAAATAAATAAACTAAACTAAAAAAAAAAAAAAAAGACATAATTAAAAGGGTACATGATTCTATTTACTTAAAGTTCAAAATAGGAAAAATGAATCTATGGTTTTATGGTCTGAGGTAGGCTAAATAGTGCCCCCCCCAACATATCTCTGTCCTAATCCCCTGAACCCTGGGATATATTACTGTGTATATAGTAAAAGAGATTTTGTAGCTGTGATTAAATTAAAGGTTTCAAGATAGGGAGATTTACCTTGATTATCCAAGTAGACCTAATCTAATGATAAGGATCCTAATAAGAGGAAAGCAGAAGGATCAGAGTCAGAGAAGAAATGCTATGATGCTGGCTTTGAAAATGTAGGAAGAGGGCCATAAGTCAGGCAATGTAGAGGGGGCCTCCAGAAGCTGGAAAAGACAAGGATGTTCTCTCCAGAGAGCCTCTGGAAGGAGTCAGCCCTGCCAACATCTTGATTTTAGCTCAGTGAGACTGATTTGGGATTTCTGTTCTCCAGAGCTATAAGAGAATATTGTTTCAAGCCACTAAGTTTGTGCTAATTTGTTACAGCAGTAATAGGAAACTGATACATGGTTGGAACCCTGGTTATCGATAGGAAGGAGGGGAGGGGGCCCAGGTATGGGGAGCTGATAATGTTCTATTTCCTGATGTAGGTGGTGGATACATGAGCATATTTTGTGAAATGTATGATTTGCGTACCTTTCTGAATATATAATTCAATAAAAATTTATATATTAAAGAAAGCAAAAATTCCTTATTGGGGAATATGTTCTATGTTCCCCCACTATAGCCGGCACAGACCTTTGCCAGGAAGAGGAGTTGAGAGAATTCTCTCTGTTGAGAGAATAGCTGAGCAGAAGAGTGATTCCCAGATGTCACTTAAGGACATCACTAATAGGAACATATATTTCATGTTATGAAAAGAGGAGTCCTGTGCTCATGTTAGAAAGTAGTCTTGGCTTGTCTTATCTCTAAGTATAATCCTCCCTCTTTGAGAAATTTATTTCTTCCAGCAGCCTAATATTCAATCAACATATAAAAGATTAACAAAAGCTTTTATAGCAGGAAGGATGAACTTAGAGACCTCATTATCTCAAGTGGTGATACAAGATTAAGACAATAAATAGGCTTTTGTAAGTTTTAGATAAATTCGTGGGCATTAGATCCATACTTGACTATTAAAGAGAAGCCAGGATGCTTGGGGTATGGCTCTGGCCCTTAAACTTGACCTCATGAGGACAATCATGTGCTTCCACTGACAACGGACCTTAGGTTTGACTCAGTGTAGCCATTCTTAGGTTATTAAGAGGAAGCAGGCCAGCAACCTGATCAGAAGCATAGGCTTTGCAGCTACCAGATGAAGTCTCAGAGGATCCAAGCATCAGCCTCACAACTATTAAATTAATAATATTGTTAAAGACCATGTGTTTTCATGTGGGAGCAGCCAAGGTCATAAAACTGAACATGATGTTGGACTCAGTGACCTGGTTGTCCCAGCTTTGGTTCCAGGTCTTTCCCCGACCAGCTGTGAGACACTGGGCATTGGGCATGCCATTTAACGTAGCTGAACCTCATCTGTGAGTAGGGATCCTGAGACCACCCCAAGAGGCTTATTTTGGGAGTTGAATAAGAAGTGATATGAAAGCACTTAGTCAAGTGTGTTAAAAAAGTGTTAAAAAAATTTTTTTTAACGTTTATTTATTTTTGAGATAGAGACAGAGCATGAATGGGGGAGGGTCAGAGAGAGGGAGGCACAGAATCCAAAACAGGCTCCAGGCTCTGAGCTGTCAGCACAGAGCCTGACACGGGGCTCGAACTCACGGACCGTGAGATCATGACCTGAGCCGAAGTCGGCCGCCCAACCGACTGAGCCACCCAGGCGCCCCTGTGACACACTATTTAAATGTGAGGTATTACTATTGGTTTTATTCACAAAGGAAAAAAAAAGATAGTGCTCTGGTTACCATACTCTACTGTCAGAAAGATTTTTCTTTCTATCAGTAAGATGCCCTGTGATAGGAGGATTCTGTGGCCAAAAAAGTTCAGGGATCTCTGAATTAAGGTATCTCTGCATTTAATTTTTTTTAATGTTTTTATTTATTTTTGAGACAGAGAGAGAGAGAGAGAGAGAGAGAGAGACAGAGCATGAACGGGGGAGGGTCAGAGAGAGAGGGAGAGACACAGGATCTGAAGCAGGCTCCAGGCTCTGAGTGTCAGCACAGAGCCTGAGGTGGGGCTCGACCTCACAAGCTATGAGATCATGACCTGAGCTGAAGTCAGATACTTAACCAACTGAGCCACCCAGGTGCTCCAAGGTATCTCTGCATTTAGAGATTCCCAGTGTTCATTAGTCCTTTTTATCCCTTCCAGAAATACACTCATTAGCCTTTTAAAGTCCACCCCCTACCCCCCCGCGCCCCACTGCCCCAAGAGTTCCTGCAGGAAAGAAATCAGTTTAATTATATTTAACTCAACATTCAAACATATTTGACCAACAAAGCCACATCTCTGTACACATTCATACTTTCATATTCTGCCTATGTGGCCTCATTCATACCCACGTCCTCAATAACCCTCATACACCAGTCACTTCCGAACTGATATTACTATTCCAGGCCTCTCCCATGAGGTTCAGATCTATTCATCCTGTGGCTTCCACCTGGCAGTCTCAAGGGCAACTCCAACTTTATCTGTCTAAAATGTCTAAAATCAGACCTTCCATCCCGTACCTGGATCTTTTCAAGGGCTCCCTAACTTGGTGAAAGGCCCCAGCATCCCAATTCCCCAGGTAGAAACCTTACACCTCTCTCCCTATCATCCCTTATAAAGCCCCCACGTTCACTCTATCACAAATTCCTCCCCAATATACATCTAAATATGTTTTGAACCTATCCCATTCTCTGTAGCCCTGTGTCCATCACCCCTTGAGCTGTCATGTGTACCCCTCTGAGAGCTCTCTACCTGGTCTCCCTGCTTGCTCTCCTGCCCTCTCAATTCCATCTTCCAGGAACATGTAGGATACGTTTTTAGAAACCAAGTCTAATTCCTACCTTAAACCCTGTTATTATTTCTCCTTGTTCTTATGTTCTCGGTGCCCCGGTCACCAGGTTTCTTGTATTTTCTCAGATGTCCCACAGCAGTGCCTTCGCTTATGTCCTTTCCAATGTCTAGAATGTTCTCACCCTGCCCCTACTCCACTCCTTTCACTGAAATAACCTTTGCTCAACCTTTAGATCTTCACCTGAATCCGACATCCTCAGGGAAGCTGTCCTGACATACACCCAACCACCCCATCTGCCATGGGCCTCTCCTTTGTGCAGCTGCTCAAATGACAATTCCATATTTGTTTTTATATTATTGAAATTAGGGGCACCTGGGTGGCTCAGTTCGTTAAGCATTTAAGTTTGGCTTAGGTCATGATCTTGCAGCTCGTGATTTGGAGACCCATATTGGGCTCTGTGCGGACAGCTCAGAGCCTGGAGCCTGCTTCTGATTCTGTGTCTCCCTCTCTCTCTGCCCCTCCCCTGCTTCTTCTCTGTCTCTGTCTCTCAAAAATAAATAAACATTTAAAAAAATTAAAAAAAAAAAAAATGAACGTCTCTTCTCCCTCACTAGACCACAAGCTTTATGAGGGTAGGGCCTTGCCTATTTGACTCCATATTATCTATCTAGCAGAAAGTTTCACAAATATTTTTCGTTGTAGGAAAAAAATCTCTTCTTCTCAACACATCTCACGTGTGTGATTTCTGCTGTCCTGCCTCACTTGCCTCCAGCTTCTTCAGAAAATAAAAATTCAACTGGTAAGCTCTCCCTTCTTTTCTCCCCAGTGATTTCCAAAGAGCCTCTTTCCCATGAGCTCCGTTTCCAAACTGACATTATGACTGGGGCACAACATGCATCCTACGAGGCCCTTTTCACAGAGACTGCAGTGTGCATGGCACCCCTGGGCCGGGCAGGGCCCTGTGAGCCAAGACTATTCGGCCTTGTCTTTATTTCTGTCTGATTTAAGTCTGACCCAGAGCTTGGGGTTTGGGGGCTCCCATTCCCGTCCCGAAACCCCACCCCCACTGCACTCGCACAGAAATACACTCAAGCTTTTGCTTGGGTCCTTTGGGGGAATTGGGGTGTTTTCTTTTTCTCTTGCTTGCTCTGGTTGGTTTGATCCTCAGGTCAGCCCCTCTCTTTCCCAACTTCAGGCCTTAGTGCAGGCTGTTTCTTTCTGGGAGGGCCACCCCACCCAACACCTAACCTCCTTTCTTGCTATGGTTGAACTCCCACTCATCCTTCAGGCCTCAACTTACATGCGGCTTCTTCAGGGTGGTCCTTGCTGACAAATCAGGTTTAGGTCACCCCGCTATTCCCTCTCGTGGCATTCCACACTTTTCCTTCAAGACGCTCATCCCCGTTTGTACTTCCATACCGTGTATGTATTTATTCATTTAGCAGTTATCTCCCTGCTAAACCATCATCAACCCCATAAAGGCAGGGCCAGTGCCTATTTTTCACCAACCCTGTGCTCAGCCCAATGTCTGTTTATAGAGCAGACCTTCCCTAAATGTGTACTGAAAGAAAGACAGCAAATTAACCAATGAATGTGGTTGCTCTCAAAACAGCTTTTGACCCTTGGAAATCTGCCTGGCTTGAAAACAACTTCGAGCCCAAGCAAAACTGAAGGAAGTGTAATTTGAAGAAGCAAATTGTGTCTTGAACTTGTCAATGCCAGTTTTCTATTTTGATTTATTTTTTTCACCTCTTGGGTTCCAAGGGACCTTGCCAGTCTGTAATCTCCAGGGTCACGTACTTCCCTTCTGCCCTGTACTAATAGGCCGCCTGAGGGCTTATTGGCCTGGGGTTTAAAAAGTCCACAGGTGGCTTCTCTCCACAGCCAAAGGGGATGTTCTGGAGGGCAGGACTGGGTATCCCCCTTCCCGTGCACCCTGGCCCTCAGAGGCAAGGCTGGGTACGTGTGCCTTCTGTTTTGTAGAAATAGACTTGTGCCCTCTTGGTTCTCTGTTTGGGGCCTGAATTCATTCTTACTGTGAGAGCAAAGCGACTCCAAAAGCATTTCTGTAGTAAAGCTGGTAGCAGAAAATGCCAGTGCCCCACCCACACTCACCCCCCCCCCCCCCCCCCGATCCTTCTTACCATGTCTTGTGCGCCCAGGCCTTGGTACGCTTTTGCTTCAAAGCGAGCCCTGTGGTTCCTTCTGGCATGGTCCTCAGGGCTCTGGAGCTGCCTTAGCTGCGTGGAGGGAGGGCCCCAAGCACACTTACGGCCCATGGGGTCAGGCTGAGGCCACCCTCTGGGAGCCTTGGCCTGCAATCCTCCCCAGTCCTGCCTTGCACCCACCATTCCCTGCCAGTATCCTTGTATCGTGTGCACACAAATCCTCACCTGGGGCCTGCTTCGAGGGCCTGACCTAAGACGGTTGGTGTCAAGAATGGAACTGGGAAGCAAAAGCACACTGAAGCCAGGAGTGAACAAAAACCACAAAAAGGACTCCAAGAGGACCTGGCGGAGCATAGACATTGCCGGCTAGCATCGCACATTCAAATTCAGAGTCTCCATGATAGAGATTGACCACAGTTTATGGGAAAACTTACAAGAAGAGGGTTGGTCGGACAAGTTACGGTCCTCACCTGCTACAGCTGGTTTGGAGAAGAAACTGATCTTCTCATAGCCCTCCTCTACCCCTCACCTTTGGCTAGGTGGCACTGGTACTGGTTGTTCCCTGGCAGGGTGACCCGGCCCTTCATCCTCGAGGAGTCTGAGTCCCTGGTTACCATGGCGGTGCTTGCTAGAATTGTCAGGTCATAGTTACACTGGGCATGGAAGTAACCTGGAGCTGCCCAGAGTTCCACACCTACTCCTGCCTGGCCCGTGGTAGAGGGACAGAGACTTCCCTTAATTATTCCTGCCAGGATGGCAGCTCCTTTCTTTGCCCAATGGTTTCCCAGTATGAGAGGCCCCCAAATGACCAAGTGGTTACAGAGATTTTGGTTTAGTGGAACTCTTTCCATGTTTCTTGCTGAAAGTGTGGTCTCTCTTCTGGAGATTAGTGTCTCCAGACCCACAGATCCAGGGGAATTGTGGCCAATGGGAAACACAACTTCTCCCAAGTAGATCACCAGGAATGATGGTGAACAGAGCCATGCCCACTTACCTGTCTGTACCCCAGGCTCCCTTCCCCTCAGGTGGGGACAAATCATATGCTCCAGGTCCCCCTGCAGGGTCAGTCTAAAGCTGGCCTCTGTGGAACTGCCGAGACCTCACCCTTGTGTGGCCTCCTTATTTCCCCTGTTCTGATGCCCCTACTCCCTTAAGGTTACCTCTGGGAGCACCGACTTGATGAGTTATTTGCACTCAAAGTCTGCTTTCTGGGGAAGCCAACCTAAGACAGGCCTGGAGGTCATGACAAAGTGGGAGTGGACAAAGCACCCCCATTTTGAAAAGACAAAGTGGAGTGAAGTCAGGGTGAAAGGAAGGAAGTTTGAGCTACTGGGTAGAACCTCAAACTGGAAGGTGGGGGTCACACCACTATTGTCACCTCAGTGAAAACCCAAAAAATGGGGCCTCAGCCTTATCCTATGTCTGACAGGGATCATGTTTAACTTTGAGCAATACAGAAAAACTATTCTCATAAAGTACTCATGGCACATTTATTTAAATGTCATGAATTTTAAGCATTTAATCGTTTGCAGATAATAATATTTAATAATATACAGTGGACCCTTGAACAAAGTGAACATCCCTTAAGGACATCCACCCTCATGGGGGAAAATTCATGTATAACTTTTGACTCTCCCAAAACTTAACTACTAATAGCCTACTGATGACTGGAAGCCTTACCAATAACATAAACCATCGACTGATACATATTTTGCACATTGTATGTATTATATACTGTGTTCTTACAATAAGGTACGTGAAAGAAAAGGAAATGTTATTAAGAAAATTGTAAAGAAGAGAAAATACATTTATAGTACTACATTGTATTTATAAAAAAAAAAACCCCACATGTAAGTGGACCTGTCCAGTTCAAACCCATGTTACTCGGGGCTCAACAGTAACTTAACAATAGCTAACACTTTCGGTGTATTTCTCTGGCTATGCACTGTGCTGCATACTCCACAAGAGCCCCTCCTGTGATCCTTACATCCAGCCCATGCAGAAGGTATGATTACTGTTTATTAGTCCCATTTTACAGATGTGGATACTGAGGGATAGAGGGTGATTTGGCTGCAGGAGCTGAAGGGCCGGGGTTACATCCAGGCCTGTGCTCTGACCTGCCTACTATACCATAAGCAGAGACACATAAATTTTCCGTCTCTCCCCCAGTATATCTGTGGGGTGCAGGGTTTCTGCCATTCTGGTTTTTAAGTTTGCACACACAGAATCCATGGGTTATTTGAATTGACAAGAAAATGCTACTTGGCTAGGCCCTCCAGGGAAGCCACAGGGCAGCCCCAGAAGCTCCACCGATTCTACTCCAGTGCAAGAATTTGGCTGATAACAGTATCACTTGATTTTGCTAATGGCTTTCCTTAGTTCTTGGGTCAATAGGTGGGCCCCTCCTGAGGAGCACTGCAGTGACGTTAAGGGCTTCCGCATCCTTTTGAATGTGCCAAAATCTCTTCCAGAGCCCAGAGTCACCAATAAAACACACCTATGCTTAGAGCTGTTTTCTTCAAAGAAGACTAAATTTTGGCTCCTGAGAAGTAGTTTGTCAGGAATCTTGATCACCAAGTGAATTTGAATTTGGTTTGGCAATTTGTGAGTCTTAGTTCCCACTCATCCTGGTCTGCTCTCCCAGACAAGACACATATGGAATGAACATCCTTGTTAGACTAAAAGCCTTGGTGGTGAGGGTTGTGTTTTATTCACTTCCTGGGATGGAGCCCTGCCACATAGTAGGCTCTTTATAAATGGTGTTGACTTAACAAACAGATTGATAAATGACAAAAAAGATCCCGTATAGTTCAGGGTTAAAAGCTCAGATTCTGGAACCACAAGCCTGGATCCAAATCCCAGGACCTGTGTGACCACAGGTAGGTGACTTAACTTCTCAGGAGCTCGCTTTTTCCATCTGTACGATGGGTGCAACATCCCTCAAGATCGATGAGAGGATTAAATGAGTTAGTATTAAATGAGTCAGCAAAGTACCCACAACAGTACCAGGCACACAGTAAGTATTATTTCATTGAATTTCTTACAGGCTGTGACATCAGAGTGTGGCCCTGGGGTTGGGATACCCTCCTCACGATTGTTGCCCTCTCCTTATACCAGACTAGAGGAAACAAAACTAGAAAAAACCTAAAGTTTTGTTGTGTCTGTATTAGCGTGAAACCCCCTCATTCTCATTCTCCGCTAAAGTGTCTTTGTAGCTGGAGGTGGGGTTGGTGGGCTGCTAGATCTCACTGTTTGCACAAAAAAGTGCTGACATCCTTAAAAATCTCCCCGGAGAGGATCGAGAAGAGATACATTCTGTTTTTCCTGAAGCAAAGCTGACAGTTTATCACTGCCTGCCAAAATCTTCTGCTAAGCCATCACTTCTCAAACTTTGTAAACCCTCTCCCTGACGGCCCCACCAGAACAACAGGGCCCAGAGTCCTTTGTGAGAAAGGAGTTGACAGGGTTGGACTGGCGGCCTGAAGCCAGGTGCATCGTGCTTCGGTGAGGAGGGAGGGACAGCTGTGACTACCGTGCACAAGAGTCTGCAAGCTGCCAGAGGTAGGAAAGGCAGTCTGCTAATGGCTACCATGGTGGGCCAATTGAGCTCAGAGGGACTGCTTTACGCGTGCTTAGAAAGCTAGCATTCCTTTCTTTGTTTTGTTTGCTCTTTGTTTATTTCTTTGTTGTTCTTTTCTTTGTTCACTCAACAAATCTTCTAAATCTTCTAAGCGCTTACTGTGTGCCAAGTGCTGGGGATGGAGAGGTGACCAAGATAAATGTCTCAGCCTACAGGGAGCTTACATTCTATGATCAGTAGATATTCACGCCTATGGATTCAATACCTACTGAAAACACTGCTCGAGGGGGAATGGTTCGTGGAACCATAGCAGATCCTCAGGGATTCTCTCTGACACTAAGTTGTAGCGTGTCCAGGGATTTTAAGCAAGTCAGCAAGAATCACTTGGCTTCTTTGGTCGTGGAGAAAATGTGACAGGAACTATTGTTATCATGTGTGAGTCTCAATCCTGGCATTGGGAGGCCCAAGACTCCTGTCAGTCTGTGTAGGACTCCATGCTCGAAAGTTAGGGCTCCATACTTCACACCCATCAGGATGATCACAATAAAAAGCAAAAATCAAAAACAACAACAGAAAATAGCAAATGCAGATGTGGAGAAATTGGAAACTTTGTGCACGATCTGTGGGAATATAAAATAGTATCACAGCTATGGAAAGCAGTATGGAGATTCTCAAAGAATTAAAAATAGAATTACCATATGATTACAACAATCCCCACTTTTGGGTATACAACCAGAAGAATTGAAAACAGGATCTCAAAGGGATATTTACACACCCATGTTCACAGCAGCATTATTAACAATAGACAAGAGACAGAAGTCACCAAATGTCCACCAAGAGATGAATGGATAAACAAGAGGTAGTATATACAGGCCATGAAATATAATTCAGCCTTTAAAAAGGAAGGAAATCCTATCACATGCTCTCACATGAATGGACCTTGAGGACATTATGCTAAGTGGAATAAGCCAGTCACAAAAAGACAAATGTTGTATGATTCCACTTCTATGAGCTTTCTAAAATAGTCAAACTCATAGACACAGAAAGGAGAATGGTAGTTTCTATGCACTGGGGAGTGGGAGAGTGAAAAAGAGCTGCTATTTAATGTGTGTGGTTTCAGATTTGCAAGTTGAAAAAGTTCTGGAGATATGTTTCACAACATTGTGAATATACTTAACACTACCGAACTATAGTCTTAAAAATGATTGATGTTAGGGGTGCCTGGGTGGCTCAGTTGGTTAAGCGTCTGACTCTTGATTTTGGTTCAGGTCATGATCTCACGGTTTGTGAGTTCAAGCCCCACGTCGGGCACTGTGCTGAGAGTGAGGAGCCTGCTTAGGATTCTCTCTCTCCCTCTCTCTCTGCCCCTCCCCCACTTGCACGCGCATGCATACTCTCTCTCAAAATAAATAAACTTAAAAAAAATGGCTGATGTTAGATTTTATTATACACATATATTATTTATCACAATTAAAGAAAAAGAGTTAAAGCTCTAGTGGCCAAAGGCTGTGGCTGCTGCCTGGACCCAAATGGAGGAGCGAGGGTGTGTGTGGGGGAGGGGGGGTCGGGGGTCGGTGGAGGAGGAAGAGTGGGAGTGGGTTCTGCTCTACTTCCATCCTGTTCTAGAGGTCCTAGATGTTGAAATTAACTTGGTCACCAGAGAGTCTGGGGTTATTTTGACTCGGACTAGGCCCCCAGAGGGAGTGAATCAGGGCCCACTGCCTGGTGGTTGTCCCTGCCAGGTCTCAAGGTCCCCAACTTACTATAATAAGAGAAGAAATAGAATACAGTGCAGAGCAAGCTTTCAAGAGTCCACATCCCGCCTCTGCCATTTACGGATAAGTGGCCTTCAGCACAGTACCAAAGCTCTCAAGTGCCTCAGTTTCTTCATCTGTAAAATGGGGGCAGTAATAATACGTCATAAGCAAAGAGTGAGGACTAAATAGTCATCCTATGAAAACCCTTCAACTATTGCCTAGTGTGTTATGTTACTGCTAAGAAAGGTCAGGGATTCTTGACCAGGTTAAAGCATGTGTGGGAGAATTCACGTTGCATCTGAAGAAGCGGGCCTCTGGGTGGACATGGGTTCAGTGGGAAGAAAGTGTGGCTACTTCCACACTTCAGGTTGGAAGGCATGCACTATCCAAAGCCACTTTGTTCAGTCTTGGGAGGCCAACCTAAGGGCAGGTTGGAATGAGAGCAGGAGGGAGAGGCGGCCGGTGCCCTCCCCAACCGTGCCTCCCCTGGGCATATTTCATTCCCCTTCTCGGCTCAGAGGAGGCGGCCCAGGTGTGTGGGAGGTGATAGGCCACACGTGCAGGAAGCTGCCAGCCCCTCAGGCAGGGGCGGGACACATGCCATTTCTGGGGTTTGGCGTCTCCCATCCAAGCTCCAGTCTCCTCTGAAGAATCACCCAGACCAACTCCTGAGGGCGCATCTTAAAACCGGTTCTCCCAGCTATTCACCCTGCAACTCCTGACAAAACACACACCCAGGTGGAGCTAATTAGGGTGAGATGGGCCATCAGGACTCCTAGGGGTTTGGTGCCAGCTTCCCCGCAGGTCACTCAGGGGTTGGGGCCTTGCCACACAGCAAGCAGGCCCCACCTCTGTGTCTGGGAGGCAGCTCCTTTCACACAGCCCACGGCCTCCTCAGGCTACTTCAGGGGGATGCCCCCTGGTTTGGGGGAGCTTCAGAATCCTGCAAGGTGACCACCGTGTAACACCTAAGGATGAAGGATTTGGATAAAGGACCACGCCTTGAGCACTTTGTCTCTGGAGTCAGGCACTTTACAATTGGCTCCAATTGGTGGGTACAATGATTATGCCCATTATACACATGAGAACACTGAGGCTCGGGGATGGTAGGGTGCTTGGTCAAGGCTCCCAGCCTGTAAATGATGGAGTTGGTACTTTAAACCCAGGTCTGTCAGACTGCAAATTCTACTCATAGCTGCTTCCTCTTTCTGCCTCACCCTGAAGGTAAAATGATCTGATGCTACTACACTTGGCTAGTACGTTTTGCCCTGCCTGTCATATGCTTATAGGCAATTCTAGTGTTAAATGTTAATGCTGAGAGCAGTGCACTCAGGATGTAAAACAGTCAAAATTTTAAACTTTAAAGCTCTTCACCTAAGGTAGGATCACATTAGTCCTGTTTTCAAAACTCTTCAACGACTACTTACCAGATCAAGCCCAAACTCTTTGGCCTGCAGTACAAAGCAGTAAAGAGACCATGAACTCCTGTTGCTCTTTTCACTTTCAAGAATGATCTTCGGTCTGAAAGGGAAAAATAAGCCTACTGAGTTGGATTTGGAGCCTGAGGTTGGTGCGAAGATGCCCAAGACAGGGTTGGAAGAGAGTCCAGATTCCCTTCCACTGCTCGTCAGCCCCAGCGCAAGGTGGAGACGGGAGCCCCGCTTGCTCTGTGGCTATTGTTAATCTTTCATAGACTGTAGCAAATGTGAAAGCGATCCAAAGACTGGGGTGGGCAAAAGTCCTTGTTTTCAAAAGGGACAGTACTTGGATTCTGCAAACTAGATACCTACAGTCTTGAGGGGGAGTGCCAAAAAAAAAGAAGCTGTGGGGGTCCACTCGAAACAAATCATGCTGGCCTCACTTCATTTCCTGCTCTGATGGGGTTGTTGGGCTGGTAGGTCAAGGAGAAGTGAATGATGGTATATCCAGAGTTAAGCAGGACAGCTGGTAATATCTCTCATGACTTTCTTGTAGGCAAAATTGGGATATTGTGAGCTAGATGTGCTTTTATTTAGAAGAACTCATAGCCAGTTGACTATGTAGCCTGATGAACGCTGACTAATGTAACTCAGAGGAAGTCTGTAGTGGTGGGCCACGAGTCTCTGCCCAAGGCTGTGGTTTTGGATAATTTTATCAAGAACAGAAAGGGAAGGTGATGCAGCATCGGCAAGGATAATTAACAGCCTGGATGCAGAAGTAGGATCCAGACCGCCTGAAATCATGGGCAGGATCTAATAGGATGACAGTGAATTGGAATAAATGAAAAGTTTTGGAGTTTGGTTTAACTAATCAATGACACAGGGTGAAAGGACTTAAGGATTTTAGTGGACTAAAAACTCTATGAGTTAATAGAAATCAAGCCATAGGAAAAGGCGTGAGGCTCCCCTCTGCCTTCAGGGTGTCAGAGCCCTCCATAGGATCAGATTGAGATGGGTTCTGACTACCATTTATTCGACAGGTTCGGGAATGTGCTGTGGCCTTGCCCACCTCCCTACCTCTGCACACATTGTTCCCACTTCCTTCTCTAGTTCACCTGATGGGTTCCCTGTTCACTCTTTAATGTCCATATCCCAACCACACCTGCCACAGAGCACTTGCTCCTCTGGGCTCCCTCATGGCACTCACATTCATTTTGTTCCAATGACCCATTCCCCTGTCTGTCTGCTTCACTGGACTATCTACTCCTTGAGGACAAGGGCTTTCTCATTCACAGAGTGAGTGTTCAACAAGTGTTTATGGACAGGGTCTCACTAAGGGCTAATCCTATCTTTTGCTGTATACAAAACAAGAATGATGGGCAGAAATGATTTCCTAATTCTGCTCACACATAGAAGATCAGACAACCTGAATATGGATTTCAGTTCTGGGTCCCACTGTTCAAAAGAGACAATGAGATGGGATGGAGTGACCCCAAGCTGGGGGGTAAAGGATTTAGATGCTCTATCACGTGAGGAAAAGCAAAAAGATGGGAACATTCAGCCAGGAAAAGAGAAGATCTTGGCCAAGGACACAGGAATGTCTTTCTTTCAATGTTTGGGAGAATGACAGAATGGCCCCTCACTGTCTTGGCAGGTGGGGGTGTCAGAAACTTCTTTAAGCACTCAGTGAAGCTCTGGACGCGTGCGCACGCGCGCGCACACACACACACACACACACACACACACACACGTGCTTTCATGGAATGGGAAGCAGTTTAAGGTGTGGTTAAGGGTCCAGCTTGAGACTCAGACTTGTGGATCTGAATCCTGGTTGTGCCTTGGGCAAATTGCTTAACCTTCTTGTCTGTTTCTTTATCTGTGAAATAGAGATAATGATATTGATCACCTCATAGGAGGATTACATATGACAATACGTCAAATGTGTTTAGAACCAAATATGCCAAAATTCCATAAATGTTAGCTTAGAAATATCAAAGGGTGTGCTGTCCTGCAAAGTCTAAAGGAGTTTGCTCAAGAGTGCTGTAGATACCAGATTCAGAAGCCCTGGACCCACTGCCTGTGTGGGTATAGAGCTCTTGTGCATCCCGGGCCTATGAGTATCTTTTCTCCCTCTTTGCCTGAGCCCCATACTCTCCAGAGCCCAGCCTCTGGTTAAAGAACCAGCCCACTTCTGGCCCAGGTCTGCACTTAACAAGTATGGCAGCCCCTAATATATGAAAGTTACAAGTCAAGCTAACAACCACTAAATAAAATATGTTCTATTCTTATAACTCAACAGTTACAGGCTCAAACTGAGAACTCCTTGAAATTCTGTGCCAGAGTGTCATGGCACGCGGAGAGCTGACCCCAACACCCAACCCCTGGAAGGCAGCCTGTACCCCTTCTTTGTACACCCCCAGTTACATCCCTCAGCATGAGGAGCTTCACATGCAGGTGTGTGGACACACCGGGAGTGTGGTGTGTAAGCCGTGTTTTTAACCATAATCCTTCTTTGCCTCCTCACTCCTCCATGAATGGTTGCCCCTTACTAGCACTGTAGGCATGGTCCTCCCTCAGGTGGGGCAGAGCAGGAGGAAAGACCAATGAGGCCCTGTAAATGTGCTCCAACCTCCTTGGGTAGGGAATTTGATGTCTTGATCACTGAGAGCAAGGTGGGGGATGGGAGTTGCCAGTTCCCCTTGGCTCTTAGAACCATGGCCTTTTATTATTATTTTTAAATGTTTATTTATTTATTTTGAGGGAGCAAGAGAGAGCGCATGTGCATATGTGTGAGAGAGGGTGGGGCAGAGAGAGAGAGAGAGAGAGGGAGAGAGAATCCCCAGTAGGCTCTGCACTGCCAGCACGGAGCTCCATGTGGGGCTTGATCCAACAACCACGAAATTGTGACCTGAGCTGACACCAAGAGTTGGAGGCTCAACCAACTGAGCGACTCAGGCGCCCCAAGAATCAGAGTGGGGGCACCCCAGCCCAAGTCCGAGGGCAGCACTGTGCCTATGAATCCTCAAAAGCCTGTGTGCTTCCAGTCTAGCTGCATCCTGCCCATCCTGCCCAACATGATGGGTTTAGAGTGGGGCCACATGTTTGCCTCCAGGGAGCATTGCTTAGAAAGAGGAAGATAAACCTATTTACTGTGGGGTCAGTTTAGAGAAGGATATAAGGTGGTGACACTTTGGAGAGAGGGATAGCAGGGGCAATGCCTGAGGCCTTGGAGACAGCCAGGGAGATGGCAGCCTTGAGCCCGGAGAGGCCTCTGTGTGGCAAGAGGTGAGAGAGAGCTAGGGATGGGAGGAGGCAGGGCATTTCCCCCCACTCCCCCTCTGCCTTGGGTGTCATCTCTGTTGGCAGCTGTCTTCTCGAATGCTCCTGGCTCCCCTGTGGCCCCACTTTCCTTCTAGTGACCTTCGTGCTTTTGCTTGGAGAGTGAGTGCTTCCTGTGACACTCCAGCCTCAGGCAGTGGTGGCTTCCAACTGTTGCTGCTCCCTGGGTTGCCTCACTGTCCCCTGGTTGACTTCCTAAACTTTCCAATCATCTCGAAATCAATTCCTTGCATTAAATTCCTCCAGTTTCATATGCTCAAAAGTCAGTTTCTGTTTTCCTGAAACCATGCACTGAGCACTATTATGTATCAGCTGATTTCATATATCGTCAGTTTTAATATTCAGACCCAAATGAATGCATGTAGCATTTATATATAGAGAGAGAAAACTGAGTTTGTAAGATACAACATACATGTCTAAGCTACATACATGTCTAAGATTACCAGCTAATAAGTGGTAGAACAGCTAGGATTTGAATCTAAGTTTGCTTCACCCCCAAGTCTATTCTCTTTGCAATAGGCCTTACTGCTTTCTTGGACAACGTGTCGGGAAATATTTGAGGCAGTGTGGGAAGCCAGTAGAAGGAGAGTTTTGGGGCGAGGATGGCTTTTGAACTCCCCAAATTACTCCAGCAGACACCTCTTTGATGTTAGGGAAGCATAAACAAGTATAACTTTAAAAATTCTCATTTTAAGACACCCGGGTGGCTCAGTTGGCTGAGCATCCGACTCCAGCTTAGGTCTTTATCTCATGGTTCATGAGTTTGAGCCCTGCATCAGGCTGTCTGCTCCCAGCACAGAGCCCACTTCAGATCCTCTGGCCCCCTCTCTCTGCACCCCCCAGCTTGTTCTCTCTCTCTCTCTCTCTCTCTCAAAAATAAACATTTTTAAAAAAGTTTTAAAAATTTCTCATTTTAAGTATTTTCAGGATATCTGAATAGCAAGAAATCCCACGGAGTCCACCCCAGACTTCCATTCAGACTGCTGGAAATAGATGTAAATTGTTAAGCTGAATGGAAAACTGGGTGAAACACTATGATTTTTTGAGAAACAAGAATCCTGGCTGAAAGGAAATGCCTGCTATCATTAGACAGTTTTAGATTTCATCCACTTAATACACATGGAAATAATTCTCCCCCCTCCCCTTTCTCTCTCTCTTTTTTTTCCTTCAAACCAATGGCTCCCAGCTGATGCTGGTGCATCACAAGCCAGATTGGGGTGATTTTTTCCTGAGGCAAAGAACCTGGGTCTTTTCCTAATTCATGGGGGGCTGGAGGGGGGGAGAGGGGGAGGAGAAAGTGGGAAATTCAATTCCTGGTATAATTTTCTTCAATTTGAAGAATTTTCTTATTTAATTTTTCTTAAAAACTACCTGAGATGCTTATGCAAGCCAAAATCTAGACTCTAGTGTGAGGTGCCATTTGATTTATCAGGAGTGTACTTGGGAATAATGCCATATGCAAGTATGCAAATATGCCTCAGAGTGGCAGGGCTGCAGTCACGCTGCCCTAAAAACAACCTCACAAACCACTGCGTTCAAAGGCACGCCAATATGGCCGCCTGCCTACATGCACTATTCGGATTCCATTTTAGGAGGGAAGACATTGTGAGGTACAGTTATGGTGTCTCCCAGCTTCCCGGACTAGCCCGGCCCCAACTCATGTGACCCTCCACATCTACTGTTGCACACCAGACCGGGAGTCCTCCCGGCCCCCATTTTGTTTCAGAAAATATCGCAGTCTCAGGTAGAGGAACCTGCTCCAGGTAGGATGACCCACACACATCTTGGAGGGCATTGTTCTGGAGTGACCTAGAAGCATTGAAAGGACTTAGGAAATGCCTTCCTTGCTGAGGTATGGGGCAAGAGGCTCTGTTGTTGGTCAATGTCTTTCTCTCCATCACTCCTTGCACTGACCCAAAAGGTGGCCACGACCTATGAGTGGATTGGTAAAGCTCTTCAGTTTCACCTTTTGAGCCTGGAGAATCCCTGAACATTTCCTTTGGAGCCTGAACTTCTCCCTCCCCCAGATGTTTGCTGATGACCCCCTGTGTGAGGGAAGAAGACTCTTGTCAAATTAAACACAAGGAATTCACAGCTTATTTTGCTGTGTGCTTCGCCAAGGACAAAATCAATTCCCACCAATCAATAGTTGGTGGTGTTTGAAGAGCCTATCCCAAACCCCATCTCAGCAAACCAGGGCACTCTGTTCAATATTTGCACCACATCCAGGTAGGGGTCAATGGGACTTAAATCTATCCTGCAGGCGATTGTCTTTTATCATTCCTAATAAGTCACAAGAATTGGCAGATGGCAGGCCAGTTTTTCAGAACAGCCAATATTTAATAGACTACCTCGGATGATTAAGTGAAATGATTTCTTGGAGTGGTCCCAGAGATAGCTCTAAAAGTTGTCTTGGCTAATTATCTCAAAACTAAAGGAGAGAGTCATAATGCCACTTGCCAGTTAAATTTGGTTTCTGCCAAGAATAGGGCTTCTTAATTTGGTATCTACATGCCCAGAAGGTCCATGGTGAGGCCACAGACAGACAGTGAGTGCCTTGGGTTTACATAAAGTTCTGTGCATTTGTATCAATCATCATCAGATTCCCACTGGATCCACGGCCCTACAGAGGATAAAACTACCTACCTGGGGGTTTGGTACCATTCATTTTACAGAACCATTTCTACAAGCTCTGATTAATTTTCCATGTTGATCTCTGCTTTTATCCCCTTACCCTGGGTGGCTTTTGTAGATGGACCCAAGAAAACTGCCGGATGATTTATCAAACTGTTTTTGCAGCTAAGTAAGAAACTGCATCACTTGTTTGGGAAGCTAACACCTCACTGCCTGTTCCTCCCTTCCCCTGCCCAACATTAAAATGTTCACATCTAAACCTGGAATAGTGTGGTAATGTTCAGCGTCTTCAAAATAGAGGCAAACCCGAGCTCCCCCCTCCACCCACAAATTACATTTAAAGTCAGATTTCCAAACATCTGAGGACAGTGTCTGTTTCGTGTCTCAGTGGGATTACTAAATTACGTTTAGCTCCCTCTGATGAGGTCTTTCCTTCCCACACCCTGGCAATCACTTGCCAATTAATACAATCCAGTAACCACTGCATGAACAACTTTTAATTTTGAATATCAGGTTGTACATTTTCTTCACTCTCTTCCACCCACAATTTCCTGAATTTTCAAGGCCTGGGCTTTCCTCTCTCTCCTCTTCATATTCAGCTGAAAACCGGGCAGGGCTGGGGTAGTGAGGAATGTTCATGCGAACATCTGGGCGAAGGACTTCTGCCTACTTCCTTCCGCTGTGTAGTAGTCATAGAGGCATAGGCAGTGAGGTCAACAAGGGCTGCATAAAGAGCCTCACAAATCTGAGAGCTGGGTCGGGTTTGTGAGCCTTGAATTGCGGATCAGAGTGACGGTTTTCCTGCTACTATCTGGTGTCTCCAGAAAACAAAGCCCCCTTGTTCAGGTAGCTCAAAGCTCTTTAACACCTACATGTTCATTCCCTCTTCCCCTCAAAGCCCCACCTGGGAGGGATGCCGAGTGGGGGTGGGTCATTAGCACCTGCACGGTGCTGTCCTCCTGAGGGACTTCCACCTGTGTCTGTGTCCGTTTTTGTCCCAGTGGCCGGCTCACCTTGGGTGGATGGAGGTAATGATGACTCCCTTTCTTTCTCTCTGCCACTAGTTGTGTGACCCTGGACAAGTCACTTAATTTCCTTCCACTACTGTCAAATGGCAATAATGACGCCTACATTACTGGGGTGCCGAGGTGATTAACTTGCATGAAATGTATCAAGTGGTTAGCGTTCTATGTTAGGTTTCTTCTGATTTGTAGAGTCGGGATGATAATACTTGACAATAATATCATCCTATGTATTAATAGCCTACGAAGGGTTGGGTTCTGTGGAAAGCTGCAAGGAGTGAACATGACTGAGTTTTTCTAAAAATGTTTGACTTGGAGGTTGAAACTTTTGAAGTATAATGTCACTAAGACATATGTAAAATTGCCTCCCTAAAGCTTGTACCTTTGGAACCGAAGAGACCGTGATTGTGAAAGAGTTCTGAAATCAAATGTGGCATTTGGGAGACTCTATAGCCTATGTATTCCTCTTGAAAGTTCACATTGTGCACTAGTATCTTAGAGTCCTGTGATTTAAAAAGAATGTTTAACTATGATTAACTCAGTGTTTGCACATTGATTTGACCACTTAATAAAAAGGACCCTTTTATTCGTGTCACACTGTTAATGTCCCTGATTTGATGCAGCGCTTTGAGATATGCTAAATTACCCCACTCCCAGTGTAAGCTATTCCGAGGATTGGATGACACTAATTGCTGTGATAATTTTAAAGATAGATCTTAAATTGAATTGGAAATCCAAAACGGGGGTGTTCTGTGACTGTATATTTAGTCATCAGGAATTTCTGTTAACTATGATTTTGAAAGACGGTCTTTTTACAAAAGATGGGTTTTGTACCTTCTGGATTCAGATACGCCAGCATCTGAGCATTTTGTTCAATCAAAAAACAATGGGGGCGCCTGAGTGGCTCAATTGGTTAAGTGCCTGACTTCGGCTCAGGTCATGATCTCACAGTTCGTGAGTTCGAGCCCTACATCGATCGGGCTCTCTGCTGTCAGCACAGAGCCTGCTTGGGGTTCTCTGCCCCCCCTCCCCGCCCCTCCCTTCTCATGCGCTCTCTCAAAAATAAGGAAACATTTAAAAAATGCCATTTGGGGATGTATATGCCTTTCTATCTAATTGGTCTGCTACTCGGGATCATCAAGGCACACAGGAAAGAAGTAGGGAGGCCTTCATTCAGATATTCACATGAGTTATTTTTCTCCGCCCTGAGTAGAAGTGGCACTGGGGTGTTTGTCATCACCGTGGTGAGCACTTTGTCTTCACTCTCGAGGTCCCACGCCAGAGCTTCAGGTCTAGCAGCGTGTGCAATGGTGTCCACCGTTCGTTCGTACTTGCTAGACACGACGTGGTGCACTTTAACCCTCACCACAACTGTCCCACGTAGGTATCATTCCCTCTATCTTACATCTGAGAAGACGGAGGCCCGGAATGGTTCTGTCACCTTGCTGATGGTCAGATGTATAACTAGGTCTCAAAGGCCACGTCTGCTGACTGAAAAGCCTGTGCTCTTTCTAGTCCTTAGGATACTTTGACACCTCTTCCCCCCCAAGAAGTCTGGAGCCTTCTGTGATGGCAGGATCTCATATGCCACACTTTTTCTTACCTCCATGAAACTACATCTCTCTTAGTGCCACAGACTGTATGTGTCCCCCGGCGCCACTCCCCCAATTCGGATGTTGGAGTCTCATCCCCAGTGTGATGGGATTAGGACGTGGGGTCTCTGGGAGGTGATGAGGTCGTGAAGGTGGAGCCCTCATGAATGGGATTGGTGCCCTTCTAAAAGAGGCCCTAGAGAACTCCCTCGTCCTTTCTGCCATGTGAGGACACAACAAAAAGACAGCCATCCGTGACCCCAGAAGTGAGACCTCAGCAGACATCGAATCTGCTGGTGCCTTGATCTTGAATTTCCCAGCCCACAGAACTTTGAGAAATGAATTTCTATTGTTTATAAGCCAATCTGGTATTTTGTTATAGCAGCCTGAATGGACTAAGACACTTAGTAAAGGAGGAAAACCATTTCACCGTTTCAATCAATGCAGAAAAAGCATTTAATAAGAGGCAGCACCCATTTATGACAGAAACTCTCAGCAGGGCACTTGGGTGGATCAGTCCATTGAGCATCTGACTTCAGGTCAGGTCATGATCTCACGGTTCATGACTTAGAGCCCCACAGCGGGCTCTGTGCTGACAGCTCAGAGCCTGGAGCCTGCTTTGGATTCTGGTTCTCCTTCTCTGTCTGCCCTTCCCCTGCTTGTGCTCTCTCTCTCTCTCTCTCTCTCTCTCTCAAAAAGAATAAATAAACATTAAACATTAAAAAAAAAAAACCTCTCAGCAACTAGAAACCTCCTCAAGTTGATAATGAGTATTTACAGAAAACCAACACTTAACATCATACTTAATGGTGAAAGATTAAGTGCTTTCTCCCTCAGATCAGAAACAAGGCGAGGATAACTGTTTTCACTTTTATTTAATATTGTACTGGTGGTTCTAAACATTGCAATCAGGCAAGAAAAAGACATAAAAGACATAAAGATACGGAACAAACACATAAGGGGACCTGGGTGGCTCAGTTGGTTGAGCATCTGACTCTTGATCTCTGCTCAGGTCTTGATTTCAGGATGGTGAGTTCAAGTCCCGCATTGGGCTCCATGCTGGGTGTGAAGCTTACTTAAAAAAAAAAAAAAGGAAAATATAAAATTTTACCTTTTTGCAAATGTTATGATTGTTTATATATAAAATCCCAAGGAATCTACAAAATAACTAGAGGAACTAATAATTGAATTTAGTAAGGTCACAGGATACAAAGTTATTATAGGAAAATCAATTATATTCTTAAGTACTAGCAGCAAAGAATTTGAAAATGAAACTTCAAAAAAATTTTTTAACGTTTATTTAGTTTTGAGACAGAGAGAGACAGAGCATGAACGGGGGAGGGGCAGAGAGAGAAGGAGACACAGAATCGGAAGCAGGCTCCAGGCTCTGAGCTGTCAGCCCAGAGCCCGATGTGGGGCTCGAACTCACGGACCACAAGATCGTGACCTGAGCTGAAGTCGGACGCTTAACTGACTGAGCCACCCAGGTGCCCCTGAAAATGAAATTTTAAAAAAGCAATTCCATTTATAACAGCACCACAAAACATAAAATTGTTAGAAGTTAGAAATGAATCTAATAGAAATGTCCAAGTCTTCCATGCTGAGAGCTTTAAATCATTGCTGAGAGAAATTAAAGAAGATATAATTACATGGAAAGCTATACTGTGTTCATTGATCAGAAGATCCAGTATTTTCCCTGAACTGGTCTACAGATTCCAAATATTTTCAATCAAAATCTTAGGAGGCTCTTTTCTAAAGATTGACAAGCTTATTCTAAAATGTGTGTGGACACGGGGAGCCTGGGTGGCTCAGTTGGTTGGGTGACCGACTTCGGCTCAGGTCATGATCTCACAGTTTGTGAGTTCGAGCCCCGGGTCGGGCTCTGTGCTGATTGCTCAGAGCCTGGAGCCTGCTTCGGATTCTACCTCTCTCTACCCCTCCCCTGCTCACGCTCTGTGTCCCTCTGTCTCTCAATAATAAATAAGTGTTAAAAAAAAAAAAATTAGGGGCACCTGGGTGGCTCAGTCGGTTGGGCGTCCGACTTTGGCTCAGGTCATGATCTCGCGGTCCGTGAGTTCGAGCCCCGCTTCGGGCTCTGTGCTGACGGCTCGAAGCCTGGAGCCTGCTTCAGATTCTGTGTGTGTGTCTCTCTCTCTCTCTCTTTGACCCTCCCCCATTCATGCTCTGTCTCTGTCTCAAAAATAAATAAACATTAAAAAAAAATTAAAATGTGTGTGGACACGTAACACACATAGGACAACCAAAGCTAACTTTAAAGAGAGCTGAGTTGGAGCACTTACTCTACCTGAGAGGTCATGGGAGGAGATGACCCAGCCACCTGGAGCTTGAACAATAAAGAAAGGAAGTGAGACTGATATACTCACCAATACTCTATTCAAAAGCTTGATTTGACAGGTACACATAAGAGAAAAAGCATGGAATTCTAGGAACAGTGAGAAAGAGTGAGTATAGGGAGCTATACTCCCTATACTCCCTATAGGGAGTCCAAGGGAGCTAGCCTTGGACAATTTGGACTTTGACTCTGAGAGCAGAGCAGCAATGGGGGATTTAGAGCAGGGGAGTGACATAGGTGGGGAGTTTTAATAGCCTTCCCTGGGCTCTGGAGGGGAGATAGTGAAGGCAGAGGAGGCCGGTGGTCCAGAAGAGAGAGGATGGGGCCTGTGTTGGACAATGTGTTCTCAATCCTGTCCTTGGCCCCTATCACAGTAGCCTGTGACACTAAGCGGTCTCCCAGGAGGATGGAAAAGGTAGGTCTCCTACCCTTTGTCTCCACACCCACCCCTCCCGCTCAGGCGTTCCGTATTGCCATGAGCATTGTCCGTCTGAGCTGATCTCTGAGAGTCTCAACCTGCACCCCTTAAAAACATGTGTGGGTTTTGGTTTTGGCCTTTCCTCAGATTTTGCCCCATTGAGTTGGAATTGCTTTCTGGCCTTCGACTTTTGGGACATAGAGGCAAATGATAGGAAAACTAGACCATATTGGACCTGTTAAAAATCAAACAACCTCTAGGGCTAGGATTCTCGGGGCAGTTGTAGGACTGCGTGCAATCACACTGTTCGGTTAGGATGAGCACGATAGAGCCTCCAGGTAGAGAGGTCCTCGTGGCCCCCACAAGTGGAAGAGGAAAGCAGAAGTATAGATCCTCTCTCCTGCAGGAGGCCGGTTGTCCCATTCCAAGAGATTCTCACTTAAGCGGTTTGCGACCGAGGGCAAACTTCCCCTCCGAGAAACGCTTGCCAATCTCTGGAGACATTTCATGGCTATGACTAGGGGTGCTACTGGCATCCGGTGGATAGAGGCCAGAGATGCCACTAAGTATCCTACAATACACAGGACATCCTCCCACAACAAAGAATTCCCCAGCCCCAAATGGTAGTAATGCCAAGGTTGAGAAACCCTCGGCTAGTGAGAAAGCTGGGTACAAATTCCAGATGTGTCATTTATAGCTGTGTGACACTGGGCAGGTCAGTTACTTTTCTGGGCTTGTTTCCACAATGAGGATGATAGTGGTTAGTACCCCATAAGGCTGTTGTGAGGATTAAATGAGTTCTAGCACGTGCAGTGTTCAGATCAGTGACTGGGCCACGTGGAAGCCCTATCTCGGAGTTTGTACTGAACCATCCCTCATTAGAATCACATGGATGATCGTGACCCGGAAGAGTCCTAGCTCTTCCCCCAGGAACTACCCCATCCCCAGATAAGTCCTCTCTTCTCTGGGTTGTACATGTCCCTTCTCTTCAAATGACTCAGCTCCTAGGTATTTTACCATGCTGGCCTCTTTTCTGGAAGGATTCTAATGTGTCAGGATTATAATAAGCCTCCCACAATTGTACCCAACAAACCTGATCTCCTGAAAGTACAGAGGGACCACGCTATTACCTCACTCTGTTAGATGAACCCTTTGATGGATGTGTCTAAGTGGGGTTGGCTTTTACTATCAGAGCTAAGTGCTGCAATTGGCTACTTAAACTTTGACCACCTGGGGTTTCCATGCCATTTTTCTGCAGAGGAGGAGTCCCAAGGTAGAGAGTGTTCTGGGCAGAAATTGCAGAGAACATGGCTCTCTCATGACACATGGTGTACCTAAAAAGAATTTCCCACCTCACCTGAAAATTCAGTAAAACAAAACTCTGCTTTCCTTGAGGTTAAGTGCAGTGTTGCTGAACTGGAAAGAGCCTCATGGAAAAGCCATATCACCACGAAGGAGACCCTGACACCTGCATGCCTTATTGGTCCCCACCATTGCCTCCTAGGTTGGTTCATTGCTCTGATTTACTGTTTTTATCATTTCCTAACACCTCAGAGAATAGCCTCTTCTAGAACAGGAGCTCATAAAAGATTTTCCTTTGTCTAACAGCTTTATCCTACAGCATCCTGGAGAGTGGCTGTTTGACCCAAAAAATAGCAGACTCTGCTACTGTAAATAGCAAGAGCAAGTTCACTTCCAAACTTTCTGAAGTCTTGGGGGAACCCACTTAAGCATTCCTCCCGTAGGCTTCTGAGAGGGTCTGTTAAGCTGTAATGGCTTCAGTTTGGTCCAATTAACCTCACACTGGGCTAACTTCTGCCTTTAGCTGTGTGTTGGCAGCTACTGCTGATTCCAGGTACAGTAGTGGGCAGGGAACAATGGAAACTTAGTGTATTACAGGAAAAAATACTAACCATGTCTCCAAGCACAAGAGAACAAACAACCTGGCTGAGGCAGGCTGATCAGAAGTGCACAATCCATCCAGAAATCTTCACAAAAGCCAAATCAAGTGGAAATGAAGTACATGGCCAACTTCAAACGTGAGTGAGATTTGTTTGTTTCATATTGTCAGTCGTCTTTTACTTAGAATATGTTGATTGGCTATTATTTCCAGCTCCCTGTGATTAAGGAAAGTCGGACCAATTTCTTTTGCTAAAAAAAAAAAAAAAAAGCCTTTTTCTAAAAACCCAGTTTTCTTTGGGTATCCTTCACTCTAAGCTTAGGCATTCTGTGTAAGGCTGCCCCACCCAAGCAGGGCCCACAGCTTTTCTGTGGGAGACCCAGAGTCTGTTGTTTCCTTTCTCACTCAGCATCCTTTGTGGTCTCCTCCACATCCAGGGTGAAGCTCTTCTTCGCACACATCTGAATGGTGGTTTTTAACTTGAGGGCTACGGTTTATAACTAGCTAATGAGAAGTCACAATAGAACCTTGGGCACAGGGCCTGGAGGGCTGAAGGCCTCTGACCCAGCCATTCACATTCTATAATGTGGAGGAATCAGGACCCAGATTCTTTTTTTTTTTTTTTTAATGTTTATTTACCTTTGACAGAGAGAGAGAGACAGAGCATGAGTGGGGTAGGGGCAGAGAGAGAGGGAGACACAGAATCCAAAGCAGGCTCCAGGCCCAGAGCCATAAGCACAGATCCCAACACGGGGCTCGAACTCACGGACTGAGAGATCATGACCTGAGCCAAAATCAGATGCTCAACCAACTGAGCCACCCAGGCGCCCCAGGACCCAGATTCTAAGTGGGGTTCCGCAGAACCCTGGGGTCCCTAGGGAGTGAAGGGGAGGGTGGTGGTGGGAAAGGCTGAGCAAATCCCAGCCCCCTCTTCCTGTCCAACCAGAGCATCTCCACTTTGATTTTTAATTTTTCAAGTTTAGCATATATTAAGAAAACTGCACGGGTCATAAATGTAGAGCTCAATGAGGCTTTACAAACTGCACCTACCTGTGGCACCAGCCCAGCTCCAGAAATAGAACATTTCCTGGTCCCCTGGAACACACAGGCTCCTTTTCAAACTGCCCCTGAAAGGGAGCCACTCATTCTCCCGACTTCTAGTAGCATCACATTGATGTATTTTATATATCGGGGCCCCACATAGATATATTTTTTTTTACTTTTTATTTTAAAATAATTATAGGTTCCCAGGAAGTTACAAAGAGAATACAGAGAGGCATTCTTTTCAGATGTTCAAAAATCTTTTTTTAAAAAAGAAGTTTAAAAGCCAATGGCATGGTAGAAGAAAATGGATGGGTTTTGGAGCCAGGCCTCATGGGACTCAATCCAAATTCTTTTCCTGACCAGCATGTGACCCAGTGTGTCCCTTATCTGTCCTGAGCTGCAGAGAAGTGTTCATTCTAGTTTCCTGCAGTTGGGAGGAATCAAGGTGAGACAGTTTGTGAATGTGTACACATAGGGCACTAGCTGAAGGCCAGGCCTCCCCAGGGCTCCAAGTGGAGTGATGGATGGAGCGTGGACGTTCCAGCAAGGCCTTGACATTTTTTGGTTTCCGATCAAGTATCACCGAGCACTCAGCACCCCAGCTCTTCCACCATTCTTCTGCCTCCCACGAGTGCAACAGTGTCTCCCTGTAGCTATTTGGGCAGGTGGGGTGTGTAGGAGTTACTGCCTGGGCAGGAAGGCGGGAAGGGCTGACCAAGCAGGCCCAGGAGGCATGTCCCTCTGAGACTACTCTGGCCAGGCCTGTCTTTGGTCCCTCACCTTTGGGCTGGCCATTGTGAAATCAGCCCTGCTCACGTGCCACCTGGAAAGGCCACCCACCCCCCATTTCTGGATGGGGGAAGGGTGTGGCTCCCTGGTAATTAAAGGAGAATTCCCATTGTGGATGAGTGACAAAAGACAGCCTCAAGGAGTGTCCTTACTAAATCCAAAGGAATCTGACCTCTCATTATCGGGAGGGGAGCTGAGGGCGACTCTTGGCCTGCTGGCCCTGAGTCATCTCAGGGAAGACAAGCCAAGCCCACATGACCCATCTTAGAGGCCTGAACCTGGGCAGACAGGTGCCTGGAGCCACCCAAGAGATAAAATCTGGGCTGGCCGGATTTGCCAGTGGTTAACAATGGACAAAGGCTGTGGTTCGTCTCCTGTCCACTTTGCCCACCTCAGGCTGTACCTGCCACACCTCCAGACCAGGAAAGGGGATGGACATAGAGGAAGAACTCTGTTCCTCCGGTAGCCTGCCATCTTTCTGGCTTCAAAGTGTGGCACACAGCAGTGCCACCTCTGGAGACCAGCACGTGGCTCAGTCTCCCTTTGAGGCAGCCAGGCCACTCTGGGAAATACCTCCTGCCTCTTCCCTTCCTTGGCAGTTAACCTTTCCAGGATATCTTAGGGTGGCAGTCTTAAGTCTAAGGTCATGGGCCTGTGGGGCGGAAGGGGTGAGGATGTTGATGGTGATAATGACAGTAATAGCAATAATAGGATGGTTGGGAGAGGCAGTGAGCAACAAGGGAGAGAAGAGGGGTCCTGGGTGGAGCCTCAGGTAGCCTGGATGCCCTACTACTAATCATGGCCGCCATCACTTATTGAATGCCTACAGGGACCGTGCATTGCGCTGAGAACCCTGCATGTATTGTGTCCTTCAATCCAATAACACTATGGAGGTCATTGTCCTAATTATGATGTCCTTCAAGTAACTCGCCTAAGGTCGTGTAGCTGGTAAGAGCTGGAACATGACTGACGTCTGTGTGGCTCCAAGCCCTTTCTTCCTTCTCCCTCCTGGCCCCTTATCCACCACACAGAAACTCTCAACTTTTCCAGCT
This sequence comes from Panthera pardus, assembly GCF_024362965.1. Taxonomy (NCBI): domain Eukaryota; kingdom Metazoa; phylum Chordata; class Mammalia; order Carnivora; family Felidae; genus Panthera; species Panthera pardus. The sequence continues at coordinate 53,579,697 of NW_026526732.1, read as the reverse complement.
TTTTCTTCTGGAAAGGGTTTATTCTTAACTAACTGCCTGCTACACCTGTTGCAGATGACTGACACCTGTTAAAGCGTAACAGCGTGTTTTTTAGGAGCCTGGGTGATACAGCAGCGACCAGCATCTCTGTAGAGCTGTGGTTCTCAAAGTGAGGATGTTGGCATGTGCAGTTTGCAGACCCCTTTCACAATCATTATCTCCTTGCTCAATAGCAGTGCTTCTCTGACTCCACAGGGCGTTGGAATCACCTGGGGGACCTGTTCAAACACAGATTAGCTTGACCACAGCCCAGAGTTTCTGATTCTGGAGGTCTGGGTGGGGCCTGAGGATTTGCATTTCAAACAATCTCCCAGGTGCTGCTGCTGCAGTTCTGGGAACCACGCTTGGCGAATCACTGCCTTGTAGCAATCCTGTAGGATTAGTAGCGCAGGGATTATTGTTTCCACCCTTTATTTTTTTTTAATGTTTTTTTAACGTTTATTTATTTTTGAGACAGAGAGAGACAGAGCACGGACGGGGGAGGGGCAGGGAGAGAGGGAGACACAGAATCGGAAGCAGGCTCCAGGCTCTGAGCCATCAGCCCAGAGCCCGACGCGGGGCTCGAACCCGCGGACCGCGAGATCGTGACCTGAGCTGAGGTCGGACGCTTAACCGACTGAGCCACCCAGGCGCCCCAATCCATCCTTTAGGTGAACACATTGACTTTCAGGGAGGTTAGGTGACTCGTGATTGGGTGACAGAGTTTTCAGAAAGCATAGGAGGAACTTGAACCCAAGATGTACACTACTTCTCAACAGGTCTGTGCAGTACTGAGATTTCTGCAGTTATGATCCCTCCAAATGATAGGCGTCTTTTCTAGGTCATCTGGGTGACCACCGAGGCCTGGGTGCCGCTGGCTCTGCGTTTGTGTCTGTGAAGGCATTGCCCCTGGTGAGGGACACCTGGGCCTACCCAGAGCACGTGGCAGGAAAAGCTTGCCAGACTCAAAAGTCCACATTCACATGCCTGCAGACACGTCTCACACATCTGTATCTTTACCTTGTTTTTTATCTAACGGCTTGCAGCAAGTTCTGGCCAGCAGGACGGGAACCTTATCTTCAAGTGGAAAAGGCAGAAGTTTCAGATGGTCGCGGTTAGAACTGGCTTCAAGGCTCTCAAGGCTTGCTCCTGGCAGAGCTTTGGCTAGGCATGAGTCTGAAGATCCAGAAGTGGCCAAAGAGCCCTGAGGTTATTCATAATGTTGTTTCCCCACAACGTGTCCAGAGAACAGCACCACGTGCTAAATAAAAGTGGCGCGAAGGCCAAATGCAGAAACAGATGCGGACCCACACATTTAACCTAGCATTGGCAGTTTAGTTTCGGCAAAGCCAGACGCTAACCTAAGAGCCGTGAAGTTTAAGAAGTTTCTTATGACATTTCGAATTTAGCTTCCGTTTAGTTTGGACACAGTCAAGAAACATAGTGAAAATCATTGAAATCAATACTGAGGGGCTTGAGGGTTTGCCACTGTTGTTTATTAAACAGAGATACATACTTTTTTCTAAGTTTAAGAAATTCTCTATTCATGCTTCCCCCTTTCAGGCTATATAGTGGGATCTCTAGGGATGGGGAAGGCAAATCCCAAGTGCCACGACTCATTTTACAGAGGTGAAATTGAGCTACAAGAACACGATGAGAAGCTTTGATGAATGGAATCAAAGAACATAAATTATAATAAACTGGGGTAAAAAGGCATTGAAAAAGAAAGAAAGGGGCGCCTGGGTGGCTCAATTGGTTAAGTGTCCGACTTTGGCTTAGGTCATGATTTTCCAGTTCTTGTGTTCGAGCCCTGCACCAGGCTCGCTGCTATCAGCACAGAGCCAACGTTGGATCCTCTGCTCCCCTCTCTCTCTGTCCCTCCCCCACTCATTCTCTCTGTCTCTCTCTCAAAAATAAATAAACATTTAAAAAGAAAGAAAGAAAGAAAGAAAGAAAGAAAGAAAGAAAGAAAGAAAGAAAGAAAGAAAAAGAAAGAAAGAGAGAGAGAAGTGTTTCCACAAAGCACCCTGTGGCCTGGCAGGGTGAAGGGTTACTGGCTCCCCAGGGACCAGGGTGAGGGGTTTTATGTCTGGATAGTCAAAGTTACTACTTAGCAAGTCTTCCTGGCCCAGTGAAAAAGGACATCAGATCTAACCACAGGTTTGTATTGTAGACTCTGCCCTACCATTTTCTAGTCGCATGACTTAGAATAGCTCACATAGTTTCTGAGCCTCAGTTTTATGATCTATAAAATGGGGATTGTACTCAAAGTGCGTCTCTACTTTTAAATGAAATAATGTAAATGAAAGCCTGACTTAACTGTGAAAGGTCATACAAATGTTCATCCTTACTGTTTTCTCCCAGCTTTGAGATACAATTGATGTATAACACTGTATAAGTTTAAGGTGTACAACATAGTGGTAATTTTATACACACACACACACACACACACACACACTTATATTGCAAAATGATTACCACAACGAGGCTAGTGAAAACATCTAACACATCACATAGTTACAATTTTTTGCATGTGTGGTGAGAACTTTTAAAATCTACTCTCGGGGCACCTGGGTGGCTCAGTCGGTTGAGCGGCCGACTTCAGCTCAGGTCATGGTCTCACGATCCGTGAGTTCGAGCCCCGTGTCGGGCTCTGTGCTGACAGCTCCGAGCCTGGAGCCTGTTTCAGATTCTGTGTCTCCCTCTCTCTCTGAGCCTCCCCCATTCATGCTCTGTCTCTCTCTGTCTTGAAAATAAATAAATGTTTAAAAAAATTTTTTTAAAAATAAAAAATAAAATCTACTCTCTTTTAGCAACTTTCAAGTATATAATAAGGTATTATTAACTATAGTCACCACACTGTACATTACATCCCCAGAACTTACTCATCTTATAGCTGGAAGTTTGTACCTTTTGACCGGCTTCATCCATTTTCCCCACCCCCACCCTTGGCAACCACCAATCTGTTCTCTGTTTCTATGAGTTTGATTTTTTTAGGTTCCACATATAAGTGAGATCATCCAGTATTTGTCTTTCTCCCTCTGTACTGTTTTATAGGTCCATTTTTAAAGCTCTTATTGGCTGACCCACCGACTTCTGTAATTCTGCCCTTCCCCCTCACTGCCCCTCTGCCACATTCAGAGAGTAGGACCAGCCACTCAGTCCCTACAGCCATGAGGGGTCAGTTTTATGGAGGCCACTTTCCATGACTCTCAAGGGAGGGTAGATTCTATCTTGCTAGACCTGGGCGGGGCCTTGGAGGTCTTCTGGTCCAATACCTCCTTGTGAGAGATGAGGAAGTGAAACCAGAGACACTGGACGTGACCTTCTAAATGCCACAAGGGAGTTAGTGGCAAGCCAAGAATGTACTCTCTGGGATTCTTTTTCAATAAATTCTTTTCCCCATTCTTCCTGTTATACACAAGAATGGAAAAAGGTGCCAAATTTTCTGGAGGTTCAAGATCCCTTTGTCAGAGGTTGAAGTACACAGAAAAACCAGAGAACCCTGCCTGGCAGGATGGAAGATGCCAGTCAGGACTCCTGTTGTGTCCAGGAATAGAGGGCAAGATGGCAGAGAGTCGACATGGAATGAGCCCCTGGAACTGTTCCAAGTCCTTAGAGGCTTCAGAATGAAGGCTGAGGTATTTCGTTTAAGGATACGCTGAGAAGACTCTCCCTGTTTTGGTAGAAAAGTTCATTTTTTTTCCTTCTATTTATATCCATTAAAATGGTAATTTCAAAGGATCACTTGTGGGGAGGGGAGGAGGAGGGCCTGTGAGGAGCAGGAGAGTGAGTCATTCCAGAAAACCTGAGGGGCCCCAGGATGGGGGGAGAGGCTAAGGATCTGAAACCAGAAAGGTCAGGCCCTCCTTAGTTACAGGATGTGTCAATCATTTCAGCTTGGCACATGGAAGTGAACTTATAAGGTCTTTTCTTTCACACTGAAATCAGGAACCTAAGACTTTAGGACATAGTGAATTTAAATAAAAATTATTTGGCTGGAAATTGAAAGAAAAGTGAGTTAAAAGGATAAACACATTTAGAATATGTAGAATCCAGAGAAGTTAGGCTAGGCAATACCTTATGAGGGAAAGGTTTTCTTTTTTTTTTTTTTTAATTTGTAAACCATTCTATCAGAAATTCATATGTGGAAGATGCTGCTGAATGAAATGTTTCAATAGTAAATGGTTTTAGCTATTCAAAGATGTAGATATTTATCAGAAACACAAAAACTGTCCAAAGCACTTTTTCGGGTCATATTATACAGTTAGAAGCCTAGAATTAGTCTTGAATCAGATGTGGCCAAGAGATTATTGGTATTTAGAAGACTAAACTATCCTCAAGAACTATGGGATGTATTCACGTAAAAATACATTCATTGTATTTTTTGAAAAATACATACATACACTGTATTGTAAAATACAATAAAAATACCTTCAGTCTCAATTCTGAAGGTAGATTTCTATTACTAGTGGTGACTTCTAACTTCATTCTGATTTATGGTATACATGAGGCTTAGAGTTTGGCCCATAGCAGACAATTCAAGTACTGTTTGTTCTCCGATGTATCTCCAAGCTTCTGGAACTATCCTGTCCTCTAGGTGGTCAATCCAATGAAACTGAGTCATCCTCATGGGGCAGATGCTTGATAATTCAGCCACACCCCCAAGTTTAAACTCCAGAGGCGGGGAGAGAAACTTATGCATGATTCACATCACTTAATCTTTGACTCTCTTCTTAAATTGTGACTTCATTTCTACCAAATAGCTCTGCAGTCGTTCGAACCTGTCACTTTGTGGCACCCAAAACAGTTCAGGAACGGGAAAGAAAGGCTGTTTTTGTTTGCTTTCCAAACCACATGCCCACGTGAATCTGGAAACCTATATACTCCCACGTTCACATTAGAAATGCTCGCTTTCCCCTGGCGGTGTCAATTCCACGTGCTCAGCTAATTTATATCATTGTAGGCAAGTACAACCCTGTGAGCCACATCAGAGCACATTAATGCTAACAAGACCTGGATCTGAGGAAGCTGCTTTGTAGATCTCTCCAAGTTTCTGCAACCCAGCCATTTGCCTGTAATAAAATAAACTGAATGTGCGTACTCTGCTTTAACTTCTTCCAAGTGTCCCACAACCGGCTGCACTGGAGGCCAGGAGTGTGAGGGAAACTCACCACCTTAATCACTTCCTTAACCCTTCATACCAGCAAGGAACCTGACTCACCAGGTCTCCAGGTCTTCTGATGAGGCTCCAACAGGAAGTGGGCACAGCTGCCTTCTCCATGAATTTGAATAAACCGTTCCTTCTGCATCAGGTGGGCTCCCTTTTCACGTTGAGACCAAATGTCTCAAAGTTCTTTTTTTTTTCAATATATGAAATTTATTGTCAAATTGGTTTCCATACAACACCCAGTGCTCATCCCAAAAGGTGCCCTCCTCAATACCCATCTTATAGGCAGGTAGTTAGTCCCCGACTAATTCATATGCACTAACTTGGTAAATGTTAAGATTTGCTAAGAACCTCAGGCCAGACGCACCCTGGCAGAGGAGTAGGGACAGGAAAGACAAATGCCTATCTGTCGGATGACTCTTAAGAGGCAAAGAAGCCAAGCTTTTACTGCAAGGTGGATGCAGTCTTTGTAACTGGCTGATGAATGTTTCTCACTCGGAGCACCTAGGGTATGCGAGAGGGTGGGACAGGAAGGACAAAGAAGTTTAACTCATATGCCTTATACTTTTTTTTAAAGTTCATTTATTTATTGAGAGAGAGGGAGGGAGAGAGAGAATCCTAAGCAGGCTCACACTGTTAGCATGGAGCCTGGTGAGGGGCTCAAACCCATGAACCGTGAGATCATGACCTGAGCTGAAATCAAGAGCCAGACGCTTAGATGACCGAGCCACCCAGGTGCCCCTTATGTGCCAAATCTAAAGAGCTGCTCGTGGCCACTTATAGCACTTGTTAAGAGGTATTCTGGGGCATTGTCCAGACTCCGTAGGAAACAGATCTGTGATTGTTTCTTTGGGTCTGCTGTGGGCTCCAGATGAAGGTGCAGAAGTATCTAGCATCCTGGGTAGGTGTACCTTAGACAATGGCCAAGAATTCTCCTGCTCAATTTTTCCAGCAGGGAAGCCAGATCAAATTTAACTTGGCCTCCAATTCCACAGGTTTGCCCAACACCCAACACCACCTGAAAGAAACTCCTGGAGGCTGCATAAAAAGGAAAAGGCTCCAATCAGGGACATGCCTTGGAGAGCTGAGGAGATTCCTTAAGCTGTTGTGGCTTCCTCATGCTTGTTACTTTGGGTGCCCACCATCCATTTCCACAGCGGGATTAGCCGTAAGTTCTTTAATGGGGAATTTATTGCTGATTTGCTTGTTTTGAGGAATGAGGCAGAAAGGAGTTGCTAGGGAGACTGTGCCTTGCCCAGAAGCTGGTCATGGAGGAAGAAAAGTGCCCTTTGTCCGGTAGCAGCTCTGGAATGGAAAGAAAAGCAGGTCAAGTGCCTGGGGCCTGTGTCCCAGGAGACGTGCTGCCCACCTGGGCAGACAGGTGATGATGAAGGGGGTGGGCAGGTGAGAAGAGGGTGACAGGGAGACTGAACAGGTAGGAGTCCTGTGTGATTTTTCTTTAACTACAATCATCATGCTTTCTGACTTTTATAAGGTGATGGTTAACAGGAAATATTGATAGTTTGGGTATGTCTATGGCAATAAAAAGAGCTGACTTACATTTTGGGCAAAGAGGACATCCATGTAGGTATGAAAATATCAGCTTCACAAATGAAGACTTTGCTTTTCCTTCTGTAGAAATAGCTAATTCTATAAATTTATACAACTATGGAAATGAACTATCACATGCTAAAGAATTTTCTTCCGGTTTGTTTTTTGTTTGTGAATATCAGGGCGGCGAAACTGATTTCTAATTTCTAAATCACAAAAGTTTATATCTCTATCAAACTTGCTTTTTTTTTTTCACCATTCTATATTCTTTCAAAGACACTGGGGGCATTGCCCAATTAAGTCTTCTAAGGTAATTCAGTATGAATTCTTTGCATGGCTCAAATATTCCTTAAAGAACGAATGGGACACAAAGTATGTTCATTTTCCTTGGGAAATTAGCTGGGGCTATTTTATGAATTGAAATTCTTAAAATTAAATCATTTCACTTGAAAGAAGCCAGAACTCATATTTAGTCTTGATGCTTCCTGCCTCCTGGTGAGATGGTAGACGTTTCCAGAAAATTGCCATGCCAGAGTTCCACAAGTCTGGTCTTTAAACCTGTTTTCCAAGCCTGCCCTCCAGTTGTTTGTGGAGAAACATGCCTTTCATGGTAAATGGAAACATATCCAGTGTCAAGTTCCAAGCTCTTAGCGCTAAAATTAGAAAGTATTTCAGGGAAGGGGGGTGTGGTGACGAGTGTAGGACTGATGGTAGTTACTCAGAAACTCAAATTAGATGGGATTGTACAGATTTGTGTAATGTGTGTTTTGTTTTATTATTCTCATAAAGGCCAGGGACTTTCGTAAGAAGAGTAAAGTGGGGTGGGGGTGGGGGGAGATGTGCTTCCAGGGAGAGTATGAGAAGAGAACTGTGGTCCTTAATTTAGTTTACATTAAAGTAGGAAGCTTTACCCCCTGCCCCAATTCTTCCTACCTGTCAAATACTCTAGTTCTCTATTTTCTTTTTCTTTTTACTTCTAAAAGCAAAAAGTGATGGATGGATGGACGGACGGACAGGCAGACAGATAGGGGTGTGTGTGTGTGTGTGTGTGTGTGTATTTAACCTTGGGAAAGTTCTAAAAATTTGCCATTGGGCCTCTGAATTTTCTCTGCCAATGAACTTCCTCCTGTCTTCTTCATCCTAGTGCACCTATCTCCAGGACACTGGACTGTCCTGACCTTTCTGTGCTTCTGAGCAAAACCATGATGGTGAGTGTCCCGACTGCCAGAGCCACAGAGATGATATGGGAGAGAGGAAGGGGCTAGTGTCCAGAAACATTCTCCTGTTGGGGCTAGAATGTGGTTCTCTTTTCCCTTTGGCTCTACCAAAAGGGGGAAGTAAGTAGAATAGGTCCTTGTCCCCAGTCCCAGGTAGCATGAGCAGTTTTTTTGCCCTGCCAATCAAAGTTTTCCAGACGCATTCTATGCCTGCTCATTTGTTTACTGCCTCCTTTGTGGAAGATCTTAGGTCATTTTATCTCAACGTTAGCTCTCCTCTTCATGTCTGACATGATTAGAGAGCCATCTGGAGTGCAGGGACTGGGCTTGATTTACCTAAGTCTGTCTTCAGGGTTTGAGGCAGTGTCCAGTACATAATGAGGATTCAACAAATATTTGAACGAGCAAATTCAAACGAGCACATGGTTACTGTCCTCAACTGTATGCAAGGCCCACACTCAGGCCTGTGTGTGTCGGGGGGAGGAGTGCCCTGGTGACTCGGCACCCACACCTTGCAAGGTCATAGTCAAGTGAGGGAGAGGAAAGGCATCTACTGTGGCTCTCAAGGCAGAAATGGCATCTGCCGACAGGTGCACATACACATGCACATAGTAGTAAGATGCTTGTTGGTTAAGTTGGCATGTTTTTTTTTTTTGTTTTTTTTTTTGTTTTTTTTTTCAACGTTTTTTTATATTTATTTTTGGGACAGAGAGAGACAGAGCATGAATGGGGGAGGGGCAGAGAGAGAGGGAGACACAGAATCGGAAACAGGCTCCAGGCTCCGAGCCATCAACCCAGAGCCTGACGCGGGGCTCGAACTCACGGACCGCGAGATCGTGACCTGGCTGAAGTCGGACGCTTAACTGACTGCGCCACCCAGGCGCCCCAAGTTGGCATGTTTTAAATCCAAGATTTCTGAATGGTGTTTCAGCCTTCTAACCTCCATACTCCTAAAATTAGCCAAGTCACTCTGGAAGCTGCACTTTGATGAGTCCCTTCTCTTTCCAGTCTTTGTGGGGTCTTTGGCTTGAATCTAAAACACGCCCCTTTTACCCTCCCCTAGATTCTGTGGCACCTCTTTCCCATTTCCCGTGGCCCTTGCCCGGGGATACTTAGCCCACAGCTCTAGAGGCAGAGGTCTTCTAAAGAACAAATGTGTGGGGCGCCTGGGTGGCTCAGTCGGTTAAGCGGCCGACTTCGGCTCAGGTCATGATCTCGCGGTCCGTGAGTTCGAGCCCCGCGTCGGGCTCTGTGCTGACAGCTCAGAGCCTGGAGCCTGTTTCAGATTCTGTGTCTCCCTCTCTCTCTGACCCTCCCCCGTTCATGCTCTGTCTCTCTCTGTCTCAAAAATAAATAAACGTTAAAAAAAAAAAAAAAAAAAAAAAAGAACAAATGTGTACGCTGTTTGCAACAATGGGTAGCAGTTGTAGTAAAACAGCCAAAATTAATCTCAGGTGGGGCGTGGGCTTTGTTCTGGAGAAGTCCATCACTACTGTGAGTCTATAGAGCAAGGGGATCTGCAGACAGGATTTACAGCCTGGCCAGCTGAGGAAGAGCTTGAGAGGAGTAGGGTGAAGGGGAGGAGGCCCATTTACTCTCAGGAAAAGAAAAATCCAAAAGGCCTGATGGACTTCTGTCGGTTGAAAGCTAGTGGTGGTGAGGGCAAGGGCAAGAGGAGAGGCTAGGGTCTGGTTCGGAGCTGCTGGAGGAACTAGAAATCATGGGTGGAGTCTGTTGCTTCGTTTTAAACAACTAGGATGATGTTACCAAAGGGGGAAAGTTTGAAATCTGAACCTTGTGGCAGAAGTTATTCGGCAATTCTCCATTCGTTTGGCATTAAAATGTGGTGTAAATAAACACCCTTGGGTAGTCTGGAAACCCAGGAAGCCCCAGAGGCCCAATGGGGCCACCTGCATCCGGAATGCCCCCAGGTCTTTATTTTCATGGCTAATACGTGTCCAAGGAGGGAGGGCATGAAGTGACTTTTGTGCCCCTCATCTGGGCTGAGGATGGGGAGCGGGGGAAGAGGGTGGTAGTGAGACTCTTCTGAAGCCTGGCCCTGGAATGTGGCCTCAGAACAGGGAGGCCTTTTGAGAAGCCAGGGAAAGCTATAGACTTCCCTTTGTGTTCACCCACACATACCGTAGACAGAGGCTCTCCTGGCTCCCCTGAGCCCACCCAAGGGCCCTGAGCACTTCATAATTCTTCTGCTCCCCCAAATTTGGCCTCCCTTCACCTCCAGAATCAACTCTTGAGTCTTCATCGTAGTGTTCAAAACCTCCCATGGCAGGGCCCCAACCTCCCTCCCCAGCCCCTCCCGTAGCTCATTTGGTATGGCCACCCTCAGGCTCTGGGCTGCTGTTCCTAATACCTGCTCTCCCCGTCTGAGCCCCAGCCACCTCTCAGTTTTCCTTTGCTCCCCGCTGTTTAAATGAGGTCTTCCCCAGCCCTCTCAGAAGGAAGTACTTGCTCTCTTCTTAACAATCTCTGCGTGCTTGGACTTTAGTATATTTGTCATATGATGCTGGCTATTACTTCGCTGTCTAGGTGCGTCATATGACATCTATCCATGCCAGTGGAGGATAAGCCGCTTGAGGGCAGGCAGTGTCCTCAGGTGTGTTCCCCGTATGAATAGTACTTAGGGTCCAGGGTAATGGCCAACTTTAAGGTTTGAGGGGCTTAGGAGATTGGAGAGAATAAATGGTAACGGCAGAAAAATCTTAGCTACCTCAAGATTGGCAGGGCTGTGGGCAGGGATGAGACTGTTAACTACAGATGCCTGGAGTCCTACAAAGATGCAAGAGGGGGCGTGGCTGTGTGTGCTGGCAGGACCCCCCCCACCCCCACCATGGCCAGCAGAGCCCCAGATCCTGACACCCTGTGCGGGACTAAAAAGCAAAGGGAAAACCACAGGATGCAAGATGGCATGAAATGGATTTTGCTTTTTTTTTAAAGATCGTAATATACATTCTTTGCATATTGCATTGAGTAAAAAGTTTTCTGGCAAAAAAAACCCAACAAAAAACAAAACAAAAAAAACCCCCAAAAAACAAAACTACCGTCGTCCATATTTCATGCGAAGCTCCAGGCCTTTACAGCATTTTTGACTTACAATCTCCCTCTCTTTTTCTTAAACCAAAGGGTTCTTTGCTCTTTACCAAACAATTTAGGCCTTGTTCTCATTTTTCACTTGGGATGTTTAAAATGCTCTCGGGAAACAGTCCTACCATTCAGAAATTCCAAATATATCCGTGAGCCTTTATTATTCTTCAAGGTTACAGGAATTTTCCTTGGAAACTGTTTGAATTTGAGTGCAAGTTTTGCCTTTCATGGCTCCTCTTGCTTTCAAAATGAGTTTCAGTAAATCAAAGTCTCTGAACTTGTATTTACTTATTTGTTTATTTTGCCACATTCCGTCTGTCTAAATATGCGTGGTCATTAAAAAACAAACAAGCACAAAGTAATTTCAGGCCTCCCCCTAAATTTCCTTTTAAAAATTAACCGGGCCTGCCATTTGTTACCTTCAGCATTAAGCTGGTATTGACATTAAAAGATGAAGCCAACTGAACATAAAAAAGACATCTTTTGGCATCTTTTTTAAACAGTCTGAACAAAACCTCGAAAGCCGTCCCAGCTTTGCAAATGAGACCCCTGACTATGCCAAATTTCGGGAACTGTTTTTATGCCGAGACGCTCCTCCGAAGAGAAGGCGATCCTATGGGCTGTTGCGGGGAGAAACAAAAGCATGTGCATCTGAGGCACCAAGGGGAGAATGCTGCCCGTGTCACTCCTCACCTGACATTTTGGAGTGGAAAATGACAGTGTTGGCACAGTAGCCTCTCCCATACGGCAAGTGTGTTGGCTCCAGAGCCACTTCCGCGTCCCAGCAATCTGTCCTGCCCAGGCACAGCGCAAGCTGTGGAGGCCCGGCTTGGAACCAGTTTCTGCAAACAGGCTCCTGGGCTACGACAGGGAGCCAGGAGGAGGGACCAAGTGCAGCTCTCGCTGGGAAGGGGGGCACTGCCTGGCTGTGCTCCTGAAGGGGCAGACTCGAAGAACTCCTAAAATGGGGGAGACCCAACACTGGCCTGTAACCAGAAAGGGCAACCAGTGGGGCCTGCGATGTGCCCTATGCTCTCGTCCTGTTGGGTCTGACCAGGTCTGGTGAGAAGCTGACCCACGAGGTCATCATACTTCCTCCTTTACTAGCTGTGTGTCCTTAAGGACACCATTTAAACCACTCTGGGCCTGTGAAATGTGGATAATAATGTCAGCTCTACCTCCCTCCAGATTGCTGGGAAGAGTAAGACAGTCTGTGACTAGGAAAGCATTTGGTAATTTGTGAAATGTCATTAAACAGAGGTGGCGTGCCATTATAACTGTCTGGGGGCTCTGTGCTAAGAATCTGTGCTCTGGTAGAGGGCCCTGGCCTCCAGGCAACAAGCTTTTGGCTTGTGTTTACTGAGACACTTAACTTCATGGTTATTTTTCAAGGCCCATCCACATAGTCTAGTCTCCCCTGCCCTCCTGCTTCATCTGGGGCCTTGGCCAAAGCACCCCACCTGTCCGTCTGTGCCTCAGCTACTCCCCCTGGAATATGGGTGTGCTCTGTAACTCCACCTGTCTTAGGGAGACCCATCAGAACGAATCCCATTCATTCGCTGAGCTAGCACTTACTGAGGGTCTACTTTGTGCCTGGCGCTTAGGGTAGGGTTATGAATAAAAGAAAACTTCTGCCCTAGAAGAAGAGCCAGAATGATGGGTCAGCTCCAGGGCAAGGCAGTTAGGTTACAAAGAAACGTGGGGATGATGCCATGGAGGCCACCGTGAGCCCTGCACTTAAATAGCGGCCTTAGAAGGGACCTTCTTGCCTGCTTAATTTCACTGACCCCTCTGCAAAAGAACCTGTGCCGTGCTCGTTAAGGAGCAATGGTGAAAGCGGGAACCATTTGCTCTTCTCACATGGGGTTGGTCTCCACAACACGCAGAGCCCCAGGGAGGAGGTTACTACACTTCTTATAGGGGTGTCAGGCCTATTGTACAGAGACTGTCCTGAGCAAAGTGCACCCGACGTAAGGTGATGTCACACCTGGGCACTTTGCTAACTTACCTGCTGAAAGTCGTTTCTCACTGGGGCCAAAGTCACACTAAGCAGTTACAGTGTTTGATAAGGTGGTGGTGAATGATCAACCCACAGCGCACCTGGGAGAAGTCAGTCAGCCTTCCCTGAGTCACTGACTTGATGGCTTTTCCCGGCCACATCTCAGTTTGTGGAGAGGTCATCTCCTGTCATCTGCCTGAAGCTGAGGGGAGGATGCTGTCTGGATATAGGTTGAGCAGGGCACTTGACGGTGGCCATAGAGTCAACCAAGTTAGAGATGCTTTCTTTCGTTCATGCATGCATGCATCCTTCCATTTGCTTATAACTATTATATCAAATGGGCTGGACTTGATGGGGTTAACGGGAAACAGCTTCTTCTTTTTTTTTCTTTCATCACTGTCCTTCCAAACTGCTCTGTCTGATCTTCCACTGGTCAGCATCTCAGGCAGATCCCATACTTTTCAGTCCCTTGCTCTCTCCCAGCTCAGGCCTGACCCAACCTCAGAAAGCTTGCACAGCCGGTCTTTAATCTTTGTGTTATCTCTTGCCATTCATTAGCTGCTCCTGACTCCCCAAGGCAGGGCAGAGAGTGGGGAGAATAGGAAAAGAAGCAAATGGTCTTTTTACTTAGCTGGGCCTGCTGTAATCTAGCCATTGGTGTCCTCTAAATACAGATGCTCAGATACTGCTTTTTTCTCTCGAAAGGCACCTTGATGGGCCCCATGGACCTGCCCCACCCAGCCCAGGGCCTATGTCTTGAAGTGTCTGGACCCGGAATGATGCCCCTCTGGCTGACTCTTATGACTCCACTCCGGTTCCAGTGCCAGTGGGATACTCCACATGGCCATCTAATGCCAGGTTCACCTCTCTCTGGCAGTAAGGCCACTGGCTGGTCCTACTAAGAGGATTTAAGCCTAGCTACCAATGACAGGGTCCACGTCGTCCACAGAGAAGTTTTTCACCTGTTGTCCCAGCAAATTCTGGAAGTGCAGGCCTCGTCTGAGAACTTTTTGTTCCCAAAGATGGTGGCAGCCAGGGCAGGCCTACAAGGCCATGCAGTTCAGCAAGCATCCACCAGAGATTTTAATCTCTGCTCCTGGCACACTCCCCATTCTCTGAATGGTCCTCTTAGGGCCATCTTTACTTGACTCAATGATAGGACAAGCACTCCCTCCCCTCCTCCAATGAGACTAAAAGGAAATAAAGCCATGATACTTCTTACTAGAACTTCCTTACATTCAATCCAAAACTACATCTAGGTTCACATCTATTGTTTTGGTCAACTCTTTTTTTTTTTTTTAAAGTTTATTTATTTATTTTGAGAGAGAGAGAGAGCAAGCAGGGACTAAGCTGTAAGTGTAGAGCTCGACGTGGTGGTTTATCCCATGCACAAGATCATGACCTAAGCTAAAATTAAGAGTCAGATGCTCAACCGACTGAGCCAACCAGGTGCCCTGCCCCAGTTTCGGCCAGCTCTTAACAAGTCTTGCACGGATGAAGGCTGCAGCTCTCTTTAGAATATGGGGTCACCTATTATCCATCTCAGCTTTGGGTATCAGCAGACATTCTCAAACCACAGAAACATTTCAATTTAACTTTCTGTTATTCATTAATCCATTCATTCATAATATTTATTCATCGAACACTTACCCAGCATGTACCATGTGCCCAGGTATACCCAGGAAGGAGCAAAACTGGCCTGGCCTTGGCCCTCTTCTGGGTATGCTAGGTGGATATACCAAATGCTGGCCCCTTGAAACCTCTTGAAACATCTAAATTTGATTATCGCAACATCCTACCAACTGGAACTCTATTATTCTTCATGGGTGTGTGACTACAAAGACAGAGAGATCTTCATGTTTGTAATAATGGTCCCAATTGTTGCAAGATCCCAAAATGCCTTTGGAGTCATTGCTAATAACTTAATCATTGGTGTTGAGTATATGTTGTTGATATCTGATTCTTTAGCAAGTATAAACTTCCCTGTGCTTCTGTCTTAATACTAAATAGATGCATGCTCCAAGGCAGAGGTGGTTCCCTATAATCAGAATATATGCAAAATCCTAACACCCCATTATTTGAAGAACTGAGTTCAGTTTTCCTGTTTATTTATAAAGTAGTTTGTAATTCAACAAAAGACATATATGTATATGTATTTGTAAATTGTTCCCACTGTTTGGTGTCTTTTCTTTTATTAGATTGAGTTTTCCTGGTTGAAATTTTCCCTTTTATCAAAAAAAAAAATGGATAAGTCATTGAAATAATTAATTTAACTTGATTTTGTAAATGCAAAGTCCTATGTTTTTAAAACACTGCTTCTGTTCCTGGGACTGCCACTCAAAAACATTCAACTTAGAATGGCTGCCTTGTTCCTGAAGTTAGATTCTATGTGTTTTGATTTTGTGGGATTTTTTTTTCATCTCATTAAGCCTCAGCAGAGATGAAAAGTTTTGATCTCGTACAGGGAAAAACACCAGAGAATCTTTATTGTTGCCAACCATTACATTTTAAAAAGTCTTGCTTTCTAACCCCGGTTCCCTGATGTAATATATAAATCTTGTTAACCTTATAAATATGACTTTTTGAAAGCAAGGAACTTCTCCTTTCTTCCTTTATTATGTCTAATTTGCATACCAGCACATAGTCCAAGTGTTGGCAGATAATAATATTTTAAAGGGCATCGAAGTATAAGAATAACTACATACTTGCAGATGTGTTATGAAATATACCCCATTAGTCACTTTATATTTGAAAGGCAGAAAAATAGGCACCTAGCAACAGCATGCCATCATTCAGGATTAGAGAAAAGCCATTTTACATCTAGGAGATATTACCCCCTCTTTTGGGGACTGTCAGGCTAGTACATTTAATTACACAAAAGATCCTCACAAGAGACTCGGCTGTTGATTGTCCATATGCACGGTGAATGGCAGTAATGACATCCCCCAAAGGATGGCTTTTGGCAGGCAGGGGGCTTATTGGGAGCCTTCCAGACAGGTTCACAAGTGAGTTCTGTGCAGAGAGACTTCGAGGCTCTGCTTGAGAACGGTGCTTTCCCTTCTGGAAAGCCACCATCCTTCTTCCCTCTCTCCCCCTCTGAGTAGGTTGACAGGAGGGAGTGCACCACCCCCGAACCCAGAACCCAGAAATAAGGATCCAGCACCAAAGACCCACCTTCCCCCATCAGCCACAGAGCAGAGCATCAAAATGCTGAGCCCACATTAACATCCAACTAGACTATATTTCCGGAAAGTTCTCTTCTCATACCAGTTAGGGCAGGTAAGAAGTAACAGGAGGCAAGTAAAGATGTTGAAGAGAAGAAAGGTCAAAATCTGACATTCAGCTGGGAAGAAATTCCTTCAGGAATCTCTGTAGATGCTTGTATCTGTGCCACACAGTAGAGGGGAGAGCTTCAGGGCCCCAAAGGCCATTCAGCAGGCATTAATAAATTTAGGGGTTCAGACTGAAGATACATAGCCCTGCCCTCAAGCAGTTCCCTTTTGGACAGAGGAGCTCGGCATCAGAAATGTCCCAGAAGCAGTATGTTCTCTCTGCATCATGGAGACTTGGGAGCTGCAGAAATTCACATATGATCAAGTCAGCATCTTGCCTTCAAGTCTTGGCCTTTGTTGGTTCAGTAGAAGAATGGAAAGTGAAGCAGTGCAGTGGAGATTCACATGCATGGAGAAGCCAGAGCTTGGGGGAGATGCACTTCCTTCTCTACTTAAAGACAAAAAAGGAAAGAAGAAAGGGAGAGAGAGAGAGAGAGGGAGAAAAGAGTGCAAGGGCAAAAAATGGTACCCTTTAGAAGTAGACACTGGTCACGGTTGCCCAACATTGTGAATGTAATTAATGCCACTGGACTGTACACTTAAAAATTGTTAAAATGGGGCACCTGGGTGGCTCAGTCGGTTAGGCGACTGACTTTGGCTCAGGTCATGATCTCACGATTTGTGAGTTTGAGCCCCGTGTCAGGCTCTGTGCTGACAGCACAGAGCCTGGAGCCTGCTTCGGATTCTGTGTCTCCCCCTCTCTCTGTCCCCTCCCCTGCTCACGCTCCGTGCCTCTCTGTCTCTCAATAATAAATAAACGTTAAAAAAATTTTTTTTTTGTTAAAATGAAAACTTTGTTATATATATTTTACCACAATTTAAAAAATACTGTAATATACCAAAACTCATTGAATTGTACATTTTTATTTTAATTTTTAAAAACTTTTATTTTTATTCCAGTATAGTTAACATACAGTGTTCTATTAATTTCAGGTGCACAATATACTGATTCAACACTTCCATACATCATCCTGTGCTTATTACACTAAGTGCACTCCATAATCTCCATCATCTATTTCACCCATCTCCCCACCCACATCCCCTCTGGTAACCATCTGTTTGTTTTCTGTTGTTAAGAGTGCTTTGTTATCTCTCTCTCTCTTTTTCTTTTGTTCATTTGTTTTGTTTCTTAAATTCCAGATATGAGTAAATTCATATGATATTTGTCTTTCTCTGACTGCTTATTTTGCTTTGCATTATACATTCTAGCTCCATCCATGTTGCAAATGACAAGATTTTATTCTTCTTATGGCTGAATAATATTTCATTGCATATATATATATATATATATATATATATATATATATATATATATCACATCTTCTTTATCCATTCATCCATCAATGGACACCTGGGATACTTCCATTATTCAACTACTGTAAATAATGCACAATAAACATAGGAGTGAATATGTCTTTTCAAATTAGTGTTTTCATATTCTTTGGGTAAATACCCAGGATCATAGGATAGTTCTATTCTTTTTTTTATTTTTTATTTTTTTTGAGAGACTGCCACACATGTGCCTGGGAAAGAGGGAGAGGGAGAGAAAAAGAGAGGGAGAGAGAGAATCTTAAGCAGGCTCCACACACAACGTGGCTTGGACTCACAACCATGAGATCATGACCTGAGCTGAAATCAAGAGTTGGACACTTAATTGACTGAGACACCCATGCGACCCAGGGTAGTTCTATACTTAATTTTTTTTTTTTTTAATTTTTTTTTCAACATTTTTTATTTATTTTTGGGACAGAGAGAGACAGAGCATGAACGGGGGAGGGGCAGAGAGAGAGGGAGACACAGAATCGGAAACAGGCTCCAGGCTCCGAGCCATCAGCCCAGAGCCTGACGCGGGGCTCGAACTCACGGACCGCGAGATCGTGACCTGGCTGAAGTCGGACGCTTAACCGACTGCGCCACCCAGGCGCCCCAGTTCTATACTTAATTTTTAAAGGAAACTCCATACTGCTCTCCACAATGGCTATGCCAATTTGCATTCTCACCAACAGTGCACAAGGATTCTTTTCTCTCCACATCCTTGTCAACACTTGTTGTGTCTTGTGTTTTTAGTTTTAGCCATTCTGACAGGTGTGAGGTGATATATCATTGTAGTTTTGATTTGCATTTCCCTGATGATGAGTCATGTTGAGTATCTTTTCATGTGTCTGTTGGCCATCTGGATATCTTTTTGGAGAAACGTCTGTTCACGTCTTCTGCCCATTTTTTAATTGGATTATTTGTTTTTTGGGGGTTGAGTTGTGTAAGTTCTTTATATTTTTTGGATACTAAACCTTTATCGAATATGTCATTTGCAAATATCTTCTCTTATTCAGTAGGTTGTTGGTTTTGTTGATTATTTCCTTTGCTGGCAGAAGCTTGCTATTTTGATATAGTCTCAATAGTTTATTTTTGCTTTTGTTTCCCTTGCCTCAGGTGACATATCTACAAAAACGTTGCTATGGTTGATGTCAGAGAAATTACTTCCTGTGCTCTCTTCTAGGATTTTTACGTCTTTAATCCATTTTGAATTTGTTTTTGTGTATAGCGTAAGAAAGTGGTCCAGTTTTATCCTTTTGCATGCAGCTGTCTAATTTCCCAACACAGTTTGTTGAGGGGACTTTTTCCCACTGCATAGTCTTGCCTCCTTTGTCGAGAATTAATTGACCATATAATCATGGGTTTATTTCTGGGCTTTCTATTCTGTTTCATTGATCTACAGGTCTATTTTTGTGCCAGTACCATACTCTTTTGATTACTACAGCTTTGTAGTATAACTTGAAATCTGTAATTGTGATACCATTTTCTCTGGTTTGGGCTTTCTTTTTCAAGATTGCTTTGGCTGTTTGGGGTCTTTTGTGGTTCCATACAAATTTTATAATTGTTTGTTCTAGTTCTGTGAAAAATGCTGTTTGTATATTGATAGGGATTACATTAAAACTATAGACAGCTTTGGGTAGTATGGACATTTTAACCATATTTGTTCTTCCAATCCATGAGCATGAAATATCTCCATTTGTTTGTGTCTTCAATTTCTTTCATCAAAGTTCTATCGTTTTCAGAGTATAGGTCTTTCACCTCCTTAGTTAAGTTTATTCCTAGGTGTTTTATTATTTTGTGTGTAATTGTAAATGGGGTTGTTTTCTCAATTCTCTTTCTGCTTCTTAATTATTAATGTATAGAAATGCAAGGGATTTCTTTACATTGATTTTGTGTCTTGTGACCTTACTGAATTCATTTATCACTTCTAGCAGTTTTTTAGTGGAGTCTCAGTTTTTCTACATGTGGTATCATGTCATCTGCAAATAATGAATGTTTTAATTCTTCCTTACCAATTTGGATCCCTTTTATCTCTTTTAGTTTGTTGTCTGATTGCTGAGGCTAGGAACTCCAGTACTTTGTTGAATAAAAGTGGTGAGAATGGACATCCTTGTCTTGTTCCTGACTTTACAGGAAAGTTTTCAGTTTCTCACCATTGAGTGTATGTTAGCAATGGGGTTTTCATATATGGCCTTTATTCTGTCGAGTATGTTCCCTCTAAACCTACTTTGTTGAGCATTTTTATCATGAATGGATGTTCTACTTTGTCAAACGCTTTTTCTGCATTTGGTTTGAAATGATCATATGGTTCTTATACTTTCTATTATTGATATGATATATCACATTGACTGATTTGCAAATATTGAAGCACCCTTGCATACCAGGAATAAATCCCACTTGATTGTGGTGAATTATTTTTTTTAATGTGCTGTTGGATTCAGTTTGCTAATATTTTGCAGAGGATTTTTGCATCTATGTTCATCAGAGATATGGGCCTGTAGTTCTCTTGTTTGTAGTTTCTCTTTATCTGGTTTTGGGATGAAGGTAATGCTGGCCTCATAGAATGAGTTTGGAAGTTTTCCTTCCTCTTTTATTATTTTTGGAAGAGTTTGAGTGAATTGTACATTTTAAGTGGGTGAATTATATTGTCTCTGAATTTATATATCAGAAAGGCCTTTTAAAAAAATGGCATCCACAACCAGTGTGTGTGTGTGTGTGTGTGTGTGCGCGCGCGCGCGTGCGCGTGCGTTTGTGTGCACACACATGTGCCAACTGCCAATTTCTGAATTAGTCTACCTTGGGTAGAAAATGTCAGTGAGGACCAGACAAAGACAGGGAGGAGAAATGTAACCTGTCTGCCCATTGTTTACAGGCGCTCTACAGGAGGAAAGAAGTAAAATACAATAAATGCTAAAGTGATATCATAATAGTACAGGCTCCACATATTTTTATAAGAGGGAGGATTCCACACCACAAAGTCCATGCCCAGTTCTGCTTTCTGTATGTACTTTGTCTTCAAAGTCAGAGGCGTGGTCAGCTGTGCCTGCATAGGCTCATGAAGATGTAGTAATGGTCATGTGGTGGTGACCAAGCCGAAGCTCCTAGTTCTTTTTGAAATATCTGATTGTGCTTAGAAATGCAGCATATCACCTTTGCTTATACCTTGGGGCCAGAGTTCCTGTTCTTGGAAGCACACCACCAAATGTCAAGGGCTCAAGGAAGAGGTGATGCTGGGTCTGGGTCAAAGACCTACCTCCCTACCTGGGAGACCTTGAACTGTCCTCACCTGGGATTCTTTGGCCATAAAATGCAGATGATGATACTTCCCTTGCCTTCTCCCTGGAGTAGCATGAGAAACAAAATCCAAACAAGATAACATGTGAAAGTGTTCAGTAAACTGTGAATCACGCACTGCCTTCGTGGAAGTTTTTCTGGATGCATGTAAGAGAAACCCAATAAATAAGCAAAAAGGAAGGCACTGAGTTGAAGGATACTGGAAAACCTCTCAGAAACCATGGGCAGGAAGTGAGGCTGGATCCAGAAAAGGAGTCTGGAGAGCTGGGACCACAGGCATCCCACCCCCTTTGGCTTCTCTGGTTTTCATTTCTCTCTCTCTCTCTCTCTTTGCAGGCTGGCTTTTATTCTTCTAGCTTGTAGGGCAGAATGTGGTCACCCCATGGCACTATGATTACACACCCTACATTCAAGCCATGAGCCCATCCGTTTATATCAGGTCCTAATTCAGATTGGTTCAGCCTGGGCTGGGGGTTCGCTCCTTGTCTGATGAGTTGTAAGTGTGGGCAGGAGTCACATAGGATAAACTCAGCCATCCTTTGTCCATCACTGTGGGGATGAGCTGGGCAGGTATCAGGAGAGGTACTATCTACAAACATTATGACAATACCAGTGATATGATTCCAACAGTCATTAGAAGAGTAAGATTCGGTTTTGAGAAACTCCTTTCATAGTGTCCCAGTCTCTGCTGTCTTCTGTGAGTTCTAGCATATGAGCTCTGTAGAGGCTGGCCACAGCTGTGCATTGAGGCCAAACTGAACAAAGGTGAGGTTGGAGGGCCCACGGGGTGCCTTTGGGGTCCTGCAGCCACCTTGATGGATCCTGAAGCTCCCTCAATGTGATCAGGCTATTCTGCTTGTGCCAAGGGGTCTGTGTTGCATTTCTCACAAAACGTATTACAAAGGAGAGTGGGCACACGTCTGAGAAACTCATCTTAAGTTAGCTTAAACAAAAAAGGAGATTATTCAGGGGCTCCTCTTCCAGATCCCTCTATCTCTTCCTGACTGCTGTCTTCTGAGCCATTCTATTTTCCAGCTCTCCACCAGAGACAGACACTGCAGGCTCTGCATTGATCTCCCATGAAAGGGCAGTGGGAAGATGCTGAACCAAGGGCCGCTGATTCTTTTTTTCCCCTTCTTTTTCTTTCGTTGCCTGTGGTCTGCAATTACCCATTCCCCTCTTGGCCTTCATAGCTGTGAGAGGGTGAGCAGGTGTTGAGAGCAACTTTGTTCTTTTTGAGTCAATCTCATTACATGGAAAAGATCCAACTCTCTCTGGGTAGCTGGCAGCTCCTCCAAGGCCAGACCACTGGGCAGGGCTCCCAAGAGCAGTGCTAGCCTGGTTGGTGTCCCTGCCCCCCAGAGCAGGCTGCTTTTCAAACAGATGCACAAATAATTGGATGCCCGGATAGACTGCAGTGGTGTGAGGTAGCGACTCTAGGAGGCTTGCAGAAAAGGAAAAAAGAAAATCTCAGTTGAGGACCCTTCTTTTATCCCACTCAGTTCTATGCTAACCCTCAGTCTCTTCTATCCTCCTCTGCTGTTGAGCACAGGTGAGCCAGTGACTTAACCCTGGCCAGTAGACCTGCTCCGGCTACTGTCAAAGATGTTGGTGACGGGAAGGCCAAGTGGAAGAGTGAGGCCAAGCAGAAGACTTTTCCTTGCCCTGGATCAAACTGGGCAAAGTTCCCTGCAAGACTTAACCCTTAAGAAGCCACAAAGGTAGGGGGCGCCTGGGTGGCTCAGTTTGTGAAGCATCCAACTCTTGGTTTTTCTACTCAGGTCATGATCTCGCAGTTCTTGGTTTCAGCTCAGGTCACAATCTCGCAGTTTGTGAATTCGAGCCCCGCATCAGTCTCCGCACTGACAGTGCAGAGCCTGCTTGGGATTCTCTCCCTCTGCGCCTCTCCTGCTCACGCTCCTCTCTTTCTCTCATTCTCTTTCAAAATAAATAAATAAACTTAAAAAAAAATTTTTTTAAAGAAGCCACAAAGTTAAACAAGTAAATGATTACATTCATGGCTAGTTATTTAAGAATAGTAACTGATATCTGGTCCTTGCACCAGTCAGTTTACATCGATCAGTTCATTTAATCCTCATAGTGCTTTAAGGTAGACACTTTTATCAGTCCATTTTACAAATGAGAAACTGGAGGCAGAGGTTGATTATATAACATGCCTAATTTCACCCAGCAAATAGGTGGCAGAGCCAGGGTCTGAACCCAGAGAGCCTACCTCCAGAGTCCTACACAAACTCCCTCCCACATTATCAGCCTCCCAGGATGCAAAAAGAACACTGCGGACAGGACGGGATGGAATCAATCTTTGCTCTCACGGGCCTGTGATAATTTGCTTGATTAAAACTTGCTACTAGAGGGCTACCTGGGAGGCTCGGTCAGTTAAGTGACTTGGCTCAGGTCATGATCTTGTAGTTTGTGGGTTCGAGCCCCACGTCAGGCTCTGTGCTGACAGCTTGGAGCCTGGAGCCTGCTTTGGAATCTGTGTTTCCCTCTCTCTCTGCCCCTCCCCCACTCATGCTCTGTCTCTCTCTCTCTTCCTCTCAAAGATAAATAAACATTAAAAAAATTTTTTTTTAGTTGCCACTAGAGAGGAAAATTATTTTAAAAATCTAACCATTGGAAAAAGTACTTTTAGTGGCTGAACATTTCATGACCTATCCAAAGCTTGGCAGTTAGTTTGCCATTCTGCTAACTTCCCACCAGGGTACAACTGGCCGCTCTCACTGCCAGTAACGGAGAAGGGCTGTGACCTTGATGTACAAGAGGGGGAGGAAGGCCGGGTCGTTATTTGAGCAATGTGATCTGAGGGGAGGTGCTGGAACATGAACAAAGGTGGGAATTATTCCCTAGCAGCTCACTGACGTTTATTGTGACTTAAAAATCTGTGAACATATGGTAACTGCTGGAAGCACAGAACAGCAGTTGGAAATGTGGAGACTGGAGGACAAAACCAGACACTCCCCCTTCCCCACTTGGCCGCTGCCTCTCCCACAAGCCACAGAATGCTCCCAAATCTGAAGGAAGCCCAGGAAGAAAGTACAGGACAAAATATCCCCTTTTTCTCAACACCCTATGCATCAGTGTAAGGGCTTCCCCGCTCCTGCAGAAAAAGTTGGTGTTTTGATTCTCAGCTATGGTGTTTCTAATGTACTGTGCCCTTCCCTGGATTTTGTTCAATCTTGTTAAGGCCACTTGTTTGCCTCACGTGGCTGGATGGGGAGTTGGAAATGTAGGGATGGCACTTTGTCTAGAATCTATGGTGGCCCTTGGGAATTCAGGATAAACACTGTTTCTCTTGCCAGTTGAGGGAGCCCTACTGTGTGCTAGGCAACAGCCTTCGCTCCCGGTCCCCTCCCACTCTGTTCAGCCAGCAAACCCTGCATCTTCCTGCTCCTCTCGGACACCTTCGGGAGCATCCTGGTGATGATGACCACTCCCTTCTCTGTGCCTGCGGCTGACTCCACTTAGCGTCTGTCTTAGTCTGTTCAGGCTTCTATAACAAAAATCCCGGAGACTGGGTGACTTATAAACAACAGAAACTTATTTCTCACGGTTCTGGGGGCTGGGAAGTCCAAGATCAAGGTGCTGGCAGATTCCATGTCCAGTGAGAGCCTGCTTCCTGGGTCACAGACGACTGTCTTATCGCTGTGTTCTCACATGGCAGAAGGGCCGAGGGAGCTCTGTGTTATATGCACACATATATGTACATGCACTAATTCCATTCACGAGGGCTCCATTCTCATGTCCACGACCTCATCACCTTCCAGAGCCCTCCCCACCGCCTCCTAATACCATCATACTGGAGGAATACATTTCAACTTATGAATCTACATGTTTTGTCTCTCTCTTCTAAATTGTAATATGATGGAGGTTCAGAACCATGTTCTGTTCATCCGCTGCCTGCCCCACTCCATCAGCAAGTAGTGCCTGCTGTGTCTGTGAACACATTCATGTTTGTATGCTCTGTGCTGAGCACACTGTCTCTGATCAGGGAATGAATCCACCACTTTTCAGAGACTTCCCTGGTTTCTGAATACTTTTTTCCTATATAGGTGGCCTTGGGAACTAGGGGCACTTCTAGAATGGAAGCCAGTTTTGCCCCTGTCAGAGTGAGAGGGGCCTGAAAGTCAGTATCGTGGATAAACTAAGGCTCCCCAGACACCTACCCTTTCACATAACAAACCATCCCAAAGGGATCAGTCCAGGCGGCAGTTTCTTGTCTAAGCACGGCTCCCTAGGAAGTCCCATACAGAGAGTGCTAGTTTCTTATGTGATTTCCACTCTTTCTTTCTGAGTAACAGAGCCCCAGTACCTTCTGGATGGCATGCCTCCAGCGAAAAGACTGTTTCTCTGCCTCTCTTGTAGAAGATGAAAGCAGAAATCATTGGATGGGACTTCTGGGAAAGCTTTTATTGCCATTCTATCCTACCTGCTTCCTGTCGTTTGGGATGTAGCTATGATGGCTGGAACTGCAACAGCCACATTGAGTGAGACCATGAAGGAAAGACTGGAAGAATCACAAAGACTCAGCCCTGCTTTTCCTGATTTTTTTTTTGATTGACCAGAAATTACCCATGTCTGCATTTCTCAAGACCGAGGAGAAAAAAAAAAATTATATGTCTGAGCCACTACAGTCAGTTTTCTGTTACTGGCGACCAAAAGCAACTCTCTAATCGATACGCCAAATTAGAGAGAAGGTAGTTCAGTGATACTCAAAGGCCTTAGCTGCAGGGAATCGAGCTCTTACGAAGCCACAGTTCTCAGAATTTTTTCCTTTGCTGACAAGTCCCAGCGTCAATCTTCTCTGGGTGAAGTGACATCCTTTTCGGTGTGCCCAAATTTAACTTCTTCAGTGAAAGTGAAACATGAAAGCCACTGGGCTCCCTCCCGAGAGTTTTAGGAAAGCAAGTCGTCTCCCTTTGACACGTAGTCACCTGCGAAAGCATTGCTGGTCCATGCTCACGCGCTACACGCTGAAGTTCTCCAACATCTGGCAGCTGAGATGCTACTTGCTTTTTTAAGCACAAGTAAAACCAAGCATTCAAATGTTCCCAGTTTAGCCTGTTAAGCATAATGTTGGGCGCCTCTACCTTGGCCCACAGCTGCCAGCAATTCAAAGCTCTCCCTTCTACAGACATTTTTAGTGTTTTTAAACACTGTGCATTCTCTTCACCCCCAAGTAAAGAGAGTGGTTGGTGAAGTCACATTGGAGGAATTTTTACAGAGGCAGTCTGTTGTGTCTCATCAGGATCAGGTGTCCAAAAGCTTTCTCTGAGGCGGTGGGAAGGTCCTCAGAAGAAGGAAGAAAAGTTTGCCCATGAAACCAGAAGCCCCATTTGCTGTTGGCCCCCTTTAAAGAGACTACTCCTCTCTGTAGCCAGGCCCTCGTCTCCAGCAGCCAGTTTCCATGATAGTGGTACCATGGAGGTGGTGGTGGCAGAAATAGGAAACCCCACCTTCTTTCTGCTTCATACCTGGGTGGGCTGAGGACCCGGGTCAGCGAGAGGCAGAGCTCTGAGCAGATGAACTCCATCCTCAAAGACCAGCCATAATTATGCAAATCCTTTCAGCCCCCATTGATGCAGCCCAGGGCCGAGGGGCTCTTAGACCACCCTTCGCCCCCCAACATTCTTGTCACGCTCCAGGTTAGTGCCACCTTCCGCAAAAATGGGTGGAACCAGAGAATATCCACTGTACAGGGGGCCTCAGAGATTGCCTCATCTTGCCTTCTAATTTGACACTTGGATAAACTGAAGTCTGTGCCAGAGAGATGACCTCAGGGCACATCACCAGTTGGTGGCCTTGCGTTAGGTCCTGGCCCACATGTTTGGCCCAGTAACAAATGATAACTAAGTCTTCTATAATGTTTAAAATGGGTAGGGTCCGTTGTAAGACGTGTGTACACACACAGGAATATTTAGTCTTTCCCATTTTGTGCATGAAGATTATAAAGCAGAAAGGGGTTAGTAACGTGTCCAAAATCACAGCTAGGAAGTCGTGGGGTCAGGATCCGAACTCAGGCAACCTGGCTCTGTTCTCTACCAGTACATTATACTGACATACTAATGTCCAGTCTTTGAGTATTCACTCCAAGTCTGGATGAGTTGTCTTTAATAAGTTCCTTGGCCAGAGGATGACTGGTTTAGTATCTTAACCCTGGAGGAGCATTTCTGAAAACAAAAACAGGAATAAATTCCATGGTGGAATACATTTGCAATGCTGTATTAAACCATGTCAAACAGGGTTTTGTTTTTGTTTTTGTTTGTCTTACTACCGAACTTCTGAGAGCCTTTAATATGCTAGTGGACATTGTGAATTCTCTAAGAGTATCTAAAGGCACTTGCTAAACTTTTGGGACCACAGAATCCCTTCTGATGAGATGATGTTCATCACATATCACGTGGCCTCTGGAAACCTCAACTGAGTGAAACACACAAATTGTGTCTTATTATTATGAAGATGGTTTTGACCTCAAAGATGTCCTAAAATGGACTAAGACCTCTCCCACTCAGAGTTCCCTGGAACACACTTTGAGAACTGCTCTCCTAGAAAAATAAGACTTAAAAAATAAGACCTGAAGCACATTATCATGGAGCTAAATATCATCTTGCCCCTTGCAAGGGATAAAAGAGAAAAGCAAACAAAAGAATATAGATGTGTGTTTAAGAATCAGTTACTCATTCTACTCATTCCTTATTGTTCTTTTTTTCTTACTTCTCTTCCCTTGTTTCTTCTTGTCATATAAAAATTCCTTGCTGTCTCATAGGATTTAAGGTAACTGACTCTTCCAGTAAGTCAATATTCTTGTTGACATATTTAAGTAAAGTGTTATTGTTTTAGGGAGACTCCTGACCTTCCACTCTACCCCCTAAATTCTTCTTAACTAGCTCCCTATTGGTCAACCTAAAATTCTATCATTAGCATTTTGTTTATTGGGGTAAGTCACATCTTTCTAGAAAGAGGCCTGAGCTCAGATACAATTTCAATATGGTGAGAGGTGTGAACGTATTGGGCTGCTACCTGCTCAGCATGTGCATAAGTCCCTCAGATTAAGGAGCCCATCCAGGGAGAGAATTCTCAGGGACAGGGAGTCTGGTTGGGGAAGCACTGCAGTGAGTAGCTGCATGGAACCCTGGAAAATGAGGTTCCCTGGTAAGAAGTAACTTCTCTTTCCTTTTTAGGAAGATGTCCAAAGATACATTTTGTTCATTTAACAATTTTATCTAGGGCCTGTCCTTGATCGGAGGTCACTGTGTGTTTATCTAAGACCAGAGGTCTTTGAACCTGATCTCAAAGCTCAGGTCAAAGCTAATATGGCATTTTGGGTACTGCAGTCAAATTTGACAACCTATTTTTCCAGGTGGGAAAAATGAAATCTGCTTAGGCTGGGTGTGCCAGGATCTCCCTTTGTTATACTGGCCTGCAGCAATGTAACTTTGCCCTATGCTCACAAGGCAGGTAAATTGCAGGAGGATGTTCTGGCCCACACAATCTGGGCCAGACGGAGAATCACAGACTAGAGGGGACACTAAGTGTCCTCTCCCACCTGGGAACACCACCGCTGCCTTCCACGCTTCTTTGCCTTTCCCATCCTCTTAGGTTTTGGGGCTCTGTCTGTAACTGGTGCGTGAGAGGGCGTGCCTGTAAGGCAATGCTAACTCTGAGTCACCAAACTCTTTTACACTTGCCATTGTTGTGCACCATTTGCTGGCTTTAAGCTCCGGCTGTGTGTGAGGTGAGCCCTTTGCCGTTTGTCTGGCGTTGTACAGTTGGTGTGGTCCTTATCAAGGTAAACTCATCCAACTAAATGCTTTATAAACAACGAAACAAGTTTATTAGTTTTTCCACGTACGTTAATACACACGTAAATAACATACATCCTTTTTAGAAAATTTAGAAATTACAGGTAAGAAAATGGAAAAGTCTTCCATAACCTTATTGCCCAGATAGCCATAGCTGATTTTAGCTCTAAATCCTCCCTGCCTGTCCTTTCTTTTTCTAGCTCTGACTTCATACCCAGCTGCATACCCGCGTGAAGGTCCCAGATGGGATCCATATGTGTCCAGAGTATAATTGGCCACTACCCCCACCCCCACCCCCTGCACTGATTTGCAGCAGTGGTCTACATAGGGAAGAGGCCAGGTTTTGTGTTTGGATTCTCAGGCCTGGAGGGTAAATGGAGTGGACAGCGTGGAGTCTGGCCCCCTTTCTGCCCGAGGGGTGTGTCTCACCCTGGAGGAGAGGGGAATGCGTTCCTCAGTTCTGGGTGGAATTCACTGTGGCTCCCTTCCAGTGAGGACCCAAACTACAGCTCCTCTCAGACAAGTGAAGGGAGGGAGGATGTTCATTCTCCGTAATTATTGAAGCTGCTCTTTTCTGCCGTGGCACAGCAGGGTCATGGAGCAGGTCCTCAGGTGGGGACACCACCCTCTTGGCCACGTGCCTGCCACGGCAACTCACGGTTCCTCCAGTGCTCACCACAGACGCTACTTTGGTATTGCTTTTAGATTTCTTAATTCAGCGTCTATATTTAGTATTTTCTGCACTAGAACACACATAGTAGTTAAATATGAAATCTAAGACGTCACAAACTAGCAGCCTACTACTCCATAGAAAACGTGTGGAGGACATGAGCGTTCCCGGGGAGTGATGAGTCACTGCAGGTTCTCAGAATGCCACCATCACTCTTCATTCTTCAAATGAAGCAGAGAAAGAGCTGAGGAAAGCTGGGCTCTTTTAAGGCCAAGACCAGTCAGCTAGAGTGAGGCTCCTCTGCTGGCTCACCGTCTCTCTCCAGGCAGCCCCTGCTGGTTTATGTGTTTATTTTGCAATTAGTGCTAGAAGGAGACTCATGGGGAAATTTTTGCTTGGGGGCCCAGAATTTATATTTTAGAACTCTTCCCCCTCCTTAGATCACCAGATTCTGTAGGAGGGTTTGAAAACAATAGCTCTCAGTACTCTTTCCAACAAGAGTTGGTACCAATCTTTAGTGGTTTCAGTATCCACAAGCACAGTCCTTCTCAGGCCTCCCTGTTCTTTGACTTCCTCTCCAGCAATCTTGCCCTTTATGGCATTGTGGCCACTCACACCCATGGCCATGCCCTTGACCTTATCATTGCCAACAATTGTGCTCCCTTCATCATCTCAATTTCAAGTATCCTGCTCTCTTGTCACAATCCCTCAATCCTCTGCTCTCTCTGATCATTCTTCAACCTCACTGAGATCCACAATTGATTGATTTCCCACATTTTCACTGTTCCTTACTTTCCCGCCACTGGCCTCAAGTCCTCCCTGTCTTCCTTACCACTTGGATTCTGTGGTCCCTCATTACCCCCACACCCATTAATATATAGTCAATATCCTTTGACCCTTCATTGTACCTTCCTGGCAAAACCATGGTCTTGGTTGAATCTACACTCTGCCCAATATGAGTGTACCTGCACAACTGGGTATGGCTGCTTGGTCTTACTTTATTTTTTTAAAAAAATTTTAAAGTTTATTTACTTATTTTGAGAGAGAAAGAGAGCACACAAGCAGGAGAGGAGCAGAAAGAGAGAGAGAATCCCAAGCAGACTCCATGCCACCAGTGCAGAGCCTGATGCAGGGCTCAAACTCACAAACAGTGAGATCATGACCTGAGCTGAAATTAGGAGTCAGATGCTTAACTGACTGAGACACCCAGGTGCCCCCCTGTTCTTACTTTAAAGTCAGTATCACAGCGGCAGGTGGGTCCTTGGTGCTCAACTGCACTTCTATTCACTTCCCTACACCGCTATTCCCCCATTCTTCAAGACGATGATTTCATATTTTCTCCTCCCTCTTTAAGCCCTCAGTCTTCCTCCCCATCTTCATTTTCAGCCTTGTTTCTTCATCCAGAAAGAATGGCCTTGTTTTCTGATCCACTGAGATAATAGAACAATGAACTGAGAAATTCCATGTTTCCACCAACATACCCACCTTCTCACCTTCATCTCTGCCTGCCCATTCTGCCTTCCCTCCTAGGATAGGATGAATTTCCCAAGCTTCTTTCAGTGGTACAATGTGGTCCACAGTCCTGACTGGAAACATCAGCATCACCTGGGAGATTGTCTGAAATGTAGATTTATCAACCCCACTCCAGACCTGCTGGATCAGCCTCTCTGGGGTGGAGTCTGGGAATCTGTGTTTCAACTGTTTCTCCAGGTGATTCTTGTGCATGATGAGGTTTAAGAAGCACTGAGCTAGATCCCTTTCTCTCACACCTGCTCAAGGATATCCCTCCAGAGGTTGCCACCTCTCTGCAACATCATAACACTTTGTCCCTCTTTTCTGGATCATTTTCTATTATCATATAAACATCCCGGAAATTAAAAAAACAAAAACAAAAACCTCTCTTGACCCTAAATCCCAGTTTAGCCACCACCCCATTTCTCGACGTTTCTGTTTTCCTTGAACTCCCCTCAATCAGTCTTTTGCTCCCACCAGACCCCAAAACTGATCTTGCTAAGGACATTATGATAGAAATTGGCCAGATAGTCACAAAACTGTATCCTCTCCCTGGGCACACAAATAAATGATGTTTCCTAATTTCTTTGCATCTCAATGAGGCCATGTGACAAGTTCTTGCCATAGGAACATGAGTAGGGGTAATGTGCCACCTTCAGGCTGAGACATTTGAGTATGGGAGTGCTCCAGTATGGACCGCCTCTTCCCTTTCCAAGGTGATCTGGGAGCCACACACTGAAGATGGAAAGAGGTTGAGTACCCAAGTTACCACACAGAAAGC
This sequence comes from Panthera pardus, assembly GCF_024362965.1. Classification (NCBI taxonomy): domain Eukaryota; kingdom Metazoa; phylum Chordata; class Mammalia; order Carnivora; family Felidae; genus Panthera; species Panthera pardus. Next base: position 53,547,917 of record NW_026526732.1, on the reverse strand, counting down.
CATCCACCGAACACTTGGTTGGACTACAACATGAGCAAGAAATAAGTTTTTATTGTGTGAAGTCAGTGACTTGGGGGTTGTTAAAGAAGTAAGCCTATCCTAATAAAATTACCAGTGACCTTGAAATTTCTAAATCTAATAGTGAATTCTCAGTTTTTTTCACATGTGACCAAATAGCAGTGATCAGCAAAGTTAATCAGTGGTTTCTTTTTGAGAAATTTTCTTCACATACTTTAGGCCTTTTTTTTTTTTTTCTAATTCTTAACTCCATTTAATTTCCTTTGCTAATCTTCCTTTGTGTTAGCTTACCCCAGAGCTCAGCCCTTGTACCTCTTCTTTATTAGTACTCAATTTTCTGGTAATATCCTTGCTCTTGGCTCTAAATACCATCTCTACAAAGATACTCCCAAGTTCACATCTCTTGTTAGGACCCAAGACTTGCTTGTCCAACTGCCTGCCAGACATGTCCACTTGGCATCTAACAGACACTTGAGACTTAGCGTATCTGAGACCATACTCCTGATGCCTTTCATCCTGCTTCACCCACAATCTTCCTCTTCTCAGAAAAATGTTAATGCCATTCTTCCAACTGCTTGAGCCAAAGCCATGGGCAAATCCTTGATTCTGTCATTTCCCACATCCTATTACTATCAATTCCTATAGGTCTTGCTTTAAAAATATCCAGATCGGGAGCATCTGGGTGGCTTAGTTGGTTTAGCATCTGACCATTGATCTCAGCTCAGGTCTTGATCTCAGGATCATGAGTTCAAGCCCTGTGTTGGGCTCCAGGCTGGATATGGAGCCTACCTAAAAAATCCAGATCCTCCCCTCCATCTCCCTATGCTCTGTCAAAGTCCAAGCCACCGCTATCTTCTCTTGCTTACATTTTGCGTTATCTTCCTAATGTTCTCCCTGTTCACATTCTTTCCTGCCTACATTCTGTTCTCAGCAGAACAGCCAGGAAGAGCTTTATACATATGAATTATTTCACTCTTCTGTTCCAACCTCTCCCCTTCCTACTCAGTGTTTTCCCAGATCACTCAGTATTAAAACCAAAGTTCTTAAAATGGCTCTCAGGCCCTATATGAACTGGTTCCTGATTACCTCTCTGACTTCATCTCCTCTGACTCTCTCCTTGGCTCGCTCCATTCCCGTAACACCATCTTCTCTGCTGTTTCAGGCATGCTCTTGCCAGGAACACACTCCTCCAGATAGTCATGGTTCACTGTCTCACTTCTTCAGACCTACCTTAATGGTGTCACCTTCCCTGATACAAACTCAAGGTCACCCACACCTACTCTCCTTGTACCTCTTAGCACTTACCACCAGCTGGCACACTCTATATTCACTTATTTATCTGTTTATTGTTTGCCTTCTCCCACCAGAATCTAAGGAGAGCAGGAACTTTGTTTATTCTGTGTCCCAGGACATAGAACAATGTTAGACATATAGTAGATGCTTAGTAAACAATTGTAGAATAAAGGAAAGGACGAATAGCTAAATGGCCAGCTATAGCCTCATTGGCACAGGTGAGGAAACAAGCTTCACTAATTGAGTTTTGCATGTGTGCTTTATCCCTGGAGAATCTGGAACCCTTTCTTGCTCTCCCCAAAATTTTCATCTTAAGAATCTTGTCTTCACAGCCTCTTGGGTATTCTACTTTGAGTTGTCCTGGGAGACGTGTCCACCTTCTCCCAGAGTAGGACTCACAGACACTTGTGACGTCCTGTGTGAGCCTCCAGCACAGATTCTTGCTCACGAGGCTCCAGGGCTCCATTTTACACCGGGTGGGGTGGGGGGTGGGGGAGATGCTGATTCCCCAAGCTGTTCTCCTACCAGGAGTACCTTAAGATCTGACCAGAAGACCAATGCATGGCACTGGGTTCTAACTTTTGAAAAAGTGCGGACAAGAAATCATGAAACTTTCAGAAGAGAGGATGGAGGTTTGGAGGCCAATTCAGTCACAGCTGAGCAAGACTGGGCAGGTTTCTAGGTGCTGCTTCCTGGTCCTCCCCACTCTGTCTCTGGGAAAGGTTGTTGGAACCAGAAAACACACAGGCTTGGTTGATGAAAAGCCTGTTTATTCCTAGTACACTGGACACTTTGTTCAGGAATAGTTCATCCATTTGAAAATATTGCCCTTGTAATGGTGCCAAGGTCGTTGCCTGCTGGGGTTATCAGCAGAGTACGTGCCAGCTCTGACTGGGGTATTTTAATAGGTGTATCATTTCCCTGCCAAAGTGACTACAGAACATTGCATAGCTAATTTGTATTCGGTGCTCTCCCTGCATGCATTCTTAATATTCAGTTTTTGTTGGGACTTTAAGAGAAAAAGGAGAAAGAAATGAATAAATAGGTTAGGATACAATGAACTGCTTTAAAAAGGAACTTTAAGAGGTACTGAGTCATTTTGGAGTTCTCTGTGCTCATTTGATAATAATAAACTTTGCAAAGCATTGGATAGCTTTCAAAAAAAATTTATATTTGTTCTCTTCCTCTCATGTTCAAATCAACCCTGTAAGGTAGGGAGGAGTGGCCCCCTATTTTAGGTGAGAAAACTGAGATGATTAGAAATTAAATGGCTTATATTGAACAAGGTCAAGGAATTGGATATTGTGCAATGAGCATTAGGGCCTGAGTCTCTTAATACCTAGGTCAAATCATGTCTATTCCATGTGGCGACCTGGGCAGGTATAGGGGGGTCCATGGAGGGGAAGGATCTGGCTGGGTTTGGTCAGAAACTCTTGAAGTCTAGAAGCAAAAGTGAGTGGAAAGAAACTTTGTTATTGACCATAGAGCTCTGTGTCAGCCAACACGAGGTAATAGATATAGATTCTTGTCCTGAAATCTATGTGGAGACCCCACCTGCTGAATGGATAATGGGCACCCACTCAGGTATAGCAGGGCCTGTGGGAAGTAAGCATCCCCATGGTAGCCCCATGGCACTGTGGGAAAATTTCCACCCTGGGCTTCAGGAGACTGGAATTCCAGTGCCAGCTCCACAGTGTGTAGGTCAGTTGTGTGACCTTGAGCAGACCCCGCATGAGAGAAATTTGATCACATCTGCTCATTCCCCTGGTTTATTCAGCCAACTTTTATTGCAATGTATCCGTGGCTGGAATAAAGAAATAAAAACCGACCCATCAAGTTTGTGAATGCCACACAGCTGGAGAGTGTAGCTTATAATGACACATGAAAGATCAGGTTTCTAGATGATCTTGAGACTGGTTGGAACATTAGGATGAAACCCTAAGGTAAATGGGCAGAACCACACTCAAGTTTAAAAATAACTGCACCAGAGGGAGCATTTGTTATTGATCCACACCTTTCTTACTCTTAGAAAGGATTTGGGAGAGGCACCTGGCTGGCTTAGTCAATAGAACATGCAACTCTTGATCTCAGGGCTGTGTGTTCAAGCCCTGTGTTGGGAAGGAGCCTACTTAAAGTAAAGCAAAACAAAACAAAAAAGATTTGGGAAAGCAAAAGTCACATGCTTGGGCTGGAGAATATTGATGAGTTTCGGTTGATGACTGGAAGCTCAATATGACTGGGGTTGACAAAGTTAGTGCAACCATAGACTCTATGACAGAGGTGCAGAGCCTAGGAGGACTCACCTTGAGCTTGCATGCACAGCCATGTGGGCATTGGGCTCCAAAAGAATGCCCTTTGAGAGAGTCTTTGACAGATTGGAGATGGGGCAAATGGTGGGGTAATCAAAGTCTATGTCAGGGGTTATATGGCCTGTAAAGGGGAATACTCAATGGGGTGAAATGATGGTGGTCTTTATATAATTAAATGATCACGAAAATGAAAAAAAACAGAGTCTATGCAGAAAGCTGCAGGATCAGAGCTAGGCAAGTGAATGGAAACTAGAAGGTTTCAGAGTTTAACAGTAAAACTGGGGGCAGGAGGCCCTGGGAGGAAGCAGTGAGCTCCTTCCCAGCACATGTGCAGCCTTCCCGGCAAGGACCACCCTGTGTGGGGTTGGAGCTAAGGGAGGTCACTTGACTGGCACTAGCAATCTAGGAAATGAGAGAATGTGTGTGACACGACATATAAACGCTCTGCCCAGGTTGTACTGTCTGAGAGAGGAGCCGTGGAGACTGCCCATGCCTGCCTTCATCAACACACATTATTCTCAAGGCAAGAGAGAAGTATCTGTCTACACTCACTCATCACTAGTCTTAGAGTCAGTCTCTATGCTCTGCCCATCCCTCTGAACGTGCCTGGAGACAATAATGTCGTCCAGACCAGACTTTTGATCGTGTTTTATTTCCATTTAACAACTGAGGATACTGAAGTTCTAAAACCTTCATGATGGGGAAGAGTTCAGAGGCAGCTCCTAAAAGAGCTCACCCTTGAGTGTGAGTCCGTTCTAAGTAAGTCAGGTGGGTTGGAAGCTTTGTGAACATGAATTTATTGGGGTATCTTTTTTTAAGGGAGTGATATAATTAAGGGTTGAGATTTTTCTATTTTTCTTTTTAGAGGTTTTTTGGTTACCTAATAGATCAGCCTAATGAATCTAGAGAAAAGAAATTTATCTTTCAAACAGAAGTATTTAGGTGCATGAGTAATGAACTAAATGCTATTGGCACAATGAAGCTTACCTCTTAGGCTGAGAACAGTGTGGAAATCATGCCTGAAGCTTCAGGGATGAAACCAGATAGGCTTCTGACTGTGGGACCTTCCGGAGCATGTATTTGCATTTTGGCAGGAAAATATCTGTGGTATGCACACCCATGCTGTTTGTTCCTCATAACCCACAGTTGGGTTTCATCTGGATTCCCCCCCCCCCCACCTCTAGCCCATCATCTCTTGCTCTAAGAATTGCTACTGCCCCTGCCCAAACCCATAGGGGTGTGCTTCTGAGGCAGGCTTACATCAAAAGGGCCTGCCCCACTCTTGACTGGGGGAAGCCATCTTCAAATTGGGCTGGACCAAGCAGAGAATGTCTCCTGGAGAATGGTGTTGGGCCTGGCCAGTCAGGTGGTCAGTGGCTGGCTGGAGCCGGGCATGAAATGGAGCCAGGGTTGAACCAGACATTTCTACCTGTGCCTTCAATCAAACAAAAATCTCCCTCTCAGTTATAAGAGCTAAGAGAGAACCTGATATGGACAAGGATGCCTTCCTTCTTCCACTCAGTAATTGTGATTTCCCTAGGGTGTGACTGCTAACGACTGAATTCTACCACAATAAGAACCTGGATGCTATTGGAATTTATTAGACTCCCCGTCACTAGAAGTACACGTAGGTGATTTTGAGTTCAAGCTGATAGTCACAAACAGGTGTTATAACCTCGAATTTTGTTTGAGACAGGCTGCTTCCTCAGCCTTTTAGAAGAGAGGTACAAGTAGGCCAGGGGCTGTGTTAGTGACTAATCTCACAGGGCTCCCCAAAGGCTTCTATTCAGGTTTTTTAAGTGATAGGCATGCTAATAGGGCTGATGCTTATTACTTTGAATCAGGTACTAATGCCTTATTCTTGTTATTACTTTCACAAAACATGAAAACTCATTCTGAGATTAAAGGGTTTTCATCATTTTTAAGATAATGGTATATCAACAAGAAATTGTACTTGGCTGTGAGAAACAACGACATGAAAAACAGACCTACAAAATCAGAGGCTTTATTTCTCACATTAAACAGAAACCTTAGGGTGGCATCCAGGGCTTGGTATGGTAGCTTCACGGCCCAGTTTCCTTCCATCTGCTATCCTTAGCATGTGGTTTCCATCCTCGTGGACATCAGATGGCTACTGGAACTCTAGCCATCAGGGCCACATTGCAAATGGAAAAAGGGGAAGGGCCAAGAGCAAACTATGCATGCCAGTTAGTTGGGTCCCACCCAGTAGCTTCTACTTATATCTCATTGGCTAGGTTTAGTTCCAAGGTCATCTGGCAAGAGAGGCAAGAATATAGAAATACTCAGCCTGGCTCATTGCTGCCTCAGACAAAATTAGAGTTCTATTAGCAAAAAAGAAGCGGGGAGGGGTTATCCAGCAGTCTGTGCTCTGTGTCTAAAGAAATATTTCTGTAGGAAGCATTCTATTGGCTTAACATTTTATAGTTAAAACCTATGAGAATTTCATATAAAATTTTCACATAATATTGTAAAATCTCTGATAGGGTTTCCACAGCTGACTTACCATCATTTCAAATTAAAACCATGCATTAGATTCTTAATCGTCCCATCCAGACATCCCTGTGTCTGCCAGTTCTCCAGACCAAAAGCCATAGTTTTCTCTTTCTTACCTTTTATTTTTCATGTTAAACCACTCCTTAATGTTATCTGCCTACTATCCAGAGTATCTCTTAAATCTATCTGTTTCCTTCCACCCCAGCCATCAGTCCAATTTGACATCCACTAAGTAAGGCACTGTGCTAGGCTCTATGTATGCAAAGATCATTAAGGCACTTAGTTGCAGGACTTCAGTTCTGGGTTATGCACTCACACAGCTGAAGAGCTAATCTTCCTGTTTCTACCTTCAGACCTGCCACTCCTTGTGCATGCAACCCTTACTCAGACATTTCTTCCCCATCTTCCCACAAGATGTGGGTCAAAATCTGTGTTTTTCAGTTGCCCCACAGCCTGCATCCATTGTGGTTATGCAGTCTTAGCTTCCCGTGGCCATGTGGAGTTAGGGCAGATACTGGAAAGATCCCTGTCCAGCCATTTCATGTCACCGTCACCTTCATCAAAATCTCTGGCTCCAAGTGTTGTGTGTGAACAATGGTGATGGGTAGCAAGGAACACTTGAGTGAATTTGTCAGAAATAGGAACAGCAAGAGAATTTGAAAGGGCCTCCTGTTTTCAGAAGGCACTTGACTACCTTTGGATCAATTCAGAGAGGCTTCAATGACTCTTAAGAGGATTAGGCCAGAGGACTTCAGTGAAACTTTTGTGCTTTTGTTTCATAGGATGGAAACCCTTGACAAGTGTTATATACAAACAACACTTAAGGTGGAACAAGAGCTTTTCAATGACCTATGTGGGGCCCATCATACAATTGAGCATCCCTTAAGAGCTTTAGAGTCTATAAACATTTTCAAAATATTTCATTTCACAGTCATTGACATGCTTGAAAAATCCCACATTTTAAGATGTTTCTATCAGAACTATCACCAGGAAGCTCAACAGCCATTCAAAAGGATGAAGTCTCCAGACCTGTCACTCTCTTCCTCTTCCTCTTTTAGGCAACTTTTTTTTTAGAGAAACTGCCTCAAAAGAGGTAAAGCAAACATCACCAACCCCATTTGCAGTTGTGGACATTGAGATTCAGAGTGGCAAAGTGAGGTTTTTGGAATTACAGCAGTAAATGGCAGAATTGTGGAGCTAAATGTGGTCATCTGACTCTTGTTCTGTTGAGAAGATAGTGAGAGAAAAGGAAAATGGTGACAATGAGGTAATAAAACCATGTCATCATCCTAATACCCCATCTCAATTCTTGCTAAGACTTCAGAGTAACCAGGAAGAAGGGATCACACAGGTTAGGGACATGCTACCATTGGAAGAGCTGTGTGTGTGTCCTGGAGAGGATGGGTGTAAAGAACGCGGCAGTGTAAAGGGAGTGGGGTCACAGATCCAGAGCCAGGATCATGGAAATGGCGTTAGAGGACCAAAGCAGGAAGACTATGTTCTTCCAAGTAGCTTTAGGCAATGTGGACTTAGAGACTGGATCTGGCCAGGAAAGTGGACAATTGTTATTTCAGTTGTCCAATATCAGTTCAGTTTTCTCCTGGGAACCACATTCTAACTTCCTGCTTGGGAACTACCACTAACTCCATCCTCAGTCTATGGATTTCTGGAGGAACTGAATTTAGCCCTGGCCTGGGAATCGAGGAAGTGACCTGGGCCTAGATTAATCACTATCAAATTTCCCTGGGCAAAGTGATTGGTTTAGAAATGGGCAGTGACCCAACTAGAGCCAAAGAGATTTTCCTAGGTATGCCAAGACAAAGACATTCCTTTTTCTGCTGAGTGTGGACCTGGAATCGTGTAGTTCAGGGAGTTCAGGGAGTTGCTGACTCTTATGGTCATAGCTCCAGCCATCTTATGGTCATAAATTTGTTTAAAAATGGCTTTATCATTATTCTACATGAAGCAGAGCAGAGATGAAGATAAAAGTGAATCCTGATAAACTTCATTTGAAATCTTGTATACAATTATCTTCCTCCTGAAATTTTCAGTTATATGAGCAAAAAATTATTTGTTTGCTTGTTTGACCCAATTTGGGTCATGTCTTCTCTCAACTACAGTCAAATGGATTCTGCTTCATGAAGTAAGATTTTCACTTTACATAAACTCTGCACAGTAAATGTTTGTCATATAGATTTCTTATAATAAACTTCTGTTTTAAATGGAATTGTGTTAGGAAGATTTGCAAAGGGCTTCTGCTTCTGGCTATAAGGGAGTGGCTCCTAACAGATTACCTTCCTGTCAAGAACAACCATAAAAGCTGTCCTTGAAAATACAGCTGTCTGTCAGCAAAGAGAAATGTCAAGGCAACCAGGACTGGAGGGGATTGGATCTCTGAGAGAATAAAGTACAATTCTAGATACAATTCTAAGAATTATGAGTGGATAGTGAAATTCTTCATTGAGTTAAGGAACATGGTAGGAAGCATGTTTTGGTGGAAGGGTAAAATAATAAATTTTATTTTGGGGCACATCAGTTTTGAACTGCTATTGGGACCTCTTATTGGAAATGTAGGTCTAGGGATAGGGAGAGAAATCAAAGCAGAGATGTAGATTTGGGAGTTACCATGTGTATGGGACATGCATATTATGTACCTCCTCAGATTCTCTTGGTACCACTGCCTATTTAGGACCCTCAACCACTTGTTCTGTTCCAGATGGGGCCATCACCAGTTGACTGAATCTGCTCGCACTTAGGCAATTATGCCAGGCCCTTCTCCTTGGCTGCCATTGTACAGTAATGCTAAACAACAACATACTTATACTGTAGCTTATGGCTTCCCCCCAACACTTCCAGACTTGGATGAAATGGCTCATCATAGCTCATGGGTCCTGGCATTCCAAATGGCCACCAAAGAGGTCAATGATATAATCTGAAAATATGGGGGAGCTAACTCCCCATGGAGTAAATGATGACCAAGGGGTAATAGGAGAGCAAAGGAAATTCTTTTGTCCTATGAACTAATACAAGGCATAGTGTGTCTAGATAGCCTGTTTGGAAATATCCACGTGGTCAAGCAGACATACTTGCTAATAACCTGTGTGTCTCTTTACAGTTCATTGTGAAGCAATGACTGGTGTGGTGATGCATCATCTTGCATTTGCTTCACATCCTTCCCTGTCTCACTTCCCAAATAAAGTATTGGTACTTAATCCTTGCCTCAGGCTCTGGTTTTGAAGAAACCTGATCAAAGACAGCAGATGATAGGTAGTAGTTGAGGCTAAGGCTATTGATGAATGAGCAGAATATGAAGAGAGGTGAGCCTCACAAGAACCATAAAAAATACCACTAGGGAAGGGATGATGGAAAAGGAGGAAACAGAAAGAAAGACAAACACATAAAAGTCAAACACACATGAGGATCCCATATTCAGGGATGATAGGCTCTTTCTCACTGGATGCAATTCAAAATTTAAGGACATGGGTCCTAGACACTGTAAATGGTAATAGGGAAGTTAAGGACAAACTGCTCAAACTGCTCCATGCTTATCTTCTGTATTTTTTTTCATTGTCATATATCTATTTTTTGGTTGTTTAACTTAATTCTTTTTGAGACAGAAAGCTACATTTGTCTCAAATAGGTATAACTATAAGACCCCATAAGCTCGAGCATCCTTATTAAAGTGGATCATATTAATAGTGTGTTTTGATGTCTCTGGGACCAACAGCCTCCATCAACCAAATGGCAAAGTCCCTCCTTCCCTTGTATGGCTCCAAGAACCCGCAAGCAAGAAGAGGAGTGGATCACATTAAACTTCTGCCACTTGTAGGGTCCCAACCATTCCTCTCCTCTAGCTGAAGCCTTCCCTTTCCTTCATAGCCATTGTTTCCATCCTTTTGGTTGGTCTATTGATGCCACCTGCCCCATCGACCTCCATGCCTTGCTAACTCTTCATTATCTACCATTTGGGGGGGTCTTCCACTAGCAGAACCCCAACACCAGCTGCCTACAGATATCCAGTACTCTAGTATAGCCGGGCTCTGTCTACCTGTCATTCGGTATCTATTGCGGAGATTGGCACATGGTCAGTGCTTGATAAATGTCCATTGAGTGAAGCATCGAGTGGGAGAAGCAAAGTAATAATAATGGATGGTAAGTTGGTGTGGGTACAGCAAGGGTAGCAATCATGGAATAACAGAGAGAAAACACCGCGTCCGTCTAGAGTACATTTTAGCAAAAGATACACAATTTCCTCGAGGAAGAAAAAGTCCTGGTACGTTTGAGGAAAAAGTTAATGGGGGTGAAGCCAAGGAGGCTCCGAAGCCAGCCCAGCACATGGAAGATTAAAAAGGAGGCTTATTATAAAACTCTTGTGATGACTCTGGCCTTTTATCTTGTGTAACTTCATTTAAAATTTCTGTCCTTGTATTTTGTAGGTATTTTGGGAATAATATTATATTTGTTATTAGTGAATAACCAATATATTCCATTTTTTGGTGTTTTTGCTTACAAAGTACCACAACAACCACTACTGTTTAGTTACGTATACTGATAGCTAGTGCTAATAAGCAACTGTGTAAGTTTGTGCGTATGGGTGTGATTGTGTGTGACTGAGAGAGAGAATGAGAGACAGACAGACAGAGGGACAGAGCCCAGTGATGAGCAGTGTGAGTGTAGTGGATTTAAAACATGTCTGAAGGGGCGCCTGGGTGGCTGAGTCTGTTAAGTGGCCAACTTCGGCTCAGGTCATGATCTCGCAGTTCGTGAGCTCAAGCCCTGCATCAGACTCTGTGCTGACAGCTCAGAGCCTGGAGGCCGCTTCAGATGCTGTGTCTCCCTCCCTCTCTCTGTCCCTCCCCCACTCACGCTCTGTCTCTCTCTGTCTCTCAAAAAAAAAAAAAAAAAAAGAATAAACATTAAACAACAACAACAAAAAACATGTCTGAAAATTTTTTGATGCTTATTCCATTGAGAGGTAGGGTGAGTATCCCCTCCCCTTGAATCTGGGCCTTTGTGACTTGTTGATCAACTTTCGTGGCTGGTTGGCTAATAGGATAAGGCTAGAATTATACTCTGTGTCTTCTGGTGCTGGGTCATAAAAATCAATGAAGTGCCTGCCTGGTTCCCTTGGGATTCTTGCTTTTGGAGCCCTGAGCTGCCATGAGGAAGTCCAAGGTCATCAAGCTGTGAGGCAGTCCCAGCCACACTGAGAGCCCAAGCGTAGGTGTTCTGGCTAACAGACCCAATTGAAGGCCCACCAGACAAACAAGTGACGATGCCTGCAGATGATTTCTATCTCTAGTTGCTGAGTCGCTCCACTTCCCAGTCTTTCTAGCTGAGACCACAGACATTTTGAAGTGGAAACAAGCTGTTCTTCCCCGGCCTTTTCCAAATTCCTGATCCACAGAATCTTTGAACATACTACAATGGCTATCTTTTACTGCTGAGTTTTGGGATAGTTTGTTACACAGAAGTAGATACTTGAAAACAGCCCTAGAACTTTTATCAGAGCATAGTTTTCAGCAATTACTCTCACCATGAACAAACATTTGCTTTTATGCTTCATATATGTGTCTATTTAGTATCTAATAGTTTTATTTACCCTAGGTAAAATGATGTCAATTTCAGTGGCTTCTCAAATGGAAATCTCCTAAATACAACATTCCTTCCAGGGTTTCTACCCCAAATAGCCAAATATGTGTACATTTGTATTATATTGTTTATGTAAACATTACTCATGAGACTGAAATAGGAGCATACACATAACATATTCATTCTCAATTTTCAAGTAAGTGTTCTGCATTTTGACTTAGGCTCAGAGGGTGTTTATGGTGGTCTAGTATGATACCCATAGCCAGGGGGGCTGACATGCTATTTCACAAGGAAGCAGGATAGAAATACATTAAGAAAGGAATATAGGGGAACTGGTGTTGGAGGCAAGGGGCAGAAAGCTGGGAGGAGAACATCCCAGTGGCTAGAAATGGCCAGGCTGAACTAAATATTAAAGTCAAATGCCCCTATGGGATATGTATATATGTATATATATGAAACACACATGTCTTTGAAACTTAAAGTGTGTCTTTGAAAACTTGAAAGCAGAAAGACAGGTAAAATCAGACAAAGACAAATAACAGGAAAATAGGCTTAATATACCCCAAATCAAACAAGGTTGAATTTAAGGCAAGAAGCATTAAGTTCAGCATTAAAGTAAGCATTAAAGCAGAGCATGCTGTTTTAGAATGATAAAGGTGTAAATCACAATAGAGATCTAACAATTATAAATATGTAGTTAATAATATAGCAACAAATTCATGAAGCAAAGGCTACAGAACATAAAGAGAAGAGAAAGAAAAATATTAATGGTGAGAGATTTCAATTTTTTTTATCTGAGCCCAAACAGATACATAAAAATAAAATAGTAGGGGTCCCTGAGTAGCTCAGTCGGTTAAGCGTCTGACTTTGGCTCAGGTCATGATCTCAAGGCTCCTTGATTTCAAGCCCCATGTTGGGCTCTGTGTTGACAGCTCAGAGCCTGGAGCCTGCTTTGGATTCTGTCTGTCTGTCTCTCTCTCTCTCTCTCTCTCTCTCTCTCTCTGCCCCTCCCCCACTTGTGCTCTGTCTCTCTCTCCTTCAAAATAAATAAACATTTTTTTATAACGTTTATTTATTTTTGAGACAGAGAGAGACAGAGCATGAACGGGGGAGGGGCAGAGAGAGAGGGAGACAGAATCAGAAGCAGGCTTCAGGCTCTGAGCCATCAGCCCAGAGCCCGACGCGGGGCTCAAACTCACAGGCCGCAAGATCGTGACCTGAGCTGAAGTCGGATGCTTAACCGACTGAGCCACCCAGGCGCCCCAAATAAACATTTTTAAAAATTTTAAAAATAAATAAAAATAAAAATAGTAAAGTCCTATATAACATAATTAATAAGATAGAGCTCATGAATATATATTCATGTATTAGAGAATACATATTCTTTAAAGAACCCATGCAATAGTCACAAAAATGTGACTCAATATTAAACTGAAAGAATATTTCATTTACTTGAAAAACATATATTCTCTAACAGCATTTCAATTAAATCCATTTTTAAGTAATTACAAATCTAAAAACCTTACCATTTGGAGATTTTAAACTCTCCATCAACCCTTTGATCTAGGAGGAAATTGAAGCATAGGAAATCTACAAAGTAATGATAATGCTGTATATTACATGTCAGAAGTATGGAGTATAGCTAAATCAGTGAATTTCAGAAAGAAATTAAAAGTCCTAAATATTCATATCAGTAAACAAGAAAGAATAAAAATAAATGAAAGATCCAGTACTAGATGTTAATAAAAGAGCAGTAAAACCAAGGCAAGCAGATGGAAAAACACTAAAGATCAAAGCCTAATGTTTTACATTAAAAAACAGAAACATTGTACTACCAATGAATAAATGAAATCTAGAACTGTTTCTTCAGTGGAAAAAAATAAAATATATATAGATGTCAGGTAATCTAATCAAGAAAACACAAACATACAACAGTTTTAGATGAAATGGAATCATAAGTGATAAGTTTGCTGAACTCTATGCAAATAAAATGGATACGTGGATGTTTTCCTAGGAAATATAAATTGCCAAAATTGGTCAGGGCAGAAAGAAAATCTAAACAAAGCAATCAACACGAAGGAATTACAAAATTGTTAATGAACTAGCCCACAAATAGCAACAGGCCCATATACTTTCTTAGGCAAGTTCTATGAAATGTTTAAGGAACTGGTAGCTTCAATGCAAGCTAAACTGTTTCAAAAAAAAGGAAAAGAGCCAAAGGTGTATATTCTTCTTATGAGACCCATGTAACATTGGTATTAAAACTCAACAACAATGATGGCCCCAAATAAATAAAATTATAGCCCAATCTTACCTATGAATATTGATGTAAAAATTCAGAATAAAAGAAACAATTCTATTAAAGCCAGGAGATAGCTAAAAATGTGTATTGTTATCGTTATTATTTCACAATTGATTGGAAGCATTAGCCAACATAATTGAACAAGATGAAAAAAATTAGGGGTATAAAAACTTGAAAGTAGGAAGTAACATTATCACTTTGAAGATAATGTTGTTTACCTAAAGAATCCAAGAGATCCATTTAAAAATCTATTATAGGGGCGCCTGGGTGGCGCAGTCGGTTGGGCGTCCGACTTCAGCCAGGTCACGATCTCGCGGTCTGTGAGTTCGAGCCCCGCGTCAGGCTCTGGGCTGATGGCTCGGAGCCTGGAGCCTGTTTCCGATTCTGTGTCTCCCTCTCTCTCTGCCCCTCCCCCGTTCATGCTCTGTCTCTCTCTGTCCCAAAAATAAATAAAAAACGTTGAAAAAAAAATTTAAAAAAAAAATCTATTATAAGTAATAAGAAATTTTATTTAGGAAGCTTGGTACAGAGTTAACATTAGGATATTAGTAATCTGATTACGTAGGAGCAATAACCAGTTAAATATGTGATGGAAAAAAAGACCTCAAGCGCAATAGAAACAAAAGCATAAATTGAATACATTTTAAAGGAAATTGTGCAAGGACATGTAGAGAAAACTTTCAATGCAAATGAAGACCTTGAAAAAATGGAAAAATGTATTATGTTCATGGATAGGAATATTTGACATCATAGAGATGACAAGTCTCCCTGAGTTAATCTCTAAATGTCAAACAATGACAATAAAAATACTATCAGAATAATCTTTTACAATTAGATTAGCTGATTATATAGTTTATCTGAAAAAATTAGTAACCAGAAAAAATTTCTAAAGAATAGATGTAATAGGTGTATTAGTTTTCTATTGCTGCATAACAAATTACTACAAATTTAGTAGCTTAAAACAACACCTACTTATTAGCTCACAGTTCTGTAGGTCAGAAGTCCAGGCATGGTGTAACAGGGTTCTCAGATCAGGATCTAGTGAGACTAAAATTCAGATGTCCACCAGGCTGCATTTCCTTCTGGAGTATGGACTGGGGAAGAATCTGTTTCCAGTTTCCTTCAGATTGTTGTGAGATTTTAGTTCCTTGTGGTTGTAAGATTGAAGACCCCATTTCCTCACTGGCTATTAGCCAAGAGCTCTTAGCTCCTACAGACCTCCCATTTACTGGCCACAGAGCTCCCTCCATCTTCAAAGCAAGCAGTGGGGAATCTCCCTGATAGTGATTTCCTTTCATGTTCTGACTCTGTTTACAGGAACAGCCAAGTCCCACTTAAGGTTTCATCTGATTAGGTCAGGCCCACCCAGGATAATCCCCCTTGCTTAAACTAAATTTATACCAAACATTGTAACTTAATTATGGGGGTGACTAGCCCATCATTCACAAATCCTAGGGGTTATAAAGGATATATATAGGGAGCAGGAATCTTAGGAGTCAATTTAGAATTCTGCCTACCACAGGGAGTAAGAAATCAGTAATAGTTAAAACAGTGTGATACTAGTGGAAATATAGGTCAATATTGATTGATTGATGAATAAATCTGAGTTGAAAGTCCAGGAATAAACCCTAAAATATGAATACATAGAACATGAGAAAGGTGATTTTCAAATAACTGCTGAGAATAATAGATTATTCTATAAGTCGTATTGGAACAAATTGGAAGCCAACCGGAAAAAGTAGATTAGGATCCTATAGTAGTTACATAAAGTCATCCTAACAAACCCCAAATTATCAGTGACTTAACACGATCAAGGTTTGTTCTTGTGTATATAAAATAAAATTGGCTGTTACTGTTCTACAGTTTTCCACGTGGTCATTCAGGGACCCACGTTCTATTCATGTGGATATTCTCTAGAGCTGAGCTGCCCAATATATTGACCCTTAAGCTCATAAGACTGTTGAGCACCTGGAATGTGACCATTGTAAAGTGAGATGTGAAGTAAGTATAAAATACACATCATATTTCAAAGACATAGTATGAAAAAAAGGAAAAACTTCTCATTAATACATTTTATAATGATCACTTGTTCAAATGAGTGTATTTTAGATACATATCCGGTTAAACAAAATAGATTATTATAATTAACTTTGCCTGTTTCTGTTTACTTAATATGGTACTAAGAAAATGTACAATGATAAATATGTTTTGCTTTTATGGCTCACATTTATTTCTATTGGACAGCACTGTTCTGGATCCCCAGTCTTCACCATGGTGAGTGGACATGGCAGATAGAGAAAGAGAGAGGATGAGGGGGTCGCATGACTCCCTTCACATTCCGTTAGCCAGGACTCAGTCACATGTCCACACCTAACTTCAAGACAAGAGGGGAAATGTAGTCTAGCCTTGTAGCCAAGAAGGGAAGATGGATTTGGTTAATAACTAGTCAGTTTCTTGCACAAATCCCTACCTCATACCTTATACCAACATTAATTATGATGAAAGGGTACAATATTTAAAAGGAAAGGAGAGAGAAGGAGGGAGGAAGGAAGGGAAGAAGAAGAAAACATGGAAGAATTTTTCTAATTAAAAAAAATTTTAAAATAAGCTTCAGAAATATTTTTTGGAATTATTTTAAAAATCTGAGAATGAAGACAACCTTTCTAAGTATGCCTCCAAATGCAGAAGTCTTAAAAAGAGTGACATTTTTTTAAGTTTACATGTTTATTTTGAGAGAGGGAGACAGAATCCCAAGCAGGCTCTGCACTGTCAGCACAGACTCCCATGCCGGGGCTCGAACTCAAGAACCATGAGATCATGACCTGAGCTGAGATCAAGAGTTGGACCTTAACTGACTGAGCCATGCAGGCACCCCAAAGAATGATAAATGTAACTAATTTTAAAATATTCTTCCTGACCAAACAAAACACAACACCATAAACAAAGTAAAGACAAGTAAAATTCCAACTAGGAAAAATCTAGCATGTTGAAATCATGTACACAACCAAAGTGTAAATTTCCTAAAGTATAAAGAATGCTTACAAATCAATTTTAGAAAAGGCAAAACACTCAGTAGAGTAATGAGCAAAGGATAGAAACCTACAGTTCACAGAAAAGGAATGCAATGGTTCTTAAAGGTAGGAAGAGATTCTTGACTTCACTTATGATAAGAGAAATGTAAAACTACATTTTTAACCTGTCATACTGGCAAAGAGGAAAAATTTGATAACGTGTTGGCAAGAGTGTGAGGTCATGCTGGTGAAGGTATAAATTGGTCTAAGCTCTGCAGAGAGCAATTCAGCAGTAAAAATTAACATATCCTTATCTTTTGATCCAGTAAGTCCATTTCTAGACATTTTCTATAGGAATTTACATACAGATAAACTTGTACATAAATGAAAAGACAAACTACAACAGTACAATAATCATGGTGAAAGATTGGAAATATTTAAATGTTCATCAATGTGGTAACAGGTAAATACAATGGAATCAGGTAAAACGATAACAAGAATGAGGTGTAAAATATTTAGTCATAGAGCATTAGTTAATATACACTCTCAAGTGACTGAGGCAATGTAAGAATAGTGTATATATAGTGTGGAAAAGTAGAACAGAGACTGACTTCTGGGAGAGGAATGGGAAGCTAGAAGGTAATTAGGTGGCTGAAGGAAAGGGATGTGAGAGCAACTTTCCTTTTCTTCCTTCTTTCCTTCCTTCCTTCCTTCTTCTCTTCTCCTTCTCCTTCTTTTTATTTTTGAAAGAGACAGCAAGAAAAGGGGAGGGGCAGAGAGAGAAGGAGACAGAGGATCTGAAGCAGGCTCTGTGCTAACAGCAGAGAGCCCGATGCGGGGCTCAAACTCACTGTGAGGTCATGACCTGAGTGGAAGTCAGATGCTCAACCTGCTGAGCCACCAAGGTGCCTCACAACTTTCCTTTCCTAATACACCCTCGTAAATTTTGTGCTGTTTGAATTTTGTAAAGTGGGTATGGGTTGCCCATTCAAATAAGTAAATAATATATGTTTTTAAAATTTGGAAGCAAATGCGTTATTTGGGTCCTCTGAGAAGCAAACTCCAAATGAGTTAAGATGCTCAGGTGATGTACTGGGAAAAATGGGGAGGGAGCCAGAGGCATCAAGGAGAGCCCTCAGATGCTGATGAAGGTCTGACCCCTGAGAAAAAGAGAGGGAGGGAAGGGAAGAAGGGAGGGAGGGAAGAAGGAAGGAAGTTAGTTAATTTCTGGCAAGGCCAATGGGAGTCCTTGAGCTAAAACCCCAGTCAGAAGAGTCCCACCTCGTGCAGGAATGGGTGTGCCTTAGTCTACCCACTGCACTTGGTCATTGGCCAGAAGCCCCTGGAAAAGCAGCCTCAGAACTTGCGGTGGATTCAGAGACAGCAACTGGAGTTCTTGATCACTGCACTCCTTGCAGCAGATCCGGTGGCCACAGCGGCTCCAAACTCCGTTCTAACCATTCCTGCCCATGTTTGCAAATACTTCTCTTATATGATGAGTTACTTTGATTTTATAGTTGTGTGACTTGGGCTTTTCTGGCGTTGAGTGCTTTTTTCTTTAATCATTCACTCGTTCATGTGTTCATTAATTCATTAATCCATCCATTCAATAGTATTTATTTAAATTTTTTTCAATGTTTATTTTTGAGAAAGAGACAGAGACAGAGAGAGAGAGAGAGAGAGAGAGAGAGAGAGAGAATGAGTGGGGGAGGGGCAGAGAGAGAAGGGGACAGAGGATCCAAAGCAGGCTCTGCACTGACAGCCTGATGTGGGGCTAGAATTCATAAACCGTAAGACCATGACCTAAGCTGAAGTTGGAGGCTTAACCGACTGAGCCATCCAGGCAACCCCAACCAGTAGTTATTAAGTACTTACTATATATTATGCATTTTGCTAAATGCTGGGGACACAAAGGTGAGCAAAACAGACATGGGTCCAGACGCCTGGACCTTATGGTCTGAGCAGGCTGACGTGAATCAGATGATCAGACAGCATGTAATTTCAAACTCTAGTCAGTGCCGTACGGAAGAAGTGGAGTAAGTCGTGCATGCATCTAACACCAATTTGGGAGGTTGGAGAAAGCTCCCCAAAAGAAGCGAAACACTAGAAATATAGGCTTATTCAGAAAACGGAGGACAAGAGTCTAAAAAACCCAAGTAAAATCACCTATAATTCTAAAACCCAGAGGTAGCCTCAACCAGTAACTTTGTTCATTTTAAAAAATGCAATTGTCGGGGCGCCTGGGTGGCTCAGTCGGTTAAGCGTCTGACGTCGGCTCAGGTCATGATCTCACGGTCCGTGGGTTCGAGCCCCGCGTCAGGCTCTGTGCTGACAGCTCAGAGCCTGGAGCCTGTTTCAGATTCTGTGTCTCCTTCTCTCTGTGACCCTCCCCCGTTCATGCTCTGTCTCTCTCTGTCTCAAAAATAAATAAACGTTAAAAAAAAAATTAAAAATAAATAAAAAATAAAAAATAAAAAATGCAATTGTCTAATACAGCGCTGTCCAAAAGAAATAGAATCTGAACTGTATGTGTAATTTAAAATTTTTCTAGTAGCTACATTTTAGAAAAAGTAAAAAGAAACAGGTGAGATTAACAATAGAGTTTATTTAACCCAATGTGTCTAAAATACTATCATTCATTACATAATCAGTATAAAGATTATTAATAAGGTACTGTATATTATTTGTTCATACGAAATCTTTGAAATCCGATATGTATTTTACACTTACAGCATCTCTTACTTTGTACTAGCCAAAGTTAAAGCACTCAATAGCGACATGTGGCTAGTGGCGATCATATTAGATAATACAGGTTATATACACATATATAGATACATAAATATGCGTCTGCATAAATATGTAACATCATATCTGAGATCTTAAGTATATTCAGTTTTCTGTCTTATTTTTTCAGTTAACACTACATCACATGCATTTTCCCATGATAATAAGTGTTTTTAAAAAGCGTCATAATGTACAGCAGCATTCTATGGTACAGATTCACCATCATTTATTGAACCTTTTCCATAGTGTTGGGGATTTTGGTTATTTTCAACTTTTCAGTACTATAAATCATGCTGGTTGCAATGAACATAATAATAAACACAAATCTTCGTTTGCATCCCAGCTTGCTACCGTACAAAACATTCTCCTTGGAGTTACTGGATCAAAGTGAATGGAGATTTTTAAGGCTCTTGTGACGTTTCGTAAAATTACTTTGAGAAAGGCTGCCCTCGCTGCACCGCCAGCAGCCCTGACAGTGTGGGTCTCACTGTGACTCTGGCAACAATGACCACTGTAATTTCTTGTAAATTTGTTAATTTGATTTGCCAAATTTGGTATTTCCTTATTTTCACGGACAAGTCTTTGAATTTCAGGGGGACTGAACATTCTTTGTCTTTCTCTTCATTAGCTAATTCATTTTTAGCTTTAAATTACTGATTTTCTTCCGTTAAAAGTGAATTAGTGGTGCCTCTTACATTGAATAGGGAAGGATTAGGCCTGACATTTGTGTTTATTTTTATAAGCTAACGTGGTTTGACTGCAAATTCCACCAACAATTGTTGAGCTTTTCTAACTGGACAACATTGGACTGGGTATTAGAGGAGATACACTGAGACATGGACGACCCTCTCCAAGAGCTTAAGATTGTGAAGGAGAAATGCCACGTGCACAGCCTGCTCACCCGCCAGGCTGTGTGCACAAAAGATTCCAAGGGCCCTGGAGAGCACAGAATAGGGCTGGGTAACTTACTCCAGAGGGATCGGGCTTCAGGAAGGAAGTGAAATTTGAGACAGGCCTTGAGGAAGAAGTAGGATCTTGGCAAGTGAAGTAGGGTGAGAGGGCCCAGCAGATACATATAGGTGTGGAAATGCTCCTGGTATTTCAAGAACTGGGAAGACTCTGACAAAAGGTCAGTAGTAGGAGATGAAGTGGGAATGCTGCTGGGCTCGCTCGTGTTCCAGCAGAATTTGAATACCCAGCTAAGGCTTTATTTTATAGACTTTGAGGATTGGAGGTGCTTTTAAGCACTTCTTTTCGCACATGAGAAAGAAAATCTGAATTCACAGAGCTTTTCAAAGGAACGGGTCTAAAGAGAGGGAAGATTGTATGCTCTTAGATCTCCCGCATTCGTTCCGCATGTTGACATGCACCCCCAAGGTCAATGGAAAATGCAGAATGGTAAATCATCATAGAGGTATAATCAACCAGGGTCTGATTTCAGAGAGAAGAAATTAATCTGAAATCCTGTTTTGTTTCGTTTTGTTTTGACAACATTTTCATCTACAGCATCTGTGCAATATTGGTTTCGTCCAATGATTTCCTACATCCTAAACGAATATAGCCACTGAGACAATGGGCCTCCCTGATAGAATCTCTCTTGTAAATAACCAGATCTTTCCATCTCAGAAATTCTCAACTATGGTTGAAAATGAAGTCACCACAGCCCTGTGGATCTTGTGTCTAGAGGGCAGCACTCCTGACTGGCTGCCCCTCTCGCAGGCTTCCAGCCAACACCACCAGCTGGACCATGGGGACCTTCTCCCTTGAAGTCAGCCTAGCAAGAAGAGATTGGCTTTGGTTCCTCAGAACCACACCCATTGAGTCCAAGTCATGCCATAGCCTGGCCAAGTATCTCAGACAGTATCCTAAAAGAAGACTCCTGGTGGTGGCAGAGGCTTCCCCGTCATGGCCACTGCTCCGTCACGTTCCAACTTGAACCAGGTTTCTGCCAGGCCTCTTCCACTCTCTCTTTTACCCCCTGCCCCTTCCTATCTTGACCCCTCCACCTCAACCATTTCCACCGCCACTACCCCTCCATGTCTATCCCTTCTACCTTCACTTCTCCACCAGCTCCTCCACCTCCACCACCATTGACACCCCACCAACCCAGGCTCTAGTCCTCTGGAGAAATATGAATTTGCTCCCCTTTAGAAGAGGCTGACCACCAGCTACCTCCGATTCAGGGATGCTTTCTCTAACACTCAGGACTTTCAAGCGTAACCTCCTTCCTCCAAACCTAACCAACAATCTCTGAGCCTACCCACCCCTGGAGAAGTAGGAGGAGACAGGGTATCTAATTAGGTTTCTAGTCTGGGGAGAAGAAGCACCTAGAAGGAGAGAAATCCTCCTTCCAGCATAGACAAGGAAGTCCTTTCGTTAGCAGTGTCTTTTTCAGAACCCAGGTGTTAATAAGATTAAAAAGATATTCTGTTTGTTAATTCAAGTGGAATACACAAAACCCACCCCAGCACTAGGTTCTGATTTTTGTTGAGGCGAGTTTTACAAATGCTAATGAACCACTCCATTTGGCATCTTAGACAAGCACAATCCTCAGGCAATTTGACTGCTTGCTAATGATTGAAACTCCCTTTGGCTCCATAAACAGTGGGGGTGGGGGGCAGACAGTTGGTGCTGGCTGATTAGAAGCCCACTGGGCAGGCTCTCCTAGAAAGGCCTAGGGCTGGTTTAGTATCCCAGCTGTCTTCTCTTCTTGGGTGTGGAGTGAGTGGGGTAGAATGAAGGTGAAAAGGTGGTGCCCTTTCTTGATCTCCCGGTTTCCCTTGGACTCCCTATCTGCTAGAATTCTCTGCAAAGACGGGTAGGAGGATTCTTAACACACACACACACACACACACACACACACACACACACACACACTCCCTTCATCTCTGCTTCTGACTCTTCTCTATTTTGTCAAATAGGCTAGGTGAGGGCTCGGGCATATTTGGGGAAGACTGTCTGGTCACAACCCATTCACAAAGATTAATCCCAAATCTGTGGGTGTGTGTTGGCAGAGAGGTGAGGGACAAGACAAAACAGGGAGGATAAAGACTTGTATTGGCATGATTGCTTTTTAAAAATTATGACCTTTTGAGAAGGCTTTATTTTCTGTTTGGAGTGAAAGACACTCCTTGCCATTTACAGAGCAATTCTGCGAGAGGGCTTCTCTGGAGTTCTAAACCAATCCCAAAGAGGAGGGCACAACCGGGTCCTTCTGTCTTTGGCGGGATCCAGATGAAGTTTCTTTTGTCACTGCTGCACTCCCCAGCTGTGGGCTCTACCCGCTGTGGGGAGGAGGGGGGGTTGGTGGGGGCGGGGGGAACATTAAATATTAGGAAAACGGAAGAAAAGAGCAAAGGAAACCTAGATTGCAGTCCGCCCTTCTGAGGTTTGTGGTCCAGGAACGATGAAGGGAGACTGCCACCTATGGGCCAAGTTCTGGAGCAGCCCGCACATGGGGCTCGGCCAGGCGCGATCTCCCCATAGAAGTGGGTCTTCTTCGTGGCACAGTCACCGCGCACCCTCTCTGCAGACAAAAAACACTCACTTGTGACAAATGAGCGTTTTCCCGAGTTAAGGAAAATTCTTTTCCTGCAAGGGTATGATCTGGTGAATTGAGTTCTGTGTATAAAGAAAATAAGATAACAGATACCTCTGGACCCGCTGTCAAATTGAGCAGATGTTCACATCATTTGGCTTCTAGATGCCCCAGCGGATGCCACTCCAGCACAACACCTAAAATTTTATGGCTGCTTAATAAAAATGAATCAGGAATGAGTCAGAGATAAACATCATCTTGCTGTGCCATCCTAGTAGACAAGCAATAGGATAAATAACGATCGAGCAGACATCAAACACATTACAGAGGATGCGTGTGAGGGACGGGAGGGACCGAAAAATGGAATCAGGCACAAAGGGGAAAAATAAAGTAAAAGAGAACTAGAGAGGGGCCTCACATAACGGTCATGGTAATGGGGTAAGAATTGAAGAATATAATTGAATCGAGTCTGCTCCCAAAGTGAAAAAGAAAAGAAAATTCACAGGATTTGAGCTTGTGTAAGAGGAAGGGTCTATTGTGTCATAATGGTTTCAATGGTATCATTGATATTTGAGATCTATGCGTTCGCGAATAGTAAATTCTATTATTCCCGTTGTGTTCCATTATAAAATCAGATCTGCCACACAATGTCTACACAAGATTGAATTTGAGTGATTAAGCAAGCCCAACTCCTGTTGCAGAGAAAGGAGTGGTGTAGGTATGTATGTTTGTGTTTCTTTGTACATGCAAGTTTGTGTATGGGTGTGTATATGTATAGAAATGTGTGTGAATATGAAAGTATGTGTGTGCACATGTTTAATGGAGGAACTCAGGAAGGATCACGGCTCTGCAACTCCAAGCCAAAGGGAGTTTAAAGGCCCTCTGCTGATCATTGTAGCTCAGGAAAGGTTGGCCAACCCAGGGAAGCAACACCTCCTCTGAAAAGCTCAAGCACAGGCCCTGGGCATGGGTCAGAGGTAGAGCTAAGCTATGGAATCTTCTGTAAAAGCCAGCTGGTAAAACTTGGAGTGTCAGGCTGTACTTCTGGTGGATGTCTAAGGAAACACAAGAAGGAAAGTTCCCAGGGCAAACCAGGCTGGGTGCCAGAGAACAACCTGGAGTCTGCAGGAGTAGACAGGAGCTAGGCTAGAGCCATTCTCTTAGCCCTGCTCATGGAGGGTTATTATTCTTGATTCCTTAGTGAAGAGGAACTAGCCATTGATACTAGAACCACCAAATGCCTTTAGGGTTCTTTGTACATGAGCACATAAATAGTGCTCATTAGTGGCTCAGTTCTAAAAAAAAAAATTCCTCTTATCTTTTATGTGTAAATTCAAGGACCTCTCTAGGTGTTGTAGTAGCAGGACCAGCAAGAGTTGGGTGTCTTCAATGTATTTGTAAATAATAGGTACTATTATTTTAACTTATTTTCCATTTTATGTAAATGACATCACATATAAATACTTATCTTGCATCTTTTTAGCTTATCGTTACACATTTTGGGTTTATCCATGCATATGACATAGAACTAGTTCACTCATCTTAGCTGCCCCATTCAGTATGGCATTAATATAATGCCATTGTAAATAATGCACATTTTATTCCCCTATCTTACCTGGGAAGGTCAGGTACTTGTTTCCACTTTTTAAGCTATTGCCTGGAGTGCTGGAAAGAATGTTTTTTTGTTTGTATCTCCTTGGGCCCATGTATCTCTCAGGAACTTCTAGATACATAAAAGTGGAGCCATTGTTCATAGGTTATACATTAACTTTACCAGGCATTGCCAGATTGCTCTCTGCAGCGGTTATATAATTTTATACTCCCACTAGCAGCAGATGAAAGTTTTTATTTCTCTGTTCTCACCAACCTGTATTGTTGGTCATATCAGTGTTAAACATTTCCCCCCACTCTAATGGTTGTGAAATAACGTCAATCTGTCTCCTCGACTGCTAGTGAAGTCGAGCACATTTTTGTGTCTCTTGACCATTAAATGTCCTCCTCTGCTAATTGCTTCTTCATGTCTTTGCCTTTTTGGTGTTTCATTATTTCTCTTTTTCTTGCTTATTTTTAGGAACTTAATATAGATTTTGGGTACCTATCTTTGGTTGGAAATGGAGGTTGCAGATAGCTTCTCTCAGTGCTTGCCTTTTTACCTTGTGATTGTTGTCAACTGTCACTGAGAGGTTTTTAAAGATTATGCAGTTCAGTTTATCCCTTTTCCATGATTTTTTGCTTTTTGCCCTTCTAGGATATCACATGTATTTTCCTACATTTGGTCTAAATGTTTACAACTTTCCCTTGACATATCTGAAATTGACTTTTGTGCATGATATGAGGTGTGAATATAATTTTTCCCCTTAAGAATATTGTTAGCAAATAGTCTCCATGCCATTTATTAGTTAGCCTTCCCTACTGATTGTAATGTCACCTCTGTCATATTCCAAGTTCTATTTATATGGTAATGTTTCTGGGTTTTCCAGAAAATCTGTCCCATTGATCTGTTTATTCAGATACTGATACTAGAGTATTTTAATTACTATTAATTTATGATGAGGCTTGATACTTGTTAGGGTGAATCCTTTCTCTGTTTCAAAATTGTTTTGGCTATTTTTCTGCATGAACTTTATGATCTGCTTATCCAGGTCAGTGAAAAAAAAACCTCCCCAAGGATTTTTAATAGAATTTATTAAATTTATAGTGTAAACCTAGAAGAACGCTTGCTGTTAAGCTCTTGTCTTCCCGTACATGAACATGTCCTATCTCCATTTATTCAGGTTATCCTTTATGTCTCTCAATAAGCTTTTAGAGTTTTCTTCACAAAAGCTTTCACATCTTTTGTTATATTTACATCTAGGTAACATCTAGTTCTTTTATAGTGTTGCATTCTTTTGACTTCAGCCTCATTCTCGAGTGACAGTTTAACTGTGTATAGAATTCTAAGTTGACAGTTATTTTGTCTCCACATTCTGAATATAATTTCTCTTAGTGAACTAAGAATTGAAGGAAAACTCCTTAACCTGAAAAAAGAGCATCTACCAAAACCATAAACAAATATTATTCTTAATGGTGAAATGCTAAGAGCATCCCATTTAAAGTCAGGAACAAGACAAGGAAAAATATTCAAATGCAATTTCATCCTAATTACCTGAAACAGATGGTTAGAAAATGTAATTTTTAAAAACCTGCTACAGGGGCACCTGGGTGGCTCAGTTGGCTAAGTGTGTGACTCGGTTTTGGCTCAGGTCATCATGATTTCATGGTTCCTGAGATCAAGCTACAGCACAGAGCCTGCTGAGGATTCTCTCTCTCTCCCTCTCTCTCTGCCCCTCCCCTGCTCATTTTCTCCCCACTCCCCTCAAAATAAATAAATTGGCATTTCCTTTAAAAACCCACTACATACAGCTGGACTTATTTAAATTAAATTGGAGTCTCAGTCTCTTTACTGGCATATTTAGTCCATTTATTTATTGTGATTACATACTGTGATGGATTTATTCTTTTTTGTGTGCTTTCTGTTCACCATGTTGGTTTTTTTTTCTCCTTTTCTGCTGTAGAACTGATCTTATTTTTTTTTCAAGTGATTCTATTGCTATTTTTTCCTGTTTACTTTTAAATTTAGCAAGTGCACTATTCTACAATGTTGTAGGTGGATCAGTTGCCCTTGCTTTCCTTGTAAACAAAATAAGGACGTTGGAATGCTTTATCTCTAATCCTTCATCTGTTCTCACATATTATTGTTTCAGTATTTTAGTTCCATCTTTTTTAACAACTTTTGTTAGTGCTTTTATTACTATTTCATACATTCAATGCTAATTTAGATTTGACTACATACTTACGAATTTCTTTACTCTCTATTGCTTTTTAAAAATCATCTTTACTGAAATATATAAGTTGACTCTTGAACAACATAGGGGTTAGGGACACCAACCCCCCACACACTCAAAAATTCACATATAATTTTTGACTGTCCAAAACTTCACTACGAACAGCCTACTGTTGACTAGAAGACTAGTCAGTAATATAAATAGTCAATTAACACATGTTGTGTATGTTATTTTATTTACTGTATTCTTAAAGTAAGCTAGAGAAAAGAAAATGTTAAGAAAATCCTAAGGAAGAGAAAACACACTTACAATACTGTCCTTTATTTATATGAAAAAAAAATCTGTGTAGAAGTGGACCCACACAGTTCAAATCCAAGTTGTTCAAAGGTCAACCTTCTATACAATTCACCCATTTAAAGTTTACAACCCAATGGTTTTTAGTGTATTCACAGAGTTGTGCACCTACCAGCAGAATCAACTTGAGAATATTTTCATGACTCCAAAAAGAGACCTCATATCCATCAGGAGTCACTCCCCATTTTCCTCCCAGTCCTAGGCACCCACTAATCTGCTTTCTATATCCACAGATTTGTCTATTCTAAACATTCATAGAAGTGACATTATTAAATACATGGTCTTTTGTGTCTGGCTTCTTTTGTTTACCATAATGTCTTTAAGGTTTATTCATGTTATACAATGCATTAGTGCTTCATTCCTTTTTATGGCTGAATAATATTGTTTGGATATATGACCTTTTATGTATCCATTCATCAATTGATGGACATTTGGGTTGTTTCCACTTTTTAGCTACTATAAATAATGCAACTATGAATATGCGGACAAGTTTTTGTGTGGACACATACTTTAATTTCCCTTGGATGTATATCTAAAAGTGGAATTACTGGGCCAAATGGTAACCTTCAGTTTAGTCTCTTGACAAACTGCCAGGATGTTCTCTAAAGAGGCTGTATTATTTTACATTCTCACCAGCAATGTATGAGAGTTCTAATTTCTCCATATCTTTACCAACACTTGTTACTATCAGTCTTTTTATTATAACCTCTCTTAGTTTGTATAAAATAGTATCTCGTTGTTTTGACTTGTATTTCCCTAATGACTAAAGATGGTAAGCATCTTTTCATGGATTTATTGGCTGTTCGTATATTTTTCTTTGGAATTCATACCCATTGCCCATTTTTAAATTAGGTTATTTGTCTTTCTATTGTTGAGTTGTAAGAGTTTTTGTATGCTCTAGATACAAACCACTTATCTGATATATGATTTACAAGTTTTTTTTTCCCATTCTGTGGGGTTTTTTCATTGCCTTAATAGTGTTCTTTGAAGAACAGTAGTTTTTAATTTTGATGAAACCCAATTTACATATTTTTTCTTTTTTGCTTGTGCTTTTGGTATCATATCTAAGAATGTTTTGCCTAATCCAATGTCATGAAAATATATCCCTATGTTTCTTCTAGGGATTTTATAGTTTTAGCTCTTACACTTGCATCTATGATTAATTTTGAGTTAATTTTTGTGTATAGAGTGAGGAAGAAGTATAACTTCATTCTTTTGCATATGGTTATCCAGTGCCATTTGTTGGAAAAGATTATTCTTTCTTCATTGAGTATTTTGGACCCTTGTTGAAAATCAATTGACCATAACTATAGGGTTCATTTTTGGACTATTTCATTGATCTATATGTCTATTCTTAATCCAGTATCACATTATATTCATTACTTTAAGTTTGTAATAAGTTTTGAAATCCAGTTTTCCAACTTCGTTCTTCTTGTTCAGAGTGCTATTCTGAGTCTCTTGTACTTAAATATGAATTTTAATATCATCTTAATTTCTGCACAAAAATTCAGGTGGGAGTTTGATAGCATTGTATTGAATCTGTAGATGAATGCAGGAGTATTGCCATCTTGACAATATAACTCTTTGAATCCATGAACATGGGATGTCCTTCCATTTATTTAGGAATTCTTTAATTTCCTTTCAAAATGTCTTTAGTTTTCAGAGTACAGGTTTTGTACTTTTATACTTTTTAATACTTTTATTAAATATATTCCTAAGTATTTTATTCTTTTTGATACTAGTATAAATAGAATTGTTTTCTTAATTTTATTTTTGGATTGTTCACTGCTAATTTATTGCTTATTAAATCCCTTTTTTATGGGTTGATTTTTCCTATTCCCTGAAGTATAACTTTATGTCGTTCTTATAGATTCTGTGAGTGGAAAATTCTCTTAGTCCTTGTTTGAAAATATATTGAGGTGGCTCAATCAGTTAAGTGTCTAACTTCAGTTCATGTCATGGTCTCACGGTTCGTGGGTTCAAGTCCTGCATCAGGCTCTGTGCTGATAGCTCAGAGCCTGGAGCCTACTTTGGATTTTGTGTCTCCCTCTCTCTGTGCCCCTCCCTGGCTCATGTTCTGTCTCTCTTGTCTCAAAAATGAATAGACATTAAAAATTTTTTTTAAATAATAAATAAATAAATAAATAAATAAATAAATAAATAGAAAATGTGTTTATTTCATCCTCATTCTTAAATGATAATTTAAGTGGGCATAGAATTCTAGGTCAGCAGTTCTTAAAATGTTTTCCTATTTTATTTTGACCTCAGTTTTTGCTGCTGAAATGTCAACTCTCTGTTTAATTGTTGTTCCTTTGTAGACATTGTGTCTTTTTTACCAGCTGTTTTTACATTTTCCTAAGGTTTATTTTTTTAATTTTTTAAAGTTTATTTATTGATTTGAGAGGGAGAGAGTAAGCGAGTGACCAGGGGAGGGGTAGAGAGAGAGGGAGAGAAAGAATCCTAAGCATGCTCTTGTGCTGTCAGCACAGATCTCTAAGGTTTATTTTTGATATTCCATAGTTTCACCAGATATACCTAAGTAAGGTTTATTTTTATTTATTTATTTTTTTTAACGTTTATTTATTTTTGAGACAGAGAGAGACAGAGCATGAACGGGGGAGGGTCAGAGAGAGAGGGAGACACAGAATATGAAACAGGCTCCGGGCTCTGAGCAGTCAGCACAGAGCCGGACGCGGGGCTCGAACTCACACACCGCGAGATCGTGACCTGAGCCGAAGTCGGACGCTTAACCGACTGAGCCACCCAGGCGCCCCAAGGTTTATTTTTTTTAATTTCCTTTATAGTTTACTTATTTTGATACAGAGAGAGAGAACAAGTGGGGTGAGGGACAGAGAGAGAGAGAGAGAGAGAGAGAGAGAGAGAGAGAATCTCAAGCAGGCTCCATACTGACAGCACAGAGCCCAATACAGGGCTCGAAATCACAAACTGAGATCATGACCTGAGCCGAAATCAAGAGCTGGACACCAACTGAGCCACCCCGACGCCCCAGGAAGTTTTATTTTATTTATTCTAGTCAATATTTGTTATGCTTTTTCAATCTGAGGGTTTTTTTCTTATTATTTCTTATTCTCAGCTACTAGCATTTGAATATTGCCATTCTCTCTAGTCTCCTTCTAAAACTCCTGTAAATATTATACTTCTCCATTTTATATTCTCATTGCCTTTATTTTTGTCATTAAAAAATCTCATTCTGAATTGTACTTTGAATATTCTAGTTATTTCTTGTGATTTTTGACTTAATACAAAGTAGGGGAACTCACTCTCCTAAAAAAGAATATTAAATCTGAAAAGGAGAACTAAAATCCGGGGGTGGGGGGAAAGCCATTAATGACATTATACCTTCTCCAGTTATACCTTTTAAAAATAGAGTGGTCCTACAGTGGCTATAATTTTTTTAACATAAATATTTGTTAATTATTAGATCTATGCTAGGAGAATATCTCTGAAAATGGTTGGGAGAAAAGACCACATGTTTTATACTTTTAGCTGTTGAACCTGAGAGATCGGTAGAATGCTAAAGAGCATACATACACTTTGGGGTCAGCTGGACTTGGGTTTCATTATTTTGCCATTAACCAGGTATGGGAGTTGGACAATTCATTTTAACCTCACTGAGTCTCTCTGAATCTTAATTTCATTATCTGTAAAATAAAACCATCAGCATCAACACGAGAAGCCAATGATAAGGTATGTACAAAATGCCTTGTGCAAAGTCCAGCTAATGGCGAGTTCCTCATAAAGGGTTATTATTATTTCTTGCATGAGAATCTTAATCAGAACTGGTGCCATTATATGGGTTATCCCCATTTAGTATTTGAGATCATCTCATTAGTCATGTCCCATCATAACTCCTTTGCTATAACTCTGATCTCCCTAAAATACACAGATTAATAATTAATCTAGGTGAGGGGTAGAATAATTGCTTGTGGGAATGTCTGTGGTTAAGTGATATCTCACGCACTTTTCTCCTGGAGCAGCCCCCTTGGATAGCTATTGAAGGCCCAGGATAAAACATTGTGGGTCCTTTCTTGCAGCAGATGGTATCATGCAAAGCCTATCTGGGAGGCACACCCTATAAGCAAGACCTCTAGGACTCCTAAAAGATAAACGCTTAGAAAATTGATTCCATCAAAATGGAACTGCTATAAACACGCTTTCTTTGTAATTTTTCAAACTAATGTATTTAATTCTGTCTGGCAGCGTCCTCTAAATTGAATTCACATTAGATAGATGAATCCATTGGAAGAATATAATGTATTGATGCAGGAATCACTCTGCCTTTGGCGGGGGCCCTCAGTATCTCCAAAAGCTGAGGCTGCTTTCTGCTCAGGGTGTGACGGCAGATATTGCCTTTACTAGGCTGCTCTCATGAATTCTTTCTCTAGTGATAATTATGACAGGAAATGGGATTTTTCCTGTTAGCACATTTTAGTGACTAACATCCCTATATGTGTAGTGTATTCAGGACTTTTTATGGATGGGATTCTGGATTGTACAGCCACCAGAACATAGAATAAATCCCATTTTTATTAAACAAGATCAATTAGCCTATTATCTGCAACCCACGATTGCACATGTCATTGCTACCTGGAACCCAGAGAATGCTTGACCTTTTGCCATTGGCAAAAGGGTGATCCCATTGTTCATATTACTAAGCTATTTAAAGTGGGGAAACTTTAAATAATTTAGTGATATTAGTAATCATAAGAGTTAATACTTATCGTATGGTCTCTATGTATCTGATATTATGCTAGGCATATATTATGCTAAGCATATTAATATGTATTTATATGTATATAATATATATTAAATTTAGTCTTCATAGTCACTCTGTGAGGGAGGTACTATTATTAGCCCCATTTTACAGACGAGGAAAACGAAGCACTCAAGTCAAGTGCTTTAATTAAGTGCTCAAGGTTGCACAACTGAGCCGTGGTGAAGCTGGATCCACCAGGAAATTTGCCTTACCTTTTCCATGTGGATGTGGGGAGACTCAACAGTGCAGAGGGCTGGCCTCTCCATGTTCAGTGATTCCTGCAGCCACCTCCATGCTTCTACCTATTAGTCTAGTGTGTAATACCTCTAGATATATTGTTCCAAAAGCTGAAATTCAGACATTTTAGCTCTGCTGAATTTCAATTTTGTACTTACCTTACCTTATACTTAACTCCACTGGCACTTAGGCAATAGTTCTTCTCCCTCCATCCTTCCTTCCTACCTTCTTGCCCTTCCCTTCCCTTCCCTTCCTCTCTTCCTCCTTCCTTCCTTTTCCTTTCTTCATGTTTGCTGAGTGCTTATGGATAAAAAGAGAAGAAGGAGGAGGAGGAGGAGGAAAAAACTTTTCATTTGGGAAGCTTGCATTGTAGGTTAGGAGACAGGCTGCATGAATGTGAAACAACTAGGGAATGACATGTCAGTGTTTGGTCACAAGCTGATCATGAGTCAGGTAGCTCGGGCAGGGCCATTTCAACGTCACCAGCCTCTTCTTCATGCAAATTTGGCCTCTAGCCTCACCCCTCTCTGGTGGTGTTAATGCACCATGTCCACGCTCTGTAACCTTCCCAGCCCCATTGCCTTGACTCGCCAGAATCCTCCTTCCTTTTCTTGGACCTCATAGGGTCTTCTTGATAGAGCAGAGGCCAAAGTATCCTGACCAAGCTGGTATCATAAATTTCAAACCACTTGAGGTGAAATGGAATTCTACCTCCTAAGCTGACAGGAGATACAATAAGAACATGAAACTGGGGGGCACCTGGATGGCTCAGTCAGTTAAGCATATGACTTGATTTTGGCTCAAGATCATGATCTTATGGCCATGAGATTGAGCCCCATGTTGGGTTCAGTGCAGAGTGCAGAGCCTGGTTGGGATTCTCTCTCTCTCTCTGCTCCTGCCCCTCTTGTGCTCTTTCTCTAAATAAATAAATAAATAAATAAATAAATAAATAAATAAATAAACTGAAAAAAGATTTTAAAAAATAAAGAACATTAAATTGGTTTTAGCCGGAGCACCTGGGTGGCTCAGTCGGTTAAGCGTCTGACTTCGGCTCAGGTCATGATCTCAGTCCGTGAGTTCGAGCCCCGCGTTGGGCTCTGTGCTGACAGCTCAGAGCCTGGAGCCCATTTCATGTTCTGTGTCTCCCTCTCTCTCTGCCCCTCCCCTGTTCATGCTCTGTCTCTCTTTGTCTTAAAAATAAATAAAAACGTTAAAAAAAATAAAATAAAATAAAACAAAATAAATTGGTTTTAGTACACAGACTAATTTGCTTATATCTTTAGAAGGATCTGGAAACATTGGGCCATAAGGCAGCATTTCAAAAAGACCTCTTTATTTTTTTAAAAAAAATGTTTAAATATTTATTTTTGAGACACACACACACACACACACAGCACAGTGGGGGAGGGGCGGTGAGAGAGGGAGACACAGAATCTGAAGCAGGCTTCAGGCTCTGAGCTGTAAGCACAGAGCCCAATGCGGGGCTCAAACTTGTGAACCGCAAGATCATGACCTGAGCTGAAGTCAGATGCTTAACCGACTGCCCCACCCAGGCGCCCTCAAAAATACCTCTTTAAATTTTGATACGCTGATTATAAAATAAGGAGATTTCTGGTCTCATCCTCTGTTCTAGTTTGTATTTCGTCAGCTGGGGCCGCCATAACAAAATTCCATAGACTGTGTGTCTTAACAGAAATTTACTTTTTCGTTTCAGAGAGGGAAGCGAACCGTAAGAGCCTCTTAAATACAGAGAACAAACTGAGTGTTGATGGGGGAGAAGGAGGAAGATGGGTGATGGGCATTGAGGAGGGCACTTGTTGGGATGAGCGCTGGGTGTTGTATGTAAGCAGTGAATTATGTAAATCTACCCCCAAAGCCAAGAGCACACTGTTTACACTGTATGTTAGCTAACTTGACAGTATATTATATTAAAAGAAATTTGTTTCTCACAGTTCTAGAGGCTGGAAGTCTGAGATCGAGACGCCAGCATGGTTCTGGTGAGAGCCCTCTCCTGGTTTGTAGACAGCCACCTTCCTGCTGTGTCCTCACAGAGCATAGAGAGAAAGCTCTGGTGTCTTTCCTTCTTTACGTAAGGGCAGTAATGACATCATGGGGCTCCACTCTCGTGACTTCATCTAAAACTTAACACCTCCCCAAAGCCCCACCTCCCAATACCATCATATCAGGGGT
Source organism: Panthera pardus (assembly GCF_024362965.1). Lineage (NCBI taxonomy): Eukaryota > Metazoa > Chordata > Mammalia > Carnivora > Felidae > Panthera > Panthera pardus. Next base: position 53,513,174 of record NW_026526732.1, on the reverse strand, counting down.
TAGGGCTTCAACATACGTGTTTGAGAGACACAACCATCCAGACCATAACATAGGAGGAGGTACTTTTCACTCTTAGAAGTGAGAGCAGCCTTCTGGCTTCTCCTCGTCACCTCCCCAAACCTGCCAACCACTTCCCCACTGTCAGGGCCTCCATGCTTTCTCACGTGGTTTACTACCACGTGGGACACTTACCTAGAAGATCAGAATAACTATCTTCCCAAACTGGCCCCCGTCTGCTACTAGTTCACAGAGCAAAGAAGGTATCTTATGTAAATATTTTATTCCATAGAACTTCCGAAGAACCTAACTCAGATATTTTTCCTCAAAATTATTTTTTGTAATACATGCACAAAGTCAAAGAGTACAAAAGAGCATAACATTCATTTGTAAAACCTCATCCAATGTATCTTAATGAAGGTGACTTAAACTGGAAAAAAAGCCTGGTTATGATATTAAAGCAAGTTCCTCTCACATTCCTGTCACCCAGACACCCTATTGCCTCCCTGGAGGCCACAGCTACATATTTGGGGGTGGGGGGTGAAGGGTGGGTAGGAACTGGGGAATAGCCTTTCAGAGATATTCCCTGCACACATTTAGAATCTTTTGTAACAACAACAAAATATACATGACAGTATTTTGTATGCTCTTCTCCTCGCTTTTGTCTTTTTAATAATGAATTGTTGATATGATTCCCTGTCATACAGTCAGTACTGCCTCGTTCTTTTGACAAAGACATTGTTTTCCCCTGTATAGCTATAACACAGCATCCATACCCATTATTATTTTTTTTAAGTAAGAATACAAGCCTAGCACAGAGCCCAATGAGAGGCTTGAACACATGACTCTGAGATCAAGACCTGAGCTGAGATCAAGAGTCAGACACTTAACCGACTGAGCCACCCAGGCACCCCCCATACCAGTTTGTTTTAAAGAACTTTTAGGTTGTTTGCAATCTTTCCTTATTTCAAACAATGCCCATATATATAAGCATATCTATAGACTACATCACTTTAAGTAGAATTATTGGATCCATGGTATGTATACTTCAAGAGCTGCAAAATAGTTGAAATATACAAGAAGATGTAAAGATTAATGTGATTAATCTACCCAGCATTATTTCATCTCAACAAGGAAAATGTGGCCTCAGTGATGTCCAAAGTAGATTATTTTTTTCTAAATCATCACCTGTGTTTTCCTCAATATAATTCTTTGGTGTGCTTGGCCCTACTCAGTGGGAGTATCTAGGCCTGGCCTGACGATGTGTAAGGCTGCAAAGAGACCTGAATTAGCTAAAAAGTGACTTGGGCCACATAGAGTCCACCCCCAGAATCCAGCCATATCAGTAAGTGACTTTATGGGAATTAGTTTTATTCCTTATAAAATGAATGAGTTTTCAATTTTATTCTTATCTTTTAAATTGATTGTGGTTGAATCTCTTTGTAAAGTGTGTGTGTGTGTGTGTGTGTGTGTGTGTGTGTGTGTGTGTGTGTGTAATTTCCATTATACTTGATGGCAGAACTCATTTCTTCTAAGATTTTGATAATACTTTTCTGAATGGGAAAATAGGAAACTAGGGGTTCTGTCTGTCCCCATCTCTCCTTCTACTATGTTCACTTTACTGGCAGGTTGAATGGATAGGGTTAAGGTTTTCCAGTTTCCTTTTGAATGATGATTGCTGTATTAAACACAGCCTGCTAACTTTCAGCCTATTATTTGTGTAGATGGCACTCCAGCGCTTTTAAATTTACTTAATTAAAATTCTAGAATGATATGATTCCAGTGGGTTACATTAGTCTCTCTCTTACCTTCTTCAATCAGTTTTCTCTTACAGCCTTTTTCTGTGCAAGTATTCTTATTGAAGATGATGATAGCCTAGCAGACTGCTTAACTCATAATTCATTACTTTAAAAAAAACCACTAAAATAATTAAAAGTGTTCGTTGTTGAGTACAGTGAAGTTAAACTCAGCTTGATATTTATGCAGTGTCTTACTGCTCCAAGGAGGTAGCTAACTTATCCTTAAAATGAAAAGAGAAAGGCTGTAGTTTCCAGAGATTTCCTATCCATCTTTTATTTCTTTTCCTTTTTTTTTTCTTTTTTTGAGCTAAAATTATTCTATCCATTCATTACCAGGTTTGACTGTATTATCTGCTTGCAGTTCAACAGGAGGGAACAAAGGATGTGCATGATCCTCTCCTTTTATACCCAGGATATAGTAAGATTAACACAACACAGTTCATTGTCCAGGCATGCAAGTATCGCCATGAACAGACAGACCTCTTGTGCCTTTATGTTTTTCCCTCCCTTAGTGACAGAGAACCCATTGGACTCTAGCAGCAGCTGAGCCGTGACAGCCATTGGCCCCAAAGCTCTACCTCCTGCATTTCAGTAGCTAGAGGCCAGCTGGGGAGGTGGCCAATGCCTCCACTTGTATCCAGGAGAACATGGCACAGTTAGCTATTTACCCCCAAATGGGGTGATATAAGCAAACAGAGCTGAAGCGGCTAGGAGAAAGGGTAAGGGAAAGGAGACATTTTATCAGGCTGCATGATTTACAGAGAGCTGTGCTGAGGCTAAGCAGAGACTAAGGCACCCCACCACCTGTGCACTGAGTCAAACTCCCAGCCCTACATGCTGCTTCCGTCTAGCGTCCAGAAAGGAGGGATGGCTGTACAAAATAATCCAATGCTAAATTATGTGGGGAGTGTTTAATGCTTACATGATTTTTTGTCAACTGGAAGAGCGGGTCTCTAAGATAAAAACACGCAAACCCACTCTGGTCTGCAAATTGCTTTGGTTTCACAGGAAAACAGGGCTGACTTTCACTCTGATAAGAGAAAAGCATTTGCTCCTGCTTCTGGAAGTCTGTGGTCCCAATAACTTTGTGTGAAACTTGCAAAAAGGGTTCTCCGCTTGGCTGTTGTTTTGCAGCATGAGCAAATGTTCAGGCTCAGGAAATGATGCTAAAGACATTTTGAAAAATGTAAGATGGGCTTGACACGGCGTTGGCACAGGATATGTGACGGGAAGCAGCGTGTGAGTGGAGATAACGGTCCCCTGGGGCCAGGCAGGGAGCTGGTTTCACACCCAGCCCGAGTCCCCACAACAGGAGCCTCATTGGACTGCGGGGTGAGAACGGAAATCTGGCCATGCCCCTGGGGGGGCTGAGGCAGGGGACAGGCCACGAGGAAGGAGGCTGAGGCCCCCGGAAGGAGGCTGAGGCCCCCGAGAGCACCTTCTTACCAATAAGGACTCGATCTTCCACCTGTACACACATCACACTTTGAAAAGTTATGCCGGGTTTGGTTGGTTGGGGCTCTGCTAACACCTACTTTGCCAAAGCACCTGCTGTAGACAAAGCTGGCTTGGGAACAAAAAGAGATGGGAATGCAGTGTTGTCCTCAGGGTCCCTCTGGGAGAGGCTGCACAATGCCACTTACACAGGTGCTCAAACAGAATTAGGTGGAGAGGACACACTGGTTACTGTTAATCACTGGGTAGGTTAATAGCAGCAAGACGTCTGTTTCTGGGGAAACCTGCCCCACTGTGCTGGAACCTGCCACCCATCTGCTTAGGAGCGTAGCTCTTCTTCCAGATGGCCATGGCCTTTTGTCAGAGAAGGGCTTTCCTTCAAGGTCTGGTGCTCCAGGTTGTGATGCAGATTAGGAATCCAGTTTTACTTGCCACTCTTAAAACATAAACACGCTGGGTACAAGAATGGGAGCTTTGCAACCCTGAGAGGGTTGAGTGTATTTGAGTACATATGACAAGACCCCGTCTTAGGTAATTAGCAAGTGCTCCTGGCTCTCCACATTATTCCATGCTTCCTCCTCCAGCACTGTTCCCACATCTCTATTCTTTTTTTTTTTTTTAATTTTTAGTGTTTTATTTATTTTTGAGAACGAGAGAGAAAGAGAGTGGGGGAGGGGCAGAGAGAGGGAGACACAGAATCTGAAACAGGCTCCAGGCTCTGAGCTGTCAGCACAGGGCCCAACGCGGGGCTCAAACCCACAGACCGTGAGATCATGACCTGAGCCGAAGTTGGACACTTAACCAACTAAGTCACCCAGGTGTGCCCTCATCCCCAACATCTCTATTCTTAAAGATGAGCTACTATTCATTTGGTAACTTTTGCTGCAGAGAGGAGATGGGAAAACTTGATGATGATATGAATTTAGAGCAATTATTATGTTTTGTTTCTCCAGCACTATTCTTTCTTTAAGAGTAAGAAGGGAGGCATTAATATCTATTTGCCATTTTGTTTCCCTTAATGTTGTTATTGCTTCTGTAATTTTAACAAGTGTGGGAAGGCAGAACTATCCAAGGACCCTTCTAGCCAACAAATTCTGCATGAATTCTTCAGCGGTCACTAAATTTAAATGATACAAAAGAACCAGTTTAGGATACTCAGAAGTCTGTCTGAAGTGACAGAGATAGCAAGGAGTACACAATATTGCAAAATCAACAGACAGTATCTCATCTCTGTCAAGCATGCCCAGGCACAGGAAGATAAAATCTTTATCTCTAGATCGACACAATTCCTGCTTCAAGGTACTCAAAATCTAGTGAAGGAAACAGACACATATACAAATGACTGTAAGACAAGGCATGTACATGACAAAAGTGAAGCATAAACTAAATGCAATAAGAGTTCTAAAGAGGCAATGATTCATTCCAGGACTGAGGCCTCTGAGTTGGACCTCAGAGATAAAGAGGGTTTCAACAGGCAGAAAGGAAGATTTCTCATATGAAAATCTGCAGCCTTAAAAAAAGGTACTCTAAGTCTATATCAACACGTAGAGCACGCTCTCTGATATAGACGACATATCAAAGGAGATTACTCAGCAATGTGTGTAGAATTCTTACTTTTAGAGTTAAAATACACACACACACACACACACACACACACACACACAATAGTGGAGCTTTTAAGCTCCAGAGGCAGACTGTGTTAAAAAGTAAGCTCAGTACTCAATGCATTGTGTTATTATTGAAAATATTTACTGTCTCTCCCTGGGGGAAGGTTATTCCTTTCTGTTCTGTTCATTGATAACAGGCTGGTCATGTGACCTGCTTTGGCTAATGAAATCAGAAGCGAGGTGACGTATGCCCCTTGTGAGTAGGCACTTTAAGAGCCATCATTTGTTTCAATTCCGTTCTCTTTTCTTTGTATTCTGGCGATTGGCTGAGTTCCCAATAGAAGGTGCCTTTTGGGCATCACCCTGTGTCCTGGAATGAAGACAACACGGAACAGAGACGTGATTGACCCAGTTCATGAGCATAAGCAAGAAACACACCTTTGTTAATGTCAGCCACTGAGATATTGAAGATGCTGTTACCATGGTATAACAGTCTATATTGACTGCTAGGTACCTTACAACCTATGGGATCTTATTTGACCTTCTTAAACCTCAGCTTCCTTATAAAATGGAGATGATAATAGTACCTACCTTGGAGGATCATTGTGAGGTTAAAACGAGTTAATTTTAAAGCACATTGTATGGCGTCTAGTCCATAAGAAGAATTCGGTGTTAGTTATCGTTAAGTATGCACAGAAATCTGTCTGAAGAAATACACTCCAACTCCTTAACGACAGTTTTTTCATGAATGTGAGATTATGTGTGACTTATAGTTTCTATTTCACTTATTTCTTTAATCAAATTGTTTATAATGAACATACTCTATTTTTTGAACATATGCTATCTTAATCATAAAAATGGATATTTCCACTTTGGAAGAATGAGCAGTAGCATCTTGTACACAGTAGCATCTCTATCACAATGCTTATTCATCAAACTTGGCTCCTTGAAGGAAGGGGCTATGTGCATTGCCTGTGGTACTAGGGTCTGGCCTACTGCATGGCACAGGATAGGTACTCACCTGTTTACACAAGTGTAACTGATCAGTTTCTCATCTGGATACCAGAGCGAATGGCAAGCAATGAGGCACTATTTCTGAGATAAGAAGTCTGAAGACAGTACTACATGGAGTACAAATTCAGAATATGGGCATTCTGAGTTTTTCATTGATACATTGAATGGGCATTGAAGATACGAGTTTGGAGATCAGAGATGTAGTTGTGAGGGTCACTCAAATAGAGGTGACTAGTCGAACATGTGGGTGTAGGAGAAGAAGCATAGCACGGGCTCTGGGCTTTACTCTAGTCCCCCGGCCCCCAATTGTCCTAGAAAGACCAAGTCCAAACATTTGTCAACATTTATTCCAAAATTATTTATTGAGCACCTACTAGGGGCCAGGTACTCATGGTACAGGAGTAAATAAGAACATAAATTATCTCTACCCTCAAGCAGTTTATGTTTGATGGTAGGAGGCAGACATTAACCAATATCAAAATAAATAAGTAAAATATGGGTCTATCCTATAGTGATAAAGACAAAAACAAAACATGAAAAGGGAATGGGATCACTGGGTTGGGGGTGCTGCAAGTTTCAACAGAGTAGGCCTTGTTGAAGACATGACATGTGAGCATAAGACCTTAAAGAGGGGCAAGGTATCTGTGACTGCTGGGGGAACAGTTCAGATAGACGGAACAGAAAAGGCAGAGGCCTTGAGAGGGAAACATGCTTGTATTTAGAGGAACAGCAAGGAGGCCAGTGGCTGGAGCAGAATGAGTAAGGAGGTCAGTGGTAGAAAAGTTCAGAGAGGTAATGAGAGGTGGAAGAGGGATGCTGGACAGATCACATATGGCCTCACTGGCAGACATGGAAGGAATTTTGACTTTTATTCTAAGTGCTACGGGAAGCTCCTGAAATTTGATTAGAGAGGTAATGTAATCTGACTTGTGTTTGAAACTGACCAGTGTAGTTACCATATTGAAAACAGATGGATAAAAAGCAAGTGTAGGAGCTGGGCGAACATAAAGGAAGTTGTTGCAGAATTAGGTGAGGTATGGCTTGAGCTGACAGGTGGCAAAAACGATGAGAAGAGATTGGATCCTGGACATATTTTGCAAGTGCAGCCAACATGATATACTCATGGACTTCATGTGGCCTATGAGAGAAAGCGAGGCATCAGGGATAACTCTATGGAGTTTTGCCTTAGCAGCAGGAACAATGGAGTTGCTGAGATGGCAGAACTTTAAGAGGAGCTAGTTTGGGGTCAGAAGTTAGGAGTTCTGTTTTAGGCAGGATGACTTGGAGATGCCCTGAGACATCCAAGCAGAGATATGAAGTGGGCTGTTGGAAATGTGAGCCTAAGAGCTCAAGGGAGTGATCCAGGCTGCGTGCATACATTTGAGAGTTCCCTGCAGGTGAGTAGTATTGAAGTTGTGAACATGGAGAAGATCACCTGGGGAATATGTGAATCAAGAAAGGCAGTCTGGGCTCTGAGCTCTGGAGCTCCCGACACTGACAGCAGGGGACAGAAAGATCAATCATCAAGGGAGAGGAAGGGAGTAGGCAGAGAGTGAGAGGAGAACCAGTGGTGAGCAGTGTCCCCCAGATAAGTGAAGAAAGTGTTTCAAAGAGGAGGACCTGCTACCACAGGGTCAAGTGAGCTGAAGACAGAGAATTGTCCACTGGCTTAGCCACAGGGAAGTCACCGATGACCAGACAAGAGCAATGTAGGGAAATGGGGTGGGTGGGTAGAGAAGCCTGACTCAGAAGGAGGCTCAAAAGAGAATTGGAGGAGAGGAATCACAGAAGAGAGAGGAGACCAAGAAAGTATTTCCTTCCTTTTCTTTTTTTCTCTTCTTTTCTTTTTTTCTCTTCTTTTCTTTTTTCTTTTCTTTTCTTTTCTTTTCTTTTCTTTTCTTTTCTTTTCTTTTCTTTTCCTTTCCTTTCCTTTCCTTTCCTTTCCTTTTCTTTTCTTTTCTTTTCTTTCTTTCTTTCTTTCTTTCTTTCTTTCTTTCTAGACAGGAGAAATCATAGTGGATGTATACTGATGGAAAGAATCCGCTGAAGAGAGACAAAGTGGTGATGCAGGAGAGCTAATGGGGATATTAGTGTTATGGACATGGATGGATGGAAAGAAGTGGGATCTATTGCAGAGAACGAGGCTGCTTTTACATGAGGTCCCCATCCAGAGCTGGGAGAAACAAAATGAGGAGCAGCACATGTGGACATAGGTGCAAGTAAGTTGGCAGAAGCAGTGGCATTCTCTACCAATTGTTTCTTTTTTCCTCTGGGAAGTCAGGAGCAAGATCACCAGCTGAAAGGTAGAATGGAGGAAGGGGTGTTGGGGGTTTGAGAGGGGAGGAATACATGGGGACTAGGGAAAGAGACAAAGTGTCAGGCCAGCCCTCACGTACCCTGAGTCCAGTGGCCGTGAATTTAAATGATCATCAGGATTGTAAATTAGTCTCCACAGTGGGTGTGCAGGTACAGCCTGGGTGGGGATGTGGATTTAAAGAACTCAGAAGCTGGACAAATAACCTGAGAGAGAGAGAGAGAAGGGAGTAGGATCAAGGACAGATGTGGATGGTTTGGGACCTGGGGAGGAATTGGAGGGGGACATTTATGATTTTGAGAAAGGAAGGAAGGGTGTATTAGTTATTTTCTGCAATGTAACAAATTACCACACAGGTAGCAACTTAAAACAATGCACATTTATTATCCCATTGTTTCCTTGGGTCAGGAATCTGGGCATGGTCCTCTATTTCAGGGTCTCTCACAAGACTGCAGTGAGGTGTCAGGCAGGCCTGGGGTCTCACTGAGGCTTGAATGGGGAAGGGTACACCTCCCAGCTCCCTGGCTGTTGGCAAGATCCGGTTCCTTGTGGGCTATGAGACTGAGGGCCTCCCTTCCCTGCTAGCTGTCAGCTGGAGACTTCCCTTACTTCCTCGCCATGTGGGTCTCTCCATATAGTGGATTATTTCCTGTAAAGGAGAGTCAATAGAGTCAGCAAGCAAGAAGGAAGTTACAGTGTTAAGTAACGTGATCATAGAAGTAACATCACCTTTGCCATATTCTACTGATGGAAACAAGTCAGAGGTCCCACCCACACCCAAAGGGAAGGCAATTTCACAAGGGTCTGAATACCAGGAGGAAGGGATTATTGGGACCCATTATAGGGTCTGTCTGTGACAAGCAAAAATGAAGAAATGTATTTTTGAATACAAAGAAGGGAAAGTGAGGAAGCTAAAACAAAGTAGAGGGCCTCTCTCCCAGTGAAGAAAGATGAGGTCACCCCTTGAGAGGGAAAGTGTCAAAATGGAAAAGAATGGGGGAAAATGTATGTGACAAGGAAAGGGCGAGGTGAGTAGGTGTCTCCTGAAAGGCACCACAGGGCCAGCCAGGTGAGGAAGTGTGGATTTGCTGGAGCACCTGGGTGGTTCAGTCAGTTAAGCATCTGACTCTTGATTTCAGCTCAGGTCATGATATCATGGGTTTGTGGAATCGAACCCCACCTCGAGTTCTGTGCTGGCAGCATGGAGCCTGCTTGGGATTCTCTCTCTCCCCCTTCTCTCTCTCTCTCTCTCTCTCTCTCTCTCTCTCTCTCTCTCTCTCTCTCAATATAAAAATAAACATTAAAAAAAGAAGAATAAAGTGCGGATTTGCTTTGGGGCCAATTGGCAGTTAAGTTATTTGCTTTAGCAATAGATGGTGCCCTATTTTCAGAAAACTAATGGATGGAAGGATTGGCCCAGGGCTGGGTGTGTCAAAAGGTCAGAGTCAAGAGTCTCCATGGTGCTTCTAAGAAAGAAACTCAAGTGACTCAGAGTCATTTTTTTTGCTTCCTACTTCCACATTTCTACTTCACCAACTATTCCAAAGTAAGTCTGGGCGTTCCTGGGATGGCCTGGCTCTGGGAAGGCCAGCAGTCTGCCATGATGCAGGATCAGGTTGCTGTGGGGCTTCCAGGCAGCCTCTCTGGGGACACTGCCACACAGAAGCAGAGCCAGGATCTCCCTTAGAGGCCCTGAAGTCCCCTCCCTACCTCTAAGAACCTCCTGGTGCTTCCAGTGGTTCTCACCAACCCTTCCTCAAGTACCAAGACCTCTCTCACCTTGACCTCTTCCTCAGCCTTTACCTCAGCCAGTGTGTCAAGCTCCTTTGGGTGGTTGGCCCCATTTCCAGACACAGTTTAAAGTGAGTTATTGACAGTTCACTGACCTTGAGTTCACAACTGGTCAAGGACATTAAAATGCGGAAGTTAAGTAGAAGATACTGTGATTAGTCTGGCAAATAATTTCTTTCTCAGTTTCCTGGATTAATTTTGAGCAAGGATGGTAGCAGAAATAATAATCCTGTGTGGGATGACTTCAGGAGGAGTACGTAAGCCCTGGCTGCATGTAATTCTGATGATTGAGAAGTGTTTCATTTAAAACTTAGAATCAATGCAGAAGTTTTCTTCAGAAAATTCTTAGGGAATGGATAATTATCTCCTACAGGAAGAGAGCTACTCTGGGTCTCATTCATCTTGGTACCCTTAGCACCCAGCCCACCCTAAGCCCTAATTACTCCTTCAATGAGCATTTGCTGAACTGATGAGATGATCTAAGGGTAGACACTGGCAAATATGAGTTATCCGTGAATGATGTCAAATAAGTGAAAATCCTGGTGCTTCTCATACTGAATATTAATATGTGGTGATTTGCTGCTCTGTGGATTCCTTTACTGTCTTCCTGCTTTAAAAAGATACCGCTTTTTAAAGACGCAGGGTTAGGCTTTATTTTTAAGAGAAAACTTTGGGTTGAAAAAAAAATTTTTTAGACAGGGTGCGTGCACATGAATGAGCAGGGGAGGGGCAGAGGAAGAGAGAGAGAGGATCTTGAGCAGGTTCCACACTCAGTGCGGCACCTTTTGCGGGGCTCAATCCCAGGACCCTGGGATCATGACCTGAGCCAAAATCACGAATTGGATGCTCAACTGACTGAGCCACCCAGGTGCCCCTGGGTTGAGTTATTTTTTAAGTTTAATTATTTATTTATTTTGAGAGAGAGAGAGAGAGAGAGAGAGAGCGAGCAGGGAGGGGCAGAGAGAGAGGGAGCGAGAATCTCAAGCAGGTTCTGCACTGTCAGCACAAAGCCTGAGGAGAGGGGCTCAAACTCAAGAGCTGTGAGATCATGACCTAAGCCGAAATCAAGAGTCAGACACTTCTTGGACTGCGTCACCCAGGCACCCCTGAAATGTTTTAAAGGCACGCAGATATAGAGATGAAAATAGTAATGACCCATATTCTTAATGCAGAATTAAGTACTATTAACATCTGGACGTATTTGCTTCCTGCCTTTTCGTTCAGTACTCTGTTTTTACAAGCTATAGGAGTGCCGTGATGCCGGAAAAATACAAAGTGTGTCAGTGTGTGTGCACACATGTGTGCACAGTGTGAACTCACAAATCCGTGCTCACACATTTGTGGCTTTTGCTTGTAATTCCCCAGAGTTTCTGAATTGGAATGTGCTATGTTACAAACTGCTGTGGCAACAATGGAGTAATGAAGCCAGGACTTCACACGTCAACGTAAGGAATGTACTATCCAAATGATACGTTTTTAAAGCATGAAAACTGTAAATAATCCATACACACAGGAAAAAAGTTTAACACGACCCTTCTGGCCTTTGGTCTTTTCAGTTTTTCTCTCCAGAGGCAACCAGCATTGCCAGGCCCTTGTGAATGTTCCCAGAGATATTATTTGCAGATACAAACATATATTTCCTATCTCCCTACACAGCTATGTAGTGTTTTGTGCATAAGCATAGGGGTTTTAAAATTTTGGCAAGGGCTTCTTAATGGTGAACTTTTTTTTTTAAAGCTTCTTGATTTATTTTGGGGAGAGAGAGCAAAGGCAGGGGAGGGGCAGAGAGAGGGAAACACAGAATCTGAAGTAGGTACCAGGCGCTGAGCTGTCAGCACAGAGCCTGATGTGGGGCTCGAACCCACGAACTGTGGGATCATGACTTGGGCCGAAGTCAGATGCTTAACACACTGAGCCACCCAGGTTGCCCCAACCGTAAGCCTTTTTTTTTTTTTTTTTTTTAAATCCAGCTTATTGAGGTATAATTGACTGACATACAAAAAGTAAGTTTTTTGGTTGTGAACATTTGTAGTCACAGCTTTCCTTCCTCCTCGGTCTTAACTTGGGTGGTCAGAGAAGGTACTCCACTGGCTGGACAGGCCCCTAAAATCACAAATTCCCATGTCAGCACTAGACAGTCCACTTTTACTCTCTCTGATGGAACTTATTCACTTAAAAGCCCACAAGGAAACCCATCATATTTTTGGTAGCTAAACCCAAATCCTGCAGAACACAATAAAGCCAAACAGAGGGAAATTTGGGGCTCAGCCTAAAATACAGCTGGGCAAGCCCACACTTAGCTGCTGGAATAACAACCAGCTGGGAGGGCTAAATTTAGCTTGGAGCCTTAAATATGGTCAGCTCTAGAATGTCCGTAGCCTCAACACGGAGAACTCTTCCCCCTCTTTAGAGCTGGTAGTCAGAAAGGAGCCATGTTTGTCCAAAACGCTGATTTGTGAAAACGACCTAGTCGATCTGGTGTGATTTAATAGGCTGTAAAAGTTTTGATTTACAGCTGATCAATAGGCAAACAGTATGATTTGTTGTTGGGGAATAGAGAGCACAGGACTAGGAGGATGCCAAACAGTGGAAAAGTTAATTAACATTGTAAAGTTCATTGAAAAAATTTTTAATGTTTATTTATTTTTGAAAGAGAGACAGAGTGCAAGCAGGGAAGAGGCAGAGAGAGAGAGGGAGACACAGAATCCTAAGCAGGCTCCGGGCTCTGAGCTCTCAGCATAGAGCCCGATATGGGGTTCTATCATGACCTGAGCCGAAGTTGGACACTTAACCGACTGAGCCACCCAGGTGCCCCTGGAAAGATCATTTTAAATTTTGATTAAAAAAAAAAAAAAAGAAAAGCTGGGGTGCCTGGGTGGCTCAGTCGGTTAAGTGTCCGACTTTGGCTCAGGTCATGATCTCACAGTTTGTGAGTTCGACCCCTGCATCAGGCTCTGTGCTGACAGCTCAGCGCCTGGAGCCTGCTTCAGATTCTGTGTCTCCCTCTCTCTGTCCCCTCCTCCCACACTTGCTCTCTCTCTCTCTCTCTCTCTAAAAAATAAATAAACATTAAAAAAAAAGAAGAAGAAGAACAAGCTGGAACTGGAAGCAGGTCCCTGGCTTGAAAGGAAGTAAAAGGTGAGCAGAATTGGTCTCCTCCATGTGACCCTCCTGGGAGGCCACCACTCATGCTGTGTCCCATATCCTAGGGGAGGGCTGCAAAGGACTGGGAACCCCCAAACATGGGCTCAAGTCTTGATTTTACAATTTGGTTAGCCTCAGTTTCCTGGTTTTTTTTCAAGTGAGAGGGTTGGAGATGAGCTCTGAGCTTCAGACCTCTAGGGATTTCTAGTGCTTTTGTGTCCTACAACTAACTGCCTCGCAATCTGGCATTGCTCTATACCCTCTACCCTAGCCCTCTGGAACGTCCAGTGCTGAGCAAACCAGAGGCCTTGGTGCCTCAAGATGAGACCACGTGTTGGGGCACCTGGATGGCTCAGTCAGTTAAGCATCCGACTTTGGCTCAGGTCACGATCTTGCAGCTTGTGAGTTCGAGCCCCACATTGGGCCCTGTGCTGACAGCTCAGAGCCCGGAGCCTGCTTCAGATTCTGTGTCTCCCTCTCTCTCTGCCCTTCCCCGACTCATGCTCTGTCTCTCTTTCAAAAATAAATAAATATTCAAAAAAATTTTTTTTAAAGTTGAGACCACGTGTTGAAGATAAAACTTAGTAAGGGGGGAGCATAAGGACACTGAGAGAGCCTGGCATCTACCCTGATCCCGAAGACGGCACCAAAGAAGACCTGACATCCCACACCAAATTCCAGATGGCATCGGGGCTTCCTGTAGGAGAGGCGTGTGACACAGTTTATGGAAAATAAACAAGATGAGGTTGCCAAGTACAGCCTAGGTAGTGCCCAGGGAGCAATAGCAGTGACTTCTGATCTACTTACTACACTCACATGTGCAAAGAAAATGTCTATCCTCGTCCTCCTGAGGCCTCCACTCACTGGATGGTGATAAAGAGAAGCTGATTAAGTTTGACCAGTTGAAGACTTAGATGCAATGATTTAAATACTGTCTTTGGGGTTACTTCACCTCCATGGTTCAGTTGGTCAGTCTTCTAGACTTCTCTTCTCCCTCTTCTCCTCTCCTGGAAGGTGTCTAGTGGAGGGGGTGGCAGGAGAGGCTTTATAGGCTGTCATGGCCTTGGGGATGGGGAGGGTCCCCTGGTGTGTGTGAACACTCTCCATGACCCCCAGGCTGTGGCTGGGCTGCTTTGGTGTTCTCTTGATCTCAGCTGCGCATGAACTCCCGGTGCATTCTTTCTCAGCCAGTTTGAGGTCCTGCTGCCCCTTGCCGTGGATCTGGGCTCCTCTTGCCTCTTTTTGTCACCACAAACACCTCTGAGTCTCTGTCACCCTCTCCCTCTGGGCCCTGGCCAGGCTGCCCACCACAGCGTTGGCTCCAGAATATTGCTTCAGCCATATTGGGGCCCTGGCAAAACTCCTGGCTCAGGGGAGGAAAAAAGATGTTCAAGATACAAGCTAGATTCTTTCTCTGCCTGTGAGCTAAACATCTTGGGGGTGGGGTACAGGGCGCAAATGTCCTCCCAGAGAGGCCGTGCTGCTTCCTCAGGCCCTGGAAGAACAGTGGATGTCCTGGCCAGGGTAGGGGGTGGGGTGTGTGCTGTGGTCAGGACCATGGGTTCCACAGTCTCACAGGCCTGGCTTCATCCCCATCTTTGTACTTAGCAGTGGTGTGGCTTCAAGCCAGGACCTTGACCACTGCCTAACCAGAACAATTCACGCTTCACAGGGATGCAGTGATGGTCCATAAGGCTTTTGTCAAAGCAAGCATCTCCTCTCCTTCGTGAGGCAGGAAAGCCGGGGTGGAGAAGAAAGAACTACCCTTTGCTAGTGAAGCAGGCGTGGCCACATTGCTCGCTAAGAGTTCTCACGCCAGCCTGCCCCATCCCCATGCAGCACCCTGAATGGGCCATGTGCCTAATTTTCTGCTCTTTCTGTATCTGTTTGTTAATGTTTCAATGACTGAAATACCCTACTGTGATTGGCCAATAAACCATTTCTTCAAAGAGTAGATTTTATGCTACCTCAATTACTAAATCTTCTGGGGACAAAGTCAATTTATACAGTGATTGGTTGATGCTACAATAAAGGGGTCATTTCTTCTCAGAACTCTGAGACAGCTTGCAGAGACATGGCTGAATGCACCAAGGTCTGAATCGTCAGCAGACACCGGACTGGTTAGGGCATCTCTCTCAGGAAAATGGTGAAGAATATTGAAATCAACCTGCACACCCAAGGACACTTGCTCCTTCTGTAACAAAATCAAAATAAAGAGATGAGAATCCTGCATGAAACAGCAGCCAGTGGGGCCTGGACCCACACTCCCAATTCTGCCAACCCAGTGAAGTCTGCCATCAGGTGACTGAAGGAATGGAAAGACCAGTAGAAGCTCGCCCATCTGAAACATGGCTGGCTAGAATAAATGGGTGAATTTATGTAACCAAAGAAAGGGGGGTCATGTGACCCAGCACTGCCTTCTTTGGACCAATCCCAGGCACAGCGTGTTCTGTCTTGGGTCCACTGAAGGTAACAGGGGACTCCCCAGAGTCATGATACCTTCCAGGTCCCCCTCCAGACGCAGATTCTTCACTTTGCAAATGTTCCTCCTCTCTGTGGGTGAGTCTCCAGTTCCCTGCCGCCACCTTTGGCTACAGGGAAGGATACGGTAACCTGCTTATTCATAAGAAGTGTTGTCCCTGCAGGCTTTGCATGTTAAGGCTTCTATCATTAAATGAAATGAAAGCCTTTTCTTTCCTTAATGGGGTTTTAGGTCTCAGTAGGCAAGGGAGATGTTCCATATTAAAGGCAATGGCCCTGGGTCCACGCGTGCTCCTGGAATTTTCCCTCGCTTGTGTGGTGATTGGTTGGCCCGTAGGGAACCTTGCCATAGGGAGCCAGAGCCTAAGGGTCCTCTGCTTCCTCCAACCAGGTGGCCGAGGAAGGATGGGGCCTGGCCCCAAAAGAGCCAATGAGAGAATTCTCACATTCACTTCTTGACCTAAAGGCGGACCCACCTCCTTCCTGTCTCTTCACATCAGTCCCTGCCTTGCTGTCTTTGACCCTGAGACTCCTAGATACATGCATTGTCATACAAGGGACAGCTTTTTAGATCATATATAATAACTTCTTTGTACCAAACCTCCTGGCCTTTTTTCCTGTACCTTACCTCTCCTCTCCTTCGATGTTCATTTTTCTTCTGCTAATAAAATGTCTGTGATGGGAATGTCATTGAAATCATCATTTTTCTTAATACCGGTATTATTTTATAGGAAAATCATGGAACCATTATGGGTACATAAAATGCCACATCAATAATATAACTAGAACAGGGAGCCTGGGTGGCTCAATCACTTAAGCATCCAACTTCAGGTCAGGTCATGACCTTATGGTCTGTGAGATCGAGCCCTGTGTGGGGTTCTGTGCTGACAACACAGAGCCTGCTTGGGAATTTCTCTCCCTCTCTCTCTGTCCCTCCTCTACTTGTGCTCTCTCTCCCTCTCAAAAATAAGTAAATAAACATGAAAAAAAATATATATATATACACACATATATAAATATAAAATATATACTAGAGCAGAAAGTCTGGCTGGAGAATGAGAACCCAAAAGAGAAATTAGAAACATATTGTGTCCTTAACTTTAGGGGGCAGAGAAGTGAAGGAAGCAATTTAATTTAAGGGCAATTCCTGACAGGGAATTCAGTTATGTCAGGAAAGCTGCAAATCAGAGGAAGAATTTGGTAAAATCAAAGGAGGCTTGTTGTGTAACAATACTATTAAAATGTCAGCACTCTTCTTGGAAGTAGACTGAAGCAATCCAAATGAAGGCAGGCAGGTTAAAATGTCACGCTGCTTGGCTAAGGGGAACTGCCCTCCCAAACATGCTATTTGACTTCTGGTTACTTTTCTCCATGATTCAAGTTATTTACATACTGCGTTGAATCAAAACAAGACCATGATAGCTCAGGAATAAACTGGTTCATTATCAGTTGGCAGAAGTGTAAGCTGGGACTTAGGCTTTTCATTCCATTTCTTCTTTTTCTTTTTTTTTTTTTTTTTTTAATAGTTTTATGGTTTTGTCATAAGCGACCACAAAACCTAATCTGGAAGTATATAGTGTCTAAATAAAATTAAATAATTTCTTTGCTGTCAAACACACAATTCTCCAGTTGCAAAGTCTTTAGTGTCCCCTCCCCACTACTTACTGCAAAATTGAGAATAAATGCTTTTATCGTAAATTCGAGGATCTCTATGGCAGGTCTCAGCAGCCTCATTGATCCTTTCTCCCTGTTCCCCAACTGGAAATAGCAACCTCCTTCTTCCATGAAGCCAGTGTGCATCCCAGCTCCCAAACCAGACCTTCTCCTCTTCTACATTCACAAAGGCTTGTCTTTCTTCATAGCATCTTTCTGATTTTGTCTTGCAACGCATGTATTTACTTCTCTTTATGTCTACCTCTCCACCTATAACACCTCCCAACCCTACATTGTAGGCCCTCAGAGGGCAAGAACTGAAGTTACTTATCTTCGCAATCCCTTTGGATGCTGAGAATAATACCTTGAACGTAGTTAACTCTTGATAAATATATGTTGATTGATGGTGGGTCCAACTTTTTATAAGGACATTGTCAAGAAAGTGGCACCTCGACTGTTGATGGCAATTGTCTGTGCTAATTGTGGAAGGCACATGGGATAGAATTCCACAGCCTACTAGATAAGCCTACTTTTTACATTAATCACTTTTCACAACAGGCTTTTATTGTTTTGGCAAACTGGAGTAAGATGTTTTTGCAATTTTTCTTATTTTCTCTCCTTTCCACTTTCATAAAGTTAGATGCTAGTTGACCCTTTATAAACTTGGAGCAAGATATTAAATCAGAATTTTAAGAAGCTAGGAAAGCAATTTAGTCTGAATAAGAAGGAATCAAAAACCCTAAAGGACACTGGGCTTTGAGATGGGCAGGAGACCACTGGGCACATTTAAAAATTATTTTCCTACTTTGGGGCACCTGGGTGGCTCAGTTAGTTAAGCGGTTAACCAACTTTGGCTCAGGTCATGATCTCATGGTTTGTGAGTTTGAGCCCCGCATTGGGCTCTGTGCTGGCAGCTCAGAGCCTGGAGCCTGCTTCTGATTCTGTGTCTCCTCTCTCTCTGCCCCTCCCCCACTCGCTCTCTGTCTGTCTCTCAAAAAAAAAAAAATAAGTAAATGTTAAAAAACATTTTTAATAATAAAAAAAATTATTTTCCTACTTAAAAGCAAGGCTTACTCCATAACTCATTTGACAAAAGCATACCAAAAAGCTCTAGTTCTTTTGTGCCAAATAATGATGCATACTAAGGATATTGTCAGACAATCTAAAGAAGACTTATTTATTTCTGCCATCTCACTCGCCTTAGGATCTCAGTTGACTTTCTATAAATATATACAATGTAGCGAACTAAAAATGAACAGAGATAGGGAAAAGGAAAATGAATACAGAATTGTAAGATAAAGACAAGGATAAAGTTAGTATGCAGACATGTATGCTAAAAATTCTTGAACTTCTCAGTTTGGATCTGAGTTTCCTGGGGACCAAAGCAAAGAAGGGAACACAGTGGGTAATGAATTTCACAGTGTGTTTAAAATCAAACCTACTTCTTCTGTGTTTGCTTGCCAAATACTGCATACCACTTCTCAGCGTTTTTCTCCACTTAGGGTTAGTTAATCTGATACCTGCCATGGTGGATCACAAGTGTTTGAAACTGTAGTGTGGAGGGGAGCCCTCAGGCCAGTCTGTGGAGCAGCTGCCCTGTGTATAAGCACCATGCCCATTCTTTTCATGAGTCACCCCAATGAGGTTAGCTTTGTGAGAAAGGCCGGAGAGAGAAGAACTCATTCTCCATGACAGTAGCACATACAGGGTTGTCAGCAGTGGTCACAGACATGAGAGTTACTCCCAAAAAGACCCCAGAAAAGTTGAAAGAGGCAAGAGTCTTTAACATATCCTTTGCACTTGACATCTTTCCTCTCTCTGCCTTTCAAAAACTAGGAGATTCTCTGGTGCTGAAAGTCCCAGTGGGCTTCTCTCAGAGTCCTCTGCCAGGTGCCCCTGGCCCCACGACTGCCTCTCTTCCTTTTCCAAAGGGGGGAAAGATGACACATTCTCTGTCAGATGGCTGGGAGGAGGAAAGCCATGTAAGCAAAACAATTAATACAATGATGTGCATGACTGATACATAAGCCTCCCGGGAATAGATTTTATTTTTTAAGAGTGGCTTTTTAACCCACTTACAACTCTAATTGACAGACTAGAAGGTTGATTGAGTAATAGATTGTGAGCGTATAGAGCAGAGTTAGAGACCGTAGAACAATGGCATCTTCTCTGTATCTCTCACACATTTTAGTGACCATTTTGTCATCCGTCAAAGGCAAAGCATTCAGCAACTTGAACTCCAATGTCTAAAAATTTATAGCTATTGCCCTAGTGGTACATGAAACATACTGGGGTCACCTAAGCCAGTTACCTCACTAAGCTTTGATCTTATTTATAAAGGGTAGTAACAATAGAATCATCTCAGGAAATTTGGACATGAGAGTAATAGGAATACTTTCTCTTCCCTCTTTTCCTATCACTTACCCTACCTCCCTCATCCCGTTGTCAAAGGTAAACCTAATTGGGGCGCCTAGGTGGCTCAGTTGGTTGGGGGTCTAACTTCACCTCAGGTCATGATCTCGTTGTCTGTGGTTTCCAACCCTGCATCAGGCTCTGTGCTGACAGCTCAGAGCCTGGAGCCTGCTTCGGATTCTTTGTCTCCCTCTCTCTCTGCCCATCCCCCACTCATGTTCTGTCTCTCTCCATCTCTCAAAAATGAATAAACGTTTAAAAAATTTTCAATGTAAACCTGATTAATAACTGGTTTCATGCTTGAAATGAACGGCCTTGAAAGCACTTTTCTCTTTTCTAATTTTGTTTTTTGAGAGAGAGAGAGTTTGCATGAGAGCAGGGCAGGGGTAGAGAGAGAGGGAGAGAGAAAGAATCTTAAGAAGGCTTCGAGCTGGGCAAGGAGCCCATTGTGAGGCTCGATCTCATGACGGTGAGATCATGACCTGAGCCAAAATCAAGAGTCTAAAGCTTAACTGACTGGACCACCCAGGCACCCCAAAGCACTTTCCTTTATACCGTTCCTAAAGTTGCTCTGCTTCTGGAGAGTATACCATTTCTGCTCATGTATCACTCCACTGTCCAATTTCCACATAAATCATTCCAATTTGGTGTTGTCTTGCAATTAAGGCTATAATCCTGATGGTAGGGTACTTGTGTCAAGGGGTTAGATGTGGGGTACTACTGCTTACCACTCAAGGTGGCCCGTGCCACCTGCCCCAGACTGCTCTGTCCTGCACCACTTGCCAATGGAATTGTCGGCAGCAATTATCAAGGGACAGTACCTTGTGGAGATACGTATATTCTGTGCAATTTTTTGTACTGAGGCCCAAATTTTGCTATAGTTTGTCCTATATATAGCTAGGTTCCAGAGATGTGCATTTGGGGTCATTTTGAACTTCTCAATAAACAATTTCCAATATTTTGAACACACTCTATTTATTATTTTTAAATTCCAGTATAATTCATGTACAGTGTTATATTTGTTTTAGGTATACAATATAGTTGATGCAACAATTCTATACATTACTCAGTGCTCATCACAATAAGTATAATCTTAATCTCCTTACCTATTTCTCCTATCCCTCTACCTACCTCCCCTCTAGTTACCAACAGTTTGTTGTCTGTACTTAGAGTCTGGTTGTTTTTTTTGTTTTGTTTTGTTTTTTTGTCTCTTTTTCTTTGTTCATTTGTTTTGTTTCTTAATTTCCACATATAAGTGAAATCATATGGTATTTGTCTTTCTCTGACTGACTTATTTCACTTAGCATTATACCCTCCAGGTCCACCCATGTTGTTGCAAATGACAAGATTTCATTGTTTTTTATGGCCGAATAATATTCCATTGTATGTATACATATAACCTCTTCTTTTTAGATTCATCTATCGATGGAAACGTGGGCTCCTTCCATAATTTGGCTATTGTAAATAACGCTGCTATAAACATATGGGTGCATATATCTTTTCAAATTAGTATTTTCATGTTCTTTGGGTAAATACCCAGTGGTGGAGTTACTGAATCATATGATTAATTCTATTTTTGATTTTTGGAGGAACCTCCATACTGTCTTATACAGTGGCTATACCAATTTACATTCCCACCAAGAGTGCACAAGTTTCCTTTTTCTCCCTATCCTTGCCAATACTGGTTGTTTCCTGTGTTTTTTATTTTAGCCATTCTGACAGGTATGATATGAGGTGATATTTCACTGTGGTTTTGATTTACATTTCCCTGGTGGTTAGTGATGTGGAGCATCTTTTCATGTGTCTGTTGGCCATCTGGATGTCTTCTTTGGAGAAATGTCCATTCATGTCTTCTGTTCATTTTTTAATTGGGTTATTTGGGGTTTTTTGGTATTGAATTATGTGTTATTTATATATTTTGGATACTAACCCCTTTTTGGATTTATCATTTGCAAATATCTTCTCCCATTCAGTAGGCTGTCTTTTAGTTTTGTTGATTTCTTTGCTCTGCAGAAGGTTTTTATTTTGATGTAGTCTCAACAGCTTATTTTTGCTTTTGTTTCCCTTGCCTTAGGAGACATAGCTAGAAAAATGTTGCTAGGGCCAATGTCAGAGAAATTACTTCCTGTGCTCTCTTCTAGAATTTTTATGGTTTCAGGTCTCACATTTAGGTCTTTCATCATTTTGAGTTTATTTTCATGTATGTGTAAGAAAGTGGTTTCATTCTTTTGCACTTAGTTGTCTATTTTCCCAATGCAATTTGTTGAAGAGACTCTTTTTCTCAGTGCATAGTCTTGCTTTCTTTGTTGATGATTAATTGACCATATAAATGTGGATTTATTTCTGGGCCTTCTATTCTGTTTCATTGAACTATGGGTCTACTTTTGTGCCAGTACCATACTGTCTTGATTACTACAAGTTTGTACTATATCTCAAAATCTGGAATTGTGATAACTCCAGTTTTGTTCTTCTTTTTATTTTGGACATATTTAAAAGTAATAGCCAGTAGTGACAAAGTTCATTGGTTTAAAAAGCCTTCTCAAATACTAGTGATATCTGGGAGAAAAATTTTTTTTATAAAAATGACTATTAGAAAGCACTGAAGAATAACCAAAGCTGAGAGAAACTGGACAAGAATCTACCCTGGTGAGATTCTCTATTTGCAGCAGATTTTTGCTTTCGATAACTTTTCTTTTTTTTTTTTTAAATTATTTATTTAAATTAAAACTAGTTAACATATAGTGTCATATTGGTTTCAGGAGCAGAACCCAGTGATTCATTCCCTACATATAACACCCAGTGCTCATCCCCACAAGTGCCCATTTAGCCCAACCCCCACCCACCTCCCCCCCAGCAACCCTCAGTTTGTTCTCTGTATTTAAGAGAGAAGACTCTTAAATACAGAGAACAAGAGAACAAATACAGAGGACAAACTGAGGGTTGCTGGGGGGTTGGGAGAGAGGGGAAAATGGGTGATGGGCATTGAGGAGGGCACTTGTGGGGATGAGCACTGGGTGTTGTATGTAAGCAATGAATCATGGGAATCTACTCCCAAAGCCAAGAGCACCCTGTACACACTGTTATATTATCCAGTTTGACAAAAAATTATATTAAAAAAAGAGTCTCTTATGGTTTGCCTCCTTTTCTGTTTTTATCTTATTTTTTCTTCCTTCCCCTATGTTCATCTGTTGTGTTTCTTAAATTCCACATATGAGTGAAATCATATGGTATTTGTCTTTCTCTGACTGACTTACTGTGCTTAGTACAATACACTCTAGTTCCATTCACATTGTTGCAAATGGCAAGATTTCATTCTTTTTGATTGCCGAGTAGTATTCTATTGTATGTATATATGTATACACACGCACGCTTGCGCACACACACACACACACACACACACACACAGATACACACCACATCTTTATCCATTCATCAGCATTCATTAGTCAGTGGACATCTAGGCTCTTTCCACAACTTGACTATTGTGATAGCACTGCTATAAACATTGGGGTACATGCATACCTTCAAATCAACATTTTTTGTATCCTTGGGATAAATTCCTAGTAGTACAATTTTCTGGGTTATAGGGTGGCTCTATTTTTAATTTTTTGAGGAACCTCCGCACTGTTTTCCAGAGTGACTGCACCAGTTTGCATTTCCACCAACAATGCAAAAGTCTTCCCCTTTCTCCACATCCTCACCAACATCTGTTATTTCCTGACTTGTTCAGTTCAGCCATTCTGACAGGTGTGAGGTGGTATCTCATTATGGTTTTGATTTGTATTTCCCTGATAATGAGTGATGTTGAGAGCATCTTTTCATGTGTCTGTTAGCCATCTGGATGTCTTCTTTGGGAAAGCATCTATTCATGTCTTCTGCCCATTTCTACACTGGATTATTTGGCTTTTGGGTGTTGAGTTTGGTAAGTTCTTTATAGATTTTGGATACTAATCCTTTATCTGGTATGTCATTTGCAAATATCTTCTCCCATTCCATCGATTGCCTTTTAGTTTTGTTGTTTGCTTCACTGTGCAGAATCTTTTTTATCTTGATAAGGTCCCAAGAGTTCATTTTTGCTTTTGTTTCCCTTGCCTCTGGAGATATGTCTAGTAAGAAGTTGCTGCTACTAAGGTCAAAGAAGTCACTGTCTGTTTTCTCCTATAGGATTTTAATGGTTTCTTCTCTCACATTTAGGTCTTTCATCCGTTTTGAGTTTATTTTGTGTATGGTGTAAGAAAGTGGTCCAGGTTCATTCTTCTGCATGTTGCTGTCCAGTTTTCCCAGCACCATTTGCTGAAGAGACTGTCTTTATTCCATTGGATATTCTTTCCTGCTTTGTCAAAGATTAGTGGGCCATGGGTTTGTGGGTCCATTTCTGGGTTCTCTATTCTGTTCCCTTGATCTATGTGTCTGTATTTGTGCTAGTACCATACTATCTTGATTACAACTTTGTAATACAGCTTGAAGTCCGGAATTGTGATACCTCCAGCTTTGGTTTTCTTTTTTAACATTACTTTGGCTATCCAGGGTCTTTTGTTCAATTTTAGGGTTGAATTTTAAAATTGTTCTAGCTCTCTGAAGAATGCTGGTGTTATTTGATAGGAATTGCATTAAATATGTATATTGCTTTGAGTAGTATGGACATTTTAACAATATTTGTTTTTCCAATCCATGAGCATGAAACGTTTTTTCCATTTCTTTGTGTCTTCTTCAATTTCTTTCATAAGTGTTATATAGTTTTCAGCATTCAGATCTTTTACCTCTTTGGTTAGGTTTATTCATAGGTATCTTATGGTTTTTGTTGCAGTTGTAAATGAGATCAATTCCTTGACTTCTCTTTCTGCTGCTTCATTATTGGTGTATAGAAATGCAACTGGTTTCTGTACATTAATTTTATACCCTGAAACTTTGCTGAAATCATGTATGAATAGCAATTTTTTGATGGTCTTTCAGGTTTTCCACACAGAGTATCATGTCATTTGATAACTTTTCAATATGTGTGCAGCTTTCTTCCAGGGGCAGCAGACAACCACAGTCTCACTAAGTTGAGGAGTCAAATGGCTGGGTTTGGGGGAGAGGAAAGATTTAGGAAGGGAAGGAGACCTAGATGCAATGAATACCAAATCTTTAAAAAAAAAAGAAAATCTTAGACTGACCATTAGATGATGTACTTGTGAAGAAATCTTAGGGCCCTGATGGAAAAACAGCAGCTGGAAATAAAACAAAATTAACAGCCTAAATCTCAGCTGCTTCCCATTACAGGGAAAGCAAAGCTTGAAATTTGATCCAATAATGTTAACTATTTGCTAAAACAAAAATCACTCTTTAAAGTAACACAACAGAATCCAGAGACCCTGTTTTGAATCATTTATAATGTCCAGTGTGCATTTTTAAAAAGTCACATTTTAAAAAGTGAGAGAAACAGGAAAATGTAACCCATACTCAAGAAAAATAAAATTAATAAATTCTAATGCTGAGAAGTTGCAATAGTAGAAAAGGACTTTAAGTAAAGCAGCTATTATAAATATGTTCAAGGAGTGAAAGAGAACAATACATAATAAACAGACAGGCAAAGGTGAAACTCAGCAGAGAAATTAGCTATACAAATAAAACACATAGAAATTCTAAAGGAGAAAAGTGTAACAATTAAAACAATAAATTCACTCAATAGATTTAACATTATATTGGAGTTGGCAGAAAAACGAGTTAATAACTGGAAGGTAATTGAATAGCAATCCAATCTGAAGAACAGAGAGAAAAAAAATTGAAGAAAAATAAATAGTCATAGACTTGTAGGATAATATCAAATCATCTAACATATCATTGGAGTCCAAGTAGGAAAGGAGAGAGAATCGATAAGAAAAAGTATCTGAAGAAGTAAGTCAGAACTTTCCAATGTAGTTAAAGATACAAACTTACAGGTTGAGGTAGTTGAACAAACTTTAAGTAAAATAAATATACATCTAGTGGGATAGAAAACAGATCTAGGCATAGTATACAAAATCTCATGCAATATAAGAAAGTTTTGAAAGTTTTCAGAGTAAAACAATACATTTCATACAGGGGATCAACAATACAAATTACATTTTTCCTGTTCTAAGAAACAATAGAGGCTAGAAGACAATGGAATAAAATTTTTAAAGAACTGAAAAAAGAAATAAACCCATTCACTATTGAATTCTGTCAGACATTTAGTGAAGTAATAATACCAACTCCATACAAAATCCTTTAGAAAACAAGGAGAAAAATACTCTTTAGAGGCCACCATAATCCTAGTACCAAAATCCGACAAAGGCATTAACAGAAAAGAAAATTAAAGATCAACATATCTTGCGAATATAAGACACAAAAATTCTTTTAAGTAGGCTTCACACCCAGTGTGGAGCTCAATGTGGGGTTCGAACTCATGACCCTGAGATCAAGACCTGACCTGAGATGGAATGTCGGATGCTTAACTGACCGAGCCACCCAGGTGCCCCAAGACACAAAAATTCCTAATAAAATAATGCATTATCACAAAGAAAATTTTATCCAAAGAATGCAAGATTGGTTACCATTTAAAATTCCAATAAATATATTCTGTTGTAATAACAGAGTAACAAACGGATGATCAATAGAAAAGTCGGTTGACAGAATTCAACACTCATTCATGAAAACTTGAAATGAAACAGAACATCCTCAATCTGATGAAGGGCACCTATGAAAACCCTACAACTAATACCATACCTATTGTTGTAAGATGAATACTTTTCTCTAGGATATTGGGGAATATCTGCTCTTATCATTTCTATTCGACATTATACTGGAGCTGCTAGCCATCGTTATAAAGCAAGATGTGAAATTCAAATTAATAAACGTTAGAAAAGAAAAAGCAAAACTGTCCCTATTTGCAGATGTTCATAAAAATCTATAAACAAAGATAATTTGTATTTCTATATAGTAGCGGAAAATAATTGGAAGAGACAATGAAAACCTCAAATGATGTAATTTATAATGGTAACAAATTATAAAATGTTTCACATTAAATTTAGCAAAAGACCCTTTATGTGGGTACAAAGCCTCTGCACTGCAAACTCTGAAACACTGCTGAGGGAAATTAAGGGACACCTAAATGAATAGAAAGGTATACTATGTCCACATGTTGGGTGATTTGATGTTTTTAAGGTGAGTATTTCCTCCAAATTAATGAATAGGTCCAATGAATCCCAACTGTAATCCCAGCAGGATTATGATTTTTGTGATAGTAATTGACAAATGGTTCTAAAATGCATATAAAAATGCAAAAGACCTGGGGCACCTGGGTGGCTCAGTCAGTTAAGTGTCTGACTTCAGCTCAGGTCACAATCTTGCAGTCAGAGAGCTGACAGCTCAGAGCCTGGAGCCTGCTTCTGATTCTGTGTCTGCTTCTCTCTCTGCCCCTCCCCCACTTGCTCTCTGTCTCTCTCTCTCTCTCTCAAAAAATAAAAAACATTCAAAAAATTTTTTTAAAAATTGAAAAGACCTAAAATAACCAAAACGTTCTTGAATAAGATCAAAGGACTTACCTACTGTGGTGGGCTAAATAATAGCCCCCTAAAGATGTTCATGTCCTAATCTCCAGAACCCGTGAATATGCTACCTTATTTGACCAGAGTCTTTGCAGATGAATTTGCAGAGCCTTTGCAGATGAACGTTTATTAATTGCAGATGAATTGTGAGATAGGACAATATTGTAGATGGTTCTGGCAGGATGAATCTGAAGGTTTGTGTAAGAGGGGCAATAGGATTAGAGTCAGAGAAGGTGATATCACTTCAGAAGCAGAGATGGGAATGCCATAGTCATGAGCCAAAGAATGCTGGCAACCTTTGGAACCTGAAAGAGGCGAGCAATGAATTCTCCCCTGGAGGCTCCAGAAGGAACCAGCCTGGACAACATCTTGATTTTAGCCCTTAGCACTCACCTCAGACTTCTAACCTCCACAACTTTAAGAGACTAATTAGAAACGAATACAGCTACTCTAAAAGATACACATTAGAAAGCTACGTAATAAAGACAGTGTGATATTAGCATAGAAATAGTCATCACAATTAATGAAACAAAATGGAATCCAGAAATAGAGCCCCACATATACAGTCTATTGATTTTTCAGAAAGGTGCCAAGGTAATTTAATGGGAAAAGAGTAGTATTTTCAAAATGGTGCTGAACAACTGGATATGCACACTTGAAAAATGAACCTTCACTTCACATAATACACAGTAATTATTTTGAGATGGACTATAGGTAAAAAATAAAAGCTAAAATAAAAAATACATATAAGAAAATGTAAGGTAATACCTTTACATCCTTGGATTTGGCAAAAATTGCTCAGATAGGAATTAAAAGTAATAACCATAAGAGAAAATAATTAACAAATTAGTCTTTATCAAAATTAAAATATTCTGCTTGTCAAAAGACATCATTAATAAAGTGAATAGACAAAGCACAGACTAGAAAATATTCATAAAATATGTTCTGACAAAGGTCTTACATTAGAATATATAAAAGAATCCTTACAACTCCATAATTTAAAAAACGAACAACATAATTTATTAAAGGGAAGGAAAAATACTTGAACAGACATTTCACAAAAATGAAGACACACAACAAATAGCATGTGAAAAAGTACTTAACCTCGTTAGTCACCAGAGAAATGGAAACTAAAACCACAATGAGATACCACACTATATCCATCAGAACGGCTAAAATTTAGAGGATCAATAAAGCTAAATGTTAGCCAGGATGTGGAGTAACTGGAACCTTCATATGTTGATGTATAATGTTGGATATATATGTTGGACTATAAAATAGTACAATCACTTGGAAAATGGCTTGACAGTGAGCTATGCTTTTACTCAGCAATTCCATTCCTACATATTTATTTACCCAAGAGAAATGAAAACTTACACACACACACACACACACACACACACACACACCATTTGTACAAGAATGTTCACAGCAGCCTTTTCCTCAACAGTCAAGCTAGAAGCAAATCCGTGCCCTCAATCAGATAGTAAGACCCATCTTACTATGGTTCTTCCACTGTAAGAACCAATATTCTCGGGGCGCCTGGGTGGCTTGCTTGGTCGGTTAAGCGTCTGACTTCGGCTCAGGTCATGATCTCATGGCCCGTGAGTTCAAGCCCTGCGTCGGGCTCTGTGCTGACAGCTCAGAGCCTGGAGCCTGTTTCAGATTCTGTGTCTCCCTCTCTCTCTGCCCCTCCTCTGTTCATGCTCTGTCTCTCTCTGTCTCAAAAATAAATAAACGTTAAAAAAAAAAAAGAACCAATATTCTCACCCTGAAATACTGCTCAGCAATAATAACGAAGGATTTACTAAAAAATGTGGATGAACTAGGGCACCTAGAAGGCTCAGTTGGTTAAGCGTCCAACTCTTGGTTTCAACTCAGGTCATGCTCTCACTGTTCTTAGTTCCAGTCCAGCTGATAGCACAAAGCCTACTTGGGATTCTCTCTTTCCTTCTTTCTCTGCCCTCCCCCTCCCTCAAAATAAGTAAAAAATAAACTTAAAAAAAAGAGTAAAAAATATAGATGAATCTCTCAAACATTATGGTAAATGAAAGAAGGAAAATTCAAAAGAGTATGGTTCCATTTATGTGAAGATCTAGAACAGACAAAAATAACCCAAAGTGGAAAAGTCAAACCAGTGGCTGTCTCCAAGGAGGAGACATGAGGGAGCTCTCTGGGGGAAATGAAATGTTCTCCATTGTGATAGAGATGCAGGTTATGTGGGAGTATTCATTTGTCAAAATTGTACAGTTAACATTTGTATATTTTAATGTGCTGAAGTTACTTTAAAAAATGAACACCAAAAATTATAATAATTGGTGGAGTGGGGGATAAAGATACACATGAAGCAATTTTGGCAGAATATTAATAATTGTTGAAGCTGTGGGTTGAGAACTTGGGGGTTCATGATACTGTTCTGTTTGCTTTATATACATTGGAAATTTTCCATAATAAAGTTTTAAAAATATAATAGTCAATGTGTAATTCCTTTTGGCTATAGCAAGACCCACTGAACATTCTCTAGTATTTTTATTTTATTTTTATTTTTTATTTTATCTTATTTTTTAAATAGGCTTTACACCCAGCATGGAGGCCAACACGGGTCTTGAACTCACGCCCCTGAGATCAAGACCTGAGCTGAGATCAAGAGTCAGTTGCTTAACCGACTGAGTCACCCAGGTGCCCCACTATTATTTTTAACTAGCTGGAGGTTAAAAATAAGAAATTAAGTGGCTTGCATCAGGAATGCATTTCTCTTTATTTCTTGGATCATCTTCATTTGTTTCCATGTTCAGAAATAGAAGGGATCACAGGAAGGCTGGAACTCTACAAGAAAGTGTATTGAGCTTTATAACTAACATTTCCTCAGAGAGCAGACTCAAGAATCTGATTTTATCAGAAAATTCACAAGTCTTCATCTTAGCAAACTGCATGAGAATGTATTTAATAAACCCAAAACATTACATTTTCTGATTTTTAAAAAATTCCACTGAACTACAACACTTAAAAGTGGTTAGGATGTTAAATTTTATGTTATGTTATGTTATGTTTGCCACAATTTAAAAATATTTATGCAAGTAAAAGTTCCAAATGAAGAAATGAAATGTTTTCCTTTTTCCTCCATATACTAAATATTTATTTCTCTTGCCCTTAGATGTCACACGGGACTCACTGTCACAGTTCCTGGAAATAAAATACTTAAAAAAATATTTCAAATAATTGTCAACTTTCCAACAAAGATCTGGGATACCAACATTCCCTGAAATTTATAAACATAAATGTTTCATGAATAGTTGATTCGTCTGTTTACGCTTCTTGATGATTTTAAGTTTAGCAGTTTGTTTTATACCAGTCTTTTTATTTCATAATTTACAAGTCCCAATTTTGGGGTGGGAGCAAGAAGAAGAAACAGGATGGATTCCATGTATAAAGAATATTTCCATATAAATTCACTGAAGCAATCCTCAGAGAAAGAGGTAGAATTGTTGAACTGACTTTTCACAAGGCTCTAATTTAGATTTTCTTCAAGTGTGTAAGCTTTCACACTGGAATGTCTCTGGCTGGGCTGCTGGGGGTTTTGAAATCTCTGTTTCCTGGGAACATGGTGGTTTTAGAAACAGAACAGATATTCCTCCAGGGCAGCTTTGGGTAACCAGGGATCAGGAACAACTCAGCAGACCTGGCCGGATAGTAGCACTGGAGTGGGAGTTTTCTGAAATGAATAAACACCCACTGCTATATTCTGTCCTTGAGTCACTTGGCTGGAGAGGTAAAGTCCTGAGGGAAAGAGTGTAATTGACTGAACTTAGGTCTTGAGTCCGCCCCTGGCTGCTCTGGGGAGTAACAGGAGGTTTCTGCCAGAAAGAACCTCCAGGAACTCCTTCAGCCTTCTTCGTGATAGGATAGGCTGTCTCCAGTTACTGAACATAATGGAGGAAATGAAATTTCACAAAAGGAAATATGGTGCTGTTGCAGAAGGGGTGTGGATACTGAGTCTACTTCTGAGAGGGAAAGCTGTTTAGAAGGAACGCTTTTAATATGGCCACATGTTACCTATCATTTCATTTTCACTGGTAACATCCTCAGGCTCCGCCAGCCCCCAAAGATAGTCATGACTATGTTCCTGTTTCTCTCAGCCATCCTTGCAACACTGGACAGAGTGGGTAGATCAGGGTCCTTGGAGCTTCAAGGAAAGCCTCAATTCCATAATACGGAAAAGTATTATTTCACATAACAAGTAATCTGGAGATAAGATGGGTTGGTTGAATCAGTAGCTAAGTAACATTATTAAGGATTTAGATTAATTCCATCTTTCGGTTCTGCCATTTTAATTATGTCAGTCACTAGATGGCTACAGTAGCTCCAGGCTTCAAATCCTCACACACCACTATCCAGAGGCAGAACAAGGGGATTATTATGTCCTTGTGTCTCTTTTAAAAAGCTAAGAAACCTTTTTCAGAAGTCCCTCAACAGATGTCTCTCCATGCCTTATTGGTCAGAATTGGGTCATATGCCTCTTTTGCATCAAGGAGAATGGAATTTCCACAACTGGCTTAGTTAAAAAAGTTTTTTGTCCACCTAGACAAAGTTGGGTAAAGTTTTATGGGCATTTGTCATATTTATGGCTCCCTGCATTTGAGAAATTTCCCCCATTAAGAGTCCTGCCTACCTAAGATGGAAGCAAAACTCACCAGTAGGCAGGTATGTTTGGGTTACATGTATGCTACCTGAACTCCACTAATAAGACACACTTACATAAGTCTTAAATTCAGAACAGAACAAAGTAAGGAATTAGGTGCCAGGCAGGATCCTTTTTCTAGTGAAGGTGAAGGAGCATTGCAGAAAGGCAGGGTGTTTTTCGGAGACAACTGCGTGGGAACATTCTGCGCATCGCATCCATGTTATAGGCAGCAATGGCCCCTGGTCTCCACTGGAGCAGTTTGGTGGTATAATTTGGGTACTATTCCAGGTTATATAGCTTTCAAGCCTGAGTTTCCAGCCCTCCTTGGGATTTCATGAGCTCCCTATGTTCCTAAATAAATTCCTTTCCGGCTTGAACTAGCTTGAGTTGGTTCTGTTGTTCGCTACCAGGAACTCTGCAAGGAAGAAGTGAAGGATGCTGTTGGGTGGGCAAAACCATGTCTACTGCAGTAGGGGATCAATATGTACTTGGCATTATAAATACCAGCGGGCTGTATTCTGTTGGGGGTACCCCACTTACAGAGAAAGGTAAACAACGCCCCAGAAGTGGTGTCCTGCTGCCCAACCTGGCTTCCTTTGGGATGACCCGAGAATTTTACATTTCTCTGGAAATCTGCTCTTCCTACTTCTCTCCTTAAGTGTTTCTGATGAATGGCTTCACACCCTGAGAATTTTTCCCCTTTGCCTAATGGGTAGGTGTAACTTAATCCCAAAGAGATCACACACCAGTCTAACCAAGTCAAGCCAAGCATCAATTTAAAAAACTGAGGTACTGTATATGCTCAATTTTGTATCCTCTTACAAATAACGAAAAGGAAATGAAGCTCCCTTGCAATTTATTTCACATTTTTATTAAGAAAAAAAAAATCATGTAAGCGAATGCAACTTCCAGTAACAGAAGAAACCGCTTTTATGATTCTGTCTCCTGGCCTTGACAGGGTCACTTGTGCCTCTTAACATTGCATTATTTGCATATCCCCACTGGGCCTTTATATTCACTGAGTTCAACATAGTTTACCTAACCACGAACTACCCCTACTAGATATTTAGGAGGCTGCCAGCTTATAAACATTCTTATTTTAATTTGATATTAAACAGGTATAAAACATTGTCCTCCTTTCGGATAATGCAAGTCACTGAATCACATGACTATTTTGAATGCATGTGCCTAAAATTGCTGTTTTGCATTGCCATCAGAAATGTACGTGTGGAGGGGCACCTGGGTGGCTCAGTGGGTTAAGCGATCACTGTCAGCTCAGGTCATGATCTCGCCGTTTCCGAGTTCGAGCCCCGCATAGGGCTCTCTGCTGACAGCTCAGAGCCTGGAGCCGGTTTAGATTTTGTGCCTCCCTCTCCCTCTCTTCCCCTTCCCCACTCATGCTCTGTCTTTCTCTC
This sequence comes from Panthera pardus, assembly GCF_024362965.1. Classification (NCBI taxonomy): domain Eukaryota; kingdom Metazoa; phylum Chordata; class Mammalia; order Carnivora; family Felidae; genus Panthera; species Panthera pardus. Next base: position 53,479,864 of record NW_026526732.1, on the reverse strand, counting down.
TCAAAAATAAATAAACATTAAAAAAATTAAAAAAAAAGAAATGTACGTGTGGACCAGTTTTACTACACCATCTCCAGCAATGGGTATGTTTTAAATATTTTATTAATTTAATAGAAGCAGAATGGAACATTATTGCTCTTCTATTTTGTAGGTTTTAATTATTGTTGAGGTTTTCCTATGATTCCAGGTGTAGAGTCCCTCATTCAATATTGTCATAGAATGTTCTAAGACAGAGTGAGCACCAGGCTCGTGGATTGCAAATATAATAAAGATGTGCACATTATCAAGAATGTTTCAGACAGTGCCATGTGGTTTTTTTCAGGAGCTGGTTTTAGGCAGAATTAATCCTTTTAGAGGGTTATTATATTGGATTGTCCTACTTATGTCAAAGGATGGCCTGGGGGAGGGGATTTCTTCAATTTGTCTGAACATTGTTGTACATTTAATTTCAAATTTTCTGCTTAGTGCATAATGGAAAACATTCACCGAATTCATAGGAGTGAACGCAAACTGTATTTTTGGCATTTGAAACATTTAAAATAGATTAATATTACAGAACTACATAGGTTCTCTCGGACATCCCTTCCCAAAAATAAAACTGCTCTTTTCCAGATAAATTACTCCTCCTTTTTTTTTTTTTTCTTATTTTCTCCACTATAGACATTAGCAGTCACTTAAAAAAAAAAATTGCCATTGAAAGAAATTTATATTCTGGCAAATGTGGCTTAATTTTGAATGCTTGTATAGAATTTCCCAGGTCCTGGAAACAGAATGTTCTTTTTTGAACCACATTTTGAAAAGGGAAATTAATTGTAACTCTTGCTTTTCCAGGCTGTGCCCTCTTGGGGGCGGACAGGCAAAAAGTAACAAAAATAGTTTTTGGCTCCAAGGGCCCACCAGTGGAAATGCTGAAACTCATGTCCTCAAAATCCTTCCTTCTCCTAGGAGAGGCCCCTCTGGGTAAAACCTGCACAGTGGTGACCTGGCTGTTTATTATGCTTCGACTTAGAATCCTCTTCAGCTCCACCCCGTGGTGGCCTCAGGCTACCATTGCTTCTGCTTCCACTCAATTTGACCTTGTTGCTGTGCAAAAGCCACCTGTTCTCTGTCACTGCCCCCACCCTCCTGCCAGCCTCAGGTGTCTTGCTGAGGGAGGAGCAGGCTTTGTTTCCTCAGTGTGTTATGGCAACTCCAGTGGAGGCCCTCTTTGATAAGCTCACACCCTGAGGATCTTACAGCCCCTTTTCTTGAAACGCTCTACTCAGGTGGTTCCCCTGGCCCCGGATCAAAGGACATTTAAGTGGCACAATGTTTTATAGCCTCAAAGCCTTTCCCCTTCCTCAGCAGCTGGGACAACTGGATAGCCGCTGTAAAAGAATGAAGTGTGACCGTTACCTACATTATATATAAGAATGAACTCAAAATGGGTTGAAGACATCTAAAAAAGAGCTAAAACTAGAAAACTCTTAAAAGAAAATAGGAGAGGGGAGCCTAGCTGGTTCAGTCGGTTAAGCATCTGACTTTGGCTCAGATCATGATCTCAAGGTTTGTGAGTTGGAGCCCCACATTGGGCTGTCTGCTGTCAGCACAGAGCCTGCTTCAGATCCTCTCTCTCCTTCTCTCTCTGCCCCACCCCCATTCACAGACACACACTCTGTCTCCCTCAAAAATAAGCATTTAAAAAAAAAAAGAAAAGAGGAGAAAATCTTCATGACCTTGGATTTGGCAATGGATTCTTAGATATGACACCGAAAGCACAAGCAATAAAAGAAGAAAAAAAAAAACCTGGAGTGTGGCCAGCCATCTTGTATGACTGCACAAAGAGCGACGTCTGCTCTCCCACCTGCAAAAGCTCCTGGAAGCTGGATCGGTGAACCTACCCTAAGAGGTGACTTTGACTTCTACCTCTGCACTTGGCTACGTAAGCTGCCGTGGTTAGCTTCTGGGTGGGCTGTTTCCACTCAGTGCCCAGAGGAACGAACCCTCCTGACATGCCTTTCTTGGCTAACCGTTGATTTCCCACCACTCAGTCTCCTTTCTGTGCTTTTGTCTTCACTCTCTCTCATATATCCCATGGGACCATAGTCTGATAAAACCCATTTTATTTAGCAGACCCAGGAACTGAGGGCCACAGAGCTCCCATGCTTTCTCCCACATTACCAAGTGGTTGAAAGAGAGAAAGATGTGAGGCTTGCCCTTGGACCCCAGGCCCTGAGTCCAGGGCTCTTTCCTGGATATGTCATACCGGCACTCTGCTGAGTATAGAATCTGGGAGGCTGGAGGCCAGGTACTTACTTGCAGGAGCATCATTGGCTCTGGCTGGTGTAAAAGGAAGCAGTTTTTTGGTGTGGAGAGGGGAAAAAATGGAGTGAGAGGGAAGTGAGAGAGATGGAGGAGAGTCTGACCCTTAGCCAGGCCTGTGGACTGGTTTTGAGCCCCTCGAGGGAGGTGCAAGGGAGAAGCTGAGGGTGCTGCCTGTGAGTGGCTGTGTCAGACTCTGGGCAGAAGCATTGCTGCCCCAGGGCTCTGCGACAGGTGTGCACAGAATCGGGGGAGCCTGCCCCACCCCAGAGTGGCACCAGTGGGGAAGATGGCAGAACCATACTTTCCTGAAGGAAGGGCTCCCGTAGCTGGGGCAGCAAGGGGCCCTTGAGATGATGGGAGTAGGGGAGCATGAGCAGGCTTGTTCCTAAGCACAGGTGAGACGGCAGAGCCATGGGCATGCCTAGAAATAACTGGCAGGAGACTAAGGGTGACTGTCAATGGAAAGATATCCTGGCTCATAAGGGCTACATATTATGATATTCTGACCCTGAATATCATGTTCTCAAGCCCACATTCATTTGTTCACTTATTCAAAAAATATTGACCATCCACATGTTCCAGCCACCATGCCTGTAGTGAGGACACCCAAAAGTGAGCAAGAGGACAAGATCTCTGTCTGCTCTCAGGTGCTTACCCGAGCTTAGCATTCCTATTCTACTCTTCTCGGGGCTCTCCTCTCTGTGACCCAAATGCACAAAAAGCATAATATAGGGTGAAAAACACAGTAACCAAAAAGATAGGTTTGGACCATCTCTTAAAACATTCTGCAGAGGCATGGATCTTTCTTCTTGGTAAGCCGCTTGAAAGCAAGGACTATGTGTCAGCATAGGACTCCTGTACTGAGTGCTTGGGGAACATGAAATGATGCTGCTCCCTTCAGGATGAGCTTTCCTCGAAACCAATCATGACCTCAGGGTGGCTTCTGGCTGGAGAACCGTAGTGCCCTCCGTCTGGAGCTGCTCTAGGAGACCAGCTGGTACAAGATGCAGTCACATGGCTTAAGAACTTAAGCCACTTAGTGCAAAGCCTGGCAGTGCTTTAATGTGGGTGCTAGGCCGAGGCAGGAGGTGGTGCGTGGAGTGGTGAGCCAGGGTTGACTGGGGGCGTGGCCCCAGCAGCTTAAGAGGGACATAGGACCAGTGTGGGGCCTGGAACAGCTGCAGCCAATGGGCAGAGAGCAGCGGGGGGCCTGGTGGAGCCAGGGAGGGGGGTCTCCACTCCTGGTGGAAAATGAGCTGCTTTGAACACTTCTGTCTATGCCAAAAATTCCTTCTCTTCGTTTGAGTCTGAACTCCCCAAATCAAACATGGTTTAAAAATTGAAAAGTTTGTTTCTTTCTATACCCTAATAAGAACTGTGACACTGATATTAAAAAATATATATATAAGTCAATTATAACTCAATAAAGCTGAAAGTTTTAAAAATAAAATTAAAAAAAAAATCTGTGATTGACACACTGTTCATTTTAACAATCTCTGGGTGTGAACTTTGAAAACGTCAAGAAAGAATCATTTCACTGAGGTTTTCAGTTCTGAAATCCACTTTTCTTGGTCAGTTGAGGCCAATCCACTGCTTTCCAAGTTCCAGACAGAAATTGTTTTATCCAGACTTCATCGTGGAATAATCATCCTGTTTATTTCCCGATTTCTATTTCCTCTACGTTGGCATCTAGGAGCCTTGAGGAAATGACATAGGAAGTGAGAGTGAAGCAGCTTATTTTAAACTTTTTCTTTTGAGATCACTGTGGATTCACATGCAGCTGTAAGAAATAATACAGAGAGGTGCTGAGAAGTCCCACACACGCTTTGCTCAGCTTCCCCAAAGGTGCCCTTTTGCAGAACTACATAGCACAATATCACAGCCAGGATATTGACATGGATTCAGTCCATCACCATATTCAGATTTCCTCTGTTTCACTTGTGTGTGCGTATGTGTGTGTGTATTTAGTTCTATGAAATGTGTTTTGAGCTCTGATGAAGAAAAGTGTTTTGTGAGTGCACAAGTGATTATTATGAGGTTTTAATTTATTTGTGGCTATTACTTTTGCATTCTTGGTAGATAATATTGTATATACCTATTTATCTAATACCTTCTGTCTGAATAGCATAAAGAATCGTGACTATTCTCTTCCCAGTGAACATGTGTGTTTAACATCTTTAGCTCTTAAAGATGTTGCTATCAGAAGTCCAAACACTTTTGAGGCGACTGGGTGGCTCAGTCGGTTAAGTGTCTGACTTCGGCTCAGGTCATGATCTCAAGCTCATGAGTTTGAGCCCAGCATTGGGCTGACTCTTGGAGCCTGGAGCCTGTTTTGGATTCTGTGTCTCCCTCTCTCTTTGCCCCTCCCCCATTCACACTCTGTCTCTGTTTCTCAAAAATTAATAAACATTAAAGAAAAAAAAAAAAAGAAGCCCAAATACTTTCAGTTAGATTTAGGGCCTTCTGGGATTCCTCCTGTCTGAATATTTAAACCTCAAGCTGGACTCCATATTTCCTTGATCACCTGAATTCCCACAGTTAAATTACGCTTTGTTTTCCTCTATTTAAAGTTCCTTCTTGTCATATTGCCAAGAGAATACATTCTTGGGCTGATAACTCAATAGTGTGTAAGCATATTGTTTTAAGAAAGAAAAAAAAAGCTAAATTTGCGAGCTCCAAGAAACGGCAAAATCAGTGTCCTGGGTGGCCCTCTCTAAGCCCACAGGGTCTCCACACTAGTTAGAGGGTTCCTTCTCAGGGCAACCCACTGCTATCATCACCCAGGAGAAACAGGAGGCCTATCTCTCCTGGAGTCCCAAGCCCTGGGGGCTGAAGGCTCTGTAGGGTGGCCCCAGTACACAGGTGTTAGCATAGCACAAGAGTCTTGAGGAGCACACTACTGACAGGTCCGGTTCTTCTCTTCCCCTACTCCCTCTCCATCATTGCCTCCCTGACTTTCTCCAGGGCAGCGGCCAGCCAGGCCACACCTTGGACCTCCTTTGGCTCTCACAACTGAGCCACCTCCCAAATCTCTAACCCTCAGTCCCCTCTCTGACTATAGCCTGTCCCATTCTGGAGAATTCTAGAGCTTGGATGTCTCTTGGGGGTTGTTTAGTTCAACCTCCGTATCTCACAGGTGAGAAAACTGCAGCTATTAGGTGATGCACCCATAGTCACCCAGCTGAATGGCGGCAGAAGCAGCAGTTGAATTAAGGTCTCCTGACTCTCAGCTCAGGGCTCTTTCTACCAAAGCACACCTCTCACTGCCCGCCTCAAACCGCCTTATCTGCTCTGGGCCCTGGTGTGGCCTCAGTCCTCCACCCTCTCCCAGACCTCACAGACCAGCATACTCCCCTCTCACTCTACTTCCCCGTGCAGCCCAGGCTTTCTGCCTTTACCCTCTGAGCCATCCCCAGTCCTAGGTACTGCTCTTCTTTCTGGGCTGTGGGGTGTTGTATAGAAAGCCACAGAAGTGTCTTCACTAGATCCACCATGAACTTGACCAGTGGAAAACAGGAGGCAGGAGGTAATGGGCAGATATATTTCATCTTCTTTGTCTCTCCTATGGACTACTCCAAGGTAAGTGCCTCCTTGCAATACTTCCAATGTTCCATGAACATCATGGCTGAGTGCCCGGGGTTTCAAAGAGAGAGGCACCATCCAAAGCCAAGGCACAAAGGTGGGGAGATGCAGGGAGAGTCCAGGCAGTGGCAGTAGTCAGTCTGGCTGAGCACATGGTGTGTGTAGGGATATGGCCTTCAGAGTCAGACCAACTGGGCTTGACACCTAGATCCACCATTTTTACTACCCATGTGACCTGAGCAGGTGAGGGCACCAAACCTCAATTCTCTTGCATGTAAAGTGAGGATAATACTTGTGCTTTTAGTTTTGAAAGATTTACTGGTTTAAAGTCATCAAAGCACCTAGCACAGGGTCTGTTAGAACTGTCAAAGTAATCCTAGTTATCATAATAAGGCAGAAGTATAGGCTGTAGTACAGATTGCAGAGGATCTGGGATTTAATTTGGTAGTCAACAGGCAGACACTGAGAGCTTGTGAGCAGAGACAGGCACATCCAGGAATGTGGTTTATGACAGTTACTTTGGTGGTGGAGTGTAGGGTGGCCTTGGAGCAGGTGGAGAATAGAGTGGGATCAACAGGGCCTAGTTGGAGAGTAGATCTAAAAAGTGCCCAAGACGGCAGTGAAACAGAAGGGAGGGATACCGAGGATAGCATGAGAGTCAGTGAGATCCATTCTTTCATCTCTGGTCATGCTGAGTCCTAATCTTTTTCTCTGAAAGCCAAGGATTCTTTTTACATCCCTGCTTCTTCTTGGGTCCTGGCTGAGGCCCTCAGGTAGGAGAGCTCTGGTCTTCCCTAAGGCTGGGTTTCTCCATGCTGGCTGCTGCACATTCCAGCATTTTCCACGGCCCTAAAAACTGCAAAACCCATTCCCCTGTGCTCCCTTCTCCTGCAATGGAATCAGAACATCTGGGTTGCTGGGCAGAGATGGCTTTGGAAGCTCCCAGGGTAATTTAAACGGCAGCTAAGATTGAGCAGTGGTGAGACCAGGGACCATGGCCTCACTTTGGGAGTTAACACCAGACTAGGGTATCTGGCCTTGGTGTTACTTTCAGCTCTCTCCTTCTAATCAGAATGAGTAGCCTTCAAAATCTCTTATCAGGAGATACTCTTGGGGCACCTGGGTGGCTCAGTAGGTTAAGCTTCCAACTGTTGATTTTGGCTCAGGTCATGATCTCATGGTTCATGAGTTCAAGCCCCATGTTGGGCTCTGCGCTGGCAGTGAGGAGCCTGCTTGGGATTCTCTCTCTCTCTCCCTCCCTCTCTCTCAGCACTTCCCTTGCTTGCATTCTGTCTCTCCCTCACAAAATACTAAATAATAAATAAAAAAAAAAATAAAGTTAATTTAAAAATTAATTAAAAAAAAAAAAAAGGAGACACTCTTCACTAGGTTAAGTTCACCCAGGCCATTGCAGCTGATGTCAGCATCTAACCCAACAGATGCTGGAAAGAACTCCCATTTGGTTCAGGTTGTGGCAGCAAAGTATGCAGAGAAGATGGAATCCCCCAGGAGGCCCCAAACCCCAGAGGATGAACATTGACTGATGTAAATCAATCATAGTAATAGTGATCCATTCGTCTCTGGCAGGAACTGGCACTGTGGGCATGTGACACAGTTCTGAACAGCAAGATGTAAGGAAAACACAGCTAAGAGGCTTCTGGGAAAATTTTCCCTTCCCCCATGTAAAGAGATGTACATGGAGAGGGCCGTGCCCTGCCCCTACTCTGTCTTCCCTGTTTTGAGATGCTATCATGTGAGAAAGCACAGCTTAGTCCTGCCACAGCCATCTTGTGACCATGTGGGGAGGCATTACTGATAGTTTTTAATGCCATCCCTGAGTTGCAGGAACAACACTGAAGCAGCCTGCTTTGAGATTTATTGTTGTTTTTTTTTTTCATTAAAAAATGTTTTTTAATGTTTATTTTTTGAGAGAGAGAGAGTGTGAGTGAGGGAGGGGCAGACAGAGAGAAGCAGAGTGAGAGTGAGGGAGGGGCAGAGAAAGAGCGGGAGATAGAAGTCTGAAGCAGGCTCCAGGCTCCAAGCTGTTAGCACAGAGCCAGATGCAGAGCTTGAACTCATGAACCATGAGACCTTGACCTGAGCCAAAGTTGGATGCTTAACCGATTGAGCCACCCAGGCTCCCTGAGATTAATTGTTAAAATAATAAATGTCCTTGGTATTTAAACTACTTTGGATGGGGCATTCTGTCATTTGCAGGCCCAAGCTCCCAGGCATGCTCACTTAGTAATCTTAGTAATCTAAGCAGTCTCACAGGTGAGGATGACCAAAAAAAAAAAAAAAAAAAAAAAAAAAAAGCTGGTTTCTGGTCTTAGTAGGTCTCTTTCAATGTATCAGTCAGCAATTTAAGATGAAGCAATTCAGACATAAGACTCCTACTGACTCAGGGGCGCCTGAGTGGCTCAGTCCATTGAGCATCTTGATATTGGCTCAGTTCATGATCTCACAGTCATGGGATCAAGCCCTGTGTGGGGCTCCACGCTGAGCATGGAGCCTGCTTGGGATTCTCTCCCTCCCTCTCTGCCCCTCCTCCCTGTGTGTCCACTCTCTCTTTCCTTCTTTCTCTCTCTCAAAATAAATAAACTTAAGAAAAGACTCCTACTGACTCAATCCCTGAAAACTGGAACACTCTCTCCTCCAATGAAATCCTAAGTAGTTAGAAATTCTTTGTAATAAACTGGTAATTAAATGAACCCTCATTCATTAGCATCCCTAGCAACAATTTGACTTGACTACTTCTGAGAACATGGCCTAGGGTGGTAGGGCTGCTCTGGTGGGAATGATGTGCTTAAAGGCAAAGTAACACCTAAGATGCACAGGTAAAAGCTGAGCCCCATTAAATAGAGAATTTTCATGTAGTTTTTTTTTCAGCTGATAAATTTTAGCACCATTCCACAGTATTGTAGTTATGCAGTTCCACTGAAGTTAGTTAATTATCATTGCATTGTAAATTTCCACCAAGTTGCATTTTAATGTATTTGTACCTTGAAATTTGTATGCAGAGATTGCACAGGCTATCAATTTGATGAACTCCTCACAGAAATTATGTGATAAATATAATTAAAGCACCGAGATTCCATATTGACAACAGCAGAAAGTGTCTTGAAGTGAATGTTAGAGTTCTAAATTGGTGATTTTTATTCCATGCCAGAAGCAGTTCCCCCCCTCCCACCCCCCCGCCCCCGGGAGTCCATCTCTGTTATGTCATAAAAATCACTGGGGGAATTGTGAGCATTAGGGAAGTATTTATCTAACATGCATCTTTTCAAGAATATACCTAATATATAAACCAAGACAAACTTACAGATATTAAATACAAGATGTGTGTAATGGACACTATAATATAAACTATAAAATCCACTAGTAGCCTGTGGATAAAAATATGAGTTCAATATCCTGTTGCATTTTTGCATCGTGGAGTGTGTAAGATAACATTATTACCCATCCTAACACCTGTGTAATTCTCATCTTAACTCAAAATCCAAAAGTCCAAGAGGCATTTTCTTTTTTTAACGTTTATTTATTTTTGAGACAGAGAATGAACAGGGGAGGGGCAGAGAGAGAGGGAGACACAGAATGCGAAACAGGCTCCAGGCTCTGAGCTGTCAGCACAGAGCCCGACGCGGGGCTCAAACTCATGGACCGTGAGATCATGACCTGAGCCGAAGTCGGACACTTAACCGACCAAGCCACCCAGGCGCCCCTCAAGAGGCATTTTCAAGTGAATGTAAAGATTCTTAAGTTCCTCTTGATCGCTATAGCCCTACACAGGATGTACTCAGAGATAAGTGAAAGGAGAAAATGAACAGCATATCTTAACTGTTTCAGCAGCCTAGGAAGTACCTCTCAGTGCCTCTCAGAGGCGTCAGCCTGAAAAATTGCATTTATCTGTGTACAATGACAGGTGGCACATGGGACTGGGCATCAAAAACACCAGGTCTTAGATCCCTTTACTAGCTCTGTGGCAGTGGGCAGATCAGATCACTTACCTTCTCTGAACTTCAATTTTGGCCAGTTTCAAATTGGGATAATAATCCCAGAACTAATCACCTCTCAGGCTAATTGTAAACTCCAAATAAAGCAATGAAAATGAAATGCTTCAAATAGATGCAATTTGGAAATAAATTATTAAATGCTTTATAAATGTCAGGTACTTACAATTAATATTTTGTTTTCCCCTTTAATCTTTCTAAGGTATAAAAAATAGCAATTTTGTGTCTAAAATAATTCCACTTGCAAATTTAATTATGTCAGATTCTGTTAAATAGCCATCAGGTAGCCATGTAGGAATAGCCAGGTCAGTATAACAGTCCATTGTTATGATAGCCTCAATATTTTCTCATGTCATGTCTTATCAGTGAGATAATCTGGGCAGCTTTATTGCTTTAAATAATTTCTTCCTAAAAGTCTTCCCTTGTCACTCTTTTCAATTGTTCTAATCTGTCTGGCAGACATTTTCCTGGCTATCTGAGTTGGCTGGCTTCAGGGTCCAGGAGTGAGCTTTCTTGTGTATTTTAGACCAAGACCCTCGGTGCAAAACCATAGTTAGCAATTGGCTGCACCACAGCTTTTTAAACTGCAGTTTCAGCTGAGATGGTAATTGAATAATCACCAGTCCCAAAGTAACGGTAAGGCAGAGTCTCCATAGAGCAAGTTATAGGGAATTATATAGACTCCTTGGACCCAAGTGTCCAGGCTGAAGCTAAACACGAGAAGCTAGAGAATGTGTGGGGAGGATGGGTGAGGAGACTTCTTTGGAGAATAGTGTGGGGTGCCAACTCCTTCATCTCAAACCCAGTGTGAGGACTTCCCAGAGGGGTCTGCAAGAGACTGCAGTTAGGTAGTCTAGAGGACTGGAGTCTGACTTACTCTGGGAAAGCTAAAGCTCCACCCTGTGACAGCATGGGGGTAGGCCACAGGAAGCTGCATTAGGATGTGCCTGCCCTCTCACTCTCAGAGTCACCGGGGAAAGAGATGTCTGTCGTTTTTCTTGGACAAGATGTGGTGCCATCTTGGGACCCATATCAAGGGGCTGGAGTAAACCCTGGATTTCTAGGGTCAGAGGAGGAGTTGTAAGCAAGCGGTGGATAGCTCTGCATTCACCTGAAGAGTTCCCTTGGAGAGAGATCTTCATTAATGGGAAACTCTGAAGAACCCAGGAGTGACCTGCATGGGCTGCTTTACTAGTAGCCCAGGCACAGCAAGCTCAAGGCTATTCAAATCCAGGAGGAAGTGCTCCATCTCCTGGCTTCTCTTCTCCCCACTTCCTGCTCACCTCTGTCCAGGTGGTGTCTTTTTTTCTTTATGTTTATTTATTTATTTAAGAGAGAGAGAGAGAGAGAGCAGGGGAGGGGCAGAAAGTGAGGGAGAGAGAGAATCCCATGCAAGTTCCACGCTGTTAGTGCTAAACCAGATGCCAATCGTGAGATTGTGACCTGAGCCAAGATCAAGAGACAGACAGACAATCACCCGAATAAGCCACCCAGGGGCCCCCACCCAGGTTGGGTCTTAAAGTAGCCTCTAGTGAATGGGGGAGTGGAGCCTAAGCCAATTGCATCCCTGCTGGGAATCTCATCTGGAGACCTGTTACTGGAGAGGGGAATGAAGGGGGCGACTATCAGGTATCTAAAAATGAGCAGAAAATACAAGGACTTGACCCAACTTTCCATGTGGGGTCAGGGGAAGATAACCAACACTGAATATATCTTAAAACAGCTGTGAGACACAAAAATATAGTTGCATTTTAATTACATGTCACAAGTTGTGAATTCAAAACATTAGATATGGTTTTATATTAAGTAGTCAAAGTTCCCTTTGCACAATGGAGTCCAGTGGCCAGTAAAAGGGAGTTGATGATGTGATAAGTCATGTTGACTCACTGGAAAAAAATTCCAACCCGGAAGAACACAAATACTTCGCTTCAGATCTTAAAATTACCCAACCAAGTGTGTATTGTCTGCTATGTGTAAAGTCCTGTTGGATACTTTGAAGAATACTTACATTCCTTTAGTTTTCGGTTAGTATTTCCCAGCTAGCATGATGCCTTACACATAATATGCACTCAAGAATATTTTCAATTTAATTATTCTTTACAAGATACTTAACACCAAGGCATGTGGCATTTTTTATGTTGACAACACTTCAGCTGAAAAATCCCCATATTTATAAAACGCAATGCAAACCTGAATGGAGTGATTATGGTCTCACTTGTATTTAACACTGTAAATAAAGTGTTGCTGAATAGTCTAAATAGGAGAGAATAGAATTTAAACCAAAAACATATAAATGGGGTACTTTTTGCCAACCAACGGTAATGGCGCAATAAGAACAAAAAATGTTTGCCTATGGGAAGCCAAGACTTGAATCTATCACTGTCACTCACTACACCCTGGAACCCTATTTTGTCTCCTGTGAATGGGGACACCAGGCTTGCTAGGTCAGAGTGGCAGGGACGCTTCAAAAGAAAATATACACCCTTTGTAACTCTAAAGCGCTGCACCCATGCAAGGGCTTAAAAATAGCTAACAGTTCAACATTCATTCCTTGCCACGTGCATAGCGCTTTGTGTCTATTTTCTCATTCAGTCTTGCCACAGCCACAAGACCTAACTAGGTACTCCTAATTCCTTTCATTTTACACATGAGGAAACTGAGAGGTCGTCTATACAGCCCTGCAACTTGAATGAGTATACCCTGACTCTTAACCCTAAAGCACTAAGCTGCCGTCCTGCATATTGTTACTTAATAGTGGTGCTGAGTTCTCGTAGGGTGTCAACAAATGTGGTTCCTAAGCTGCTAATTTAAAAGGTAACTCCTAGCCACCCGTCTTCCAGGGGGATGCAGCGCACTCCCGGCTCGCAGCTCTTGCCCAGGATCCTCCCGCCAACGCACCGACCGCCAGAGCCTCAGCATTTCTACGCATGCGCGGTGAAGGGCGGGGGCGGTGGTGCGGGGGGGTGGGTGTTGTGGGTGACCCGCGCAGGCCCAGTGGCCGAGCGACGCCGGGAGACCTCCCAGTCTTGCCTCTCCGGGCCCCGCCCCGCCCCACCCCACGCCGCTCCGCCCCGCCCCGCCCCACCCTGCCCGCGGCTTCGCGGCAGACGCTGCCTCGGGAGAGCTCAAGGATGAGCTGAACCTCCGCAGCTGTTAATGTCACCAGCGCTAATCACAGGGACTTTGGGGCTGGCCGGAAGCCCCCTTCCCTGCGCCCACTCCCAGTTCATTTCCTGTCCCGTTCCGCCCGCCCAGCAGCGACCTGGCTCAGCAGGCAGGCGGCCCAGGCGCCCCGGGTAGGTAGTTTGTGTACGGTTACCATGGAGACGCTGGCAGGCCTAGTGGAGCGGGCGGGCTAGCGGGCCAGGAGGAGGGTGGGCTGGCAGGCAGGGTGACCACGCTGTACCCTGGCCTGAACCCGTGGAGGAGGGGGCATTGCCAGGAGTAGGGAAGCTGCTGTCCGCACGGGAGGTGAGGCGTCCCTCGTGGGTTCACCGGGGACCTCTCCTGCCCTGGTGCGCCTTTCTGCCCCCAATGTGGGGAGAGAGGCCCTGTGTATGTTCTCGGGGTCGGTTTGCGGCTGTCCTTATTTCTTCTGCACACTGCTCATTTAGCTAAGTGCATGGCGCTTAACAGAAGCTTGGAAATACTTGTTGGATGCCAGAGTGGTAAACCAAGGGGCTTTGTCTAGACAGCGACCTCACCACCGTCACACAGATTGTACCCTTTTAGGCAACAGATGAGGAGGGCCCCAATAAATAAATAAAGGTGTGTGTAACAATATACATTAAACTATATCGTATGTACATATAATGCCTCTTATTGTCAGTTCCCACGACTATCACAGCAGGCCTTCCATCCCTAGAATTGTTTTAACTTGGTAGAAAAGCAAGTAGCACTCTGTTTGTATCCTATTTTGTGAATCTACAAAACTGATTAGTTGTTGATTTGGCCTACCTGATATTCGATAAAATACCTATTGAAAATTCTCCCTTTTCATAAAAAAACACTCCTCATTTAAACTTTAACTTGTAAAATTTATGGAAACACTGAAGAAACATCATTTACTTTCATTTTGCCATTTCTTATTTTAAATGCATTTTTTTTTTATGCATGGGAGAATTCTTATTGTATCCTTTTATGACATAGTGCCTGGGTAGTAGTTAACTTTTCCTTAAGGGCCAGGCACCATGCTAAAGCACTTTACATGAATTATGTCATTTAGTTATCAGAACAATCCTATGGGGCAATCAATTATTGTCACCGTCGTCATTTTACAGATGAGGAAAAGGAAGCTTAGAGTCATTACAATCCTTGCCAAGGTCACCTAGCTGTGAATTGCCAGAGAGTATTTGGGCCCCTGTTCCAGCACTGCACTTTAACCACTACCCCTCTGGGTGCTCAGATCAACAGAAAAGTATTTCAAAATCATGGAAAGGGTCTTGAGTACAGATGGCCCTGACTCACAGTGGTTCAACTTAAAAATTTTCAGCTTTACAACGGTGTGAAAGCAATATATATTCAGTAGAAACCATACTTTGAATTTTGATCTTTTCCCGGGCTGGCACTATGTCCTATGATACTCTCTTGTGATGCTGGGTAGTGGCAGCCAGTGGTAGCCCTCCAGTCAGCCATGAAATCATGAGGGTAAATGATTGATACACTTACAACCATCCTGTACTCATACTGCCATTCTGGTTTTTACTTTCAGCATAGTATTCAATAAATTACATGAGCCCTTCAACACTCAATCTAAAATAGGCTTTGTGCTAGATGATTTTGCCCAACTGGGGGCTAATGTAAGTATTTCTGAGCATGTTTAGGCTGTGCTGTCCTATGATATTCAGTAGGTTAGGTGTATTGAATGAATTTTCAACTTAATGATATTTTCAACTCACGATGGGTTTTTCAGGATGTCACTCTATTATAAACTGAGGATGATCTGCATTTGATTTGCAAGGAATAGAGGGGTGGAGATGGTCAGCCTTTCTCTTGTTGCTGACATCTTGATAGTGCAGTGCTGCGTTTAGCAAGAAGGCTCTGGTTCAGGTGACTACTGGCAGCAAAGGTAAAGACAGGTCTTTATAATGAACTATGAATTTTTACAAATAATGACTCTGAAATGTTCCCCCAACGAGTGAGAAATATTTTGTTAAAAATGAAGGTCTCCAGCTTCCAGTATCCTACTGCGGGTGGTGTTCATCCTCTAGGGATCCTATGGACGTCGTAAACTCAGGACAATGTTGCAAGACAGAACGCAACCTTTTTCTTCTTTCCCTTCAAAGTCTACTCCTGTTTTCTTTTAAAAAAGATCCCCTTGCCCTCTGATCCCACCCCTTCAGGTTTGCATAAAGTGTCACCTCTGGCTCCTTCCTGTCCTCTCCGACACCAAATCCTATTAGTTCTTCTGTTCTTGTTGTCCCTCACTTATTCTCATCTCTCTTCTTCCCTTTGTTTTGCCTTTACTCCTTTATCTCAGGCTTTCCATGCTGCATTCACAGATCACCCCGTTTATCAAGTCTTACTCCATGCCAGGCAACTTGAAGTAAAGGCAAGGAAGGAAAAGGGGACTGAATTTGATCTCATATCACCACATGGCATCAAGAATCAGATACCATTTGAGATAAAGTCCCATATGCCTTTCTAATCCATTGTAACAAATGTCTCCAATGAAAGAAGCCATATTGCCTTCAGCTGGATATTTCTTAGATCTATATTTGAAAATGAAGTTCAGCGATTCTACGAGTGTTGACCTCCACACCTTCAGCTGTGCCTCACATAAAGAATTGTGGCTCAGAGTCTGGTGAGGCAGCACCAGGAGCACAGTGGGAAGGTGTACTGATAGAGGCCAACCAGTGACCTTGCAGAGTATGGAGGAGGAACACCTAACTGAGGCTGGAGGAGGGGGAGAGGCATGTCCAGGAATGCTTCCTTGAGGATCTCTAAGAGTTAGTTGGCTGATTACACAAGAACTACCTGATTTTGTCCCTTCTAGTCTTTTTCCTTTCCGTCCTACCCACCCCTGCCGGATCACATCATGCCTCAAAATCTATTAATTAATTTGCTCAGCAGCTTTTATTTATTTTCTTGACCTGCTATTCCATTCTCTCTCTGGTCCAACTCCAGTTTATATTTCCAGAGCTCATTCTTGTCCAGCACACACCCCATATGTTCTTGGCACTCTGCCTTGGCTCATTCATTGACTTTCCTGGAAATTCCTTCTCTACTGCAGCCCTGATATCAGCCATTGCCTCATGCTTCAAATTCAGCATTTTTCAGAACCCAGCTCAAGGACCAGCTCCTCCAGGAAGTCTCCCTGACACCTTCTCCCAGTCAGAAATCCCTTCCTTTTTTTGTAATAACATGGGAGTTATCTCAGTTTTTTTCATTGACCCCATCAGTTTCTACATTGTATTAAGATTATTTGGAAGCAGGGCTGACATTTAACTTGCACACTCCAAGGAAGCTGCTCCTGTTGTGAAAATATTGGCGTGTCTCTATATTGGTGCATAAATAGCTGTAGCCCCAGGGCTTCTGACTGCCCTGCTCCTCCCACCCCATCTCATAAGTAACAGTTTGAATATCATCTCTGGGCATATGTCATAGCTTTTGTACTATTGTCTAAGACTCCCTCCCTCACAGAACTGCTGTAGGGATTAACTGAGAGGATGTACTCGAGACTGTTTAGCATAGTGTTTGGTATTTAATCCATACTAACTGAATGGATTTGTTCCAATTGTTAGGAGAATTTTTATAAAGTTAAAATTTCTGTGATACTATTGTCTTCTAGTTCAGGTGTACTTTACTATAAACAGACAAGCTTTCAAACTCTGAGTGATTGTTTAAGTTGGCAAAAATCCTCTTTGATAAGAATTTGTAATTTAACAAATATAAAGAAAAAAAATACTTCCCTACCCCCCAAAAACACACTTCTAACTCAGTTCACTTATATCACTGAACATTTCCATATTTTATTTAATGACATATTAACATTAATATAATAATAATAGATTAACTTACATTAGATCTTACAATAGATCTTACATTATTGAAACTGCTTCTCACAATGTAACTGGTAAGGTTTGGGAGGAGGAGAAAGGAAGAGGGAGAGAGAAAGTTGTGTTAGAATTAGTGGCAAAATTTATGTACAAAAATATTTTTAAGCCCATTATCTATATTATTTCCTCCAATATTTAATCAATTTAAATTCCTGTGTGCCCAAATAAAGTACAAAATTGTTAGCATTTGACCTGAGTAAATATTCCTGCTCCCTTACTCCATCAAAGAGTATAGTTTTCTATGCAAACTAAAATATAGAACCTCAGTCAGGAATGATGGTCCATTATCACTCATCCAAAGCACTTTGTCTAATCTTTATTGTTTGCCAGATTACCTTTGATATTGCTAGACTTATTAGTGCTATGTGGGGCCAAAGGAATCACAAATCAACTGACTGAGCCATCCAGGCGCCCCTGGCCTGTCATAGTTTTTGTTAGTTGTATTAATGTACATGATTTTGGAGACTTTGCTTAAATTCAAAATCCTAGATCAAAAATTCCTAGAATATGACTGCTTAAAGTAATTTTTTACTGTTTTACCTCACTGGGCCTTTCCATATGAAAGGAATGGCATATTGTTTGTGGTTTTCATCATGCTCTTTTCCTCAAAAACTTTTAGGGTAGGGCCTGGGTAGAATGAAACACATGTTCTTGTTGTCTGTTGTTATATAACAACTTAATGTATACAATCATAATATAGTAAATCCTCTTTACTTGTCTAAGGAATCATCTGTTGACTCTACTTATGGAAATGAAGTCTTTTTAGTTTCCTTGGGCATATGTCACAAAAATTTTTTTCTTTTTTGCAGAAGTTATTCTAAAATTGGGCACTGAAATATAGGAATAATTTCCAGTCCTCTTTCTCCTTAGAGATATAACATTTTCAGGACATCTGAGTTGTTACTGTTTTTTTTTTTAATGAACACCTATTACCATATACTAATTAGAGTTATGTTTTTAAAATCCCTTTTTAAAGTTTAGAGCTGTAGAGTGTCTTGCCATGTTAACCAGACCTCCATGGGGACACATCAGCATTTAAGAAGGATCTGCATTCTCAGGGTGTCTGGGTGGCTCAGTCAGTTAAGCATCCAACTCACAGAATCCCAGCTGTTAGCACAGAGCCTGACACAGGGCTCAAACCCACGAACTGTGAGATCATGACCTGAGCTGGAGTCGGATGCTTAACCGACTGAGTCACCCAGACACCCCAAGCATCCAAATCTTAATCTCAGCTCAGGTCTTGATCTCAGGGTCTTGGGTTCAAGCCCCGTGTTGGGCTCCATGCTGGGCATGGAGCCTACTTAAAAAAAAAAAAAAAAAAAAAAAAAAAAAGAAGGATCTGCATTCTCATTGCCCTTGAACATGACTTTAACTCCTTAACTGAGAGAGTGAGCCTGGAAAAGGATATTTGATATTGATATTTAGCATTTATTCATCTAAGACACTATCTCAAATTGAAGGGGACTTGAATCAATTCATTCAAATACATCATGGGCAAAGGTGGGGCAGAAACTTAACCTGAGTTTACAAACCACATTTAGAAAAGCAAATATAGCTTGGAAATAGGACTCATCTGCCTAAATCTAACCTTATACTAGCAGTTTGTGTGGAGGACAGTAGGGGGGGAAAGGAAACTTTAGTTAAAATTTTAACAGATCCCTCCAGTGTTGTTGTTGTTGTTGTTGTTGTTGTTGTTGTTTAACATATTAGAGAATATGAGATGATTTTCTCTTCCTAGTCTGTCTTCTTTCACGATTTATCGTCTTTCTCTCCAGGTTTAGCTTTCATCTTGGCTCTCTTCCTTGAACATCATTTCCCTCGAGTAAGTATATTCCCACAGGCATAACTGTGCACATCAACCTATATTTTTGAAAGCTTTTTTTCCACCCTGATCTTGTAACTGTAACTGTCTGGTAGATTTTTAATTAAAAAATGTTTGTGACTTTTTCTAGTTTAGTTATAGAGGAATGGCTTAAGCATGTGTGGATGAGTTTAAGTACTCCTTTCTTTCTTTTTTTCTTATATTTTAACTTTATTTTTTAAAATTTACATCCAAATTAGTTAGTATATAGTGAAGCAATGATTTCAGGAGTAGATTCCTTAGTGCCCCTTACTCATTTAGCCCATGCCCCCTCCCACATCCCCTCCAGCAACCCTCAGTTTGTTCTCCATATTTATGAGTCTCTTGTTTTGTCCCCCTCCCTGTTTTTATTTTTGTTTCCCTTCCCTTATATTCATCTGTTTTGTCTCTTAAAGTCCTCATATGAGTGAAGTCATAGGATTTTTGTCTTTCTCTGACTGACTAATTTCACTTGGCATAATACCCTCTAGTTCCATCCACGTAGTTGCAAATGGCAAGGTTTCATTCTTTTTGATTGCTGAGTAATACTCCATTGTATATATATATACCACTTCTTTATCCATTCATCCATCGATGGACATTTGGGCTCTTTCCATACTTTGGCTATTGTTGATAGTGCTGCTATAAACATGGGGGTGCATGTGTCCCTTCAAAACAGCACACCTGTATCCCTTGGATAAATGCCTAGTAGTGCAGTTGCTGAGTTGTAGGGTAGTTCTATTTTTAGTTTTCTGAGGAACCTCCATACTGTTTTCCAGAGTGGCTGCAGCAGCTTGCATTCCCACCAACAATGCAAAAGAGATCCTCTTTCTCCGCATCCTTGCCAACATCTGTTGTTGCCTGAGTTGTTAGCCATTCTGACAGGTGTCAGGTGGTATCTCATTGTGGTTTTGATTTGTATTTCGCTGATGATGAGTGATGTTGAGCATTTTTTTCATGTGTTGGTTGGCCATCTGGATGTCTTCTTTGGAGAAGTGTCTATTCATGTCTTTTGCCCATTTCTTCACTGGATTATTAGTTTTTTGGGTGTTGAGTTTGATAAGTTCTTTGTAGATTTTGGATACTAACCCTTTATCTGATATGTCATTTGCAAATATCTTCTCCCATTCTGTCAGTTGCCTTTTAGTTTTGGTGATTGTTTCCTTCGCTGTGCAGAAGCTTTTTATTTTGATGAGGTTCCAAGAGTTCATTTTTGCTTTTGTTTCCCTTGCCTCTGGAGACATGTTGAGTAAGAAATTGCTGCGGGCAAGATCAAAGAGGTTTTTGCCTGCTTTCTCCTCTAGTATTTTGATGGCTTCCTGTCTTACATTTGGGTCTTTCATCCATTTGAGTTTATTTTTGTGTATGGTGTAAGAAAGTCGTCCAGGTTCATTCTTCTGCATGTTGCTGTCCAGTTTTCCCAGCACCATTTGCTGAAGAGACTGTCTTTATTCCATTGGATATTCTTTCCTGCTTTGTCAAAGATTAGTTCCCATACGTTTGTGGGTCCATTTCTGGGTTCTCTATTCTATTACATTGATCTGAGTGTCTGTTCTTGTAAGCACTCCTTTCTAAAGTCCTGGGTGAAAACAGTTAACATTTTGTACCATGTGTTTGCAGAGTGTGGTGTCTACCTGAAGAACATTTTATTTTAAAAGGAAAGATGCTATCTCCAAATGATAAAAAGTTAGAAAAGCTGGATCCATTTTATCGACCTTCTATGTCCAAGCAGAAGACCAGTGCAGAGATCATAAGTGAAGCACGAAATGCATTAAGAACAGTTAGGACCCAACGACCATTTACACCACGGGAAGACCAAAGAAAGCTATTTGGGCCTGCATCTTCAAGAACACCAGAAAATAGACCTCCTTCCTCCTTTAGGTAATGACATTTCTCTTGCCTGTACACTTGGATATGTAAGCTACCAGATGACATTTTCCCTTAATTCTAGTTATGGATAGTTGCTTTCTAAAGTTAGATGTCTGCTAATTGCACCCCTTGTATCTATTCAAGATTCCTAAAGATTAAGTCCAGACCTCGGGTCCCAGAAGTTGTTTGGTTTAAAATGGTAAATAGTGGTTGTCATAGCAAATCTGTAAAGCAATATGAACAAAGCTTTTTAAAAAATCACTGTATACATTTCTTCTCTTCATTATTCGGTAACTTTTAATCCCCCTGAAAGTAATGAAAAGACTTACTAATAAAATGTCCTAAGTACTGTGATTTTTTTTAACTTGCTTCTTCCTCAAGGCTTATGCATTAAATGCTTTTACTTGTTTTGGGCTAAAGTTAACTAACATACTAGAAATAAATGATTCTTCACAAACTAATATTTCTGTTCCATCTCCTCTGCTAGCCTCCATGCATCCAGTTTTGAGTCATCTGATTCCAGGCCTATCTCCAGTGCTCGTCTCAGTCCGCTAGAGCTTGTGAGTACTTTATATTTAAGTGCTGTGAAATGGAATTGGCCCAAAATACTTGGAATCAGTACCTATATATGCTAAGAAAAGGATCACATAGACCTAAGTATATTAATAATTTAATATGAAAGCAATTTATTATTTTTTTTCAAATATATTTCATGTCTAATGAAACACTTCTATTATTTATCTATAATTTCATAATAAAGAAGAATTTAGAAATATACAGTGACCTGGCAAACAGAATGTTTTGCAACATTTTTTTGTTTTTCACAATTTTTTGGGTTTTTTTAAAGTTATGCATGTATATTATTTTTAATAGTTATGTATACAAATAAATTGTATATATGTGTACATAAAGTTTCAAAGATTTGTTACCCAAAACATTCCAGTGGTCTCCTGTCCTCTTATTCTTCATTTTATCCTTCCCATTGGTTCTCACTTTAAACTCTTTTAGCACATTCTTTTGGTATTTACATCCAAAATTTTAAATAACAGTGTCTTGCTCCTCTCTGGCTTATGAGACTGAGGAATTATCTAATGACTTCTCACTAAGGAAGATGAAGATTTAACTCTTGTCTGTCCTCCCACACATCATTACAACACATTCATCTTTTCTGTCCCCACTGCTACTCTCAATATAGATACATCATAATTTTGGTTAATCTCTTTTCTCTGTGATTATATAAACCCTGTTTATAACTGAGCCTTGAACTATTGATGATTACTTCTCCTTCCTTGTACCACTTTTTGTTTTCCCTGGTATTAATAATTGCCTTGCTTTTTTAGTTTTTACCATTTCAACCCTAAATTCTTCTCCAAGATCTAAATCTCCTTCATATATTCAGGTACATGAGGTATTTTATTGATTAATCTCTTTGAAGAACTTTGCCCACTTTCTCTCAGACCATTTACCCTGGGCACCTGGCACACATGTAGCTCTCCTTCTTGTGATAGCTTTCTTGTTTCCTGTATCCCAGATTTTTCTCTGTCTTGATTTGCTTTTGGAATACTTGCTCCAGTAGCTTCTAGAGAAAGGGTGTATGGGAAGTACATTATTTGAGACCTTGATGGCTGTTTTTGCTCTCTAGAAGTTTGTAAGATTTTTCTCTTTGTTTCCAGTGTTCTGAAATTCCATGACAATGGACCTTTGTATTAGTCTGTCTGTCATGATGGGTATTCTCAATGGAATCTCATGCCCTTCAACTCTGGGAAAGGTCCTTAAATTATTTTGGTGTCTCTTTCCCTCTTTTTTGTTCTGTTTGCTCTTTCTGGAATTTATTATTCCAATATAGGATTCCCTGGACTTGTACTTCAATTTTCTTTTCTTTTTTTAAATTTTTATTTCCCTTCTCTTTTTGGAAGAGACTTTATCTTCTAATCCTTTTGTTGAGTTCTGTTCATTTCTGCTATCATATTTAAAAAAAATTTATTTTTAATTTTCCAGAAGCTTTTCCCCAAAGTTTTTTCTTTTTTTAAAAACATTTTTTTATAGTTTATTCATTTTTGAGAGAGAGAGCCAGAGCATGAGTGGGGGGGGGGGGCAGAGAGAGAGGGAGATTCAGAAACCTACGCGGGGTCCAGGCTCTGAGCTGTCAGCACAGAGCCTAATGTGGGGCTCGAACTCACAAACCACGAGATCATGACCTGAGCTGAAGGTGGAAGTTTACCTGACTGAGCCACCCAAGTGCCCCAGTTATCTTTTCATATGTATATGTGTGTGTGTGTGTGTGTGTGTGTGTGTGTGTGTGTGTATATTCACACACACACATACATATATATATATATATATATATATATATATATATATATATATATACACACACACACACACACACATGTATATAGTATTCTTGTGTTTCATGGTTGTATCATCTTGTCTGAGTATATTAGTGATAATTTTGGTTTTTGAATTGTTTCCTTCTCCCTTTAAAATTTTTGCTGTTTGTGTGTGTGCATGCATCTTAAACAAGAGAAATTTATTTTCTCACAGTTCTGAAGATTAGAAGTCCAAGATCAAGGTGGCAGTAGGGCTGATTTCTACTGAGCCTTTCTCCTTGGCTTGTAGATGGCCATCTTCTCCCTGTGTCTTTACATGGTTTTCCTTCTGTGTCTCTGTTGCATTTTTATGTTTATTTTGCTCTCTGTTTTTCATATCAGAGGCTCTCCCCTGATAGCTCATGCTACTTGTTTCGCTGCTTTTATTTGGAAGTAGAAGCATGTGAAATAGGTTGATCAACCGGTAGGTGATACCTACTCATATCAGGGAAGTTTAGCTGGACTGTGTTGTTTGTGAAAGCCCCAATGGTGGTAACTTTAGGAATTTTCTTGTGGCTAGTTTATTGGAAGTATCTTAGAATATCTTCCAAGCTCTTGCCTACAGGATAAAAGCTGGTTGCTAACTTACAAGAACCAGCTGGAGAATGAAGGTAGGAATGTCTACCATTCAGTAGGTAAATATTCAATTAGTATCTATGTTTATAATAAGTACCCTGGCACTCAACTCTGGAAGGCAGCTATGCTTAGCACTATACCACCAATGCCCGCTGTGACACTCAACTCTGTATGATTAGCCTGATTAAGAGATCCTCTGTTTTACCTTCTCTACAGAACAAATCTCCCATCCATGTGGCCTGACATCACAGAACTGGGAGGGAAGGAGTTACACGGATTTTTACCCAGTCCTCCTTATTTCAGTCACCTCCCCTTATAGCCCTGCTGCATAAGTACCTGGCGATACCAGTCCTTTAGACTTTCATGGAATTGGGGTGTTAGTCAAGCTACTTTTCAATTTTTTCTAAAGTTTTATTTATTTTTGAGAGAGAATGAATAGGGGAGAGGCAGAGAGAGGGAGAGAGAGAATCCCAAGCAGGCTCTGTGCTATCAGCATGGAGACCAATGCGGGGCTCAAACTCATGAACCTTGAGATCATGACCTGGGCTGAAATCAGGAGTTGGAGGCTCAACCAGCTGAACCCCCCAGGCGCCCCTGCTTCTCGATTTTTATTACTATGCATGTATGCATATTTGTGTGTGTGTTTGTTTTTGATGAACTATTTGTGTTTTTTTTGCTGAACTATGTGAAAGCAAGTTGCAGATCTTTTAAGACTGCATCCATAAAAGTTTAATTTACATGTCATGTGAACAAGGACAGTCTCCTACATCACCACCACATTATCATCACAGCTCAGAAAATTAACATTACTCGGTAGTATCATTTAATGCACAGTCCATGTCCAAATGACCCCAACTGTCTCAAAATGTATCTTATATTCTTATGCTTGTTCTTATATTGCAGATGGCAAAAATAGGGTTCCAAAATAGTAAGCATGAACCAATATGCAATAAATACTTTTGCCAGCCATTTATTTATATGTAGTTTCTTACACTTACAGTCTTGGAGACCACTTGGGTTCTGGGCCAGCTACAACAAGAGGGAACCCCTGTTTGGCAGCCCAGTGGGTCCACCTTATCGTAAAGTGGCTCTCTATTTTATGATTCTGTCATTGGACTCCTATGAATTGTTTTTAACATTCTGTAGTTTTGGGTGATTCACTCAATAGGCCTATTGTTTTCTAAAAGTTTTTAGTTGTAGAGTTAACCTGGTCCTTGTTACACTGGTACAGTCTTTGGACTGCAGGATTAGATGTTAGACAAAGATAATATGGACATTTGCCTCTGTTTAGGGTCATTATAATTTCATTATATTTTAGGGTCACTATATTTCTTTACTGCCGAATGGCTAGGTGCTATGTACAAAGTAAAAGTGGCCTCAGAAATCCCCATGTCAAGTAAAATAGCTCTTTTAGTTTGAAATCTTTTTGTTATAGCAGACTATGTAAGGGTCTTAAGTATATTTCTTTTTAAACATAATTAAAGTTTGGAGCCCCCAGTCAAAAAAATCCTAAAAGTGAACTTATGCTATTGCCCCTCCACCTTCTTTCCTCTTTTCCATCTCACCCCTGAGAGAACCTCTACTCTGGGGACTACTATCCTGGTAAAGTGGGGAAGTAGGAGTGGAGGAGGAAGGAGTGGGGAAAAAGGAGGCAGCTGGAGGCTGGGGCTGGGGTAGCTCACAGATAAGGGGCTCACTTGTGGAAAGAATCTGTGAAGACCTAATCAACAGAACCTCAGTACTTTCTGGCTCTAGGTTCCTTTCTCAGGCTAGTTTGGCTTTTAATGATGCCTTGACTATCAGTCAATAGAGGAAGAGGGACCAAGAAAGCAACCCATTCCAGCTCCTACATTTAGCACATCAGCTCTACTTCTTTGAGTGTAAATGTTTCCCTTCTCCCTGTTTCTACCCCCCCGGATCTGGCCTGTGCTCCTCCCACTGCCCATCCTCCTGCAGGTGGTGGACTGTCTCTACTCAGGGGCACTCTGGCTCCTGACCACCCAGGCCTTGACTGCCCATTAGCACCTGTAATCCTATAAGACAGGAAGTAAACATGTATACCTACTTGCTATATCAGTATGCCCTGGTACCCCTGTTTTCTTTCGTAGCAGTGCCCCATGTTCCCACGACAACTCGACATGTGGGGCTGCTGGGTGGTGGTTGTTATGGCTGCTTTCATTCTGCTCTCCTGGTTATAGCTGGTGTTCAGATTTATATTTACACAGGAACAGCTGCTCTCTTACTTTGGATTGTATAAAGTAGGAAAAGAGATGTGGCCCTGTGCATAAATAGGAAGTTTTGTCTTTCATCATTATTATTGTCAAAACTGAATTCTCTTGTGTTTCCTAAACTTACAAAGTCTAGTTGTTTAAAACCCAAGTTTTTTTTATTAAACTTTTTATTGCCACACCAAAAAGACACAGATCATGAGTACAGCTTGATAAATTTACACAGACTCAACATACTCTGTAACCAGCATTCAGAAAGGAAAAATAGATCATTACCAGCATCCCAGAAACTGCCTCCCTAGGGTGAATATTGTCTTGATTAATCACAGCATAGATTAACTTGAGCTATTTTTAAAATATTTTATAGGAACCATGCTCCAATTATTTGAGAAGGAAAACAATGTGGTTTATTTTTAAAAGAAAGGACTTGAGGGGCGCCTGGGTGGCTCAGTCGGTTGAGCGTCCGACTTCGGCTCAGGTCATGATCTCACGGTCCGTGAGTTCCAGCCTCGCATCGGGCTCTGTGCTGATGGCTCAGAGCCTGGAGCCTGTTTCAGATTCTGTGTCTCCCTCTCTCTCTGACCCTCCCCCTTCATGCTCTGTCTCTCTCTGTCTCAAAAATAAATAAACGTTTAAAAAAAAAAAAAAAAAAAAAAAAAAAAAGAATGGACTTGGAATCCCATATGTACCTTGGGGATAGGGGAGATCCGGGGTAAGAAAAAGAATGAGAATGAGAATGTCAAAGCAATGTTCTTTCTGTCACCATTTCTGAATGGGAACATTACAACAGTGAATCACATGCTGAGAGTGACAGAGGAGCCCAGCGTACCTGTGGAGAAAATCATAGTAATAGAGGTGCACATACAGTTACCATATCCAAGGGTTATAGGCTTGAAGGAATTGTTTTAACAGCTTTGCCGAGGTATAATTTATATACAATTGTATTAAGACTCGGAGTTTTCCAGAGAAAAAGACCAGTGGATAGATAGATAGATAGATAGATAGATAGATAGATAGATAGATAGACACAGATAGATGTATAGAAAGAGATTTATTTTGAGGGATTGGTTCACATGATTAAGGAGCCTGAGAAGTCCCCCTCGGTCTGCCGTCTGCAAGCTGGAGGCCCACGAAAGCCAGTGGCCTAATTCCAGTCAAAGCCTAAAGGCCTGAAAAACTGGGAGGGGTGGGCTGGGGGGAGAGGGTAGCAGGTAGCCAGTGGTGTGAGTCCCCATCCGAATGTGAAGGCTCGAGAACTGGAAGTATTGGTGTCCAAGGGGAAAAAGATGGATGTTCCTGCTGAAGCAGAGAGGGCAAAAACACCCTTCTTCATTTCCAGGAATTTTTAATATTTGCTTTCTAACTTCCAAGAGGTCTTGTGTGTGTGTGTGTGTTTTGTTGCTCTGCAAATTAAATCATAGCAACTTCCTGAGGTGGGATATGGCAGACTCTCCTTCCTGTAGAATAGGGGAGACCCTGCCTTTCCATCTGGTGGTCTAGAGGAGCCATGCGAAAAATTGGTCAAGGCCCACGATACTGAGAGAAAAGTCAAGGCCAGGCAGATTCCTTAAATGTTCTAGGAATTTTGTCTTTTTTCAATTGGGTTATTCTATGAAAATTCTTTCTTTCTTCAACAAACTCTAGCAGTTTGAACAGCCAGAACAGAGCTTAAAATCTGACTTTCTCAGTGTCCTTGATTATATTCAAGTCACTGGTTAGTGTCATGGCACACAAAGTGACTGAGGTGAGGTTCTCAAGTGAAAATTTCAACTTACTTACATTGTTCTCTGAAATTCTAAAATAAAGTGAATCTTATAAGAAACAAACTTCTTTTACCGTTTTGCTTCATAAAAGCCAGTTTGCTCTACAAAGTGGAAGAACATTTTGTAGAACCTGGCAGGATAGAAAATGATGTCTTGTTCAGTGGTTTTCCCTTGAAGAACTAAAAACACTTACATGTATTACCTATAAGTAGTCCGGTGAGGTATATGTTTAAATGGGGTACATGATTTTAGTTAAGGACAATAGTCAAATGGAACTCATTTTTCACTATACAATGACTAATTTTGCACTAGGAAAATGATATCTTTTATCAAGGGGCAGTTAAAGGGATTTATCTTGCCATCCAGAGATAATTGAGTTATTTTCCTTTGGATAAAAATTAGCTTTGCATATTTTCCCTTTTTATAAGATCTTTTACTTAGTACCCAAAACATTTATAACTGTTAGGGCATCTATCAAAGAAGTCATCTACTTTATTTACATTATTATTAATTGGCAGACTTCTCAATCTTTGTTTCAGATTCAGGGTACCTGCAGAGCACTGGCATTCTGAGATAAGAAAACCTCCTATCTACATTCAATATTGACATTATCCTTATATACTTCACCTTTCATAAAGCTCTTATTTTCCTGTATTATATTTTTTGCTTTTTTTGTTACTATTAGTTTCATGACCTAGGTGGCATTCTTATGAATATTTTGTAACAATTAGACTAAACAGTAAAGGGACTATTAAGTAAATATAGCATAATTTATACAGACAAATGAGTGTTGCCCCTTCAGAAGAGACCCCTCTGAATTCAAAATCTTTTTTTCCAGCCAAGTTGTATCAGAGGCTAGGGCCCTGACTTTTGAGACTTAAAAGTAACTTGGAACCAAATCTGGTTAATAAAGGGTGAGCAACTTACATAGGGAAGGGAGCTTCATTTCTTGAGTTTCCATAGAGGGAATTGTATGTATGTCAGCGTCCCTGAAAGAAGAGGCCTCCTATCTCCATTTGGTAGCTGGGCAAGTTCAGAGAAAGGAATGGCCTGCCCAAGTTCACTCCACTACTAGTAAATTGACTGCACTCCAGTTTGGGTTTGATCTCAGAGTCATTTACTCTTCCCCTATATTAGGCTGATTATTTTATTTACCTTTAGAGAAGGTTTATTTACCTTCTTTATTTAAAGCCGCTTTATTTACCTTTAGAGAAGACACACTTCTCTAAAGTCATGAAGCTAATATTTTTCTATCTGGCTTATGGGTTGATTCTAATTGCAAATGAATGAAATGATACAAAAAAATATTTTGAAAAATATCATCAGTGTTGAAAGAAGCAACTTATTGGAAGGAGAAGTCTAATATAGATGTCGAGGTTCTATTAATGTATACGAGAAAATGAGTGTTGGGAATTATGTGCCATATATGATAGATAACCTCACTCATTTTTCCAAATTATCTGACTTAAATTTCACACTGGATTTTTAAGAAATTTGTTGATTAACCTGCTAGATTGAGAATCACTCATTTCACATATTACGTAAGTAACTTCAGGAACTCTAACTCAGTTGTTTTTGGTTAGAGAGCTAAAAGCACCTGCTGCCATAAAATTGCTCTTTCATAAGCAGATGATCTTGTTAAGGTTGGAGGGAGGCAGGGTGGATCACCAAGCCACACCAGAAGTGGGAGATGAGGCCCACGTGAGGTTCTGGCGCTGGGCTGGAGGACACCACCACCTGAAAGTGGGACCGCAGGGTGCTCTGGGTGGCACAGTGCTTGGTGCTGGTATTTCTAT
Organism: Panthera pardus; assembly: GCF_024362965.1. Classification (NCBI taxonomy): domain Eukaryota; kingdom Metazoa; phylum Chordata; class Mammalia; order Carnivora; family Felidae; genus Panthera; species Panthera pardus. Next base: position 53,450,469 of record NW_026526732.1, on the reverse strand, counting down.
TTATTTGTTTTTAAAGGTTTGATTTATTTTTGAGAGCGAGGGAGGGAGGGAGGGAGAGAATGAGCAGGGGAGGGGCAGAGAGAGAAGGGGACAGAAGATGCAAAGCAGGCTCCATGTTGACAGCAGCAAGCCCAGTGTGGGACTTGAACTCATCATGACCTGAGCCGAAGTCAGCCGCTCAACTGACTGAGCCACCCAGGTGCCCCGTTGTGCTGGTACTTTTAAAAGTCTTTAAGGAATTGGAATGTAGCCCATAATATTCCTTTTCAAAGGGTATCAGCATAGAATTCTGAGAGGTAGAAAATAAAACATTTTTATATCATAAGTCCAAGACAACTTCTTGCTCTTAGGTTTTATGACTTTATAATCTAAATTATTCAAGGATATTTATACTCTTAAAAAAATACTTTTCTGGAGTCCAAAATATGTTAAGGCAGTATTTATATTCCACATAATTCTTGACATGTATAGGTGCTAAGTAACTGTTTTCTGAGCTGGCAGGAACACAAAAATTTACAAAGCATTTTGAGTATACTGTGTCAATATTACAGTCTCTTATACAGATACCTGTTTCCTAGCGTGCATAAATTGTTTTTTCAAATATGCTAAGCCCGATAGAGGATTTAATACAATATATTTGACAAAAGCAATGGGAAGTTGCTATACATACACATACGTGAGATAAAATGGCCCGTGAGGTGTAGAATCGAGTGGCCGGGGTGAAGCGAAGCTGGAAGCCCCCCTGGAGGTGTCAGTGCCAGGGTGGGGGTCTTATTTGAGACGCGGAAACTCATGCCAATCATTTGAAAAATCTCTTTCCAGAGACCGAAAGCTCCGGCATCTCCCGCCCCGGAGGAGGACCCCTGCCTTTCCTTTCCAAAACCCCCAGTGGATGCTGCAAAGATGAGAAGAATAAGCAGTGCCCGGGCGCGCTTATTCAGGGCGGCCTCCCAGGGGGCTCTTCTGCCTGACAGGACGCTTCCTCCCGCTGAGCGTAAGGCTGGGTGACATCCTTTAAACCGGGGGATGGGGTGGGGGTGGGCAGGTGATTTGAATTTGCACATACAAGTTATTTTTACAGGACTTTTTTTCAAACCCCACAGGATTTTTACAGTAACGCTTAGTTAATATTATGCAAAAGCTGGTGAAGAAACATTGTTCATATATTTTTCTGGGCATTCATGAAGAGTACCTAAATATCACAGTTTTTTTAAAAAAGTTATTTGCTAGAAAAAGAATATTAGGGTTAAGTGTTTTCTAATGAAGGAGTTCACCTATAAGAAATAAGTGATTTTTTAAATTAGTTCAAACAGTTGTTCATTTCATTAGGCACATTTAAAGATTCATACAATGTGTCCTAAGCTTAGGTCTTTGAGGATACCTTTCCAATCCCATGTGACAAAGTAAGCTAAAGTTGGAGGCTTTTCCAGTTCTTTCCCACAGAATTGCTGGCAGGTATCTACACCTGGAGGCAGAGGTGCTACAAACCTCAAGCTCTAATGTGTGCCCCAACCATTGGAATCAACCCCTGTCCAGAGTACACTAAGAGTTTTTCAGATTCTGCAGGAAATGTCTCTTTAGTGGGATGACAATCAGTCTAGAGCATCACACCAGTATTGAGAGAAAAAAAAAAAAAAATGAAATAGCATAGAATAGAATGGAAGACATCAGGGCACATCACAGATCGTAGGGCAAGTATTGCTTCAAGGAGACCTTACTGTGGTCACGTACATGTGTGTTCAGGGTCATATTATTAATTTATTATATATTACACTTATATTAATTTATATTACGAACTTACTATTACTGCATGTAGTCCAAAAAGTTGGAAAACCACTTTACTAGGGGTTGACAGAACGGGCCCTCCTTCAATCAATAAGATGAATAGGGGTAGGTGTACATACAGTCACAGAGAGGAGATTATCTGAAGATGGATCCCAAAAGTTACAAGTCACTGCCTGAGGATCCTACTTGTTTGATATTCAAGGGTTTTCTTTTAATGAGTCACCAACACTTAAAGGTAGAAGATCTCATGGAAGCGTCCAGATTTATGACTTCTTATGAAAAAATTAGAAGATCTGGCAGTCCTGGGCCTTTGTTTCATGTAGCACCCATCCACTCCCATTAGCCCGGGGTATGGGCTGCAGTTCCCTATGTCTCCCCAGCCCACTTTACTCATGTTCTGGTCCCTCTGATCCCTGTAATCCCTGACATAGCCAAAGAGACTCATGAAGAAGTCCTGAAGAAAGGGAAATAGGCAATCCAGGGCACTCAAGTCGCACGGTAACAGATGCTGTCACGGGATATATAATTAGGCAACTTGCTTTACCTCGATGTCCCAATTTGTTTCCTTTCTAACAGTCAGCCAATCAGATATTTATTGAACCCCTTCTAAGTGCCAGATACCATTCTAGGTTCACAGGGTCCTGCCTTCAAAGAGCTTGTGAGGGGGGATAGACAGTAAACGGGAAAACAAAGAAATAAGATAATTTGGGTCCGACGAGGGCTATGAAGAAGATATGCAAAATGACAGGATGGAGAATGTCATGGCGGGAGTAGCTCAGGTGGCACTGGAATGTGCTTGAGGAGGTGACCCCTGGGTCGAAACGTGACTAGGGAGAAAAAGGCAAGTATATAGAAACCTGTGCATGAGGTGCCCGTACTAAGGGACAGCGAGGCCCGAGACGGGGGGAGGCTCGGATGGTGGAGGCTGGGAAGGCCAGTGTGGCAGGAAGGTGGTTAACCGTGGGAACGTGAAAGAAGCGGAGGCCACAGCCCGGCAGGGCCGAGCTGTGGAAACCAGTCCAGACTTTATTCTGCTTGCACTGAAAAGCCAGGGCAGGGTTTAAGTGAGGGAGAGACCTCATCTGACTTCAGTTTCTCAGCTATAGCTGCACATTAGGATCACCTGAGGAACTTTTCAACCGTTCCCCCACCAGGGCCCCAGTTAGACCAGTTAGATCCGGAAGGATTGGTAATTGCAGGAGCAAAGCCCCTGCCAGCAGGAGAGGGGATGGGATCTGGAGTCTGGGGTCAGGGGTTGAGGTCAGACCTAGAGAGGAACAGCGTCACTCCTTGTAAACGGGTGGTAGAGCTGGTGTGCCGGTACTGTTGTTTGCTAGATGTTTTGCTATCAAGCCTGAATGCCGCCTCCGCGGCATTTAACTCCTGGTTGCTCACCTTGGGAGCCTTGCTGCTTCCTGAGCTGTTCACGTCTACAGGTGAGTGACCGGAGAGACGGTGCTTCACCCACCATCCCCATCTTCTTTGCTTCCCTTGTGGCTCTGTGCCTTCCCTTCGAGGCCGCCTGGCCCTCGACTGTGCACCCACAGCACACCTGTGCTTGGGAGGTGCCATCTGCGGCTGTCATTTCCCAGCACCGAGGCCATCCCCACGCCTCCGAGCGGTCAGAAACAGGTCTTTGTTGCCATCCTTTTATCCACCCTGTCTGCAGGTGCTCCCTGCTCATCAGCCCTGGGGTCTGTGTCAGCACTCAGGAAACAATGGCAGTAAAAAGTCGGAGTCATTTTAAAAGCACCGTTGCCCAATTAAAAAAATATGTTACATATTATTATATATGTTATACATGTATATTTTAATGGCTGCAGCCTTGGAATTATTGTCATTTGTGCAGGAGCTCCCTGGGCTTTGTGTCAGAGACTCTATTGTTTAGTAAAGGTGTCTTTCGGTGGGTGACTGGGGTGTAAAGGCAGCCGTGCTTGGAGACAGAGGGTGTGCCCCTTCCTTTGATGTGAAGTCATCTGTAGCCGACTCTGCCGAGGGCAGGGCTGGGGGTGTGGTGGCAGGCTTGGAATTCCTGATTTAAGAAAATGAAAGGGGAAGAGAGGTGTGTAGTTATCTTCACAGGACCAGCAGTTTAATTGCTCTGTGTTGAAATAGGCTTTTCAGCTGGACATGGCAGTGATGCTAAGGCTGCCCCAGTTACTCAAGCTGGACAGAGACCTCAGAGCAGTCTCCCCCCCCACCCCCAATCCCTGCCCTCTTTACCTTCACAGAGAGAGCCCTCGACAGGCTTCCTAAATAGGCTTCCTAAGCATCTTCTGGGTCTGCATTTCCCTTTCCCACCACTGCTGCACTTCTGTTCTCACCTCTTGCCTTGTGCTTGGCCTTCTAGGCCCCTTTCTCATCCTCCCTCAGCTCACTGATGACCCTCAGCCCTTAGAGCAGCCAGAAGAGCCTGGAGAAACCAAGCTGCCAACCACACATGGCTGTGAGCAGCCGCCTTCTCCCTTCATCCCAGTGGACCGTGAAAATGATTATTTTCTGTGTGTGCCATATGGGCCAGGAAGCAAATAAAAATCAAATTGCATCATCTTCTTGCTGAAAACCCTTTGGAGGGCTCCCTGTGCCTTAAAGGAGTGTTTGCCAAACTGAGTTCCAGCATTCCCTTGGAAAAGTGGTTCAGCACTCAAATCAATCTGCCTGCTTCCTCTCCCTCTTGGAGAGTCCTGGCGCACATGGGCATATTTGAGGGTCAGTAAAGATGCCTATTTAATTTTAATTCAACCCAGCATTTTACAAATGTACTTGACTGTGGAATCTATCTTTTGAAAAATGCAGTTTGGGAAATGCTGACCTAGCACAGAAGTTGGCAGACTTTTTCTGTAAAGAGCCAGAGAGTAAATATTTTAGACCTCATGGGCCATATAGTCTCTGCTCAACCTACTCAACTCTGCTGTTGTAGTGGGAAAGCCACATAGACTGATTTATGGCCACTGAAACTTGAATTTCCTGTAATTTTCACATGACACAAGATAGTGTTCTCTTTTTGATTTCTTCCCAACCATTTAAAAATGTAAAAACCATTCTGAGTTTGTAGGCAGTACGAAAACAGGAGGCAGACTAGATTTGGTGGTTAGTTTGCTGACTCCTGGCCTAGGGGATAAAATCTCTGCTCCTCATCATGCATAGCTCCATAGTGATCTAGCCTAACATTCCAGGCCCTTCTTTGGACTCTCCTTTCCCTACCCTCCACAGCCTGTGCACCAGCGGTTTGGAACTCCTTGCAGTTTCCCATCCTGGTCCTGCTGATTCAAGCCTCTTGCAGGAGCTGCTCTATAATTGCTGGACCCAGTGCAAAATGAGAATGTGGGGCTCTTTATTAAATTATTGGGAATTTCAAGATGGCAACAGCCAAGCATAGGGCCCTTCTTTGTGTGGGGCCCTGCTTGACTATACAGCATGTATGCATATAAAGCTAACTCTGACTCCAGACTTTTGTTCCTTTTTCACAGAACTCCTTTTTGCCTCCTGTTAATCCTTGAAGAATACTTCTCAGGCTCTGCCTCGTTTATGAATCTTTCCCTGACCAACTTCCACACCCCTCAGGACTCTCCTGTTCTCTATACCACCCTTACTGGCTCAGACCATGCTGTACTGCATTTCTCTCTATACATGTCCGCCTCTCTATCTCCCCTACTAGACTGAGCAGCTTCAGTAGGAAGAGAGGTTTTCTTTATTTCTTTCAGTAGGAAAAGAGCCTGAGAACCTAAAACAGGGTCTAATATATAGTAGGTGCCAAAGCAATATCTGTGAAATGGAACCGTTCCTGTATAGTAATACTATTTGTTGTAGACTTCTTTTTTTTAATGTTTATTTATTTTTGAGAGAGAGAGAGAGAGAGAGAGAGAGAGACAGAGTGCGAGCAGGGGAGGGGCAGAGAAAGAGGGAGACACAGAATCTGAAGCAGGCTCCAGGCTCTGAGCTGTCAGCACAGAGCCAGACGTGGGGCTCAAACTCATGAGCCTTCGAGCCATGAGGTCATGACCTGAGCTGAAGTAGGCCACTTAACTGACTGAGTCACCCCTGTTGTAGACTTTGAAGTTGAGCCATGATCCATTACAAAATTAGTAAAATGTGCTACAGATATTTACCAGGGACACACAGGGCATTGTTACGAATGCTCAGTTTAATGGTGGACATCCATCAGGAGGAAGACTGAGCCCCAGGGCAGCTCTTTGCTGTAGTAATAAGTGACAGCTCACTCCAATAGATTGTGAAGTTAGAGGGGGCCGCAGCAACGCCCCCTATGAGTATGGGTGTGTTTCCCCTCTAGAAGAGAAGCTCCCTGACCACTGGGACTTCTTGGTTAGACCGCCAGCACCTGGAGCAGCACCTGGCATGTAAGCAGTGAGTGCCTAGTAAATATCCTTGGAGTAAATTAAGGAAAGAAACAAATGTTAAAATACAGGAATAGGCTAAAGATGCTCTGTGACCTAAAACAAAACATGTGCTTTGTTATTCAGTAGGAAAGATATTTAAGGCAGAGTGGTGCTACTGAGCGTGCCCTGGACCAGAAGTCGGGATTCTTGGGTTCCCTTAATGATGATGAAATAACTTCTGGGTTTTGAGTAAATCACTTTACTAGGCCAAATTGTTTAATTCTCACCACATCCCTAAGAGGCGGGGACTACTGAGAAAGGTGAGAGAAAGGTTGAGTGACCTGCCTGCGTAGGTCAGCCAGTCCTTGACCCCAAGTCTGATGGAAAGGGCAAAGCCTACGCTCTTCCTACTGTATGGTCCCGGCTCTCCCCAGACTTGCTCTGTGAACTGAGACTGGCCACTTAACATTTGGGTTTTCCGTTTTCTCATCTGAAAATTGAAATTTGGGCTAGCTGATCTCTAAAGTTTCTTTCAGTTTTGAAATGCATTGTTTTGAAAGCAGGGGGCTTGGTCAGAGTGGACCAAGTGGTTTTGTTGGTTTTTATTGGTTTGCTCGTTCAAGTGCAGAAAAAGACACTTTGGGTGTTTGCAAAACAGTGTTTTTCTATAAAACCTGATCTCTCCCTGCCCTTTTGAAAAAAATATTCTCTCAGAGATTCAAGCGTGGTGGCAGCATCACAGATGAACTATGCCTAATGGCCATTTGTTGATAAAGAAACACTGTTGTATCACAAGTTTAAGAATCTGCAGTCATAGACACAATAGATGTTTCAGTTTAGAGACTGGACTTTTTGCAACTCTTATTATCTTACTCCTCTTTAGAAAGCCTTATAAGCCAAAGCTGCCTTCCTACCACCTAGCAGTGGTGTGTAAGGCCTCCACGATCTGGCTGCCACCCCTCTGATCACCTCTCTTCTTCTTCTCCCTCACATACTCCACTCCTATTGTGCCTTAAGCATGCCAGGCACACTCCTGCCTTAAGACCTCCATACCTGCTAATCCCTCTGCAAGGAAGATTGTCCCTCATCAACTGATAGCCAGATGCCTTGCCTCCATTAAGGGTTTGCCTACCATACCCACCCTGTTCAAAACTGCTACCTGCCCCCATCCCCAATCCTCTTTAGTTTTCTCCATTTTTCTACTTATGCTTTGTTTTTTTTTTTTCCGTAGCAGTTATTCTATAATATACCTCATTTATCATGGTATATTATTTATTATCTCTTCATACCTATTAGGATATAAGCCCTAAGAAGTCAGGGATCTTTGTTTTGTCATTGCTACATCTTGAATGTGTAGGCCAGTGCCTGATATCATGGAGGCACTCAAGATTTTTTGAATGAAAAATTATTAACATGATCAAATTCAGGAAAAGGAGTCATCACTCTGGGATGCAGATGTATTTAAATGTGGATGGAGTTATTCATAAACCTAATTTGAGTGTTTGTCCTCTGGTAGACTCAGAGAGTCAAGAGAAGATCCCACTCGTTTCTGATGAATTGGTGCCACCAAGCCTGAAATAGTGGTGAGGTATTGTAGATGTCCAGGTAGGCTTTGGCCGTACAATTCCAGACTTATATGTTATAAGTTATAACTTATATGTTATAAGTAACATATAACTTTTACATTGTGCCAATTCTCAGACTGAAAAAAAAAACATTGAAATAGTGATTCTTAAAGTAAGAAATACTTTGACTAAACATTTCCTTGATTGTTACAGCAAAGAAGACAGTGGAATCCAAAGAAACCGTTGTGAAGGGGGACCCTATGGTGAAAATAAATGGGATTTATTTAACAGAATCAAACGCCATGGGCCACTTAAAGAGTCACCCACTTCAGCTAACTTACGATGGAGGCTTCAGTGAAATTCAGGAGCAAGAAATGTTTAAAGGGACAACATCCTTGCCATCTCATCTCAGAAGTGGAGGGTCAGTATTCTTTTGATTTGATTTTCTGGTCTGGATAACTGTCAATACCAGTTTGTTTCCTTATCTTATGGAGATGATTGATTTGCATTTTCCCTTTTACATAAACAAATTTTTAAGTTAATGATGCATGAATAGGAAAGACTTTTTTTCTTCATGGCTAGATGGAGTTGATTTTACATCATTCCCTATTTAATTCTTGGGAAAACATTTATTCATACCTGCCAAATGCTGCGTTGATAGGACTGTCAGTAGTCTTTGCTTTAGACTGTTCCAGCCAGCCCTTGAGTGATGAGTGATTGTTCTGTTTGTGCGTTATTTGGGATTCTTGCCTGGCCTGGAATCTCTTGTTCCCTCCCTTTGGACTAGTTCACTGTTGTTAATTCCATTGAAGAGTGGACACTTATTTTATTCTCCAGTAGATACTTGGATTTAAACATTCATTTTGTCAATGGGTAAACAGTTAAAACAGAAGAATCCTATAGATTTCTGTTATCCATGGTATCTGTCTACTAATACCTCATAAAATGAATTATTGGGAATTACTTTATTTCATACCACGTTCCTAGGCAGGGCTTTCTAGGGCTTCCCCTAAAAAATTGAGGAAGAATTTTCTTATCATATTAAAGATTTGTGGAGAAATGTTCACTGTATAGACCATGTGAATTCTCACCCTGGTGTTTTCCTAAAGAAGCCTTGAATAACTAGGGATGGGGGTCAGGGGTGGAGTTGGGAGAGAAGCCTCTGTTCTCCAGTCCCAGCCAATAATGATGCCAAGATAGGCAGAAGGTCCTGGACTGGACAGGGTCATTCAGTTAGAGATATTTTTCTTTGACTTTCCATTGGGTCATTATGGACAATTGCCTGGTTCAAATTTGCTTAACAAGATTAAATTCCATGGGCCATTTTAAGACCGAGTGCTTGTTGCCCTCACTTTAGATTTTGGGTCTGACTTTGGCTTGTACACACGCAGCGTGCTTAAAATTTTCCCGGAACTGGCTGCTTGGCAGCTGGTTAGTTTAGCTAAACTGACCTTGTCTGCTGACACAGCCTGAAGAGTGTCGCGCATGTGGAATTTATATTAGGCAACCCAGCGGTCCTTGTAATGTTGCTTTGCGTTCAGAACATTTTTTAAATTAAAGGAAAAATGAAATGTCTCCTTAAGTGGAAGAGAATGACTTCCAATTGGGACTTTGGGAGCTGAGCACAAAACATCAAACTGGCCATTGCAACCAATCTTTTCCAGTCGGTGAGTAAGAATAGGCTGCAGACCTCAGAGCTTGCACATGAAAGACTGCGGGAGAGCTCGTGTTGCTCCAGCACTGAAGCGAAAAGGAAACATTTCTCTTGCTGCACCCATCCTTATAGTAATTAAAGTTGACGAGGAAAAACCAGACAAGAGCTGTTTTATTTTATTGTACTTTATTTTATTTTGCAAACCTTCAGATGTTGCAGAATCATCTGGCAAGCCAGAGTTCATTATGTCTTCCGTCAGGGACAGCAAAGGCATTTTCAGTTACATATTTGATCCCACAAACAGCAAAGGAGAAATCAGTTAGGGACTGGAATCACCTCTTCCTGACTGTCCAGAATTATGAGGTGTTGGCAGCGGCACTAATTGTTTTTTTTCTGTTTTGTTAGGATGGCTTTTGCGTCGTGTAATGATTGTGTCTGAGTTGGGTTTGCAGTGCACCCTGGCAAGTTTAACTTCCAGTAACATTTCTGCTTTATGAATCTGTACCTCCTTTCATCATCGATGGGTTTTTGGTGGAGTGGCGCCAAAAAGACAGTTTATACAGTAGGATTAAAACAAACCGGAAAATGGAAACTATTAGCAATTCCTTCATTAATTGCATTTGTGAATCAATCTGGGACACTTGATAATTGTTTCTTGTAAACATTTAAGTGAATAATTCCAAGAAATGATCTTTGCTATGCAGTGGAGTATTCCCAGTTTTGATGCTAAAGCCTTACTCAATTAACATTTTTCCATCTTTAAACCATAATGTGGAAAATGAAGGCTCTTGTCAGTGAGCTGGGCTGGCAGGAGAACGAAGGGAAGGGAATGCAAAGTAGAAAAGGAGGAGGCATGAGATGACTCCGGCTTGAGGAGACCAGCAGGTCTCTTCAAGGGGACAGAGGAAGTGAGCACCTGCTGCCCGTGCACGGTCCTTACACCGTGAATGGGGGAGCGGCCCTTCCCGCTGAGTGCTTCTCAGCTGGGGAGTAAAGGGGTCAGTTTGTTCCAGTGAACGAGAATTCACTTAGAATATGGACAACTCAGACCTGGGATGGACTGGAGTTTCACTTTATGCCAGTCGTGATGGAAAAAGGATTTGCTAAGCAAGGCATCATCATAAACAAGATCTTGGGGGACTATTTAACTTTCCAAAAGAGAACATACTCTCAAGCACTTATCAACCTGTCATCTTCAAACAGCGGTGCAATTACGCCAGTCTCTGTGTGTCCATTTAAGGATCCATTTAAGGTTTGGCAGGCCTGCCCCGTAGCAACACTACACTGTCTCTTACTTTGAGTTGGCATGTGGATTGAAAATAATAAAGCTTCCATTAAAATACATATGTATATATATCTCTGTCCATCTGTCCAACCATCCATCTATCCATCCATCCAGTGGTTCAGTCTGATGAACCCTTTCATATATCTGCTTAAAAACCTTTTAAGGCTTTCTGTGTAAATATTCAAACTATTGCGGTTTGGAAATGCAGTCTTCAGGAGGAAAGCCCAAGAGCAGTCAAGAACTCTTTGCTAGGAGCTGTGATCCTTGGATTTAGGTTCACTTCTCTCTCAGCCATTTGATTTATCTGCATGCTGGGCTCAGTTTTCTAATCTGTAAAATGGAAACAACTGTGCTCCTTCATTCCCATCTCCTCCCAGTTTTCACTGTAGATGGTAGAATGATCGATAAGGCTTAAAAGCCTTATTTGTAAGTTGTCAAGTAACAATAGTGTTTTGGGAGTCAAAAATAAGAAAAGAGGAGGGCATCGGAGTGGCTCATTTGGTTAAGCGGCCAACTCTTGATTTCGGCTCAAGTCACGATCTCATGGTTTGGGGATCGAGCCCTGTGTGGGGCGGTGCATTAACAGTGCACAGCCTGCTTGGGATTATCTCTCTCCCTCTCTGTCTGCCCCTCCCCAGCTTGCATGCTCTCTCTCCCTTTCTCTCAAAATAAATAAATAGACATTTAAAAAAATAAGAAATGAGGGCTTCTGGTTAAAGATGGTAAAGCAAAGGCATTCTGCAGAAACTGAACAAAAGCAGCAGAGAATGAAAAACACAGAAATAAATGCCATCAATGAAATAGAGAAATAGTTCCAACCCCAAACTACAAAACATGGAGCAAACTTTACACTGCATATGGGCTTGGTTATTTTTGTCTACCTAGCATACTTCTTTTTGGAGGGCGAGCCGCCTTGTGTCGTATAATAAGTCCTGCTCAGTCAGTGTTTAGAGAGGGACTCTATGTTCCCTAGATACCTTCCCAGGGGTGATTATGAGGCCCTGGACTGGCTATCAGAGTTCTCCAGCCCACCAGTCACAGCAGTTGGTCTCAGGGTGCGCACATGATCCCAAACAGGCCAGCTGAATTCCTCTCTGGGCCTTTTGCCAAAGCCTTTGAGGAAAGTGCACTTTCAAGTTCGTAAGTGGTAAAGATGATGTGGTCTTAGAGCCAACAGTGGCCATTTCATTGCCTCGTGGAGGATAACTCTGAGAGGGGAAGTGATGTGTAAACAGAGCCAAGGAAATGGAGCTACTGACCAAGTTTAAGGATGATATATTTATATACCCCTAGATCTAGCTGTGCCTGAGACCACCATATCCACGTTGTAGATAGCTCTGTTTTGTGAACCAATATGTTCGTTTTCTTTCTTTCTTTCTTTCTTTCTTTCTTTCTTTCTTTCTTTCTTTCCTTCTTTCTTTCTTCCTTTCCCTTCTTCCTTCCTTCTTTCTCTCTTTCTTTCTCTCTTTCTCTCTCTCTCTCTCTCTTCTTTCCTTTCTCTTCTTTCCTTTATTTATTTTAACAGGGACGGCTTACGGTACTTTAGGTTTTTGTCACTTGGAATGTTGCAACCAGAAGAGTCTAGTTAACCTGCCAGAGTCTATGGAATGTAGATGAAAACAAGGGGTAATTTGAGAGCAGACATTGACCTCCTCAGACATAGAGCAAGAAACAGATTTCCCCAAGAGTGAGTCTCTTAGTTCAGAAAGGTACGTATCCAATAGTCTTTAATTAAAGAAATGAAACCTAAGGATGTGGGCCAGCCACAGAAGAAGGGAGGATGCCCCTGTTAAGACCCCATTCAAGATCCAGATGGTGAAAAGACAGGGGAACAGTGCTGAGGGTGATGGTCTCCTCCAGCTGGTGCGCGTCTGTATACATGGGGAAGAGGGTTTGCTAGATTAGAACTCAAGCAGCCTATCATGTAACAGGGCTTTTCTGTGAGTCACAGAAACTTGCTACACCCAGACCAAGGGAACACATGCTTCAGGTTAAGAAAAAAACCAGAAAATGGATTGTTCGAGAAAGCTAACTAAAGTTGAAGTCACGGAACATCCTAACTCTCTGCCTTGGTGGATCCTGTTCATTCTTCAACAAATAAATTGTTCTGTTTAAAGATAAATAATATGAGGACAAGCATTAACAGAGGACTCAAGCATAGATATGTAAAAAACATAACAAAAGACAGATGAAGAAAATGGATCACAAAAGGAACTGCCCTCTAAAAACAAGAGTTAGAACAGTTTTCCATAGTGTCAAAATTTTTTTTTAAAAAGGAAAAAGGAGCTCTTCTTTGGGTTATAAGAATTCAAATTAGAGATTCTAAGCCAACCTAAAGAGATGAAAAATATGTTTTCAGTTCTCAAGAAATGAAAGAAAAATGTGTAAACATGGAGAATAAAGTCATATTAGAAATAAAGTGAGAATGAAAACAGTTGAAAATGTATTGAGACATGGTGTACAGGTTAGAAGAAACCACACAAAAAGAAATGAATGAAAAGGTATGAAATGAGTGGAGCAATTGAAATTGATACGGGAGGCATGGCATTGGTATTCCTGAAGGAGAGGGTCCTCTTCCACGCCCCCTCCTAGTACTATCTTACTTTCAGCTAAGTGCCAGCCACTCTTCCAAGTGATTTACATACATTAACTCCTTTGGTACTCACAAGAACCAATTGAGAACGGAAGAGACAACTTTCTGAAATAAAAATTTGAATCTGAACTTCAATGGACACATCCTGCCCCAACAAAGTTTGAGGCGGAATACTCCACACTGAGATACTTCCGACAGTGTTTGGCACTAGAATACCCGGGACATAGTACACACTCAATTAGTAATTGTTGATTGGGTGGATAAATGGAAGAAGGTATCCTATGACCATTCAGGCTGCACAAGTGAGTCACATAGAAGGAGGAAGAGGCAGGCTGCCTCTGGCTTTATTAGAGCACCTCTGAGTGTCAGAAGACAGTGAAGTAGTGTCAATGAAGTTCTAAGTATAAGAAGGATAACCCAAGACTGTATCGCCAGCCAAGTTGTTTTTCAGTACAAAGACCACAGATAGACATTTCCAGATGTGAATGAACATGGGGACTATAGTACACATGCACTTTCTAGAAAAGTCTTGACATCAAAATGACAAGTCAAAATTCTGAAATGAAAAAGCTATGGTAAAGGCATTCATGGTGAGTATTGACTTTATTTTCATAGTGAGTTAAAAGTCTGAAAATGATGGCTATGGAACAGAAACGATGATGTAATAGTAATGTAAATAACCGAAACCAGTACTTGGGAAGAAGTGTGAGTACTAATTATTTCACTTCATGAGAGGAAGTAGATTTGTCAGTAGCTACAGTCTGGAAGTGAAATATAAATTTTAAAAAGAATACTTCAGCATCCTAATGTTTTTCATTATTTTTTTTTCTTAACTTCAGAGAGATCTTTTAGAAACTAATATCTCTTGGGAAGACCCATTCATCTGAAGTTCTACAATTCCTTCAGTTTCATCTCAATTTCTGTTTCTCTGTTAAATTCAAGTAAAATTTATACTTAATACTTTAAAATTACAATGACATGTATGGTATGATCCCATTTATATGTGCCCTTTACTGCCCTCCCTCCAAGTCCCTCTTCTTTCTTTTCTCTTTTCATCTGAATATATGCAAAATATGTCTGCAATGATGTTTACCACATATTAATACTTATGGGTGGTTGGGTCCTGGATGGTTTTTTGAAAAATCTTCTTTGTACTTTCTTATATTGCCTGGCCTTAAAAAATTAATAAATGAATCATTTTTGTTTTCAAAAATAATGAAGTCATTATTATTTTAAGAAGTTAAGGGTAATGTGCCTGAAAAACTGTTTCCATTTGGAAAAAACAAGCACTGGCCAGGAGGATTTTGTAGAGTCCCACCTTACTCCACCGTTTCCATTTGATAAGCATTTCTTGGTAAGCAAAGCTGAGGGGTCAGGGTTGGGGGGGCGGTGGTGGGAGACAGAGAAATGGACCCTGCCCATGAAGCGCTTGCACGGCAGCAGGCTGGCTGCTCAGGTGTGGGCTTTGGAAGAGCAACGTCAGCATCACCTGGGAGATAGTTACAAATGCAGAATCTCGGGCCCCATCCCAGACCTGTTGGATTGGAATCTGCGTTTTTAGAAGATATCCAGATGAAGTGAATGCACACGAAAGTTTTGGAAGCACTGTTCAGTGATGAACTCCGATGCTGGGGGAACGGAAGCAGAGCTGGAAGCTGTGCTCTGGGAGTTTAGATGTGAGAGCACTTCATTCTGACCTGAAGATCAGGGGAGCGACCTGGGGTGCGTGGTTTTGGGATGCCTCTTGTGGCTCACTTTCCGTCGAGGTCGGACATTGTGCTTTTTGCTAACAGAACGGCAGAAGCTGAGGATGTTTGACTTGGTGGCAGCAGGTTCAAAGAAAGGCAGGTGGCCCGGTGCGGCAGGAGCATGGGTCTGGAGGCTGTAGACTGCAGGGAGCCACTGACAGGTTTTCAGCAGAAGACAAGACGGACTCTGGCAGCAGAGTGAAGGGCAGGGAGAGGGGAGAGCCTGGGACAAAGGAGCCCACTGAGAAGCAGTGGTTGCAGCAGTTCTGGCAGAAGATGGCCGTGTGTCAGTACCCCGCTAGGACGTGAGGGAGGAAACAGAGAACGGAAGGTGCAGGTGCCCAGAACCAGCATGGGCAGTGACTCGCTCTGGAAGAGGGCAGCCACAGCTCCTCTCCTGGACGAGGAAGCCCCCATAGCTACCACCGTGGGAAGTCACAGGCTTTTCGCCTGAGGTGTCTTGAAGCCGTGGACTTGCACTCTCAGCTAGGGGAATTTGAGTCTTACAGGTCTCCCTTTATATGTTAGGGCACGTTTATCCCTTGCTGCTTTCAGAATTTTCTCTTTATCCTTGTATTTTGCCAGTTTCACTATGATATGTCGTGCAGAAGATCGATTCAAGTTACGTCTGAAGGGAGTTCTCTGTGCCTCTTGGATTTCAATGCCTTTTTCCTTCCCCAGTTCAGGGAAGTTCTCAGCTATTATTTCTTCAAGTACCCCTTCAGCACCTTTCCCTCTCTCTTCCTCCTCTGGAATACCAATTATGCATAGATTATTTCTCTTTAGTGCATCACTTAGTTCTCTAATTTTCCCCTCATACTCCTGGATTTTTTTATCTCTCTTTTTCTCAGCTTCCTCTTTTTCCATAGTTTTATCTTCTAGTTCACCTATTCTCTCTTCTGCCTCTTCAATCCGAGCCATGGTCGTTTCCATTTTATTTTGCAGCTCGTTTATAGCATTTTTTAGCTCCTCCTGACTATTCCTTAGTCCCTTGATCTCTGTAGCAATAGATTCTCTGCTGTCCTCTACACTGTTCAAGCCCAGTGATTAATTTTATGACTATTATTCTAAATTCACTTTCTGTTATATTGTTTAAATCCTTTTTGATCAGTTTGTTAGCTGTTGTTATTTCCTGGAGATTCTTTTGAGGGGAATTCTTCCGTTTGGTCATTTTGGATAGTCCCTGGAATGGTGCAGACCTGCAGGGCACTTCCCCTGTGCTGTCTTGAATAACTGGAGTTGGTGGGCATAAGCTAGGGGAATTTGAGCTTCACTAAGTTAAGCTAACATGGTTAGCTACGAAGCCATGTCTAATCAAGTTTGTGCAAGTACCACTCGAAGAATAACCTCTTAGTGATTACCGAACAGGGTATTGAGATTATCTGTAGAATTTCTAAATATGTGCTTTTTAAATCTTGGGCCACAAACCTTGGAAGACTTAAAATTTTGATCGTATGAGCATTTCTTTAAAATCATGTTTTTCAATTTCGTTATGTTTGTATGTAGCTGTTTAAGTAGAATTCTATTTTTAACATTAGTTATTAAGACAGAATGCTAATATGTCTGGAAACTATATGTCTGAGGCTTCAGGCTATGAAAACATGATTAAAGCCCCCCCCTCCCCCCCCACCGCAACTCCTTGGTGATGGCCTTCTCAAATTGCATTCAAAGAATCTAAAGAGATTACAAAGCAGGGGTAAGCAAACTGAGCCCCGTGAGCCAAATCCAGCCTATTACCTGTTTCTGTAAGTAAGGTTTTATTGGAACACAGCCACACCCATTCATTCACCTATTGTCTGTGGCTGCTTGCCCACTTCAGCAGCCAAGTTGGGTAGCTGTAGAGACTGTGTGGCTGCAAAGCCTAAAATATTTACTTCCTGACTTGAATCTATACAACTTGAGTCTAATTCTAAAAATGAAGTGTCTTTTTCTTAGGGTAAGGAAAGTTTAGCTCAAAATTTGCTAAATTTTCTTTTTATCGTATGCTTATGATAATTAGCCATTTAAAATTTAAATAGGCTTTAAAATTTTAAACGTACCTTTAAAATTTTCTTTCCCATTTTCTTACATGTGATTTTTTTCCAAATGGAAATAAATTTATTGCTTTTTTCCCCCTCGCTTCCAAATCCTTCTTAATGTCTTTATAGTTCTGCTTTAAAGCAGGAGTCAACAAACTACAGCCCAGGAGCCAAATCTGGCCAGCCACCTGTTTTGTTTTGTTCTGTTATACAGCCCTTGAGCTAAGAATGGTTTATACATCTTTAAGTCATTACACTTAAATGGTTACAAAAGTACTTATATAATAGCTTCTATTTTGCCATTTGGCCTGCAAAGTGTAAAATATATACTGTCTGGCTCTTTAAGAAAACGTTTGCTGAACTCTGACTTAATCAAAATAATTGAAAAACCTGTCTAAATAATAGAGAAATCTGAGTTTTAGAATTTTTTTAAAGAAATAGACTCTATTTCTTCAGTGCATATGTGGTCCAAAAGTAGGTGTTGCTATTGTGACTGATTGGTGGATGAGCAGTCAGCCTGTGTGTGGCATTGCCTTGACGACAGAACTTGGTTCTGGTGTTCAGAGTGAAATGTAGGACTCCAGTCAGTGACTGGGAAGAGAACACCTTACTTTTGCTCTGATCGGTAGTAGATCAGAGGCCTGGGAATGCCATACAGCCATTTCACCTTCTTCACTACTCCAGCCTGATTACAAAACGAAGGAAGGGCAGAACCGATAGAACTGCAGAAAGATGGAGCCAAAGCCCTGATCACACCACACCTAAAACCCACCCTAGTGTTCAACTTTTAGATTATATGAGCCAGTATATTCCATTTTTGGGGTAAGTCTGTTAGAATTAGGTTTTTGTTGTTGTTATTGTTATTTGTAGATGAAGACACCATAACTAATTAAATGGTGTTATTCTGCCTCCTAGAAGAATTTCACAAAAGAGCTTTAAAGAATGATTTTTGGAATTGTTTTATTATTGGACATCAAAAATCATTGCACGAAAATTAATTATGGTCTTTGACAACATGGGACAGGAAGCTGGGAAGAAGAACAATTATACTGGATGACTGAATCAAAATACAGAAACATCTGATAGACAGGAACCCTTTGCCAAATATAACTGTGAAATTTAATGAATCCACCATGGATGGAGAAAATCTGCATTTGCTGCATATGTGAGAAAAAAACAAGAATTGACCAACACTGTGATGTGACCACCAAAACCACTAATGTAGCTCTAGGCTGCATTATTTAGAATCTCTCTTCTTTGTTCCTCAGGCCATACCTTTATCTCAGTGCCGGGTTCCAGACTCTTAATGGATCCCGACAAACTGCCACTCACTCAGAGTAACTGAATAGGCTGGCAAAGAGATTTGAAACCACATCCCATGAGGATGCATTGAGGGACTGGAGAAATTCGTCGCTGACATCAGTGATGGCAGCTGTAATAACAGTAAACATTTACTGGGTACTTACTAGGTACCTGGAATTCTGCTAGCAATCCCACATTGGATCATTTAATTCTCTCGACAACCTTATATAGAGGGTTACTATTATTTACCACCCCCTCATATATAGATGAGGAAACCAAAGCTTTCCTGGTTTGGAAAACGGACCTGGAGTCACACAGCTAATTAGTATGCTAATTGAACCATGGGATTTAAACCATAGGAGATGATGTTAAGTGGTCACACCACATTTTTAAATATGTGAAGGATTGTCAAGAGGAAGAAGGATAAAGATGTGTTTCATATGGCTCCATTTAGTACATAGAACCAGGAAGTTACAGGAGAACAGATTTCCACTAACTATAAGGCCACCCATTCTTCTCTTCTCTGGCAGGGAGAGGATTTTCTTTTCTTGATGCCCCTCTCCCCACCTCACTCCTATTGTGGGACTTCTGTACTGCTCCCCAGAAGCCCTGTAAGGCATACCCTGGTCAGACTAGACAGTTCTTCCTCAGTTTTCGTCTTCTTTGACCTGAGTTAGTCATGCCTATCTTCTCAGCATGCTTGAGATGCATGAGAACATATTTTATTTCTCTTCTTCCTTTGCACTCCTTTTCCCCTTGCAATCCTTTATATGAGTATTTGACAAGGCCTTGTCCTGAGATTCTGGTCTCCAAGCCACAAACCTGATGACTCTAGTCCCTATATACCACTCTGAGCTTTAACAGAACTCTTTTCCTGATTTCCACATCTTCTTTGCCGATACTCCATTTTTCACCTGAAATCAATATGGCAAACCTCACGTGTGCTTTACTCCTCAAACTGTTCTACCCCCTAACCTTCCCATTTCTGTTGATGGCAACCCTGCTATCCTGCTTCTCTAAGGGCACTTTCTGTCCTTTCTTCTACCTGAAATCAACCACCAATCCTATCAGCTTTTCATTTATAGAATCTCTTCAATTTGTTGTTTTCTCCAGTCCCACTGGCGCCCCCGAAGAATTAGTTCTTGTTACCTTGTCTCCAAGTCTCCTAAATGTTCTTGGCACAACCCCAGATCCCATTACTTCCTTGCGATAGAACCTAAGACGCTCCTTACTGCCCAACAGACCAGCCCATTGCCTCTACCCAGAGTTTCAGGCAGCTGTTCCCTGTATGTCCCAGCAGAAACCTCCTATTCCTTCCTTGCTGGCCCTGTGCAATTATCCCTTACTCTGAGTACCAGGCTGCTCATGCTTCTCTCCTGAGAGTAGTGTTATCACTTGCTGGTTCAACTTTTATTCTTTAAGACCCCCTTTGTGGCCCACATCTCCCTCTCACTAATCGCTTCCTTGTCAGCATCCCTCCAGTTCTTATAAACTGCTGACTTTCACAGTCTAGTACTTGATTAGAGACTCCATTGGAATTTTCCATTAAAAAAAAAGGTGCTTAATTCCTTCAAGTAGATTTTAGACTTCTTCAGGGCAACTCTTCATATATTCTTTATCACAATAACATCCAGCATTGGATTATTCAGACAGGTGCTTGTTGACCCAGAACAAAAGAAAATACTAACATTGACTGTTAAGTTCTTCAAACGTACCAGTCACTGTACTAAGGAGAGGAATTGCCCTCATATTAAGATTAGAAAACCAAGGCTAAAAGCTTAAGTAAGTGGCCCAAATCCACATAGCTGATAAGTGTTGGACCCAGGACCCAGGGAGTTTGGATTCAGAGCCTGCAAACTCAATCACTGTATACTGATGATCATGGAGGGTATTAGTAGATCCCAATCCATGCTCTTTTTGAGAATTAGTCAGACCCAGCACTGTTGAACTTTGGTATATCATAAGAAAAAGGACCCTTCTTTTTTTTCTCCCCACCCAGAAGTGGGGATACATAAATGTGGTATTTAGGGAGGCAACCTCATCACTGGCCATGACTCAGAGGGAGTGGACCAGTGACTTTGGAAAGCTATTAGTTGAAAACTATCCTGCTTGATTTCAGTAGTTGCTTAGGACAATAGTGAAAAGAAGGACTTGCCTCTATTGTTCTCAGACTTTCTTGTTATTTCTAGGAGTGATGAGTGTGAGAACTTCCTTGGCCTCACACCCTGTGACACTCTTGGTATTTTACCTTCTCATAGGGTAGATTTACTTTATTTTTGTCTTCTTTGAGATCTGTTCCATTTGAATCTCAACTCTTAGAGTGTTGACAAAGAAGATCCATCTCAACCCCACACTCTTTCTTTGATTCGCCAGGGAGATCTTGCTACCAGATCTATGTTTTTACACTGAATAAAAATAAAGCAATTGTCTCAGAGTATGAAATAATTAGACATTTTGAGGAAGATTAGCTTGATCTTTAGTCTACTAAATGATAAAACGAAGTGTCAAATGTTTTTTAAAAAAGGACATTTTATGGAAAAAAGTGATATTTGGAGAAGCTAATCTTTAGGGCAGCAGTAAAAGCCAAGGGCCAGGACGTAGCTTTGAACATTTCCTAGGAATCTTATTGCACAGGCACACATTTGGATGCTTGTGAGTGACCCTGGCCACAAGTATATCCATTCTTTGTGATTTTTTGATAAAAAAAAATGTTGTAAAACTTGCTCTCAGTGTTTTTTACCTTGGAATTTTGTACAGATGTTTAAAATAAGTGCTTTTAAGTATCACTGTAGCTAAAGAAAAGTTGTATCCTTCCCAGATGGTCTCTACATTAACTATAACCTTAAAAAGGTGGGGTGGGGGGGGGGGTGGGGTGGAGTCGGGGGCAATATAATCCTGCTAATGGCTAGCCACTAGTCTTTTATTTGGAACACAAAATATTATCATCTGGGGGCTTCCTGAATTTACCTTCAATTTTTTCACATTTAGACTGTTTCTAAAAATAAAGCATTTTGAGGAACACTAATGAATTTTTAAAATGGAAACAGGATACTCTGTGATGAAGTAGAAGGAACTGTGAATTGGAAATTATGAGACCTGGGCTCCACACCTGACCCTGCTTTTTGACCTTGGGCACATCTGACCAATTTGGGAATAATTCTTGTGTGCAGGGAGAGAGAAGGGCCTCTTATAGCTCCTGAATGCTGGTCTTTTGTGATTCCTGCATACCAGAGTTCTTTCTTATTGTAACAGTGACCTCTTGTGGTGTATATCCTTATCAGTTTTTTGATTTGCAAAGTAAACTTAGGATGTATGTATGTATGTATGTATTTATTTATTTATTTACTTTTTGGTGTTTCTAGTAACTATATTTAATATTTTAAGCAAATCCGACTTGTTTTTTGATTAATAAATCTTAGTTGGAAATCAATGTTATGATTAAAGGGATATAGAGTATCAAACCACATCTTATAAACAATTCTCTGTGGTTTCTTGACAAGCTACATATAACCAGCTCTACACTTATAGAAAGAGAAATACTTTGGTTTTTGTGCTGAATGGTGTGCGTATTCCTCTTCCTCCTAGGGAGCAGGGGAAGAGGTGTTCGAGAGCCTCATCATATTCCAGCAGCTCAGACGTGAGCCGACTGGAAGCCAGAGCAGGTGAGGTGCTTGTGTTCTTAAAGGTCTCCAGTGCTCCTTCCTCATCAGCATCTCCATTTGTAGGAAAGACATTTACACTGAACATGTCTGCTGTCGGCTCTCTGTTTGAAAACTCTAGTAACTTTGTCCAACTTGGTCTCACATCAACATTTGTTTTTATAAATTTTTTATTATTTTTACAAGTCTTAAAATTCTTACCATTACCCAGTTCTAGTGCCCCAAACATTTATAGATTACAGTATTAGTGATTGTACAAGAAATTATTTTGTAAAAGCACTTGGAAAATTGTAAAACCTGACACTGACATAGTTCTTAAGTTCAAAACCTGAGTTCAAAATCATTGCTCACTTAAAGGAAACTGTATTGACTGTGTGAATTCAGCCTTTTGGGGCTTTAATCTGTTTGAGAAAAAAATATATGACAATATAAATCACAGGCTAGAAATGATGCAAAATGTATTCATGCAATGAAATATAGCAGTTAGAAACATGAATTAGACTACACTTATAATATTGACTGAAATGAGTGCACATAATATTACATGAAAACATTAAGTTGCAGAAACAATGACATTATGCTGTTTATGGATGCAGATCCAGGTGGTGACATGTAAAGTCAAACATGATAAAAATAACCACCTGATTTAAAATGGCAGTGACCCGGGATGCTGGGTGGCTCAGTCAATTAAGCGTCTGACTTCAGCTCAGGTCATGATCTCATGGTTCGTGAGTTTAAGCCCCTGCGTCAGGCTCTGTGCTGACAGCTCAGAGCCTAGAGCTTGCTTCAGATTCTGTGTCTCCTTCTCTCTCTGCCCCTCCCCGACTCACACTCTTTCTCTTTCTGTCTCAAAAATAAATAAACACTAAAAACAAAGAAATTTAGAATGGCAGTGACCGTTGGAGGGAGAGGAAGGAGGGGGAATGGACAGGGGGAGGCACCTATATCTGTAATGTTTATTTCTTTGAAATAAGGGAGAGGCTAAAAATACGATTCATATTTGACCAAACTATTTGTGGGTACACAGGTGTTTGTTATATTCTTCGCACTATTTTTGTGCACATGAAATTTTATGAAACCAAACTATCGAGCTCGAAAAGTATTTTATTACTTTCACAACTAACTTCTTATCAATAAAATGACTTTTGTGGCCAATGGGAATTTCTGTAACACTCAGGAAAATCTTAGACTGATTTCCACATCAGAATTGTTGCTAAGGATTTTAACTTACTTGCTAAAAACATCAGCCAATAAACATTGTGTCAAGTTTTTGTATCCAGAACTCAAAGCTGTGGTTAAAACCTATAACCACTGAGACAGCAAAATCGTCAAAAACATGCTGAAATTTCTGCTTGACTTACCCAATTTCCTGTTGAATCATAATTTTTATATTTAGCAAACTGTGAACCTAGAGGAAAGTGCTTTCTAAAATATTAGGTTGTTGCCCAAGACTGAGGCAAAGTTTATTTATTTAGTTTTTGTAAATCTTAAAGAGTAATCACAGGATTCCATGCTTCAGTTGCTAGAATGGAGACTGGTTAAGTATATAAAATGGGATTTTTGTGGAAAGCAGAGTTGGGGGAGGGGCACAAGGTGGGAAAGACGTGGAAAGGCTGGGGCTGGGCACCACCACTCACACTGATTCTTGGGAGAGAGCTGAACCCTTAGCCACAGTGTCTGGTTCACTTCTCTGAGAGGAGACACGTCGGAAGGGCCTGCAAGAACCTTTCCTTTCCCAAGGTTAAACAAACTGTTCGGTGATTTCTGGCTCCCCCCTGTAATTCAGTTCTTCCCAGGGTGAGCATGTTATTGATTTTGTTTGTCCTGAGAAGCAGATTAATAATCACGGTTTCTCGCAGAGCTGTTTTATTTAACAGCGTATTGCATAGGAGGTAAAAATGCTGATTTGGACTTATTGGACTTGGAGTCTGTATTTCTAGTAAACTTAAGTATGTCATAAATATTTGGTGATTAAATTATTTGTCTGAGTTATTATCTTCTGGCTTTTCACTTGCCTTGATATATGTTGACTTTATTCACATTCTTTGGACTTTGTGTCAGATACTTGGGACTATGAGCAGCCATGTATTCTGCTTGAATATTCAGGTTTACTTTTAGACTCCATACCTGTAATTTATCAAGGTTAAGGTAGGCTCATAAAAGTAATGACCCAAAAGATTGAGATGGTGGTCTAGCATCCATTACCTACGGTTCTGAAATCCCAAAGCTGCAGCTTGGGAATGCTCTGAAAGCTGAAGTATTTTTCAGACTCATTTAGTGGCCGTGCCTGACCTGAACTGATGGTAGGCTAAGATTAGTCTTTCTTTTATTGGTGTGAATATGCACATATCTTGCTGCAGGGTGCTGCCGGAAGACCCTACTGGGGGTGGTGTGTAATATGCAGTGCGTGTACCATTTTGCCTTACTAAGGTTCAAAACTTTTTGAATCCCAAACCACGTCTGCTCCAAAGGCTTTGGATAAGGGATTGTGAACCCGTACTAACGTGGACCGATTTTGTCCTAAAGACATTGCACCTTTGTGTATTATGGTGAATTTTTCTTTATGGGTTAGACAGATTATGTGAAGCTGTGCTATGAAAACTGTTGACAGCACACCTACACTATTTAATTATAGCTTTGTTGACAACCCCTTTCTGTCTACTTTTTCTGCTCAAATGCTCTTCACACCCAGTGTACATCATCCCCTCTTCGTATCAGGAAGCTTTGATAAGAGGCAAGCCTGGACTCACTGCAACTGGAATGGCTATTGCCAGGGTGGAGCAGATTAGAGGGGGCCTCCGTGCACTGGGAGGCATGGGTAAATTGCATAGTCTCCCTGCTTCTCCTGGGTGACATCGTCACCGTGCACCTGGGAAGTTTAGACTGTATTGTATATTTCTTTTCTTCTTAAGAGTAATATAAATACAGGAGCACAAAAGAAATTAATAACCCCTAATCCTAACTTGGAAATGACCCTTGTTACCTCATTTTGCAGAGCAAAGTGATGCGACTTGCCCACAGTCTACCAGCTAGTAGGTGGGAGAGCTAAGATTCAAACCCAGACAGTCAATCTAGAACCTGTGCTCTTAACAGGCCTCCCTGGTCAGCTGGTTGTTTTGTTTTGTTTTGTTTTGTTTTGTTTTGTTGCCCAGTTAAAACAATCTAAAAATAAATAGGCCATACACCTTTTCATTGCTCTCTCTCTCTCTCTCCTTCCTCTCTATGAAACCCTCGTTGTACTTATCATTTCTTTTCTTTTTTTGTGTGTTTATTTATTTTTGAGAGAGACAGAGCACAAGCAGGCAAGGGGCCTGGGAAGGAGGGAAGGAGACGCAGAATCTGAAGCAGGCTTCAGGCTCTAAGCTGTCAACACAGAGCCCGGTGTGGGGCTTGAACTCATGAACTGAGAGATCATGACCTGAGCTGAAGTTTGACACTTAACCAGATGAACCACCCCATCTCTATCATTTCTAAGTCTTCATGTGATATATGTAGGATCTAGGCACTCACTGTGGACACTTGACTGGTCGGTACCGGGTCCACTCTGAGCGGGCACAGACTCTAAACCAGTATAGACTGGGCACCATGTGAAGGCCTTATGGGGCAGACTTCAGAGAAGGGAGGCTAAGCACTCCTCCTGAGGGTTCGCACAGCAGTGCCTCCTCCAACTACACTGTCTTGCTTTAGATAGTGAGATATAGCCTGTGTGGAATGTAATCATGATTTGCAGTTTCTAATATGATTCACATTTCCCTCCTACCTTTCAGTTTACTGTTTTTGCTGTAGGGGTGGAATAGCATAGAGAGAGGTCAAGTGCAAGAGCTATGGAGCTATATGACCGTGGGCAGGTAACTTAATACCCCTGAGGCCCACTTTCTTCATCTGGAAATGGAGACAATTTGGACACCTCCTCATAATGTTGTTACAAAAATTAAATAGAGGCATGCTGCATCTTAAAGTACCCAATCAATGGTAGCTATTACTCTTCTACAGCCTTCATTCATGGGCAGCATCTGTTTTTGATAATTCGCTGGTATCATGCAGCTGGATGAACTTCAGACAGCAGTGGCCTGTTGCTTTTTAATTAGGAAAATGAAATTCACATTTGTTGTTGCTAGACATTAGGCACTGGGCTCTGAGCTTTACCTATATCATGTCTTTTAATTCTCATAACCCCGAAGGCAAAGGTTTTCGTCTTCTGTTTCACCGATGAGGCTCAGAAAGGGTGAAAAACCAGACCCCGGTCACTCAGTTCATCTGTGATGAAGCTGTGATCTGAACTGACATCTGTCAATGCCCCAAGCACAGGGTTTTCCCACCACGCCGCACAAAATCTCAACGGCCCCACAATGATGTGGACATTTTATTTTCTATAGGAAAGAAAGTTTCTGCAGGCCTTCTTCCTTTGAGAAAAATTTTCATCAAACATTTTCAAAATCCTTATTCTTTACATATCTATAGTTTTCTATTTATTCCATATTACGGAGAGTACATAGTGGTACATTTAAAATAAAAAATAACTCAAAACTATCTGCCTTCCTGGGCACCTGGCTGGCTCAGTCAGTGTAGCATGTAGCTCTTGATCTCAGTGTCATGAGTTCATGCCCCGTGTTGGGTGTAGAGCTTACTTAAAAACAAACAAACAAACAAAACAAAAACCACCTGTTTGCCTTACAATAATTCCAACATTGACAAAGCTTAAGACATTACACAATGTCCCAACCAGAGTTTAAAGTTCTAATTTCTTTACATGATCTTATCTTGAGTTTGATTTGAGGTGATTTTATTAAGAGACACATAGTTCTAATTAGAATTAGTTGGGCTTAGGGGGCGAGGTATAATTTAATTACAGAGTTGGTTAATTTTAGTGATGAATAGCAGACCTGGGATGGTGCTCTAGGTACAACTCCTTTTTCACAGCTTTCTCCTGATCTGGGTTTCTTTTGCAGTCTCAAAAGCCAACTTGCAAGAAAAGGATACAGAAATAGAAGTAGACGAAGTCTTTTGGAATACAAGGATCGTACCGATTTTGCATGAATTAGAAAAGGGTAAAAAAAAAAGTTTGTTTTAAATTGAGAATATCTGTAGTTATTTATATGTTCCCCATTGCACTGATATTTTTAGTATGCTTTGACTACCATTTCTGTGAACATGTTCAAAAACAAATGGAGTTATCTCTTTATTCACCTAATAATGTATATATGAAGTACATGCAAACCTAATTTTTAGTGACTAAAAATTACACTTTAAATGCTGGAAGAGAGCTTACTTCTAAAATCCCGCATGGAATATAAATGAATTCATCACCTTCTATCTGCCCAAGGAAATGCTGGTTTGAACTCTCCAGGGTGACAGTTAATACATGAAAGTGAAAGATTAAAACAGATTTCAGGCCCCTGAAACTTTGACTAAGTCTCACAGACTGGCATCTGTGGCAGGTGTGCCGATGGTTTTCTAGATCCAAAGGTGTATTTCCTACTCTTGTAAGGCTCCCACACCTGTTGGAAATGCCACTCAGAGCTGGAAGCAACCTGGAGTGCGCCCAGCCCTCATACTCTGAAGTGTCCTAGCAGTAAAGGCCGGTGATCAGTGGGTCTCTGCAAAAGGTGACCTGTGGAAAGGTTGTCAGGAGAATGACCCCTGCCGTCTCTCCTTCGCGGCTCCTTAGGGATTCCATTTCTGTAGTGAAAATGGGCTCCCTCTGGAGCTGTACTCACGGCTCCGGGCTAAGCTCAGCAACTGGCACACACACACAGTAGGCCCTCACCAGGCATTGTGGAATGAGTGCTCCATGGAGGAGCAAACCGCAGGATAGCCTTGGGAAGAGGACCTCAGAGAAGCAGGGTAAGTAAGTCCTCCCCAGCAAGAAACGAAGTCATGTAAAAGACCTACTTCCCAAAAGGTTCGAATGGCCTCATGGCTCCTTGGCTCCCTGTTGTACTTGGCTGTGTTTGTGGTTCATGCGGGAGCCCTGGGCAGGGTTTCTGTCTCCGGTGTTGCTACCAACTAAGCCTGTGGCTGTGGGGGAACCACCTAATCTCTGCACGGCAGTGTTCTCATGCCAGGTGATGGTGGCTTAGACTGGACCATCATCTCTGTCCACTGCAGCTCAAAACCTCTGAGTGATGACTTTCCTCCCTCTGCAGCTACTAATTTTCACCCTCAGATTAGCGAGCCAGCCTAAGTTTGGGCCCTTTATTTTAGGAGATGTGTGCAAAAACTAGTGACAAGAGCAATCGGTCTGGGCAAAGGTTAAAAAAGGAGAACATGCTAGGGAGAGCACAGTAGGAAGAGTGGCCTGTGGCATGAAGGCCTGTCTCAGAGGAAGTCTTCAGTCTGAAAGATTTTACGAGAGTTCTGAGAACACCAACAGAGAAAATTGAACTGGAGTTTGGGATTTGAAATGTGGGTGAATCTGCCTTCTCGGAGGATTGTTGGCCCTGAAGTATGGCATCTCTCCCTCTCCCATATGCAACTTTAAGAATAGTACATGGGGGAAGGACTGGGTTACTTGAGCTTTTGAGCGTCTTTCTTTCTTCCTTCCCCTTCCTTCCATCCTTCCTTCCTTCCTTCCTTCCTTCCTTCCTTCCTTCCTTCCTTCCTTCCTCTCTCTCCTCCTTGCCCTCTCCCCCTCCCTCCCTCCTCCTCTCTCTCTTTCTTCTTCCCTCCCCTTTCCTCCTCTCCCCTCCTCTTCCCTTCCTTCCCTTCCTTTAATTCTTATTTTCCTTTTTATTTTTCCATAATTTCAGAGTTATAGAAAAGTTTCAAGAATAGTACAAAGAAATCCTATATGCCCTTACCTCAGATTTCCCAAATATAAATGTTTTACCACATTTACTTCATTATTTTCTTTCTCTCTTATCCCCCCCCCTTTTGCTCTCTTTTTCTTGGTATCTCCCCCCACCACACACACATAGGCATTTTTTTTTTCCTTTTTTGAACCATTTGAGAACAAATTGCCAACACGATGTCCCATATCCCTAGGACTCTGGCACACATTTTAAAAAACAAGGACATTCTGTTTCATATCTGCAAATTATCCTACAATGCTATACAAACCATATTCAGATTTTTCCAGTTACCCTAATAATTTCCTTTATAGAAAAAGAAAATCCTGGATCATAAGTTCAAGTTATTTGTCATATCTCTTTCATGATCTTGACATATTTGCCAATTATGTTATAGACTGCCCCCACAAGCTAGTTTTCTCTGGTATTTTCTCACAGTTAGACCCAGACTAGGCATTTGGGGAAGGTGTGTGGCATGAGTACTGCTGTGTCCTTCTCAGTGCATCATAGCAGAAGGCACATGATGCTGATCCGGTCCATTACTGGGGATATGAACTTTGATCACTTGGGGAAGGTGGCATCTAGGTTTTCCACTGTGAAGTTACTGTTTTCTCCTTTGCAATTAATAAGTATCTCATGGGGGAGAAGTTACTTTGAGGCTACATTGCTTTCTGTTACTTATCAAACTTTCACCCACTAGCTTCAGCCCTTTGAGAATCTTGAAAGCTCTTAAGTTCAAGTTGTCTTTTGAGGCTATATGACATTTATTACAAACCAACTGGTGTAAAGTTAATTTGATCAACAGTTTAAAATTTGACCCGTGAGCCTTTCCTTTTTAACTTATTTTAAGCTAAAACAGCTATTCCTAGTTGAATGCACGATGCTGAAGAGTTTGCAGAGGGAAGTATCAGACAAATGCCTTGAGGTCTACCCACTACCAGAGAGTGGTCCACGGCCTGGGCTTGGGGTTTGTGAAGAAATTGCCAGTAACAGAAGAATCAAATAACAAAACAAAAGCGTTCTTACAATGGAGCTCAGGTTTTCCCCTTTATTTAAAGTTAGTCTAAGTCATTTCCCAAAAATTCATTTATTTAAGTGCATAACTGAAAGGCATTGAAGGTTACTGAGCTATTGAGGTTTAAAATTTTTTCTTAGATGTTATTGTTGAAAAGAGCTAAAAATGGCCTGAGTCATTTCCTTCTTCAGGCACACACTTCCTCTATGTGGGCTTTTAAGAGCACATTATGGTATTTATTTAAGATTGGTTTCCTAATTTTAAATTCTGTGATGGAATCTACCAGATAATATTTTTCAACTGAATATCTTAGACCTTGGATTCTTATATTTCCCCTCATATTCCATTTTGTATGGTAATTTTCTTCCTTTATGCCTATTGGTATGGATACCACTTTCAAAAATTGTTGCCCTCAGACTTCTAACTATAAAACAAGATGTTCTAGGTTTCTCCTATTTTCCAACTAATGCCTTTTTTTTTTTTACTCTCCCCTCTCTTGTAATAACCACCTGTAAATAACGGTGGGTGAGGTGACATTTTGAGATTTTGTTCCATTTGAGCCCTCTTTTCTCAGATAATGAGCATTGTTCTCAGAGAAAAACATTGATCATTGTTTTCATCAACAGATATATTAGAAAGCCAGTATATATGAAACTATGTTATAGATTGTCAGTACAGTATTCTCATTGTACCATGCTCTGTTGATGCAAAGATATGTACAGTATTCTCATTGTACCATGCTCTGTTTGATACAAAGATACAAAGACACAATTTCTACTCACTTAGCATGGCATCTGTTTGAGAGCACTGGGCATATAACACAACACTCGTGTGTATGTGAAAAAAAAAAAAAAAAAAAACAGGCTACAGAGTAATGTTTGTTGAATGTAGAAGGCTGCGACTTTTCTGGAGGAGCCAGAATATAAACAGAGCCTTAAAGGACCAAAATCAGTAGGAATGAAGATGAGGAGAATATTCTAGGCCAGTGGAACTATGCCACAAAGGGTTGGAGGCAGAGACACAATGCTGTGCTTCGCTGAGACTGAACCAACCAAGCACTGTGAGGTGGAAAGCATTTGGAACAAAGCAGACCCAACTGGAATAGGTGCAATTCATTCTTTACTGCACTCTTTGAAAGACTGTGTGTTCTAGATAAGCTGACCGATGAGTAAATAAGTCAACATTATAGGGGGTGGATCAACAAAAAGGAAAAAAAAAAAAAGCAGGTAGATGGAAATTACAAGAAAAGGGGAAAAAAACATTCAGGAATTTGAAGATGTTCTGGGAAATAACAATGGGGTTTTACTTACACTGTGTTTGACACACTTGAAAGCTTGACCTTAATTAGTAAGTGCCGCTTTACTCTCTTTGCTCTGACAGAAGAAAACATTGAAACAATTTGTGCTGCTTGCACACAACTTCATCACGCTTTAGCGGAAGGAAACATGCTTGGAAATAAGTTTAAGAGAAGAAGTATTCTCCTGAAGACCCTATATAAACTAGTTGATATTGGTTCAGACTTGCTCAGCCTTAAACTTGCAAAACTTATTCTAGCAGTAAGTTTTTCTTTCCTCTGGTCTAGTAGACTGTAGCACTTAAAAGTTTTATCTAACTCTTTGTTTGTAAATATTACAAAGAAGATTAGAAATGCAGTGTGTTCATTTAGAAGCTTGAAAAGAAATTAAGGTAATAAGTTGACATCTCAGAATTTGGGAAGTACTATCTAAGGAACTAAGGCTGAGTACGTGGAAAATGCTCAAATAAATGCTTACATTTGGACTGTGGCTAAGCTTCAAAAAAAGGTGACAATAGGCAAATACATGCAAAACAGCTTGTCAAGTAACTTGAGATCAGTATCGGAGCATGCAGGCTGTGGTTTCTGCCCCATGGTTTCTGCTCGGTGCTTGATTCTGCTACATGATTTAATAAATAACTTAGGATAATGTGGGCCATGGACACAATGGCCAGGTGCTTTATGAACCAGTATGAAACAGAGAAACAGCTGCATGTGGTCATGGGAAGGTGGTAACAGAAGGCTCCCGTGAGGTGTTAGAAGAAAAGGCCAGACACCAAATAAAAGTCTGTAGAAACTCTGTCTCGAACAAAATGATATCATTGTTTGAGGGGAACGCTTTGTTGCCACAGCCATAAACAGTTGGAAACAAAAGATAAGACACAGTTATTATAGAATGTTCTAAAAGAGCCGCTAAAACAAATGAATGAAGCTTTGTTGACCTAGTTTCATAAAAGTGATAGCTATTATGTTAACACCCATAATTCATATAATTTAAAATCTGAAAGTACACAGGGAAGGTAAGCATTGGCATACTTACTCAGAGTTTAGTAAGAGTGCCCACTGTTCCTTAGTTTGATGTCTTTGATGAAGCAGAATATTCTGACTACGTACTCTATGTAATTTTTTGAAGAAGCTACATTCTTATTCAGCTGTCATCAAAAACTATTCACCCTCTTGTAAAAAAAAAAACAAAAAACTGTAATATGTGACTCAGAAAGTAGCATTTCTTTGAAATAGTGATTTCAGCAGTATTTTAATCCCCTCATTGAGGATAACTGGTCAATCAGTTTTAATGAAACAAAAAGAGCATAAGCCACAGAGATAGTTCAAGTCAAAAGTTGTAGGTAGACTATATATGTTAACTAACTGGAATTTAAACATAAGCTTGAAAAAGAAAAGAAAAAGTTGTAGGTAGAGGCAAAAAGATATCTGCCTGCTTACCCTGTTTCCTCTCTGACCCTGGGTTTGGGGTACTCCCTTGGCCCAGGAGAGCCCCTGTGAGCTGGAAGCCTCTACAGTGTAGCTGCCCCAAGATGCCAGCTGCTGAGGGATTGACTGCCTTTGGTTTTTCATCTGGATCCTAGACGTTTTGCTCCAAACCAAGCCAAAAATTAGAGAGGAGGAGGAAAATGCCACAAATTAATCAGTGCTTTGCCGAGAAAATATCATTTTGGTTATAAAAGGTGCCATTCAAATTAATTATACACATGACACCATTTATTTTAGGGTAAAGGGCTAAGTGATTGCCAGGCAGCGATCGCGTTCTGAACTAAATTTGATTAGATAAGGCTCTCTCTGTGACATTGACTGCCTTGCTGAATCAGAGTCAAGACTGGCTAGGCTGCACTCCAGAGTGCAGAGATGGGCAGGTTGTTCCTTCTGATTAACTATAGAACCAGGTCAGGAGGGACTTCCAAGGCCATCAATCCCAACTTCCCATCTGCTACCTGAATCTCCCCTAATGTTCCAAGCAAGACACTGTTTTGCATGGGCCTTGGTGTTGGGATTCTATGTAAGTTTTAAAAAGGCCACATCATAAAAAGCTGTCGAAAAAGCAAATAATAGTAATAATAAAGATATATGGAACCAAGATGTTTTTAATATCTTCTCTAGTGTCTGCCAATATTTTACCTACCAGTGTAGTATTACAATTCAGACATTTAAAATTATTTATAGTTAAAAAAAACTTGGTGAGCATAATGTCAGTGTTTCTGATTTCTTGCCTTTTTTTTTCTTTCTGGTTAAGTAAGTTGGGGGGTTTGCCAGACAGCGATTTTAATTTTAACCTTTGTGTCAAAAGATCTTTCTGGAGCGCCTGGGTGGCTCAGTCGGTTAAGCGTCTGACTTTGACTCAGGTCACGATCTCGCGGTCCGTGAGTTCGAGCCCCGCGTCGGGCTCAGGGCTGATGGCTCAGAGCCTGGAGCCTGCTTCCAATTCTGTGTCTCCCTCTCTCTCTGCCCCTCACCCGCTCATGCTCTGTCTCTGTCTCAAAAATAAATAAACGTTAAAAAAAAATTTAAAAAAAAGATCTTTCAAAAATTTATCAGTCTACATTAAGAGATTTTTTAGGGGCACCTGGGTGGCTCAGGTTAAGTGAATTGGTTAAGTGTTTGACTTTGGCTCAGGTCATGATCTCATGGTTCGTGGGTTCGAGCCCTGCATCAGGCTCTGCATTGACAGCACAGAGCCTGCTTGGGATTCTCTCTCTCCCTGTCTCTCTCTCTCTCTCTCTCTGCCCCTCCCCCACCCCCAAAATAAATAAATAAACTTTTAAAAAAAGATATTTTTTAGTACAAATGTATACACAATGAATGCAGCTATATTCAGGAGGGGGGAAAATCTAGTTCTCTGTACAGGGGGGAGAAACAGAAAAAAAAACAAAAACCAAAAAACACCAATATGTCAACAGTGATTATGCATAGTAAGTAGAATTATAAGTGTTTTTAAACTTCTTTTTAATTTTCCAAATTTGCTTTATAGAGAAAAGACTGCAGTCTTGAATGTAAGAAATAAACTACCCACTGTAAGAACTTACTTTGTGCCAGGGGCCCTTGACCCTGGGGATACAAGTGAATGAAGTAGCCTCTGCCTTCCTGGCTGGCACTGTGGCAGGAGAGATTCTGCTAAACGCAGAAAATGCCCAACAGGGAGGATGAGTACTAGGGGCCAAGTGCACCGCACAGGAAAGGGGATGGACAGTGTGGGGGAAAGAGCTGTTTCACGTGAGGTTGTCTGTGCTCCTTGCATGCAACTTAAGATTACTTTTTCATGCCCCAGAGTCATAATTTTATAGTGATCAAAAGAGAAGGTATAGGAATGCACTTTGAAAGTAATTTGACCTTAGAGCAGACTTGGAAATTGTAGACTGACTGTTTGTTTGATTGATTGATTTTTTTAATGAAAACCCTGACATGAGTTGTTGTAATTTTTCCTCTGTCAGTTTTCACTAAAAATGTAAGACTTGGGTGGGGGGAGGGGGGTGAGGTTAGTTGTATTCATTCATTCATTCATTCATTCATCAAGTTTTATGTTATGTTATTTTTAAGATTATTTATTTATTTTGAGAGGTGGGGAGGGGCAGGGAGAGAGAGAATCCCAAGTAGTCTCCGCACTGTTAGTGTGGGGCCCCGCGCAGGGCTCCAACTCACCACCTACGAGATCATGACCTGACCGGAAATCAAGAGTCAGACGTTTAACTAAGCCACCGAGGCGCCCCTGTTCAACAAGTTTTATTAAGTACACAACACGTGCTACATATCACAGTGTCATAGGGGACTGTTAACTGATTAAAATATATTCCCCTTGTTGTGATGAGCACTGGGTGCTATATATAAGTGATGAATTGGTAAATTCTACACCTGAAACCAATTTTATCAAATTTGTTAACTAGAATTTAATTCAAACCTTAAAATATATTCCCAAATATCAAGGACAATATATATTTCCATTGATTTAGAATTTCTTTCTATTTTCTTTAATCAGTTTATTTTCTCAGTTTTTAAATAATTTTTTAAACACCTAAGCATTACAATTTTTTGTTTAATTTCCATTTCCTTTTTCCTCCTGAGAACAGAAGGAATCCCCATCCTGCCATGTGTTAACAGTTTGTGAGGCTTCCACAAGGGAGCTTCCCAGACTTGCATGTGCACTGGATCCCTGGGCAGCTTGTTAAAATGCAGATTCTGATTCAGCAGCCGCTGGGTGGGGACTATGAGTCTGCACTTCTAATACTCACCCAGATTCCTCAGGTGCCAGATGGAAATGACAACACCTAAAGTGCAAGGTGGCTCGGAGGTAACATGTGGAGGGGCCCAGTGCAGGGAGGTGCATGGAGGCCACTCTCTGGATAAATGCTTCCATCCCTCTGCCCCTCCGGCACGGGGCTGGCCATGTTCGTCCTTGTGCTTCAACAGTGAACAACACTGTGCTTGATACACGGTAGGAGCCCATTAGTATTTGCGGATCAAGCACAGAATGAATCTTTAAAAACATGTCTGACAAATCCCATTATCTTTTTTTTAACGAACTGACGTTGAAGATAATTTTAAGGATACTTTTTAATGATAAAATAATGACCCATATGCCATCCTTTTCACACAGATATTTATTTAGATGACCTCATTCCTACTGACATCTTTTACATTCTTGCAATGAGGGCACATAATATCTCCATTTTACAGTAGATTATAAATGTCTTTTTTTAACATTGTGTTCACAGTTACACTTTTTATGACTGCTTAATATGAGTAGTATTGATGTTCCACAGTTTATTAAACTATTTCCTGATATCACTTAGGATGTTTTTTATTTTTAATTTTCACTACTTTAGAGAGACATACAGCTGATTGAGACCATTTGATGTAGTTAGTCCCCCTCTACTGTGCTTATTTGACATATACTTTATTTCCCCTGTGCTTAATTTACTTGAATATTTTTCTATGATTTAGAAGGTAATTTTAAGCTTTGAACATCACACGCCATTATCTCAAAGCATTACAGGAATAGCCTTAAAAATGAATATATAGGTACTATCTAATCAAAGAGTATTACTTTTTTGGTTTTCTTTTATTTAAATGATAAGAATTGTACTTTCCCCTTCTAGGTATTCTTTTCTAAGTTAATTCGATCTGAATTTTGGCATCTGTGTTCCTTTACTCTTGTATGTTACAGCAGTCACCCCATTTAGTTAAGTTTCTCAACATCCTCCCCGCTTTTATCCTCACATACTCTTTAAAAAGTAACTAATAACCACACGTGCAAGGATGAGACTTTATGAACTGAGAAATAAAGGCTTATCATTAAAGCATGCTTACGCTGAAGATCATTTATATTGTATTTACCATAAATGAGTTAATTAAATACTATAGTTGGCAAGTTTGTAGCCTAAACTTAGAATTCTTCTTTACATTTTAAAAATACTCCTACAGGGGCGCCTGGGTGGTGCAGTCGGTTAAGCGTCCGACTTCAGCCAGGTCACGATCTCGCGGTCCGTGAGTTCGAGCCCCGCGCCAGGCTCTGGGCTGATGGCTCGGAGCCTGGAGCCTGTTTCCGATTCTGTGTCTCCCTCTCTCTCTGACCCTCCCCCGTTCATGCTCTGTCTCTCTCTGTCCCAAAAATAAATAAAAAACGTTGAAAAAAAATTAAAAATACTCCTACAGCACTTTTAAAATAGATGTGCGTGTTAAAAAATTACGGCGCGTCTTTATTTCCCTCTGCAATAAAAACATAAGTGTTTCCTTTCTCCGCAGCTTAAAGTGAGTAGAAAGAATCTTCTTAATGTCTGCAAACTTATATTCAAAATTAGCAGAAGTGAGAAGAATGACTCTCTGATTGAAAATGACAGCATTCTGGGTGAGTATCACTCAGCACCACCACCGAGTGAATGTCGCACTTGAGTGAATGAGGAGTTTGGGGAGCAAAGTTCTCACTAATGGTGGCCAGAATATCTTTATTTTCTACTAATTCCAGAAGTGATGCGATGCCTATTGTTGCTCTGTCCGTCTCTGTGTTTTCCATATTCCTTTGAATGTATCCTCGTTAGCTATTTGTTTTCAATGTCTGTAGTAACATCATGTGACTATCAAGTGTTGCCTATTTAAAAATTCATCTCCTGGTCTTGGATTGACTGTCAGACAAAATACACTTAATGGTATTTAACATAATTGAAATTTTTGGTCTTTTGATGTAGTAGAAATGACAAAAACTTGGAAGACAAACTGGAAGACAGGTGTTGTAGGCATTTGACATCAAAGTGTCTCAAATGTGTTTCAAATATGTAGGTAGAGAAATTTTATTGCCCTGTAGCTAGCTACATAACGTTTAAATAGCTAATAATGTTTAAATCTTAAACATTAAATAATTAAGATGCTTCAGTAGTTATCTAAATAGAAATCTTTTATGAATTAGTATTGCTGATCTAAGGGAAGGCAGTGGAGTTCTTTTTTTGCAACATAGGATAAATGACCTCTTTTTTTGACCTCAGCAGACAGTTTTTGAGAGAGACAGAGACGGAATGTGAGTGGGTTAGGGGCAGAGAGAGAGGGGGACACAGAATCCGAAGCAGGTTCCAGGTTCCGAGCTGTCAGCACAGAGCCTGATGCGGGGCCCGAACTCATGAGCTGTGAGATCATGACCTGAGCCTAAGTCAGATGCTCAACCGACTGAGCCACCCAGGTGCCCCAAGAACATGTTCTTATTTATATATTAATTATCCCATCCTTTTGCTGTCACTGTTATTACAGAGATTTGTCTTTGCTACACGTAAGCTTTCCTCTTTACACCACATGAGTAACCCTTAACAAGCATCTATATGTAGGTTCTCACTAACATTTTAGAAATTATATTTGGTGTTCACATGCAAGTGCTTTAAAATGTCTCTCTCGGGGCGCCTGGGTGGCTCAGTCGGTTGGGCGTCTGACTTCGGCTCAGGTCACGATCTCGCGGTCCGTGAGTTCGAGCCCCGCGTCGGGCTCTGGGCTGATGGCTCAGAGCCTGGAGCCTGCTTCCGATTCTGTGTCTCCCTCTCTCTCTGCCCCTCCCCCGTTCATGCTCTGTCTTTCTCTGTCTCAAAAATAAATAAAATGTTAAAAAAAAAAAATTAAAAAAAAAAAGTCTCTCTCCAGCTGTTATACATTTGTCATAATTCATCTTCTTGACAGAATCATTACTGGAGGTCCTGAGAAATGAAGACCTGCACACTAACACTGAAGCTTTTTTATACTGTATGGGGGCTATCAAATTCATTTCTGGAAACCCAGGATTTCTCGATGAAATGATCAGCAAAGGTGCTGTGGAAATATTGGTGAATTTGATAAAGCAGATCAATGAGAACACCAGGAAATGTGGCACATGTCTGCCTAACTCAGGCCACTTGTTAGTCCAAGTGAGTATTTTACTTGAAAAGGTTATATGTGTAAAATTAGTTTTTATGTTACCTAACACTAGTTACCTGCCAGGTGTAACAGGTAACAAGGGGGCTCTTACCTAGTCAGCTGGGGGTGCCTGGCCTTGGGGTTCAAGAACAGCAGCCACTGCTCCACCTCTGCCCCCGTGTGTGCCCATTTTCCCTGGAAAGGCCACTCCATGGCTTTTCACCAAACAGCTCTCTGTGGCTTTGAAATCCATTTCCGCTACCCTGCAGAGAAAGTAGGCCTGAGACAATAAAAAGTAGCCTCTCTCTGCAAAACAATTGCAAGCTCTTACCAGAATTTTAACATGCAGAGTTTTAACTTTTAGAGCTTCAAAGACTGAAGATTGTTCATGGTAGCTAATGTCATGGATCTCGTACCTCCAGTAAAAAGCAGAAGTTAACAATACGGGGGTGTGGAGATGACCCACAGGCCTGAGACTATAAGCATGAGGGTTAGCAAAACTAGATCTGTTTAACATGACCGGGGGCAAGAAAAAAGAGATTGGTTCCGTGTTAGTTTTACTACTTCTTTTGTGGCAGATTAAATTTCATAGTTAAATTATTTTCATTGGAGATGCTTCAGCTCTCATGTTCATTTTTAGATGAGATTTTACTTTTTAATAGGATTTGTATATCAGATAATAGCATCTTTGATGTAATACTTCATGAGATTTGAAATGTGCCTGCCAATTAATGAGGATTGATTGAGCACTCAGGGTGCTGGCAGCTTTGGGGAAAGTGTGTTAAAAATTAGATTTGAGCCCTGCCTTAAAGATGCTTAAAGTGTTTATGATGATCATTAATTTTGGACTTTGTGGTCTGTCTCCATTTTGAAAAAAGATTATGAAAACCCCTTTTAGTCGTGGATGATGCAGAATTATATGGGATGAGCCATCTTTTGTCTAGGGAGGCTTAGAAACATTATTTTCTTACTGCCAGTGGTATTGAGTTATTCAAAAGTTTTCCTCAATGAAAATAATTACTTTGGTTATATAATTATATTTCCTTATTAAAATGCAAAAAAAGTATAAGGAAGAGTGTAAAATTGCCTGAAATATTTTTAACCTGAGATAATACACCTCCAGCATTTTAGCAAACATTTTCCCATGCATTTTACATATATATACTTACATATGCATAATTTCATATAATTCTTACGTTTTTATCATGAACCATCTTATTTTTAATAGCTCTTCTCACTTATTTTCCCTTATTTTCCATTACCCTCTTCCTTCCTCATTTCTCCTGTTCCAACCAGTTATTGTCCACACTGATGTGCTCAGCACCTTTTAATGCAATCATAGGTTTTCAAAAATGGGATATTCTATGCACTTCTCTGTTCTCATTTAACAATACATTGTAAGAACCCCTTGGAGACTTATTTTACTTTTTTTTTAATGACTGCACAATATTCTGTGATAAGGATGTACCTCAGATTCCGAACTGTTCTCCTTTTGGGATATTC
Organism: Panthera pardus; assembly: GCF_024362965.1. Taxonomy (NCBI): domain Eukaryota; kingdom Metazoa; phylum Chordata; class Mammalia; order Carnivora; family Felidae; genus Panthera; species Panthera pardus. The sequence goes on along the minus strand of NW_026526732.1, from coordinate 53,410,549 downwards.
ACTCTTTTTAATTTTTATGCAATGGCTTTTAGAATTCTTGTCTGATTAAAAAATCTCTTTCCAACCCATTTATATACACATATATAAATATATATGTAAATATACTATACTATAATATATGTTGTAATATACAACAAAATAAAATATATGCAAATTTATATGTTTATTTATATTTATATTTATTTATATACTTATATATGTTAAAATATATACTATATAGAAGTAGGATCAGTTGGTATAAAGGAACATTGACCGTTTTTCAGAATATTTATGTATTTATTTTGAGGAGGGGGAGGGGCAGAAAGGAGGGAGAGAGACAATCCCAAGCAGGCTCCAGGCTGTTAGCGCAGAGCCTGATGTGGGGCTGGAACTCACAAACTGTGAGATCACGACCTGAGCCAAAATCAGTAGTCGGACACTTAACCAAATGAGCCACCCAGGTGCCCCAAGGAGCACTGAGTATTATTGTAACCTGGATCGCCAGTCCAGAACTAGGACAAGTGTATACCAGTAAGTACAGTGTAATCCCCATGTTCCCCTTCTTTCCCTTCCACCTACACTCAGCATCCTTAGGTTCACTAGGTTAGATGTCTTTTTCCTTTCCTGGCATCCGTGCACCCCGCTAGGTGGTGTAACAAGGGGCACTCTAGTAACTTCTTCCTCTCTGCCTGCCACTACTCACCAGGCACTGTCATTGTCCCCAGATCCCTCCTCTGAACCTGTCTAGGATCTGGCATAGCCAGGGCTTACATGCCTGAGGTTTCTCCCTGGAGCACAATCCAGCAGGAGAAAGTGCCACCACCTAAGATTGCACTCCTGCGATGGTCACCAGGCCCCTTTTGCACCATCTACACAGTGTCACTCTGTGTGTGTGTGTGTGTGTGTGTGTGTGTGTGTGTGTGTGTTTACAGATCTGGGAGGAAGGAGATCTTGTTTTAGGCTACTTTATCATGGGACCCCCTGAACTAGACATTCCCTCATATTTAATTAAAAGGAAGAAAAGCTGTTGTGTATCATACAGTTGATAAAATGTAAGCAACATGACTTCATTATAGGAGCAGATGAAAATCTCTACTCCTGTGAATGTGTAACACTGACTGGCTGTTCACTAGCCGGCCCATGTGCAAATTCAACCAAACAGATCTGGCCATGCAGAGAACTGTTTGTTCATACTAGTTTTCAGAACGTGGTAACTCTAGCTCATGAGACGTTTTTAAAAAGCAACTTTGTTCAATAGAAAAAATAAGTTGATTACAGTGGCTGTACCAATAAAATGTCTGTAAGCCAGAGAGAACCTGGCAAGACCAAAACGACAAGGGTAGGTAACTGTGACTACAAGGGTAGTCACAGTTGTGACTTCCTCTCTTCTATGACTTTCAACCCGGAGAACCTCAGTAGCTTCAGCACACTTTCTGGGCACCTCCTGTTATAGAACTATAGGTTCTAGCATGTGGCCCAAATGCTGGAGTCATTCTGTTTCCCCAAAGCTGCCCTGTTGGGCACCCAGAAGCTGGAGCCTGAAGCTTGTGTAGGATTTGGGAAACTGGCACGAAGGGAATGGGATAAGGTGTGTTTGGGGAATGCCAAGCAGGTAGGCTTGTCCAGAGCCGAGAGGTTCTGTGAGGTTCAGAGGCCACAGCCCTGAGTCTCGAACACCAGGCTATCGAGTGTGGACTTGGAGGAGCTGCTGGAGGTGGGGAGGAGGAGGGGAGATCAGAGTGGCAGAAAGACGAACGTGCACGAGACAATAAATTGGAAAAGACCAAGAAGCTGACAAGCGATGGGAGGGGACTGTGTCAGTCGCACAGACTGGTTGGAGGGCAGAGCTCTCACACACAGCAGCCCCAGTTAAGAGGCATTGCTGCAGTTATTAGGGTCGGGGCAGATTATAATAGAGCTAAAGGGAAGAGGTCAAGGAGTGGGTGTGGAAGGAAGACTCCTCCACAGCATCTGGGCTAAAGCTGCTTACAGGAAAACACGAAGTTCTGAGATCTTGAAGGTTTTCTTTATGTTGTTTCTCACTTGTATATATATATGGAGAGGGAGAGGGATATATGTGTGTGTATATATATATATATATATATGTTTATGTTGTTCACTGTGTGGTTGAAATCAAGGGACATTGATTTCACAGGTGTTGCTCTGTGCCAGGCATGTTCTGGATGGGGTAAGGAACACAGTTGCCAGTAGGGGCCTACCGTCTGGAGATACCCCGTGTCCAGATAATAGTATTCTGATGCCGCATTCTTCTATCATGGAAATCATGGTATTTACACACGTTCAATGCTGCATTCTGTTCTGCCTACCATGTACTTAATAGCATTTTGAGAGGGTGACTGTAGCTGCTCAGAGGAACCAAGGCATTGCTGCCTGTGTGCCAAGTACAAGTATTAATACAGAACTGGAGATACGACTTTGTAAAATGGCAGGAGTAAAGAAGTTTAAACTGTGTATGTTTACTGAATTCTAGAATGCTAGGATTTCAGGAGAGCCCCCCAAAAGTTGGAAAAAGACAAATATAGGCCAGACAAAAGGCAAGGCCCCCTAAATGCCAGTAGTAAATTGTATCACCCAAGGAGGTGACAGACAGAAATAGGGATTTGTCAATGTTGGTCTTGAATGAGTTATCAGGAGGTGTTAGGTTCATGTCTGACTTCTAAAGCCTAGCATTTGGGAAGGTATAACATGGGAGTGGAGGTAGACTGCTAGAATCACCTCCATCATAAAGTTTGTTGTGGTCTCCATCATACCCTCTTCCTAGGGAATGGGGAAAAGTCTTCTATATATGTCATAATCACAACCAAGCTCTGATGACCCTGGTGTCTTGTCTGTCCTCTTGCGTTTTGAGAACATCATGTACACAGCTGCTTTACTGTAATTGAAGAAATCTCAAGGTATCACATTTATAGTTAGGTAATTTATAGGTATATAATGTAACTATTTTTTAACGGTTTTTTTTAAGTTTATTTATTTTGAGAGAGAGAGAACACAAGCCAGGGAGGGGCAGAGAGAGAGGGAGAGAGAAAATCCCAAGAAGGCTCCACACTGTCAGTGCAGAGCCCGACCAGGGCTGGATCTCACCAACTGTGAGACCATGACCTGAACCAAAACCAAAGGTCAGTTGCTTAATGGACTGAGCCACTCAGGAGCCCCTATAATGTAACTGTTAAAACCCAGATTGTCTTGAACTAACATTCCTACTTTTTCTTATTCCTTTGTATTTCCAACCTTTCTGGTTTACAGCTTGACCCATTTGATTTTGAGTTTAATCCATAGAGAAATACATTCTTTCCCTGCTTCAGATACAACATTTTTTACTGTTTTGTGACATCCAGATAACATGGTTCGCTTCCTTCCCCTCTTCTCATGTCCGGCTCACTTCTCTGGCCTCGAAGCCTTCAAGTGTCACCCCAGAGGGTCCTTCACACCCTAGTCACCTCCCTCCTTTGCCCAGTGCATCTCCTGAGTTATCTTCTTCCTTTTTCTCAGAGAAAATTTCTTAGTAATGTTAGTCCTCATGGCCCTCGTCATTCCCTGCTCCATTCCTTCACTTTGGCTTGCGTTTGGGAGAAGGAAAGTGAATTAAACCAAGAGAGATGACTCAGACATTTTGAGCCCGGATCGTTCAGAAAATGATACTATCATCATTAGAAATTAGAGAGTTATACAAGGAACTCATTTGGTGAGAGAAGGAAATTAATTACGTAATTAGTCTTAACTGAAAATTTTAAAGTGCCAGCAGAATAGCCAAGTGGGGCTGTCCAGTAAGCGACTGCAGTTTTGAACGGGTGCTTAGCAGAGAAAGTAAAGCTGAGAAAACAGATTTAGGGCCGTCTGCATGGAGGTGATAGTCGAAGTCAAGAAAGACCAAGGGGAGAGTATAGAAAGTTAGTAGAGGAGGTCAGAGAACAGATTCTATAAAATGGCCACATTTATGGAATGGGGGAAGAAAAGAGAAAATGCAGAGGCCCGGAAACTAAGAAAGGACCGTGTACAGGAGAGTAGAGATCTTAAAAGCACGGACTGGGTTGGTCAGCTCCGGGAAATGCTGTGGAGAGCACCCACGGGAGGGCACGTGTTCTTCTTGTGGAGAAGCTGGAGTAGGCGGGTGCGATGGAGTCATGCTCCAGTGCTCCGTGCTGTCTTGGAAGCTTGTAGGAGTTCTTTATCCCTGTTTTTTTGTTTTTGTTTTTGTTTTTGTTTTTTTTTTTAATGAAAAGGTGTTTTGATGTCATTGATTTTTTAAAAACATGTCTAAGCCCCAGAGTAGACTCCCTGCTTTGAGTCGTGGGAGTTCACTGCTGTATTCTGTGTGTGGCCCTCCTCCACCCCATCTTCAAAAGCCTGAAGGTCCATTTGGCTTTGTACCCAGTGCTGGGACAGGGCTGTCTAGTGAAGAGAGCACACGCCTGAGCTGGCCTTTCGTCTCTGACCCTAGCAGCGCTTCTCAGCCTCTGAGCCCCGCTTTCCTCGTGTTTAAAGGACCAGCGTAACGTGTAGTTGGGAAAATTAATGAGCTAATCAAAGCACTAGAATAGGATATGGCACATAGTTGGTACTCAGCAGAAATTTATTAAATAAAATAAAATCAGAGTTTCGAAAACCTGAAGTTTTAATTGAATAGCAATTTCTTCTGATGAGAAAAAAATTAATCGCAAGAAATTAAGATGATAGAAGTAGATTTCAAATCTTGGATCTTTTTATGTTCTTCCGTCTTTGATAAGCTCTGTGGAGAACCGTGCTGAATAGAAACTAAAATCTGGAAGGGGGTGCTATATTGGCAACGTAGGATTCTGGGTACTTCACGGACCCCAAATTCTCAGAGTCAACTATTCTCTGCTTCAAGGATTTAGGGAATTTAAGTGATGCCTTTGACTGAAGGCTGGAGATTCAGTGAAGCGGTGATTTACATTATGTTAGTAATTAACAACTGTACCTGTAAATCTTGCTTGGGGTCCTTTAAATCTCGTGTTAGTTATATTTAGTCATTTTAAGATGTATTTAGGTAGTTAATTATTATGAGTATGCACACTTAACTAGGAAAGTATGTTAACTCCCTTTCTGTGGCTTACCCTGCCTATGGGAAATCTACCTCTCAGACCATAAAATCAGAACCAAGGCAATAACTTCCACCTGATGGAACCTTGTTCTGGTTATTGGAGGAAATAAACTGCATAGCTATAAAATGAGAGCAAATATTCCCATGATTATATTTCTTAAATTCTTATAATTTTCTTGGAGATTTGATGATTAAGCAGAAATATTTTTAAAGCATCTTTTTTAAAGGTTTTGTTTGAGTAGGAAGAGGCAAATGAGGTCATTTATTTTCTTATTGTTTTAATTGAGGCATATAATTTACGATCCAATGAAATGCTCAGATCTTATATGTTTGATGAGTTTTTTTATATATAATTTCTTGTCAAACTGGCTTCCATACAACACCCAGTGCTCATCCCAACAAGTGCCCTCCTTAATGCCCATCACCCACTTTCCCCTCTACTCCACCCCCCATCAACCCTTAATTTATTCTCTGTTTTTAAGAGTCTCTTATGGTTTGCCTCCTTCCCTCTCTGTTTATAACTTTTTCCCCTTCCCCTCCCCCGATGTTTGATGAGTCAAAAGCATACAGGGGGGTGGGAGGGAGGGGAGGGTGGGTGATGGGTATTGAGGAGGGCACCTTTTGGGATGAGCACTGGGTGTTGTATGGAAACCAATTTGACAATAAACTTCAAATATTGAAAAAAAAAAGCATACAGCCATGTAATCCACACCCCTGTCAAAATTCAGAAGATTTCTATCACCTCAGAAATTTCCTCCCACCGCTTCCCAGCTAATTCCCATTCTCCTACTCATAAAGGGAACCATTTTTCTGATGTCTTTCACCATAGATGAGCTCTACCTATTCTAGAATTTAACAAAAATGGAATATACGGTGTGTGCTTTTTTGTGTCTGGCTTGTTTTCTTTAACTTTTATTTTGAACCAAATATAGGTTCACAAGATGTTGCAAAAATAGTACAGAGGAGTCCTGTGTACCCCTCACCCAGCTTCTCCCAGTGGTGACATTTTACATAACTATCGTACATTATGAAAACCAGGAAATTGAATTGTATAGTACAGTTAACTAGAGTACTATTTCTGGCTCAATTTGCTTCTCAGTATATTGTTTTTGAGATGAAATGAAACTTTTTTTGTCACAATCTTTGGTTTGGCCACTAGGCTTGCTAATTTTGTAATGATGTATTTGTTAGTGAAGAGGGGACCAGCATTTGCTACTTAGGAGGCTTCTTTCCTATAAGGAATACCCAGTATAACTAAAAAACCTAATCAGCCAACTGGCATGGGGGGTGGGGGGGTGGCAGTCATAGCCCTGGCTCTTCCTCTTCACTTCTCCTCCCTTTCTTGGGAAAGACCTATGAATAGGTAACTCTTGCTCACCTCAGATTCTCCAGGGATTAGCATATCTAAAGATTTGGGGAGGGGTGCCTGGGTGGCTCAGTCGGTTAAGCGTCCGACTTCAGCTCAGGTCATGATCTCATGGTTTGTGAGTTTGAGCCCTGCGTTGGGCTCTGCGCTGACCGCTCAGAGCCTGGAGCCTGCTTCAGATTCTGTGTCTCCCTCTCTCTGCCCCTCCCTGACTCATATTCTGTCTCTCTGTCTCTCAAAAATAAATAAACATTAAAAAAATAAATAAAACAAGTAAAAAGATTTGAGGAGACTCAGAGACCCCAGACATGTAATGTAGTGTCTTGGGTTTGAACCTAGAAATAAGAGAAAAACTAAGGCAGATGGGGATGGGGAGAAAGTTATCATCATGGTTGGAACTTGTAATTTATAGGTGAGGCAGACATACATTCTCAACCTGAATCCCTGAATTAGACCATCACAAGCTGTATCTGCCTCAGAAGGAGCAGAGGAGAGCATCCTGTGCTCCCTAGTCAGGAAGTAAGGGATGGAGACGGGTCAGGAGTATTATGCTAGAGAGTATCTCTTCACAAGGAAGGAACATCAAGAGTGGGAAGTAAATATTCCTATGCCTACTGTTTCTGGGAAGAAACATTTATTTCTTTAAAAAAAAAATTTTTTTTAATGTTTACTTATTTTTGAGAGAAAGACAGAGAAAGAGCTTCAGTGGGGAAGGGGCAGAGAGAGAGGGAGACACAGAATCCAAAGCAGGCTTCAGGCTGTAAGCTGTCAGCACAGAGTCCGACCTGGGGCTCGAACCCACGGGCTGTGAGATCATGACCTGAGCCTAAGTCTGTCACTTAATCAACTGAGCTACCCAGGCACCCCTTAAAAAAATTTTTTTTAATGATGATTTACTTTTGAGACAGAAAGACAGAGTGGCAGTGAGCGAGGGGCAGAGAGAGGGAGACACAGAATCCAAAGCAGGCTCCAGGCTCTGAGCTGTCAGCACAGAGCCTGACGAGGGGCTCAAACCCATGAACCGTGAGATCATAACCTGAACCGAAGTCCAGTGCTTAACCGACTGAGCCACCCAGGCATCTGACATTTGCTTCTTAATTACTGTCATACCTGCTTAGCCTCATCTCTTCATTGTAGACATATCAGTTCTGGCAATAAATGTCACTAGGGGCGCCTGGGTGGCTTGGTCGGTTAAGTGTCCGACTTCGGCTCTGGTCATGATCTCACGGTCTGTGAGTTCGAGCCCCGCGTTGGACTCTGTGCTGACAGCTCAGAGCCTGGAGCCTGTTTCAGATTCTGTGTCTCCCTCTCTCTCTGCTCCTCCCCTGTTCATGCTCTGTCTCTCTCTGTCTCAAAAATAAATAAACGTTAAAAAAAAAAAATTAAAAAAAAAAAAAGAAATGTCACTAACTTCAACATGTGATTAGGAAAATTGGTGTTATTACTTGGTAGTTCTTGGTATTACATTATCTTTTTCCGATTCATTTTCCTCATTTTACCATATTGACATACTACATAGTTTATACAACATTCAAAATTTCAAGTATGCTGTTACATGTAATAGCTGCAACTAGCAGAATCAGCTACCTCCTCATTTTACCAAAGTAACTGACATAGAGACAGTAAATGGAGAAACAATCACGAACACAGGCGAGTGTTAGTCTCTGAGTAAGGCATTGGGTGTTTGAGGAGGATGGAACCACTTCCTGCTGAAGTAGGACACCCATGATAGGAATGTGCCAAGTGGGCTCCATAGCCAGGCACCAAGCAGTATCAAGGATTATGAATTATTATCACTTTCATGTGCATATATCTTAACTCCAATAAAACGCTTGGGAATTTGGGTGCTAGTGGTTTCATGTGTAGGTGGCATCATTGATTCCTCTCATCTCAGCCAGAACTGTATTAATCATATATGAGACAGTATGAAACTTCTTGGGTTACCACAGAGGCTCTGGTTTAGGCATATATTGTGGTCGCAATTGGGCACAAATCCAAAAAATGAGTGTGCTTTTATTAATAGAGGGAGATGGTTTTGCTGAGGTTGGAAAATGGTGTGGCTTTGGCTCTTAAATCATTTTACACTGTCTGTGGTCTCTGGCGGCTGTGTTTATTCTTTCACATCATCAGCGGGAAGTGAACCATTTTGCAGTTGGCAGTTAAGTCGAGATAAAGCTCGAGGGATTTTGGTTATGGATATTCCAGGTGATTGAGAAGTAAAATGAATGCTTTCAGAGATAGCCAAAAGGAGAGGGGGAGACAACAAACAAGGAGTCAGAGCTTAGGATGTTCACCTACCTGGTAGCCGGTGGACTTTCTGAGCCTCGGTTTTCTCATCTGAAAAGTGGGGCTCATAATACCTTTCCTGTCTGCCTTAGGGGGCTGGTGTAGGGAGCAAATGAGATCACGTTCACAGGATAGATTTAAAAACCATAAAGTAAGCTGCTCAGATTCTTTCCACGATAGCATTCAATATAGAAAAATAACTAAAACTGAATCTTGATGCCGATTTTGGTAGAGGAAACATAATAATTTTCCAATTAATGGTGCAGTCTTCAGTTGTGTTGTGTTCAAAAGGTTTCTTTGAAACCTGGTTTTTTTGGAATAGGGAAAAGTGTTTCTCCAAGGAACAATACCATGATTGATGGTGAAGTTCCAGGGCCAGCCAAAAAGCCTGTTGAACTTCTGCTGCACCTGCAACGGGAGTTCTGTGGTGGTCTGTGATCTGCAAGCCCTTCTGCTCTGGAGCAGTCCTCAGGGTGGAATGCCTTCTAGGGCAGAGGCTGATTAGTCCCCTGGGGGCCGAGGGTTCTGATGGACGAAGGTCCAAAGGGAAGAGAGAAGGCTGTCCTCTCTGGAAATGCACAGTACGTAGAGGCTCAAGTCAACCAAACAGCCCACCCTGCCATGTGCCCCCCTGCCCCTTGCCCCTGCAGGAGAGGCTGCAGGAATGAGGCCCCAGCTGCTGGGCCTATGCTGTCATTCTTTTAATTATTTTTTTTTAATGTTTATTCATTTTTGAGAGAGAGAGACAGAGCGTAAGTAGGGGAGGGGCAGAGAGAGAGGGAGACACAGAATCCAAAGCAGGCTCCAGGCTCGGAGCTGTCAGCCCAGAGCCTGACGTGGGGCTCGAACTCACAAACCGTGAGATCATGACCTGAGCCAAAGTCGGACGCTGAACCGACTGAGCCACCCAGGTGCCCTGTGCTGTCATTCTTAAATCCTGTGATGTAAATCAGGAAGGCCTCATATTTTAAGACAATGATTTCTTGTGTTTGCTGAAGTATTTCAATTAATAGTTGAGAACATAATTTGAAATTGATAATTAAGTGCCTATAATGAAAAAGTGCCTATTTGAAAAAAATAGGTGCTTTTGAATTCTAATTTTACTGTACTAAAATGCTGTTTATAAATTATAAAAGCTTCATGAATCATCTCATCACTTCTCCACGTAATCTTTCCCTTTAAAGTGCGTCTCCCATGGGGCGCCTGGGTGGCTCAGTTGGTTAGGCGTCCAGCTTCGGCTCAGGTCATGATCTCACGGTTTGTGAGTTCAAGCCCCACGTTGGGCTCTGTGCTGACAGCTGAAAGCCTGGAGCCTGCTTCGGATTCTGTGTCTCCCCCTCTCTCTGCCCCTCCCCCACTCATGCTCTGTCTCTCTCTGTCTCAAAAATAAATAAACATTTTTAAAAAATTAAAAAAATAAAATAAAATGCATCTCCCAGTGTTGACTACACAGTGAGAACGTTCAGTGCTAGATAGGACAGCTTTGCCAAAGCCATCAGGCATTTTCTTGGAGATTCTGATGGAGGGTGAGGCCCAGTACCTCTTATGATCAAGAAATTTGGGGAAACTGGAGAGAAGAAGCTGCCTCAGAAAAAATGAGCACCATAAAGTTGTAGAGTGTAGCTCTGTCATTTTTCAGGAGTAAATTAGTAACGGGAATCACACCAGAATGTTTCTTTCTTGATATATACCAAAAATGTGGGCGATGCCTCAGACATCATCTAACCACTACTGATAAGCAAGGACGACTAAATTCTTATTAATCATCTTGGGAGATGATCAGTTCTATATTCTTCTCCTTTTTCTTCTTCCCACTGCTTGCCTCGCTGCCCCCATGCAGTTGCACTGTTAGGAGACAGGAAAAAAAGAATCGAAACTCATGTTCTTTGATTTGCTATTTCTTTGTGAGATGACACCTGGGAACTGCTCCTTTAGAAGCTCAACAGGCATCTGTGTAACCATGTCACTTGCGCTTCTTTTTTATATCCCAAAATAAAACAGAAAAGTACATAAGTAGGGTTAGGAACAATATAAATTACAATGGAAAGTTAAGAGATGGATACACTTCCACGAGCATAAAGCTTGGACTTTGGTGAACTCCTGTTTTAGGGACAGGCCCATTGGGTGGGCTTTCCAGGGGGGATGGAAAACTCATTAGTGATTTCTGCAAATATATCTCTGTTAAAAGTTGGAGCAAGGCTGAGAGTTAAGTGGGTTGACTAGAAATTTGCCTTTAACTGTCACGGCAGTATTTAACTAGACTCTCCTCCCACTGATCTTTTACATTTTTCCCAGAAACAGCCCCTTGTCTGTACTCGGTGGTCAGCCCCACCCCCACCCAGCAGTGAGATTGGTGGCTCCCTGCCAGCCTCTCAAAATGGGGGGCCTGCATTGCTTCCTCCCCCTGGTGACCTCCTCCCGATCTGCAGCCCTCAGGGCTTTGAGCTCTGGTTTACCACCAGGCCTCTGTTAATCCCCTGCACTTTTTTGCCAGAGTCTTCTTAAAGGGGAAGGTCCTCCTTTTCTGCTCCCTTGTCCCTTCAGCTCCTTGTCCTCCTTTTCTTCTTTCTCCTCCTCATCTCCTTTTTATCCCCTTCTTCTGTGCTTCATCCTGCCAGCTTTTTGTGGTCTTTTTATTTACTATCTTCATAGTAGAAAGAGAATAAGAAACCATTTGTATACAAAGGAGCTCACAGTGGGAGAGAGGGTGCATGAAACCGTGGCTTTGCTTCTGTGCTGGGCATGGTGCAGGCATGAACAGGATGGTCTGTTAGCCTAGAGGAGATCGTGACCAGGTGCTGAAAAGTCTGCACAGAAAAGTTTTCCACAGAAAAGTAACCCTGAGCTGGTCCAGGGGATGGGCAGGCTGGAGAAGAGGTGGGAAAGGGATTGAAGAGGCCATTCTGGACTTGTCAAAGGATGTGAGTGTGGTGCAGCATTTGAAAAGAGGAAGGGGGACAAGAGGTGAGCTTGGAGGTGTGAACTACACTGTGAAGAGTGAGCACCCTTAAGATATGCATTGTGCCTGATAGGCCAGCAGAAGTCAGAGGAGGCCTTTGAACAGGGAAGGCTAGAGTTTGAGATGCTTCCTGTGGCCACAGGGAGTCATGTGGAGAGATGAACAAGGCAGGGGAGAGGCTGGAAAGAGCCTGTTGAGAGGTCTGTAGAGTTTGGGAAGGAGGTGACACAGGCTTAAATGGAACCAGCAATCCCGGTGGTGGAAAGAAGAGGAAGAACAGGTGACCCTTAGGTGTGAAGGGGGAAGAGTTTTAGCGCCTAGAAAGGAGCTGCTATAATCAATAAGATGGAATAGGGAATGCACAGAGAACTGGGCCCCCTCCAGGAAGTCCATTTTTCTTTCATCCGTTATTTTTTATTCCTCTGCTCCTTTAAAATCACCTTAAAATCTACTTCAGAGATATTGTCTGATTAATTCATGGCTTTCTGATATCCTAACCTTTCTATTTATCCCAGTCTTTCCTTCATAGGTATTCACCCATTCAGTCATTCCATCCACAAATGTTTATTGAAGACCCACTGTGTACCAGGCACTGGATTTGGGCATAGGGGCACAATGATGAAAAGACCGTGCATAGGCCCTCACTAAAGCTTCGAGTATAGAGGAGTGGACAGACAATAAAACATAATACTAAATAACCTAACATTAAACAGCTTGTGGGGGGTGTAAGGTAGGAGATGAAGTTTGAGGGGTTGGTGAGAGTCAGATCATACAGGGCCTTGTAGACCATGGTCTGAAGATGGAATCTTATCCCAGGAGAAGTGGACAAAAAGCTAGTAGGGCTTGTGGTGACAGAAAGCAGAAAGACATGGTTCTGGGATGTCACTGAGGTTGGGGCTTGAACAACCAGGTTGACGGTAGTGGCATAGATTGAGGTGTTACTGTGTATTTTTCAAGTATGTGGCTCATGTTGCACTTAAGTTATTCTACCAGCATCACAGCTAACACACCTGGCAATACTTGATGTCACATCTCACTCAGCTCTGCACACTCCCCACAATGTGACACGTGCAGTACATGGAGAGGCCATGTCACATGTAAACGTGTGCCTCCACTCTTGACTTGGGCCATTGAATCAAAGCTGCGTTTGGGAGTAGAAGAACCTTGAGCTGTCTTAACTTTTTCTAATGAGGTAAGAAAAATGGTCGAGAGAGGGAAAAACTGAGGCCGAAACAAGAAAATAAAAGCTCCTAAGAAAACTGTTCCTTTTGCTGACGGCATCCCTTGCCAGAGGCTGGATGTGGGGAACAAGGGGATGGCAGTAGATCAAGGTGCCCAATCCGCGAAGCCTTAGGGACCAGGGAAGAGGACATGTTTTTGTGCATGATGATTAGAATGCATGTTCCCTGGCGTCTGATGGCCTGGCTTCAGGTCAGGATTCACATGAGCATCTGAGCTCTTTGGACTCTGAGTTGGGAAAGCTTGTGAGTCATTCCTCGGGTTGATGTAAACAGCGGTGCTTGAGTGAGTGCCTGGGCTGTCTCTGGAGAAGGAGAACAGATAGAGCCAGGGTCTGATGATGAGAATTTTCCATTTTATGGTGGTGATGGCCTGGAAAGCCTAGAATGATTTATTAGCCTTCACACAAGACCATTCCTTAGCTTAGGAGACTATATTGTATAGATCCACGGTGAAGTGGAATGCTCAAGTGGTTTGTTTTCCCCTCCAATGTTTTGGATGCTGAAGTTTTCAGGGAATACTTTACTGAATTGCTGTGTAATTGAATTGACTTCAAAAGGCTTGAACACATTTACTTGAAGCATTATTTTTATTTTCTCTGATTTCAAGGTAGTTATATTTTAACAAAATCTTTTTGTTGCTGTTGCTACAAAGGAAAACTAATCAAAGATATGTACCTTAATAATTGTTTTTAAAGTTTATTTATGGCTATAATGAAGCCTTATATTTACATAATGCTTTACAATGCACAAAAACATTGTCCCATGTTTCCATTTTATACACACAACCACCCCAAGAGGTGAGCAGGGATTAGGAACCCCTTTTCACAGATGAAAGGATGGGGAAGTTGTGCAATGAGTGGGTGCCTCAGTCACATAACTAGAAAGAGATTTGGGACTTGAGTCTCTACCATTTGACTCTAAGGATAGGTATCTCTCTTCTGTATTTTGGGTGTGAAGTCCCGCAAAAAATGTGGGAATGGGACACACGATGTTTGAACTCCTATTTGGTGATGGGCATTGGTAATGCCCTTCACACATCTTGTCTCATTGAATCCTCACAACTCTAGGGCAATTATCACCATCCCCACTTTATCGATGAGAAAAATGTTCCCCAGAAGGTTCACAAACTAACCAAAGCTAGTGAGTGGTGGGGCTGGGATTTGACCAGGCATCCAAATCCTGAGCTGACTCTTCTTAACCAAGAGCCTGTCTGTACTGTTCCATGAGGAAAGATCACACTGCATCAAAATCCTAGAGGAGAACACAGGCAGCAACTTCTTTGATCTTGGTCACAGCATCTTCTTACTAGACACATCACTGAAATCAAGGGAAAATGAAAGCAAACATGAATTATTGGGACCTCGTTAAGACACAAAGCCTCTGCACAGTGAAAGAAACAACCAACAAAACTAAAAGGCAGCCTAAGGAATGGGAGGAGATGTTTGCAAACAACATATCCGATAATGGGTTCATATCCAAAATCTATAAAAAAGTATCAAAGTCAACACCCAAAAGACAAACAACCCAGTTAAGAAATGAGCAGAAGCCCTGAATAGACACTTTTCAAAGAAGACATCCAGATGGCTAACAGACACATGAAAAGATGCTCAAGATCACTCATAATCAGGGAAATACAAATCAAAACCTTGATGAGATACCACCTCACACCTGTCAGAATGGCTAAAATTAACACAAGAAACAAAAGGTGTTGGCGAGGATGTGGAGAAAGGGGAACCCTCTTGCACTATCGGTGGGAATGCAAACTGGAGCAGCCACTCTGGAAAACATTATGGAACTTCCTCAAAAAACTAAAAATAGAACTACTCTATGACCCAGCATTTGTACTATTAGGTATTTACCTAAAGAATACAAAAATACAGATTTGAAGGGGTACATGCACCCCAGTGTTTACAACAGCATTTTCAACCGTAGCCAAACTGTGGAGAGAGCCCAAATGTTCATTGACTGATGAACGGATAAAGAAGATGTGGCATATATATATACAATGGAATATTAGCCATAAAAAAGAATGAAATCTTGCCATTTGCAATGACGTGGATGGAGCTAGAATGTATTATGCTAAGCAAAATAAGTTAATCAGAGAAAGACACATGATTTTACTCATGTGTGAAATTTAAGAAACAAAACAGGTAAACATATGGGAAGGGGGGGAGAGAAGAAGGGGAAACCACAAGAGACTCTTAATGATAGAGAACAAACTGAGGGTTGATGGAGGATTGTGGGAGATGGGCTAGATGGGTGATGGGTATTAAGGAGGGCACTTGTTACGATGAGCACTTGGTGTTGTATGTAAGTGAAAAAGCACTGAATTCTACTTCTGAAACCAATATTGTACTGTATATTAACTAAAATTTAAATTGAAAAGGAGAGACTTAAAAAATAAACAGCAGCATTAATTAGGTATTAGGTATTAGGTAACAGCAGCATCAATTTTACTAAACTTTACTAAATTGGATTTACTAAATTATTCTCTTCTTCACTTTTAGACAAAGATAGCTCTCCTAAACATTTTTTATAAAATAAGACGAATATGCAAGAAATAAATACTTGTCTCTTGGAAGAGAATGAAACTAACAGTCTTAAATATCCTTTGGTCACAGCAATATTTGATGCTACTCTTAAGACTATGGACTGAGGGGCACCTGGATGGTTCAGTCAGTTGAGAGTCCGACTTTGGCTCAGGTCATGATCTCGTGGTCTGCGAGTTCAAGCCCCGCGTCGGGCTCTGTGCTGACAGCTCAGAGCCTGGAGTCTGATTTGGATTCTGTGTCTCCCTCTCTCTCTGCCCCTCCCCCACTCATGCTCTGTCTCTGTCTCAGAAATAAATAAATATTAAAAAAAAAAAAGACTATGGACTGAGAGGTTTCTTTTTTTAATATTTTTCAAAAAGTTTATTTGTTTTGAGAGAGAGTGTGCATGCATGTGTGTGCATGTGAGTGGGGGAGGGACAGAGAGAGAGAGACAAAGAATCCCAAGCAGGCTCCCCACTGCTAGTGGGGTCCAATACAGGGCTCAAAATCACACCGTGGGATCATGACCTGAGTGGGAATCAGACGTTTAACCGACTGAACCACCCAGGTGCCCCTGGAAATGAGATTTCTAATCTGTGGAACTGATGTCGCATGTCTCAGTGTGAAGTGAAAGTCTTATTATGGACAGCTAACAAACCCGGATGATGATCTATTTAACCCTAGGGTTTTGGTATAATAATTGCTTATTAACATGAATTTCTCATTCTTCACCTTTGAACCAAAGTAGGCTCTCTTTGTATCCATTTTTTTTTTTTTTTTTCCATTTCATGCTACTTGTCCTTAGGCCCATGTTCTCTGGTAGGAGATGCTTAAAAGGGGTTTGGTTTTGCTACTGATTTAATGAAGCTTGTAGGATGAATCGTGTTGTACTGATCAGTATTGCTGTATTTTCCAATTAAAAACAAAATGGCGCAAATGTGCTTTTATCCCAGATGACTGCTACACTGAGAAACTTGGTTGATTCACCACCAGCAAGAAGTAAGTTGCTAAGCATCAGTGCCCTCCCCCAGCTCTGCGCGGTGATGGGACAGTACATGGCTGACAAGGATGTCTGCACCAATATTGCCAGAATATTCAGGTAGGTGGACTAGGAAAACAAAGCAGCCTTACACAAATGCTAAGGCTTAAATTTGGGGTGGGGGGGGGCGGTATCTTTAATATTCGTGTGTGTGTGGCTGGCAAGGAATCCTATTTTGCTTCTTACTTCACCTAAAAAAAAAAAAAAAGTAAATCTAATGGCCTAAGTTCAAAAAAAATGATTTAAACTGATGACTCCATTTCATATGGTTTTCTAATGCGATTCTAAATTCATCCATTGTAAGTCACCTTAGTTCTTTGGTGAGTCAGGAGTTATCCTAGGGTTTTTACACAAACAAAAATTCCTCTTAGCTTATTGGAGATAAATAGCTATATCACAAAACATGGTAAACTTTCTAGTACACTTGGAAACGGTACTTAAGGGTTTTAACTCAAAAAGGGGAACATTGCTTACAAAGTCTCATCTGACCTGATTTGTAAGAGAAGGTTATTTTATTTCAGTTGTTTGACTGAACTTTGGCTCACACATTCACTAATCATGCTCACACTTCACTCCAGGAGTGATGACCATCTGAATCCAGGTTGCTTTAAAGCAAGATGTTTAATTTCAGAACAGTCTTTAAATTATTGTATTTCCTCCCTCACTGCTCCTTGAGCCAATGTTTTAACATAATTATCCTTCTCAAGAGACCTGGGCATTTCTTGAACTTCACTGTAATTGTTTAGCAAAATAGAAAATTTCCCGAACACTGAATTGGTAATTGACCACAGTATGAGGATGAGTCCAGATTTGATTTTCAGCACTGTGCTTTCCTGCCTGGATACTTAATTTGGGGTACTTATCACTCTCATTTCGAAGCACTGTAAAATCATAAATTTTGTGTTTATACATGGTGGCATGTAGGAATCCAATTTTCATTTTTTTTCCACGTGGATAGTCGGTTGTCCCAGCACTTTTTATTGAACATGGCATTTTGTTTTTGCACTGATTCTAAATGCCTAGTTAGTTAAACACAAGCAAGCTTCCTTATACTTGTAGGTCTGTTTCTAGGCACTTTGTTTGGTCCATCCTCAGACCAGTACCACACAGTTTCCAGTGTTATAGATTTAAGTCTTGCTATAAGGCAAGATGAGTCCTTTGCCTCTTTTCTCCTTTAAGGTCCAAATTCTTCCCTCTTTCTCATGAACTGGAGAATCAGCTAAAGTCTGGGATAGGAACTTTAGCATTTTTCACAGAACAGCACTGAGTATGTAGAGCAATTGGGATGCAGGAGTGGAGAATTGACACCTTTATGATACTGAGTCTTCCACCAATAAACGTTTATGATGTCTTCTTTTACATTTTTCCATAAAATTTTATTTTTTTCTCCAAAAAGATTTTGCACATCTTTTGTCAGATTTATTTCTTCATGGCTTTTGCTGCAATTATGAATGCAATCTCTAAACATATTTTTAAGGGGACTAAGAGGTACAAACTTCTACTTATAAAATAAATAAGTCATGGGGAAGAAAATACAGCATAGGGAATACAGTCAGTAATATTGTAATAACTTTGTGTGGTGACAGATGGTGACTACGCTTATCATGGTGAATATGTTTTAATGTATGGAATTGTCAAATCACTGTGTTGGAGACCCGAAACTAATGTAATAGCACATGCTGACTATAAAATATGTATATAAAATATTTCCTAATAGGCTGTTGCTGGTGTACATAAATAGTATTTAATATTTGCTTATTAATTTTAATCCAGGAATCTTAATGAAATTTACATCTAAGCATTAGTCTATAGATTGTCTTGGATTCTGTATGCAATTTGTCTGCAAATAAGAATAGTTTCGGGTTTTTTTCCCCATCATTACAACTCTTCCCTGCTGTCCCCACCTCTTTCTAATTGTATCACTCAGGATGTCCCATACAAAGTTGTAAGAGTGTTGAACCTGCTGCCTTTCTCCTGCAGAGAAATATTTGAAAGAAAATATTTGAAAGAAATATTTTTGTGGTTTTACCGGTTAAAAATAATATTTACTGCAGGTTTTTGTAGATACCCTTCAGAAGGTTAAGGAAGAATTTTCTTGCACTAATGGGTGTTAGATTTTCTTGAATGCTTACCTAGTATCTATTTTGATTATGTAGATTTTCTTTTCTAAATTCATTAATATAGTAGATTACAGATTAATAGGTTGTCTGACGTTAAGCTGCTATACATTGCTAGGTTGAATTGACTAATATCTTGTTTAGGATTTTTCATCTATGCGTTAGATGAACCTTGTACTTTTCCTTTTGCATTGTCCTTGTTTGGTTTTACTGGCAAGTTTATACCAGTCTCATAAAATGAGTTGGGAAGTGTTCCCACTTTTTCTCTATTATCGAAGAATTCCTGAAAATTGAACTTATCTGTTTCTTGAAAAGTTTGTAGGACTTGCTTGGAAAGTGCAAGATTTGTGTGTATCATTGAACACAGATTCACTTTCTTTAGTGGCTATATATCCAGCCATATTTCCTCTTGGGTTAGTTTCAAAAAGTTCTATTTTTATAGGAATCTATAAAAATCTATAGCACTACTAGGAATTTACCCAAGGGATACCGGAGTGCTGATGCATCGGGCACATGTACCCCAATGTTTATAGCAGCACTTTGAACAATAGCCAAATTATGGAAAGAGCCTAAATATTCATCAACTGATGAATGGATAAAGAAGATGTGGTTTATATATACAATGGAATATTGGCAGTGAGAAAGAATGAAATCCTGCCATTTTGCAGCAACATGGTTGGAACTGGAGGGTATTATGCTAAGTGAAATAAGTTAGGCAGAGAAAGATAGATATCATATGTTTTCACTCATGTGTGGGTCTTGAGAAACTTAACAGAAGACCATGGGGGAAGGGAAGGGGAAAAAAATAGTTACAAACAGAGAGGGAGGGAGGCAAACCATAAGAGACTCTTAAATACAGAGAACAAATTGAAGGTTGATGGGGATGGGGGAGAGGGGAAAGTGGGTGATGGGCTTTGAGGAGGGCACTTGTTGGCATGAGCACTGGGTGTTGTATGAAAGCCAATTTCACAATAAACTATATTTAAAAAAAAATAAAGTAACCCTATGTGTATTTGAGCTTTCTGGAAACCAAAACAAAACAAAACAAAAAAAACCAAAGTTTATTTTTATTTTCCCATTTGGCATTTCTGCAGCAAACTTACTTCTTACTATGACTGCTGTGCAGCCTTGGCCAACTGTTCCAGATGTTATGCCTTGTTTTTGAAAGTGATAAACAAATACCAGAAGAAACAGGTCAGTTCTTTATGTATTTAATTCTTCAGTTTGTCTTTGCGTTGGGGTATTTGTATAAGCCCATGTTAAATGACCTTATGTTTTGAACGTACAGGTTTCTATCAGAAGCTTCCATTTGATGTGTAATGGGCAGCCCCAGGAGTCAGAGTTATCTGTAGGAGTTGAGGAGAGACTAGTTGGAGGGAGAAATGGCTACCATGGGATGTTGATGCGGTAGGATCCCTGGTTTAGGGAAGAGGATGGGTGCACAGTGTTGTTGCTGCCAGTGATCCCTGGACACTTAGACGAGAGTCATCCTGGGGTGGGATGGGAGTTATTTGCAGGCCCAGTCCCAGGCTTGCTGAGTGGGTGGGAAGGGGCCTGGCCATCCGCACTTGACTGAGAACCACGGGGACTTCTGATGCAAAGCACAGTTTGGGATCCCCTGCACGGGTATACTCTAAAGATTCTTCTAGACTGGAAATTTTCTAATTCTTTGACACTTTAGTATTTAGAAGATGAATCATTCCAAACAAACGTAAATATTAGAAAGAAAACAGAGGCGCCTGGGTGACTTAGTTGTTGAGCGTCTGGTTCTTGATTTCAGTGCAGGTCATGATCTCACAATTCGTCAGATCGAACTCTGCATCAGGCTCTGTGCTAGCAGCCCAGAGCCTGCTTGGAATTCTCTCCCCTCTCCCTGCCCCTCCCCTGCTTACTCTCTCTCACTCTGTCTCTCAAAATAAATAAATGAACGTTTAAAAAAGTTTTAGAAAGAAAATAATTTGGTTTTAATGAATTGGGTAACAATATATAGAGCTATTTAAAAAAGGGAAGATGTCACAAATGACTCCACCTTAATATAATCATAATAGTACAGACATTAAGTTTTATTATGAGTCTTTGAATATTCATTAAATGCAGTTTATTCAGATTTATAAATGATTACAGTTACATCACCTGTTTGGTGACATATTTGATACATGAACACAATATATATTTCAAACATGGTAAACTTTCAGAATCGCACACTAAGTTTCATCAGCTTTAAACCAAATAATTTATATGTATACTAAGAACATTTTAATATAAAGCTTTTGTGTTTGTTTATATTGGCCATCTCAAAACCACCTCAAAATATAACCCATGTTTCCACAAATAGCGCTGAATTTATTTTTACCCAGCCAAGTACTTCTGCTGAGAATAACTAAGTTTGTCAGATTTTATGCTATTATTAGCTAGTTTATTAAAATGTTACTAGTCTCTTTTTGGTTATACAGATGACAGAGAAGTATCTATCTATGCTCATATTACACTATTACTACATTTTAAAGATGGTAAAACCTTGCTTAAAGTGTTAGTAATTTTTATTTGGCTTTTAAACACTGATTTACAAATGTGTACTTGAGTTTCTGATTCTGAGAATTTGGGTTACAAATGCTTTCACCTACATATTTTGTATTTTTTCTAAATTACATACTTTGAAAGATTTCAAGGTATAAGAATTTGCTACGTCAGGTGAAGAATGATTTGATTAATCTACCCGAAAGATTCTCCATTGCTGTTAAGTGTCCATTAAGCATTTGTCCATAAGCATCTTGGCATAATGTATTATCATAACTGTAATCTTAGGGCAAGTGAATTAATCTGGTGAAAAGCTTAGGCACTCCTATTCCTGGTTTTCTTTTTAAGTAAAAGAATAAAATGGCAGAAATATATTTTACATTAAAAGAATTCTTTTAGATCTTATACTTTAAAAGTTTAGTTATGGATTTTGTTTGTAAATGTGCTTTTATGATTTTCATTGTAATTTTATTTTACCATCATTATTCTTTTTTGCTTTGGTGTTTTGATTTTGGATGATTTAGATAACTATAACCAGAGAAGGCATCTTTGCTTGCACTAGAATTTTCAAATGAGGGTTAAAGAATGCATTTTGGTTTAACAACTTGAATTCAAGTTATGTCATAACCTGTACATTTTTAAAAAGGAAGAATACACATCAGTTCAGTACTGATAAATAGCCCTATTGTTTTGTAGCATTACTAGTAAATAACCGTTTGTTTTTCTGATTATAGCTTGGATGATGGCTGTGTTTAATAAACAGACAAAAATCCTGGTATCTTGCCAATATAAGACATTTGAGATGTCAACACAGCTAAGGGTATGCTTTTGCTGCTGTAAGGGACTATATATCTTAAAGTTTAATCTGCATAAAATTTTACTGTGGCTCTTAGCAAACTACTTTTCACTTTGGACCAAAAGTTCTCATAAAGCAAAATTGGTGTTTCAAAGCCATCTTTTTTCTCTATTGACCTATATGATAATTTTGTGTTCCTATTAAAATTATTTTGGTTAGAAGAAGAATGAAGAGCACCTTGCAAACTATGTACAGTTCATGTTGTTTCCAGAACCATCAAGGAAATGCATAATTTATTAAATTATTTTAATCATTGCAGTGAAGATCATATTAAAATATATTACATATTTCCTTGCTTTCTTAGAAGACACTAAGAATAATTTAATCTCTTCTTGATGCCAAAGGTCAATATTACAAACATTAATT
Organism: Panthera pardus; assembly: GCF_024362965.1. NCBI lineage: Eukaryota > Metazoa > Chordata > Mammalia > Carnivora > Felidae > Panthera > Panthera pardus. The sequence goes on along the minus strand of NW_026526732.1, from coordinate 53,388,212 downwards.
ATTGCTCTAGAGGCTATTTGTCCCATAGTGCGAGCATGAGTCTGTTGATGAGATTCTTTTTTTTTTTTTTTTTTTTTGAGAGGGATACAGAGGGTGAGCGGGGGAGGGGCAGACAGAGAGAGAGAGAGGCACAGACTCCAAAGCAGGTTCTAGGCTCTGAGCTGTCAGCACCGAGCCCCACGCAGGGCTCACAAACTGTGAGATCGTGACCTGAGCCCAGGTCAGACACTCAACAGACTGAGCCACCCAGGCATCCCTGATGAGATTCTTTAAATGTTTTTGTCCTTTCTGTAGATTTCTCTCTCTTCCCTTTCTATTGATTGTTAACTCTGTCCTTGGTAGTCTTTACTTGTCTTTACTTTCCTTTTGCAATTATTGGCTTGCAATTAGTAGGGGAACCTCATAATAAAACTTGTTAAAAGTATCAGCTAAAAGGGGCACCTGGGTGGCTCATTGGTTAAGCGTCAGACTTCGGCTCAGGTCATGATCTCACAGTTCATGGGTTCAAGCTCTGCTCTGTGTTGACAGCTCAGAGCCTGGAGCCTGCTTCGGATTCTGTGTCCCCCTCTCTCTGCCCCTCCCCACTCACACTCTGTCTCTCGCTCTCAAAAATAAATATAACATTAAGAAAAAGAAGTCTGTTTTTATTTATTTTTGAGAAAGAGAGTGAGCATGAGTGGTGGAGGGGCAGAGAGAGAGAGGGGACAGAGGATCCCAAGCAGGCTCTGAGCTGACATCAGCAAGCCTGGTACGGGGCTGTAACTCATGAACCTTGAGATCATGACCTGAGCCAAAGTCAGACGCTCAAGTGACCAAGCCTCATGTCTTCTGCTTTTTGCGCCAATAGCTGGAGCCTTTCTTAGCTAGAGAAAATGAGATGGTTTATTAGACTCTTCCATGAATTTTTTCTGCCAGACTTGTGTCAAAACAAGTAGTCCTGGAAAAAACAAGACAAACAAAAAAACTAGTCCTGGGACCAAACCCAGTGATAACATTGATAATGCTTTGATAACACAGCCAATCACACTGATGAAGCTTCAGGCACTGGTCAGAATGAACCACTTAGATTCATTCAGGTGAGTTCAGGTCTTCTCCTGCAGGACCCTCAGAATGGCTTGCAAAAGGCAGGGCTCATTAACCTCAGTTAGCTAGACAGACCATGAGTTGCTGATTCGTAATTGGTGAAATAATCCCCGAATTTTATTGTTAAGATAATCACCAAATATTCCTGCCAATGTCCTGCTTTGAGAAAGTTCAGTATATACCCATATTGAAATTTTGTAAGTTTGCAACAGATAAATTTGAGGAAGATTAGTGCATATACAATCAAATGATGGCCCAGTTTTTTCCACCCCTCTTTGCACTTCTGTGACATGGGCCTGTGTCTGAAGGCTGTGTGCTACCAGCCAGGGTTTCTGGTTTATCAACAGTCTCAGAGAAAAGGAATCCACCCCTCCCAGCTCTTACAAAGGACTTCCTCAGGGAGAACAAGGGAAACTTCTTTGGCTCCTGTCTGGGAGGTTAATTGGTCCAAAATCCGTGGTACGACTAATCACTCCAGTTCCCATACACACAAAAACGGAGACCGAAGCACAACGTTTCGGTCAGCTCGATGCAGTTTGAAAGCTAAACTTTAGCATTAGGTAAAGCCTCTATTAAAAATGGTAACCCAAATTCAATTAAATGACAAATCTCATTTAAGAAATGTGCACATATTGTATGCTCTCTGGTGTAAACTACATTTGGTACAAACCAAATGTACAAACAGATGGGCCTAGTAACGCAGGGATGAGCAGGGTCAGTATCAGCCTTGCAAATCAGGGCCTGCCCTAGGAGGTGCCTCTGACGTCACCATTGCTGCATTTAGCATCTCCCCAAAATATGCTTGGGTTTGTTTTTTGGAAGAACATGAAGGGATTTTCCCCATTTCTTCTGTAAATATCTACTGGGCAAGGGATCCAGTAAAATGCCTCAAATGAGATTTGTATGATGGGCAATTTTTTACGGAGGTCATGGTCTAAAAAGAATAACCTTTATCTACATTCCCATCACATGCCCGTTGAGCAACTGACTATCTGACTCTCTCCATTTGAGATATGGCCAATTTCTTGTGGTTTTTTTTTGTTATTGTTGTTTTTGTTTTTGTTTTTGTTTTTTTAAAACAGAACATCCAGAGGCAGGACCCTCATCAGAGCCTTCAAAAACACTGTCTGGGAATTGCCCGACATGTCCTTGCTTGTGCTGCTTTTAAAGTCATGCCTCTCTCATTCCATTTAGACTTCTTTTAGGGTAAGCGATCATGTTCGGCCACGTACGCACAGCGAGCACTGTCTGATTTGGAATGCTCAGGCATCGTGGTGTTGACAGTGAGAACTGGAATGTCTGAAGGGTATGGGCTGAGAGCACAGACATCTGCCATTTTTCTTGCTGTTCCTCTGTGATGCAGCCACAGCCATGCAGCAGTCCAGAGATAACGTGACCTCTCTCTCCCCTCCATCTTTTTTGGGGCCAGTGAGGATTTGTTAGGGAGGCGCCTCCACCCCTTCCCCTGGAGCCTTTATATGGTAACTTGGCTCCTGGCTCACCCTCTTCCTCCTGCCTGGCAGGAGCGTGCCCTGTGGCTGTATTCCCAGCCCCTCTGCAGACACATTCCCACTGCTAGCATTTGGCTGAGCTTGCTCCTTTTTTCAGCCTTGGCCTTGGTCTGCACCCCTGACCGGGCGGGCAGCACAGTAAGCCCTTAGCTTGTTCATTCTTTCCAGCTCCTGCTGCTTTGCCCTTGTGGAACTGGCTCTACCCCACTCAGCACGGAACCCAAACGCCTGACTTTTGTCTGCGGACTTAAGAACAGAACAGAACAGAGCACAGTGAAATTCTAGCCTCGCCTGGTGCTTTTGAGGGATAGCCACGTCCAGAAGCATATAGTTGGTGCTCAGGAAATGGCTGCTGATGGAATGGATAGATGAACGGAGGCATCAAGTATAATCCCTGCAGGTTTTTAAATGCTCCTCTACTTAGATTCTGGGTATTGAGTCACCAGCATCCCAGATCCTGCCATTTTGTATGGTTCAGCACTTAGGCAAACTGCTGACCCACTTTCAGCACCGCAGGGTTAATTAGCGTTTTTGCCGTGGTGCAGTGTGTGTTCCAGATTGGTAAAGTTTATCCGTTCTTCAGCTCACCTGTATGTTCAATTCATGTTGAGGTTTCGTTCGAAGGTGGGAAGTTGGGTAAATGTTGTAAAATTGCAAATTGTGATTCAGCTCTCAGATCCAGATTGCATGAGAAGTTCCTAACCACATTTTAAATGGGGCATCTTGAAAATCTTTCTAAAATGTTTTCTTTTACTTAGTAGAAGTAGTTCTCTCCTAAGTAAGTGGAGTCTGATGAACATAGTTTATTCTTTCTGTGATAGTTTGATATAGTTCCTTCCCTATGGTCAACATTATACACACCGGTTATTTTCAGGCCAGGTGGGAAGGGTGTGGGAAATGAGGAGGAATGTGTTCACCTTGGCTGGCTATGTGCAGGGAGTAATAATGTCAGGTAATGCAGAACTGGTCACATGGGGCTGGATGGTGCATTGGACACTGGCTTTGACATTTAACAGGCAGTGGATGTTTTTGAGCAAGGAAATGATGTAAGAGCTGTGCTTCAAGAAGTGGTATTGACAGTGAGGCGCCTGGTTGGCTCAGTCAGTTGAGTGTCTGACTTCGGCTCAGGTCATGATCTGACGGTTCAGGGGTTCAAGCCCTGCGTTGGGCTCTGTGCTGACAGCTCAGAGCCCGGAACCTGCTTCAGATTCTGTGTGTGTCTCTTTCTCTGCCCTTCCCCTGTTCATGCTTTGTGTCTCTCAAAATTAATAAACATTAAAAAAAAAATTGTTTTTTAAAAAGAAGTGGTATTGACAGGGGCATCAGGGTGGCTCAGTCAGTTAAGTGTCTGACTCTTGATTTTGGCTCAGGTCATGATCTCAAGGTTTGTGAGTTCAAGCCCCATGTCGGGCTCTGTGCTGACAGCACAGAGACTGCTTGGGATTCTCTCTCTCCCTCTTTCATTGTCCCTGCCCCACTCATTTCTCTCTCTCTCTCTATCTCTCTCTCAAAAATAAACATTAAAAATTTTTTAAAAATTAAAAAAAAAAAAAGAAATGGCATTAACATTGATCACAGAGGGAGGATCCCACCAAGGGTCTGTGACAGGAGGCTACAGACAGATTAACCAGAACAGGCATGGGAAGGAGGCGGTGGGGGGAGATTTTGAGATGGCAGAGCAAAGGGAACTCAGTGACTGGTTGGTGAGGGGAGTGAGTAATCAAAGATGCCTGTAGGACCAAGTCTGGGGGATCTGGCAGATGAGGGTTATGGTGAATGAGGAGTTTGGGAATCCGTCTGTAAGCACAGATGGCCAAGGTCCTGCCTCTTTTCCTCACCAGGGTTGGACTTTGGGGTCAGCAAGCCCCGTGAAGCCTGAGTCTCCACATCTCTGGGTAGAAGGAGAGCCTCCTTCGCTGACTTGAGGCCAGTCTCTCTCACATGGACAGTCACATCGACAACTGCTGCTATGGGAGCTTGCCGGCCACTCAGCCGTGTCCTGCTCCTGGCTTTGTTCCAGTTAAAGCAATTTCATTTACAGCAGTGAGGGGCCCATTGAGACCGAGTAACGTGCTGGCTCCCAAAGGCACAATGTATTTGAAACTAAAGAGAATATCCCACAGGCTATAACTGGAGGGTACAGTTGAGGTCAGGTTTCTTGCAATAGGTGTACCTGTTTGTCTGAGTTCTGGTTGGCCGTAACTGTTGCTAGGCTGACTCCATTTTTATGCAAAATTTGAAAGTCAGTATGAACTAGTTATACTAGACTGACTTCTTAAAAAAAAAAAAGTACCTCTCCTGATTCATCTTCATTTTGTTGTTTCCAAACTACAAAAGCTGTTGCATATATATATATATATATATGCAACATTGTATTAAATTTGATAAAAATGCTCTAAAAGTTCAGGGGTGATTTATAGGTGGCTGTCAGATACTGTCAGAGAATAAAAGAGAGTATCTGTATCTCAATGGAGAATTGTATACTGATGAAATAATTTCTGCTATGGAGTCAGTCAGTGGTCTCTACAAATCGCTGATGTTGGCCTTTGTCTAATTTTTTCAAATCTGTATAGAATGTTTAGTTAAGTGACGTTTTGGAGACTTGCAAAAGATTGGCAACAATCCTTAATCTCTCTTTGTGGACCAGTGAATAAACCTCTCTATGACACTGTCCAAGGCGGTCCTCTGCACGGCGCGGGCCGCCCACGGTGAGCCATGGGGCCTTGCAAAGCCCTCTGGCTCAGCCAGTGTCCTCGGGCCTCCAGATGAGTTAAGATCGGCATTGGTGTGGGGATAAGGAAGCACCACCTCTGCCAGCCTCCCGGGAGACTGCTGCTATTTTGGCCTGTTCCACGTTCCCTAGATTTGCAGAGAATAGATTTGTGAAAGGGGGTGGGGGGGGGACGAAAAGACGCCCGAGCCAACCCTGAGAAAGAGGACAGAAACAGTGAGCGTAGCAGTTGCTGGAAGCTTGGTGCTGCAAACAGCGCAATCTGCCACCCCCATTTGTTGATCCCGCGTGCCATCCTTCAGTTGGCCCTGCTGCTGCCAGGAACCACCCCCTCCTTTTTCCATCTGAAGGCAGGGAGAGAGGTACTGTGGCAGTGTTAACTCTTCCTGCCCTAAAGCCTAGAGTCTCTTCTTCGTGAAGCGTATGCCATGGTAGGATCCACACAGGTATTAGAAAAAAAGAACTGCAGAAGTCGAAGGGGCCGAGGGAGTTTTCTGAGAAAAGCAGCACTCAGTCTTCCCAGATTAGACCACATGTGACCGTGGAGGGAGGAAACTTGAGTTTGGAAGAATGATGATCTCTAAGGAAAGCTGCCTTCGCCTCCAGCCTGGGATCTGGTCTGAATACCTGGCAGATCAGCAGTGACGGGTAGAGATGGAACAGGGCCAGAGACACCTGCTGAGTTCTGCTAAGGAGGAAAACAAACATAGGAAGAAGAGGCCTAGGAAGAGGGAGAAGGGAGAATAGCGTAGCATCCTTCAGAAGGCAGCTGTGATGTTTTACAGGGTAAACTGATTAGTCCTGATATGAATGAGCAAAGAGGATGCAGCCACTTTTTAAGTTTTTAAGGAAGTCATTCAAAATCACATATAACATCTTTCCTGTCTTGCTTCACATGCTCCTGAGGAAATGAGGGAGGAGCTCAATCCGGGGAATAGCATGAGGTCCAGCAACATCAAGAGACTACTGTTAAGTGCCTGAGGGAGGTGACTACGGGTAGAGATTGGGAACACTTTGTTCAGATTAAAGGGCTACAAATTATGACTTTTAATGAATTTGCATATCTAAATGCTTGGGACGGGGCCCGGCACGTCATAAACACTGTGTGTTCATTCCTCCTGCTGCTGCTGCTACTGCTATTATGGTTGATTATTAGAATTTTTCAGAGGTAGGAGTCATGTAGAGTGTCTTTAATCAGAAATTATATTATCAGAGTTTATGCAAAAAGCTCATATTCCTCAGCTTAGAAAATATGAAGTGGAATATCCTTCGAGGAGCCTAATTCTTAGAAATACCCTCTGCCCTGGTTGGAAAGGGTTCTGCTTCTCTGCTGGGTGTGTCCAGGGTGGAGGAGGGCTTTCCGTCCAGAGCCCAGGGAGGAACCTCTGCCATCGGGAATTATGTGAAGTAACCGCCACCTTTATGTGAAATGATGAGTGTCATAATGAAATTGTGTGTCCTTACTTAAGATTTGAGAGCCACAGACTTCAGCATTTTTAGGGAACTGCCTGGTGATCAGAGACAGACAAGGTGAGCCCAGTACCCAGGAAGGGGACTGTCCCAGGTACTTTCTCAAGACCCGCTCCTTTTCGCCTGGCTAACCTACTCCGTCCTCCCCTCCATATATCTGCATTTTATACATTTTTAAATGTTAGACTCAAATTCATTGGAGGTTATTTTGCCAACCCCCACCACTGTTCTCTGGGCATCCTCTGATCTAAATTTCTCGGAGACTGTCGGGTCCGTCCTGCACAGTTAAATGCCACTAACATGTTACTGATAGTACATGAAAGCGGTTCAGAGCAGTGCCTGAATCATTCCTCATGATTTGTGCTTTACCTGTTTTGTCTCATTTACCCTCAATAGAGTACAATACGATACAATACACTACAACACAATATTTCCCCCATTCTACGAATGAGTTAATAGAGGCATAGAGAGGCTAAGCAAAGTCACATGTATGAACCAGACTGCCTGGCTTTCAGGCTGGAGATTACAATCCCTTTCCGTGTCTAGCTTCCTGCTTGGCCCTTTTAGTCTTTGCTCTTCCCCCACGCTTGTTAGCCTTGTCTTCTCAAATAGATTAGGAGCTCTTCAGAGCACGGTGCCTTACCCTGTTTCTTCGAGTGTATTCTCCCAGGCTCCCAGCATTCAGAGTTCCCTAAGGGCTTCAGGCGCGCGGTGGGCCAGGACCAGGTTCTCCTGACTGGGATGACTGGGTGCCATTGGTTGCGGGCTGAGCTGAGGTTTTTCCCAGTGTGAACTCTCTCCTGGACCCGCTCCAGTTCTTGCTGGTGTGTCAGCCTCCGGCTTTCTTAATGTTGACAAATGGTTCCCAGCTGCACAAGCAGTGGCCTCGCTTCTTCTCGGCCAGTGCCAGGGAAAACTTTTCTTTCAAGAACAAGCAGGAACAAGTTGGTATTGGCAGAGGAGCCCCAGGCAAATCCCATTTTGTCCTTTGCCTGTGACCTTCCACTCTCTGCCACTCACAGTTCTGTGCTGCCCATCCCCCAGCCCCAGGACCCACCTAGACCTGGCTCCCCGATTAAAACAGGCCCGGGCCTCTGCCCTTTGTCCCCAGTCCTTAAGTCTGCTAATTACTACAGATCTGATCAACAAAGTCCAGTTTATAGGGAATCCCTCCTGGTGACATATTTGGGTTTTAAAAGGAGATAACTCCTTGACTGCTCCGCATATGGCAAGGCAAAGGAGATCCTTAAATGACAGGCCATGTGGGAAGCAGGGCTTGGCTGCAGAAATGACTCTGGATCAGGAGAATCCTGGTTTCCAATCCTGACTTACCTCTCACTAGCTGTGTGACCAGGCAGCTTGTACGAAGCCCAGTTTCTTGCCTGTCAAATCGCACAGTGCCTGGCACAATGAGAATTAGCACCCAGGTCAGTGGTAGCCCCTCAGTGAGTGTCTCTGTAAAGTCTCTTCCTCCCACAGGAGTTTCCTCACTCTCCGTGGGTATGGGTGAGGCCAAGAGTACTCATCTGTCTGTCGTTGTCGAATTAAGAACATAATTATTTTTGCATTCTGCTTAGTTGTAAATTGTTCTCAGCTTGGGACTTTAAGAAATATTTATTTATTGTGAAATATAGTTTATACACAGAAAAGTACATGAAACACACATGTGCAATTTAGCAAATAGTGATAAAGGTGTCTCCCATGTAACCACTACCCTGATCAAGAAAAACAAGTGATGAGGTTTTGGGGTGATAGTGGGTCAATGGCCGAAAAAGAATTCTTGGCGACGTCTTTGGTGCAAAAGGGTGATTTTATTAGAGCACGGGGACAGGACCCATGAGCAGAAAGAGGGGCGCTGGGGTTGTGAAGAGTGGCTCCTTATATGCTATGGGGCTGGGGGAGGTAAAGTCAAAAGGGAACTTTCCAAAGAGATTTTCATATTCTAAAGACTCACAGATTACTGGAGGTCTAGCTATTGTCAAGCTAAGGCATTAACATTAAGACAGTAGGGAGTTCCTGAAGAAAGGTTTTACTCTGCCTGCCTTAAGTGTGTGTCAAAGGGCTGCGGGTTATAAGGAAATCTAATTTTATCTGCCATTTCCTTCTTGCCTTTGTTTCCCACATCACTATGGAGGGGAGGTTGATGCTGGGGCTCCAGGAAACTCAGTCTATAGGTTTCTGGAGATTAGGCTGTTGATAAGATTGCCTTTGTCTTCTAATTTACTAAGATAGTTGTGAACTGATGGAGACTTTATCAGTTTAACCATTTGTTTTTGGTCCTTTCCTTTGTCCTTGGGCAGCCTGGAGTGCCTGAGGAATGCCACACACATCCCACCTAGGAGGGCTGGGTAATGCTAGACTGTGCTTGGCCCTCAGTTTGCCTTATGTTCCCTCATCACTAAGTGGTGGCTTTATATAACACAGTGCTTTGATTCTCAGCTGGGGCTGATTTTGCCCCCAGGGGACATTTGAGCCTTTTTGGTTGTGGCATCTGAGGAGGTGCTCCTGGCACCTAGTAGTAGGGGCCAGGAATACTGCTACTAAATACAGCCCCCCAACAGCAAAGATTATCCTGCCCCAGATGTCTGAGTCAGGAAAGCCTGCTGTAACACAATCTGATTAGCCATTGTGCAGAACACCCGATTCTTAGAAACACGATGCTTCAGCAGGAGGTGAACTTTTAGGAAAAGATTTGGGTGCTCAAGAAACCTGTTAGTATCAATACTTAGATTTACATAACACAATATCAGTAATCCTATGCCACTCAACTAATTGTTCTCTAGGGGGTTAAAAAAAAAAAAAAAAAAAAAAAAGCCGGCCAGAATTTCAGATGAAGGATCTGAAGTTAATAGCCCTTGCTAATAGTATCAATCGGTTTGTATTCTTTCATTGTTGCCAAATGCTTTTAATCTCCTCTGTCAATTTGCACCAGTCTTGGGACTCAAATACTAGACAAGTTAGTAGAAGCCAGATGTGTTCCATTTTGCTATTAATTAAGTCGTGAATAAATTAAATACTGTACCCTTTCCAACAACTTGTCCCAGCCACTATGCACTTGTAATGGTCTTCCCTTTATTGCAGGATTTAGTTGTCCGTATTGTCTTTATTCTTGGCAACCTGACAGCGAAAAATCACCAGGCTCGTGAACAGTTTTCCAAAGAGAAAGGGAGCATTCCGACCTTGCTGTCGTTATTCCATACATTCTACAAAATGGACCTGTGCGCCAAGGAGCAGGCAGGAGGAGCCCAGCAACCCAAGGTGCAGAGGCCGCGGGCCCCAGCGGAGGACGTGCTCATCAAGCTGACCCGAGTACTGGCCAACTTAGCCATGCACCCTGGCATCGGCCCGGCCCTGGCCACCAACCCGCACGCCGTGGGCCTGCTCCTCGCCACGTTAGGTAAGGCTGCTCCCAGCAGGGGAGACAGTTCTGTGGCTCCGGTGCCCCTAGGGGTTTAGTGGTACAACTGGCTGGCTTTAATGAGCCTTCACAGCTGCAGGAAGGAAAATTCCTCCACTGTGCAGAACTTCCTCAAAGGTAATACAGGTAATATTTTTTAAAATTTGCGAAAAGAAAAGAAAAAAAGAAAAAGAAAAAATTGTTACTGAATCTCATTGAATTGTACACCTGGAAAGGCTGAATTTTATGGTATGTGAATTTTATCTTTTTTTTTTTTTTTTTTTTTTTTTTTTTTTTTAAGTATACTGGAGGCGCCTGGGTGGCTCAGTTCTTTGAGTTTCCAACTCTTGATTTCTGCTCAGGTCATGATCCCTGGGTTGTGGGATGGAGCCCCACATCGAGCTCAGCTCTGAGCATGTAGTCTGCTTGGGATTCTCTCTCTCTCTCTCTCTCTCTCTCTCTCTCTCTCTCTCTCTCACTCCCTCTGCCCCTCTTCCTCGCTTGCGTGCTCTCTTTCTCTCTTTCTAAAATAATAAAGAAAGTATACCAATCAAATTACCAAAGACTGGCCAAATTAACCACAAAGAGTTTAAAATCCTTAACTTTTCCTGGATTAGTCCATGTGATTAAAGTTTATATTTTTATTTTTCAGCTTTTCATGGTATCTATAATTGTGGCCCCCAATCATTTGTCCCATTTCTCCCCTTTATTAGCCATCTCACTCTTCCATAACAAAATACCACAGACTTAGTAGCTTAAACAACAGAACTTTGTTTCTCATGGTTCTGGAGGTTGAAAGCCCAAGGTCAAGGTGCCTGCCAGTTGGGTTCCAGATGAGAGCTCGCCTCCTGGCTCGCAGACAGCTGCGTTCTCACCCTGTCTTCACATGGCATTTCCTCAGAGTGTGCACTCAAGAAAAAGAGAATGATCGCAATCCCCACCTTTCTCCCCCTTTCTCCCTTTCTCCTCCTTTCTCCCTTTCTCCCTTTCTTTCCCCTTTCTCCCCCTCCTTATAAGACCACCAATCCTATCAGATAAGGAGTCCACCCATACGACCTCATTTAACTTTACTTCCTAAAACCCCTATCTCACATACAATCACATTGGAGGTTAGAGCTTCAACATGTGCATTTGGGGAAGGGGCTGCATTTCAGCCAATAGTATTCTGCTCCTGGCCCCCTGCCCAAAATTCATAATCTGTTCTCATGGTAGGATTAGTACGTTATAAGAAGAGACACCAGAGAGCTTGCTCTTGCTGTCTCTTCCATGTGAGGACACAGCAAGAAGGCGGCCATCTGCCAGCCGGGAAGAGTTCTCACTAGAACCCAATTGTGCTGGCATCCTGATCCCAGACTTCCAACCTCCGTAACCGTGAGAAAATAGATTTCTGTTATTTTAGCCCAAATCTGTGGTATGTCGTTACGGTGGCCTGAGCTGACTGAGACAGATGCACCTTTTGAGTATTAATTATTGTGGGTTCAAATGCTTGTAAGCACATGTAAAGCATTATTAACTATTTACTTTTGTGGGGCTAAATGCACATAAAGTGCTTGGTGCTGTTCATGATAGATGCCTCATAGCTGTGAATGCCTACCCTCTTGCTCCTGATGTCAGTCACTATTCCTTCTGGCCAAATGTGTAGTCCTACAGAAGGTGGTGATACAGAAGAGGTACCCCCCCCCCCCTTTTTTTTTTTCTGGACAAGCTAATGAATTGTCCTACCAAGGCAAGAGACAAAAAAACAACAGATTCCCAAACACTGCCCATGGTCTAGCGTCGTTAGTGGGGGGTAGCAGGAACCAGGGCTCCTAACTGGCATTGCTACATCTGCCAGGAGATGAGTCTGAAGGCTGAGTAGAAGGCAGGGACAAAATGACTAAGGGCCTTATATGCTAAATAAAGAGTTCATTCCTTCACTCATTCTTGCATCCAGCAATTATTTATTGAGCACCCCTATGTGCCAGACTCTGTTCTAGGTGCTAGGAATGCAACAGTGACTAAAACAGATACATCCCTAGTCTTGTGGAGCTTCCATTTTAGTCCTAGAAGACAAACATTAAACACTGAACAGGTCAGGTGATTATATGTGCTATGGAGAAGATAACAGTAGGGTAAGGGGAGGGGTGCTTGGGAGATTCGGTTGAGTGTCCAACTTCGGCTCAGGTCACGATCTCACAGTTCATGTGTTCGTGCCCTCCGTCTGGCTCTGTGCTGACAGCTCGGAGCCTGGAGTCTGCTTTGGATTCTGTGTCTCCCTCTCTCTGCCCCTTCCCCACTCATGCTCTGTCTCTCTCAAAAATAAATAAACATTAAACAATTTTTTAAAAAGTAAGGTAAGGGGAAGAGAATAATGGATGCTATTTTATATAGGGTGATTAAGGAATGTGTGCTCAATAAGGTGATGTCTGAGCAACAACCTGGAGGATGTGAGGAGTGAACCAAGTGGATAACAGGAAACAGAGTATATTCTAGACAGAGGGAGTAGCAGCAGTACAAAGGTTTAGTCAGGATCATGCTGATATGTTAAAAAAAAATGGGGGGGGCAGGAAGACCAGTGTGGTTGGCACTGGGGATCTGGGGGCTAGAACATCAAGTGAGGCCAGAGACGTCAAGATTAGGGCTGCCCAGGTAGGGCCTGATGCCCACGTAAGACAAGTGACCTTAGCTGACTTACTATTCAAGGATCATCATGTTAAGGATGGACTCAGGGAGGAAGCTGGAAGAAGAGTAGCCAGTTAAGAGGTGGGGGATGGGCTAGGTGGTACTAGAGGAGGTGAGAAGTGATCAGAGTCTGCGTGTTTGGAGGGCAGCACTGATAGGAGTTATGGATAGAGTTTGCCCCCAGGATCGTTCTGTTGCGAGGTGGAAGTGTGGGGAACAGACTGGAAGTGTGGGGAACAGACTCACAGGGTGGAGCCCCCAGAGAGCTCAGGAATACGGCAAACCAGTGGGGGTGAGAGAAGCTCAGCTTGCTGGTGTGTTGGCACCTCCACTTTACTACAAACACAGGGCCTAGATCAGCCCAATTTGTCCAGACCCCCTGGCTGGAGGGAGCGAGCTTAGAGTGTTCTAAAACCTGGCCAGGAGTGGTCCTCTGCTTTTGATGCACTTCCACGCAGGAAGCGTCCTGGGAAATAAAGCAGCAAACAGTGCCCTTGCACAGACCTTGCCTGGGACAGTGGCTTGTCCCTGGGGCTGCTGTTGCTGCAGTTAGGATGTCGTTGTTTCTGCCCCTGCAATGAGCCTTTGGTACCCTTTTCCTTACTGTGTTTCAGAATACAAGTCAATTGAGGATTGCGAGGAGCTGGTGATCAATACTACAGCCACAATCAACAACTTATCTTACTACCAAGTGAAGAATTCCATAATTCAAGACAAAAAGCTATATATTGCTGAATGTAAGGTTCAGTGTTGGGTTTGGGTGGATGAATATTTAACATTTTGACTCTATTTGCTAAACACAGACCTGGTGGCATTCCTATTTTCCGATTTCTGGTACAGATATCAAAGAGCCTCATTCAATTCTAAGACATTAGAATATGGGGAAAAGTTAGTGGCCAAGTTCTTGCTAAAGTGTCTTACAGTTTGTGTTTTATTATTGCTTTAAGATTTTGAGTTATCAGTATTTAGTATAATACTGGAGCCTAATAGCCTTTAAATTAAAACTTAACTTCACTGGTTTTATTTCTCTGGTCCCCAAACCCAGTGCTCATAAAGCTTCTTGTGAGTAATAACATGGATGGAATCCTTGAAGCTGTGCGTGTTTTTGGAAATCTCTCCCAGGACCATGACATCTGTGATTTCATTGTGCAGAAAAATGGTGAGTTAATGATACTCCGTGTTCATCAGCATGTACTTCTTGCCAATAAACAGCTAAGCAGTTCTAGAGCTTGGGTCATGACAATGTGATGCTTGTTTCTGCTTTGGGATGCGCAGTGCTTGACATGCTGTTCCATGCATGTGGAAGGCTCTCCACTCGATATGCCAGGATAGATCTGGCCAGTGTTCTCAGGGTTCCCCTCTCCCTTGTGCATGGTCTTCCGAGTTCTGAGATGGTGTGTGTGTGTGTGTGTGTGTGTAAGGGAAACAATCTATAGTCATTATTACTGTCCATGAGAATGGACTCAGTTGACATTCTCCTTCACGTACTAGAATGTCCATTACAGCCCTACTTGTAATAGCAACAAATGGAAAAAACCTAAGTGTGCATACATCATGATATGTTCATGCAACAAAAAGTTCTACATCAATTAAAATAAATGAACTAGAGATTCGTGGATCAACATTGATCAGCCTCAAACATAATATAGGAGCAAAACAGCTAGTGATTGGAGGGTATATACAGAATAATGCCATTAATATAGGTTTTAGAACATGCATAACGATCTTGAGTATTGTTTATGTAATGTATAGTAATGATGTAAAGGTACAAATGACATTTGGCAATTGTAAACTCCACACTTAAGATAGAAGTCACCGTTGGAAGGGAAGGCGTGCCCAAAGATATAAAATTGGATCTGTAACATTTTTTTTTAAGTTTATTTTTTTTTATTTTGAGGTCGGGAGGGGCAGAGAAAAGGAGATAGAGAATCCAAAGCAGGCTCTGTGCTGTCATCCAGGGCTCAGTTCCAAGAACCATGAGAGTATGACCTGAGGCGAAATCAAGAGTTGGTCACTTGGGGCACCTGGGTGGCTCAGTCAGTAAAGCATCTGACTCTTGATTTTGGCTCAGGTCATGATCTCACGGGTTTGTGGAATCGAGCCCCTAGTCCAACTCTGTGCTGACAGCATGAAGCCTGCTTGGGATTCTCTCTGTCCCTCTCTCTCTCTCTGCCCTTCCCCTCACTCATGCTTTCCCTCTCTCTAAATAAATAAATAAACTTAAAAAAAAAAAAAGTCCAGGGGTGCCTGGGTGTCTCAGTCAGTTAGGCTTTGGCTTTGGCTCAGGTCATGATCTTGCAGTTTGTGAGTTCGAGCCCTGTGTCAGGCTCTGTACTGACAGCTCAGAGCCTGGAGCCTGCTTCAGATTCTGTGTTTCCCTCTCTCTCCACCCCTCCCCCACTCACTCTCTGCCTCTCTCTCTCACTCTTAAAAATTAATAAACATTAAAAAAATTTAAAGAAAAAAAAAGTCGAATGCTAAACTGACTGAGCCACCCAGGCACCCCTGTAACATTTTATTTCTTAAGCCGGGTGGCAGGTACACAAGATAACCACCTCTATACATCTCAAATATTTCATGTAAGTATAATACCTAAAACTTCCTAATTATCCATGGTAGCAAATTTAGGTAATACAGATATTAAGGGGAAAAAGCAGCAGCAGCAAACTGTCACCCATAATCTCACTCCCCCAGAGATAACTGTTAACATTTTGGCGCATTCTTTAGACTCTTAAACACACACATGTATGTGTCTGACCCATCAATGGGACCAAAGTCAGAACAAGATGGCCACCTCTTAGGTGATAGGGTGGAGGCAGAACACACTTTATCCAACCTCCCCCAATCTTTTGCCCAGCCCCTTCTGGGGGTATAAGAAACCAGGATAGATGGTTCCATTTCCTAGGTGTAAAGGAAAATGGTTCCTAGAGGTGGGAAGCCTGTCTTGCCCTGAGCTGCCCCCTACCCTGGAAGTCCTGCCTTGCTACAGGCCAGTTTCCAGCCATCTGAGCAGTTCTTTTACAAGCCCTGGAAGACTTTAGAGATCGCAACAGGAGCCTACTTCCCCCCCCCCCCGGGGTTCTGTATTTAAAATTTTTTTAATGTTTATTTATTTTTTTTTTTTGAGAGAGAGAGAGAGAGAGAGAGAGAGAGAGAGAGAGAGAGGACCAGTGGTGGGAGGGGCAGAGAGAGAAGGGGACAGAGGATCTGAAGCAGGCTCTGCGCTGACAGCCCTTTGCAGGGCTCGACTTAGGAACCACAAGATCATGGCTTGAGCCTGAGGCAGGTGGTTAACTGACTGAGCTACCCAGGCACCCCCAGGGGTTGTGTATTTAAAGAAAATTGCTGCAAAGGTTCAAAGGGGCCCTTGAGAAGAATCAGATGGTAGAGATGAATGTCACCTGTGTGGTTGGAGTTTGTGATTTTTTTTTTTTTTTTTTTTCCCTTTCTACTGGAAGGGACTATATCATTGCCCCAGGGAGGGAGCTGCTGCCTGGGTCAGATGCAGCACTGCTGGGGGACCAAGGACTTGGGGGATGGGGAGCAAGTTCTAGATGCAGTGGATGTTGGCAAACCCACAGCTGGGCATGAGTAAAGCCTTAGGTAGAATGGATTAAGTCCCCTAGCAGAGTTTCCGGTTTTTCGAGCCACTCCCCATTTCCCCCTTTGCCATTTATAATCTAAGGTACAGCTGGGAACCCTGAGCCTTATTGGTCCACATTTGTTCTCTGTCCTCCCAGTACACAAGTTCATGATTGCACTGCTCGATGCTAAGCATCAGGATATTTGCTTTTCTGCCTGTGGCGTTCTCCTAAATCTCACTGTGGATAAAAACAAACGTGTCATCCTAAAAGAAGGAGGTGGCATTAAAAAGTAAGTTTCAAGGCATGGAGTCCTGACTCTCAGATGTCAGAGGGAATGGTTTCCCATGGAGCTTGGGCCCCTCTCATCACTCTTCTGCGGTGGAGGTATTTCAGCATTTGGAACTGCCAAGCTACGGGCTGAAGAGGAAATTTAGGTGCCACTGGACTCTTAAAACCGTTCAGAAGTAGGTTATTGCTACTTTGTAGCTACTTAAATTTATAGATGTGAAATGTTAAAAAACCACTGAATTACATATAATACATATTAAATAATACAGGATGATCGTCATTATGCTAAAAATACAAAAATTAAAGAGATTCTGACCAATAACTTTTCTTTTTAAGTTTATTTATTTTGAGAGAGACAGACAGCTCGAGTGGGGGAGGGGCAGTGAGAGAGGGAGAGAGAGAGAATCCCAAGCCAAGTTATGCACCGTGAGATCATGACCTGAGCCGAAACCGAGAGTTGGACGCTTAGGTGACTGAGCCACTCAGGCTCCCCCCTAACAACTTCTTAATTTGACTTTTATTGACTTAGGTTGGTGGATTGTTTAAGACATTTTGGTCCTACCGATTGGCAGCTGGCCTGCTTGGTTTGCAAAACTTTATGGAACTTCAGTGAAAATATCACCAACGCTTCATCATGTTTTGGAGATGAAGACACCAACACATTGTTAGTCCTGCTACCATCATTTTTAGGTAAGACTCCAGACTGTGAGTCTGTGAGTTTTATCAGAGTAGGAGAAATGTTC
Organism: Panthera pardus; assembly: GCF_024362965.1. Taxonomy (NCBI): domain Eukaryota; kingdom Metazoa; phylum Chordata; class Mammalia; order Carnivora; family Felidae; genus Panthera; species Panthera pardus. Next base: position 53,370,744 of record NW_026526732.1, on the reverse strand, counting down.
TTTTCTGTGACCAGCATGGGTAAAGATTGGTATGTGTTTGAGTAGCTGTGTAAATTTGGAAATATCTGAGAAGAGGCAGAATGTTATTTACAATGGGGACACAAGGACTCCAACTCATTGGATTCTGTCATGGTTTTTTTCTGTGGCTTTTCTCATTTTTTTCTTTTCTGAATTTTTTTATAAACTGCCTAAATACCAGATGTGAGCATAAATTATTGGTGTTGTTTAAAAATATATAACATTGGAATTGATAAAATATGGCTAAAAGTTACTCTCAAGTCATGGTTTTAATGGATCTATACATTTTAATTAGCAACTATGTTATGTGGAGGAGGGTCTGTGAAATTATTTGACATTGCAGTGGGGTTCAGACCACTGAAAGGGAAGAAATCACTGATACAAATCAAAGGAAAGGATAGTTTCTTATGTTAAAAAAAAAGTTTTTTTAGGAGAATTTTTTTCATTCTGGGTTAGGTCTAAAAACAATGATTTAAATAAGTAAGTGAATGTTTTCAATAATCCTTTTTCTCAAAATGGAGACCATGTCTGTACCATTGCCCAGCCACTGTGTTGCATCTGCAAGGCCATGTGGAAGCTCTCAGTGTGGCTCAGAAGCTGTGGATTCCAATGCTGGTGTTTTCTTGTGGTGTGATTTGACCAGAGAATTTCAGGACCTGTCTTTTCATCTCTGAGATGCGGACATGATAACCCTAGCCCTGCTCTGGGGAGTAGTGAGGATCAAATAAGCATCTGAGTGCGTAATGGAAAGACCACAGGGCCCATAGCACACCGTTCTGAGTTTAAGCCCTTGCTTTTGTCACATATAAACTTTTAATGTTGGGCTTAACCTCCCTGAATTTATATTTTTTCATCTCTGAGCTAGGGACCATTGATGGCCACTTTGTGGAGTTGTTAGAATATAAAGGAGGAGACATTGTACAGAGAGCCTGATAGAGTACCTGACACACAAGGAGTCCTCAAAACAGGGCTGTGAAAGTGCTTTGTAAATGCTAAGTGTTGTAACAATGTTATTAAACAGGAACTCAGAACCAGAAGTTACTTGAAAGAATCAGGATTGCTAGATGGATGTGAAATTTGCTCTTTTCAGGTAAATATAATTTTGTGGGTGTAGGAGTAAGAAAAAAAAATGAACATGATTTTAAATCACTGAGGTTCACAGTCTGCTCTGGTAACACTGAGCTTTCTCAGGTTGCCAGGAGCAGAAGTCTGTGCTCAACTTGCCTTAATTCAGTTCTCAAGTGGGGCAGAACAGTGGAATTGGGTGTGGAATTTAAAAAACACACACTCTTGTCCTGGCCCCATCCCCAGGCATGCTGATTGAGGAACTCCAGGGTGAGGCCAATTGTCTGTGTTTTTTTTCAAAGTTCCACAGGTGAGTTTGCTATGCAACCAGGCTTGAGAACCCCTACCTGCTCAGTGAAGGAGTTTCAGGGAAGGGTGCACAGGGAAGAAGGAAGCCAGGAAATAAGCACATTGCCCAAAGCCTGCTGGAGGGGCACTCAGGACCTAGAAGGTCGTTCCAGATGAAACCAGAGTCCCTGAGTGACCCCTTCAGTGGCAGGCCATCATCTGCTCCACCCTGCTTGAGACTCAACTCTGCTCAGTCTCTGCTGTGATGCAAAAAGTCCCTAGAGGCTCCTGCTTGGTCATGCTTCAACTCTCTCGAGGCTTCTTAGTGCTGCCCTCAGCATGTGTCTCCTCTGTTGTTGGCATATCTTTCTATGTGTCTCCTGTTTGGGGAAGAGGTGTGGTTGCTTTCCTGAATCACTCCCTTGGGGTGTAGGGCTTTCAGGGCTAAGGCAGCAGCTGCCTGTACCACAGCCTACCTGTGGCTTCCTTCCCTGGCACATAGGTCCAGAACGGTCAACCATAAATAACAAAATGGTGGGGACATGTTACATATGGGCCCCTTTGAATTTTTTTTAATTAAAAAAATTTTGTTTTGAAGTTTATTCATTTTTGAGAGAGACAGAGTGCAAGTGGGGGAGGGGCAGAGAGACAGGGAGACACAGACTTCGAAGCCGGCTCCAGGCTCCCAGCTGTCAGCACAGAGCCCGATGTGGGGCTCTAACTCATGAACCGTGAGATCATGACCTGAGCCGAAATCAGGTGCTTAACTGACCGAGTAACCCAGGTGCCTCACATAAGGGCACCCTTAACCCCCCTGTGGGCATGGGCAGCTTCTCAGCAGAATGCAGTACCCGGCAGGCGGCAGGCACTTCATTCTAGTAGCCCCTCCCTCAGGCTTCCCTTAGAACCAGGGCAGGCTTCTCCTTGTGCTTCCCCAACCTCTGAGCCTTTGCATGTGCCTATCCCAGCCAGGTGCTGCCCGTCCCTGCAGACCTTTCTCACACAGCTTTTCAAGCCCACAGTGTAGTCATAGGAAATCTGTACTTCTTAAATAGCAATCGTGAACTGTGTAACTTCTCCTGTGTTATTGTTTTGTAACTTTTATCTTGTTTCCCCACTCCAACTGAACCACTTTAGGGAAATGATATTGCCTCATATGAAGTAGGTCCTTGATAGATGCCTGTAGATTGGCTTTCTTTCTTTCTTTCTCTCAAGTTTTTTTATTTTGTGAGTGAGAGAGAAGGAGAGAGCATGAGCAGGGGAGGGGCAGAGAGAGCAGGAGAGAGAGAATTCCGAGCAGGCTCTGTTCTGTCAGTACAGAGCTGGAGGCGGGGCTCGGTCCCAGGAGCCATAAGATCACGACTTGAGCCAAGATCAAGAGTCAGATGTTTAACAGACTGAGCCACCCAGGTGCTCTGATTGACTAACTTTGTAAATCCTCACCCAAACCCATGGAAGGGAACTGTGGTGTGGAGAGCAAAAATAAACACATTTGATCAGGGAGCCACAGTGTGTCAGGGATTTCTCACGTGATCACTAGGCCCTCCTTACAAATTCTAAGGACTGAGCTCTTTCCTGGTGTTTGCCTGTGTGGTGCCAGCCTCAGACCCTTACCTCTGACAGGGCTGTAGTATGTCTGACCAGCCAGGATGCAGCAATTAGTATGCACAGGTGAGTGAGAGTGTACTGGAATTCCAGTTGTTTCACACAGATAGCTAAAAAGCTGGCCATTTTGAAAACAGAATGAGCTGTTAAATCACAAAGCCCACATTGAAGTGTGCACTGCTTTTAGAAATAACAAGGCAATTGATACAGTAATAGAAGTTAGCCAACTTTTTTTTTTTTTTTTTTTTTTTTTTTTTATGGGTGACTGAGGAAAGACAAAAAAAGGAGAAAGTAATGGTCCTTTACATGGTTGGGACATTGGGACGTTGATGTTCTTTTTGGAAAGTAGCTTAAAAAGAAAATTGTCTGAAACGTCCTGATGTATTGCAGTCACTTCTTATAAACTCATCAGTAGTGTGTTTATCTTGATGTTTATCTTAAGTGATGTACACAAGTCTGGCACACTGTTCTACCGTGAGCTTCTCTCAGGAGAGCTGGTAACTGGTGATCAGTGTGTGCAGTTTATTAACACAAAGAACACAAGTTATTTTATGTTCATCGTAACATACGTTCAACTTAGCACCTAGGCTGTGAGACAAGGGGCAGAGTGAGGCCTGGTGTTCAAGTTAAAGGATCACATTAAAGGGGTTCCTGGCTGGCTCAGTCAGTGGACGATCTGACTCTTGATCTCAGGGTTGTGAGTTCAAGCCCCATGTTTTAAGTAGAGATTACTTAAAAATGTTTTTCTAAAAAAATTAGAAGAAAATAAAGGATGACATTAACAAGTCCACACTGAAGAGCATGGACTGTGAAGACTGGGCCTCATAATAGGAAAATAATCAAACCTTCTTAGAGCTACCTGGTGCTGCACAGAAAACTGGGAGATAGTGAAGTAAGAGAAGCTTTAATTGATGCTGCAGGATACTTAAACTACAACAGAAATCGTGATATAATGATCACTGAGGAATTTATTGTTTTGGGTTCTTTACTCCTTTCTATACCTTTCTAAAACTTTCCTTTAAATTCTAGTATTAGAAGTATGCTGTTCACACAGAAAGCTTAAGAATGATTGGTTATCAAAATCAGTGCTTTCCATCCCGTGTCCAACATCTTTAAAAAAATGAGGTGGTAGCAAAGAAAGAAAATATCAGAATATATTACATGCAGTAAGACTAAGTATTCTATTGTGAAATGGTTGTTAATTGTAAATAAATATGTAAGTCATAATGTACAGTCCTGACGTATGTATCTTTTAGGTCAGTCAAGAGTTTGAAAATCATAGATATAAATTGTTCTTGAATTTGCCTCTGCTATTGTTTTTTTAAAAAAATTTTTTTTAATGTTTATTTTTGATGGAGAGAGAGAGAGAGAGAGAGAGAGAGAGCGAGCATGAGTGGGGGAGGGGCAGAGAGAGAGGGAGACACAGAATCCAAAGCAGGGTCCAGGCTCTGAGCTGTCAGCACAGAGCCCAATGAAGGGTTTGAACTCAAGCACAGCAAGATCATGACCTGAGCCAAAGTCAGACGCTCAACCGAATGAGCCACCCAGGCGCCCCCTCTGCTATTCTTTAGTGCAAAGACTACACATTCCAAAATATAATATCTAGTGTAGTAGGGCACTTTCTTATGTATTTGCTGTATTTACTTTCAAACTTCAGACTGCTTTTTGCTTTTACTTGTAGCTTTTGGGCCACTTTTGTTTCCTTGTCTAAACCAATTTACAATTAATAGGGTTCGAGTGTGGATTAACTAATCATAGGCCAGACCTCAAGAAAAGTAACACAGTCTTGACATTAGATTGAAAAAAGCCCTAAAACACCCAAATAGAGATTTGCTAAATCCACTAAATCCAACTAAAACCTGTGCAGAGGAAGGAACTGCCAAGTGCCTGGGCAGCCGGCAGCCCTAAGCCTCTTTGGAAAGAAGGGCATTAAATAAGAGAATTCATCGTCTGACATGAGTTTGTGCTCAGAAAACCTGGAAAAGAGTGAGGAGGAAGAGGATCGAGAAATCTCTCAGGCTTCTCATGTCTGGAAGTAGCTCAATATTGGCTTTGAAGGCCCAGAAGGCCGTTGGCATTCTCCTCCCCTCGAGGCCCTGGTTAGCTTGTGGGTGGGGAGGTCCAGGTTTGCCTACAGGAGCTGGGAGTGCCTCAAAGGGAGTGCCTTGCTGAAGTGTTTGTGTCTGTCCAGAACTTATCTCTGAGCGGTGCGGCTGTCCTCTTGGTTGGAGGAGAGGTGGGGGAGGTCCAAACTGGGATTGCGGGCTGCCTTATCTTACTCAGGGTACTGACACTAACACCAACAGTGCCAAGGTACAAAGGATATATGAAGATACACAGTGCAGACAATTTGATGTAAACAGTAATGAAGCATTTGATAATGGGATTTTAATTGGCCCTATTAAAAAGTTTGCAAGTTATGTAAGTAGCAATATTTGTGGTCATTTAAGGGCTTGGTGGTTACCACTTACCATGTCTGCTTCAGCCACAGACCTAGAAAGTGGAAGAGCCAGTCTTCTGACCCGCAGGCCAATCCATTTTCCTAAAATCCTTCACATACGGGGTGTGAGGCCCAATATAAACAAGCAAAATATTGGCACAGAACGCTTAGTGGCCATTTATCTTCCTATTTGGGTTGGATAGACTTTCAGTGTTTACAGAATTCAGGGTGCCCTTGGAATAAGAAGCAAATTAAGGTTGTAATTTTTTTTTTTTTTTTTTTACTAGTGCTTTTCTACATTATACGTGGACTCACTTGGGATTCTAATACTACTTCACTACTTCAGATTCTCAAAGTCTCCCACTTTTCACTGTTATTGGTGAGAGCATAGGGGCCTTTACAAAGAAGTACACTGAGGCTGCTTTAAAGCCAGCAAAATTGATTTTCAAATCAAGTGTCAAATTCAACTGTGTTACTTTCCGAAAAGATTTCCTGACTCCTTTTAGATCTGTCAACCACTGAAGTAATTCACTTTTCTAATGTGCAGATAAGGAATATCTATTAATATTTTGTTTCTCCTGAGAAACTGTGATCTGACTTTTGGATGTGGATATAAACACTTGGGGATTAGTTGAAATAAGAGTTCAACTTAATCCAGGATTTTTTTTTTCTTTTGAGAAGATTATTGTCCTTTTTATAGTGAAGAACTACTTTTAAACTTTTTTTTTTAATTTTTAAATTTATTTATTTATTTTGAAAGAGAGAGTGAGTGGGGGACGGCAAGAGGGAGAGCATGAATCTTCAGCAGGCTCCACAACCAGTGTGGAGCCCAACTCTGGGCTCGATCTCACAAACCGGAATGTCATGATCTGAGCCGAAATCAAGAGTTGGGCACTGGACCACGCAGGTGCCCCAAGAATTACTCCTATAAAAAACAAATGTAACCCCCAAATCATATCTGTGTCACATTGAGATTAGAGATGACCCAGGATGAATTTAACTTATGCCATCAAAATTTAAACTTTAACCAGTAGGATTACATGCCAAAATAATTGCTGTAATTTTAATTTTTTGGGTGCAGATGAAGAACTAGCACTGGATGGCAGTTTTGATCAAGACCTAAAAAACTATCACAAACTCCAGTGGGAAACAGAATTCAAACCTGTGGCCCAGCAGCTCCTGAACCGAATTCAGAGTCATCATACCTTCCTGGAACCACTGCCTATTCCTTCTTTCTAACATGATGTAGATTAACAACAGAAGCAAGAAGTCAGGCCTCCTTCATTCTTACGGAGTGGTAACATGCATGAACATTTGTTTTTCAGTATGGACAAATAGTGAAAGTTTTTCAGATACTGATTTTAGTGAGTAGTCTAAGTATCTTAGAAGAAATAGGCATTTCTTCTCATTAGGTAGGTATTATGGAAAAATGAATATAAATGTGCTCTCTGCTATGAGAAATGTAAGATGAAAATATATTCACAGTTTTTCAAAGTACATGACTACTTCTTCTGTATTAAATACTTCGGTTCCAGTCTTAAAATCTGGATTTAACAACTTTGGAATTTAAGTGTTTGTCAGTTCAGTAAGTGAACCGTGCAATGAAGACTCCTAGATTTTGTATCTGGGCAGAATGGTGATCAACACTGTGAGGAACACATCACTACATAACCGTCTGTACTAATTCTTTGTCCTCTAATAATAATTTTCTGGTCAGGTACCAGTATTTTTCTTGTTTTCATGTTAAGAGTGGGAGTAAGCAGAAAAATTTAGAGACACCTGCTTTGGGCAATCTACTCTATTAAATAAGTAAAATAGATGAAAAAGGGAGTATTTTACCTCTTTCTTTTCATTTGAAATAAAATGACTAGACCACACAGTCCTTCTAGTTGTAACTCTCTGTGATTAGGGAGGTGATAGAACATCCTCAAAAGGGTATAGGCTTAGGTAAATGGCAGATCTCAGCTTGAATCCTAGCTATCTCCTGTGTGGACCTTGAGCAAGCAACTTAATTTCTTTAACCTCAACTGTAAAATGGGAATAGTAAAATAGGAATGTTTTATTCTAGTGCAGTTTGGGAAAATAACAAAAACATTAAATGGGCAAGTTGCCTAGCACAGTGTCTGATGTGTAAGTAGGTGCTCAATAAATTATAGAATGGTGATGGTAATTTTTTAGTTTACTATTCTTTGCAGGGTAAGTTTGGCCTTTGAAAAAATGATAAAAACCAAAGAAATTGAGATGAGTATTGTATATTAGCCAAATGAAGATTTGGAAATAAAAGCAGATGCACTACTCTGCTTGGAGAAAAGCTGTTACGAATGGCTCATCTCTCACCCTACAAAATACCAAGACTAATGGGAAGAGGGCATGTACTCCAGACTGGATGGGCTCTCAAAGACCATTAGAATATAATATCTAAATTTTCGGGAATAAATAGACTTTCCAAGGGCCCTTCTAGTCTGGGCCTAGTCTCTGACAAGGGCTCAGCAAAATCCCCTAGGGACACTTATTGTATACCTTATTGTATAGTCTGAGGGGCTGATCTCTCAAAACCATTTAAGGGTCTAAGTCTTTTTTTTTTTTTTTTTTTTTAATCCATAGCAGGGCATATATTCTACTTTCACTGAAAAAGATCAAACTATTTCTCCCCCCAAAACAGCCCCCTCAGTATTTATAACTAATATAATAACTTATGGTGGAATACCATTATTCCTATTCTCCATATAAACTCTTCACCCTCACACTCATGTGCAAGCTGGACCTTTTGGAACCACCTATCTGCCTTCCCCTTCACTTTTTAAAAATATTTTTTTAGGGATCTCTATACTGTACATGAAGCTCAAAATCACAGCCCTGATATCAAGAGTCACATGCTCTACTGACTGAGCCAGGCACCCTTGTTTTTTTTTTTTTTTTTTTTAAGTGATTAAAAAAACCACATAAAATTTACCATACTATTTTTAAGTGTACAGTTTAGTAGTGTTAGTTATATTCACATTGCTCTGCAAAAGAGCTCTAGAACTTTTTCATCTTGCAAAACTAAAACTATATTCATTAAAAAAAAAATCCCCATTTCCTCTTCCCCCCAGCTCCTAGCAACCACCCTTCTACTTTCTGTTTCTATGAATTTGATTAGATACCTCACCTAAGTGGAATCATATGATACTTGTCTTTTTGTACTGGCTTATTTAACTTAGCATAATGTCCTCAAAGTTGATTCTTGTTGAAGCATGTGACAGGATGTTCTTCCTTTTTAAAGCTGAATAATATTTCCTTGTATGTATATGCCACATTTTGTTTATCCAGTCATCCATCAGTGGACATTTGGGTTGCTTGTACCGCATAGCTATTGTGAATAATTCTGCTGTGAACATGGTGTGTAAATAGCTCTTTGAGATCCTCCTCCTTTCAACTCTTTTGGGTATATACCCAGAAGTGGAATTACTGGATCGTATAGTAGTTCTATTTTTAATTTGGGGGGAATGTCTATAATGTTTTCCATTGAGGCTCCACCATTTTACATTACCACCAACAGTGCACAAAGGTTCAAATTTCTTCATATCTTTGCCAATGCTTGTGATTTGTTTTTTATAGTAATCATCATAATGGGTGTAAAGTGATAATGTCATTGTGGTTTTTATTTGCATTTCTCTAATAGTGATGTTGAGTGTATTTTCATCTGTTTGTTGACTGTTTATATATCATTCCTGGATTAATGTCCATTCAAGTCCTTTGCCCATTTTTTAGTCGGTCTGTTTGGGTTTTTTGTTGTTGAGTTGAAGGAGTTCTTTATATATTCTGGTTATTAATCCCTTATCAAGTATATGATTTGCAAATATTTTCCCTCCTTCCATAGGTTGTCTTTTCACTGTTGATTGTGCCTTTTGACGCACAGAAGTTTTTTGTTTGTTTTTATGTATGCCTGTCATGGGGCTCAAACTCATGACCCCAAAATTAAGAGTCACATGTTCTACTGACTGAACAAGCCAGGTGCCCCATTGATACACAGAAGTTTTTAAGTTTGATGTAGTTCCATTGGTCTGTTGTTTCTTTTGCCTTTGCTTTTGGTGTTATATCCAATAAATCATTGACAAACCCAATGCCCTGAAGCTTTTTCCCTATGTTTTCTCCTAGGAGTTTTATAGTTCTTATATGTAGGTATTTAATACATTTAATTAATTTTTGTGTATGGTATAAAGTAAGGGTCCAACTTCATTCTCTTGCATGTGGATATCTAGTTTTCTGAGCACCATTTATTAAAGTGATTGTCTTTTCCTCATTGAACAGTCCTGGCACGCTTGTGCTTAATTTGACCATACACATGAGGGTTTATTTCTGGGCTCTCTGTTCTATTCCATTGCTCTGTATGTCTGTCTTTATGTCAGTACCACACTGCTTTGATTACTATAGCTTTGTAATGTATTTTTAAATCAGGACATGTGAGACCTCCAACTTTTTTTTTTTTAATGGAAGTATAGTTGACCTACAATATTATATTAGCTTCATGTGTACAACATAATGATTCAACAATTATTTACATTACAAAATGCTCACCAAAATAAATGTAGTTACCATCTGTCATCATACAAAGTTACTAATAACATCATTGACTATATTACCTATGTTGTACTTTTCATCCCCATAAGTTCTTTATAACTGGAGGTTTGTACCTCTTAATCCCTTTTACCTACCTTGCCCATACTCCCATGTCCTCATCTCTGGCAGTTGCCAGATTGTTCTCTGTATTTATTAGTCTGTTTCTGTTTTTTATTTGCTTGTTCACTTGTTTTTTAGATTCCACATATAAGTGAAATCATACAGTATTTGTCTTTCTCTGTCTGATTTATTTCACTTAGCATAATACCCTTTAGGTCCATCCATGTTGCTGCAAATAGCAAGATTTCATTTTTTTTTACTGCCCACTAATATTCCATTGTGTATATATACCACATCTTCTTTATTCATCTATCAGTGGATGCTTAGGTTGCTTCCATAACTTGGCTACTGTAAACAATGCTGCAATAAACATAGGGGTGCATATATCTTTTCAAATTAGTGTTTTCTTTTTCTTTGAGTAAATACCCAGTAGTGGAATTACTTGATTGTATGACATTTCTATTTTTAATTTTTTAAGGAACCTCTGTACTGCTTCACATAGTGACTGCACCAATTTACATTCCCCATAGTGCATGAGGGTCCCCTTTTCTCCCCATCTTTGCCAACACTTGTTAGTTCTCGTCCTTTTGATAATAGCCATTCTGTGTGGTATGAGGTGCTCATTGTTTTGATTTAGATTTTCCTGATTAGTGGTGTTGAGCATCTTTTCATGTGTCTGTTGGCCATTTGTGTGTCTTTGGAAAGATGTCTGTTCAGGTCCTCTGCCCATTATTAAATCAGATTCTTTGTGTTTTGTTTTTTGTTTGTTTGTTTGTTTGGTGTTGAGTTGTAGGAGTTCTTTATATATTTTGGATATTAACCCCTTACTGCACATAGCATTTGCAAGTGTCTTCCCCAATCAGTATGTTGTTTTATGTTCATGGTTTCCTTCACTGTGCAAAAGCTTTTTAGTTTGATATAGTCCAACAGTTTATTTTTGCTTTTGTTTCCCTTGCCTAAAGAGACCAATCCAGAAAAATACTACTAAGACTGACATCCATGAGTTTACTGCCTATATTTTCTTTTAGGAGTTTTATGGTTTCAGATTTTACATTTAGGTCTTTAATCTATTTTGAGTTTATTTTTGTGTATGGTGTAAGAAAGTGGTCCAGTTTTATTCTTTTGCATGTAGCTGTCCAGTTTTCACAACACCATTTATTGAAGAGACTGTCTTTTCCCCACTGTATATTCTTGCCTCCTTTGTCATGGGTTAATTGACCATATAAGTGTGGGTTTATTTCTGGGCTCTCTATTCTGTTCTGTTAGGATCTAAGTGTCTGTTTTTGTGCCAGTTCCACATTGTTTTGATTACTTTGTAGTGTAGTTTGAATCTGAGGTTGTGATACCTCTAGCTTTGTTCTTCTCAAGATTGATTTGGCTATTTGGGATCTTTTGTGGTTCCACAGAAATTTTAAGATTTTTTTCTTTTAGTTCTGTGAAAAATAATATTGTTATTTTGATAGAAATTGCATTGAATCTGTAGATTGCTTTGGTAATGTGGACATTCTAATAATATCTTTCCAGTTCATGAGCATGGTATGTCTTTCTATTTATTTGTACTGTCTTCAGTTTTTTTCATTAACATCTTATAGTTTTCAAGGTACATATCTTTCACCTAGGTATTTTATTCTTTTTGATGCAATTGTAAATAGGATTGTTTCTTAATTTCTCTTTCTGCTATTTTGTTATTAGTGTATAGTATTGCAACAGATTTCTGCATATTAATTTTGTATCTTGCAACTTTACTGAACTCATTTATTAGTTATATTAGGTTTTTGGTGAAGTCTTTAGGCTTTTCTATATATGGTATCATATCCTCTGAAAATAGTGATAGTTTTACTTTTTCCTTACCAATTTGGGTGCCTTTTATTTGTTGTCTGATTGCTGTGGCTAGAGACCTCCAGTACTATATTGAATGAAAGTGATGAAAGTGAACACCTTTGTCTTGTTCCTAGTCTTGGAGGAAAAGGTTTCAATTTTTCACCATTGAGTATGTTAGCTGTGGGTTTGTCATATATGGCTTTTAATATCTTGAGGGATGTTCCCTCTACACCCTCTTTATTGAGCGTTTTTAATCATGAACAGGTGTTGAATTTTGTCAGATGCTTTTTATGCAGCTACTGAGATGATTGTATATATATTTTTTTATCGTTCATTTTGTTAATATGGTGTGTCATGTTGACTGATTTGCAGATATTGAATATCCTTGCATCCCTGAAATAAATTCCACTTGATGGTGATAAGTGAGACTTTATAAATGTATTTTTGAATTCAGTTTGCCAAAATTTTGCTGAGGATATTTGCATTCATGTTCATCAGGGATATTGGTCTGTAATTTTATTTTTTTTGTAGTGTCTTTGTCTGGTTTTGGTATAAGGGTAATGCTGGCCTTATAGAATGATTCTGTGTCTCCCTCTCTCTGACCCTCCCCTGTTCATGCTCTTTCTCTCTCTCTCTTTCTCTCTCTCTCTCAAAAATAAACGTTAAAAAAAAAAAAATAAAAGCACTACATTTTTACCCCATGCACGTTTTACCCCATGTGTGTATATGATATCATGTTTTACATATTTTTATTTCATGTATCCTTAACTAATTTTTATAGATATAATTGTACAACTTTTTATCTTTTCCACCTATATGCTAGTTTTATAAGTGATTGATCTATATCTTTATATGTTTGCTTTTACTGGTGAATTTTTTTCTTCCACAATTTTCTAACTTCTAAGTATGACCTTTTCATTTCCATTTAAATGTGCCCTTCTGGGGTGCTTCAGGGGCTCAGTTCATTGACCATCCGACTTCAGCTCAGGTCATGATCTCACGGTTCATGGGTTTGAGACTTGCATGGGGCTCTGTGCTGACAGCTCAGAGCCTGGAGCCTACTTCAGAGTCTGTGTCTCCCTCTCTCTCTGCCCCTACCCTGTGCCCACTGTGTGTGTCTCTCTCTCAAAGATAAATAAACATTAAAAACAAAATCAAAATAAAATTTAAAAAAATTAAGATGTCCTTTTAACATTTCTTCTAATCTTTAGTGGTGATGAACTCTGACTTTTGTCTGGGAAACTCTATCTCTCCTTCAATTCTGAATGATAACCTCGCCAGGTGGAGTATTCTTGGCTGTAGGATTTTTTCCTTTCAGCACTGACTAGATCATGCCACTCACTCCCTTCTGGCCTGCGGAGTTTCTGTTGAAAAACCAGCTGATAGCCTTATGGGATTTCCCTTATAACTATTTTCTTTTCTCTTGCTGCTTTTAAGATTCTCTCCTTATCTTTAATTTTTGACATTTTAATTTTTATATGTCCTGGTATGGACCTCCTTGGGTTCAACTTGTTTGAGGTGCTCTGTGATTCTTAGACTTGGATGTCTGCCTCCTTCCTCATGTTGGGGAAGTTTTCAGCTATTATTTCTTCAAACAAGTTTTCTGTTCCTTTATTTCCTCTCTTCTCCTTCTGGGACCCCTATAATGCAAATGTTATTATTTTTGATGTTGTTGCAGAGTTGCCTTAGCATATCCTCATTTAAAAAATTTTTTTTCTTCTTGCTGTTCAGCACGGATGCTTTCCATTACTCTGTCTTCCAGATCACTGATCCGTTCTTCTCTATCCTTTAATCTGTTGATTTCCTCTAGGGTATTTTTCATTTCAGTTATTATATTCTTCAGCTCTGATTGGTTCTTTTTTTAATATTTTCTATCTCCTTGTTGAAGTTCTCACTGAGTTCATCTACTCTTGTCTTAAATCTGTTAAGTATCTTTATGACCATTCCTTTGATTTCTTTATCAGATAGATTGCTTACCTCCATTTTGCTTAGTTCTTTTTCTGAGCTTTTTGTCTTATTCTTTTACTTAGAACATATTCGTCTGTGTCCTCATTTTGTCTAACTCTCTGTGTTTGTTTCTATGTATTAGGTAGGTTAGCTACATCTCCTGGTCTTGAAAAGAGTGACCTTATGTAGACAGTGAGTGTCCTGTGGGGCACAGTAGCACAATCCTCCCTGGTCACCAGAAGCAGGTGCTCTTGGGTGTCCCCTGTGTGGGCTGCATGTGCCCTCCCATTATGACACAACTGCTGTGTGCACACTGGTGGGCAGGGTTGGTTCCCGGGGTGGGTGACTACAATGACTGGCATAACTATTACAGGTGCACTGGTGGACAGACCTCCCCCCACCAGAGTGACTGGCTGCTGACTGGCATGACCATTGTGAGCATGCTGGTGGGTGAGGCTCTCCAATTTCTTAGGGAAGGATTTGCTTTGGAAGGGTACCAGTCTTGCCAGGGCTGCCTACGGGGTTTGGGGGGGCACTAGTGACTCTGGGGGGATGCTGGTCCCAACTCAGGTGTGGTGGGACAGGAGCTAATTTCGGAGGGGTGCCTACTTGAGGTGGGTCCTCAGAGAAACTCCAGGGCACCATGAGCAGTGCTAGCAAGGCAGATGGAAAACAATAGAACTGGCTCCTCCCAGCTTCTGGCCAGCTAGGCTGAAGGTAGGCAAGAAAAATGGTGCCAATTTGCATTTCTGTTCCTGGAGAAAGCTCCTACATATGCCTGCCTCTCTGGCACATACCATAAAATTAGTTAATCTCCTTCATGCATAATCCAAGCAATTTTAAACTGCTGTTTTTGTGCTGGATTTTAGAAAGAGTGATATAGCACTGGCCCTTTAAGAGCCAAGTCTCTGTTTCCTATAGCCTTCCAGCTCTCCTGGAGTTAAGCCTCACTGATTTTCAAATCCATTTGTTATGAGTGCTTGTTTCCTTAGTGCAAGTCTTCAGGGCCAGGATGTCCAGTGTGGGGCTTAGTCTGTTTACTCTTCAGGGAGGACATCTGCACCTGTGATATCCCTCCTGCTATGGATGGCTGTCTTGGAGGTTTCATTCCTGACCACGTCTCTTCTCCTACCTTTCTCACTGTGGTTTCTTCTTTATGTGTTTAAGTGTCACAGATGTATTCTGCCATTCTTCATGTTGTTTTGAGGGTGAGTTGCATTATATGTAGCTATTGCCATGATACGTCCACGGGAGGAGGTAAGATCAAGACCCCTTCACTCTGCCATCTTCCTGGAATAAACCTACTTTGTTCTTTCTCAAGAGTGTTTTGGCTTTTGGGGGTCTTCTGAGACTTCATATGAATTTTAGGATGGATTTCTCTATTCTTGCAAAAAATGGCATTTTTGAAAAGATTACATTAAATCTGTAGATTTAACAATATCCTGAAGTCTTTCAATCCAAGAACACAAGATGTCTTTCCACTTATTTGTGTCTTCTTTAATTTCTCACAGAAGTTTAATTGTAGTTTTCCATGTACAAATCTTTCATCTTGGTGAAACTTCTATTTATTCTTTTCGATGCTATTGTAATGGAACTGTTTTCTTAATTTCCTTTTCAGATTGTTCATTTTTAGTGTATAAAAATGCAATGGATTTTTGCGTGTTGATTTTGTATCTTGCAACTTTGCTGAATTTACTAGTTCTAATAGGTGTGTGTGTGTGTGTGTGTGCGTGTGATCTCTAGGGTTTCCTGCATATAAGATCATGTCACTTACAAACAGATAATTTGACTCTTCCTTTCCAATTTGAATACCGTTTCTTTTTCTTAACTAATGGTCCTGGCTAGGACTTTGAAAACAATGTTGAATAGAAGTGAAAGTAGGGATCCTTGTCGTATTCCTGATCTTATAAGAAAAGTTTCAGTCTTTTCATTGAATGTGATGTTAGTTATAGGCCTTTCACATATGGGCTTTATTATATTCAGATAGTTTCCTACTAATTCTACTTTGTTGAGTGTTTTTAATCATGAAAGGGTGTTAAATTTGTAAAATGATTTTTCTGAATTAAGATAATCTTTTTTTTTTTTGGTCCTTCCTTCATTCTGTTAATGTGGTGGATTGCATTGATCATTTGTTGTGTGTTGAACCATCCTTGCATTCCAGGAAGAAATCCTATTTCACACTTTTGATGTGCTGTTGAATTTTTTTTGCTAGATTTTGTTCAGGATTTTTGCATCAGTATTCATCAGGGATATTGGTCTATAGTTCTCTGTAATGTCTTTTTTTTTTTTTTTAATTCCAGTTAGTTAACATACAATGTTATATTAGTTTCAGGTGTACATAGCGATTCAGCATTTCTATACATCACCCAATTCTCATCAAGGAAGTGCACTCCTTAATCCCCATCACCTATTTAACTCATCTGCCTACCCATCTCCCTTCTGGTTTGTTCTCTATAATTAAGAGTCTGTTTCTTTTCTTTCTTTTTTTTTAAATTTTTTATTTTTTTAAATATACATCCAAATTAGTTAGCATGTAGTGCAACAATGATTTCAGGAGTAGATTCCTTACTGCCCCTTACCCATTTAGCCCATCCCCCCTCCCACAACTCTTCCAGTAACCCTCAGTTTGTTCTCCATATTTGTGAGTCTCTTCTGTTTTGTCCCCCTCCCTGTTTTTATATTATTTTTGTTTCCCTTCCCTTATGTTCATCTGTTTTGTCTCTTGAAGTCCTCATATGAATGAAGTCATATGATTTTTGTCTTTCTTTGACTAATTTCACTTAACAGAATACCCTCCAGTTCCATCCACATAGTTTCAAATGGCAAGATTTCATTATTTTTGATTGCCAAGTAATACTCCATTGTGTGTATGTGTGTGTGTGTGTGTGTGTGTGTGTGTATCTATATATATATATATATGTATATATATATATATATGTCACATACATATATGTATATATGTGTATATATATATATATATCACTTCTTCTTTATCCATTCATCCATTGATGGACATTTGGGCTCTTTCCATACTTTGGCTATTGTTGATAGTGCTGCTATAAACATGGGGGTGCATATGTCTCTTCAAAACAGCACACCTGTATCACCTGAATAAATGCCTACTAGTGCAATTGCTAAGTTGTAAGGTAGTTCTATTTTTAGTTTTCTGAGGAACCTCCATACTGTTTTCCAGAGTAGCTGCGGCAGCTTGCATTCCCACCAACAATGCAAAAGAGATCCTCTTTCTCCGCATCCTCACCAGCATCTGTTGTTACCTGAGTTGTTAATGTTAGACATTCTGACTGGTGTAAGGTGGTATCTCATTGTGGTTTTGATTTGTATTTCGCTGATGATGAGTGATGTTGAGCATTTTTTCATGTCGGTTGGCCATCTGGATGTCTGCTTTGGAGAAGTGTCTATTCATGTCTTTTGCCCATTTCTTCACTGGATTATTTGGGGGGGGGGGTTTGGGTGTTGAGTTTGATAAGTTCTTTATAGATTTTAGATACTAACCCTTTATCTGATATGTCATTTGCAAATATCTTCTCCCATTCTGTCAGTTGCCTTTTAGTTTTGCTGATTGTTTCCTTCACTGTGTAGAAGCTTTTTATTTTGATGAGGTCCCAGTAGTTCATTTTTGCTTTTGTTTCCCTTGCCTCTGGAGACATGTTGAGTAAGAAGTTGCTGTGGCCAAGGCCAAAGAGGTTTTTGCCTGCTTTCTCCTCAAGGATTTTGATGGCTTCCTGTCTTACTTTTAGAACTTTCATTAATTTTAAGCTTATTTTTGTGTATGGTGTAAGAAAGTGGTCCAGGTTCATTCTTCTGCATGTCACTGTCCAGTTTTCCCAGCACCATTTGCTGAAGAGACTGTCTTTATTCCATTGTATATTCTTTCCTGGTTTGTCAAAGATTAATTGGCCATACGTTTGTGGGTCCATTTCTGGGTTCTCTATTCTATTCCATTGATCTGAGTGTCTGTTCTTATGCCAGTACCATACTGTCTTGATGATTACAGCTTTGTAGTATAGCTTGAAGTCCGGGATTGTGATGCCTCCTGATTTGGTTTTCTTTTTCAAGATTGCTTTGGCTATTCGGGGTATTTTCTGGTTCCATACAAATTTTAGGATTGTTTGTTCTAGCTCTGTGAAGAATGATGGTGTTATTTTGATAGGGATTGCATTGAATATGTAGATTGCTTTGGGTAGTATCAACATTTTAACAATATTCTTCCTATCCAGGAGCATGGAATTTTTTTCCATTTTTTCTTTTTTTTTTTTTTTTTGGTGTGTGTGTGTGTCTTCTTCAATTATTTCATAAGCTTTCTAGTTTTCAGTGTATAGATTTTTCACCTCTTTGGTTAGATTTATTCCTAGGTATTTTATGGGTTTTGGTGCAACTGTAAATGGGATCAATTCCTTGATTTCTCTTTCTGTCACTTCATTGTTGGTGTATAGGAATGCAACCGATTTCTGTGTGTTGATTTTATATCCTGCAACTTTGCTGAATTTATGAATCAATTATAGCAGTGTTTTGGTGGAATCTTTTGGGTTTTCCATATAGAGTATCATGTCATCTGCGAAGAGTGAAAGTTTGACCTCCTCCTGGCCGATTTGGATGCCTTTTATTTCTTTGTGTTGTCTGATTGCAGAGGCTAAGACTTCCAATACTATGTTGAATAACAGTGGTGAGAGTGGACATCCCTGTCTTGTTCCTGACCTTAGGGGGAAAGCTCTCAGTTTTTCCCCATGGAGGATGATATTAGCTGTGGGTCTTTCATATATGGCTTTTATGATCTTGAGGTATGCTCTATTCCTACTTTCTTGAGGGTTTTTATCAAGAAAGTATGCTGTATTTTGTCAAATGCTTTCTCTGCATCTATTGAGAGGATCATATGGTTCTTGTTCTTTCTTTTATTAACATGATGTATCATATTGATTGATTTGTGGATATTGAACCAGCCCTACATTCCAGGTATAAATCCCACTTTATCATGTTGAATAATTTTTTTAATGCATTGTTGGATCTGGTTAGGTAGTATCTTGTTGAGGACTTTTCATCCATGTTCATCAGGGAAATTGGTCTATAGTTCTCCTTTTTAGTGGGGTCTCTTGTCTGGTTTTGGAATCAAGGTAATGCTGGCTTCATAGAAAGAGTTTGGAAGTTTTCCTTCCATTTCTATTTTTTGGAACAGCTTTAAAAGAATAGGTGTTAACTCTTCCTTAAATGTTTGGTAGAATTCCCCTGGAAAGCCATCTGGCCCTGGACTCTTGTTTTTTGGGAGATTTTTTATTACTAATTCGATTTCCTTACTGGTTATTGGTCTGTTCAAATTTTCTATTTCTTCCTGTTTCAGTTTTGGTAGTGTATATGTTTCTAGGAATTTGTCCATTTCTTTCAGATTGTCCATTTTATTGGCATATAATTGCTCATAAGGAGTCTGTTTCTTGATTTGTCTCTCTCTCTCTCTCTGTTACTTTTTCTCTTTGCTTGTTTCATTTCTTAAATTCCACATGAGTGAAATCGTATTTTTCTTTCTGTGAACTGACTTATTGCACTCAGCATTATACTCTCTAGTTCCTCCATGTTGATGCAAATGTCACGATTTCATTCTTTTTTTTTTTTTTTTTTAATTTTTTTTTTTTTAACACTTATTTATTTTTGAGACAGAGAGAGAGCATGAACAGGGGAGGTCAGAGAGAGAGGGAGACACAGAATCTGAAACAGGCTCCGGGCTCCGAGCTGTCAGCACAGAGCCTGATGCGGGGCTCGAACTCATGGACCGCGAGATTGTGACCTGAGCCGAAGTCGGCTGCCCAACCGACTGAGCCACCCAGGCGCCCCAAGATTTCATTCTTTTTAATGGCCGAGTAATATTACATTGTGTGTGTGTGTGTGTGTGTGTGTGTGTGTGTGTGTATGTATGTATAAGTATATATATGTATATGTGTATATACATATATATGTATACACACACACACACACACCACATCTTTATCCACTCATCAGCCAGTGGACATTTGGGCTCTTTCCCTAATTTGGCTATTATAAAGCTGCTATAAATATACTGGTGCATGTATCCCTTTGAATTAGTGTTTTTGTATTCTTGGGGTAAATACTCAGTAGTATGATTGCTGGATTGTAGGGTAGTTCTATTTTTAACTTCTTGAGACGACTCCATACTGTTTCCTCAAGTGACTGCACCAGCTTGCATTCCCACCGACAGTGTAAGAGTGTTCCCCTTTCTCCACATCCTCACCAACACCTGTTATTTTTTTTATGTTGTTGATTTTAACTATTCTGACAGATGTGAGGTGATATCTCTTTGTAGTTTTGATTCCATTTCCCTGATGATAAGTGATGATGAGCACTTTTTCATGTGGCCATCTGGATGTCTTTGGAGAACTATCTGTTCATGTTTTCTGCCTATTTTTAAGTAGGATTATTTGTTTTCTGGGTGTTGAGTTGTAGAAGTACTTTATATATTTTGGATACTAACCCTTTATCAGATATGTCACTTGCAAATGTATTTTCCCATTCTGTAGGTTGCCTTTTAGTTTTGTTGATTGTTACCTTTGCTGTGCAGAAGTTTTTTATTTTGATATAATCCCAATAGTTTATTTTTGCTTTTGTTTCCCTTGCCTCAGGAGATGTACCAAAAAGAAGTTGCTACATCTAATGTCAAAGAAGTTACTACCTGTGTTCTTTCTCTAGGATTTTAATGGTTTCCTGTCTCACATTTAGGTCTTTAATCCATTTTAAATTTATTTTTGTGTATGGTGTAAGAAAGTGGTTCAGTGTCATTCTTTTGCATGTTGCTGTCCAGTTTTTCCAACACCATTTGTTGAAGAGACCACTTTTTTCCCATTGGATATTCTTTCCTGCTTTGTCGAAGATTTAATTGGCCATATAATTGTGGGTTTATTTCTGGATTTTTTGGCCTTTCCCATTGATCTATTTGTCTATTTTTGTGCACTGTATTTGCCACCAGCTTTGCTCTTCTTTTTCAAGATTGCTTTGGCTATTTGCGGTCTTTTGTGGTTCCATACAAATTTTAGGATTGTTTGTTCCAGTACTATGAAAAATGCTGTTAGTATTTTGATAGGGATTACATTAAATCTGTAGATTACTTTGGGTAGTATAGACATTTTAACAATACTTAACAATATAGATATTTTAACAATATTCTTCCAATCCATGAGCATGGAATGTCTTTCCATTTCTTTGTGTTATGTTCAATTTCTTTAATCAGTGTTTTATGGTTTGTAGAGTACAAGTCTTTCACCTCTTTGTTTAGATTTATTCCTAGGTATCTTATTATTTTTGGTGTAATTGTAAATGGGATTGTTTTCTTAATTTCTCTTTCTGCTGCTTTGTTATTGTTGTATAGAAATGTGATAGATTTCTGTTGATTGATTTTGTATCCTGCAACTTTACTGAATTTATCAGTTCTAGCAATTTTTTGGTGGAGTCTTTTGGGTTTTCTATATTAGTATCATGTCATCTACAAATAGTGAAAATTGTACTTCTTCCTTACCAATTTGGATGTCTTTTACTTCTTTTGTTGTCTGTTTGCTGTGGCTAATACTTCAATACTATGTTGAATGAAGTGGTGACAGTGGACATCCTTGTCTTGTTCTTGACCTTACGGAAAAGGCTCTCAGTTTTTCCTCATTTTTTAAAAAGTTTATTTTTGAGAGAGGGGTGGAGCAGAGAGAAAGGGAGAGAACCCTAAGCAGGATTCTTGTGCTGACAGCATGGAGCCTGATGCAGGGCTTGATCCTATGACCCTGGAATCATGACCTAGGCTGAAATCAAGAGTTGGACGTTTAACTGAACCACCCAGGTGCCTCTCAGTTTTTCCCCACTGAGGATGATGTTAGCTGTGGGTTTTCATGGATGGCCTTTATTGAGATATATTCCCTTTAAACCTACTTTGTTGAGGGTTTTTATCATGAAAGGATGTTGCACCTTGTAAAAATGTTTTTCCTGCGTTTGTTGAAATGATCATGTGGATCTTATCTTTTCCGTTATTGACGTGATATATTGCATTAATTTGCAAATATTGAATCATCTTTGCAACCCAGGAATAAATCCCACTTGATTGTGGTGAATTATTTTTTAAATGTATTATTGGACTGGGTTTGTTAGTATTTTGTTGAGGATTTTTGCATCTATGTTCATCAGAGATATTAGCCTGTAGTTCTGGTTTTTGCGGTGTCATTATCGGGTTTTGGTATTAGGGTAATGCTGACCTCATGGAATGAATTTGGAAGTTTTCCTTTCGTTTCTAAGACTATGGAATAGGTTGAACAGAATAGATATTAGCTCTTCTGTTTGGTAGAATTCATCTGTAAAGCTGTCTGGTCCTGGACTTTTGTTTTTTGGTTATTTTTTGATTACTGATTCAATTTCTTTGCTGATTATCAGTCTGTTCAAATTTTCTATTTCTTTCTGTTTCAGTTTGGTAGTTTGTATGTTACTAGGAATTTATCAATTTTTTTCCAGTTTGTCCCATTTGTTGACACATAGTTTTTCATAATATTCTCTTATGATGTTATTGTATTTCTGTGGTGTTATTTCTCCTTTCTCGTTTGTAATTTTATTTGGGTCCTTTCTCTTTTTTCTTGCTAAGTCTGGCCAGAAGTTTATCAATTTTATTGTTTTTTTTTTCAAAGAATCATCTCCTGGTTTCATTGATTGTCCTATTGTTTTTTTAGCTTTTATATCATCAATTGCTGCTCTATTTTTATTTTTTCATTCTGCTGGTTATATGTTATTTTTTAATTTTTTTTTAATGTTTTATTTTTGAGACAGAGCATGAGTGGGAGAGGAGCAGAGAGAAAGGGAGACAACAGAATCCGAAGCAGGTTCCAGGCTTTGAGCTGTCAGCACAGAGCCCAACATGGGGCTTGAACCCATGAACTGTGAGGTCATGACTGGAGCCAAAGTTGGACGCTTAACCAACTGAGCCACCCAGGCGCCCCTGGTTTTATGTTTTGTTCTTTTTATAGCTCCTTTAGGTGCAAGGTTAGGTTGTTTATTTGAGATTTTTCTTGTTTCTTGAGGTAGGCCTGTATTGCTATAGTCTTCCTTTAAAAACTTCTTTTGCTGCATCTCAGAGGTTTTGGACCATTGTGTTTTCATTTTCATTTGTTTCCATGTACTTTTTCATTTTGTCTTTTATTTCCTGGTTGACCCATTCATAGTTTGGTAGCATGTTATTTAACCTCCATGTGTGTGTTCTCAATTTTTTCTTGTGATTGATTCCTAGTGTCATAGTGTTGTGGTCAGAAAAAATTTTCAATCTTGAAATTTGTTCAGGTTTGTTTTGTGGGCTAACATGTGTGATCTATTCTGGAGAATGTTCCATGTGCGCTTGAAAAGAACATGTATTCTGTTTTAGGATGGAATGTTCTGAAAATATCTGTTAAATCCATTTGTTCCGGTGTGTCATTCAAAGCCATTATTTCCTTGTTGAGTTTCTGTTTAGATCTGTCCATTGTTGTATGTGGGATGTTAAAGTCCCCTACTATTGTATTACTATTGATTAGTTCCTTTATGTTTTTTATTAACTGTGTTATGTATTTGGGCACTCCTATGTTGGGTGCATAAATATTTACAATTGTTATGTCGTCTTGTTGGATTGCCCCCTTTATTGATATATAGTGTCCTTCTTTGTCTTTTGTTAGTTTTATTTTTACTAAAATTTTTTTTTAACATTTATTTATTTTTTGAGAGACAGAGACAGAGTGTGAGCCAGGGAGGGGCAGAGAGAGAAGGAGACACAGAACCCAAAGCAGACTCCAGGCTCTGAACTGTCAGCACAGAGCCTGATGTGAGGCTCGGACCCATAAGCTGTGAGATCATGACCTGAGCCAAAGTTGGACACTTAACTGAGCCACCCAGGCACCCCTGTTACAGTCTTTGTTTTAAAACAAAATCTACTTTGTTGTATATAAGAATTGCTATCCAGCTTTCTTTTGACATCCTTTGGCATGATAGATGTTTCTCTATCCTTTCAATATGCAGGTGTCTTTAGGTTTAAAATGAGTCCCTTGTATGTAGCATATAGATGGGCCTTTTTTTTTCCTTTATCCATTCTGTCATCCTGTGTCTTTTGATTGGACTGTTTATTTACATTCAAAGTAATTACTGATTTATTGATGTATTTGTTGTCATTTCATTACTTGTTTTGTGGTTGCTTCTGAAGATTTCTCTGATCCTTTTTTGTCTTTCTCCCTTTCATGTTTTGCTGCTTTTCCTTAGTGATATATTTGGATTTCTTCATCCTTTTTCTTTGCATATTAGTATTTTTTGATACATAGTTACCATTGGGTTTGTATATAACTTCTTCTGCATATAGCAGTCTATATTAAGTTGATGGTCATTTGAACTCATTCTTTTCTCCTCCCCATGTTTTAGGTATATGTTATATCCTTTTTTCATTAGTTCCTTGACTGATTTTTTACAGAAATATTCATTTTTATGGCTTTTGTGTTTCCCACCTCTACACTCACTTTTTGTCTCTCCCTTTTTTTTTTTTGAAAGAGCCCAAAAGTGGTGGGGAGGGGCAGAAGGAGAGAGAGAATCTTAAGCAGGCTCTATCCTGAGCGTAGAGCCTGACGTGGAGCTCAGTTCCACCACCCTGGGATCATGACCTGAGCCAAAATCAAGAGTCAGATGCTCAAACGACTAAGCTACCCAGGTGCCCCTTGTCTCTCCCTTCCAAAGAGTCCCTTTTAATATTTCTTGTAGAGCTGGTTTAGTTGCCATGAAGTTCTTTAGTTTTTATTTGGGTAACTTTTTATGTTTCCTTCTATTCTGAATAATAGCCTTGCTGGATACAGTATTCTTGGCTGTAGATTTTTCCCATTTAGCACTTTGAATATACCATGCTACTCCCTCTGGCTTACAAAGTTTCTGTTGAAAAATCTCCTGGTTTAAAAAAAAAAAAAATCTCCTGGTAGCCTTATGGGTTTTCCCTTGTAAGTTAATGATTTCTTTTGTTACTTTATAATTTTCTTTCTTTATTGGGGTGTCTGGGTGGCTCAGTCGGTTAAGCAGCTGACTTCAGCTCAGGTCATGATCTCACGGTCCATGAGTTTGAGCCCCACATTGGGCTCTGTGCTGATGGCTCAGAGCCTGGAGCCTGCTTCAGATTCTGTCTCTCCCTCTTTCTCTCCTCCTCCCCTGTTTGCACTCTGTCCCTCTTTCTCCCTCTCAAAAGTAAGTACTAAATTAAAAAATGTTTTCTTTAAATGCTGTATTTTGCAAATTTAATTATAGTATGTCTTGGTGGGTCTGCTTTTGTCGATTTGTTGTGGGTACTGTATGCTTCCTGGGTTTGGATATCTGTTTCCTTACTTAGTTTAGGGAAAATTTCAGCTATTATTTCTTCAAATAAATTTTCTGTCCCCTTTTCTCTCTCTTCTTCTGGGACTTCTATAATATGAATGTTGCTATATTTTGTGCAATCACTGAGTTCCCTGTCTGTTCTTGTTTTGCATAATTCTTTTATCTCTCTTTTGTTTAGCTTCCCATTACTCTGTCTTCTATGTCATTAACTCGTTTCTCTGCTTCTTCCATCCTGCTGTTCATTACCTCAAGTGTGTTTCTTATGCCCTTTATCTTTGCTATGTTTTTCCTTATCTCTGTGTTAAGGGTTTCATTCATGTCTTCTACTCTTTTCTCAAGTCCAGTGAGTATACTTATATCTGTTTTGCTTAGATCTCTGGCTGTGGTCCTGGCTTGTTCTTTCATTTGGGATAAATTTCTCTGTCTCCTCATTTTGTCTTGCCTCTCTGTGTCTATGTGTCAAGAAAGTCAGCTGTGTCTTCTGCCCTTGAAAGTTGTGACTTTATGAGGAAGTTGTAGAGCTTAACATAACCACAATATCATGACCTGAGCTGAAATCAAGAGTCAGATGCTTAACCAACTGAGCCACCCAGGTGCCCTGATCTTCTATTTTTAAGAAGTACAAAGAACTAAGCAAAATGAATAAAATTTTAACTATGTACAGTGTATGTAAACTTGTTGGGTTCACCTGTATTGCTATAACTCTACAGTAGACAGAAAAGGGCAAAGGCATGATGTAAATTCAATGTGTAGGACCATGTATATATTATTGTAAGCTAATTAGAAATGGACTTATGTGGGGTGCCTGGGTGGCTCAATCAGTTGGGTGGCCAACTTTGGTTCAGGTCATGATCTTGTGGTTCATGAGTTTGAGATCCACATCAGGCCCTTTGCTGACAGAGCCTGGAGCCTGCTTAGGATTCTGTGTCTCCCTCTCTCTGCCCTCTCAAAAATATTTAAAAAAGAAACGGACTTATTATCAATATATTTTATATTTAAAGAAACTTAATAGTCTTGTCTTCTCACCAGGATATAGAACTTTGAAGGTAGGAACCATTTTGCCTCCCTACTCTCACCCACACATTATAAATTACTAGGTAGTAGATTGAGCTAAAATGTTTTGATGAGTAACAGTTATTATAACAGATTTGATTAAATCTAGATTTTTCCCTTGCTGGACATGAATATTTTTATTACCTGCTACATTTTTTTTTTTTTTTAGTGTCCTCTGAAGTAAAAGCATATCAACACTATTCACCTGAAGAAGTTAAATATGCATTCCTAACTAGTAACGGTAAATTAAGCTTATAAGTCTACTAAATGTAATGATATATAGATTAAAACACTATAAAATTGTTTATAAATATGTTAAAATTAAAACATACTACAAATTAATAAAGTTCCAGGATTTAAACTGTAGCTATGTATATGTACTATAAAATACTTGGTGGCAAATCTTTATTGTAAAGACAAAGTCACAATTTGCTAAATCCACCTATGCTACTTGCAGGGCCTTTCAAGCAATAACGTGTGTTTATTACCATCAAACAAGATGTTAGCACCTCCCCCCCTTTTTTTCAGTAATAGAATTTAATGATTCATCACTTACATATAATATCCAGTGTTCAACAAGTGTCCTCCTTTATGTCCCTTGTCCATTTAGCCTGTCCCTCCACCCAACAACCCTCAGTTTGTTCTAAAACTAGAGCTATTTCTACTTGACAGTGCCATTTTCTGTCCTGTTGTCACTCTAGTCCTTGTTTATAATTTTTTTAAAAAGGATTTTAAGTAATCTGTACACCCAATGTGGGGCCTGGACCTGAGATCAAGAGCTGCATGTTACATACACCAACTGAGCCAGGTGCCCCTGTTTCTAATGATTATTTGAACTCTAAAACATCTCCATTCAAAAGGGACAAGGCATGGGGTCATAAAAGTCTTACAGGAGATCATGAAAGTCCACTCTTTGTAACCTTTAAAATGGCATTGAGAGTTTGCCATTTAATAGTCTCTCATCTGATTACAGCATTATTTGTGAATCTGCTTGGCTATTAAAAGTAAACGGAACTTCAGAATGGTAATTGATTGTGAAGTCATAATTTTTCATGAGATTGAGACAGCACATAAAATTGGAGAAAAAATGATTTATTGAAAAATACCAATAATACTGACAGACTTCAAAAGCAATTCACACTTCCAGAATACAAAGTACTTAATACATTTTTTCCTAAAGTTAGCATTTTTGTAAATCAAATTTGATAACCTGACTAAAAATATTTTCCAGCTTTATTTTTAAAGAGCTGCACAATCTTTAAAGTGGGGACCACAAGGTGGGCAGGAGCAGAGGGGCAAGAATGCACCTGGGACTGCGCAGCAGTCTACAGCAACATTTCCCACAACTTCAGTGCTGGAAACAAAATACTGCACAAGACAGCTGCCCTCCAGTGTCCGAGAATCTTGGGAAACAGCATATCAAAAGATAGCTAGCTTTTCTTATAATTATTCACTTTCATTTAAGATTGCTTTTTGAAGAAAATCTTTAAGAATGCCACTGTAATTTAATGTCATCCAATAGCTGAATTAAAAAAAAAACTATAATGAAAGAAATGAACTGTTACCATCGAAATGGTCTTTGCCGAGCTGTAATAATTCTAGGCTTTTTTAGATGCAAAAAAATTAACACATATGCAAGTTTAATTTGAAACCACGCAAATTATGTATGTAGGCTCAGATAGTAGCAGTGTTCACTTTTATTACTAATAGCTTAACTGGAACAGCCACTCTATTCATTCCACCAGCAGAAATAGCAGCACCAGGATCTAAATAAAATTCTTTATGTATAAAAAGCTTATGTCATTATCCAACTCCCATTCTTTGCATGCTCCAATTCTTGTTATCTTATTTAACATAAAAGCAACAGGATTTGGAGAGTTACTATTTGCTGTATTAAAACAGTTATACAGCATCTTGTACTGTCAAAAAGCAAAATACTGTGAATACTGTGAATGGCAGCCCTTCTTCACAGCTCTACACTTGAAGCTGCCAAGCATTCACTGCTCGTGCCAGCAGTGGTATTTCCACAGTAACATAGCAGAAACTAAAGGAATCATGGCACAATGGATTTCTGAATTCTTTTATCTACCATTGGTCCTGGGGCTTAGTACCTTCCCCTTGTAGACTATATCTGCTGATCATTCCATTATCTTTAATGGAGGAAAGGCATCAGGTCATATAGCGGGTAATGGCTCTCAGAGCGTAGAGGAGTTCTGCTTGCATCCTAGCTTCTATAAGAAGCAGATTAACATGAACCTGAATATAAAACACATTATTTAAGGTACAGTTGTAAGCATTCCCAGTTTTTCAGTGCTAGTATCCCCCCAAAATAAGTACATTTTCTGTGTGCCACTGAATAACTTAGAAGTCTTGAATTTGTCTCAAAATGAAAGCCATCTGATGCTCTTTTTGGATAGATATGGAGCTTATATTTGATTACATCTCTTCGTAGAGGTTTGTTATATTTCAGAAAATCTAGACATTGCTTTATTAGAATACCAACCTCCCCTGCCAAATCATCACTTAATAGTTTAATAACCAAGATGGTTCAACGACCAGACCATTTATATCTATAAACAATTCTCCCAAGCAGTGACAGCCATGCCAGCACTTCTGAAGTGGGGCCCTGGATGCCCTGTCTTTTATTCTTTTACTCTAGCACTATAATGAGATTCCCTTCCAAGGGACACCAGAGACAGCTGTGCTGGAATGTTCTTCTCTGGGTTGGAAAAGATTTGAGAGCCATTAGATTAGATGAAGGAGAGTAAGAATCACTGCTAAGTTACAGGGCAAACCACAATAGGTACATACCTTCTCAGAGTGCTTAAACTGCCTCCAGAAGCTATCATACATTCTTTTGGTAACCTTTTCGGGAGTGCAAACAACAGTCTTGATATAAACTTTAAAGCTACGATCCAATAACTGGTTAATTTCACCATAGTCATAGTCGTCATATCTGTTAAAAGATAAAGTGAGAATTATATATTTTCAATTTATAGTTTGATTTCTTTTGAAAGTATGGACATTAATAAATGCTGTATTCTTCTTCCCTCCCTGTGTAGGCAGCTATCTCTCAAAAACAACTGCTTTATAATGTTTAATTGGAGGTGAATGAGTGAATATAAAGAGGATAAGAAACAGAGAAGTTAGGGAAATGAATAGAAAATTTGCCAGTACCCAAGCAACAGTATATATTTATAATCAAAGAAGCAATCACACTGAGGAAATTGTGGAAACAATTTGAGTATTGTTAAAATTAAGAAGTCCACAAATTAATATTTCTGGTTACTACTGCATGATATATAGATCATAATCCACTTGTGTAAATGAAAATAATTAATAATTATTTTTCCCCATGTTTCCAGGAGTTTCTGGTATCAGATGAGGAAAAAAATGGTGGGGGATTGGCAGATGATTATTCCAGAGGGAAGGATGATTTATAGTCAGCCTCACAGTGTCTACACTTAGGATAAGCTGTTCTGCTTTAAGCCAAGATGGTTACAGTCACAAGTGTCTGCTCTGCTCCACTGAGTTATAGTTTCTAGAACATCCAGGGACTGAAGTCTCTTGTGTTTCAGCTCTTGCAAAGCTGGTTCTACTACTATTCTGGAAGCTAATAGTCCAGTCACTGATAAAATGAATAGCAAGAGAAAACCTGATTTTACAGCTGAAATAATCAGAAAACCCTATAGCATAGTGTTTATGTATATCTGTTAGAAGGTGGTATATAATGGCTGCATTTCCTGCATAACATAATATGGCTGAATACCTAACAGGATATGAAAGTTTTGCATTTTGATGAAGTATCATGGGAGCAGGTACTCTTCAGAAGGAGCTTGAGAATAGCCAGGAGGGCACTATAAGGGTACTTAGTTCCAAGACGATGATACAAAGAGAAAAGATATCAAAGATGTCTGGTGACAAACTTTTCCTCTATGGGCCAGAGGCAATGTCCCTAACTTTCCCTTCTGCCTAGCTAGGAGAGAGGAAATAAACCAAGCTGCATTAAATTGGTTCTTTGACTCATAAGTGGCATAAAAATAAGCTATTGGGGAAGGAATGGTTTATGACTATTATATTATACATATATGTAATATATATATACATATATATAGTGCATCTCTGTGTATATATGTTCCAAGCACTTGAATAATTTAGCTCAAAGGAAAATATTTCTTTGTAAACATAACAAACTAACCTTATTCCAAACATGCAGTGAATATAGTTCCAAATAGCCCGTCTAAGCATTGAGGTATCAACATCTTTGTGCATTGCCATTGTATTATATGTAAGATTGTAAGCAATGTGAAATTTTTCATCAATCAACTGTCCCACATCTGGATAAAGGCGATTTACCAAAGAATAACCATGGTCTTCCCAGCAATAGTCCTAAATACAGAGAACAGAACAAATGTGAATAATTAAAATGTGGCCAAGTATAGTTCATATGGCAAAGCAGTAGACCTAGGTGAGATTACTGGCAGTTGGAATCCACTGCCTTTCTAGTATGTTCTCTGCAGCATGCAAACCTTTTGTAATTCAGTGAGCTTAAAAACCAGTGGAATTCTTCTCTCCTAAACACAGGCTACCCATTTTCAGCTCGCGCGCTCTCTCTCTCTCTCTCTCTCCCTCTCCCCGTCTCCTCACTCAGCATCCAGAGATGACCCATCTTGGAAGTCCTCTCTCCTTTTCCATTGCTGCAGCTATTTAAATGGTCCTCAAAGTTTGTAAATTTTTAATTCAATACAACCATCACTCATTCCTTTTCCTCCTACCTCCTAATTCTTAGCATAATTAACTGAATCTCCTAATTAGTTTTCTTACACTAAATCTCCCTGCTTCCTTTCTTTCTACCTCAAGCAAAATAAGCCCCTATGCTACTTCTACGTTGCTCTCATATTTTATTTTCCTGAAACACCTCTTTGACATGTTATTACTCTGGTTAAAACCTACAAACCTGACCGATTTTGAACTAGCTTCACAGTAATCAGAAGTAGGAATCCTTTGCTTGAAGCACTCAGCAGCCCAGCCAATTTCTTTATGATCGCTTCCCTCAATCTAAGCTCAATTATTGCTTATAGTCTCCTCTGCTTTACAATGCCCATGCTTTTGGACCATGCAAATCTCTCAAATCCTAACTCACACCATAACATTTCCAACCCACATGATCTCTTCAATTCTAATTATTGTATTTCGTGACACAATTATACTATCAAGTAGAAATATTCTGTAACTCTTCCTTGTGCCTAATTTTTGTCCCTTTAAACATCTTCATCCCTTGAGCGAAGAAACACAATTTTCTAGTTCCCAAATTTTCATAATTTTGATAAAATAGTTATTAACACTGGACCCTCACAATAACTGTGGAAGTTGGGAATAACAACTCATCTGAATTAAATATTTACCTAAATTTTTATACAATAGGCTATTTAAGAAATAGTTATGCTGATGTTTCTATTAATGGACTGGATTGAGAGCAGTCTTACAAAGCTTAAAGAACAGAATTGATGAATTAATCAATAATTGATTAACTGATGATTCTTAACTTTTACTGTGGAAACAGAGAATACAGCTACTGTTGCTCCCGAGATATATTTGCAACGCACTTTTAGCATAGTGCCTTCTACCAAGCAAGAACAAAGGAGCCTAGTAGTATCCTAGACGACCACTAGGTCCCTAAGTTTCCATAGACTCAATAGATATAGAATTATACAGAGGAAGTTTTAATGTATATTTCAGAGTTCATGATTTTGGAGCTAAAGAAACTGGGTCTACCAAAAATAATTCTACTCCCCACATCACTATTTATGTGAATCCTCTCAAAGTTTAATTTAAAGCCCTCAAAAATGTTCATTGCTCCAAATAACATTCAGTACATATTTCACAGGGAATTAGGATACTGTAATTGTCATGGTTTATTGTCTGTGCTATCTGTAAGAACTCATCCAAGTTATAAAGAAAACAAACCAAGCAAAAGCTTACTCTCCCTAAAAAAGTAAATAAAGCACATCTTTTACTTTTGAATTTTTCATCCTCTTTCCCTCTACTCACTTTTACATAATGCTTGGGATGCTGGGGACATTTCTCTTGTTACTCAGGCCTGGTGCATATCAGGGCCTCACTTTAATGCTGGGGCTCAATAGGAGAGGAGGAGAAAAACCAATGCTATAAATGCTAGTATTATTCATTGTTTAGATATATTATGAACTTGAGTTTTGGCACACCATCTGGGAACCTAACCCATTACTGTCATTTAGTTTTATGGGTGAACGTGTTTTGATATCTGATTTATGAACTTCAACAATAAAATAAATATATTTAAAGGAATTGCCTGATAAAGAAAAGTTACTTCTTCAACATTCTAGAATTCTCAAATCCAGGGGGCTTTTTCTTATTTTAAGTCAGACTGAACTATTTCTAACTAGTCATGTGCAATTTTACCTGTACTCGAAATGTTGGAACATGCATCCCGTGTCTAGAGAAATCCTTATAGCCGTAACTAGTATCCTCAAAGTGACGAGATACATCTCTTGCTGGTGTAACTTCTTCATCATCTGAAATAATTAAAAAAAAAAAAAAAGCCACTTAAAGCTTTTCAAAAACAGAATGCTAGTTAAAATTCATTTTACCTATAATAAGTAAAAACAGGATAGCCCTCTGACAGTGAGTAACCAACTTAAGTCTTAAAACCATAAAGAGAAGTAGCTTACTTACCAATAAATGCAATGTAATTAGATTCTATTATAAAAATATTCATGGTTGAATTTTTTATGCTTTGCATTTTTCTCTTTCCTATATACCCTCTGTGTTCCCAGTTCTACTTAAAAGCATGTACTTAAAGTATGAACACCCTTTTGGATAATCTTTATGGTGATAAATCATCTATGCTCTATACTTTAGCACTTGAATGATTTCTGGTTAAATATTAATGTCCTACAATATATAATATGATCTAACACCTCAAAGGGTCCTAGAAACAATACTGCAATGGTGAATCATTTTTACAGTGTTTCCTGAAATGCTCTAAAGCCTTTCTGGATTGCTTTCATGTTCGTTTGAAGTAAATAGAAACAAAAACTTGTCCTCAAGGAGAAACAAGATAACATCCAACCTTCTTTTATACAAATTTGATTTTTTCTGGGGCGCCTCAGTGGCTCAGTCAGTTAAGCATCTGACTCCTGATTTTGGCTCAGGTCATGATCTCACGTTTGTGAAACTAGGCTCTGTGCTGACAGCAAGGAGCCTGCTTGGGATCTCTCTCCTGCTTTCTCAAAATAAACTTTAAGAAAAAATGTGATTTTTTGTTTGCTATTAGGAAACTTGGTATTTAACACATACACTCTTTCGCTGTTATCAAAATACATTTCCTGTAAATTACCTGATTTATATATTAAATTGTATAGCCTGTATATAAAGGCCAAACATAAAGAATTTACATTTGTCATCAGTTGTCTAACAACTGACAAATCATTTCACAAATCATTTTATTTTAAAGCTAAAAAGTAATCTCAGGGCTTATAAAATTTCCTAATTTTATTTGATTTCTTTAATGTTTATTTATTTATAGAGAGTATGTGAATGGGAGAGGGGCAGAGAGAAAGGGAGAGAGAGAATCCTCAGCAGGCTGTGCAGAGCCTGACTCGGGGCTTGATCTCACAAATTGTGAGATCATGACTTGAGCCAAACTCAAGAGTCAAACGCTTAACCAACTGAGCCACCCAGGCACCCCCAATATCCTAATTTTAAAGAAGAGAAAAAAGAGAGCATTCATATGTTAAGTGCCTTACATTCACAAAGTTTATTAGCAGTGATTTTAGTATAAAAACCCAAATCAAATGTCCTCTTTTAGTCTAGTGCTATTTATACTATAACTTCTTTTTCTAGGTTGCCTGCTTTATTTATAGGTAGGAACACCTATGCAATAATAGCTTATCTAAAAGGAAAACATATTTGGATTTATGTTTTAAAACTATTATTTAAATTCTCTAATACAATTAAAAGATAAAAGTAAAAAAAAAAAAAAAAATTTATCTAAATTCTCACCCCCACCTGGGTGGCTCACTCTGTTAAGCATCTGACTCAAGTTTGGCTCAGGTCATGATCCCATGGTTCCTGAGATCAAGCCCCAAGTTGGGCTTTGTGCTGATAGCGTGAAGCCTGCTTGAGATTCTCTTTCTCAAAAGTAAACAAACATTAAAAAAAGTGGGGATCTTTTTTGTAAGCAATAGAAATTTTGTTGACTATGTAATGATTGCTTTTACCTGAAGAGAAGACAAACATGCTCTCTCTTTTTTCTATTTCAAAACGTGAAGCCATCTCTTCCTGACTTGCCTCTTCTTCATCTCGACATTCCTGTAACTGCCTCATCTTTTCCATGAGGGCTTCGACCTCAAAGAAGGAATCACTTACCTGAAGAGAAAATATAATTAATGTTGTATATTTCAGACAAAGGATGAAATTTAAAAATTTTCTTTTATTAAGACACAAATTCTTATGAGACAACAGAATATAGGAAAAATAGATCTTATAATTTTAATGTACGTGAATGAATAAAAAAATGAAAATATTTTGGTGTACATATACAGGTCTACAGATTTTAAAATAAGTTTTTTAAGAACACAATATTTTTACCTTAAAAAATTAGTAATAATGTCATTACTGTTAATGCTAAGTTTTAAGAATTAAAATTTAACACTAATCATCAACTTACAACGGCTTAAATAAGATACAAAGTTTAAGTGGTTTTGCTTCAACTATGCACATTTGGGCACACTGTCAACACGTGTCTATCATCTTCAAATTATAGTAATCAGCTCAAATTTACCAATTAAGAATGAAATGTGTCCTTACAGGGCTGGAATTCTCCACATGACCTCTGCAAATGGGGTTGGCAACTGTCACTTGCTGGGATGACTAGAGCAGTGACATCTGTATTAATAGGTCTGACAGACACAGGAGGACTGGCCAGTGGACTTGAACTAGCCAAACAATACCCTGCTGCATCCTTACTATGGAACTGGGATCAAATCTGTGGAATTTATCTTATAAAACAGTAAGAAATCTTCCAATTTCAAATCTCAGTGTTCAAACACAAAACTAATGTTTTCCTCATTATACATATCTTTTGCTAGGAATGTTCTTCCCCTACTCTTATACTCTTTTCCTGGTTTACACCCATTGGTCCTACTCATGTCAGCTTACTTGCTTTTCCTGTCCTGTCCCCCCATCCCAAACCTTGCCACCCTAATTATTCTCACACAGCATTCTGCTCATTCCTTCAGAGCACCAGATACAATTTGTAATTGTTACTGCATGATACTGGTTTAATGCCTGCCTCCCTCAAACCAAACCTTCATAAAGACAGGGGACCTGTCTAATTTACGAGTATATATTCAGAGCCCAGCATAGTACCTGGCACATAGTAGATATTTGCAAAATATTTGTTGCAGAAAGCTTGTAAGGATAATTCTACATTAAGAGACAAAAAATCTATACTACTGGTGCTTTATATTTTCGTATGATCCTAACAGTTATACTGAAGCACCCTATAGTGAGTACTTCCTCTCACAATTTCATGATAGAAAGTGTTTCTATGATGTATTAAAGGTTCTTCTGGTACATAGTTCTCCTTAATTACGCCTCAGAGAGAGTCAGTGGCCAAATAAAGGGCTGAAAAGAATGATCCAAGGTTTACAAAAAAAAAAAAATATATATATATATAAATATATATATAAATATATATATATATAAAAAAATATTAAGGTTTTTGTCAACTCACATTATCCTTCATTATACTACCTGTTTTGTGTAGCTACCTTCTCCTAAAACAGCCCAAATTTTAAGTATTCTTATGAAAGACAATTCTTGATTGATTTAAAGTGAAGAAGTAAAGGAAATAAAGTACATTTCTTTTGCTCCTTAAAAAATCTATTAAAGTTGTTAGTGTAAAAAAAAAAAAAGGCATTTAATTTTGATATTAAAATGTTAATATTGTATGAGGAAATTCTTTTGGTTTTTTAACCACTTGTATCTGAATTGAACTGAGTCAGACATCTGATACATACCTGAAGAATAAACTATATTAGCTCACTGACAAATGCCCTCAGTGTGGGCCATAAACCTTTTAAATAGCAAACTCAGGGACAAGTAGAGAAATTTAAAATTTCTATTATTTTACTACTAACCTCATGTAACAGAGGAATAACTAGAAACAAGCAAGTACTTTTTTAGCCTTGTGCTATTTTTTTTTTTTACCCTTTACCCCAAAAATTTTATTAGGGAAAAACTACAGAACATTTACAGTACAATGTTTACAGTCACAATGTATACTGAACTGATTTCCCAAAATATATTACAACTCAAGTTGACTTGTTACATTCAAAAACCTACTTCTAAGTAGTCCAGAGTACATACATACCTAGTGCTCCAACTGTACCTATGTACAAACAAACTAAAGCTACTGCTAATTCATCCGTTGTTCAGGAAAGCATTCTTGCCTTTCTACACTCCCACACAAAAAGTACAAATTTTGGAATTTTCTGTAATGAAAGAAGGCGTGTTCATGTACTACATACCATTTTAGCACTAAGAGGTGGCCTCTTCACTTCATATTAAAAAGAAGTGGTAGATATCTTTTCCTTTTGTGTAGTTGAACCCATCCTACATTCCAATTCTCTCAAGCACTAATACATGAAATACTTATGTGGTTGAGGAAGATTTAAGGCAAATTCTGGCCCTTCCAAAGGCACTGTAAGACTACCCCCAACCCCATTATTTTCTTCAGCCTTGTCCTAAATCAAAGGTGGGGAAGGACCACAATCCAACTCCAAGCATCCTAACAACTGATATATATATATTTTTCCTTAGACCATCTCATATAAGTTTTAATAAATGATCAGTGGCCAATATTACGGCCTATAACATTAATCCAGGTGGCTCAACAGGGTGAAACTGATGGTCTTGGGCCTTGTGATCAGCTCACAAGTGATCAATCCTGGGAAAATTATTTTCCTTCATGTGCTAATCTCACCATATGTAAATGCTACTTTTTATTTAGCACCTGATAAATAATACCAGCTGTACTAGGCCTTTTATTTCTTTAGAGACATTTCATTTACACCTCAAATAACCTTATGTCTGACCTCTATTTAGACATGAAAGAACAGAGGCTCAGGGAGGCAACCTGCCCACAGTCAAATATATACATTAAAGGTAATTCGACCTGTTCAAATCTGTTTCAAAGGAATAATATAACCGAAAAATGTATGCATGCAAAGTATTCAGAAGACTGTGATGTTGTTTCTGTGATTTCTCTTTGGAAATCTTTTCACTATAGCAAAAGAATGCAAAGGGGATTTTGACTCATTGTATTCAGGAATTAAAATCTGCTTATAGAACATTCAACTTGTTCTAATCTGTTTCAAGGGAATAACAAAATTGAGAAAATATAAAACCCAGAGAAGGAATAGAAAACATTTTAATAAATTTACTTTCACTTACATATATATTTGTGCCAAGTTAAACATGAAAAAGAATTTTAAAAGGAGAAATTTCTAGATAAAGGCTGATTAACTCTTCTAAAATATAATTAAGAAACCAGCCTGTTTCTTTTATGCAAAAGAGAGGAAAAGAATGTGATCAGCATCAGGGAGTCTCCACCACTAACTTGCAGGGTCTCAGCCTCCCCTCATCTCACTGCAGCACACATTCAACACTAGCTGGCTCTCATGGGGCATATGCTGGTGGCTCTTGATCCTAAAATTACACTTGAGTGTAACCTCCTAAAGGGTCTTATAATTTTATATGTCCCTTAGCACTAAACTACTGCTGAGCATTTATAGGCAGTCAGTAAATACTTGCTGAATGAACAGGTAGAGGGGCTTAACAGGGTAGGTTTTCTACGAAGTCACATGAAAAAATAATATAGCAGCAATCATTATGATTAGTCTTAAGACAATCCTGTAACAAATAATAGATACTTACTGAAACATTTCCTGCTGAGTTGACCTGCATCTCATCCACACTGTGATTGCCATTTGTAATGTCACAGATGCAGTAGTTACTAACAGAAGGAGGTCTGAATGTGTGGCCACCATCACAATGAATTTCTGGACTGATTCCACAGCCAAATGTGAATGAGGCAAGAGAATGATAGTGTGTGAGGAGAACCACTGCATGTACCAGTTCTGCAAGGGACCAGCTGTGCTCTTCAGCTTTTAAAAGTCCCTTAAGAAAAAAAAAGAACATACTTTTATACTGGTTATGGTGTTGGTAAAAGTAAATAGTTCATCTTGGTATTTAATCTATTTAAAACAGGGGCGCCTGGGTGGCTCAGTCGGTTAAGCGTCCGACTTCAGCTCAGGTCACGATCTCGCGGTCCATGAGTTCGAGCCCCGCGTCGGGCTCTGGGTTGATGGCTCAGAGCCTGGAGCCTGCTTCTGATTCTGTGTCTCCCTCTCTTTCTGCCCCTCCCCCGTTCATGTTCTGTCTCTCTCTGTCTCAAAAATAAATAAACGTTAAAAAAATTAAAAAATTTAGGATTAGGAGGCACCTGGGTAGCTCAGTCGGTTAGGCATCCATCTGATTTGATTTCAGCTTAAGTCATGATCTCATGGTTCATGGGTTTGAGCCCCACATCAGGCTCTGAGCTGACAGTGTTGAGCCTGCAGCGTTGAGCCTGCTTGAGGTTTTCTCCCTGCCCCTCCCCTGCTCATGTGTGCAGGTGCACGCATGTGCTCTCTCTCAAAATAAATAAATAAACTTAAAAACAGGAGTAGTCACTGTATAAAACCTAGGATACAATTATAATTTGAGACACATAGAACCCAGAGTTTGCTAATATAATTTTTTATGAATTATGTATTTACAAACAGAGCTTAACATAACCTGATAATGACATATTCATTATTATTTTGATTTTCTGAAATCCTGATTTTAAAATGTAATAGAATGTTTTTTGTTTAAAAGCAGTTGCCATATTTCAGATGCCGGATTCTGAATGCTTTCACTGTTAGTTCAAAGTCTCAATCTAAATGTAATAAATCTGTATTTAAAGTGGAAGCTACTGTATAAAATATGCCTGTGTTTTTCTTTATTATCAAACTGTCTCAAGGAATTTTAAAGTTAGTAGTTTGAACTTGACTCTGCATATTCCTAAATCATCAAATTATAATTATTTAAAAAATTATGTTCAAGGTAAAGTCTACGATTCTTCAAAGTCTTGCATATCATATCCCTTCTGCTTCATTATTTGTTTTATAATCCTGTGTAATTTTGCATTACCAGACAATATAATAGATACTACATTAATCAATTTCAGATCTTATATCTTAATAAGATGCTTCAATTATATAATAGTATTGAAAATGTTTTATGAAATAGAAAGATAAGCCCAAAAATATGTTGTATTTTTAAGAATTTCTACTGCATGGTAGATACTTTTAGGGAATGTCAATCTACTTAGAACCAGAAGGCACTGATTTAAATGGCGTTTTAAAAAGATACACAAGATGCCACTTTACACCTATCAGAATGGCTAAAATCCAAAACACTGATACACCAAGTGCTGGTGAGGATATGGAGAAATAGGAATGCTCATCCACTGTTTCTGGGAATGCAAACTGGTACAGTCACTTTGGAAGACCTTTTCCCAGTTTCTTACAAAGCTAAACACAGGCTTACCATGCAATCCAACAATCACATTCCTAATTATTTACCTGTTTTGAAAACTTATGTTCACCAAAAAACCCCTGCATGTGAATGTTTATAGCAGCTATATTGTAACTGCTCAAAACCAGAAGTAACCCAAGATGGCTTTCAAACAAACTATGGTAACTCCATACACTGGTGTATTATTATTCAGTAATAAATAAAATAAATTTTCCATGGGAAATGCATGGAGGAACTGTAAATGCAAACTGGTAAGTAAAAGAAGCTCATCTGAAAAGATGACATACTGTATGATTCCAACTATGTAACATTCTGGAAAAGGCAAAACTATAGACAGTAAAAACATCAGTAGTTACAGGGTTTCAGGGAAAAGGGGAGGGAGATGAATAGGTGGAGCCCACAGGATTTTTAGAGCAGTGAAACGACTTTGTATGATGGTGTAATGGTGGATAGATGACATTAGCATTTGTCAAAACCCATAGAACTATACAACACAAAGAGTGAACCATAAGGTAAGCCCCAGATTTTAGTTAATAGTTAACTGATCAATATTGATTCTTTAATTATAGCAAATGTTATACTAATGCTAGATGTTAGTAAAAGAGACTTGGGGGGAGTCTCAGGAGGGTAGAATATGAGAATATTCTGTGCCATTTTTCTGTAAACCTAAAATTGCTCTAAAGATTAAAGTCTATTTAAAAAAAAAATCTTTTTTTAAGTGACACCTTAGATACATTACACTTCTACTTACCTCAATATGTTCTTTGGTAATAAGCCAAGGTCTATGGGCTAACACTTTATTAAGTTCTCCTAAATTTTGTAGTTTTTGAGGAGCATTCTCTAAACCATTAAGCCATTTGGGGTCTCCACCAACATGAAGGAAATCATTTACATGGAGGTTCACTAAGTAGGAACACTGATGTCTTGCTGCAGCCTTAAGAGAAAACAAAAAGATCAATCTAACTATAAATATTAAAATTTTAAACTATGAATATTTTTCCTTTATAATGGGTAAAACAGCAAGTGTTTGATTAGTCCGTTTGCAAATTTTTCATAAACCACAGAAATGCAGTTTCATATAAACATTAAAAAAAAATCACACACACCATAGAAAGACCTCAGAAATATCCCAAAAACAAACTGAATAGCTGATAAAAGTATTTGAGCCTTAGGAATTGTATTTATATAACTTTCAGATCCTCAGATTAACTTCAATTAAGGTGCCAACCATAAAATAATGGAGTATAATTTACAAATCGAACAGGAGTAGTGCCACTTATGTCAATGTGAACTATTTGTAACAGTGGAATAGATCCTGTGTTCTTCTTTATTCTCATTTAATGGAAAATGGTTCTTAATAATGTATAAACACTTGTTTCTTTTTACAGATACATCTGAGAGTATACTTATTTAGTAAGAGGAAAACCACATACTACCTAACAGGAATCCAATTAGAAGTCAGAATATAAGTATTCATCCCTTTGTTTAAAGCATTAACCATCTCTTAAAACGATTAATAAAGGAGGCAGAAGGAATTTTTCATTTAATGTTTACAAACCATTATTCCAATGTAGTGCCGATAATGTAGGGGCAATGGCCCATCCATTTGCAGTAGATAGTGTTGAGTCTTTAGGAAACTTTCTAGATACTGTGGGTGAAAAACCATCACTAATGTAATGTTATCCAAACGACCCAAAGCAGCAAAAGAATCTGCAAATAAAGCATGCATCTGTGCGTCTTCACTTCCCACTTGGAGAATCTGTATGAAAGAGAGGAAAACCATGGTTACATAAATTGTAAATTGGTGTTAGAATGCAGTGCATACGTATTTTTTTTAAGTGTCATCTACAAGCAGGTTAAATTTGGCTTGAGAGAAAGGTTATAATTCTGAAACTTTAACTCAACTAGCAGCAAGACAGAAGAATAAACAGTTGAATATTATGTAGTAGGTAGTAGATAAAAAACAAAGGCCGAACATTAAAGGCCACCTAGATAGGCTGCTTGCAGACTTGGCCAGAATCCAGATAAAGAAGCAGATTTAGATTATCAAATTTGCAGAGCTTGCAAACGGACTCTAAAGACTTTACCCTTTCCTTATAACGCCTAGTCTCAATTTAAGGAGAACCAAAATTTAAGGAGATCTAAAGCATAGGAGTTTTACATATTTAGAATTAAACATCCAATCTAGCACTGACACCAGCCTGTGGAGATGGTCAAGACCAAGTAACTCAGCTTATGAGCATGCACCTAACTAAACATCTAAATATAAAGAGATGGAGTATTACTGGTCAAAAACAAGTCTTGCCTTTCCTAGATTAAATATGGGTGTTAGAAAAGCGTCATGAAATACTAGAAATCAACATGACTATAACAGCTTTCTAATCCCACAGATTCACTGCCAAAGCATGATGATTAACTGCGATCAACTCTGCGTAAAACATGTTGTTGTCCAACAGTTGTTCAGATGCCAAGATGTGGGTCATGAAAGCTTTTCCTTAAAAGCATACAGTTCACTATGTACTTTCACAAACAACATACCTCCTTTTCTGGGATGAATCTGCTTGGTCCGTGTCCTAGTGGTCGAGGAATTCTAATTCCAAGTTCCTAGAAAAGAAAATTACACCATCTCAGGCCTCTCAGCAGTAAACAACATGAACTGAGGCTACAGGAATGGGAGGAAAAACAACCAGTTGAACAGAGACAGGCTTGTTTTAGTGGTTTGTTTTCATGGCCATATATACATACCAACACCTCTGTTTGCATCATATGGCTGACAAGAGCTTATAATACAACACAGACTAAAAACAATAAAACCTGTTTCACTAAAACCAGAGTTTTGCATAAAGTACTTGGCAGAAAGTCTAGAACAGAAAGTTCAGCACATAGCAACCAACCCTGTGGACTGTCACTGATACAAAATAAGACCAATGTGTTTGTACATCCAAAACTCAA
The DNA here is from genome assembly GCF_024362965.1 of Panthera pardus. Lineage (NCBI taxonomy): Eukaryota > Metazoa > Chordata > Mammalia > Carnivora > Felidae > Panthera > Panthera pardus. The sequence continues at coordinate 53,327,873 of NW_026526732.1, read as the reverse complement.
CCAACCAAAACATCAACCCCTGTGTATCTTGTCAGGAAATGAAAACTCACTAACCTCTGCCTAGATGTCTTAAGTTGAAAGGAGTGTTAATTATTATTACATCTACAATAACACTTCACAATAGGAGAAGAAATACTATGAAAAATAAAAAGTAGTTACTTAAATCCATAAAAGTAAGTACTGCAGGGCATGTTTTCTCTGTGGCTGAGTAAAACAATCTTCGAGAAACTAACTTTGCGAGTTTGCTTTAAATCTTTTATTTATAGTATGTTATCAATTTTGCTTATATTTTAGAGAAGCTCAACTGATTAACAAATAAAGGTTTTCTGCCCTTTGACATAGTGAATCTAGAACCCTGTACTTGAGAGTCTACTATATTTGATGTGACAGGGTAGTGTGGTTAACAAAAAGTGACAAGTATGTATTAAAGGTCCATCTTTTCCCCAATACTGTGTGATTAGAGAAACAAAACTAAAATAATAACTTTTTTTTTTTAAGGCTCATGTCCTATCAATCTGGTTTCTAAAAAAAACAACAACCAAAAAATCCCCCCCAAATTCCTGAAGTTTACACATCTAAATATTAAACCCTTGCTTATATAACTACATACAAATATTATTTGTACCCTCTACTGCTTCCAAAAGTCCTTCAGGATGTTCCTTTTAAAGAAAAAAAAAGCGGGGGGGGGGGGGGGTGGTTTGCAGACAGAGAAGGATATGTGGCAGCAATTCAAAAAATCTGGTCCAAGTGAATGAAAACCTTTTGAGCAGAGTGGATTTTTAAAAATTAAGCAGGCAGGACAAAACTGAAGAAAATCTTTATTGGGATAACTTAAGATGTCGATTCAAATACACTTGCCAATACACTTACACTGAACATAGCAATGCTCTAACTATACCCTTCACTAGAAGAGGCACTCAATTCACTGGTCTGGCCACAGGCATGTCTTAATTTTATTAGCCTGTAATAAATGCAAGAAAAAAACCTCCACATTCCTTCTATTCAATACATCATCTTAACACAAATGCAGCCATTTATATAAAACAATGACTCTATTAGCCTTTCTAACTGCTGAATTTCTGATCCAATTACATAGATATCAAGATATATTGGGCAAAATGTTAAGGTTACATTCAATATTTACCCCTCTTCATTTCTTCACTATATTATTTAAATAAAATGCATTTTAGGAAAATGCCCATTTCAAGAGTTTATCACTCTTTTTATACCTGAGAGACACTACTATTCTTGAGACTGTACTGTGTTAAAATGTAGTATTTCAAATGGAGGAGAAATGGATTATTCAACAAATGATCTTGATACAACTAGATAGCCGCTCAGAAAAAAGTAAAGTTAGAACCATAAATCATACTTAAATTAGAGGTAAGTATTAAAAAAAACAAACAAACACCCCAAGCCAAAAAACATAAGTGCTGGAAGAAAACACTCATGGAATGAAGTTAGGCCTAAGAATGTCATAAAAACCCAGAAGTCGTAAAATAGAAAACTAGTAAATCTGATGACATAAAAATAAAGACTTTCACATGGGAAAAATAAACATATAAAAAAGTCAAAAGCAAACAGAAAATCGGGAAATATATTTGCAGTTTCTAAATCAAAGGGGCTAAATTTCTTGAGTACATGAAAACTCCTACAAATCAGTAAGAAAACCTACAACAACCTGATAGAAAAATGTACAAAGGACACGGACAGTTCAAAGAAAAGGAAATACAAATGGCTGAAAAATGGTCAACCTCACAATAAAACTTTAAGTTAGCTACACTGAGATACTATTTTTCACCTAAAAGATTGCTGAAGATCAAAAGTTTAATAGTAGGCTGTGCTGAAGAGGAGGTGGATAAATATTTGTTACTTACACATTTCTCATGGGGGTGTTGTGAAGTGTGAGGAAGTAAGATCAAGGAATACATAAGTGTAAATCACTACAACTTATAGAGAGGGTAGTTTGTAATAATGATTGAAATTAAAAAGTCACAAATCCTTTGAGTCAACAATTTCATTTTAAATGCTGACCTGTACTCATAGACATGCCATAGGTAAAAGGATAATCTCTGCAACATTGTTTGTAATAGTACAAAATATAAAACAACCTGAGCTCTCATTAACAGGACTGTTTTAATGTAGTATGACCACAGACTAGAATTACATGCAGTCCTTACAAGGAGAATGAAGCAATTCTGTATGAGTTGGCTTTAAAAGACCTCCAAGATATATATTGAGTGTGCATCAGGGGGGTGAGGTAGGGGAGGGCAAAGTGCGTAAGATGCATATGTTTTGTTACTATCTGTAAGGAGAGAAAAAAAACTTAGCAATTCCATTTATAGGACTTTATTTTAACTAACTTAGCAACATGTGGGTGGCATATACATATTTTTAATAACAAGATGGACAGCACATGGACCTCAAAACAAAGAGGTTGAATTATATTATTTTGGTTTTGTTTCTATACCAAATATATACTTTACATATTGAACTATCATAAAACAATAGCTTTAGAATTCAAAGAAAGTGGCTATCAGTGTTTCAGAATGGAGTATTTTCCTATAAGTATAGCAAAGACCTTTCCCAATGGTCCTATATACTTTTCAAGTCTTTGAAAGTCTACCCCTACAGTCAAATTTAATGGTCATACTTGTATCACTGTCTCCCCTATTCCTTCCCTTCAGTGGGCAAAACCTTCCTTCACAGTTCCTTTAGACAAACATTCTTTCAGAGTGAAAAACTATGTGTTTTAAAGCAGGATGTTAACTAAAAGTAAACATTCTTGGGAATGGATTATAGACCAATTATGCTAATAATCTCTTATTGTTGAGGTTACATTAATTCCTTGATGAGGTACCAGTCTGGCAAGAAAACTGGAGATGGAAGAGAAGATAAACTGAAGAAAGGAAAGGAGTGGAAAGAAGTCTCTGACATTCAAGATTCCAATTTCATTATTTTACCTAAGTCTAGTTCCGGATAAAATAGAATTGTACCCAGCTCACATCCAGACTACCAGGGTCAATTTCCTATTAAGATGAAGAAGTTGTGAGAGGTCTGTGCCATTCCTTAAGGGCAGAAAGGGAAATGGTAGGAAGGAAAATGAGAGGAAGTGAAAGAAAAGACTGGGGGAAGGGAGACACTGATATACTTAAAAAAAATCAAGTCTTTCCCAAAAAGGACTGATCGACTAATTTAATGGGAAATATAGTGAGTGCTATTCTAGACTCACATCAACTTATTCTCCATATTTGAAGGCTTACTCAATGTCCTTTGTTCTGTTTCTTAATAGATGAGGTACAGGAGAGAGATACAAGAATATCAACTGATGAGCTCTAAGACTCCATTCCACCATATCCTAGTCCAGATCCAGGCAGGAAGGAGATGATTTTATAAATTATACATATTTCTATATATATCAAATTCTATGTAATGTTTATGTAACATACAATAATTATAAACATGAAATAATCACATATAATAATTTATAAATTATACGTATGTATGTAATTTGAAATCAAGTACCTAGCTCAGTTAGTATTAGCGAGTGGTGCAGACAGGGGTTGAATCTAGGAAATCTGGTTCTAGAGTTGTCATTATTACTCTTTTGAGCCTCTGGAAGAGTTTTTGACACCTTAAAGGTCCTTTTGGATATCACTGTTGCTATGCAATAGTATTCTTGGTTTCTAAAAGGCTAATTTTCTGGAAAACTCATTTTCTGAATACTTTTCCTAGTCAACATGACAAATTAGCTACTACCCTATCTTCTAGCAGGTATTGATTTTAAAAAGCTACTACAGGTCTTCAATAGGGTGATCATAAGCCAAACTAACTGCATTTCATAATTTCCTAAACGTTATTTCAATTATGCCTTATCTGTTGCTGTTGAAGAAAATTAATTACAGACTTTGAATACGTTTTGGCCAATCCAGATTCTAAGACACAGAACTGCCGATAGCAAATGGCCTTGTTTAAAAAGCAGATGTAGATGCTAATCACAGCACAAACCTCACAGGCCTTTGGTGAAGGTGTGGCTGGAAAAACTAACATGGGACCTAACAGTTCTTTCCTCTCAACAATTCTCCTAATCAGCATTTTGAAAAAGACAGCAACAGCCTCTGCCATGACAACACTGCTGCAAATCTCTGACATAACATCTATTTCTTCAGTAGCATGTAATACTAAGACACTCATTTTCACAATATGAAAATTCTTAGCAAATGTCGACAGTACCACAGAAACACTGTATCTGTATTGTATCACCTTACGAATCAGTGTTGGCATGCTAAAAGTACTGCTCTGATCATTTCCAAATTGGTCAGAGATACATTTAGGAATCTACAGCAATATCCTCCTTTAAGTGAGACAGTGATGTGCCACAAATGCAAAATAAAAGCATTCCTTGGCTTCTAGTGTCTACCCACTTGCAAAACAAGTGGAAAAGTAAATATGATTAAGTCATTTGAATCATTTTTCTCACTGGGCTTGGGGCACTTTTAAAAAAATGTCCAGACATCTTATACCAATAACCACAACGCTCATATTAATTTTGATTGAAAAAAAAATTACAAAAGCAGTATGTGTTTCAACTAGGCAACGATAAATTGTGTAAAAAGTGAAAGCTCCTGCCCCACTCTCCCTTCTTTAGGAGAATCATTTCCTAGAGCTGGTGCTAGGCTTCTGACATTCAAAAATTTTGAACAGAAATGAAAAGATGTAGAAGGAACAAAAATATATTCCTGCTATAACAAATGTACTGGTGCTTCTTTTAACATTGTCATTACCTCTACTTGGGAACTTAGAAATACTGAAAGTTCAGGTACCTCTTTTTCCAGTCTCTGGTCTTCTATAAAACATATTAAAAAAAAAAAAAACCTCAAAAAAACTATAAAACAAAAAACCAAAACAAAACAAAAACCTCTCTGACTTCAAAGTACTGGATTTGTAAGGCTGACTTAGGCCATGTGTGTGCCCTGTATTTTAGTCAGGAGTCCCATCCCTGAAAAGTGTTTCATTTTAAAGCATTTTATTTGGAGGCATGCTAGTTGAAAGAGCCATGTTATTAATTCTTTTGTAAAATGAATAGTTTTCCTATAAAGCACTACTTCCTGACTTATTTTCCCACATGTCGGATGTGTTAAAAGTGATAAACTACAACGCCGCAAGGCTTCCTAGTTTCCTAAACACAATCCCACGGGCACGGGAACCAACCAGCAAGCTACAATATATCCCTTCATCTTCCAGTTTTCGTGGCTATATTTAGAGACTCTAGATCTGGGCGAGAACCGGTATTCTGCACCCAAACACCATCAGAAATAACAGCTATTCAAGCTCCGCGACTGGGGATCGCCTCTAGTCAAAATGAGAAAAGATCTTTTATGGCCTGCAAACGGAAACCAGAAATGGGATGTCAACACTTCCACACGGTTTTGTTTCTTTGATAGAGTTTCCAAAGCAACAGGCAGGGCAAGTTTTGTTGGTGTTTAGGTTGCTGCATGATCTGTACACAATGAGGAGCGTATCATGTACCCACTAACGTTAAAATCCAGGAAAGTGTGTTCTACAGCCCCCACGAGGTCTTCTCTTCAAGTTGCGTGAATCCATGCAGTCCACTCGCGACGCAGTCTCCACTTACGAAACAACAGAAACATTAAACGGAGTCCCCCAAGTGGGCAACGCTGCGGAGAAATTCCTAGATTTCGTGACCGATGGCAACCCAGCGTTGTGAGTTCAATTCAAATTTTAATGACTTTCTCCTTTGTCACCTTTTGAATGAAAGCCTTTTAAAGGCTCAAATTTCGGTTAGCTGTACTAGCAACTTTCAAATGGGGCCGTTATTTACAACCCCTTGGGAAAAAGACAAAATGTCACCACTGAACCGCTTTCTCCTGAAGGCCGTCTCGGGCGCAACAGGGATGGTTAACAACCAGGGGTAAGCGCGGTGCATAACGTCATAGAGCCGGCAGAACATACGTGTTCCAGGCGGCAGCATCTTTTAACCGACTCAAAGGTTATTGCCCCCTTTTTTTGAGTAGGAGGCCAAGGGGGGGGGGGAGGGTCACCGATAATGTTCTGACAAGACGCCGAGGGGAGAAAAATCCACAGGCTGTTCTACCCTAAGACTGCAGCTTTGTTCGGTTCTGACTTGTGGAGACTTGCACACAAGACGACGTTATTTACGTTTTGGAGACTTCCATTTAAATGACCGAGGCAGCTGTGTCTGCCAGCCTCAGCATTTTCTCCCGGGGCCGGCTCGCGGTGGAAACCGTCTCCCCTCCCACCACAGGCCGCCCCTTCAACCTGAGGGGCGCGGGCCGGCCCGAGACGCCCCCCGACGGGCAGGGCGGCCGGCCGGGCGGTTGCTCCCGGGGCACTCTCCAATGCGGAGCGTTCTCCGCAGCTGTTAGGTACGAAGGCGGGGAGGCATCGCGACCTCCGTGCAGCCCGGGCAGCTGTGCCGGGTACCCGCCCGCCCGGCCCCTCGCCCGGATACCTCGTCCTGGCCGCGGCCCCCGCCGCACTGCTTGCAGCCCAGCAGCTCCGAGACGGCAAGCGAGGCCGTGTACGCCTGGTTCGCGGTGGTGGCCAGGCGCATGTCGGCGCGGGGACCGGCTGCGGACGCGCAGGAGAAGCCCGGCGGCGCGGAAAAGGCGAGCGCTGACCGGACGGCCGGGCTCCGGGCTGCAGCGCCTCAGGCAGCGCGGACCTCGGCGGCAGCGCGGCGCGAACAAACAAGCCGCGCGGCCCCGCCCCCGCCGTCACTCCGCCGGCCCAGCGGCCCCCCGCGCCAATGCCGGCCCGCGGCGCCGCGGAGCCCCGCCCCCTTGACGCGGAGGGGCGGGCGTTGGGGGGCGGTCAGACGCGGCCGGGGGAAAAACAACCTCGAGCGGCGGAGCTCTCCGCCAGGAGCTGATTCTCGCGTCCAGAACTGGCTCGGTGGGCTTGCTTTAAGGCTGGGGTGGGGCGCGAGCACTCAGGCGTCAGGGAAAGGCAAACGCGCCCCTGCCCCCAGCTTCAGCAGCGGAGAGACTGCCCTCCTTCCCACCCACTCGGATTCATTTACCTTGATCCGAAGAGCAGCCCACCTCTAAGCGGACCCTGCACCACGAGGAATAACCAAGTTCGCTTTACATTTTATAAACTGTTGAAATCCCCTTCAGCCTTTCCACTAATGCGCAAACAACGCTGAATGCGCCCGGAATGCTGCAACAAGTATGGGACCATGGCCTATATTCAATGTAAAATTATTTTTGGTAAGCTATGTAGAAACTATAAATATCACTCTCCTACACAGATAATAAGGCTTGGTAGCCAATCTCTGCATTTCCCTTTTCCTCGCAAGTATATTCCAAGGCTTTAACATTTCTAATATTCTCCCATAAGTGCCCTGGGTTCTAAAGAAAGAATTTCTCTGAAATCCGATGAGGAACTTGAGACAATATAGGTTAAAAAGGAGCATAAATAACTGACACTGTTGGACCTGGGTCGCAAATCTCTCAAATCCTGTGTGAACACTATTTCCTTAAATGGATTCATTAACTTCTTTTAAAAAATCACCTCCTAAACTAGATCTCTTTTTGCACGTTTGCTCTTGTGTTTTCAAAAGCTTACATGTCCAGGTTTAAAAAAAAAAGTTGGAACATCATGACAAAAGGAAAAAAGCGGAGTTTAAATCAATAAATACTGACAGACACAGAACCAGGACTCCTAAATGCAAATAAGTTTCAGTCTTAAGAGTGGAGGTTACAATGTCTCAGAGAAGATTAAGTTACTCTTACAGCTCTTAAAATGTATTTTAAAAGCAAGTTAAAATGGTTATTTTTTTAATCTTCTCCAGATAAATAAGATAAATACCGTATGTTCTCATACACTGTTTTTATAAATTGCTAAAGCACACAAAATATTTTTGCTGTCAAGAAAAGCAATTTTGGGTTAATAATAACATAAAAGAAAAGGCTACAGAGGCTTCCAAGCTTTCTCTTCTTCTGAGCACAGCCACAAAAGCAAACAGGATAATCAAATGCCCACTCAGCCACAAACCAACAAGCAGCAAAAATAAGCCCAGTAAATCATCCAGTTTGCAGCAATAGGACATACCCTCTAAAATAAACTGGTTGTAGATGAATACCTTGGAAACATAAATGGACTTGATATATGAGGTTGTGAGCTATAATGCTAGATAATGAGAAATAAGTGAAAATGATGACTTTGCTTCTAGAAGAGTTGAGCTGTGATTTTTATTTTCTGGAAGGAATACAACAATGGGGCTGAGTTGTCTAGTAGGGCATAACCTTGTTTATGACATTAAAATTATGTCATTTGCAAAATGGAGAATGCTTACCTTTCTATTTTTTAATGAGAGACTAGCATTTAGCTAACCCAAAAATGGTTCAAAATAATTAAATACAAATCAAAACTACAAACTATATATAGAGTAGTGTTTGATACTTAGAGCTTGATAAATATTTATTGAAGAGGTATACACTGAAATTGTATAGGAAGCTGCAATTAGGATTTTTCCCCCCAGAAAATTTCAGTTTATGTACTTTGATGCTGACTTACATAAAAAGAAAGATAATTTTAACTCATATTCTAATTCTATGGTTTACTGAGGACCTTTAAGCCATTAAATGTCAAGATTCCTTTATGGTCTCTAAAAAGACTGACATAATTTCTTCAAAGAGTAATAATTTCTGCTCTTTACAATAGAGCAGCATGGTGAATTAGTCACTTTATTCTCAACATAAAAGGGTTGCCTCCAAATAAATCTATAGTAACCAAGAATTCCAACCAATATTAACCTGAAAATATCATTGTGTCACTTCTTGAGTAGGCCAGATGTCCTGAAGGTGTTTCTCCTAATGAACCCCTAGTGTTAGGCATGTCATAGGCATGCAATAAACATCTGCTAAAAAAATGAAAACTGAGCATGGAACAGTAACTGGAAAGGACTAAACTTTTGATATTTACCACAGGTTATCATTATAGGCCAGCAGTTACTTTACAAAGTCTGCTACTTAAACATTTCTAACATTATTTATTTCTAGGAAGAAACCTGATATTTAATCCAAGAAGTAATAGTAATTCTGAAATATTTCCTTTCCTCTAAAAATCTTTTGGTAGACTTACACAGTTGTATCAAAGTGAGGTTTTTGCATTTGTCATTAGTAGTAATGGTCTCAACTCTAATTTTCTCAAGAATAAGCTGATATACTATGTAAAAGCAGAGTGGTGTTAAGTGACTTTATGTGAGCTAAGAACTATGATGTATTAGAGAGTCTGGACTTGAAGCTGTGCTTTCTGAAGGAAGAACATCTGAGCTGGGACTTACAGGATTAGTGGAGAGGCTTTGGCAAGAAATTGGGGGTTGGGGGAGGTAGGAGAGGGGACTTGAGAGAATAGAGTTCTAAACAAAGGAAACAGCATGTGCAAAGGCCCAGAGGCCAGGGAGAGAGAGAATGGTCCAAATAGGGAAGCAGAATAAAGGAAGTTTATTGGGTCTGGAAGAAGACAGTGATAGAGTTCAAGTAAAAAATCAACAGTAAGGAGGGACCTTGTTCAAGCTTTATTTTAAAGAATGTAAATTTCATTGTTAAGAGTACTGTGGAGTTCTTGCAAGTTTTAAATAGTAGAAAGACATCAGACTTGCATTTCAGCTAAGGTTTAAAAAAATATATTGGAAGGGACAAAATTAGAGGCAGAAAGATGGTTAGGAAGGCTGTTGAGGCAATTGTGGCAAGGCAACAGGGAGGTCTGAAGAACAATGGGAATGAAGCAAAGTGTAGGGATGAAGGTAGATTTTGTCTCTCCAACAATAATACATTTCTTGAGAAAGGAAATCATGCCTCATACTCTTATTTTTGAAATTGAGGAAATAAATTTCAAATTAGCTGTTCTCCTAAGTGACTTCCTTACATCCATTAGACTTTTGAAAATATAGTTAATTCATGGAAAATAATAGATACGTTTTAGTAGAATGAATACTTATCAGGCCAAAAGGCATAATCACACTTACATGGACCACATATTAAACCTTGAATTTTCCCGTTAACCAAAGGAATTAAAGTACCACAGATTTGTAGATCTATTCAGTAGAAAGGAATTATATTTAGTAATTGGTTAGAAAACACACATAGCAGTGATTTCATCCATTAAGCCAAAGAACTCCTTTAAGAGTGGGCTTAAAGCATTATTGAAAAATGTCCTATTGTCATTTAAAACATTTTATTTAGAATGAATGCTGGTTTATAAGATTACTTCTGCTTACTAATTTTGTCAAGATTTTTCTCCTCCAGCTCATATCTTCCTGTTTTTATATATATAGCTTGTCTGCTAAGCACTTTTTTTTCCTTTCGACATGTTTTGAGTACATTGAGATCCTTTTAGCACTGAACTTTAATTTTACATTGTTCTCTTATTTGTCCTCTACTTTTCTCACTTCTTCAATTTAATTTTTAGAATTTTATCACTTATAAAGGAGCAAGAATGTTGACAGATCTTTGCCTTATTCTTTCCTTTAGGGCTTCTTCTTTTAGAAATGCACAATTTTAAATCTCTAATAGGGTTTTAGAAACATAGGCCATCACCCACATTTGTAAACAAGCAGTGTTCCAAACAATGTCAGTAGCTTTAAATTAGAAAATCACTTTCCCCTAAAGAACAAGCATGTTAAATTGTGGTCAGGTTTTCCAGGTTAATAAGACCAGTAACTTACTTACTCCTACCCATTAGACACTGAAGCAATTGACATATATAAAGCAGATAATTATTCCTATTTTCAAATTTATAAAACAGAAATTCATAAAGCATGGGTAAATCATCCAAGATTATAAAAGTAGTAAATTGCCTTTAAGGATTAGAACCCAGGTCTATCTGAATCCAAAGCAGCAGAAGCTGGGTTGCTTCTTTTAATGAATAATTTACAAATTTTGATAACTATGTATTAGTCTCAGTTCTTTCTTTTTTAAGCTCTCACCATTCTTATTTATTTAAAAAAGTTAAAAAAAATTTAATTTACATCCAAGTTAGTTAACCATATAGTGCAATAATGATTTTAGGAGTAGAATCCAGTGATTCATCACCTATATATAACACTCAGTACTCATCCCAACAAGTGTCCTCCTTAATGCCCATTGCCCATTTAGCCCACCCCACCCCCACAGCTCCTCAGTTTGTTCTGTGTATTTAAGAGTCTCTTATGGTTTGTCCCTCTCTCTGTTTTTATATTATTTTTGCTTCCCTTCCCCTATGTTTATCTGTTTTGTATCTTAAATTCCACATATGAGTGAAGCCATATGATATCTGTCTTTCTCTGATTAATTTTGCTTAGCATAAAACACTCTAGTTTCCAGTATTAGTCATAGTTCTTGATTCTGAGGACAAGAAAAGAGGGAATGAAGAAGAAAAAATTTATCTTCCCTTCTTATACTCAGGATGAGATCTCATTAAAAAATAAAATCATGGAATGAGTGAGCTTGGTCTTTGAGAGCTTATCTCCTCTACTCTATCCCTGTCCTCCTGGTGTCTTTTCCCAGGCCTTTGGTGACCTCATGTTACCTAGAGCTCCTTCACTACAGAACTCACCTAAATCTACCCTAAGACTCTACCTAAGTCTACTAAAAGGTCCTCATACCAATCCTATTCCTCTTAGAATAACTGGTTAAGTGCTAGGAAGAAAGCAGTCTTCCTAAACCAATTCATACTATTCATTGTAGGAGGTACTGATATCTCATAGTAATTTATTTAGTCTGACTCAACAGAATATAAGCTTTGTAAAATCAGAATGTTTGTCTTTTTTGCTCACTGCTGTATTTCCAATGCCCAAGTGCCTAGCATATGGCAGACCCTCAATAAGTATATAATGAATGAACTTCACAGAGATTTTTCTATTAAAAAAAAAAACAACTTACCTCAATAATGATATTAAGTTTATGAAAGATTTGGGCCATCTAGACAAACATTTTTGGAGGTTTTGGGTCCACTATCCAGGCAGGCAGGCTGTGCTTGGGAATCAGCTTGTCCTTGGGTTCAGCTTTGCTAAAGCAACTACTGTTTTTCATAGTTTCTCCTCATCTTCTTCTTGGGAATCCACAGATATTCCCAAGCTTCTTTGATTTTTCTTTGCTTGCACTGCTAAGCTAGCTATATAGGTTTGGGCAATGGAGTATTTGGTTCATTTGTTAAGTCAGGCAGGTACTTACAAGTCAGATACTGCCTGAATACATACCATTGTTTGACAAGATTCATGAACATTCTGTAACCAAATTTGGCTTTAAACACCTTTAGGCCTAAGGTGAAATGATAGGAAAGAAAGTGTCTGTTGAGATCTCAAAATTAAATGGGAGAACTCATACAAAAATGCTACAATTTTTACAGGTGAATTACTTTTCAGCATTATTGTTGAGTTAAATAAGAAGGAATTGGTATAATTTGGAATAGGTTGAGGTTCAGGTGTGGTGGGAAATTGAGAGTTTGGACTTTATCCCATATGTATGTAGGAACTACTACTGTAGCTTTAAAGAAAGAGAAAAAGGAAGTGATACAAACTCAAAAAAAAAAAAAAAAGGTAACCAATGATACTAAATATATGACATATTCAAGTAGAAAATATTTCTCTGTGCACGTATACTACTGTATTGTATAATTTTTAAAATGCTTTTTGAGGAGCTGGATTTCAACTCTACCTAAAAACATATGTGAAAAATATATATATATTTTTTAATTCTCAAAGTACTTCTGTTTGTAGGCACAAGGCAAGAACTGGTTTTAGTATGTAACCTATAATTTTTTAAAAATTCTTTTTTTTTCTTACTAGTCTCTACATCCAAGAGATCAAGAATCAAGTGTCAGATGCTCTTCTGACTGAGCCAGCCAGGTGCTCCTAAAATCTTTTAATCGGGTTATTTTTATTTTTTTATTTGTAACAACTATCCTGACCTCCCTATTCCTGCCCACCCCCACTATGATTATTACTAACATGTAGTGAATAGGGATCTACATATGTGCTTTTCTTATAGAACTCAAAGACCCCCACTCAGTTCCTCTGTAATAATCTTTAATTTTTTTAACAGTTATTTATTTTTGAAAGAGTGAGATACAGCACGATCAGGGGAGGCGCGGGGCGTGGGGGGATGACACAGAATCCAAAGCAGGCTCCAGGATCTGAGCTGTCAGCACAGAGCCCAACGCCGGGCTCGGGGCTCAGACTCATGGACCGTGAGATCATGACCTGAGCCAAAGTCGGATGCTTAACCGACTGAGCCACCCAGGCCCCCCATCCCTGTAATAATCTCTAGTTGTGGGTCCTTTAAACCTTTAAATTACCTTCTTTCTTTGCCTCCTTCTGAGATCTCTAGTTTTCCAAGAGGGTGTTAAATTGTAAAACCTGGTCACAACGTACAAGGCCACATCTAGAGACTACCTGCATGTTATTAAGCATCTTAGAAATAAAACGCCATTCACTGAACTTTCCCATCTGTTCTTCTGCCCTCCAAAATCCTCACTGCACCTCTGGGCCATTTTCCCCTTTGTACACAGAATACGTATATGTTCAGGCCAATGTAGTTCAACAGAGATGTTTATTTTATTTTTTTTTTTTAATTTTTTTTTTCAACGTTTTTTTTTTTATTTATTTTTGGGACAGAGAGAGACAGAGCATGAACGGGGGAGGGGCAGAGAGAGAGGGAGACACAGAATCGGAAACAGGCTCCAGGCTCCGAGCCATCAGCCCAGAGCCCGACGTGGGGCTCGAACTCACGGACCGAGAGATCGTGACCTGGCTGAAGCCGGACGCTTAACCGACTGCGCCACCCAGGCGCCCCTGAGAGATGTTTATTTTTACTTATCACTACTATCTTTCTGTATAGCTAAAAATACTAAAAAACAAAGACAAAAACAAAAAACCCAGAGAATGCCATTTTAAAATTGTTTTTACATGAACTTAAATTTGAACATAATTCAAGAGCATTTGTAATAACAGAAAAATATGGTTTTCCTAAATTTTGGCAAACAATTGAGAAATACTAACACAGGATTTTATTCAGATATTACAAATTGGAGAAGGCAGTATTCTTTCTTAATTTGTTGTAACTCTAATCTGAAAAGTACATTTTGGCATAGGTTTATGTACAGAGGTCAATGCTATTATTTTAGCAATTAACAGAAATCTTAATATTATGTAAGCACTTAGCATTCAATCATTATTTATAGATATTTACTGAATGCCAAATTATATGCATTTAATTTCTTAAATCCTATGAACAGGCAGAAATATCTTAATTTGAGTTTGGGTGTCTATTTTATTTAGACTTACACCTCTCACATAAGTCACACAGATTGGCAGATAGCTTGGGACTCTGTTAGGGAGCATTAAATGGGGAGTCATCTAGTTTACTGCCCAGTCCTGAAACAAAGAGACTAACAAAAAACAGAAACCCAGTTTATAAATCTCTTAACAGCCCTTCCAGTTTGAGCCCCCTCAAATTTAAAATGAAGGGCAGGTGAACTTCATATTCTCTCAAACTTTTATTTCAGCTCTGTTAATATAATTCCTGATTTTATCAAGAGTTATATGCTTTAAGCTAACTAGAATCTGGCCTCCTCCTACACCAGGCTTGTTTGTTACATTATCAGTGGTTTTCAAATTGTTTTTCTTAGGATCCATTCCTTACAAGTTCTTTAGAGTTATTATAAAATATTAAATTTAAACTTTCTTTTTCAAGGCAAACTACAAATGTAAATCAACGTTAAATGCATTGGGAACCACCCTAATAGTAATTTGTTTAATAATTCAGTTCCTGGACTAAGTAAAGTTTCCTTCACCGTCTCTGTGAGCATATGTTTGAACATTTTTGTAAATGTGTCAGTGATTAGAAAGGGTATAATGTGTTCCAGCCTTTAAAAAAATTCGTGCGTCTCTGCATGTGCTGGAGTAAAACTAGCAGTGAGTGGACTGCTTCAGCGAAGGTACAGTGAGGGTGCTTTGCTGTGTGAATCCAGATTACCTGGATATTATGCATACAAGAAAATACAGAGGGGCGCCTGGGTGGCTCAGTCGTTTGAGCATCTGACTGTGGCTCAGGTCATGATCATACGGTTTGTGGGTTCGAGCCCCGCATCAGGCTGGCTGCTGTCAGCGTGGAGTCAGCTTCAGATCCTCTGTACCCCCCTCTGTCTGCCCCTCCCCCCACTCATGCTTTCTCTCAAAAATAAACATTAAAAAAAAGTACAGAAATAATACTGCAGTCATAATCCATAGCCCTTAATTTCAAATTTGTTTAAAACATAAAATAGCCTCATTGTTCTCACTGACTTAATAATTTAACTTTATTTATTTGAACTTAAAGACCATTAATAACATGCCAGTTTTATATATTGCATATATCATAACTCTGGTAATACTGTTTGACTGAAGACTACGCTGACAAAAAAAAATTAGTAACACATTTGAGTATCACTGCCTTATATATACACCATATCTCCGGATCGGCCCACTAGAACTCATAGTGGGTTTGGAGGATCCATGCTAGTCTGTAGCTCCCTACATTATTCCCCCAGGCTTGGGTCAGGCTTTAAGGTTCAGAGAATGATCCATGGATTTCTGCTGATTCCAGCAGAATGCAGGGGGGGATTTAGCTCAAAATCTCATTCCCACCAATGTTAAATAGAGCCTTAAAGAGAAAAGGCTCTTAGAATCACAATGGTTTATGACAGTCTACTGAATTACAAACCAAACTTGCCTTCCATTAGAACTTATATTTAGTCTGTCCTGGATCTGGTCTATAACTGTGAAAGGATTATCAATCCTTCTAGCCCTTCTCCAAAAAACATGAATAAAGTCAATCTTACCCTTCAGTGACACACATGCCAGTGTGACCAATAGCTTTTATCCTAAATCACAAAAATTTGACCTAAGAAATGTCCAATGAAGCAAAAGTACAATGAAGTACTTTGAGACGGTTTTTATTAACAATGAAGATATTACATCTTTTGTGTTTCTAATAGGCAAGTTCTTAAATAATACATGTGTTCTTTACAATAAGAACTTACTTTTAGGTCAGAAACTTCAACTTTCAAGTATTCAACAAAATTTTAAAAAACTAAACCACAATACTTTAACTTGAACATTACAAATATACAATTAAAACCTTAGAACCCTAAAATAATGTATATTAAATTTACAAATTTGTGGGTTTGAAAAATATATAAACTTCAAAAGACATCAGAAAAAAAAGTATGTGGATCCAGGAAAAAGAGCAAAGCAGAGTCAAAAGCAGGGTGCATTTCAAATAGGTCACACTCAACTTTTAACTCTAAGAACAAAAAAAACAAGCTTAGCAACAGCTGTCAGCCAACCACAAAGCAGACAGATCAGGACTCAACCACTCCAGATACCAATGAGGTCCAACCTTCAATGTTTTTTTAAAAAAGTTATATAGTGTCAGAGCAGAGCACTGTGATAAGACAGGATATACTGTCCTCAGTTAAAAGTAACAAAGATTTAAAATCTTTTCACCAATCCTTAAAAAAATAGATTTTAATAACAGTGATAATTTTGTTTTTATCCTTACTGTGCCAGATACTGTATACATTAAAGTCACCTTTAAAATATTAGTGTAATAAAATATAGAATTTTTTGGGAAATTTTCTTTCTTGTTTGTAGATAGAGGATAAGGGTGGAAATATCCATAAGAAAAAATTCTTCTCTTTTTAAATTCCCTAATACTCAATTTCCAAAATTCATGGGGCGGGGTACAGCCAACAATGAAATGTTATTGTCCAAATCCAAAAATATGAGCATGACAGTCACATACAAATAAATATAACCTTCAAAGCAAGCAAGGAAACTGAACAGACCCCATAGTGCTATTCTATGCAATGCTTCCTCTTTATCACTCAATACATATTCTCCTGAGAAGAAAATTTTCTGAGGATTTAGAAGAGATTTTCAAAGACTTACATACTTCATCACTGTAATGTTTAGTGCTAACCTCCGTTATTTGCTTAAACTGAGAGTGTTACTTGCAATAGAGACACATAAACACTGTAAAACGATACTTGATAGTTTTCCTCATTTTGCTTTTGGCTTGCTAAATCTATATTCTAAAGCAGTTACCAATATTTTCTGTAAAAACCTTCAAGAACCACCTTTTGTTTTTTCTTCAAGTGCTGCTTAAACCATTTGCTGGTTTTAGTTCCCTAAAAAATAATTATTTTAAGTAGATCAGCTTGACTTGTCATATCAATTGTTTCCTGTACTGTAAGACATAGGAGGTTTGCTACTAATACTGTAAGATGCTGTCCAAAATGTATGTATGTATACTTCCCCTCAACAGTTCATTGTATTCTATATACCTAAGGAAGGTGGGGGGGGGGATTAAATAATATTTGAAGACTAGTTCTGGGTTTATTGGCAATACCCTCACTTCATTCTGTTCCTCTATCCTCAATTGTCACAGATAACAAAGCTATGTTGAATCAAGAAAAAGGTAGTTTCATGGGTGGGGGATGGACTAAATGAATAATAGGTATTAAGGAGGACACTTGTTAGGATGAGCACTGAGTGTTATATGTAAATGATAAATCACTAAATTGTACTTCTGAAACCAATATTATACTCTATGCTAACTAGAATTTACATAAAAATTTGGAAGAAAAAAAATAAAGATGCCTTCTGCAAAAAAAAAGAAAAGAAGAAAGAAAGAAAAAGGTAGTTTCAATACATTATTTGGGAAAGACACACTTTTACATCAAGCTCATATTTTCCTTGAACCCTTAAACCTTAATATTTTTAAACAGTACCCACCCAAATGTTACTGAAAGTTTCATCAATTACTTAATACTCATATTTCTATACACCAGGGATTGGTTGTGTATCTTTTGGTTAAATTCATGAACCTCTATATGTATGAATATATTGGACCAGTTTATTCAACATTCATTCAATCAATATTAATTAAGCATTATTAAACAAGTATTTTTCCCCCCTCGGTTGGTCTTTGAGAACAATATTCACATCTTCCTTTTTCCTCCCTCTTCTTTTTGTAATTGCTTATAGTTAGACCCACTACGTCTTTTTGCTTCTAAAGGGGCACCTGGACTGAAGAATGCCTTAAACTACAAACGCAAAGAGGTCAAAAGGCTTGGAAAGCAGGATTGTGTATTATGGTGAACATCTGATAGTTATTGTAGCAGTTAGGTAATTGTGTACCAATTGATGAGGAGCTTTAAAACCAATAACTCAGATTTTTAGTCCCAGATTTGGTTCTAGAAGCAGATATATGCTATACTTCGTGGTTTCAGATTTGATAATATTAACAGAATAGCTAACACATATTGTTGTTAGTATGTATCAGGTACTCTTCTAAAGCATTTTACATATGTTTTAACTCATTTAATATTTAATTCATTTTAACTCATTCAACCCTCATAATAACCCTTTTGGTAGATGCTCTTTTCATTTTTGAAACAGGAAACAGAGAAAGTATCTAACCCAAGGTCACATAACAAGCAAGCAGCTTAAGTAAAGATTAGAACTCAAGCCTGACTCCAAAGGTATATTCTTTCTACTATACCATGATGCTGCCTGATAATGGTTTTAGTTGGGTTTTTTTTTTCCACTGTTAATATTCCAGTGATTGTGTATCCATCAGGAAAGAGGTCAAGGGACCATGAACTTTTCTCTTAATCCCTTCCTACCTTACGTGTAATCTCTTCTCTATGACTGACTGTTCATCCCACCCTCTGTGGACTGCCCCCACCCAAAAAAACTTTAGAACATCATTCTTCTCCAGGAAATCTGAACTGGCTCCCGACTGAGCCTACTGCCAAAATAGGATATGCTCCATAGCATCTCTCAATATCCCTTCTCCCTGGCTACTGCCTTTCTTATATATGTAAATCAGATCCCAGTTTCCTTTATTCCATTTACCTACTTCCAGTCCCCTCTGAACCTTTACAAAATTTTGTAAATTTTGTCATGCTGAATGAGGAATATCTTCTACCACTTGACAATTTACCACACTAATACTGTCTCTTAATCTACAAAATACCATGCACTATGTTTTGGATATAGTTTATAATTACTATTTGTGGATGTACTTATGTTGTGTTCACTGTTTTAAAGTATAACCTCAGAGTATTTATATGCCCCTTTTGGGCTATGTTGAGAGTACATTCTGTTCTAGATGCAAAGATCTGGGGAGTGGAAGTATGTTAATCATGCTTTGAAATTATAACTACCAGCACATGACACAAGTATTTGAAAACACATTTTCATTATATTGTAAGATTTGTACACATGACACCAAAGAGAAAGCTGTAGGCTTGAGTCTAACTAAAACATCATCAAAATAGTTAAATGAGTAAAATTATCTTTTAGCATAAATTTAACATTTTATGTAAAAGGAAAAAAAACAAAAACATAAATGAAGACAAATTGGCCCATAATCATTATTAAAGTCACTTTATTAACTAGAATTTAAATATAAACTTAAAGACTTTTTCAAGTAAAAAAGGAATAGTCACTTTAATCGACCTAAAACATAAGAAAATACTGCAGTTTTTCTCTTTGGCTAAATACTGTATTGCCTACTCAAAAAAAAAAAAAAAAAAAAAAAAAAAAGAATTCACAGTGATTTGTGTGGTAGGATTAAATCCAATGCTTGCTTAAGTACACACACACACACACACACACACACACACACACACACACCCCTTGCGCTATTTCCTCCCACATTTAAAAATTTGGCCAAAATAGCTGATGATTATAGACTATTGATATAGAAATACTTCATTATAACCAAACTGACTTTTTTTGGGGTCAATCTCAAGAACAGAATCTAGAACAAGCAAAAAAAGACATAAAATAGATGCCACAGAGTTTATACATTAAAGAGTATGTACTATACTTGGAGGAAAACCTTTGGCCCACCTCTCTTAAAGACAATTAACTTTTACTTTGTGCAAAATTACAACAAGCTTATTTATCTAGTTTCTAAGTTCACAGTAATTTATAGGGACTACTGTTTAAATTGATAGCAGAGGAAGTATGATGGCCAACCATTTAATCACAAGGGAATAGTCATAAAAATTCTAAAAAGCAGAAATAAGAACTTGGACAGCATGATAGTAGGAGGCCATTTACTACAAAGATTCTTAGTCCTAAGCCTTAAGGAGCTCTGACAGCACCACTCTCTGACAGATTAGGGTAATAACTAACCTCCATAATAGTGATTCTTACTCATGTTGGACAAAACACCTACCAATATTTCTATAAAAAATATAGTGGCTGAGCTGGCAAAATAACAGAAATCCTTAGAAGTAAAAAATGACCAATAGGAGGAATCCAGAGAGGTAACAATTACTGGGGCTGGTAGTTATGGATCCTGTAACCTAGAGCAATAGGATGGGAAGAGAAGACAAAGCTTAGGACTTGGGAAACTGGGGGGTAAACCAGAGACTTGATTATAAAGCCAAACCCCAAGAAGTTATACTACCAATGAACAAATGAACTAGGAAAAATACCCCATCTACAAAAGGAGATAGAAAATTTGCCTGTTTCAACTTTTGTTCTTGGTGGGATGAAATATCCCCTGAAAATTCATAAACACACAATGGTTTGCACATGAGAAGTTGGGGCTTTAACTTACTATTACTCTTCTGGTCTTAAACAAAAACTAATGCAAGGATTCAGTTAAAGGGGGTCGGTTATGTTCCCAGGCTCCAATCAGATATATAGATCATCCCAGAAGATAAAGTTCTAATGAACAGGAGCTTACAGTAATAAAATATACCATGAAAAAGGCACCATTAGTAAGGGTCAGAAGAAACAATAATCACTTAACTCAGACCTGTAAGACTTGAGGTGTTAGAATTATAGATACAGAATACCAGTTTTATATGTCTTTTATTATTTTAAAGGAAGTGCAAAGTATGGGTGAGGAACAAGAAACCATCAAAAAATAAGCAGATTTAAAAATGAATCAAATACAGATTTTATAATTATTAAAACTTAAAACTCAATTGATAAACAGCATATTCAGCATAGCTGACGAGAAAATTATTAGCAAACTAGAAAGTAAATCTGAAGAAATAACTCAGAATGTAGCATACAATGCAGAGATCAAAAATATAAAAGAAAAAGAAAAAGACATGGAGAATGAAATAGAAGGTGTAATGTATACATATAATTACATAGTATATATGTAGTAATGATATATTGTATACATATATTTAGAAGGAGAAAAGCAATATTCTAAGAGATGATGACTGAGAATTTTCCAGAACTGATTAAAGATACCAATCCTCATTTTTTCCAGGAAGCACAATGAATCCCATGCAGAATAACAGAAAGGAAATTCATATCTTGACATATAGTAAAACTGAAAAATTCCAAGAAAAAGGGAAGACCTTAAAAGTTATCCAAGAGAAAAGTCAGATTATCTACAAAGGGATACTAAATGGACTATTTTTTAACAATGGAAGTCAGAGGACAATGGAATAGTATCTTCAAAGCACTGAGAGAGAAAATAGCCACTCTTCAATTGTATTAATATATGAAACTGTCTATTGAGAAAGCTAATGCAAGAAACACATTTTAAGAGATAAAAAGTAAGTTTACCACCAATAAGTCTTCACTGAGGGAGCTTCCTTTCAGGAAAAAGCAAAATGATCCTAGAAGGAAGTGTGTAAAATACTATATAGTCAACAAAGAAAAGGTTCCTTGTACTTGAGATTTTCACTTCATGGGTAAATTCTCACCTATGTAGAATAAAGAGTACATTCTCTAAGGATTCTGAACAGCTTTATGTGAACATATGCTTTCATTTCTCTTGACTTGGAGAGAAATGGCTGATTCCCATAATAAATATAGGTTTAACTTTTTAAGTAACTGCCAAACCATTTTCTACAGTGGTTGTACCATTTTCATATTACTACCAGCCGTCTGAGAGTTCCAGTGGTTATACATCTTCACCAACAGTTAGCATGATAAATATTATTTTAGGCTATCTAGTGGTATAGTGTGGTGGTTCTTACCTGGGGATGATTTGGCCCCCTAGGAAACATTTGACATCAGGTTACATTTTTCATTTTCACAGCTGGTGGGTGGGTGGTTTGCTACTGGCATGTAGCTGGTAGAGGCCAGGGACGCTACCAAATAGCCTAGAACACATAGGGCAGCCCCTCACAACAGAGAATTATCTGGCCCAAACTTTAAGTGCTGAGGTTAAGAAGCCCTAATGTAGTAATATCTCACTGTGGATTTAACTTGCCTATCTTGGGTAACTATTAATAGTGATCACCTTTCAATGTGCTTATTAGTCATTTATATATCTTTTTAATGAAGTCTCAGTTCAAGTCATTTGTCCACTTAAAAAATTTTATTTTAATGTTTGTTTATTTTTGAGAGACAGAGCACAAGTGGGGGAGGTGCAGAGAGAGGGAGACACAGAATCCGAAGCAGGCTCCAAGCTCTGAGCTGTTAGCACAGAGCCTGATGTGGGGCTCAAACTCACAGACCGCGAGATCATGACTCGAGCTGAAGTCAGATGCTTAACTGACTGAGCCATCCAGGCACCCCTCATTTGTCCATTTTTAAAAATTGGGTTGTTGTCTTCTTGTTACAGAGTTGTAAGTATTCTTTATACATTTTGAATACAAATTGTTTGATACATGTGGTTGTGAATATTTTCTTCCAGTCTATGGCTTGTCATTTCATTTTCCTAATGGTGTCTTTTGAAGAGCATAGATTTTAAAGTTTTTAATTTTGATGTAATCCAATTTATCAATTTTTTTTCTTTAATTTTTTATGCTTGTATATTCTAAGAAACCTTTGCCTGCCCCAAGGTCACAAAGATTTTTTTTCCTGTTTTCTTCTAGAAGTTATACCTTTGGATTATATAAATTTTATTACATCTGAAAATCAAACTGATAAAGTGTTTCTCTCCAGGAAATGGGATTATGGTGGGTGGTATTTACTTTCTTACATATCTATTGTATTCATCTTCTTGTATAATGATAAAAAATTCCACGTACAGATAACTTTTTGGGATGAGGGGAGAATGGGAGGGAGAAGCATAACTCTAATAGCAGGGCTAATTTGTACTTTTCTGTTCTAGGGACCAGATCTGACCCTGAAGTCTGCTGGTACACTGTACATATGCATGTTAAATTAAGTATTCTGATGATTTTCTACTATATAACACCATACAGCAAAAAGTAAAATGGTCTTTCTTCCAGAGACTCGAGCAGGCAAATACTGGAGTAAAACAGGGTTAAACAGCATAGTTTTACTTACAGTATCCTTGGGTCACAAAAAGGCATTTCTTAAAAGCAGTATTAATTGATGCCACATGGAAAACTGGGCAGCACATACCACAGAAACAGAGAATCCACTACCTAAAAATTTCTCAGTCCCAGGACCTCACACAGGAAAAGGAACAGTCCATGGGAGCAGTGTGTTGGACAATGAGATCCTTTTAAAAAGTCCCCTAAGCCATGGCTATTTGTATCAAAAAATAACCCCCCAACCATTCCAAAAGACCTGCAGTTGAAGAAATGAAAAATGATGCTGGAATTGCACAATGGTGGATATTGGTGACATTAGAGAAGGTATCTTTGGGGCTGCCTGTATGGCTCAGTTGACGAGAGTCTGACTTCAGCTCAGGTCATGTTCTCACAGTTCGTGAGTTTGGACGGCACATCAGGCTCACAGTTGTCCACAAGGAGCCAACCTCGGATCCTCTGTCCCCCTCTCTCTCTGCCCCTTCCCTGCTCATACTCTCTCTCAAAAATAAACAAACATTTAAAAAAAGAAAAGACATCTTTGAGCAGAGTTTGAAGATTACTTTGAAAAATGTACATTAACTATCTCATGTAGATTTAGATTCTAAATTGTTCACTTAATAGTCTAAAATTCTTACCGTTTCATGCCTACTCCGAAACAGAGATTTAGTGTATAAAAATTATGATTTCAGGATACTTTTCTATCTTCTCTGCTTAAGAAAATTGTTTACTGCAGAACATCTGCAATAATATAAGCAGTAAATGGGGGAAATAAAGTAGCAAGAAAGGTCCTAAATGCTACAAGGAATTTCAGAGAGCTACTATTTCTAAGGATAATAGAGCTGTGTGTCCTAGAAAGACTTTTTCCTAGCCACTGATGACTAAAAGTAAGATTCTTAGATACAAAGAGTGACAGATAACACAAGTTCTTAGACATTACCCTCAGAATGTTGGACTGCCCTCCCCCCATGCCATCCTTCCCATCCCACCCCAGCACGGGTGGCAGGTTAACATTAATAAAATGGCCTTTTAACTTGGCTGTAGCTCTTCCTGACAATTGGGACTTAGACTCACATGTCTGCTTCCTCTGATTCTCCATTCTTTGGTCTTGTATTAGCATGAACAAGATCCCTAGCTCTGGGACTCTCAGAATCTAAGCATTAGTACTTGACAAGAAGTCATTGCTAGGGTCCCTGTGATTGGAGAATCGGGTCTAATGAGAGATATGAAAATCAAGAAGAAGAAGAATAGGTTCTGGATAAGCAAGGATATCAGAAAACTACTTAGGACTATGAAATGTCCACGGAGGCATGAACAGTGCTCTATGTCCAGAGCATTTATATAAAGATACAGACTGCTAATAATGTGTTCTTATGCATGCAGAGTATAATGGAAAAAAAGACAGTGGGAGAATTCTTTAGTGTTTCTATAGATGAGGCAACTGAACTTTTTTCATGTCTCAAAATATTCTTTTCTTAGTTGCCTAAAATGATTTCATCCATGAGTTTGAGGATAGGGTAGGTAAGAATAAGTGAATGAGATAAAAAATAAAAATAACCAATGTGGATTAGAAAGCAATAAGTCACACAGGAAAAATGTATGTCTGAAGTTCTCAAGATCCTCAAGTATTGGAAAGAACCATAAAATCTCATGTTATATACTGAATATGACTCTACATATGGACTGTGGAATAAAAAGTAAAACGTATAAAGAATTTTACAGTCCACAAATTTCACATAGAGTGACTTGGCAATTTCTCACAACTTTGTGAGATGGATCTCACTCCTGTGTTACCCAAGAAGAAACTTGTCATGAAACTGAAAAGTGGCAGAGCTATGGGTCAAAAGTAAGTCTGTGTGCCTTCGGATCCAGTGCCCTTTCCTTTCCATCTCTCAATAGTTACAAATGCAACTACAGAACTTTAGTGCATTGTCCAGAGTGAGGACATATTGCTCTGGACTCAGGAGAGACTGCTGGAACTTTGGGACAACTTGGGGCTGAGACCAGCAGAAGGAAAAGGTTTCCTGTTCACAGTCCTGACAGCTGAGGAAGGGGCTGTCATGAGCTTTCTACTAGACATTTAAAAAATAGATTGTTTCCATGGAGGAGGCCCGAGGAAGATTTACAGACAGGGGAGATAGGTATACAGTTCTGGGACCTTCCAGTTGAAGTATAAGCAGTGTCTGACCATGGAAGGCAGATGCTCCCTTATGTATGATTTTAACACTTGCCTTACTGATTCTTTTCCCATGACAATGATGTAATTGAAAATGTATTAAAAACTGAAGAGATGTAGTTCAAATATTTAATTTTTACCAAAGCCACTAATGATTTTAATTTACTGTTTTTTAAACTTCTTTAATTTTCAAATTCAGAAAGTATATACATATGTGTTGTTAAAGTTTTACATTCATTTAGCATACTTTCAAATTTACATTCATTGGTTGTAAAATGAGAACAAAACATGTAGTAATCATGCTGTTTTAAAAACTGTCAGAAGTTCTCAGGGGAGTGTTCAAATTGTGAGGAGAACTCTAGAATTTATTCTATTTGCTCAAACTATCCTACACTATCATTTGAGTGCAATTCTGTAATCTTTTTGCGTGAAGATGCTATTGATTTCAGCATAGTGTACTTCCTCATTTAACATTCCATATATAATTGAGTAATGTTATTAAAAATAAAATAAAATGAAATGTAGTTTCAGAGCCAGCCCTCAGGGACTTACAATCGAGTTGATAATAAAAGACTGGGAAACAGAAGACAATACTGGGCAACATATAATTATGCATTAAATGACATGCCACAAACTGCAAATATTCAGGAGTAGAAACTATCAGTAAAGTCTTAAAAGGCAGCTAGAGGGGAATGGAACTGAGGAGAAAACAAGCTGCAGGAACTCAAGAGACTATAAGGAGACTATTTTGGCTCTGGCAGGAGGATAAGTTAGTAAGCGGTGGGAAATAAGAGTCGGTTGTAGGGAGCCTAGAAAACCAGTGAAGGAGGAGACTGGACAAAGTAGGAGGCAATAATGGAACCCTAAAAGATTTCTGAGTAGTGGCAAAAGTGGTGAAAGCATGGACTTTCACAAGTGTGCGAGATGAACACAGCAAAGGAAACTGTACATCTAAGGAAGAGGTAGTGAGGCTAACCGCTCCCCTTCCTCTTCAGCCTCACAAGTTTACCTAACTTGACAGTCACCCAAAGGAATCATCCTTGGACTTCTGTACATGCTCTTCCCTCTGACCCCGGCCCATGTCTCACCTTCAGTCTGAAGTTAGAAGTCATTGCTTTAGAGAAGCCTTCCTCAACCCTTCTCTGCAGGTTAGATGTTCCCCTTATGCACTTCCTCTGTCACAGCACTTATCTCTGCACTGTCAAAGCTAATGGGCTAGCCAGTCTCCTTTATTAAACCAAAAATTCTAGGGGTAAGAAATGGCCCATCTTTTCCAGCACTGAATCCCTTTGGGTGAATTATAAGAATTAAGGAGGGGTATAAGATCAGTAAACATTTCCCTAAAACTATATCAACAGGTGAGAAGACAGATACATATGTAGGCATGCTAAAATAGAAAAGAATGTTATTTGGAAGATGGCCTCAATCTTAGTGAGGAGATACTGCAAACCTTTTCTTCTATCTACCCAAGCCCCTTAATGAAGGGGAGAGTTGGATTAGGGTCATGACAAAGGTAGGAAGAACATAAACTTTTTATAACCACTGTTTGAGAATAACAGCCCTATAATTTTTTAAAAATCACATTTTGGCCTTAACAGGATCAAATAATTTAATAATTTCCATTTAGCAACTATCTACAGAGAGCACAGTGCTTTGCAAGAACCCACACAAAATAGTTCAAAGTATTCAAAGATTAAAGAAACACAATTCCAGTCCTAAGGAGCCTTATAATCCAATAAATACATACAGTGGAGTTATGTGACAGGTATAGTAGGGCTTTGAATTAAGAAAGGAAGAAGTCAAGGAATCATTAAAATGTTTCAAGCAGGGAAATGAGGTTACTGAGATTTGATTTTAGAAGATTAGGAGAAATTTCCCAGATGGTTTGAGTTGTGAGCGGAAGCTAAAGGCAGGTAGGCTAAATTTAAGATAATGCAATGATCTAGTCAGGAGGCAACTGGGGTATAAACCAGAGAGACGACGGTAGAAATGGAATGTAGTAGACACATTCAGTAGATCTAAGACAGCAGACTCTCAAGAAGCCTATTGCTTCCTTCTACTTTATACCTAAACAAATACAAGGCAAGGTGGTGTTGTCAAAGATGGTTTTGATGGAGATGCTTATAGACAGAATACTAACATTAGTTTACTTGTAACTGTGCACTTGTGGATGGATGCCTCTATTTGTTTTCATTCCAAAATGTCCTTCTGCAATTATCTCTAGAGCTTAAAGCAGCACACAATTAAATGAAAAGAATCTGAACTTAAAATGAAAAATCTAGATTCCAACCCCTGCACATTATTTTATCTTCTCATGTCTTAGAATTTTCATCTGTAAAATGAGTTACTTACTTGATGGGTTTGCTATAAGAACAAGATACGATAAAATGAAAACTGCTAGAAATACATAATTTACAATATTGACTGCCAATATTTTGACACCTTCATACTATCAGGTTGCCATCTGGACAGGAGAAACATTCATAATACATAAACAAGCATTTAGTAAGCATGGTCTTCTCACAATTGATTCCAGCTGTGTTTCTATGTAGATACAAAATGATACTCAGATAGACTATACTATTAAACATTTATAAAGAAAAAGTAAAGTATAATGACTAAAAACCCTTGTCATTAGAGTCCAACAACTCTGGGGTCCAAGGATAAATTAAATTTCTCTTACCCTTGATGTCCTGACCTGTACAATGGGAATGATAGTATAGCAACTTTAGAGGGCCACAGGATTACATGAAATCAAGCACAGTGGCTATAAGTGGTCAGTAAATAGTAAATGATCAGTAAATATTAGCAGTGGGAGCTACATAGTAAGAGTTACAATACATTGAACCAGCAGTCTTGTCATACTCAGAATATAAAGTAAACAACTATTCAGCACAGCATTTGTGAAATACACAATTTTTTTTTCTTTTGGTGTTTTGGGCTTGAACAATGTGTATTTAGGATAAAAATTATTAGGTATTGATGTAATTTTAATTTTTTATTTATTTTTGTTTTTTAATGTTTATTTTAGAGAGAGAGAGCACTCGCACACATGCATGTGTATGAGCAGGGGAGGGGCAGAGAAAGAGGGAGAGAGAGAATCCCAAGCAGGCTCTGTGCAGCACAGAGCCTGATGCCAGGCTTGATGCCAGGCTCACAACCGTGAGATCATGACCTGAGCTGGAATCAAGAGCCAGACACTTAACCAACTGAGTCACCCAGGCACCCCAGGTATTGATGTAATTTTAAAACTTTAGTATGTGTGGGGCACCTGGGTGGCTCAGTCAGTAAAGCGTCCAACTTCGGCTCAGGTCATGATCTCAGTTTGTGAGTTTGAGCCCTGCACTGGGCTCTGTGCTGGCAACTCAGAACCTGTAGCCTGCTTCAGATTGTGTCTCCCTCACTCTCTGTTGCTCCCCCACTTGTGTGCTCTCTCTCAAAAAATAAACATTAAAATTTTTTTTCTTTTAAATAAAATTTAGTGTTTGTATAATTCTTCTAGTTATAATATTTACCATGTATCTGCAGATAATTTTAATGTGAAGCATAACCTAGCCTCAATGATTTTAAATATTAAGTAGAATATACATTTTAAAAATAATACAAGGGGCACCTGGGTGGCTCAGTTGGTTAAGCGTCTGACTTTGGCTCAGGTCATGATCTCATGGTTCATGGGTTCTAGCCCTGCTTTGGGCTCTGTGCTGACAGGCTCAGAGTCTGGAGCCTGCTTCATATTCTGTGTCTCCTTCTCTCTCTGCCCCTCCCCCACTAGCACCCTGTGTGTGTGTCTATCTCTCAAAACTAAACATTAAAAAAACTAAAAAAAATAAAATCAGAATGGTGAGGATGTAGAGCAATTGAACTCATAACTTGCTCGTAGAAATATAAAATGGCACAATCACTTTGAAAAACACTTAAAATGGCACAATTACTTTGAAAAAAAAAATACAATATCGGGGCACCTGGGTGGCTCAGTCAGTTGAGCGTCTGACTTTGGTTCAGGTCATGATCTCATGTTTTGCAAGTTTGAGTCCCGCATTGGGCTCTGTGCTGACAGCGCAGAGCCTGGAGTCTACTTAGAGTTCTGTGTGTCCCTCTCTCTGCCCCTCCCCCGCTCACGCACGTGTGCACGCACGCGCGCTCTCTCTCTCTCTCTCTCTCTCAAAAATAAACATTAAAAAATAATACAATATTGAAAATCTTCTCTAACAATTCTTTGGTAACTTTTTATTACTAATATTTTTCCAAGAATATCCATTTGTCAATGTGCTAGAGGAGGCTAGTTGTCCCTAGAGTCTGTTCTTTGTTTCTTCCATGGTTAATAAAGCTCTAAATCTTTAGCTGGGCATATTGCCACTTTAAGAATACGGCTAGCTTTCTCCTCTAGGGTTTTGATGGTTTCTTGTCTCACATTAAGGTCTTTCACCCATTTTGAGTTTATTTTTGCGTATGGTGTAAGAAAGTGGTCTAGTGTCATTCTTCTCCATGTTGCTGCCCAGTTCTCCCAGCACTATTTGTTGTTAGAGAGACTGTCTTTTTTTCCACTGGATACTCTTCCCTGCTTTGTCAAAGATTAGTTCGCCATACATTTGTGGGTCCAATTCTGGGTTCTCTATTCTATTCCATTAGTCTATGTGTTTTTGTGCCAGTACCATACTGTCTTGATGATTACAGCTTTGTAATAGAGGCTAAAGTCCAGGATTGTGATGCCTCCCACTTTGGTTTCCTTCTTCAATGTTACTTTGACTATTTGGGGTCTTTTTTGGTTCCATACAAATTTTAGGATTGTTTGTTCTAGCTTTGAGAAGAATGCCAGTGCAATTTTGATTGGGATTGCATTGAATGCATAGATTGCTTTGAGTAGTATTGACATTTTAACAATATTTATTCTTCCAATCCATGAGCATGGAATGTTTTTCCATTTCTTTGTGTCTTCCTCAATTTCCTTCATAAGCTTTCCATAGTTTTCAGTATACAGATCTTTTACATCTTTCATTAGGTTTATTCCTAGGTATTTTATGGTTCTTGGTGCAATTGTAAATGGGATCAGTTTCTTTAATTCTATTTCTGTTGCTTCATTATTGGTGTATAAAAATGCAACCCATTTCTGTACATTGATTTTGTACCCTGCAACTTTGCTGAATTCATGTATCAGTTCTAGCAGACTTTTGGTGGAGTCTGTCAGGTTTTCCATGTAGAGTATCATGTTGTCTGTGAAAAGTGAAAGTCTGACTTCTTCTTTGCCAATTTTGATGCCTTTTATTTCATTTTATTGTCTGACAACCTCTTTGACCTCAGCCATAGTAATTTCTTACTCTACACATCTCCAAAGGCAAGGAAATTAAAAACAAAAATGAACTATTCGGACCTCATCAAGATACAAAAGCTTCTGCACTGTGAAGGAAACAATCAACAAAACTAAAAGGCAACCGACGGAATGGGAAAAGATATTTGCAAATGACAAATTGGATAAAGAGCTAGTATCCAAATCTATAAAGAACTCCCCAAACTCCACACCCAAAAAACAATCCAGTGAAGAAATGGGAAGAAGACATGAATAGACACTTTTCTAAAGAAGACATCCAGATGGCCAACAGACACACGAAATGATGCTCAATGTCACTCATCATCAGGGAAATACAAATCAAAGCCACACTGAGATACCACCTCACACCAGTCAGAGTGGCTAAAATGAACAAATCAGGAGACTATAGATGCTGGCGAGGATGTGGAGAAACGGGAACCCTCTTGCACTGTGGGTGGGAATGCAAACTGGTACAGCTGCTCTGGAAAACAGTGTGGAGGTTCCTCAAAAAATTAAAAATAAAACTACCCTATGACCCAGCAATAGCACTATTAGGAATTTACCCAAGGGATACAGGAGTGCTGATGCATAGGGGCACATGTACCCCAATGTTCATAAGCAGCGCTTTCAACAATAGGCAAATTATGGAAAGAGCCTAAATGTCCATCAACTGATGAATGGGTAAAGAAGATGTGGTTTATATATACAATGGAATACTACTTGGCAATGAGAATGAAATCCTGCCATTTGCAACAACATGGATGGAACTGGAGGGTATTATGCTAAGTGAAATAAGTCTGAGAAAGACAGATCCGTATGTTTTCACTCATATGTGGATCTTGAGAAATTTAACATAAGACTATGGGGGAAGGGATGGGGGGAAAAGTTACAGAGAGGGAGGGAGGCAAACCATAAGAGACTTTTAAATACACAGAACAAATTGAGGGTTGATGTGGGGTGGGGTGGGTGATGGGCATTGAGGAGGGCACTTGTTGGGATGAACACTGAGTGTTGTATGGAAGCCAATTTGACAATAAATTACATTAAAAAAAAAGAATAAAGCAATATTATCCAGTTTTCCTTGCATCTAGGTGTGACCAAGTTAGTAAGCTTTGGCCAGTGCAATTATAAAAGGAAATGGAGTATGCACAGTAAATGTCACTAAAATGAGGAAGCATATGTTCATTCTCCTTGTAAATTCTTCCTCTGTCTGGAATGTGGATGTGATTCTAGAAATGGAACAGCCAGCCATCTTGGGCATCAGTCTTAAGAGATTGAAGCCTCATCTTGAAGTTACTGGAAAAATATCCAAGGACTTTGGGTACCTGATTATATGGAGCTTCTAAATCAGTATCAGACTGCCTTCCTTTATATAAGAGAGAAAGAACCTGTCCTGTATAAGAAATCTATTGGGTTTTCTGTCATTGGCAACCTAATCTAATTCAAGCCTAAAAATATAGACAAAATGAAAGCCAAATTTTAAGTTCACTTATTTTCTTAATAAGTTTGTTCTCAATTTACACATGCCTAGTCTTTTTATATCTCTTTTTGATCATATTACCACTGTGGACTTCTGGATTCCTGTAGACATTACCTTTGATTCGTTTCCATGGTGCTAAAGGAGGGAGACAGAAGGGGTGAGTTCATTCACTTGCTTCACCACTGTCATAGTTCATATCATACTCCTAATCTATCCTTTAATCTACCCCTTTAGGGTCCATTTTGCTCTTTATCCTAGAAGCTCAACTCCACAACTGCCCTCAAAAATAGCATTCATTTGTTTATTACTCCCTCAACAGATTTTTGAGTGCTGTGTGCTAGGCATTCTGTTAGGTAATAAAACAGATCCTTACTTCAGAGAACTATGTTAGGCAATATTTTTAAATGAAGATTGAATTATGTTCTATTATTTGTGTACTACACATCTGTGGTCCCAAATTTTCCTGACAGATCAAAATGAAAGATAAATGAATGTAAAAGATTGGGAAAAAGCAGGATATATGGAGAGGGAGCAGGGACTCGGGAGGTGTGGAGAAGGACTCTTAGAGACAAAGGCAAAGGCATAACTAGCAAAGGAAGAAGGAGAGAGAACAGAAAGAAACATACATTCATTGAATTTTACTGGGCTTCATATACCATCACAACCTCTTTCATGTATTAATGATTAATAGGGACAAGCTTATTGTTAGACGTCTGGAACTTCTAGAGCATAGCAACTGCCCTCATTATTATATCTGCCTTTTGCAATGCTAAAAGCAAAGACCTTCAGAAACCCTCAAAAGGCTCCTATTATTTCCCAATTTTAGCCCCCATTCAGGACTTCTACTCCATCCTACCTCTCATTGGAATCTTCTATCAGTGTCTCCTGAGGGAAGAGGTGGTTCAGAAGAGAGGAGGAGTGTAGTTGAAATCCCCAGTTAAAATTTGGGTTGTTTAATGATCTCATGGAAACACTGCTATAATAGAATGCAAACACCATTTATGCTACCAAATCTATAGTTCAGCAAGCTTATGTGGTTAAAATTGGCTTTTATGGGTTGTCTCTAAGATTTACCAGAGTGAGAAAATAAGTTCAAAGTTTCCCATAATTAAGATTAATTTAAACTTTGGACTGTAGTCCCTTAGTGAGACACAGAAAATCTGAAGACCATTCTTTGTCTCAAATATGAAGACAGTACCACTGCTGTTAGACACATGGCCCCAGAAGAATGAAAACAAAAACAAACAAAATACAAGCAACTCAGCATCTTATATTGGGATTTGGTGCTTTTTGTTTGTCATTGTTGTTTTTCTCTTAGATGAGGGAAAGTATATTTATGTAATATTACTAAAGCAGTTTGACTATGACCTTTAGTTCTTCATACTCTATAATATGACATTGTGAATTTTTTTTTCTTAGATTGTGGTTTTAACACATCACAAGTAGTTTCTTTTCCTGTTAACTTTCAGACAACTCTGTTTAATCTTGAGCTAAATACCTGGAGGAAGTGCTACCACAATTTTAGCTTTCTTGTTTCCAGTTGAGCAATATTATTCTCAGCTTTTCTCCAGTAGGGAAGTATCATATGTTTGCTTACAGTTCTCTTTCTAACAAAAGATAAATGCTCTTAAAAAATAATCATAGTAAGCAACACCCTGGTGGATCAGTCAGTAGAGCATGCGACTCTTTGTTTTGGGGTCGTTGAGTTCGAGCCCCACGCTGGAGTGGAGTTTATTTAATAAAAAACTCATAGTCAAATAATAAGACAATTACAAATAAATTGTAATTTATTTGTAACAATTATTTGTAACAAGACAGATAAAAAGAGGAACACTGACCCATCAGTACTAGAAAAAAGGCTTACAGGATGCTTAAAAACGTTCTTTGGTTTTTGTTCAGCACCTGAGTCCAGAGACTCTTACTGATCACAGTCCCTTTTCTTTTTCAACAAGGTCCCTGACCATAACATGCAGCCAAAATGTAAATAATTGTTATATTCCTGATACGGCATAAAAAAGCATGAAAACATTCTAGGCAGTAAATACAATCTTCCCCTCCCCAGTGGACCCTAAGTCCAGAAAAACAAGTTACTTCATTTATGAACCATGCTATTTAAGATTCTGTGATGCAACAATATTGAACTACTATTTTCTATAAAAACGTATTCTTTCAATCAAAATCTTAGCTCAAATGTTGTACAAGAAAATCCTAAAAATCTAGGTTTTTTTCTCTTATTCTTTCAAATTGGACTTAAGGCACATAAAAAAAGTATGTTTTTATTTCATAGTAAAATCACTAGGCCCTAAAACTATAATTCTCTACCAATTAGTATCTTTTCATAGCAATAGTTATGGCAATCTTAATTCATGGGGATAACCCTGAAATACAGCAAAGTGTTAAAACTCCTCAGATTAAACAGTGCAATTATATTCATCATCTAGTTCATACTTGATGTAATAATCATAGAATTTCAGAGCTAAAATAATTATAAAATAAACTGAGTAAAGCTAGGATGGGAATTTGGAGAGTGTCTAAGTGGCAATGTTCTCATTCTATAGATGAAGAAACTAAGAACTAAAGGTTAAATAGTTTTTTTTACGTATTATCATATTTTTTAAGAAACTTGGAAATTTGTGTGTAAAATCAGGGCTGCCTCCAGGATTTGGTAGAGTAAGTGGCTGCTTATTTGATGTAAATTTAGAAATGCTATTATAAAAAAACATATAAAAACTTGTCATCCAAGTACTTCCTCAGAGATGAAAATGGTAAAAAGATACATAGTTGTATTTCTTTTACATATTTGAGGTGTAAATAGGGTCTATAATTTAATAATCTGATTAATTCTATTATTTCCTGTTAAGATGCAAACACTCAGCAAAAGAGAAAGCTCACTGAACTATATATAATGGTTTCAAACCTCACATAGGCATGTGCGTTAAAATCATGCAGATAAAATTATCCCTGAAAATCTCTTTGGAAGGTACCAGACTGGAGGCTGATAAGCCATTTCTTAGTAAGTCCAAAGTAGACATTTTGTCCTCCAGTATTAGAACAAATGACTGTTTATTTGGTTCAGCACTAGTTGGAGTCATTGGCTTGTATTTAGGTGCCTTGTGTAAAAAATCACGTCTTTAACATCTGAAATACCCTCAGAATGGTGAGATGCTCACTCAATGAGAAGCAAGGAGTAACTCAGACCAATGGAGAACACTACAGTTTCTGTTTCTTATTTCACACTCAGTTGGTATATATTCATTGAGTAGGATGTCAGGTAGAATTGCCCATGATATTTACATTAAAAATATTTTCTGCTTCATATTTAAACATTTTTGATGAGCAATAATAGTTGTATTTGTGTAAGTTAAATGTATGAGTGATGTTAACTCCGTTGTAGGGTCAGTTCCTTCCTTAAAAGTAGGTTTTGACGTGCATCTTTTCTGACCACAATGCAATGAAACGAGGAGTCAAAAACAAGAAAATATCTGGAAAGACCACAAATACAGGAAGGTTAAATAACATGCTACTAAACAATGAATGGGTCAACCAGGAAACAAAAGAAGAAATAAAAAAGTACATGGAAACAAATGAAAACACAATAGTTCAAAACCATTGGGACATAGCAAAAGCAGTTATAAGAGGGAAGTTTATAGCAATACAGGTCTACCTAAAGAAACAAGAAAAATCTCAAACAACCCAACCTTGCACCTAAAGGAGTTAGATAAAGAATGACAAACAAAAGCTAAAACCAGAAGGAGGAAGGAAAGAATAAAGATT
Organism: Panthera pardus; assembly: GCF_024362965.1. Lineage (NCBI taxonomy): Eukaryota > Metazoa > Chordata > Mammalia > Carnivora > Felidae > Panthera > Panthera pardus. Next base: position 53,291,855 of record NW_026526732.1, on the reverse strand, counting down.
AGAGCAGAAATAAATGATATAGAAACTAAAACAAACAAACAAACAAAAAACAATACAACAGATCAATAAAACCAGGAGTTGGTTCTTTGAAAAAATTAATAAAATTGACAAACCTCTAGCCAGACTTATCAAGAAAAAAGAGAAAGGACCCAAAGAAACCAAATCACAAGTGAGGAGAAATAACAACAAACACCACAGAAATACAAACAATTATAGCAGATTATTATGAAAAACTATATCCCAACAAATTGGACAACCTGGAGGAAATGGATAAATCCCAGAAACATATAACCTACCAAAACTGAAACAGGAAAAATAAAAAATTTGAACAGACGTATTACCAGCAAAGAAATTGAATCAGTAATCAAAAAACCTCAAGAAACAAAAGTCCAGGACCAGATGGCTTCACAGGCAAATTCTACCAAATATTTAAAGAAGAGTTAATACCTATTCTTCTCAAACTATTCCAAAAAATACAAAAGGAAGGAAAACTTCCAAATTCATTGTACGAAGCCAGTATCACCTTGATACCAAACCAGGTAAAGACACCACAAAAAACCAGAACTACAGGCCAATATCTCTTATGAACATAGATGCAAAAATCCTCAATAAAATACTAGCAAACCCAATCCAACAATACATTTAAAAAGTCATTCACCCCATCAAGTGGGATTTATTCCTGGGTTGCAAAATTGTTCGATATTTCTCAAGTCAATCAACATGATACATCACATGACTAAGAGAAAGGATAAGAACCATGTAATCATTTCAACAGATGGAAAAAAAAGCATTTGACAAAGTACAATACCTGTTCATGATAAAAACCTTCAACAAAGTAGGTTTAGAGGGAACATATCTCAACATAATAAAATCAATCTATGAAAAACCCATCCTCAACGGGGAAAAACTGAGAGGAACAAGACAAGGATGTCCACTTTCACCATTTTTATTCAACATAGTACTGCAAGTCCTAGCCACAGCAATTAGACAACAAAATAAAAGGCATCCAAATTGGTAAGAAAGAAACTAAAACTTTCACTATTTGAAGATGACATGATACTATATAGAGAAAACCCTAAAGATTCCATCAAAAAACTGCCAGAACTGATACATGAATTCAGTAACGTTGCAGGATATATAAACAATCTACAGAAATGTGTTGTATTTCTATACACCAATAATGAGGCAGCAGAAAGAGAAATTAAGAAAACAATCCCATTTACAATTGCACCAAAAACAATAAAATACCTAGGATTCAACTTAACTAAGGAGGTGAAAGACCTGTACTCTGAAAACAATAAAACATTGATGAAAGAAACTGAACAAAAGCAAAAATAAACCATTGGGACTTCATCAAAATAAAATGCTGCACAGCAAAAGAAACAATCAACAAAACTAAAAGGCAACCTATTGAATGGGAGAAGAAATTTATTTGCAAGTGACATATCTGGTAAAGGGTTAGTATCCATAATATATAAAAAAGTTATAAAACCCAAAACCCAAAAAACAAATAACCCAATTAAAAAATGGGCAGAAGACATGAATAGATATTTCTCCAAAGAAGATATCCAGATGGCCAAGAAACATCACACAAAGATGCTCATCATCACTTATCATCAGGGAAATGCAAATCAAATCAAAACCACAATGAGATATCACTTTACACCTGTCAGAATGACTAAGATCTGTAACACAAGAAACAACAAGTGTTGGTGAATAAAGGTGGCGAAAGGGGAACACTCTTGCACTGTTGGTGGGAATGCAAACTGGTGCAGCCACTCTGGAGAACAGTATACAGGGTCCTCAAAAAATTTGAAATAGAAATACCGTATGATCCAGCAATCACACTACTGGGTATTTTCCCAAAGAATACAAAAACACTACTTCAAAGGGATCGTGGACCAGCATTATCTACAATAGCCAAGAAAAGGAAGCAGCCCAAGGATCTATCAAATGATGAATGGATAGAAAAGATGTGGTGTATACATACAATGAATATTACTCAGGCATAAAGCAGAAGAAAATCTTGCCATTCTCAACGACATGGATGAAGCTAGAGAGTATTATGCTAAGTGAAATAAATCAGTCAGAGAAAGACAAATACCATATGATTTCACTCATATATGGAATTTAAGAAACAAAACAAATAAGCAAAGGGAGTGGGGAGAGAGAGGCAAACCAAGACAGACTCTGACTAATAGAGAAGAAGCAGATGTTACCAGAGGGGAGGTGGGTGGAGGGATTGGTGAAATAGGTGATGGGGATTAAGGAGTGCACTTGTCATGATAAGTGTTGGGTGAATAAAATTTTTAAAAAAGTTAAAAACTTTATTAAAAAGTAGGATTTCATGGCATATTAGGGCAGAAGGAAAAGGAATATAATCTGAGAGCAAGGAAGGATTCCACAGTGGGGGTGGGGAAAAACCATGGCCAAAGAGGCCTACTTTACAAATTTACTTAGAGTATAGGTATGCATATGTTGCATAAAACCTATAAGTCTTAATAGCTTATTAACCATAACATCCCACATTCTCAAACATGAAAGATAACCAAGTTTACTGTAATTTCCCTTCACTTTTGCAAATAGTAACGATTAGTGTCAAAGTGTCATCTTTATATTTTACTTCAGTTCAAGATGAGGTCCAATTTACAGTAACTTGGAAGCAAGAACATCCAATTGCAAACCACAGAGCTATCTCATAAACTTTTCTTATTCAGTACTGCCAGCAAATGCCAGCTATGTTTATCTTGATCAGTACTGCTAGAGTACCTCAAGTGGCGAGAACATAGTCCTTTGTCTAGTCTTAAAAATCCTCAGACACCAAATTATATAAAGACAATTTACACTTACAGATTCCAAACTGGTTGACCATAAAGCAAAATAAAGTTAGAAATGGGAACAAGTATTTTCACAAATTTACAAACTAAGTTTCTATTAAGAGATGTTTTGGCTACAAGTTCAGTTTTTCAAAAACTGTTGATATTTCTTTTTTCTTTTTTTTTTTTTTTTCCCCTAACTATGGTCTTGTTCATGAAGAAAAGAAGTCAAGTGAATTATTATGGGTTCAAATCTGAAAAGAAAGCAGGGATGGGAGAGAAGAGAAGGCACAGTTGAAGGGGGTTATTTCATGGCCACACACTGCACCACAGTTGTAGCTGGGTTTTCACAAATGTGTGTATATACCATCAGTCCGAAGGAGAACTATGAGAGAATATGGATGGCTGAGCTCACTTAGGAACCATGACTGGGAAAACAACTAACTGGAAACACATGGCCTATTGATACCAAGTATTATCTTTAGCATGTATAAACTTCAGTCATGGGATTAGAGATTATTATTTGAATTGCTGGTCCTCAGCCATAGCACTAATGAAAGTTATTTAAGCAATAACAATAACAACAAACAACTTCCTCTTTTTTTCACAAAAGAAATAATTCAGTTTGGCAGGTCTCCTCTCATTCATATAGGATATCACTTTTTGTTATACTTAAACATGCTTCTTTAGGCACAAAAGTAGCAGGTTGAAGGTTTTTAAGGCAGTGAGGGGTATTGAAAAAGGATGAAAGGGTTGTACTTGATGTTTAGGCTTTTGATTTCTCCGCCAGCTTAGTTGTTAAATGTGGGAAAGTTATTAGGAATTTTTCAATTTAGTCATGCCACTCTATTCTTTGTGTAAATATTTGTCCAAGGACTCATGGGGAAACTGTAGCAAATTATATCAGGTGTAACTTATTATGATTAAATTAAAACAGGAGACCTTGGTATCACTTCCTTGATTTTGACTTCTTAAAAACAAAATTTTAACATTTATAAGATAAACTATATACATTTTTAAATAACATATCCTCAGTTGGCAAAGTGTGCATCATTTTAAGCTAAAACATAAAAATAGCAGACAACATTTTACAATTTCTTCTTTCTAAGAGCAACTCAGCATTAACCTGTACAAATAGTTGGGCCATTAACAAGTAATCATTGAGCCAAAGGAGGGATTTTTTAACTTTTTTTTTTTTTTTTTTTAAAGCCTTAAAGAATTCCAGCTTTTTTTATTATAATACTCTCTAGATGGTATACAGAATTCAGTGATCATTTTTTATAATGTTTTTTTGTTTTTTTTTTTAAAGCCTTAAAGAATTCCAGCTTTTTTTATTATAATACTCTCTAGATGGTATACAGAATTCAGTGATCATTTTTTATAATGTTTTTTTTTTTAACTTTTTTTAAATGTTTATTTATTATTGAGAGACAGAGCATCAACAGGAGAGGGGTAGAGAGAGAGGGAGACACAGAATTGGAAGCAGGCTCCAGGCTCTGAGCTGTCAGCACAGAGCCTGACGCGGGGCTTGAACTCACAAACCGCAAGATCATGACCTGAGCTGAAGTCGGACACTTAACCGACTGAGCCACCCAGGCGCCCCCCAAAGGAGGGATTTTGAGGGCAATGAATAAGTGATAGAAGTTTCCAGAACATAGAATCAAAGTTCAATTACAAAAATTCCTCACGTCATGAGAAAACAATAGGGCCCATAATTAATATGTGAATAATAGATTTTAATAATGTAGCAATGATCAGCTTAGAATTGATTATGTCACTAAGAATCCTGGGATCTCTCCTTTCCTAAGCCATGTCATAATTCCTGAAATGTTTTAAAGTTTCATAGCAAAATATTCCAACATAGCATTGAGAAATAATATTTTAAATAATAGCAGTAAGAAAAAGGCATTAGATCGAGTAAAGCTAATCAAATTAATAGAGTCTAGCATATAATTTTCCATATATTTAAAGTCCTCATACTCAAGAGCTTATGCAAACCATTTAGCATACTGAAGATAGAATATATGAATGCTTAGAAAGGTAAATACATAAATATATCTAATTTGGCTTAAGTACCACAGAAAAATGGGATGATTTCTGGTGCATAAGGTATATCTTATTAAATACACATACCAGATAGGAAATCTACCACAAATTATATATTTGCAAGTATTTGAACTCAGTATGCCTGTGTCTTTCTACCACAAAAGTTGAAACAATATAGACACTATAAATTTAGACCCATCAGGAAAGGATTTTTTTCTAAGAATGTTTTAGATCAATTATTATACATGAGAAATATAAAAGCCTATTCTCTCTAGCCAAAGGATAAGGAAACAGACACCCTAGCAAGACAGAAGGTTTTTAAACAATAGCCACTCTACTGTAAACACTAACACCACCATCACCACCACCACCACAACAACAGTAACAAACTATGGCCTAACTCCTACTCACACCAGCAAAGACTAAGTGGGAAGAGTAATCTTTTACCCTCACCAGGCTGTAACAAGGTATCCCCTGCCAGGATACTGTCAGAGAATGTCGAGTTTTCAAAAAAAAAAAAACAACTGGAATTTTCATCCCCACTGAACAGTAATGCTCCTCACTATATCCCACAACTGGCAATGTCAGCAGAGGAGACCTCATGGGGAACCCAGATATCCATTCACACCACAAGAAATGAACATCCCTCCTTCTCTGCTAGGGTAGGGTCAGAGGAGGCCTAGAGGAAAGTCAGGACTCTCAACATAGCCCAGTGGTCATGAGGTTACCCCTACCTTGTTGTGCCATGGGAGCAGTAACAAGGCAATCCTACTGTTTCCAGCCAGGAAGGTATCATTGGAGATCTGGTAGAGAGCTGGAACTTGTACCTTTTCCCACAAGTAAGAAAGAGGTCCCCCTGGCCCTCTGCTTGGGTGTTGATGGAGGCCAACTGGGGACCCTGGATTTCTACTTCCACCATGGAGGGGAAGCAGTGCCTGCTCTTTCCCTTTCTGGAGAAATTTTAGACAAAACCAACTAAAATGGGATATTTAAGCAAGATGAACCTACAGCTGTTTTATACTTAGTGACGAAAGACTGTCTTTCCCCTAAGACTGGAAACAAGGCAAGTATATCTACTGTCATCACTCCTACTTAGCATAGTACTAGACATTCTAGTCAATATGATAATGTAAGAAATAAATGAAATAAAAGGCATAAAGATCATAAAGGAAAAAATAAAACTGTTCCTATTTGCAGATGCCATGATTGTCTATACAGAAAATCACAAGGAATCTACAAAAAAAATCCTCTTAGAATAATTTTTTTTTTTTTTAAGTCTCAGGTAACTTTAATGAAAGCATTCGCAGTCCTTGCCCCCATGGTGGTATATGGATGGCTAAGCTCAAAACAGAAATGCAGCTGCTGAAACCAGTCACCATGCTGAGGCAGTTGAGCTTAATGCTCCAGATTCAGGGGCCAAGGCAGGAAAGTATTACTTCTCATGGCAAAGTCCAGCAGCCAGGCCTCGTAGAAGGTCATGTCTGGGCTCTAGGCTTTTACTGGCCCTAGGCTCGCTTTACCACCCCACAGACCCATGTGTGAGATGGGACGACAGAAGCAGCCAGGGATCCAAAGTGACCATAGCCACTGTGGCCCAGCGAAGGAGCACTTTTAGAGCTACACAAGAAGGAGTGGTCATTCCATCATTAAAGGTCAGCAAGGTTGCAGGACATAAGGTTAATATACAAAAGTCAATTGCTTTCCTATATACCAGCAATAAACTACTGAAATTTGAAATAAAAAAAATTACACCAGCACAGGAAAAAATAAAATACTTAGGTATAAATCTAACAAAATACATATGGGATCTATACGCTTAAAACTACAAAATTCTGATTAAAAAAAAAAAAGATCTAAATAAATGGGAGAAATACTCCATGTTCATGGATTAGAAGATTCAATATAGGATCCAATAAAAATCCTGGCAAGCTGTTTTGTAGATATAAACAAACTGATTCTGGGGCACCTGGGTGGCTCAGTTGGTTGAGCATCTGCCTTCGGCTCAGGTCATAATCTCACGGTCTGTGAGTTCGAGCCCCGTATCAGGCTCTGTGCTGACAACTCAGAGCCTGGAGCCTGCTTTGGATTCTGTGTCTCCTTCTCTCTCTGCCCCTCCCCCACTCATGCTCTGTCAAAAATTAATAAACATTAAAAAAATAAATAAACTGATTCTAAAGTTTATATAAAAAAGGCAAAAGACCTAGAATAGCCAAAAGAATGGTGAAGAACAGTCACACTACCTGAGTTTAAGACTTACTATAAAGCTACAGTAATCAAGACAGCATGGTATTAGTAAAAGAATAGACACGTATTTCCATGGAACACAGCAGAGAACTCAGAAATAGACCCATACAAATAGTCAACTGATCACTGATTGACAAAGGATCAAAGGTAATAAGGATAATATTTTCAACAAATGATGCTGGAACAATTGGACATCTGCATGCTAAAAAGAAAAAAAAAAGAAAGAAGAAAAAAGAACTTAGACACAGACCTTACAGCTCTCAGAAAAATTAACTCAAAATATTCTTGTTTTTAAATTTAGGATCACAGACCTAAATGTAACACAGACAGCCATAAAAATTTTTGTAAGAAAACAGAATATCTAGATGACTTTTAACTTGGCGATGACTTTTTAGATACAACACCAAAAGTATAACGTATTAAAAAAATTGATAAGTTGGTCTTTATTAAAATTAAAACCTTCTGTTTTGTGGCAGAAACTTATGAAAAGACAAGCCACAGAATGGTAGAAAATATCTGCAAATCACTTATTTGAGAAAAGATTTGTATGTAAAATATATTTTAAAAAACCTTTTAACACTCAACAATAAGAAAACAACCAAATTAAAAAGTGGACAGAATACATAAACATATACCTTACCAAGGAAAATATAGACATGGCAAAAAGCATGTGAAAAAAAATCATTTGTCATTAGAGAATTACAAATTAAAATGACAATGAAGTATCATCAAATATCTATTAGAAAAACTAAAAATTTAAAAAATTGACAAATGCTGGTGAGGATGTAGAAATAAGAACTCTCATTCATTGTTAGGGGAATGCAAAATGTACAGCTACTTTGGAAGACAGTTTCCTAATTTCTTACAAAGCTAAAAATAATCTGGCCATACAATCCAGTAATCATGTTCATATGCTTTTACACAACTATTCTGAAAACCTGCGCATGAATGTTTATAGCAGCTTTATCCTTAATTGCCAAACACTGGAAGCAACCAAAATGTCCTTCAATAGTGAATGAATAAACAAACTATGATACAAATACCAATGGAATATTAAGTGATAAAAAGAAAGAAGCTATCCAGTCATAAAAGGGCATGGATGAACCTTAAATGTGAATAGCCAACTGAAAAGAACCAGTATGAAATGGCTACCTACTACATGTATGATTCTACCTATGTGGCATTCTAGAAAAGGCAAAACCATAGAGACAGTACAAAGATCAGTGGCTGCCACAAGTTTGGAGGAAGATGGGAGGGTTGAATAGGTTGAAGTACAGGGAATTTCTTAGGTGGTGAAATTATTCCGTACAGTACTGAAATGATAGATATATACGACATTATGCATTTGGGAAAACTCAAAGAACTTTACAGCACAGAAGTAAAACTTAACACAAATTAAAAAAAAAAAAAACATTTAGAAGGTTGGGGGAATCCCAGGAAGCAATGCAGACTGTGAAAAGATAACCTAACTGAATTAACAAATGCATGAAACAATTTTACTGACAGGGGTAGAGGAAAAATGTGTTGACCTAAGCAACTTTGAAAGTGAGTAGAGTCTGTAAGACTAAAACAAAAGGAAATGCATGTAAGAACTATGCTCTCATTGATGAAGTTGTTTCTCATGGGCATATGGGTTAACAATTCTATACTGCTATACATTTATGATGAAAGCAAGTAAGTGGATGGTGGATGGTATGAGCCAGATATCTCCTGTTGGAGTGGGAATTTACAGATAAGTAAGAGGAGGAATATAAAACGATCCTTGTGGTAACAGAGTTAGAGATATCATTCAGAGTCATGCTTAGCTTACATAGAGATGGTTACATATACAATATTTAAAGATATATGCATATATATTGGTTTGTACATATATATTTCCTTGCTTTGTCTGCTAAGAGGGCCTCAAATCAATGAATGACACTCTACTAGCAAAAACGCACACCTAGTTGATGTCTCTCTAGTCATTTTGGTAGTCTAAAGCTCATTCTTAAGTAGATTCTACAGAAGTGTTCATAGGAAATAAATTCTCTGAGCTCATACATATTGATAACTTAATTGTTTTTACCTTAAACTTAGAAAATTCTTGGCTCACACTTTAAGTATCTTAAAAATGTTGCTCTGTTTTCTTTTGGTATTGCTATTGAAAAATCTAAAGCTGATCTAATTTTCCCTTATAAGTTAGTACGACTATGTCTTGGTAATGGTTGCTCTGGGTCAACGTTTTTAGGCCACACAGTATATTCTTTAAACATACAGTTTTTTTAATGTCACAAAGTTTTCTTGAACTGCGGTTTTTTAGCATTCGTTCTGTTCACTTGCTCTAATTTTTTCTTCATTGCTTTCTATTCATCTGTATGTTGGATATTCTCTGCCTATCCTTAATATGTCACTTCTCACAAATCCTTTCCATTTTTTTTTGCCATTTTTCTTTAAAACAATTTTTTTAAGGTTTATTCATTTTTCAGAGACAGAGACAGAACATGAGGCAGGGAGGGGCAGAGAGAGAGGGAGACACAGAATCTGAAGCAGCCTCCAGCCTCTGAGCTGTCAGCACAGAGCCTGACATGAGGCTTGAACCCACAGACCGTGACATCATGACCTGAGCTGACGTCAGATGCCTAACCGACTGAGCCATGCAGGCACCCCTTGCCATTTCTTGTCTATCCTTTTCTTATTATTTTAAAAAGAGTTTTAATGTTTTATTCATTTTTTGAAACAGAGTGTGAGCCAGGGAGGGGCAGAGAGAGAGAGAGAGACACAGAATCTGAAGCAGGCTCCTCGCTGTCAATGCAGAGCCTGATGTGGGGCTCGAACTCACCAACTGTGAGATCATGACCTGCGTCATAGCTGGACACTTAACCAACTGAGCCACCTAGGTGCCCCTCTAGCCTTTAAAAAAAAACACAAAGTTTATTTACTTATTTTGAGAAAGATAGAATGAGTGGAGGAGGGACAGAATCCCAAGCAGGCTCCGTGCTGTCAGTGCAGAGCCTGACACGGGGCTTGATCTCACAAGCCATGAGATCATGACCTGAGCCAAAATCAAGAGGCAGATAGACACTTAACCAACTGAGCCACCCAGGCACCCTTCTTTTCTATTCTTAAAGGTTTCTTCTTTTCTTCCTTCAATTTTTCTTATGGCATTATTTATTTGGACTTGCGTTCCTTCTAGTTTAATTCATTTCTTGTTATTATTTTTCTTTTACTTCCAATTATTTGCAGAGTTATGTTACCTCACTTCTGAGTTTCTCTAATTCTGATTTTTGTTGTTCTTTCATTTGTTAAATCATTTTCTTAATGTCTTTTAACTTATTTAAAATAGGTTACAGTATTTGACTAGTCTTTCAAACATGCTTTCATTTTCTGTAGGTATTATTCAATTTTTATTTTTTTCTTATAATAGCATATTGCTCATTTTTATGTGAAATTTGCTTTCTTGAACTTTTTGAATGAGATTGGGTCAGCATAGATTTTCTAACTTCACAGAATTCCCTCCTCTGTTGTTTTTGTGTAGTGTTCAAAACTAAAGCAGTTTGCTTTCAGCAAGTGTTTGGGCTCCATTCTCTTCTGCCATAGACTTTCTTTTCCTTTCAACTATATTGCTCCTATTCTACTCATTTCTATTCCACCCCCAGCAACAGTTCCTTAATAATAAGACCCTATCCTAGAAAGAGGCCACAGAAATGTGGGTTTTAAGAGTTCATAAAAGCTGTACCACTCCAGCCTTTTTGGTTCTTATGGTGGATATTTTGCACTTACCTGTTTTTGGAATGAGCAAAATTCCTCCCAGTATCAGCCAGTGTTTGCAGCTTGGCCAGCTGTATTTTCCAATAAATATCTGTTGGCTAGTTTAGGGTTTTCCTCTTCTTGGGTCTTTCAGATACTGCCCCATTGTTTCTTTCTTTTACTTCCATCCCAAGAACTGATACCATAAAGGTCTTGTCTTACTTCATTTCTTTCACAATTGACAATGTTGACCAATTTTTTCTAAAGTCTCTCCTCCCTTACTATCCTGAAAGATCCTCTTTCAAGTTTCATCCTCTGTTTCTTGCTACTCAATATCAATCTCCTTTATGGATTCTTTTTCCTCCACTGTGTTCTTGTAATAGATGTTATAATAGATGTGTTACATCTATCCTCAGCTGCCTTATTGTGTATCTTGTCCCTGGTGATCTCACTCTTGCATAACTTCAACAATGAATGCTGATCAAGGCTATAATTACATCTTAGTCCTTTCTCCTGAATTTGAGACCCACTTTTCTAGCTACCTATTTCACCTTGCTATCCCACAGCCATCTGAAATCTAACATATTAAATGCCAAACTCATCACCTTTCTCCCACTCATGCCGCTACAGTATTATTTGTTTTATTCTCTCCATGAAGGCGTCATTGTACATCTGGTTGTCCAGTTGCAAAAACCTCCAAGTCCTTATCTAGGCCTCGAGGTCTCCCTTACCAATCTCTTGCCAAGTTCTAAATACTCCACAACTGAAAAACTGTCAAATCTACTCTCTTACCCTCAACCTGAACCCCATCAGTGGGGTCCCTGTCTGTGTCTCTCCTGGATTGTAACAGCAGCCTCTTTTCTTCACAATCTTTCTAAATTGCAGATCTATGATATTGCAGTTCTTCATAGGCTCCCCTTAACTTTCAAAATAACATCCAGATTCTTCATATGGCACACAATTCCCATCTAGATCTTGTCTCTGCCTGCCTCTCCATTCATACTGAGTACAACCTACAGTTTCTCAGACATGGCAACTCTCACAATCCTGTGCTTTTGTGCATGCTGATCTCTCTGACTGGAGCCCCTTATCTTCTACCTCTTTAACTGGCTACTCCTCACTCAGGCTTTAGGAGCCAGTTGAGGCTTTTACCCTTCTACAGTCTTTCCTGGCATTCACTTTCTGTGTTCCCTTATTCCAACCATTCAAAGCCCACAGTAGAACATTCCTTCAGAGGACTTATTGCTATGTATTACAACTGTCTATTTACCTGTCTATCTTGCCCTCTGTGAGCTCCTCAAGGGTTAGGCTTTTGTCTTATCTGTTCCCCCAGTGCGCAGGGTAGATAAGAAAAATGTTCCTTAAATAAACAAGTTAATGTGAAGCATGATGTAGAGAACTCAACAGAAATAAGAATTTGCTTTTGAATCTGTATAGATTGAAAAAAATGTATCCCATTATTTGTTTTTAAAGAATGACCAATTCCTAAACATCCAATAATTCACACACTGGAACACAGGAAGTAGAAAATGTTACATTCACAAGATTTAAAAAATCTAATGTAACATTTTTGCTCCTATTAACATTCAGTGAAACAGTGGTAAGAAAAGTGTCCTTCATAAATAACCCCCTGTAAGCTTTTGTCTTTTAAGATCATAAAGACTTAAATAAACATTAACCACCCCCAAATGGCTCTCCTAATAGGTGTTGTAGGCAGTTTATCACAGATGAATGATTTGAGGATCCACCTTCCTAAAACATTCCTCCAATGACCTTGCCTATTTACCTTGAGATCTATACCGTCAGTATTGCTTCACTGGGTTTAGTCACCAAAGCAGTTAAGACTACTTCTCAAGGGCTGCTGTTACAATATAGCAACTACCAAGGAAATAAGGTTATGCTCTGAAAGGCGGCCACCTTCTCTAGTCTCTCCCTTTAACACAAACATATTTGTAAGATCCAGTAGGAAGGGCCTGTCAAAATTTTCCACAGGGGCATCTTAATCTCTGAGGGGAGAGAGCTCCTTCCACGGGCGATAAAGTGGTGATTGACTCAAGAGTAACTGGCCACAAGTAGGACAATTATTTATATCAAATTTTGTATCTCAGTCTTTAATATAGGCATGCTTATTTTTTAACACAAAATAATGTTTTTAATTACTTACCAGTTGAATTATCTATCTCATCACCAGACCTGCCCTTCTTTTCTCCCTCCAAAGCCCATCCCATTCTAAATTCCAGGAAGGTATGTTGTATTTATTCTAGGTGAAAAGAGGATATACAGATTTCACTACAAGGTGCAAGAGAAAATCATACTGGAAAGGACAGCACAGCTGGCATAAGAGTGGCAGTAGCAGGATTCCAAACATGTTAGACAACAGCACTTCATCTGGGAGAAACTTAAAAGCTTCACAAGGTAAGATATATTTTAATTTAAAACACTAAAAAGTAGTACCATCAATGAAAAGGAAATCTACTTCTAAGTGTACCAAAAAGGTTGTAGGGCAAATGAAGGAAATTTGCATTTGTTGAGATATAAACAGGAGTGTTCTATAAGAGGGGTATTAATTATTATGAATGACAAACTCTGCAAATACAAAATAGAACCCAAATCACTGGTTGCATAATTCAAAATTTACATGTTATAAAGTCAAGGCAACAGATTCAAGTCATGGCTTGTCAAATATTTACTTCACTAATATATAGCCATTGACCTTAGGCTGTAATCATATTCCAATTTATGAAATTGAGCCTGTAAAAAGTGAGAGGGCAAGTACTTAAAACATTTTAACTGTTTACTTCTCTATTTCCTCTACTAAACAGCCCTTATCTCTTGAGGACAGGGGTGGGATATAGAATTTCTATTCCTTTTGCTTAGCATACTTTTTTGCACAAAGCTTACTTTCAACAAACATTTGTAGAATGTATGTATATAAGTCTATCATTCATTCATTCATTCATTCAATCTCTATAAGACCTGGAAAATATCTTGGCACATCAGAAGAGGGAAAAGTGGTATCCAAAAAAGAAGACTGAAGATATTTATTATTTATATTAATATATTTCATAATAGTATCTACTGATATATCACATCTATCATACTGAAGTAAATTATATATTATATTAATGTATATACTTTAATAACATAGAACTGAAAGGAAGTTAACTTATGTAAAACTTTTTGAAAATACTTTTTAATGTTTATTTATTTTTGAGAGAGAGAGAGACAGAGTGCAAGCAGGGGAAGAGCAGAGAGAAAGGGAGGCACAGAATCCGAAGCAGGCTCCAGGCTCTGAGCTGTCAGCACAGAGCCCAACGCAGGGCTCGAACTCATGAACATTGAGATCATGACCTAAGTCGAAGTCGGATGCTCAACCGACTGAGCCACCCAGGCACCCCTTACATAAAACTTTAAAGGTGGTGTCTATCTGCAACAGCACCTACTAGGTAGCAGTAAACACATTCCAAGCTTAGAAAAGACATGGATTTTTTTTTATCATTGAAAAAAAAAAAACATTTCAACTTACAGTGGGTTACAGAGTTACTATTTGGCTAAGGAAAGAAACATACATTAAAAGTAGACTTTAAAAAATATAAAAATTATTGCAAGAGGAATCAAGTTATTTGGAATGGTCTGAAAATTTGGTGAAATTAGCTTCCTAAAAGAAATAAACACCCAATCAATCTCCAACTTTCACAAAACCTATCTATACAAACGGACAAGCAGAAGTTACCTCCCATTATCCAGATCATAACACCAGACTTACAAAATCCTTAACCAACTTCTCTAAGCCTAATGGCAAATGTTCTGTTTTCCAGTTTGACCACAGGAAGGGCAACTTTCCAAGAGACCTATCTTCTCTTAGTAAGCATGCAGAATTAATAAAGTACTAGTGCCAACAAATAATTACCCACTACTAGCCTCCCTTTCCAGTCTCTGGATCCCAGTTGAGAATGAGGAGACAAGAAGGAAAAAACAACAAGCTTCTACTGCTTAGATAGGGGATATGTGGTGCTTAAAATACACATTACCATAGGAATATTGTTAGAAGCGGTAGTTTATTATGGTAAAAATTGTTCAATCAGCATAACAGCAAATAAGAATGGGCTGAATGTTTTTTGTGTGAGCTGATCCTTGAAGCTAATCACCAAGTATTAATACTGCTTATACACAGACATATAAGCGGCAGTCCTAAATAACTGATATACAAACTAACTTCTGGAACAAACAGGAAACCTGTTAAGACACAGAAAAACTCATTTTAGAGATTAGTTTCACAGTGGTTTAACAATTCTTTTGGATGAGGAGCTTTAGAGTTGGTTTTACAAAATATCAGGGTTTCATAAAGTTTCAAAGAGAATTAGAAAGATTTAAAAGTTATTTACTGAACACTTGAAATGAGTCAGACTATAATGGTGCCAACTTTAGTGATAATGTAACAAGTCAGCTGATTATTTTAACATTAAGGGAGTAGGATAAGCGGCAACATTGTGTATTGAGTAACAACATGTGAACTGACTCTGAAAGAAAAAAAAAATGTAACCCTTTACAGAATGTTTAAATCGGGTCCCCCTTATCACCTTTGTGCTGGACTATTCTGTCAAAGATAGGAATCTAAGGTATGAAAAACATTAGAAGAACAGTACAATTGCAGAGTCTGGAAATCATAGCTACTGGTTTTCTTTTTTTCTGTGACATTTCTTTTTAATGTGATATCAATAGTTTCGAGGAAAGATGTGGAAGAGGAGTTTCAAACCAAAGTCACACAGATAGCTGTAATATCTCAAAATGGAAATTCCATTAAGACAGGGATTTTTGGCTATTGATTTTTGCCTCATCCCTTTGGCCCAGGATAGTGCTTGGGACTTAGCAGCTGCTCAGTATATACTTGTTGAATAAATCAACGAACAAAAAGTACAGTATCCCCCTATAAAGTTTAGAAATACTTAAAGTTTTAAAGATAAGTTTTGTTAATATAAAACAGTTTTGCTGTGAGAAAATATTTTATAAACATAGGATGTCCTTATAGATACAGATCAATTTTAATTGATCACAATTCTACCACTCAGAGATAAAAAGTCATTGTTAATATGATATACTTCTAGTTTTTTCTTATGCTTATTTTTACATAGTTGAAATTTAAAAAAATTGCTTAAAATAGTCTAGCTAGGCTTCATTGTACAAATGGGCATTTTACAGGGGCGCCTGGGTGGCTCAGTTGGTTAAGCGTCCGACTTCAGCTCAGGTCACTTCAGCTCAGGTCACGATCTCGCGGTCTGTGAGTTCGAGCCCCGCGTCGGGCTCTGGGCTGATGGCTCAGAGCCTGGAGCCTGCTTCTGATTCTGTGTCTCCCACTCTCTCTGCCCCTCCCCCGTTCATGCTCTGTCTCTGTCTCAAAAATAAATAAAACGTTAAAAAAATCTTTTTAAAAAAACAAATGGGCATTTTACATTGCATTTGTACATAATATTTTTAGTGTAAGTCTTTTCCGATGTTATTGAAAGCAAGAATCTTCTTTATTTAATACTTTTTAAATGTTTACTCAAACATTCTGAAACACTTGAAAACAATTTTTAGGGACAAATCAGTTTTATATAAGGTACTTGTACTAGATTATTCTCTAGCCATTGGTACTGAATTTGTGATCTAGAGGCTGAATGCAAGACTATCCTATAGGAAACATTAGTATTATGTATGCTGTTTTGAGAGGAGACAGGATATGTTTCTAGTTCATTCATTTGTGTAACCACTCAACAAATATTTATTATGGGTTTACTATGGGTTATAGAGTTTATAATCTAATGAAGGGAAGGGAGACCGACATTAACTGATCAACAATTTAAACTCACAATTGTGATAAGTTGTAAATGTCAGGAATAAGAGGTATATGGTCAGATGTCTCTATATAATAAAAGAAGTTGGCCTAGACATTTCGGTAGTGGTGTGTGTGTGTG
Organism: Panthera pardus; assembly: GCF_024362965.1. NCBI lineage: Eukaryota > Metazoa > Chordata > Mammalia > Carnivora > Felidae > Panthera > Panthera pardus. The sequence continues at coordinate 53,275,069 of NW_026526732.1, read as the reverse complement.
TGTGTGTGTGTGTGTGTGTGTGTGTGTCAGAGAATTGGGAGCAGGTGGTGGGCTGGAAGTAATTTTATCTAACATTTATTGAGTAACTCACCAATGGTAATCAGGCCCTGTACTATGTTGTGTACTTTACACAGTGTATCTCATTTTCTCATTTAATAATCACAGTATCATATGAATCAGAGTGATTTGCCCCCATTTTACGGATAAAGAAATTGGGGCTCAGAGAGAAGTCAAATAATTATTTAGGATTATATTGCCAGTAAATAATGGCCTGGGAGGGTGAGCCAGACAATAAGCAGCAGGGTTTAAAGTCATATTATATGTCATATATTCCACTTTCCAGCATAGTTGACATTTATACTGAAATGTAAAGGATTAGTAGATTAAGTTAATATAGCATGAGGGGTGGGGGTGGGGGAGAAGGGAAGAACATTCCTTGCAAACTGAGAGACATGAGTAAAGCTCTGAGATAGGAGGGACTACAGTGAATCAAAGAGGGAACAAAAACAGTTCAAAGCCAGTGAACTAAGCAGGAACACAGACTAAGGGGAAATATGGAGATGAGACGAAGAACAGACAGCACCTGGGCAATGAAAACCCTCATGGGCCACATCAAGGATGGTGACTTCAGTCCTAAATGTAATGAAAAGGCACAAGATGCTTTCACTGCTTTTATATGAAATTCAAAATTTTGAGGGGAAGAAAATTCACAAAGTTGGATTTAATGAAGGTACAGAAAGATGAATATTTGCTCATTTGGAAAATATTTCCTGGGACCTATTGTATCTGTATCAATAAGTCTGAATACTTCGGGAACAAAAGTGGTGGCTTTTAAATACCTTTTAAAATAAACTCAAAAAAATAAAAAATAAAAGAAATCAAATGAAGATAAATTAAAAAGAGGATTCTATAAAGAGAGAGTACTAGAAAATGACTTTGGGCTAGGTTGCAACAGATGTAGCTGATATTTAATCAGTTGATATTTAATGCAGAGGCATATGGAGGCCCCAGGGATAAGCTAGAAGCAGAGAAAGTTGACAGCAATTTCACACATAGTAGCCCATGAATGATGATATCACAGAGTTATGAAAATGAAAACAGTAAACATACCATAGAGAATAAGCTGAAAAAAACTAGGCTATTCATCAGGCTTTGAGAGGTGAGGCCAGAGGGGAAGTCTCCAAGATATGGTCTTAAAATATCCTCCCTATAGGCCAACAATTCTAATACAACAAGATTGTATGTTGTGTAGAAACTGCTACTTCAATGGATTTGACCGCTGAGTAATCTTTTGTGATCTCTGTTAACATGCAGATGTTGCGATATGCATTTATGCATTCATTCCAATCCCATAGGTTCAGTATGTTTTCACTTCCATTTTTCTGAGTTATTATGAATTATGGCAATAAAAATGCATTTCATCTAGAAGGTATTTTTTATAAATGATAAAGCCATATTTATTTATTTATTTATTCATTCATTTGAATATACATGGCAGCTTCCTTTGATAATATTTACTTATTTTTTAACCTTTTCTATTTATTTATTTATTTTTAATTTATATCCAAGTTAGTTAGCGTAAGTGCAATAATGATTACAGGAGTAGAAGCCACTGATTCATCCCCTACATATAACACCCAGTGCTCATCCCAACAAGTATCCTCCTTAATGCCCATTGCCCATTTAGCCCACACACCCCCCATAACCCCTCCAGAAACCCTCTTTGTTCTCTATATTTAAGAGTCTCTTATGTTTTGTCCCCTTCCCTGTTTGTTTTTTTTTTTTTTTAACGTTTATTTATTTTTGAGACAGAAAGAGACAGAGCATGAACGGGGGAGGAGCAGAGAGAGAGGGAGACACAGAATCGGAAGCAGGCTCCAGGCTCTGGGCCATCAGCCCAGAGCCCGACGCCGGCTCGAACTCACGGACCGTGAGATCGTGACCTGAGCTGAAGTCGGACGCTTAACCGACTGAGCCACCCAGGCGCCCCTCCCCTTCCCTGTTTTTATATTACTTTTGTTTCCCTTCTCTTATGTTCATCTGTTTTGTATCTTAAATTCCACATATGAGTAAGTCATATAGCTGTCTTTCTCTAATTTCGCTTACCATAATACACTCTAGTTCCATCCCCGTTGTTGTAAATAGCAAGATTTCATTCTTTTCATTCACTAATATTCCATTGTATTTATATACCACATCTTCTTTATCCATTCATCCATCGATGGACATTTCCATACTTTGGCTCTTGTTGATAGCACTGCTATAAACATGGGGGTGCATGTGCCCCTTCAAAACAGCACACCTGTATCCTTCAGATAAATACCTAGGTAGTGTAATTGCTGGGTCGTAGGGTAGTTCTATTTCTAATTTTTGAGGAACCTCCATATTGTTTTCCAGAGTGGCTGCACCAGTTTGCATTCCCACCAGCAGAGCAAAAGGGTTCTCCTTTCTCTGCATCCTCACCAACATCTGTCATTGCCTGAGTTGTTAATTTTAGCCATTCCGTCAGGTGTGAGGTGATATCTCATTGTGGTTTTGATTTGTATTTCCCTGATGATGAGCAATGTTGGACATTTTTTCATGGTCTGTTAGTCATCTGGATGTCTTCTTTGGAGAAGTGTCTATTCATGTCTTTTGCCCATTTATTTACTGGATTGTTTTCTGGGTGTTGAGTTTGATAAGTTCTTTATAAATTTTGGATACTAACCCTTTATCTGATATGTCATTTGCAAATATCTTCTCCATCTTTGCCTTTTAGTTGTGCTGATTGTTACCTTTGCCTCGTGGAAACTTTTTATCTTGATAGATTTTTGCTTTAGTTTCCCTTGCCTCTGGAGACATGTTCAGTAAGAAGTTGCTGCGGCCGAGGTCAATGATCTTTTTGCCTGCTTTCTCCTTGAGGATTTTGATGGCTTCCTGTCTTACACTGGAGGTCTTTCATACATTTTGAGTTTATTTTTTGTGTATAAGAAAATGGTCCAGGTTCATTCTTCTGCATGTCGCTGTCCAGTTTTCTCAACACCATTTGCTGAAGAGACTGTCTTTATTCCATTGGATATTCTTTCCTGCTTTGTCAGAGATTCATTGGCCATATGTTTGTGGGTCCATCTCTGGGTGCTCTATTCTGTTCCATTGATCTCAGTGTCTGTTTTTGTGCCAGTACCATACAGTCTTGATGATTATAGCTTTGTAATATATCTTGAAGTCCAGAATTGTGATGCCTCCAGACTTGGTTTTCTTTTTCAGGATTGCTTTGGCTATTTGGGGTCTTTTCTGGTTCCATACAGATTTTAGGATGGTTTGTTCTAGCTCTGTGAAGGATGCTGGTGTTATTTTGATAGGGATTGCATTGAATATGTAGATTACTTTGGGTAGTATTGACATTTTAACAATATTTGTTCTTCTGATCCATGAGCATGGAATATTTTTCATTTTTCTTTGTGTCTTCTTCAATTTCTTTCATAAGCTTTCTATAGTTTTCATTGTATAGATTTTTCACCTCTTTGGTTAGGTTATTCCTAGGTATTTCATGGATTTTCATGCAGTTGTAAATGGGATCAATTCCTTGATTTCTCTTTCTGCTGCTTCATTATTGTTGTATAGAAAGGCAACCAATTTCTGTGCATTGATTTTATATCCTGTGACTTTGCTGAATTCATGGATCAGTTCTAGCAGTTTTTTGGTGGAATCTTTTGTGTTTTTCAGATAGAGTATCATGTTGTCTGCAAAGAGTGAAAGTCTGACTTCCTCCTTGCTGATTTGGATGCCTTTTGTATCTTTGTGTTGTCTGATGGCTGAAGCTAGGACTTCCAACACTATGTTGAATAACAGTGGTGAGAGTGGACATCCCCTGACCTTAGGGGGGAAAAGCTCTCAGTTTTTCCCCATGGAGGATGATATTAGCGGTGGGTCTTTCATATATGGCTTTTATGATCTTGAGGTATGATCCTTCTATCCCTACTTTCTTGAGGGTTTTTATCAAGCATTTTGTCAAATGCTTTCTCTGCATCTATTGAGAGGATCATGTGGTTCTTGCCCTTTCTTTTATTAACATGATGTATCATATTGATTGATTTGTGGATATTGAACCAGCCCTGCACCCCAGGTATAACTCGCACTTTATCATGGTGAATAATTCTTTTCATGTATTGTTGGATCCGGTTGGCTAGTATCTTGTTGAGGACTTTTGCATCCATGTTCATCAGGGAAATTGGTCTGTAGTTCTTTTTAGTGGGGTCTCTGTCTGGTTTTGGAATCAAGGTAATGCTGGCTTCATAGGAAGAGTTTGGAAGTTTTCTTTCCATTTCTATTTTTTGGAAAAGCATCAAAAGAATGGGTGTTAACTCTTCTTCAAATGTTTGGTAGAATTCCCCCCAAAAGCCATCAAGCTCTGGACTCTTGTTTTTTGGGAGATTTTTGATTACTAATTCAATTTCTTTACTGGTTATGGGTCTGTTCAAATTTTCTGTTTCTTCCTATTTCAGTTTTGATAGTTTATATGTTTCTAGGAAATTGTCCATTTCTTCCAGATTGCTCAACTTATTGGCATATAATTGCTCATAATATTCTCTTATTATTTTTTGTATTTCTGCAGCATTGGTTGTGATCTCCCCTCTTTCATTTTTGATTTTATTTATTTGGGTCCTTTCCTATTGCTTTTTGATCAAACTGGCTAAGGGGTGTATGAATTTTGTTAATTCTTTCAAAGAACCAGCTCCTGGTTTCACTGATCTGTTCTATTTCTTTTATTTTTTATTTTTTATTTTTATTTTTTAAATTTTGATAGCATTGATTTCTGCTCCAATCTTTATTATTTCCCATCTTCTTCTGGCTTTGGGTTTTATTTGCTGTTCTTTTTTCCAGCTCTTCACGGTGTAAGATTAGGTTGTGTATCTGAGCCCTTTCATCATTCTTTAGGAAGGCCTGGATTCCTATATACTTCCCTCTTATTACCACCTTTGCTGAATCCCAGAGGTTTTGGGCTGTTGTGTTATCATTTTCATCGGCTTCTATGTACTTTTTAATTTCCTCTTTAACTTCTTGCTAAACCCATTTATTCTTTAGTAGGATGTTCTTTAATCTCCAAGTATTTGTTGTCTTTCCAGATTTTTTTCCTGTGGTGGATTTTGAGTTTCACAATGTTGTGGTCTGAAAATACGCAGATCTTGATCTTTTCGTACTTGTTGAGGGTTGATTTGTGTCCCAGTATGTGATCTATTCTGGAGAACGTTTCATGTGCACTCAAGAAGAATGTGTACTCCACTGCCTTAGGATGAAATGTTCTGAATATAACTGTTAAGTCCATCCAATCCACTGTGTCATTCAAAGCCATTGTTTCCTTGTTGATTTTTTGTTTAGATGATCTATCCGTTGCTGCTAAGTGGGGGTGTTGAAGTCCCCTACTATTATGGTGTTATTATCAATGAGTTTATGTTTGTGATTAATTGATTTATATATTTGGGTGCTTCCACGTTGGGAGCAGAATGTTAATAATTGTTAGATCTTCTTGGTGGATATATCCCTTAATTATGATAGAATGCCCTTCTTCATCTCTTGATACAGTCTTTATTTTAAAGTCTAGATTGTCTGATAGAAGTATGGCTAATCCAGCTTTCTTTTGTTGACCATTAGGATGACAGATGGTTCTCCATCCCCTTACTTTCAATCTGAAGGTGTCTTTAGATCTAAAGTGGGTCTCTTATAAACAGCATATAGATGGATCTTGTTTTCTTATCCATTCTGTTGCCCTGTATCTTTTGATTGGAGCGTTTAGTCCACTGACATTTAGAGTGAGTACTGAAATATAAGAATTTATTGCCACTGTATTGCCTGTGGAGTTACAGTTTCTGGTGGTGTTCTCTGGTCCTTTCTAGTCTTTGTTGCTTTTGGTCTCTTTTTGTTTTGTTTCATCTTTTCTCCCCTCAGAGAGTCCCCCTTAAATTTTCTTGCAGGACTGGTTTCGTGGTCACAAACTCCTTTAATTTTTGTCTATCTGGGAAACTTTTTATCTCTCCTTCTATTTTGAATGACAGCCTTGCTGGATAAAGAATTCTTGGCTGCATATTTTTCTGATTCATCACGTTGAATATATTCTGCCACTCCTTTCTGGTCTGCCAAGTGTCTGTGGATAGGTCTGTTGTGAACCTGATCAGTCTTTCCTTATATGTTAAGGACTTTTTTCCCTTGCTGCTTTCATAATTCTTTCCTTAGCTGTGTATTTTGTAAATTTGACTATGATATGCCATGTTCATGGTCGGTTTTTGTTGAATCTAATGGGAATTCTCTGTGCTTCTTGGATTTTGATGTCTGTGTCTTTCCCCAGGTTAGGAAAGTTTTCTGCTATGATTTGCTCACATAAACCTTCTCCCCCTTTTTCTCTCTTCATCTTCTGGGAGTACTATGATTTGGATGTTATTCCTTTTTAATGAGTCACTGAGTTCTCTAATTCTTATATGCTATTTTGTCTTAGTTTCCCTTTTTCTGCTACATTATTCTCCAAAATTTTGTCTTCTATTTTAAAATCTAGATTATCTTCTGCTGATTCAGTTCTTTCCTTCATCCATCCTTGCTGCCGTGGCATTCATTCAAGTCTGCATCTGTTATAGCATTTTTAATTTTGCCCTAATTAGATTTTACTTCTTTTATCTCTGCAGAAAGGGATTCTATGTTTTTTTTCAACCCCAGCTAGTATTCTTATTATTGTGATTCTAAATTCTAGTTCAGACATCTTCCTTTTATCTGTGTTAAGTCCCTGGCTGTCATTTCTTTCTGTTCTTTCTTTGGGGTGAACTCCTTCATTTTGTCATTTTGGGGGAAGAAAAAGAATAAAATTAAAATTAAAAAATTAAAAACAACACAAATAAAATAAAGGAAGCTAGATCCTTGGTGTGTTTTGGTCTGGTGTTTGAAAGCAGCTTGATAGAATAGAGAAAATGGGAACGAAAAGGAAAAAAGTAAGAAAATGTGTAAAAAATTTTAAAAATGTACACAATAGAATAAACTGAAGACAGTAAAATAGAATTAAAAATTTACAAAAAAGTAAAAAATACAGTAAAAATTAAAAAAACAAAAGAAAAATAATTTTTTTCTTTCTGTATCCAAGAATAAGAAAAAAAGAAAAAAAATAGGTGGAAGAGTAAACAGTGAAATCCAAATGAAATTACATCCAATTTCCCTAGAAGTCTAACAATTATGAAGCACTTTATAGTCTATATACTAAGTAGGCGGAGAGACTTTTGGTGGACCTCTAGGGCCTGAGCGTGGTTGGTGCAATTGGATAGGGCTTGGTGTAATGGCTCCATTCTCCACTAGGTGGCATTGCTTAGCTTACTGGGATGGATCATTGTGGCACACAGGCATGTTTATGCGCATGCTGGGGAGGGGTGAAAATGTTATCACCCAGCTTCCCAGTCTCTGGCCCCAGAACTCTGCGCTCTCACCAACCAGCAATTAAGCACACCTTCTTTGTCTCCAGCTTCGATTGACTCCCCCCTTCTACACTGTCAGTGTCCAAGTTGTCAGCCTGCCAGGCGGCACCTCCCTCCTGAATTATATCTCATATGGAACTGTGCTTCCAAACTCCTTGCTTCTGAGAGCCCCTCAGCTTAGACCTGCTCTGACTCTCTAGGGGAGGTCTTGCCAGGCAATGCCTGGATGCTGGCTTGCCCCCAGGAACATTTGTGAAGTCTCACTGCTGCGGGGGTTCAGAGGTTGTGGCTGGGTGCCTGTTTGTCCCAGAAAAAGTTCGTGCAATCGTGTGGCAGATGTTCAGAGATTATGGCAAAACATAACACACAGCTGGTACCAGATTTCACTGCACCCTGGCATCTTTGTTCCAATACCAGCAAACATGGCTGTTCTCCAGGCCCACTGAAACCTGTGCCTGTAGGTAGGCTGTGAGGCCTCTGCCAAATGCCCTCCTCGCAGGGGAACCACTTTTCCCCATGTGGCCATGAACCCCTCAGATCTCACTGCCTGCTCCTGGGGATTCACCCTTCCCACCTTCCGACTCTGTTCTCCCCTGTTTATAGAGTCCTAATGGTATTGAAACCCTTTCTCCTTTCTCCCTTTCTTGTTCGGTCTCTTTGGGTGTTTCCACTCTTTCTCTCCAGCTACTTTTGGGGGAGTGCTTTTCCTGCACTCTTCCCCCTTTCTCTGTCCCCTCTCTGCAAAACCAGCTCCCTACCTTCCACAGCTTTTCTCTCCGCTGGTTCACCTCTATGTACCATGTACCTGCTGAGTTCTGTGGCTCAAGTTACACAGATTGTTGGGTTAATCCTCAGATCAATTTTCTAGGTATGCAAAATGGTTTGGTGCTGATCTAGCTGCAGTTCAGGGATGAAAGAAGCAGAGAACTTTCATGCTGCTCCGCCATCTTGGCCCCTCCCCTCTAAAAGGTATTTTCTAAAGCAACTGAATTCTACGATCAATCATCTATACAGTATAGTTACATCATATCTAATTTCTTTCAATTTTCAGTTTTCTTAAGTTACTTTCACTGAAATAAATTCTTTGCCCATATATCTTACAATAAAGACTCGATTCATCTGTCATGTTTTTGTCCATATCAAATTTTATCATTCATGTCAAATTATAGATTCTACCACTGTGAGTTTTCTTTTGTGGCCATTATTTATACCAAGTCTAATTTTCTCAAATGTGACAAGAACACTGCTTTTCTTTTGTTGGTAAACTTACTTTGTACAGTTTTAGTATTTTTCATCTTTATTTTGGGATTATCTCTTGTCCCAGTTTTCCCTTGTCAATTTTCCCATTTTTAATGTTACCAGCAAGATGTTTCTTTTCTTTTCTTTTCTCTTAGGTTTTTTTGGGGGGTTAGTATCCAAAACATACAAAGAACTTGCACAATACAACACCAAAATAAAAACAAACAAACAAACAAAAACAGAACCCACAAATAATCCAATTAAAAATGGGCAGAAGACCTGAACAGACATTTTTCCAAAGAAGACATGGAAAAGGCCAACAGACACGTGAAAAGAAGCTCAACATCACTCATTATTAGGGAAATGCAAATCAAAACCACAATGAGATATCACTTCACCCTGTCATAATGGCTAAAAACAAAAAGACAAGACATAACAAGTGTTGGTGAGGATGTGGAGAAAGAGGAACCTTTGTGCACTATTGGTGGGGATACCAATTGGTATAACCACTCTGGAAAACAGTATGACGTTTCCTCAAAAAATTAAAAATAGAATTACCATATGATCCAGTAATTCCACTACTGGGTATTTACCCAAAGAAAATGAAAACACTAATTTGAAAAAATACATGCAACCCTCTGTTTATTGAAGTATTATTTATAATGATAATAATGATAATAATGATAATAATGGAAGCAACCCATGTCTATTCACAGATAAATGGATAAAGAAGATGTGGTGTGTGTATGTATGTATCTATATTTATATATATGTATCTATATAATGAAATATTACTCAACCACAAAAAAGAATGAAATGCTGGCATTTGCAACAACATGGATGGAACTGGAGAGTATAATGCTAAGTGAAAGAAGTCAAATATTGTATGTAGAATTTAAGAAATAAACAAAAGAAAAAAGATACCAAAAAACCCCATAATAATAATACAGAGAACAAACTGGTGATCGCCAAAGAGGAAGTGGGTGGTGGTGGTGGGGAATGGGTGAAATAAAGGGTATCAAGAGCACATCTATCATGATAAGCACTGAGTAATGTATGGAATTGTTTGACCAATGGGTTGTATACCTGAAGCTAGTGTGCCACTGTGTTTAATTATACTTCAATAAAAAGTAAATACATTTAAAAAATAAAAATAAATAAAAATGTTTTAAATGTATTAACTACTGAAAAAATACATGGGAGAAAATATGGTTAGTCCAAATAACAATCTGGTTCTCAAAAATTTCATAATCATCAGAAAGGAAAAGATCACCAAGTGAAATTGTGCCTGGAAGAGATTATTTCAAATTTTCCAAAAATTTTGTAAGTTACTGCATGTGATATATAGTAGACCCTCAGTAAATGTTGGTTGTAGGGAAAATATATCTTTTTAGGTCTGGAAATATAGACATTGAGCATAGTTTCAAGTTTCTGAATTTTTATGGTCAGAATATTTTGTGCAAACAAATATAAAAGAATACAGAGAAAATAACCTAAAATTTCCTTATAATAAACTACATTATGATTTATAAATAAGTAAACTTCAGGTTTTTTCTGGTAGATAGCCACCGGTAAGAGCTTATCCTGAACAACTAGTGGAATCACTACATTTAAAACTTTAAAAAATTTTTTTCAGGGTCCTCTTACTCACACTTTTATTGATTAAATCTTCTAGAAAGTTATTGTTAACTCTAATAATAGGCAATACAGGCAAACTAAAAGTAGTTATAGTCATCAAATTCCCTGGTAGTGGTAGACAAAGGAAGGACCTTTTCAGGCCTGCCCAAACTCCATTTTTCACCCTCTTCTCCCCTGCCTGTCTCTACAACAGAAGCTGTAAAAGGTAAACACTTGATTTCCCAGCTTCCCTCTCAATTGAGAGGCCATACTACACAGCTCTGGCCAATGAGACACAAACAGGAGTGTATTAGCACTTTTTCCTTTCCTTCTTAATGACAGGAACATATTTGTGATGTGTATAAGGAACCTCCAAGATGGCTCTGGTGATCCTTGCCTGCTGTTAGTCAAACCTTTGTGAAGTCCTCTCCCAACTGCATCAGTGTGTGTGACCAATAGAATATGGAAAAAGTGATGATATCTCACCTCCAAGACTAGGTTATAAAAGACTAACAGCCCTCCACCCCCTGACCATTTGCCCTGGGAAAAGCCCACTGCCAGGTCATAAGCAGCCCTAAGAAGACATCCATGTGGTGAGGAACTGAGGCCCCCTGCCAATAGTCATGTGACTTAGCTTGGAAGCAGGTCTCTAGCTCACCCTAGCCTTCATTGGACTACAGTCCCAGTTGTTATCTTGAATGCAGCATCATGAGAGACCCTGAGCCAGAACCTCCCTGCTAAACTATTCTCAATTCTCAACCCTCAGAAAGCATGTAAGATAATAAATGTTCATTGTCTTAAGCTCATATGTTTTGGGGTAGTTTGTTATGCAGCAATAGATAACAAGGTGCTATGCCTTAAGGTATAACACCCATTTGGTGATCTCCAGGATAAGAACCACATTCTAAAGATGGTGGAGGTCATTATTGACATAGCTGAGCATCAGTTCTGGACTACCTACAGTAGGATTTCTCTTGTAATGGGAAACTTCTATCTTTTTAAGCCACGTAATCAAGTTTTCTGTTATTTGCAGCCAAACACATTCCTAACTGACATACTCAATTCCCAAAACCCAATTTCAGTTTCCAAAGAAACTGAAATTTCTTTTATTCAAAGATCTGCCTCTGCTCAGAAGTTCCTATTTCTCCTATCTTCTAGAACCCAGCTGTTCATTTCCTGCTACAGAAAAAATACCCAGGTTGTCCTGCAGGCATTCCTGGTATTGAAAGGCAAGGGCTAAGATGATCCCTTTCATTCAGCAAGCAATCACAATTCTTTTAGTAGAAAGCCTACTTCTTAAAAGAGGTTTCCCTTTGAGTATCCTTTTAAAAAATGCATTTGGCTATACGATGAAATACAAAAGAATTCAGGAATGGATTATGAACTGGATTATATGATCTACAGGAAAATGGGTTTCTCTTGATGATACTTTATCATATGGATTCTTGGAACATGTTTCAGCCAAAAAACAGAAACTGGCTGTCTCTACCCTGAATGAAATGCAGAAAAAGTAAGCTTCAGTTCCAAAAAAATGTCTCCTACAATCTTCATGCCCCCCCCCCTTAATTGCAAATCTCTCTCTAGATGCCAAAAGATGCCAGAACTGTAACACATAACAGAAGGAAAGTTTCATCTGGCATAGAAGTAAAAGTAATTTAGATCCAGTGACCTTGCTTTGTTTTTTCATTCCAAGTGTACAACTGCTCAGAGATAGAGGCAACACAGCCCCAGAAGAGGAAGAAAAATTACAGGAAATCCTGACCTACGTTTGTCCAAAATCATCAAACAATCTGGGTAACTGGTATTCACTCATATGATAGCTTTTAAGTTGTCAGCAATTCTTGGCAAATATAAGAATAGAAAGTAACTTTAGCAACTCTGAGCTCTAAAAGGCTTAGTTTTCTCATGGGTCTCTTGTCCTTAGTAAAAAGTAAAGGGGGGGGGGTGGTGGAAAGGATCTATGAAAGGAAATTTAGTCAGAAAGTAAACCTTCTGCTCTAAGAGATAACATGATCCAAGATACCAGGCATATTATATTTGAGGAAACATTAAGATAGGGTTTTCCAAAAAAATTATGTAAACTTCAAATATATAAAATTTATAGATAATGACATCTTAACATTAAACCAACCCAAGGAAGCCATTTCTTAAAATTTAATTTTAGAAAAACTGCATTTTAACTCTGAGATATAAAAAACATTCTAGGGTCTTTGAAGGCAGCTGCAGCATACTCTTAAATTCTAATGGTAGCTTAGTCACAGTCAGGCAGGCACAAAATGATATTTTGCAGAAACGTGAGAGTTGCTGTTCCAATGATGAGGAGATTTACTTTTAAAGCGTATTCATTGCATATGTTCAGAACCAATATGACATGGATTGATAAATCTGGAACAGCAACTTGATTCTAAAACATAGCCACTTCCACAATAGCTACATATAAAAAAGCAGACCAGGCAGGCAAAATTTACAATACTATTCCCATCTCACAGAGACCCACACAGCACTCCTTATACTTAGAGAAGCTGTCATATTTATGCACAATTTTGCTTTTAATCTGTAGAATTTAGGATTAACTTCAGTTCTAATTTTTATCTCTCTTTCACTGCACCCATCGATCCTCCTAATAACTGACAATAACATATTGTTCTAAAATGTTACTTATGATAATATTCCTGAGACTTTTCTGTATTTGACTGTGTCTTCCATTCACAGGAAGACAGGCCTAGACTGTAACAATGAAAGTGAACTCCACCAGAGGCAAGACAATGTGAGTCAACCCAGGGACTTCCCCTTTGCTATACTGTGGTCCTCTTTGACCTACTTTGGTTCTTTACAAATCACTCCCTTCGTTCTCAGCCTGAAAGCACCAACACTAGGCCTCTGTTGAGCACTGTGCATTCATGAACAATAACAACACGCACATACATTTGTATTAAGAAGCATCGTGTAATCTGCAGAGAAAGCCACACCACTAAAGAAAACATTAACAAAGGATAATTTGTTGTTTTTCCTGAAATAGATTCTAGAACACTTAAAAGGGGACTTTTAAGAGAAGTATTATAAGAAATGCTGTAACAGCATTTTTGTTTATTTTTATTATTTATTTATTTTTTTAATGTTTATCTTTGAGAGAGAGAGACAGAAAGTCAGCAGGGAAGGGGCAGAGAGATAGGGAGACACAGAATCCGAAACAGGCTCCAGGCTCCAAGCTCCAGGCTCCAGCACAGAGCCTGATGTGGGCCTCAAACCCACAAGCCATGAGATCATGACCTGAGCTGAAGTCAGACATTTAACTGAGCCACCCAGACACCCCTGTAATAGCATTTTTAAACTAAAAGCTTCATATATGCATTCCCGATCCATATAGCCCATCTTTTGCCTAAAGAGTCTGTTTATAAAACTTTACAATTTCTAATTACGATGGGAGAGATCTAACCTGCCAAGTCATATGTCCAATGGGAGAAGATATTTACTGCCTTTTCTATGGACTACTTCAGTACTGTGGAGTTTTATAAAGATTCTAGAAAAGCGTCATGTGAAAATAAATAGCAATGACAGTAAACTGATCTCTTTTAAAGGGAAAATCCCTCAAAGGTAAAGATAATTCCTTCCCTCACTTACCTTTTTGGATCAGAAAAAGTAGGTCATTAATGACTAAAATGAGTACAGCATCTGTAAGATGCTCCATTCTATTTTACACAGAATAAATTAATATTTAAATTATGATTAAATGAAATCAGTACTGATGATGTCATTGAGCTATTAGTAAGCCTCCGAAAAATTTGTTACTGGCAGATAGCAATTTTTTCCCTAAGACAAGTGACCAAGAGTATTAGGACTAATCACAAGATTTCCCCTTCCTCTTTGTTAAATTTATGCCAAGTACCTTTCGATATCTCAAGGGGCAAGTATATACTCCTTGCTAACTTTCCCTCCTGATGTTTTCATCAGAATAGACTGCCTTCAAATCAAATCAATTTAAATCGTTAATTCAATAAATATGTATAAGCCTTGATTTAATTTGTGATTAAAATTAACAGAAAGTTAACATTTTGTTTAAAAATGCATTCAACCCTTGGGAAATATTTTACCCATATTATTCATAACTCAGATGTATACCTGATTTTCAAACGTGCATAATCTAAAAGCAACAAGTTTTGGGGGAACCTAGGTGGCTCAGTAGGTTAAGGGTCTGACTCTGGACTTTGCTCAGGTCATGATCTCGTAGTCATGAGATCAAGCACTGCATCGGGCTCAGCGTGGAGCTTGCTTGGGATTCATTCATTCTCTCTCTCTCTCTCTCTCTCTCTCTCTCTCTCTCCCTCTCTCTGCATCCCCCGCCTCATGTTCACTCTCTCTCAAAATAAATACATAAACTTAAATAAAAAGAAAAGCAACAAGTTTTTTCTAAATTAAGGTTCCCTTAGGAAAACAGAACAGTGAACTAATACAGATACTTGTGAACCGCATCTGATTCCACAGATTGAACCTAAATAACAGAAAGGCATATTATATAAGGAAAAAGCAGACTTGGCCAAAAAAATTTTTTTCAACAAATTTAGTGAGCGTTGTAACTTTTTATCTATAACATGTAAAAGCGAAAAATTTTTAATTTTGAACTTTCAATTATAAATATAAATGTACTATTAAAAAATTAAATGGAACATATCAAATTGATTTCACCTAGATATTTTGGGTTATACGGTAAACTTGATCTCTTCCTCTTTTAAATTAATCTAACAGATATTTATTTAGCTTTCACTAGGCACCTCCTGAGTGATGGAGAAATAAATGATGAGAAAACCTGGCATGGTCTCTACCTACATGCAACTTTACTCTAGTGGAAGACAGAGGTTAATCCAAGAACCAACAAAAGGTATAAAAGTATGGTGCTCTCAGGAATGAGAAAGAGAACGGATCTAGTCAGGAAAGTCTGAGGGGCTTACCTGAAGAAGTTACAGCTGAGTAAGATCTAAAAGATGAGTAGGAGGAGTCTTTAGGTGAAAAAGACAAAGAGAGGAGAAGCTCTTCCCAGGGGAAGGGAAAAGCAGGTATAGAGGCTTTCTTGTAAGAGTAAGCACTCAGAAGCACAGTACACCTGAAAAAGGAACTCCAGCCGGCCTGTGACCCTGGGCCACACGGAGCAAAGAAGAGTACTTTGCAAGATGAGGCACAGAAGTCAATGGCAGCCAAACCACACAGGGCCTTACAGGAAGAGTGACTATTCATTCTGGCTTACTTTTGTTGACCTGGCATCATAATCCATACTGTCAAAATGAAGGTCTCAGTTTAAAAAAAATTTTTTTTTAACTTTTATTCAGTTTTGAGAGACAGAGAGAGACAGAGCATGAACAGGGGAGGGGCAGAGATAAAAGGAGACATAGAATCCAAAGCAGGCTCCAGGCTCCAAGCTGTCAGCTCAGAGCCTGACACGGGGCCCGAACTCACAAACGGTGAGATCATGACCTGAGCTGAAGTCGGACGCTTAACCAACTGAGCCACCCAAGGCACCCCATGAATGTCTCAGTTTAAATGACAAATTATGTGAGGCCATATACAGAATTTTGCCCTTGCCTAAAACACCACTGTAAATCATATAAAGGAATGTTTTTTAAAGATTTTATTTTTAAGTAATCTCTACACCCAATTTGGGGCTTGAACCTACAACTCCAAGATCAAGAGTTGCAAACTCTATGAACTGAGCCAGCCAGGCAACATTAAAATTCTTTAAAATTCTGTGTGTGTGAGAGAGAGATAGAGACACAGAAAAATAGCCATATTACAACATTAATTTAAACATAAAAGTAAGGGGCGCCAGGTGGCTCAGTCGGTTAAGCGTCCAACTCTTGATTTCAGCTTCAGGTCATGATCTTACAGTTCATGACGTCAAGCCCCATGTTGGGCTCTGTGCAGACAGCACAGAGCCTCCTTGGGATATTCTCTCTTTCTCTCTGTAAAATAAATAGATCCTCCCACCTGTAAACCCTGAAATGCACTTCATAGTTGGTTTCAGGGAAAACGAGAATCTGAAATTATGCCCAGTGAATGGGCAACAAAACCTTCCAGCAAAGAGAAGCTGCCCTTAGGTGCATAGTCACTGACTGTTCTGGTTCCTCACTGCCCTTAGAGGGTGTGTGGGCTTATGGCCTGAAGATGAGGGATAACAATATGTTGGTCAGCTGCAGTGATGACGCTATATACATCTATAAGAAACAGAGAAGAAGACTGCCAGGACAGGCTCAAGAGTAATTTTTTAAATAGAAACAAGTTGTTGGGGTGGGTGTGGGGGAGAGTGGGGGGAAGGAAGGAGAGAGAATATATAAAAGAGAGAAAGCCTAGGGTGGGGGAAGGCCAGCAGGCTGCAGGAAGTAACAGACCAACAATTTGCCCCGAATTCCTCATGGGCCTTACCCAGTGGACAGTTGAATGACAAAGATGCAATGGGAGATGAAGGTAAGATGGAAATAAATGTTCACAAAGGAGATGACAGCAATCAAGAGAAAGTTTGGGGAAATACTGCTGAGGAATTATGGGTCTTAAACTCACTATCATGACATCTGCCTAATTATTGAATCCTAAAGTCCTCTCTGAGATTAATACCATGACCATTACTGTTTTCCTTTTGCATTTTTCTGGAGTACATTTGCTGATTTACTCTGTATCAGGTGAGTCTTCTGCTGTATCTTTTAATCTGATTATCTTTCTATCCAGTGTACAAAATCCCCAGCAGGGGAGCTTTACCATTTGCCTAGAAAGATGTTTATCTTATATTGTTAAGTTAATAAAGCATTTTAAGGATGGGGGCGGGGGGGGGGGGAACTTTCACAAGTCATTTGGTATCTAAAAATATATAACAGTGACACTTTTAAAGAGGAAAAAAAAACCCCTTGAAAACCTAAAAACTTTAGGTTTCCCCCATTTCATCCCAACTTTCGGCCTTTTACTTTACTCATATCAATGCTAAATTAAACAGAAGAAATAAAATTGAGCCATGTGTGTAATTTTGGATCCAAAGAATTAACTGAAATTAAGTACATGGAAAGTAACAATATATGGTAAAATCATGATAAAAATAAATGGTCTTAAAATCTTAGTGAACTAATATTTAGCCTTGTCACTAAACTGGCTTTCTATCTGTCAACCTCTAACCCTCCCCCTACGCCACTTGCCCCTGCTTTTTTCCTATACGTTATGATCATTCCAAATCCCCAAACAGCCATACTCTTATGTTCTTACATTATATACCAATATGATAGAATATGGCTTATGGATGACTGCAGAATTAGCTCAGAGTCAATAAACCTGAAGGTGACTCAGGCCACCCATCAGGCTATAATGGCAGGTAGTATACTTGACCCTCCCAAGCATCATGGATTCACCTATACTGACAATACTCTGCCCCATGATGTACTGACACCAAAATAGAAAATAATTTAAGTACAATATGTAGTTGAGAACAACAGGCAAGATCTGAAAGCCACAAGGCATTATCAATCACCAAATCAAAACATGGGTCATAATCAGTTGGTTTTTTTTTTAAACCATCTTAGACAATATCAAACATTAGAAAGAAAGGATAAAAAAGGAAAGAAAATCCCACAGAGAGCTATCAAGTGTAAATAAGTCTACATCACTGATACAATGTTGGCAAAATCTGTGTGGTGATAAGGTGGTAACACTTCAACAATCTCTACATATGTAGAGAGGCAAAAAAAATAAATAAATACAACAGCCAGTCCTCTTTTACACTTGCTACACCAATCCATCAGCCTGCAAACCTTCAGATTACCAAATAAATGGTGACAATTTAAAAATAAAGAAATAGTTTCCAATCATAGTCCAGTGTGTCCTCAGTTTTTTCATCAAGTGCATCAAATAGGTTACCTTTCACCTAAGAAATTGTACTATCTGAATAAGACACATGAAATAACTAGGGTAATTTTTTACCCTAAGTTTTACCCCAACTACTTTTGCTATTGGACCAAACTCCTAATCAGCCAACCTTACAATTTTATACT
This sequence comes from Panthera pardus, assembly GCF_024362965.1. Lineage (NCBI taxonomy): Eukaryota > Metazoa > Chordata > Mammalia > Carnivora > Felidae > Panthera > Panthera pardus. Next base: position 53,256,768 of record NW_026526732.1, on the reverse strand, counting down.
TATTTTTGGTATCTCTCTCCTTCAGTCACCAAATTTAAAACTCATTAACTTTTTATTCTCTTTTCCTATTATTTTCACAACTATTACCTTAACTTTCATATGCTTATATTTTCTGTAAGTATATATTTAAGTATATATTTCTATATTTAAGTATGAGCAGATTTGAGAATCATTATCGTTACTGGTATTCTTTTTTTTTTCAACATTTTTTTTTTTTATTTTATTTTTGGGACAGAGAGAGAGACAGAGCATGAACGGGGGAGGGGCAGAGAGAGAGGGAGACACAGAATCGGAAACAGGCTCCAGGCTCCGAGCCATCAGCCCAGAGCCTGACGCGGGGCTCGAACTCACGGACCGCGAGATCGTGACCTGGCTGAAGTCGGACGCTTAACCGACTGCGCCACCCAGGCGCCCCTCGTTACTGGTATTCTTATAGGTTTATAAAAAATATTACTTTGCCTTAATGCAGTTATTACTTATTATGATGCTTTTTGACTTTATAAGAATGTTGTTATTTAGTTTCTCCTTCTCCTATTTCCATTTACTCATTCGATTTTCAGGGATGTTTCTTTTTATTATTCAATTTTAAAAGAAATAATAATCTACTGTGCATTAAATAACAAAAATATAAACTCATTTAGTTTTTAAAATCATTCAACTGTCCCTCTCACACATTCCCTTCTATTTGATCATGGAGACATGAAGAGGAAACTCTGAAGCAGGGTCGTTCTTTCTGAAGTAGCTTCAAAGGTGCAATGAGATGACCGGAAGATCAAAAAACAACAAAAAATAACAACAACAAAAAAAGAACAAGATTATTGGGCCTAATAGGGACAAGGCTGCAAGCCAAAAAATAAAATACATGTGTATTCAGGTGTAGAAAAGGCTCTGGATCACACATTTGTCTTTCAGACATTTGTGGACAGAGTGATATTGCCATAGCAATAGTTTTTTGTGCCACAAAATATCGTCCATTTATTAAGGACAGAAAAATACAAAACATAAAAAATAAATTTTCTCTAAAATACAGTAATACCTTTTTCTATTATAATACAAAATACTATCTAAAATTAAAATACAATATTATAATTAATTATAATACAAAACATTTCAACAGATTGAAGGAGTTTTGTTTTTTTTTACAACAATTAGAACTTTTAGTCTAATGTAAGATAAGAAGAGCCTGACATAGCAAAAAATGAGACCACCCTAAAATTTTAAAAGAGGCACATTTAGGATGGATAAAAGAATTACTACTATACATACAGTGGAAAGTAAAATTGTAAAACTAATATAATAGTCTAAATCCTGGTTTTGCATTCAAATTAATTCTCTCCAACTAGTAATCATATTGATAGGTAGTAAGAATCTTTTGCTTGATCTGTATCTTGATTTCTAGCTTAATAATAAATCTGTAAACTAATAACAAAAATACACAAAGTGACAATTTCTATTAATACCTCTTTTTCCCCCCAAGAACCTTGCTATAGCTTCCTAATATAAGAATAAAACACAAGCCTGCTTAGGAATCACTGATTTAAATTGCTACGGGGTTTTTTCTCTTTTTTGTTGGGGCAGGGGGTGGAGGGTCTATTTCTTTTTTCCCCTATAGTGAGGGTAAGGGAGGCAGTGAATCCTTTTAGGATAGGATGAAAAAGAAAGTAAGCAGAAACCATATGTGGGCTTATTCTATTTCCCTTAGGAAATTTTGACCAATTTGAGCAACTAAGATCTGGACAAGTATGATAGTACTGAAATTATCTGATGGCATTTAAACTTAATAAATATAAGATAAACCCAAAGAAGTCAAGCAGATAGTCTTCTATTTTCAGTAATGTGTGATATGAAACAAAGAACAGGAAACTCATGTTGGAGGAGACTTTGAAGAGCTACATGATGGCAAAGTGTTTAACCCAGTGACAGAGTGGAAACGCAATAAATTTAACAAACGGTTATTTAACTTTAGGGAAAAAAAAGCTAATGGGATTTCTAGGAAGATGATGGTATAAGCTAAATGATTATTCTTAGGAAATCTACCACAGAACTGAACTATCAGAATCAATGAAAAACAAATAAAAAACCTAACAAGATAAAGTTAAAAACATGACACAACTCTAAATTAGTTAACTTAAGTCTAATGAACAAGTATTAAAACCAGAAAGAGGAAGGAAGACTATAAGGGGTCCACAAAGACACCTAAAATGGTGCAAATGACTAAACCACTTGAATAACCAACAGATAGAAGTTATTTTCAAAAAATTAAAGAAGAAAAAATTACTCCCACCAAAATGAACACATTACAACACAGAAATACAGTGTTAAATGTTTTAAAGAATTTGTGCAGAGTGAAATTGATTTGCCTGGGTCAAGTGTCAATGAAGACTTGTAGTACAGTAGACATGAATCACATTTGAAGTAGCAAAAAGATGCCCAGAACACAAAAGAAACATTTAGATTTGGGGGAAATAAATGTAAAAATCTATCATCCTCTCATTACCTCTTTGGACATGGTTATTTCTGGTGCAGCATTAACAAAATCAGTTCTGTTTCCTTAGACAGTTTTTTAAAAATGCCTTCTTTTTTAACCCTTCATTCTACTACCACTTCATTAAGTTGCCTTTCTGATGAATAAAGGGTCATATAAACCCAAGAGCCTACAGTCTGGATGTCCCACTGTCCTGTAGCCCTTATTGTTCAACAAAATACTTTGAACCCCGATGTCTCCCCACTCATCACAACTTCCCTTTCCCATCCACAGAGATCTAGTCTATCTGGGTACAAAGGGATTGTTGTACCTTCACTGTGGGCTCCTCCTCACTGTAACCCAATTCCCTGAGCTCTCATGGCACTCTCCCTACACAGTGCCCCTGCACCATCATTCCCCAAAGCATCACTAATATGTAGCCATTGAGTGAAGAAGTCTATTATGGACATTTTGTAAGTAAAAGAATTACAATATGGATAGAATAAATCCTCTAAAATTGGATGCCAAATATGATTGTCCTCCAAATTCAAAGAAAACAAGAATGAATGTAAACACTTCAAGGTGATCCATTTCACCTTGGTGATCCAGTCATTCCAATGGCTATATCCCTATCTTCTTCCTCTCTCCAGACTTTTCTCCCCCCCCTTTCCTTCTTTCTTAGTTCTTACATCATAAAAAACTCCCTCCCCCGCAATGCTCTCATCTTGACTACTCAACAAGAGCAATTTATTTTTGCAGCTGTCTTCTACCAGATCAGCCCAAAGTGCTAATCTTTTTACAACCCCAAACCACCCATCAAGAGGTCTTCCTAAATACAGGCATACTAGATATTGTCTATTTGTTTCTCCAAAACATCTCTCTGACCTACCCTACCTCATTGTGTGTTTCAGAACGCTCATCTCTAGGGACTATATCATTGGGGTTCCCTTGCCATCTGGCTTATAATTAGGTTCTCTCAAATGGAAGGTACAAACAAACTGAAGGGCAGAAGGAAGAAGGTCAGAGAACTTGTTACCCCCACTTCCCTCTCTCCCAGGCTGACGGTCAGCAATAGGTATACTCCTCTGCTGAAGGTCACAAAAGGTATACTCCTCTGCAGAAGGAAGAAGGTCAGAGTACTTGTCACCCCACTTCCCTCTCTCTCCCAGGCTGACGGTCAGCAATAGGTGTACTCCTCTGCTGAAGGTCACAGATCCCGTTAGGCAGGCAGCTTCTTAGATAACTGTAATTCACAGGGTTCCAGTAAAAACCCCCAACTCTTGCCCCTTGAGGTTTGCAGCTGTTACTAGTCCAAAATGCTTATCATCCCTTTTTGGTTTCCCTTAACTCTGCCCACACCTTCACTGAACTCTTCAGGTACCCCATTTGAGTGTGTCATCTATTTCCTGCCAGTATCCTGGCTGACTTAGCATGGAGGAAAAGAAACTAAAAGTTATATTGACAGCCTCAGAGAGATTACAGAGAGTAAAATACCAATTATACAAGAACTGGTTGTTCTGAGAAAGGATCAGAGAATGAAAGAGTTCTTGAAAATTAAAAACATGACTGGTTGAATAAACATGTCAGTAGAAGTACTGAATAACAGAACCAGGCTGAAGAGCAAATTTGTAATTTGGAAGACAAATTCAAGGAACTCTTCAAGGTGTAGAGTGAAAAGACAAAGAACAGACATATGGCAAAAATTAGATGGAAGGGCTCCTGGATGGCTCAGTCGGTTAAGTGTCTTGACTCTTGGTTTTAGCTCAGGTCATGATCTCACAAGTTCATGAGTCTGAGCCCTTGCATAGTGCTCTGTGCTGACAGAGCGGAGCCTGCTTGGGATTCTTTGTCTCTCTCTCTCTCTCTCTCTCCCCCTTCCCCTTTCCCTCCCCCCCCCCCAAAATAAACATTTGGCAAAAAAAGGTAGATGAAGGTATAATACTAACAATAGGTCAAAAAAGACAGATATAACAAAGATAATGGAAGAAAAGAAATAATACTTTGAGATTCAAATCTTTGTACTGAAAGGGCCCACGTGCAAAGGATCAATGATAAAAGGTACATAGGTAGAGACACACACTCATAAAATAAAATTTCAAGATTTAAAGCATAAAAACATCTTAGGCTCCAAGAATGTCCTTATTCTTAGGAGATATATGATAAAGTATTTAGAGGTGACATGTTTGTAACTTTCAAGAGGTACAGCAAAAGAGAAAAAAATTAGAGAAAGTGGCTATGGCAAAATGTTAATATGTGAATCTAGGTGAATAGTATGTGGTATTTAACTGTATTATTCTTTGAATTGTTCAATAGTTTTGTTTTTTTTTTAGAGAAAAAAGAAAAACAAGGTTTTCAAAGAGAGGTAAAATAAACAAAAATAGGTTTCATAAACAAAGAATGAGACTCAGACTGCCTATACAGATTTCTCAGTATAAATTCCAGATGCGATAAAATAGTGAAACAATGTCTTCCAAGTTCTGAAAGAAAATGATTTTAACCTAGAATTCTAGTGAACTATAATGAAAGCTGAGGACAAGGTAAAAACACTTTCAACTATGCAAGGGCCAGAAAACTCCCACACACTAGGAAATAATAATTAATAACAGTGAGTCTTTAAATGAAAAACTAGCTGAAACTACATTTTCATACTCAACCAAGCATTGTATCAGTTATTGCTGAAACACTGACATATTCTTTTAACAGGTCTTTATGCCTCCATTGTTGTACTCCTCCTATCCATTCCCACAGGAACCAATGTCATTTTATTTTACTGTTCCATTTTATTTTTTAATGTAGGTAATGTATTCACATTGATTAAAATACATTCACATGATTTGAAAACATAAGGTACAAGAAGGCAATACATCCCTAAGACTCAGATCATGGGGTCCATGGACTTTAGAGGGCTCACTATAGGCCTCTTCTAGCTGCACTCTTCCAGTAGGCAAAGAGTCCATAGAGCCTAGGGCATATAACCACCCAGACCATGCTCCAGGTGCCTGAACCCTGGGAGCCTCTACCCAAATGGGCTAAGCCCACTCCCAGGGCCTGCACATGGGTTGTTCTCCCTATGGCCTAACAAAGGGCCCACTGGCACACCCCTAATGCCCTGGGAGTAGGCAAGTGGTAGCTGCATGTGTGATGGGCACAGTCCTGATGTGAGGTCAGGTGTCCATCCTTCATGGTAAAGGTCTGAGAGTGGGGTTGAAGTGGGAGGACAGGGTGGAGAGGCCACACATATGCTGGCCAGGGCCCACCATCTCAGAATGGGTCTGGGAAAAGGTACACAGCAAAAAGCTTCAGTCCTGTTAATGTCTCCAGCCAAAAAAGTTCCTTTCCCAGAGACAACCACTGTTTCGGATACAAGAGTGATCATTTTGAATGACAAATCTGATAATATAATTTCCAACCTGAGATATTTTAGTGGTTCTCCATTACCGTTAGGATAAAATCCAAATTCCTTAAAATGATCAACATGGTGCTTCTCAAACTGTAATAATGTTGATCATGGTCACCTGGGGATTCAAGTCTGATTTTGCATTTCTAACAACCTCCTAGGCGATACAGATGCTGCTGATCTGTAGGCCACACCTTGAGGAGAGACAGCCTATAAGAGATTAATATTCCTTTTTAAGTTGTGATGTCAGCTAACCCAGTTAGGGAAAGAGACTTTTCTTTCTAGCCTACCAGCCTTGCCTAAAAAGAAGCTGCAGTTGGTCCGGCAGATGGGAGGGAGGGTAGACAGAAATTGCCAAGTAATGATAATCGCTAACCTTTATTCATTCACTGAACAAATACTTGTTGAATGTCTATTTGTATGTACTACCACTGGCCTAGAGAACCCAGTAGTAAACAAGAAAAAATGCCCATTTTCATGGAATTTACAACCTAATAAGGTAGACAGAATCAACATGAAAATAAATAAGGTCAGGTAGTGTTTGGGACTAAGAAGAAAAATCAAGAAGCTAGAAGAACAGGTGTTATCTTAAACAGCTAATGCATATACAAGAATAAATTTAGTTTTTTTGTTTTTTTTTTTTGCCACATTAAGTACTAAGGCAGGCACTGTGTTAAGTACCTTAAAGAGATCAAGGCACTATTAATCTTCAGTGATATGAGGTGCTATTATCTTATTTTGCAGATGACAAAACGAAGCTTAGATATGCTAAGTAACTTACCCAAGGTTAGACAGCTAGGCAGAACTAGGATATGGACCCTGGCAATCTGACTATTACCAATTTCTGTATTAATTAGCTTGCTAAGGAAAAACACAACCCCCAAATCTGCGGCTTGCATATATATTTCTTGCTTATGCTATGTGAGGGCTGAAGCTTTACCATGCACAGCTGGGCTCCTTGTTTTCTAACATTCTTGAAGCAAGGTTTGAACTTGTTAGCTCTAGATTGTCAGGGGCCTACCAGTTCATGACAAATATCACAAGTAACTCAAGTACAAATACCACCAGGCATGCCACAAGAGGATCAGCAGACCAAAAGGGATAAGCCAACACTGAATCAGCAAGATTCTCCCCTTTGTTGATTTAAAACTCCCTAATTTCAATCATTTAATTTTTATCTAAAGTTCAAGGAAAATAAGTTTAATATACAGTAGGTCACTCTAGTCATGGGGCTGTCTTTTGGGGTCACAATCTCTTTGATAATCTGATAAAATGTGGGCTTTCTCCTAAGAAAAATAAAATGCTCATTAGTTTACACAATTTTGCATTCAATTAAGGGGCACATATGCTCCTAGAAAAGCTATAATCCTCAATGTGAGAAACCTTAAATTGTCGCATTTTCCAAAATAAATCTCTGCTCTGAAAACTTCCTTCTACTCTCTGGTAAACAAGAGTGATTCTTTTTTACTAATTATTTTATTTAATTAAAAGACAGTTGATTCTAATTATTAGCATAGCAAATACATAGTTCTGTTATCTAAAACAGTTCTATACCAAAAAAGAATAAGGGTCTAGCTAGCTGTTAAGAACTACTTATTTCAGCTTCTCTAAAGGCAAGTTTTACGTATCTATTACCTGGGTATAAATTAGTCATCAATATTTTTATTCTATGGTAGCTGATTTTCCCTCTATACTCAGTAGCTTACAATAAGAATGTTGTTCAATACAACTCTGGTTGTTGAAAAATACAAGTATAATGTAAATTATCCTAAGTTACATATAATAGCTTTTATTTTAGAGGAAGATATTCCCCCCCCCCCCCCCCGCCAAATCATGAAGTGCATCTCTAGACTACTAAATGATTTAAGGTTCTATATCACTTTCAAGTTTCATAGTGTATCATTGACTTTGTATTTTTTAAACAGAGTATTACTAAAATGTAAAACAACACAATGGAGCAAGCAGGCAAGTAAAATAGTAACTTTTGATACTTGTTAAATCAATGTCTCATTATACAATAACTGAATTACAATCTGGCAGAGCTCTCATTAATACATCATATCCAAATTTTTACATGGCTAATTAAAGGAGCTTAAGGTAAACAGGACTATAAGGATGTTTAAATACATACTTAAACAACGCAAGTTGTGTTTGTGACTTGACCTACATGACCTCATAAGAGAGCGAAGGCTATGATAGTTGACAGTAGAATCGTTTAAAAAAAGTAGGCATTTGACACCTGAAACTAATATAACACTGTACATTATACTTCAATTTAAAAAATAGGTATTTTATTTAGTATTTTTTTCAATAAAAAATTGTAAAAACATTTGAACTGAATGGATTAGGAACAATTATAAATAAATAGGCAAATTTGGGGGTCCCTGAGTGGCTCAGTTGGTTGAGCACCAACTGGCTCAGGTCATGATCTCATAGTTCATGAGTTCAAACCTCACAACCGGGGGTGGGGAGGTGGTGCTTTGTCAGTGTAGAGCCCACTTTGGATCCTCTGTCCCCACTCCACTTGTGTGCGCATACTCTCTCTCAAAAAGAAACATTAAAAGTTTTTTAAAATAAGAAATAGGCAAGAAATAGGCAAATGTTATTTGCATTTAACAAATTAAGTAATAAAATATTCTTAAGTTTTGAAAGGCAGTAGAGTGTTGAGATTAATAGAACAAATTCTGGAGACCAAATGCTGGAGTTTGAATCCCAGCTCTGCTGTGTAGATGAGCTAGGTGAACAGGGACAGTTAGATAACCTCTCTCAGCTTCCTCTTATTAAATAGGTGAGTTAACGGGTGAATGCAAGTATGGTTGGGGGGGGGGGGGGGCGGGAATCCAAGCACTAGAATATAAGCTCTAGGAGGGTAGACTTTTACCTTCTTTGCTCACTAATGTATGTAGTGCCTAATGACAGTAGGTCCAATAAATATTTGTGGAATGCTCACCATTCTTATTATTAACATGGTGATCTTTGCACAGATGGAAAAACTAAACCCGTTAAGCTCAGCTGTCTAAACCTGGAAATTTTCCCTTTCTCCCCAAACTCCCTCCTTTAAAACAAAATGGAAATATAAGCATTCTTGAGTTGCACACCCAACTCTTCTAAGGCCCATAGCACCAAAATATGATTAATAAACTAGTTTTCAGTTGAGCAAGAGTGCCATCTAGTGTTCATAAAAACTATAATAAGCTGAAAATTTGGAGTAAATTTTCATCCAGGCAAAGAGAAAAAAACAAAAAACAAAAAAAACAGGAATGCAAAATCCATTAGGATAAAATCTGCTCTATCAACAGCCAAATCCTCTGAAAGAAAGGTAATTCTAAAGGAAATTAAAGAACAACAGCTTTTAAAATATATACCATATTAGAAAAAATTTATTTCAGAGTATACTGAAGTTGTACTTACCATAAAAGTAATTCTCCTATGAATAGAAAGTGGTATTATTGAACTTATTTTCTCTTTAATGACATGTATTTTTTGTTCTTATTAGAAAAAATAGAAGTACTCATAAAAATTTTGGAAAATGTAGAAAAGCATAAACCATGGCCTAGAAGTAGCCACTGTTATCATGTGGAAACATGTTTTATATGTTTTATACATATAAATATATAGATCCTAGATTTATATATATATATATATATATATATATATATATATATATATATATATATGTCCTAGATTTAAAATATATATGGGTAAAATATTTTAATTTTAATCAAATATTTGGCCAAGATATTAAAGATGAATAAGAGAAAATCATAATGACAATGATTTTTAAAAACCGAAACCAAGAGCTTTCCCTACAAATGAAAAGACCTAGCCTCAACTAAACATTGTATTCAGTGGGGTAAAATTGTTTTTAAACTGCTATCAGTTATGTAATCATTTTGATATGGTTCTGCAACAGCCAAAATCCATAAGGAGCTGGAGCTTATAAAATAAAAAAAAGATAAATTATTTCATCTGTTTCCTTTCAGACACCACTAAATTGACATAAAGTATACCAACTTGAGTTTCAGAGATTTGAATAAAAATTTAGGTTTACAATTATGTTTAATCTCATTCATTATTCATTAGAGAATGCTCATAAGTTTGGGGCTTTATTTCTAATTCCTTTTCCCCCTCAAATCACAGACACAGCTGAGATTTGATTCACAGCTTATTAGTCACTGAATGATGAAAAGAAAGCTGTTTGCCACTTTCTACCTTTTGGACTAATGCTATTTTACTTTTAGTACTTTTTACTTTTAGTACAAAGAATGAGAAGTAGGGAATTTCCTAAGATTGCACAGAATAATGCAGTAAGTGGGGGGGGGGGGGGGGGGAGGCATAGAAGAGTTATAGGGGTCAGAGGGGATGAAAGAGAAAGATCAAAAAGCTGCTAGAGGAGGTGGGCCTTGGTGTCCCAGCCACTGAAGGGACAAGGCCTAGGGAAGGGCATCCATTGGCCAGGCTGAGTCTCCTTTAAGTGGAGAATGTTTGCAAGGGTGGGGAAAGGACAGATTCTGGGGTCATATTATCACTTGCTTGACCACACTCTCTTCAAGGCATTAAATAGGTTCTTGGGCATATGATTTAACACACAACTCTCTTCACAGTATACAGGAAACCCCACTCTTCCCAACTCCTAGCTTCAGGAGATATGTTGTTGTGAAAGGCTGCTTATAAAATGATTCTCAATGATCCCTGTCTCCTGGTATTCACTCCATTGTGTAATCTACTCCCTCTGAGTATGGGCTGGACCCAGGGACTTGCTTCTAATGAACAGATTGAGGCAAAAGTGATGGCATGTCTCTTTCAAGATTAGGTTGTAAGACAGTGACTTCTGTCTTGCTGGTTCTCTCTCTCTCTCTCTCTCTCAGGCTCCTCTCAGTTGCTTTTCATGAGGAAGTAGAGAAATCCACATGGAAAAGAACTAAAAGCAGCCTCCAGTCAACTGCCTGCAAGAAACTGAAGTTCTTAATCCAAAAGCCCTTGAAGAACTGAATCTGATCAATTGAATTGAATCCTGTGAGCTTGGAGGCACATCTTTCTCCGTTTGAGCCTTCAGATAAGACCACAGCCCTGGTTAACACCTTAAATGGCAGCATGGGAGACCACAAAGCAGACATCCCAGCTAAGCTGTAGCCAGCTTCTGGACTCCCAGAAATTGTGAGATAATAAATGTGTATGGTTTTAAGCCACCAAATTTGTTATGAAGCAGTAGATAACTAATTCAATTATTAAACCAAAAAAAAAAAAAAAAAAAAAAAAGCTGCTCCAGCCCACCTGACTGACCACACCCTGACAGTCTTTGCTTGCTCCCCACCCCCCCCCCCCACACACACCCCCCGCCGCCCACTGCTTGTGGCAGTCTCCCTAGTCACCACCAAGGCCTGGACCTTGTTTCTCTTCTTGGCACAAGTGGGCACTTCTTTTGCGGGTTTATAGATTAGGGTCCCCTTAGTTCATCTGCTTCGTCTCTCTCTCCCACCCAAGGGCTTCTGTACCTTCAATATCGGAAATAACAGGACATCTGAGCAAACTTTCTAGCTCTATGCTTCAGTGACCAGACCATCTTGGAATCTAAGTGCATGCATGGCTTCTAAGCTAAACCACCCATCTTGACTATGTATTACAATTTTACTGCTTTTTGAAGTTTCTCTTCACCATTTACCAACTGGTCTGAAAATACATCAGTGTTTTAACAAGTATTGTGGTGCCAATGCATCCTGGATGAACACCAACCCTGGTTTATGCTGTAAGGTTAATTCCCCAGACAAGATTCAAGATCATAGTTCTCCTTCCTTTCAATTTGTTTTTAAATATAATTAATTAATGTAATTTTTACAACTTCTTTTGAACATCTCAATCTTTAAATTACAATGGTATTACCACATTTAAAGAGCCAAGCTGGAATGGTTTTATTTATAATGCCCAATGTTGTCCTGAGAAGGAGTTTTGACAAAAGTCATAGTTACATGTTCATACACGCACTGACAGATGGCAAAAGAAAAATAAAAGGGGGCCACAAAAGGAAACAAAAATGAGGCCAAAACTTAGTCTGCAGGAAAGTACAATAGAGCATTAATTATTTCCAGCCAGTCATTGGAGGTTTGGTTTGGGCATGTTGGGGATAGAAGGAATGTATACTTGTGTCAACAAACAGAGGAGTTGAAGAGAAAAGTTAATTATTACATTAAAATTTATATGCTCCAATAAGTTGCCTTTATTATCCTAACCTATCCTGATCTTTCCTTGCTCTGAATTAACACTCTCTATATAATTTTTACACACTTATTTTAAGTCACTTTTCAATATAAAAGTAATACATACTCATTGCAAAAAAAAAAAACAAAAACAAGCAAACAAACAAAAACCCAAAGCTATAGGAAAACAGATTAATGTTTAAGAACATAGACACTCAGGGGTCAGACATGCCTCCTGCTCTCCCAGTAGTGGGGAGACATGCCTCCTCCATTCCAGGAGGGGTCAGACATGCCTCCTGCTCTCACTACTTGAGCTAAGTTACTTAATCTGTTTCCTCATGTCATCTATAAAATGTAAAATTCACCTCACAGATTGTTGTAGGTATAAATACCTACAAATAATTATCATTAGATATTATTTTAGATATATATTTAGATATTAGAAATATTATTAGATAATATAGGGAAATGAACCTTCAAACAAAGTGCATAAATAGTTTGTATAAATTCTTTCAGAATGTGGGTATAAACTGCAAATATAAAAAGGAACAGTACAGCAAACTTTGGGTTTTGCAGATCTGGTGTGACCCAGAGAATGTCTCCAGCAGCTGCACCCCCTTAGGAACCCTGGGGGCCAAGGAAAGCAGTATCAGGGCAGATTAAAACTGTCTCCTAACGAAAAAGCCTAGATTTTGAGAAGTTCCTGTTTCCTTGGCTAAATAAATCAGAAACTTAATCTTACAACAAGTGGGTGCATTCATATTAGTATATTTATTTTGGGAAGATATCATCCTCAAAACCTATAATCCACTTGAAACTTTGCAAATGTTATATGTAAAATGTTTATAACAATGCCTTGCACATAGTAAGCACTCAATAAACTTAAGTATTTATTAACTATTATAAAAAGAAAAACCAAAATTTCTAATAATCCCACTCTAAATTTTTTTTTATGCTTAATTATTTTTGAGAGTGAGAGAGACAGAGCACGAGCAGAGAAGGGGCAGAGAGAGAGAGAGAGAGAGAGAGAGAGAGAGAGAAAGGGAGACACAGAATCTGAAGCAGGCTCCAGGCTCTGAGCTGTCAGCACAGAGCCTGGCGTGGGGCTCAAACTCATGAACCGCAAGATCATGACTTGAGCCGAAGTCAGAAGCTCAACCGACTGGGCCACCCAGGCGCCCCCTAATAATCCCACTTTAAAAGAGAACTATAGTTCATATTTTGGTGCACATAGGTTTCCTTTCCCCCCTCTTTATAAAATATAATTTGGCACTACCTTAAGAATTTCTTTTCCACTTAAATACATAATCTTTTCTAATAAATATATTTTTAAAAGAATTTTCATTAACTGTGTAATAGTCCTTTATAAAGATGCAGCATAATTTAATTATCCGTAATTATTGGATATTCAGATTATTACCCACTTCTATAGAAACACATATAGATGATACACTGACATTGCACATAGCACTGTAGTGATCATCATACATAAACCTTTCAGATGGTTTCCTAGATGTGGAGCTATTATGTATACATTCTTTCAACACCTGCACTGCTGTCAACATACTATCATAAAATTTAACATTTTTAGTCACAGCCTTGATTTGCTCTTAAATTTTTTTCTCTACATCATCACAAAATTCTTAAGGGTAGTGGTTGTTCCTACTTTTTATATCCCACCACAGCACTAGAACAGTGTCAGGCACAAAGAAAAATTTTAAATGAATGCTTACTTTTAAAAAGTATACTCATTTCAGCCTTATGTGGAGAGGGAGGTCAGCTGGAGGTGCTATGGGGTTCAGGAGGAAAAACAGTAACCCTGTCATAAAGTGTTTTAACAAAGGAAAAGGCACTAACTATAATTAAGTTTCATTCTAACCAATCAAAAGCATTTAATATAAATATATAGTACAAAAATAACAGAGTATTTATTTTAAGGTTTGACTCTTCACATTTTACAACACATTAACTCCCAAATTCAAAGAGGCTGTCATTAAAAACTGGGATAGATTGGAATTAGATACTTCTTAATCTGAATAATTACCACTAAGGAGATAATAATATAATGCACTAAAGGGAATAATAGAAAATAAGGATTAAAACATTCATTGTGTGTTGGAAAAGACAAAAGTAACTCTAACTTGGGGTCAAATTTTTGTTTAGAAAATTACTTTTATATGTTAAACTGAAGAAAGAAAGAACAGGGCTTGCCTTACATCCATTCGCCGATACTCAGTACAGGTGCAACTGTGCAAACTTTGTTTAGATCTTCAGCATCTAAGGAAGATGAACTAGACTTTTAATGGAGCATTTAAGAGAAAAGCAATGGAATTATTTGTTAGTAGTTGTTAACAAATGAAGTATATAGTATTTAGATTTTCCATCTTCTTCGACAAGATTTGTTGTCAAAATCATTGATTCATCATGCTATACTAGATTTTTAGTGCACATACCATAGATACCAAAACTCTGACCTAACAAGTGGTATACAAAATGATAGAAAATGGCAGGCACTATAATGAATTTGAAAATATTGTGTGCTTAACAGTACAGTTACGATGGGATTTACAATTAGAAAATATCGATAAAGTATTTTAAAATTTAATTTATAACATATAGGCAACAAAGATAAAAACACCTCAACAATTATGTTAAATACGCAGTTCAAATTGAGTAATTTCTTAAAATTACATAACTTTAGTTACTTCACAATTTAAGAAATCAAGATTAAGATGTTCCATTTTGATCAGATAAATGTTGAATTATGGAAAGAATAAGAAAAAAGTACTTTCTACACTATTTAAACACAATCCTTTATGGTTCTAATGATAATTTTCCACAATAATGGAATAAAAGAATCCAAAAACTTTAAAGTATGCACGGGAGACATACAAATGGAAAAATGATTTCTATATGAGCTCAAAGTAATGATAAAATCTGGGCTTGATTTCTAAAAAGACAATTGAGGCCCCTTTTTAGCTGTAAACAACTTGCTGTATGTAATGCAATACCATATTTTGGGAAATTTCAAACATTCACAATCCACAGGAAAAATACTCAACACTCCTACACTATTTTTTTTTTTTTTTTAAGCCCACAATAGTGCAGTCTTTCAGCTACAAAGCCAGAAGCCAGTTATAAAACCAGTACTTTTCCACTAGAGTTACTTACGGGGCGGGGAAGGGGATGTTTGACACTGCAAACGTTAGGGTCTAAAATAAGATCATTGCAAGGAGTTACTACAACACTCACACTGCCAGCACTGTCATGGCAACAATGAACTAGCTAGGAGAATGCTCTTTTAACATTCAAAGCTAACCCAGAGTCTATTACTCATGGAAATATACCAAATTTTCTTTTAGGCAGTTCACTAAAGAAATCATCTTACTTAGTAATCTCTTAATGTAAAAACAAACCTTTCACACACCATATTTCCAAGAGCCAGAGCCTCCATGCAATCAGCTGAAATTTATAATGACAACATAATAAAAATTATGCACCACAACGAAACATGAAGATCAATCGGGGTCCAAATGCAATTTCAAGATGGGTCAGGGTTTAAATAAGAATTTGGTATGCAATTTATTAACATCTAAGAATGTAGTTTCCCCTAGAAACACCAAAGTTTTACATTTCATCCTGAAGGAAAAATAATTTGGAACAAAAAGTAATATATATTTTCACTGCTAGGAGTTTTATATTAAATTTTTATCCAGAAAGTGTAGTGTAGTGGTGAAAAGCATGGACTCTGGACTCTCAATGCCTGGGTTTGAAATCTGGTTCCTCTTACTAGCTATGATACCTTGGGCAAGTTATTTAACCTATCTGGGCTCTGATTTTTCTTCATGCATAAAATAGGGATAATAATATCTACTCTTACAGTGTTGTGAAGACTGAATGAAATAATATACAAAAAGGGCAAAGAATTAGGCTGCACATAGAGAATGCCTATTCTTACGACATTCAAAAGTATACATTCTGCCAAACAAGAAAGATTAAAAGACTACTGACGATAATTTAAGATGACTTGGTTCCAATGCCATGGCAGCTTAGGAGGAGCCCCCAAACACACCCACACATAACCAAGCAAATTCAAGAAATCTAACATGGTACATACAAAATCTCTTCAAGCCTTGTTACTTTTGCTGAGGTAACTTTCTGGCAATGTATCTTTGCTTAGTTACTTTGTTTTAATCATACCAAGCTGTCTAAGCTAGGCCAGTTACCAGGCAAGAGTGAAAGGCCTCAGGGACTTTCAGTTTAAGATGTCAGGCTCCCATTGCAGTGGGCAGAGTAGGAATACCGAGAGTGCAGCTCTAATCACCTCAGTAGACCTTCAAGGCTAACAGTCTCTGGAGTAGATAACTTGCCTAAAGTATCAGGCATGAATCGACCAGGCATAGAAGATTTAATTGCTTACTCACAACACTGGTGTACAAGCCATGATTTGCTTTTCCTATATCATGTGTACCTGAAGATGTATTTGAAAGTCCAACGTTCACAAGTGGAATAACAGACTAACATATCAAAGGAGGAATCCAGTTCCCAGATGGCTAAAACAATATTTATACAATCCTTAATTTGGTTCCTAGAGGTGTTATTTCCTCTAGAGTGCTATTTCCTGAGTCAGGGAACCTGGAAAGTAAGTGAAAACTTTCCCAGTTGCTCAGAAACTTGGGAGTACCCTAAAAAGTGTATGGTGCCACAGGGCTCAATTTTCCATCTCTTCTCTATGGCACTATGGGGGCAGAACAGAATATTAATAGTTAACATTTACTCAGTGCTTACTGGATTCCAGTAAGCATTGCGCATGTTACCTCATTTAATCCTTTCAACTCTGTGAGGGAACTGAGGTTTAAGGAGGTTATGTAATTTGCCCAAGGTCACAGAGTTTGGCAGAGCAAGACTGAAAGCCAGGTCTGACTAACTCCAAAGCCCATGATCTTGATAATTATACTCTAATGCTGTCCAGATACTGAAGCAAAGGCCTTGGCCATGGACCTCTCCATGTACACTTGACCATCTGGATGACACAAGTAACTGCCTGCCTGCAACTCCTCCCTGCTGGTGCCATGCTGACATAGCAGAATGGTGTTGGACTCCAAGGAGGGGATGGATGCTACATATCTGCCATCACATCTAGGGCAAACCTCTGGGCAGGCCAACTACCCTGGGCAGTGGCTGGTTAGAGGCATCCTCTGCTAAAGCTAGACATCAGCATTAATCAGCTTATATACGAACATTCAATGTACAAAAGGCAATTAGGAGTGTCAATATATGTGGATAAAAGATGTGGGATGTATGAAAGTCAAGTACATAAAAATCCTAAATTCTAAACAGAAAAATCCTAAAGCAATGCCAGTTTGGAGTACGACTTATTAAGTAAAGCACCAAAAGCAAGCTTATCATCAACATCACTGCCAATATTTGAGCACTTACTATGTACTTCTGCATGCTTTACATGTTCATTTAAGTCTCCGAACTACCCTGAGTTTGGTATTATTATTACCTTCATCTTACAGATAAGTAAATAGTATCAAAGAGTTATTCATAATTAAATTTATAGGTTACAGGGGAGTCTGGGTAGCTTAGTCGGTTGGGCATCCCACTATGGTCCGGGTCATGATCTCACAGGTCATGAGTTCGACCCCCATCACTGCCCTGGGCTCACTGCCATCAGTGCAGAGCCTGCTTCAGATCCTCTATCCCCCTCTCTCTGCCCCTCCCCCTCTTGTGTGCTGTCTCTCAAAAATAAATTAAAATAAATAAATTTGTAGGTTACAAAATATTGAAGATTACAAACTAACTGCTTTACCAATATGATCTTTATAATCACACCACAGGGTAGATAATAAAATTATGTAAATTCACAGATGAGGAAACTGAAACTACAGAGGTTAATTTATTCATGAGCATATTACTGGTAAAGAAAATCCAGTAAGGTCTTTTTTTTTTTTTTTAATTTTGTTAATGTGTATTTATTTTTGAGAGAGAGAGAGACAGAGAGAGATAGAGCACAAGAGGGGGAGGGGCAGAGAGAGAGGGAGACATAGAATCTGAAGCAGGCTCCAGGCTCTGAGCTGTTAGCACTTCGAACCTCTATCATCAACAAAACTGAACCAATAAAGATTATATTTTATAACTTAGGTCTGCCAAAGCATACATTACTTGTTAGGTAAAAAGGTTAGGTAAAAAAGTAGACTCAGCTTAATTTGGTGAGGTATATCAACAACTCTGAGAGACCTTATTTTGTGAGAAAACTCTCCCTATCATTTAAATCACTTTTTACTTTTGAAAGGCTTCTCTTAAATATGTCCTTCAGTACCATTGAACAGACCACTCTACCTCTATTTTGCAAGGCTTGGTCTTTATCACATGATTGGAAGAATATCTTACTGTGTTTAGGCTATGAATAGCATTTGAAAAATCACTCAGTTATAATTATAGACAGCTAACACCTGCCAACTTGCTAGAAAATGAAATCATGTAAAATTTTAAGACAAGTGTGCAATGCTTGTCAAACACTGAAGTATCAAAACAGTAAATGCTTACTTTTAGTGGGATAAACTAAGATTTTAATTAGACTTTACTGAATATTACATATAATTGACAAATTGTCCTAATTTTTAAAAAGCATATTTATTAGCTTGTCAATCTAAACAATTTTTAAGTTAAAACACTAACTGAATACTATTCAGTTAATGAATATGCATATATGACAGTTGATATGGAAAAGATAACTCACAAAATTCACATCATAAATGTTACTTCCCTTTAGTATGGTTTAAAAGCTTAGGAAGTTGTTTTAAGGTAACTTCATAAGTAATAATTTATAAATCGATGAAGCTGTTTCCCTTTTAAAATTAAAAACAGGGTAAGAAATAAAATATAAAACTAAAAGTGTCTCATTTTTCTAAGGTAAGTACATATTTCATTGCAATCTTATAAGATTTTCCTATTTTGTTATATAAAAGAGATTAGAACATGAGAAGACGTAATTTTTGTGTTGCCAAATTTCATGAGTTTTTTTCCTTATAAATTGAAAAATGTCAAACCTGTGGCAGTCTATAGTAACACAAAGACTTTTAACAATAACAATGCCAACTGGGAAGATCCAATAAATGGTCCTAGTTGTTATCCTACATAACTCCCTAAGTATATCCAGTAAAAAAAAAAACAAAAAACATTTTTTAAAAATAAGCATCTTTTAAAAGACTTTTTTTTAAATGCACATTGTGGTAAATGCATCTTTATCAGCACTAGTTTAACTCAGTGTAATAACCAAAAGGAAAAAGAAAAAAAGCAAAACATGAAATGTTCCCATAGACTGCCTATCTAGCTGAGGTTTTCATACTGAAATTTCCAGTCTGCCCAATGCCCCCAACAATACCACCATCAAAATTCTGAAGAACTCTCAGATGCCCCTGAGTATACTGTGCCTGCATAATTAAAGTACTAGGTAATTTCATCAAGGTCAATGAAGGTCTCCATTAATGTAATAAATGTGATCTAGGAAAGTTGGGCCAAAGTAAAGCCTATCTTCCATTGACTTCCATTTAAAAAGCAGGTTATTTTACCATGGTACGAAAAAAATAGTCTGATTTGAGAAACTGTGACAGAGATTAAAAATTGGTGGTAAGGCTTGCTTGGTGCTAATGTATTTCCAACAGGACTTTCCTCCTTCCGTGCACTTTAAGCACTGCCTCCCCTCCCCTAGCATCTATCTCCCTGTCCTTCCACAAGTTCTAAAAATTTCCCATTTCTATGGTTCCTCCATGTTAATTTGCTTCTAAATAAACACTGCCTGTTTTCAAATATGAATATTCTTTATGATTATGATGTGACACCAAATAGGACCCTTCTGTATCAAAGTTTAAGTGATTGATAATCCTTTATTATACCCAAGATTCCATGGCTATTTTCTGTCAGGTCAAATTTCAATAAATCCTTAAGTTGGTTCTTATTAATTTATTTTCCACTGAAATGGTTAAAAGATATTCCACAAATTTCTACCAGTCACCAAAAGGAAAAAGTAACTCTAAAACAAAAAGAACATAAATGTTCTACTTCATGAATGATCTATACAGCACTTAAAGGGCACAAAGTGTTAAACATGAGAAAGTAATTTTAATTAAGCTAAACTATTGTTTCAGAGGGTCCTTCATGATGCCATGAGCAACCCTTGACCTTAAATTGAAATCTAATAAGTGTTTAACATCTCATTTTCCTACAAAACACTACATCCCATTTATAAATTAAACAATGTACTAGAAACCATTTTTTAAAATAATCATTCTGTTTTTTGTTGTTTTTTTCCTCATGGTAGTAGAGACCATCTGGGACACTGTAATAGGAATTAAATATTTGAAATCTGAAAACTTAAAAAAAAAAAAAAGAGTGTGTCCTTGTTAGTTTCAGTCTTTCTGAAAAGTCAGAACAAAGGAAGAGGACAGGATGTATTTATATATTACAAAGAGGACACTGAGGACAGATAGTACAGATATGATTCATCCTGTAAGCCAGTGTTGGGGAAGGGGGTGGGGGGGGGGGGTAAGATAAGCTCTTACTTTGTCTTCAAACCATTTAGGAAAAAAAAGTTAATAGTTGCTTTCAATTTCTTCACATTCTCTATCCAAAGAAACACGGACAACCCGAGGGTAAATAGCATTCTCCTCTGAGTTCAAAAGCTACTAAAGAAAGTGGTCAAAGGTAGGAATGAGAGGAAGCACTGAATAGAAAAGGCAGGAGGCTTTCCTAAGGAAAGGGACTGAGTTCTCAGTGTATCAATAAAATAAGGCCAGAAAATAGTGGATATGGAAGAGAGAAGTTTAGTGCAAATACTGAAAGAAGACTCGTATTTGCTGTGGCTAAGAGTAGCAGTGAATTGTTTGAAATGCACCACCTTAAACTTTTGGTTTTGACTAGGCATAGCAGTAAAAAAGAAATCAAAACAATCAGTTCAAAAGGCCAAATCTGCTTCTAGAATGTTCCTAATCTGGTATATTTTATAGCATCATTATAAATTATGTTTCAACCTAATAGAATCTAAATTATAATAGGCCAAAGCAATATTTTATCTAGTTAGATATAAGATCAACTTTTATAGCCTTTGACTAAACTTATCTGCCTTCTTATCCCCATTCTTCCTCACCAACAGAAATTTTTTTGTTCAAGTGATGGGGCTCTCCTGGCTCTTAATGGCTGAATGCAGATTAGTTCAAATCAAAACCAGAAATGCCCAATTTCCTTGCCAATGACTGGCTTAGAAAAGGGCATGTGACCCAACCCTAGTCAATAAAAATGGACAGGAAGTCTGCTGGAGGCTGAGAAAAGCTTTTCTTCCCTGATAAACACATGTGAAGAAACTCTTCTCAGCTACACAGAGTCATGACTACACATGGTGCTTGGAATAAGGCAACTTGCAACCATGAACAGAGACAGTACTTGCTGAGGAAAGGAGAGCAGAAAGAAGGCAAAAATGAATATAGTTGAGCTAATCAATCAATCCATGAAGCTTGAAATTGCCCAACCTCAAGATTTATTATACTAAATAATAAATCTCTTATTGTTAAACCTACAAACTATATATTACCCAAACTGGTATCAAATGGATACTCCAACTGCAGCTTTAACAATTGAAATGTGCATCATGCCCAACAGCTAAAGTTTCATTTCCCCCCCGGGGGGGGGGGGGTAACAATCACTTCACTAAAGGAAAAGCCTCCTCCACCCCACTTAACAAACATACTTTGTTACTTGGTCTAAATTTTCTAAAGCCAAATTATTTTCAGACAGTGTTAATTGCTGGCAATCTCATAAAAAAAACTTAACAGATTCCCTTTTTCACAGTACAGAAATGAAAATGATCAAACGACCATTCTTAGAAAAGTACTTGACTATTTTGAACACTCTTCATAATCTTTTGATGAATATTTACACACTCACATTCCTCCTTTAATTACCTGCACCCTAAAACTACAGTTCACCAGTGGACTATAATAGTGTATCAGGCCAGTGTTAACACTTCTGTTCCTTTGTTCAGAGAATCAAGAATATCGAAAAGATATTATGGGGTTAAAAACAACAACAAACCCAGCATAAATAAGGCCTATTAGAAGACCTTCCTCCAAAGCAGGGAACAAATCTTACTGATCTTCCAGTCTGAAGAACAGTGCCTGGCACAGAACAGTTCTCAAAAATGTGTTCAATGGATTTACGTATGTTGTTGTGAAGTCAATAAACTGAGAACAGGAATACAGAGAATGCTCTTTCCCAATGTGCCATTTTTTTTTTTTTTTTATATACAGGTTTAGCCATTTTGAGTTGATCCATCTTATCCCTGCCCCACCAACTTTGCTCCTGATTACAGTCCTCTGAGCTGACCTAAAACAATCAAGAGCAGAACAGCTGTAGGGATTGCAAATTCAGTTCAGCTTTTGCTGACCTACCAATGAATAACAGAAAGCATTATGGAGTACCACATTTAATTATCTGGTTTCTCATGTGAGGCTGGAGCAGTATGTGGAAGCCAGATGATGCTGGACATTATGTGACATTCTCAAGCAGTTTAAATTCTATCCTCAAGGATTTTAGACAGGAGAGTAACATGATCAGATTTCATTTTAGATAAATGACTCTGCAGTTATGTGGAGCATGGATATAAAGGTGGAGGATGGGTTAAGTCTGGAGAAGTGACGGATAACAATAGCAGAACTACAATGGTAGTAGCAGGGGCAGAAATCCCTTTGGGAGCTATTTCTAATCAGGTGCATCACAGGTAACTTAATCTCAACATGTCTAAAACAAAACTCACCGCTCCTCCTAAACTGACCCTTTACCACTCTTCTGTCTCAGGAATTGACTGAACTAGTAATCAAGTAGTTCAAGCCAGAAACTTGAGAGCATCCTTTATTTTGTTATTTTCTTCATCTCCTGTATCCAATTCAATACTATCTCCTGTTTCTAACTCTTAGCTATCTCCCAAGCCCATTCACTGTTTCCCACTTTTCCCACTACACCCTAATCCAACCATAATTTTGCTTTGGACTGGTGGAATTATCTCCTGATGCTGCATATCCACTCTTCACCCCTGAAATTCATTCTCCGCATTGCTTCCAAAGTAATCCTAATATACCGTGGATCATGTCACAGTCTTGCTCAAAACTCCTCAGTGGCTTCCCATTGTTCCTAGGATAAAGTCCACAACTCTTTTTTTTTTAAATTTTTTTTTTTAACATTTATTTATTTTTGAGACAGAGAGAGACAGAGCATGAACGGGGGAGGGGCAGAGAGAGAGGGAGACACAGAATCAGAAGCAGGCTCCAGGCTCTGGGCCCGGGGCTCGAACTCATGGACCACAAGATCGTGACCTGAAGTCGGACGCTCAACCGACTGAGCCACCCAAGCGCCCCAAGTCCACAACTCTTAACTTGGCCTTCAAGATCCTGTTATCCAACTCCTGCTTAAGAACAGTAAGAATTCCTAATATTGCTGAGCATGTCTTATGTGCTAGGCACTGTGCTATGTTTTGCAACCATTATTTCATTTTATTCTCATTGTGAGCAAAAACTGAATCAAGGAGAAATGTATTCAACATTGTAGAGCTAATAAAGTATTAGAGCTAGGTCTGACTACAGAGGATGTGCTTAAGCTTTCACTCTCCCTTCAAACATATGCTCCAATCACATTGTATTACTTTCCGGTCCTAGACCTCATCTGCTCTCTCTTGCCATGAGGTCTTCACACAACTGTTCCCTATGTGTGGAATGTCCCCCTCACAAATTTCATTTTTGCCTGGATTATATTTATTCATTCACCAAATCTCTGCTTAAATGTCATCTCTTCAGGGAAGTCTTCCCTTACTATCTAAAATTATATTATTTGTTTATTGTTTATGGTCCCTCTCCAGTAGAATGTCAAAGTTGTTTACCACTGGTTCTTAGTTCTTAGAATGGCATTCACCATGGATTCAATAAACAATCGCTGAATGAAGGCATGAATTAAGGATGTGGGGATGGAAACTCCCTAATCTGGTGACTTTATTCAGGCTGATAAAAAATAAAAAGAAGCCAAATATAAATTTGTTCAGACACTGGATATTTATTTAGTAGCTTCCAGGTCCCAGTCAATACTCTTGAGAACTTACAGCCCTCCGAGGAGACAGTCACATAAACATGTGATTATAGCACAATATAAGTAAAGTACCTGTTATAATAGTAGCAGGAATTAAGTGCAGTAGATGCAGAGATTAAAAGTATAAATTTATGGAAAACCTTCACTGTGGAGGCGATTCTTGAATCTTTTTGCAGGAGGAATGAATCTTGAAATATGTATCATGTAGTCCGTGTCTTTCACTTACGATAAAGGAGAGGAGCATCCATTATGTACTGGGGCACTTTACATCTCATTTATTCTCACAACAGCTCTATGTTATTATTCCCATTTTATAGATGTTGGAAATCCAAGCTAAGAGAGATCAAGTAACTTAACTTGTCCAAGGTTATGCAGTACATTAATAAGGAGGAGAATTTGAGCTCAGGTCTGGCTCCAGTACCCATTTACTTACCAATATACCACAGTCCTTTGACCCTGCACTCCCCAGAGCTTAATTACTTTTGTTTTTAATATAATTCTTAACCAAATTGGTTATCGGGTTTCCCATTTGGATATAAATAAGCAGCAAAATTAAAAATTCAGGAAGAGAACAAAGTGTACTGACAGTAAGGGAGGGAACAAAAAAACTATTAAAATTGAACACAAAAATTCAAAACACGTGGATCATATAGTCCTGTATACTCTACCCTCACCTATACAACAGTACTTGATGTGCATAATGATGACTCTATTATGAAAAATGATTGTTGTAGATGCTACAGTCTAAGAAATAGAGAAATAACTTTGGATGCTTAAAAGGGTAAACATCAGGAATCTAGAAAATTAATTCCTCTCTGATAATTCTGGATAAATGAATTGTAATGATTGTTCCCAAACTGTTTGTGAGAAGAAATATCCCAAGATTTTAAACAGAGTCTTCATTTTATGGACATGATTATTTTTCTATTGCTTCAAACTAACCAAAATAGAAAAACTATTAATCTTAGCTGACATATATACCCAAGTAAATTAAGAACTCCTCATAAATGACTTCGATTCAGTAACTTAGACATAGTGTCACTGACCATTCTTAGTATATAAAAACCTTTCTCAAACCAAACCAAACCTTTCCTAATAAATCTTCCAATAAAACAGGAGAGTTTGACTATGTATAGAAGAGGAGGAAAATTAACATTTTTCATTGGTTGCACTCAAAACTTAAGTAGGTATATATGTGAAGAAAACAATTGAGGCAAACACAGAGAAAACTAAGTAATTTACCACAGGAGTGTTTCTATCATTCACTTAACCTGGGTTCAACTTTCAACTATAAAGAAGCTAGCTTCTTTATAATATAGACTTATTATTTTATATAATTCATTTTTTTAAAAGAAAGGTTGCCTTTAGAGAACAGACCCTGATTTTTTTGTTTTGCTTTTAAGAACAAGAGAAAAATTGTTTCACCATTTATCTTGAACAAGAAACATTTATCATTTTAGAGGCTTTTAAACGAGAAACTTTCCACACAATATTGTTTGTACTGATGTGAAAAGTACACTGGCTATACTTCCTAACAACATGTAAAAATGAAAAAGCAAGTCTTTACTTGCCATTAACTGTAACTCTCTCTTATTTTTCCAGGAGGAATGCAGCTTCCAAAACTCTCTAGAAAGACAATGCTTATTTACTTATATTTGAAAATTGCTTTCACTTTAATTCACCTTATTCAATTTTGGCCCCAAATTCAATGTTTTACAAGCCACTCAATAAGATGTAGAATGAACTCGTAATGAGTTCACTTAACCACCTCTTAGAAGCAAATACAACTGCAAGCAAAACTGCGCTTTACTAGATGGACAGTTGTAATTACAATGTTTTCTTACCTGGACGCTCTTCAAAATAAACTCACTTTTCTCTCTTACATCTTTAAAGGGACATCTCTTAGAAAGCATAAGCAGATGAGCAAGAAGCTTATTCAACCCATCCAAAGAAACAGCATTTGAAAGCCCGTCTGATGGACGAAAAGGTGTCTCTTTCACCGAACGAAGATACTCGGTTCTTCTTAAAATGGTTTGCCTAATGTTTTCCAGTGCTGTCTCTCTAGTAGTTGAATCTCTACTGCACAGTCCATCCCACCTCACTTCATTCTCTCCTTCAGCCATGACAACTGGAGATTTTTCTTTGCAGTCTTCAGTTACCCTTCAGCATGTCCCCAAAAGCACTTCGTATTTTTAAAACGAGGAATGTAAGAGTAAAATCAGAGAAACCGAATCGTCATGAAAACACAGATGTCTGGCTGACATTTGGAACAAGAAGTGTCTTTTATATTGATGGCTTTCAAGCGATCTACAAGACAGAACTTACCCTCTTCCTACATGAAGGGGCAAGCCTTGTCAGAGACTGAAAAAAGTTCGAAAGTTGAAACCCTACAGCGCTGGCTTTGCTGGACAGGCAGTCTCAGGGAAGTGCTCTCCTCTGTCTCGCGGGGTCAGCGGATATCCTCACGTTGTGGAGCTGTCAAATCCGTGCTCTGCCCAAAAAGGCTGGTAACAGTTGAACGCGCTCCAGCCATTCGGGTTTTTTTGGTCTGGGCGGCCACCGGGTTCTCAAGAGCATTCCCACCCCGCCCCTCCTCAATCCCCGCCCTCCGCAGCTCCTCCCTTCGCCTCAGCGGCCGGCC
This sequence comes from Panthera pardus, assembly GCF_024362965.1. Classification (NCBI taxonomy): domain Eukaryota; kingdom Metazoa; phylum Chordata; class Mammalia; order Carnivora; family Felidae; genus Panthera; species Panthera pardus. The sequence goes on along the minus strand of NW_026526732.1, from coordinate 53,229,940 downwards.
AAGAGCTAGTGGGGAAATCTCGCCAAACCCTTGCTCACTGGCCGCCGCGACTGGAGACCCAGGCGTTCCTTGGGGACGGCAGCCTCCGGCAGCCGCTGTCTCGACTACAGTGTTGGAGGAAAGCGTCTCCGGCCGCGACGATTCTGGACCCCCAGGCGGACGCCACTTCTTTTCCTATTCCTGCGTCCTCGCCCACCTCCCACTAAGCCTGCAAGGCAAAGGGCTGGCCCGCAATCTCTAAATGCCGGGCTGCGCCGCGAAGCTGGCGGAGCAGCGAGGCCTGAGGCGCAGAGCCCGCCCCTTCGCCCAGCCCCATCGGTGGGGCTCGGCCCAGAGGGCGGGAGCAGGGAGGGGAGATGGGGTCCTCACCCCACCAGCCCCTCCCCTTTCTCCGCCCGACATAAACCAGGAGCCGCCCCTGCCCCAGCGCCCTATTCCCCGCCCAAGCAGACGCGACCCGCAGAGGCAAAGCCATTGGAAAAAGCCCCGCCCTCCCGCTGGCTACCTCCAGACCCTAAGTCCGCGCGCGGCCTCCCACCGCTGCCGGCTGCTACGCATGCGTGATGGCGAGCAGGGCGCAGGCGCTTAAGGGGCATTTTGCGTCGGGGGCGTTTTCCGTGCCCTGACGTTTGGATTCTCTGGACTGGAGTAGGGGAAAGAAAAGTAAGGAGGCGTTGAAGTACACTGAAACAATTACAGACAAGGCAAGCACGGAAAAGAAAGCGGGCGTAGACACACACTTGGAAGAAATTGAACCCAAATTTAAGATTAGCCTGAAAATAGCGACGGTCTATTACGCCAAACCCGCGGTTTGAGGAGACAGGGCTTCCTCGCATTGACTTCTGGGGAATGTAGTTTTGATGCGGCCGACGCATTCTGTTGGCGATAGAAACTACAGTCCCCAGGAGCCACTGCGACGTTGTCCGTAGCGGCCTTCAAGCCAACGGTTTGCGCGAACGGAGGTTGAGAGCGTCGACTGGGTGAGCACTGTAGAGTTGCCTGCCACTTTTCCTTGGACAGGATTTTTCCTTCCTTCATTTCCTCAGGGATTTTGGAGACGACGCCATCTAGGGCTATCCTCGTAGCCAAGGGACTTTGTCCAATAATCTGCGTGGGAAGGAGTAGTACAGGTTCCCAAGGCCGAGGGCGCGTTTGGCGCGGGAAATGGTCGCAGTCCCGAGGGTCGGAGGGAGCGGCAGAAGGCCGGGCAACAGAGATGCTGTGAAAACAAGTGTACCTTGCTGCGGACTCGCGCCGAGGGATTAGGTATCCCTGTGCAGTTGCACTTTTGTTTGCCATCGTGTAGGAGAGTTCGGTGCTTTATGCGCCCGAATGAAATCCCAGGCAGGGCTTTGAAAGCGAGTTTTCAAATCCATTTTGCGTGAGACTAAGGGGAAAAGAATCCCCAATATTCCTAGAAATCAATGTTTGCAGGGTTTAAGGATACTCTATGAAAGAAGACCTATAAAAATATCCAAAATTTAGTATATTTAAAGGATTCAGTCATTTGTTTTTAAGTTACCGTTTTTAAAAAGTCATTCCTTATGAGAAAAGTCAAGATGTGAAAGGCAGTTAATGGACTGAGAACCAAATTAGATTTTAATTCTAAACGTTGCAGAATAGATGTGTTTCTAAAAATATAGCCTTGTTAGGTTCTGAGTATACAACAGTGAAAAAGACACAGCCTCTACCTAGTTACAGAATCTAATGGCTAAACACGCAATTATAGTATGATGTCATATCTGGCTATCTAGGATGGCTAGAAAGAAGATAACTTAGCTTGATCTTGGAAAGTCAGGAAAATCTTTATACCAGGGAAAGAGGGCCAAAGGAATAGCATGTGGTGAGTCCCAGAAGTGAGAAAGATGAGATATTTTCAGGAAAATTGCAGTAAGCCAAATCGTATACATTTTGGGAAGGATAATATTTGTGTATTGATGTATTTTGAAGTTGCAAAGAGACAAGTACTGTGAATTCACCAGATAGTTTCTGAAAATGACCTGTCCTTCAACAGATTTATAGTTTTGATGAATTAGTCTAAATGTAGCCCTGCTACATTCAATGCTACTGGTTTAAATCAGATTTTATTTTTAAACGTGAACTTCTTATGAGTACGATTTAAAAAATAAAAAAGACATTCCTTTTTTGTCCTTTTTTTGACCTCATCCTCCTTTGTCCAGCCCGCAAAGAGTAGGGTCATTCTTAAATCTATGTCCTTTTTTTTTGCTGTGTAGTTGAATATGATCTCATCCATACCCATGGTTTCACTACCACTTATGACTTTTAAATGTATAGCTCCATCCAACTTTATCTTTCCAGCTTTCATATATTTATTTCCATTATATTTCTTTTTGGAATTCTCAAAAGCACCTCGAGCTCAACATGCCTAAAACCAAATGCATGGTTATCTCTAATGAACCTGATTCTTTTCCAGTGTTCCCCATTTCAGTTAAGGATCCTACCATCCACTTGTGAAAATTTGAAAACTACACTTTATTCTTGATTTCTTCTGATCCTTCGTACCTCTATAGCCAATTATTACCAAATCCTATCAATCTCATTTCCCAAATACCCTCCAAATCCATCCTTTCCCCACCATCTACAGAAGCACAGTCTTTTCCAATCTGCCATAATCTCTTGCCAGGACCATTGCAATAGTGATTATTCACTCTGACCTTTATCCATTAGTTCTCCACACAGGAGCCATAATGATCTTTTTGAAATGCAAATCTGACCAGATTTTCTCTTAAATCATTCATTGGTGTCTTAGTATTCTTAAGGCAAAGCTTCTTTGTAAAGCCTAGTGTCACCTGGTCCCTTTCTACCTCTCCAGCCTCACTTTGTATACCTGTCACTCTCCACCTATCTCTGCATCAGCCCTGCAGATCTTCAGTCATTGGTTCTCATATTCCCTTTCATCCATTCATACACTCAACAAATATCTGTTGAGTATCTAGTGTGCAATGGAACAACGAAGATATATCATTGAGCACAATATACACTGACTCTTGAACAACAGGTTTGAACTGCACAGGTCCACTTATGTGTGGATTTTTTTCTTTTCTTTTTTTTTTGGTAAGTACAGTACTGCAAATCTATTTTCCTTATGGCTTTCATAATAACATTTTATTTTCTCTAGCTTACTTTATTGTAAGAATACCGTCTATAATACACAAAATATGTGTGACTCAACTGTTTATGTTATCGGTAAGGCTTCTGGTTAACAGTAGGCTTTTAGTAAAGTTTGGGGGGAGTCAAAAGTTATATAGATTAAAAGTTAAGGGATTTTTTTTACTTTGGTGGAGGGTCGATACTCCTAACCCCCACATTGTTCAAGGGTCAACTGTACAGCTGTGCAAAAGTCCCTATTCTAGAGCTTGCCTTCTGTTAAGGGGAAATCAACAATAAATATGTGATATATGTGGCAAATGAAGACAAATGCAATGGAAAATAAACCAGGAAAGGGACTAGGGAGTGCCAGATTGTGGGGGGCAAGGTTCAATTTTAAATAAGGTGGTCAGAGAAGACCTAATCAAGAAGGGGACATTTGAGGGGATCTGAAGCAGGAGGAATAAGCTGTGCAGATACCTCGAGGAAGAACATTTCTATGCAGAGAACAGCCAGTGCAAAGGCATATGGGCAGGAGCAAAAAAATAGCAGTGTAGGCTGGAGCACAATGAGTGCAGGGGAGAATAACATGATGTTACAGAGGAAGGAAGTCATGTAGGTGATTGAAAGGACTCTGCTGACTTTTTAACAAATAGGAAGCCATTGAAGGGCTTTGAGCAGATGAGTTGCATGATCTGACTTTTTTAAATGATTACTTATTTGAAATTGTGTTGAGCATAGACCACAGGGAAACAGTTTAGAAGTTTAGAAGTAGAGACACTAGTTAAGAAGCTCAAGTAATAATCCAGGTGAGAGAGGATAATGGTAGCTTGGACCAGGGTGATAACAGTGGAGGTAGTGGGAAGAGACCACACTCTGGATCTATTATGATAGTATAGCCAACAGGTTTTGCTGATTGGTCATGAGGTGTGAGCATATAAGAGTCAAAGGTGAGTCCCGAGTTTTTAGGCTGAGCAGCTAAAAGGAAGGAATTGCCATTTAATGTTGTGAGAAAGTCTCCAGATTTGTGTACAGAGGTAAAGAGGTGGAAATCAAGAGTTTTGTTTGGCCATGTAAAGTTTGAGATGCCTCTAAGCTATTCAAGTTGAAGTACAGAGTAGGCAGTTGTATAAATGAGTATTGAGATGACGGGAAAGATCTGGTTGTAGATAGAATACTGGACTTCACAGTAGTGTTTTGACAGCAGTTACAGCCTGAGAATAGTTGGTGTCACAGAAAGAGGCACTCCATAGAATTTGGGTCGATTTGGAGTTATCTGCAAAGGGCACTGTGCAGGAGCAGCCAGTGAACGGAGAGGAACACCCACAGAGTGTGGTGTCCTAAAAGCCAAGTGAAAGTGGTTAAGGAGGAGGGAGTGCTAAGTATGTGAAGTGCTGTCCTGGATCAAATGAGATAAGGATTGATTAACTGACCACTACATTTAGTAATGTGGAGGTCATTGAAGATCTTGAGAGCAGTTTTGGTGGAGTAAAGAGTATAAAAGTCAGATGGACATATTTAAGAGAGAATGGGAGAACTGGAGACAGTCTGGATACAGCACCTCTGGTACTGTTTTGTTTGTCCAGACTGTTTTAGCCTGTCTTTGACTCCCCTTCCTGTAGATGTTAGGTCAAATCCACTTTTCTCTGAGTTTCCCTTATCTTGTTGACTGTCCCTATCATAAATAACTTTTATTTTACCATATATCTTTAGTTGCTAATAAGTTACAAATACAGTTTTCTAATGGTGTGTGAAAGTTTGTCTGCTTCTAAAGTTTAAGCACAGAAGAGCAGTGATTGTACCGATTTTTGCTCATCATCTCCAGCTCCAAGTACAGTGCTTGGCATCTAATATGAACTTAGTACATATTTGATGGATAAATGGAAGACTAATGTCACAAAATTTTCAAAGGCATTGCATATTTACCTGTTGTTTACAAAAACACAAGATAATTGATAGAAGTGACTTCATAACGAAAACATTTTTGAAAATTTGTCTTAAAAGAGCAGAATTTGTGTTGCAAGTGAATTACAGTGCTCACCCTTGTGAAATTGAATTTGCTAACATTTTTACTATATTCCTGCATACCTCATGTTGTTGCAAGATAGTAAAGTATATATATGTAGAGTATAGTATATGTAGAGAAGTTGTTGCTATAAATGAATAGTGCTTTAGTCCAGGAAAAAGCTGACTGGCTGGTCTCCCAAGAGGCCTTTATTATGAAATTCGTTGATGAATTTACTATAAAAAAATCACTCCTAAGTCTTGTGGTCTTAGAAGCACAGTCTTGCTAAGTGTACCAGAGTTCCTGGGTTGATTGCTATCCAGATGGTGAAGAGTAACTCCTTCCATTAATTAGAGTAGGGAATACACTATGAATTCCAGTCTTGGGATGGGAAGATACTGCGCCCAGGTTGGACATGATGTTAATCATCTTGTTTGAAGGACTTAAGAGTCATGCAGGTGAACAGTACCTAGTACTGCTTCTGGACAACCTTTCTGCACGAAACCTTAACTGTTGTTGAGAGATGTAGCTATATATTCAAATAGTGAGAAGAGCATGGACCTCAGAGTCTCAGAATCTTGGCTTTGGACCCCAAGTCTGCTTTTTTATTAGTGTGAATTTGGCCAATTTTTTTCAACCTCCCTGACTTTGGATGTGGGAGATGAGATAGCCTTGGTGTTCTTATGACTGTTGTGAAGATTTAATGTGATAACATATATAAAGCTTTTAGGTTAGCATCTGGCATATATTGGTACTCAAGAAACCGTATCTTCTGAAATAGTCATCGATATGTAAAGTAATATTTGTCCTTCAGTTTGATCGAAATTAATGAAATGTTTATAAAGTATTTTGTAGTTGAACTGAAGGGTGCTATTTTGTATAATCGTATTGCTGACATTCTGTAAGAATGAGATCCTTGAATTATATTTCATTTTTCTCAAATTTGCAATTTATTTTTAATAATATTTTGTGTTTTAAGCTACTTAATTGGGAAAAGTTACAATAAGTAAAAATATGGCAATTATTTTTCTCATAAAACAGCAGCATAAATAGATTACATTTTTGAGCAAGGAATTCATGTCCAGCTTTATTATAAAAATTACTAAAAACACCATATTTCATCAATAACATGTCTATATGATATAAAACATTTAAAGAATGTATACCTCAAAAATGAACTATTGGGACCTCATGAAGATAAAAAGCTTCTGCACTGCAAAGGAAACAATCAACAAAACTAAAAGGCAACCAACGGAATGGGAAAAGATATTTGCAAATGACATATCAGACAAAGGGCTAGTATCCAAAATCTATAAAGAACTCACCAAACTCCACACCCGAAAAACAAATAATCCAGTGAAGAAATGGGCAGAAAACATGAATAGACACTTCTCTAAAGAAGACATCCAGATGGCCAACAGGCAGGCACATGAAAAGATGCTCAATGTCGCTCCTCATCAGGGAAATACAAATCAAAACCACACTCAGATATCACCTCCCGCCAGTCAGAGTGGCCAAAATGAACAAATCAGGAGACTAGATGCTGGCGAGGATGTGGAGAAACGGGAACCCTCTTGCACTGTTGGTGGGAATGCAAACTGGTACAGCTGCTCTGGAAAACAGTGTGGAGGTTCCTCAAAAAATTAAAAATAGATCTACCCTATGACCCAGCAATAGCACTGCTAGGAATTTACCCAAGGGATACAGGAGTGCTGATGCATAGGGGCACTTGTACCCCAATGTTTATAGCAGCACTTTCAACAATAGGCAAATGATGGAAAGAGCCTAAATGTCCATCAACTGATGAATGGATAAAGAAGTTGTGGTTTATATACACAATGGAATACTACTTGGCAGTGAGTAAGAATGAAATCTGGCCTTTTGTAGCAACGTGGATGGAACTGGAGAGTGTTATGCTAAGTGAAATAAGTCATACAGAGAAAGACAGATGCCATATGTTTTCACTTTTATGTGGATCCTGAGAAACTTAACAGAAGACCATGGGGGAGGGGAAGGAAAAAAAAAAAAGGTTAGAGAGGGAGGGAGCCAAAACATAAGAGACTTTTAAAAACTGGGAACAAACTGAAGGTTGATGGGGGGTGGGAGGGAGAGAAGGGTGGGTGATGGGTATTGAGGAGATCACCTGTTGGGATGAGCCTGGGTTTTGTATGGAAACCAATTTGACAATAAATTTCATATTAAAAAAAATAAAGAATGTATAGCTTAGGGAGATCTAAGTGCCACTCATAAAATTTTATTTAACAGGATATAGTTTTACACTGTTTAATTTACAGTTCTTAGTTTCATAATGTCTACCTTTTGCTACAACAAATAAACAGATGTTATGGAATTTAGAAGAACTGCTTCCAGTTGGTAAATTTTCATAAGTACATTCAGAAGACTGTTTGAGAAGCAGGATTTTTCCATGGCTGAGAAAATATTGAGATGTTTTGCTCACTTTGGGGAGAAGCAGCATAGCATTTCTGCAAGACCATTGACTTTGAAGTTAATACCTTCAAATTCTTCTGCCATTTACCTCATACAGGTTGCTAACCTTTCTAAAACCCCATTTTCTTTGTCTAAAATACAGAGCATATTATTATCCATTTCTGATCTTTGAATATACCAAATTTAAGATCATTTTTTTCTACTCACAGTGCCCTTACCAAATATTTTCACATGGCTGCCTTCCTCACTGTTTTGGATTCATCTCAAAAGCCCTATCTTCGGAGAGACTTTACCTGACCATTTTAGCTAAAGCAGACCACCTGTTTCCCTTTTTAATCTTCATCACATCAATTCAGTTATCCACTTGTATATGTTTGTTTTATGCTTATTTTGTGTTCTTCTGCATGAAGGACTCTTGTCTTGTGTACTACTATACTCTCAGTGCCTCAAACAGTGATTCACACATGGTAAATGCTCCTCAAATACTTGACCCACTGTCCGACTCTCCCTCATAGACTTATTAAGAAGACTCCATAAAATAATGTATGTAATGCACGTATATGCTTGGCACCATTTTCTCTGTATATTTTGTATATTTGTTATCCCATGTCCTATCTAATTCTAAAATTTTTGAGACATAGGCTTAACACACACACATATGTAGAATCTAATAGTTATAACTACTATTATTAGTTAATATTCATAATGTGTTCATTCTGTGCCTGTATTATGCTAGCTGATTTATATGGATTTTCTTTCCATTAACTCTATGAAGTAGATCTTATCATCCCCATTTTTATAGGTAAGGAAGCTGAGGCCCAGAGAGTTTAAATAACTTGCCTCAAAACACATAAGGTAGTAAGTAAATGGCAGAGCCAGAAGTGGAAACCATACCTGACAAAACTCATATTCTTAACTTCTTTACAGTGCTTTATCACTTCCCCCAAACGGGTAAGTATTAAGTAAATGAGAACTTTTGTGCAGTCACTCTTTTCTCGTGACAACTTTGGGAGTGGGGAGTGTATCATCTATAGAGCTTAAACACCAAGTTAGAGCTCAAATGTTCATTCTTCTACCTTCCCCAAAGAAAGGCTTTCTGCCTTCTTGCTGTGCCATCTCATCAGCTGCAGTTGCTCAGCTTCTTTATATTTGTATTGAAAATGGAAGAATCAAAACTTAAGCCAACTTCTTAAATTTTGTTTTTACTTAAAAAAATTTTTTAATGTTTATTTTTGAGAGAGAGAGAGGGAGGTGGGAGGGGCAGAGAGAGACAGAGACACAGAATCCGAAGCAGGCTCCAGGCTCTGAGTCAGCACGAATTCTTTATTCTTTGTACCCATATTGTATTTAATGTCTTACAGTGTCAGAAACCTGCAAAGGTCTAACTTTTAAAGGTAGCCTGACTCAAGTATGAACAGGGTTAGTATTAACAACTCCCAATATCCATTACAGCCCTATTTTTGCCGTTTATTCAAAATAACAGATTGCAGCTGTGGCTTTTAATTTTCTGTGTAACTTTTGTCTAGTCTTTTGATCTTTCTGGGCCTCAGAGTCTTCATCTGTGAAATGAGGGCAGTTGGAGTAGATTTTCTTTTTTAACTAAAGCCCATAATTGCATTAAGGTTCACTCTTGTGTTGTACATTCTAAGGGTTTTGACAAGTGCATAATGTCATGTACCCACCCATGCAGGATCATATAGAATAGTTTAATACTCTCCAAAATTTCCTGTGTTCCATCTATTTATGCCTCCCTCCCTCCCCTTGAAACCATGGCAACCACTGATGTATTTACTCTCCTATAGTTTTACCTTTTCCAGAATGTTACGTGGTTGGAATTATACAGTATGCAGCCTTTTCGTACTGGCTTCTTTTACTTCACAGTATGCCTTTAAGTTTCCTCCATGTCTTTTCATGACTTGGTAGATCATTTCTTTTTATCACTGAATAATACCACAGTTTATCTATTCACCTTTTGAAGGACATCTTGATGGCTTCTAGTTTTTGGCAGTTATGGATAAAGCTGCCTGATTTATTTGTACAGGTTTTTTTGTGGACATAAGTTTTCAACTTACTTGAATAAATAACTAATGTCATCATTGCTACATTGTATGGTAATCTTTTTTTTTTTTTTTTAAGTTTATTTTGAGAGAGAGCATGCACCTGCATGCCCAAGTGCAAGTTGGGGGGGGGGGGGGGGGTCAGAGAGAGAGAAGGAGAGAGAGAATCCCAAGCAGGCTCCAAGCTGTCAGCACAGAGCCTGATGTGGGGTTCAATCCCATGAACTGTGAGATCATGACCTGAGCCGGTATCAAGAGTCAATTGCTTAACCCAATTGAACCACCCAGGTGCTCCACATTGTATGGTAATCTTATGTTTAGCTTTGTAATAAATTCCTAAGTGTCTTCCAAAGTAACCATACCATTGTGCATTTCCATCAGCAATGAATTACAGTTCCTGTTGCTCCACATCCTCACTAGCTTTGGTGTTGTCAGTGTTTTGTATTTTAGCCATTCTAGTAAATGATGGTATCTCATTTTAATTTGCAAATGCCTAATATAGTATTGAGCATTTATTCATATGCTTATTTTCCACCTGTATTTATGTTCTTTTGGTGAGGTGTCTGTTCACATCTTTTTCCCATTTTGAAGTTGGGTGGTTCCTTTTTTTTTTATTATTGAGTTTTAAGAGTTGCTTGTATATTTTAGACACAAGTTCTTTATCAGATAAGCGTTTTGCGGATATTTCCCAGTCTGTGGCTTAACTTTTTATTCTCTTGACAGTGTCTTTTGCAAAGCAGTTTTAAATTTTAAGTAACAAGGCAAACTTGTTAGTGTTTCTTTCACGGATTGTCCTTTTTGGCATTGTATATAAGAAGTCATTGTCAAAACCAAGGTCACCCACATTTTCTCCTATGTTAATCTAATAGATGCTTTATAGTTTTATGTTTCACATGTAGGTTTATGACCCATTTTGAGTTAATTTTTTGTGAAAGCTATAATGTCTGTGCCAAGATTTATTGATATTTTCATTAATAAAGTTTCTGCTGGCTCTGAAATTATTAATTATTTTGATCAGTAATACTAAGAGGTAAAAAACTTTAAAAAATAGTATAGTGAATATTTATAACCATATAAGTGTTATCCTTCAAAACTATTCCTTCAGAGGGAGAGGCTTGAAGTCAGCCCAAAAATATGGTCAAGGAGAGGAACATATTAGGAAATGGGACTAACGGTTCCATTTCAGTGCTGCTTTACTGTTATATGTTATTAACAGCAGTGGTATGAATGTTAGAGGTGTAAACTGTCAGGGAGACTGCCTACCGTTAGGAATATTGAGATACCTGTTATTTGTCCACATTGCCATTTCTTTGCTACTTTTCTGCCTGATCATACAGTTTTGGAAAAATCCATCAATGATTTCTCCCCAGTAGTTTCCCTTTCTGTACCATGAAACACTGAAGCCATCTGAACCTTAAATATCTCCTTATATAATGACTGACTTAATTTAAGTTTGTAAAGGAAATTATCCTAATTATCTTCTTTTTAGTAACATGAACAGTTTGTCTCCAAATGCTTAGTCTTTCTTTTCTTTCTTTTTCTAAGTAACAGAGGAAAATGGAATTTTACTATTTTGTATTAGAGTAAGATTACTGCATTGCACATTATAATTTTAGAGGTAGACCTGCCATGAGGGATTGATGATAAAATTGTTGACCTTCTTAACATACATTTACAGTGATCACATCAAATATAAGAAGTACATATTCTCATTGTGTTATCATCCATGTGACTTGAGTTGCATATTTAATCAAAAGCCCAGCATGATATTACGAATTCATGGGAAGTGTGTACTATTACCTAGGAGATTAATAACATTTCTTAAATTTTCTGTTTATTACCTCCTACTGACTTAGATTTGTAAAAGACTATAAAGGTAATTAAATTAGATACTAATTTGTGACTGCTGTTGTACAGTCCTCTATCACAAAATCGCTCCCATTTCATGGAACAAAAAAAGAAGGAGAAATAAAGGGAGAGTGATGAAGAAGGGGAGTCTCAGCAGTGAAAGAAAGGTCTTTTTTTTTTCTTTTCCAGAAATTTTATAATTGGAAAAGAAATATATTCATTATGAATCTTTAGATAATAAGTAAAGGAAGGCTTTCACTAAGTGAGTTCGATCCCCATGTCTGGCCCTGTAATGATAGCGTGGAGCCTGCTTGGGATTTTCTCTTTTCTTCTCTCTCTGCCCCTCATCCTCTTGCTTGCTCGCTCTCTCTCAAAATAAATAAACATTAAAAACATTTTTTTTAAAAGGAGACTTCCTTTTTAAAAAAGTTGAAGATTGTAGTGTTCATATATTTAAGTTCACGAACTGTGAGATCATGACCTAAGCCTATATCAAGAGTTGGGCACTTAATCGACTGAGCCACCCAGGCACCCCATAAAAGAAGTCTCTTTCTTTTTCTTCCTTTACCCTCCTACACTGGGAATATGAATTTCTGTTTGTAACAGGATGTTTTAGACAATTTTCTCTTTTTCTGTTGTCACTTGTTATTTCATATTATTGATTACATACCTTGTAATATTTTGATAGTTGCCTCCTCTGTAGAACTGCTTTGAAGATTCTGTAAATAGATATTGCCTGAAATCTGTTCTATGAAATGCTAATTTCTCCAGGAGATCTCCCAAAAAGGTTTCTGTTGCAAACAAGTTTGGGAAGTGCATGGTTTATTGCTGGTTTGGAAATTCACAGTGATAGTAGAATATTAAATATACTGACAAAACTTGCAGGTTAAGAAGTTGGCTAATTTTGTTTTACCCATTTGCCCAGATTTATTTGTCTGGAAATCTGTTTAATTTAAGGAGTAACCTCAATGAATATCTTTTGAAACTAGTATTTTGGTAAATACTGTATAATAGTATGAATCTTTAGTGAGTGGTAGATCTATAATCTTTAAATATTAGAATAAGTATATTTATTTTTCTTTAAGTCAAGTTATCTTTATCATTTGGTTTTTTTCCTTTACAGCACAGGTCATCCCCTCTACCCCAATCATTCTCTTCCCTAGACCAAATGTTTTTAGTCATTTAGCTCACTTAATTGAGCACATACTAGAAATATAAAGATAAATAAAATAAAGTTCTGGCTTTTGAAGACCAAGCACTCTGATTTGATAGAGCAGGGGAGCCATCTGTAAGGGATACCCCCTCACATCTTTAAGTAATTTTAGAGATCCGTGATCAGCACTTTGCACTTACTTATTTAATAGCATGAGAAAAGTATTCTTAATGTATAGTTTTCTAAAGACTTTATTCATTGAACCTAAGATGCCAAAGATTGTAAGGCACAGCTTTACTTTATGTACCACAATGAAAGAAAACATGTTGCCAAATATAATTTAAAGGTGAATTTTGATACCAGAGATGTAAAATGTATGTAGTACATTTGTGAATGTTAACTGTTAGACTTAAATGTATTTTGTTTTATGTATTTCTACTACATTAATTGATTGAAGGGCAACAAATGTTTATTCAATGACTACCATATGAGTCCAGTGGTTAATAGAATAATGAATAAGATATGGTCCCTTGTTCTTAAGGAACTACAGAGGAAGACAGATGTGTGCAGACGTTGCTAAAATAAAATTATTTTTGCTAAGGCAACTAAGTTAAATCACAAACTGTAATAAGTACATCGAAGATATTGCTAAATTAATGACAGCTGATAGCTTTGTAACAGTTCTACATTACCAGCTTCAAAAACCATCTAGTGTTAATTTTTTATTCTTTTGTTGTCAGAGGCAGTTGAGCGGTTAGTGAGTAGGAGGGAGAAATGTAAAGAAATGTTTATTTGGGAGTATATATGTGTATGTTTTTCTTAAAGGAGAGAATAGAGTGTTTTAAAGATGTTTTTTGTTTTTTTCGGTTGTTATCTCCACAGGAGGTCTATTTCAAGGGAAAACAATTCTGATAATGGTAATGTTTGTTTGCTTTGGAAAATTTACAAATTGAATTATACTCAGCCAAACATGTTTCTCTGTGTGTGGATTTATAGGAGGGAAAAGTTTTAACCTTAGGTTGGCATCTGTCTGCTACAGCTATTTTGGTTGGTCTGCCCACTTTCAGTGGGTGCACTTAGGGAATGCAAGCTTATTTTAATTTTGGCTTAAATAAATAGCATTAAGAAAATTATTAATTTTTTTTTACCTGAGGCTAAATATAGGGAAAGTTGGATTTACTACGATTTATGGAAAGCAGTGCAGAAACAGAAAGGGCAACACATTTAGAGTCCAGAGACCTGAGTTTGAATTCTGTTTCTGCCACTTATTAGACATGTGACCTTAGGCAAGTCACTTAATCTTTTCGCCTTAGTTTCCTCTTGTTTTCAAAAATGACTATAATGATAGTATACTACTTTGTAAGGCTAAGTTAAAATTTGATGTAGGGCACCCGGGTGACCTATTCAGTTAAGTGTCTGACTTCAGCTCAGGTCATAATCTTGCAGTCCTTGAGTTTAAGCCCCACATTGGGCTCTGTATTGACAGCTCAGAGCCTGGAGCCTGCTTCAGATTCTGTGTCTCCCTCTCTCTCTGCCCCTCCCCTGCTCATGCGTTTTCTCTCTCTCTCAAAAATAAGTAAAGGTTAAACAAAAATTTTAAAAAAATTTGATTGTATAAAGGTTTTATAAATTATAGTACTTTTCAAGTATTAGTTGATATCGCTTTTAGTAGTGATATGAGGAATATACGATGTAAGACTATATACATTTTGCAGAATTGACTTTTGATTTGTCTGTATTTATATGAACATTAGTCAAAAAAAAGCGATGTAAATTTCTTTGAGATATTTCCTAGAATCTCATTTTCTCTCTGTTAAGCATTTCAGAGATACTTCTATTTACAATGTAGTGGGGATATTGATAAATATATTATTATCTTTATATATGTACAGTTTTGTTTTTGTTTTTATTTTTTTATCCAGGTCAGACTGTTACAAAGCTTTAATAAGTTAACTAAGGGAAACTTTGTCTGAAACACAGTATTATAGACTGGAAAAATACTCTCAAGATCTAGTGAGGTATTTGAACGTTAGGATCTTTGTCTCAGTCTAAGCAAAGTTCCAGTAATGTCTGAATTTAAAACAGCTCCAGGCAATTTAACAATATGTATCAGAACTGTTAAAATTGCCTTCAACCTAAAAATATCATTTCTAGACTGTATCCAAATGAAAAAAAGTGGTACTTTACATGAATATTCACTTACTGCTATTAAAAAAATACTCAAGGGGTTCCTGAGTGGCTCAGTTGGTTGAGCAACAGACTTTGGCTCAGGTCATGATCTCATGGTTCGTGGGTTTGAGCCCTGCATCGGGCTCTGTGCTACAGCTCAGAGCCTGGAGCCTGCTTTGGATTCTGTGTCTCCCTCTGTCTCTGCTTCTCACCCTCTTGTGGTTGCTCTCGCGCTCTCTCTCTCTCTCTCTCTCTCTCTCAGAAAATAAACATTAAAAAAAAATGAAATAAAAAATTAAAAAATACTTTAAAGAAACAATAATACAAGAAAATGTTTATCATGTGCTATTAAGTAGAAAGGCAATTTCCACAAACGTTGTGTGTGTGATCCTAATTTTTGTTTAAATAATAAAAAACTGATTTATTTAAGGGGCAACAAAATACCAGTAATTCTAACAGTCTCAGACTGGTAAGCTTTATAGTGATTTTTATTTTCTTCTGTAATTCCCAAATTTTGTAAATGAGCATGTATTACTTTTGTAATAAAGAAATACATATATATAATATAAAAATAAAAATGTATTTTTTCAGTATCAAGCCTCTTTCTAAATACTTTCACTCTTTTCAGCTAGCACAGTAAAGTATCATAGATTTATATATAATGTAAGTAAAAGTAGTTGTATGCAGTATTCATGTACATAAGAATATTATCAATGATTGAAGTTACCATTGCAAATACCTTCAGCTGTACCTTTTGGTTTTGCCATGCTAAAACCCTTCTCTATCTTTTGATGGGCTGTAATTTGCAGCTGATAGGAAGTTGGTCATATTAAAGGAGGCTAGGTCTCTTAGCCAGGCTTGTTCTTGGTTAGACTGGCAAACTTGGCCAACTGTCATGATGAAATCAGCACTGAATGGTCAGCTGCACTTTTTGTGAGGCACTAAATTTATACTAGGTTAAAGCAAGTTCAAAGCCCTGAGTTGTTGAGGCATTTCATTTATTTCCCCTGAGACTGATCTTTTTCTCTTTTCACTTCCATCTCTTAGCAAAAACTCTGGCACAAGTTAGATACTCAGCAAGTACTATTGGAATTAAAATGGAATGAAAACTGAAAATTATGCTGATTCTTAACATTAGCTTTACTGAAAAGTCATCTCAATTTTAAATGAAGCAAATTATGCAGACACAGTCACAGGCAGCCTCTGGATGCAAGCGAGGTTCATAGGAGTAATAAAGATTCCATGTTTAGACATCATAGGGTCTTTTCTATGCCACTTGTATTCTGGCTGTTAGGGATACATTGGAAGGTCTGCAGCACTTTCAGCATTTAGCACTGTCAGCTAAAAGTAAAGTAGGTACATTGAAAACTGATAAAGAACTAGAACATTTAAAAGGAGACTAATACCAATTTTCATAGGTGCATTTTAAGTAATATATATTTTGATTATCTTAGTTAAGCTTCTACCTCAGCTAGGCAGGAAAATCAGGTTCTGTCCTTTTGCCCTCTGTGCTGTTCAACAACATATGCTATTTCTCATGTTAAGACCTTAGCAGCTGTGCCAACAAGTCCGGTTTGAAAAAAAAGTAAGGGTTTAGTGGTGTGTCTTTATCTATCAGCCTGTCAGCAACTCTGTCCATCAGTAGATTACTTCAGCCCTTTAGAACAGTTGTTCACTTCAGCTATATGGATTAGCTATGTGGTATAGTTAAGATACTGCAGCTTGCTAATAGGAATAAGGATTGGAATTATGGGAGCACCTGGGTGGCTTAGCCGGTTAAGCATCTTGATTTCCGCTCAGGTCATGATCTCATGATTCATGAGATCGAGCCTCGAGTTGGGTTCTGTGCTGACAGTGTGGAGCCTGCTTGGGATTCTCTCTCTCTCTCAAAATAAATAAATACTTTTTAGAAAAAATTGGAACTATGAATATGGATTTCTGAATGCCAAGGAAAGCAATGTTAGGACAAACCTACGTGTTTGTGTTGCTTTTTGAAGGAATAACTCAGACACTACTGTTAGTGACTAGAACCCACTTTTGTCTGAATGGCATGAACAGCTTCCTTTTACTTTATATTGAAATGAGTTGTCAGCAGGATTTATCTTGGAGCTCTACATGGCTTTTAATTCATTTCAGTTTAACAAGTCTTTATTAAATATTGAATTAAGTGCTAAGGTTACAAAGATAAATGAATCCTGATTCCTGTCCTTAGGGCTTGCCATTTAAGGGAAAAACATGAACAGATCATTCAATATAATATATTAAGCATATAGATATGCAAGAGGAGAGTTAATTATCCCAGCCATAAGGAGCCAAGAAAGGGAAAGCTCCATGGACAGATTAACTGATAAACTACTGTGTCTTGTATGATGAGTAAGACTATTCTAGGAAAAGAACAATATGAATGCTAGAAACATGTATTCACTCAGTAGAAGAAAGAGAAATGAACTGAGTCATGTAAAGCCTTATATACCTTAAGAACATGCTCGATCTTTATTCTGAAGGCAGTGAGGAGTCACTGAGGAGTTTTAAGCATTAAAGTGGCTTACATGCCACTGGGTTGTAATTTTAAGATCACTCTGGAGGCAGAGGAGAGGATAGTTTTAGTGGGACAGAATTCGTAGCAGGGAAATCACTTTAGAAGGCCATTGTAATAGTCCAGGCAAAAAAAATAAGGGCCTAGTCTGGGGCACCCAGTCAGTGGTGGTAAAGATGGGATAGCATAGTTGATTGGAGAAGCGTTTTAGGTGTTGAATCCTTGGGACTTGAGCATTCGAGAGTAGGGGGATGATACTATTAACTGATTAAAAATGAAGGAAGAAAAACAGTTTTTAGGAGGAAGATAATATCTTTAATTTTGGATATGAGTTTGAGGTGCTTTTAGGACATTCAAATGGATATGAACTCTTAAACTTCAGAGAAATGGTAGTCAGTACTTGATTTAAAAAAATAATCATCTTGTGGGGCACCTGGGTGGCCACATCGTTTAAGCATTCGACTTCACCTCAGGTCATGATCTTATGGTTTGTGGGTTCAACCCCCATGTCAGCCTCTGTGCTGACAACTCAAAGCCTGGATCTCGCTTTAGATTCTGTGTCTCCTGCTTTCTCAGTTCCTCCCCACACTCTGTCTTGCTGTCTCTATCTCAAAAATAAAGAATAAAAAAATTAAAAAAAAATCATCTTGGGCAGAAATAAAGAACAAATAAATTAGAACAGCCCCCAAAGTAGTATTGTCACTGGGAAGGGCTGGGCATGGAGAAGGTGTTAGTTTTACAAATTGGGTTTGTACTGTAGCAGTGTAAAGTTACTGTGTAAGTAGGTTAAATATTGTGGGGAATATTTATGAATATTTATGAAAAGTCATCTTGTATGGTATTTATGGATTACCTATTTGGAGACTTTAGTACAAAATATGGCATAATATTAAGACAATACTGGATATAATTTAGGTTTTGATAGTTCAAAAGGATTTTAGGATTTTGTGGTTTCTCAGTATCATTATGCACATCAGTGATTATACTGGCAACATTTTGGATGTGATACCCAAAGTATAAAGATTTTTAGATATCAGTAATAACTAAAATTTGACAGACGATAGCTACAGTTGTGGTGGACATAACATAATGTATAAGCTTGTTGAATCAC
This sequence comes from Panthera pardus, assembly GCF_024362965.1. NCBI lineage: Eukaryota > Metazoa > Chordata > Mammalia > Carnivora > Felidae > Panthera > Panthera pardus. Next base: position 53,211,505 of record NW_026526732.1, on the reverse strand, counting down.
CATGTTGTACATATGAAACTAATGTAGTATTATGTGTCAACTATACTAAAAAAAAAAAAAAGAAAAAAGGCAGGAAGAAAAAAAAATAACTAAGCCTTATTGAGTGCTTGCTGTGAGCCAAGCTGTTTTCTGAGAACTTTCTATTGATTCATTGTATATAACTCTATGAAATAGATAATCTTAATATTCCCATTTTGTAGATGGGGGGAAAACACAGACATTTTCAGAAACTTGCCTCAGATTACATAGGATTCATCCTTAGGGTGTCTGGCTGTAGACCCCGCCCCTTAATCACTATATTATAAAATAATATAGATTATAGGTACATTTGCTTACAAAAGAGAATGGAAACATGAAATGCATTATATGAACAAAAGTCCCTGTAACGGTAACATTACTAGAAATGTAAAGTTATAAGAACTTAAGGAATAGTTCATTGTCAAGAATATGTATTTTCTTTAAAGAGGAATTTTATTGCAACCTGACAAGTCAGAAAAATTAGGGAAATATAAATACAGAAAGTTGAAGTATTACAGTAATGAAGGGAAGAGTTTACATCAGAGATTAATATTTGTAAGGAATAATGTGTAAGGAAACTGAAACTTCAGGAAAAGAATGATTTTTTTTATTATCACTGCTACTTTCCACTACTGTATATTTACGTAATACTGTATATTTTTCAAAACTAAGAGGAAGGAAATGATATAACTAAGATTGCCTGCTGTATAAGTGTCAGAAACAGGAAAAAATCTAGGTCTGCTGATTCTATCCAGACCCCTTTCCATTATGTCATATTCCTTAGTGAAGCCATGCAGATTCAGTCTAGTTCTCAAATCTATAGAAATGGAGGGGGAAATGCCTAAGAAAAAAGTTTACTCTCATCATTAAATCCAAGAGAATATCAAGAGTTTAAAGGGATGTAATGGTAAAGAATGAACCAGTGGTGTCGTAATCAAAAAGATTACCATGCTTCTAGAATCTGATGAATCTTTTCCTCTATTGCCTGCTGATTGATGTACAGGACAGGAGAGTTGCTAAAGAAAAGTGTGTAGGTATATAAATAATTCTCTTTTCTTTCTGATCTCAAGACATTGTTGATATTTGTTATCTTCAGAGAGGGAAAAGCAGTAGACATGGTTGGGAATCAGGAGTCTAAGAGTAGATAGAAAATATTTTACTTTTTATTTTGTGCTTTTCTATGCTGTTTAAGTTTTATTACCTGTGGATGTATTACCATTTAGAACAAAACCATATTAATAGGAGCTTCTGTATAGTGGGATTATAGTCCACTTAAAAATTTTTAATTAAATATTATATAGTACACAAACTATACTAGCAAGTTTCATCTGAAAAGTTACTACTAAGTAGGCTGACAATGACAGAATAAGATTTTCCATAAGATCCACCTAGAAACCACTTTTATAACATGGTTAGGACAGCGGTGCCACTATAAAACCATTATTCCCTTGTTTCTGTGGAAAAGGGAATATTAAATTATAGATAAGGATGTGAGATACTTCATTTTCCACAGTCTTAGAAAATCCCTATACTCACATTCATACATGCAAGTCCACGTTTGCTCCTGAGGTAGGGAACAGTTTTCCTGAGTGAAAAAGATGCTCTGCCAGGGTGTGGCAAGAGTGGGAATCACATATGAATTCTTCTGTCAGTTGCTCTAGATAGGACTGTGCTATGAGAGGGACTTTGAGGACCTTTACCCACTAAAAGTAGGGAGAAGCTGGCAGTGGTTGGTTGAATAACTGGTTTCTTTATAAAAAAAGTTTTTGAGGGGGCACCTAGGTGGCTCAGTCGGTTAAGCACCCAACTCTTAATTTCAGCTCAGGTCATAATCATGCGGTTTGTGAGTTCAAGCCCTGCACCTGGCTCTGTGCACAGCACATAGCCTGCTTGAGATTCTGTCTGTCTCCCTCTCCCCCTCCCCTGCTTGCTCGCTCTCTCTCTCTCTCTCTCTCTCTCTCAAAATAAATAAACATTTAAAACTTTTTGATTAGGAACTCCTAACAGTGATCAGTTAGTGCTTATTGTCTAAAGCCATTTTAGTCTTCTAATGATGTTTAGATAATATGCTTGCTATGTAGTGAAATTGCAGTTTCATAAGATCCCAGAACAAATATGGTGTGTGATTTGTGCAGTGTTTATCCCACCCTTGGAAAAGATGGAAATTACATGTCTGAATCACGAATACACAGCTTTTCAGGAAAATTATAAAAGTGCTGAAGGAATATTTTTTATGGTGGCATTGTTGAAAAGGGATTAATTTTTCTTAAAAATGGCCAGAGTGCCTGCATATAATGAAAATATTTAGTGTGTTTGTAGCCTGTGAGTAGAAGAAGGAATACCGAGTATTGGACTGGGACTGTACATCATCATCACCCTTGGCAGGAGCAAAGTTTGCTCTTCCTCCTGTTGTGTCTGGACAGATCCCAGGGCCTGCGGTGAACTTTGCAATCTAGTTCTCAAAGTCCCAGAGAATGTTAAAACATTTACATGGAGTCTGGGGTACTAGTGGTCTGATCTCACTTGTTTTGTTTTCTAGGCTTTTATGGGTGAAACTTTTTATATTTGAGGAAATTGTAAAAGATGGTTAAATATGGGAAGGAAAAGGATTTTTTATAATTTTTAACATCCTGTCTTACATAATTCTTATTCTTACTATATAATTCTTACTACTAAAAAAATTCCTACTACTACTAATCAATACCTATATGAAATTATGCATGGGATACATTTAAGAACCAGAAAATAGCCTCTCCATCCTAGTTTCTAGGCATTCAGAATACCTTGGTATATATTCCATTTACTGTGATTGTAAGACATTTTTTTTTCACATTTAAAAAAAGTTCTAGGGGCGCCTGAGTGGTTCAGTGGGTTGAGCGCCTGACTTTCGATTTTGGCTCAGGTCATGATATCATGGTCATGGGATTGAGCCCTGCATCAGGCTCTGTGCTGAGCATGGAGTCTGCTTAAGCTTCTCTCTCTCTCTGTCTCCCTCTGCCCCTCTCCCCTACTCATGCATGTGCTCCCTCTCTCTTTTTCTCTTCCTTAAAAAAAAAAAATTCTAAAATAGTGATATGTCTTATAATTGTTATTGGCCTGGAATAAAGTCGGATTACTTCAGAGAGGATTTGCATTTGCCTCTACCACTCATTAGCACTACTACCAACCTGAAGCCATTTTAAATTCTCTGTTTAAGAGTTTGTTTTTAATCTCACTGGTAGTATGAATTCACAGTACAAAGTTGTGTAAGAACTGTCTTTGCGATAAAATTCCCTCTCCTTGGTGCCTGGCACTTGAAAGATAGAGACTTTCAAGTTTCCTTGCTGTCTCTTTCTGCATAGTGCATTTATTTCCCATTTATCCTTCTCTTCATTTGTAGCCTTTCTTTTGTTTCAGCTTTATTTTTTTTTTAATATTTTTTAATGTTTATTTATTTTTGAGAGAGAGAGACAGAGAGAGTACGAGCAGGGAAGGGAGACACAGAATCTGAAGCAGGCTCCAGGCTCTGAGCTGTCAGCACAGAGCCTGACATGGGGCTCAAACCCACAAACTGCAAGATCATGACCTGAGCTGAAGTTAGATGCTTAACCAACTGAGCCACCCAGGTGCCCGTTTCACCTTTAACTGATAGGTGTCCTATTTTCTTTTCTTGTGGTACATAAAAGAGCAATGCATCTTATAATAAGGTGGTGGCTTAGATTTGAGAAAAGACCCCTCAGACACTTGGTTAGGCCTTTACTTACCATCCTTTTTCAGAACTTGTTTATTCTTAAGGTAGACACACTTCTGATAAACTTAATGTCATTGTTACACATTTCTTTGTTCATTTCTCTTTGGTGATCTTCAAACTTAAATTTGCATTGGAATTGGTGAGTGAAAACTATATATTTCTGGGCCCAGAGATTCTGTTTCTGTGGACCTGGGTGATGCCCTCTAATCTGTACTTTTAATAAAAACCCACAAGGTATTCATACGTAAGTGACTGAAGGACCACACTTAGAGAAAAACTACCTGCATACTCTATAACTAAGTTAATACTCATGGTTTCAGCTTCCATCTGTATTTATTGATGACTTCCACATTTTTATATTTAGTCTAAACCATTTTTCTTCTAGGCCAAATTCATTTATACAACTGACATGTCTCTTTTAAAGGCAGAATTCATTCTGACCCAGTCTACCTGGGTTCAACTCTCAACTCAACCACTTAATAGTTGTATGACCTTGGGCAAAGTTACTTAGCTTCTCAGGTATCAGAGGGTCACTGTGATGATTTTATAGATCCATACATACAAAGTTCTTTGACCAGAGTCTGGTACATGATAAGCTCAGTTTAAGTGTTAACAGCTTCTATGTTGTTATTATTCCACAAGCACCTCAAACATGTCTAAAATGAACCTTTTTTTTTTTTTTAACTTAAATTTTAGTTAACATACAGTGCAATATTGGTTTCAGGAGTAGAATTCAGTGATTCATCACTTATATACAATACTCAGTGCTAATCAAAACAAAGTGCCCTCCTTAATATCTGTCACCCATCTAGCCCATCTCCCACTCACTTCCCTCCATCAACCCTCATTTTGTTCTCTATCATTGAGTCTCAGGTAGTTTGTTTCCCTCTCTCTCCTTCCCTCCCTTCCCATATGTTCATCTGTTTTGTTTCTTAAATTCCACATATGAATGAAATCATATGGTATTTGTCTTTCTCTGATTGACTTATTTTGCTTAGCATAATACATTCTAGTTCCATCCATGTCATTGCAAATGGCAAGATTTCATTCTTTTTGATGGCTGAGTAATATTCCATTCCATTTTGTGTGTATGTGTGTGTGCATATATATATATGCATATACATATGCATATATATGTACATTTATATATACACACACACACTATAAACATCAGGGTACCCCTTCAAATCTTTATTTTTGTATCCTCTGGGTAAATACCTAGTAGTGCAATTGCTGGATCATAGGGCAGTTCTATTTTTAGTTTTTTGAGGACCCTCCATACTGTTCCCCAGAGTGGCTGCACCAGTGTGCATTCTCACCAACAGGATAAGAGGATTCCCCTTTCTCCATATCCTAGCCAACATCTGTTGTTTCCTGTAATGTTAATTTTAGCCATTCTAACAGGTGTGAGGTGGTATCTCATCAGGGTTTTGATTTGTATATCCCTGATGATGAGCGATGTTGAGCATCTTTTCATGTGCCTGTTAGCCTTCTATATGTCTCCTTTGGAAAAGTGTCTGTTCAGGTCTCCTGCCCATTTATTAACTGGGCTATTTGTTTCTTGGGTGTTGAGATTGACAAATTCTTTATAGATTTTGGATATTAACCCTTTATCTGATATGTCATTTGCAAATATTTTCTCTCATTCCGTAGGTCACCTTTTAATTTTGTTGATTGTTTCCTTCACTGTGCAGAAGATTTTTATCTTGATCAAGTCCCAGTAGTTCATGTTTGGTTTTGTTTCCCTTGCCTCTGGAGACATGTCTAGAAAGAAGTTGCTACAGCCGAGGTCAAAGAGGTTGCTGCCTGTATTCTCTAGGATTTTGAGGGTTTCCTGTCTCCCATTTAGGTCTTTCATCCATTTTCAATTTATTTTCAATTTATTTTTGTGTATGGTGTAAGACAGTGGTTCAGTTTCATTCTTCTGCATGTCACCATCCAGTTTTCCCAACACCATTTGTTGAAGAGGGTTTTTTTCATTGGATATTCTTTCCTGCTTTGTCAAAGATTAATTGACCACATGGTTGTGGGTTCATTTCTGGGTTTTCTGTTCTATTCCTAAAATGAACCTTTTACACCACCTTCACCACCATCCATCTATTTTCTGGCTTGACTACAGCTTTGTTTAATTTCTCCCTCTCACTCATGATTTTCCTCATCTAGGTCATACATTCTATGAATTCAACATCCTATTTGTCTCTAATTTGTCCTCTCCTTTCTATTCCCTCTTCTATTGCTTTGGTTCAGGTCTTTATCACTTCTCACGTAGAGTTTTGGAATGGCCTCCTAAATGGATTTCTAGCCTCTGGTTGTTTTTATTCATTCAGATTTCACAGAAATCTTTATCAAAGGGAATCTGATCTTCTATTCCTCTGCTGGATGCCTCTTGTTGCCTATGGTGTAAAATCCAAACACATGTGGCTGGCATACAGACCCCTTCCTAGCTAGTTTTTGCCCTCTTGTTCTGCAACAGTCAGACGCATTTGTAGTCTTCCAGCTTTTTTATTATTGTAGTAGATTCCCCCAAACAGCAGATTCTCTCTTGCCTTCATAACTTTGCATAATTAAGCAAGATAGCATGGTGGTTAAAAGTGTGAGCTTCAGAGCCAGACTGCTCTGGCTCTGTCCAAATCCTGGCTTTGTCACTTAACTAGTTGTGTGAACTTGGGCAAAACACTTTTTCTGTGCCACAGTTTCCTACTCTTTAAAATGGGAATCATTATGCATCATAGAGTTGTTATAACAATTTTACTAATTTACAGAAGTGTTCAATAAATGTAAGGTATCATTATCTTTATTACTATGTGGTTTCCTTTGACTGTATACTTGATCTTCTCTGCTACCCATTCTCTCACTTTCTTTGCCTATCAAATCTTACTCATTCATCTGTTATATCTCACTTTAAGAACTATCTCCTCCAGGAAGTCAACTCTCTTAGATGATGATCCTCTGGGTTCCCATAGCACTCTTTGTACTATAATTAAACTGAATATTTTAAGAACTACCCAGGACTATATTTTTCATCTCTAAATGGCCAATGAATGAAAACTTTTATTGTTTCTTACTTGCTATAGATTGGGAAACCCAATTAGAAAGGGGAAGGATATTCTATTAGAGACAGGTAAACAATCATAAGGAGACTGGAAAGCAAGATATAGCAAGAGGTGAAAAAGCAGAAAACAAAATCTGTAAGTCTGGAACATTTCAGTGAAGGGACAAATAGTCCAACATGTTATCAGTGCGGTTCTCTAAGTATCATAGTATATAATTAAAATGCTATGTGATATCCTAAGTCATCCCAAAGGTTAAGTTATGTTGAGCGTACTTGGCCTAAAAGGAAGGAAAGTAGGTTAAACATTTTAGAAATATTTCTTTTAAAACTAGTTGAAATAAATTTTGGCAATTAAATAGGTGAGCTTTAGTTATTTATAATTGTCCAACAGTTCATCCCCCCTTGGTCTGCTTGAGTAATCAGTGCACTCAGTTAATTCTGACTATTGAATGTGTTCAGTCTGCTTTTGTGGACACTGGTGGGGCTGGGTGTGGGGGGAGATTATAGGCTAAGGAAGTGAATTTGTAGCAATTAATATGAGTACTGTTAACTTTTTTTTTTCCAATATATGAAATTTATTGTCAAATTGGTTTCCATACAACACCCAGTGCTCATCCCAAAAGGTGCCCTCCTCAATACCCATCACCCACCCTCCCCTCCCTCCCACCCCCCATCAACCCTCAGTTTGTTCTCCGTTTTTAACAGTCTCTTATGCTTTGGCTCTCTCCCACTCTAACCTCTTTTTTTTTTTTTTTTCCTTCCCCTCCTCCATGGGTTTCTGTTAAGTTTCTCAGGATCCACATAAGAGTGAAAACATATGGTATCTGTCTTTCTCTGTATGGCTTATTTCATTTAGCATCACACTCTCCAGTTCCATCCACATTGCTACAAAGGGCCATATTTTGTTCTTTCTCATTGCCATGTAGTACTCCATTGTGTATATAAACCACAATTTCTTTATCCATTCATCAGTTGATGGACATTTAGGCTCTTTCCATAATTTGGCTATTGTTGAGAGTGCTGCTATAAACATTGGGGTACAAGTGCCCCTATGCATCAGGAGTACTGTTAACTTTAAAATTCATTATTTGTTGATTGAATTTAGAAATTCTTTCTACATTTAATAAGTTTGCCATCAACCTTTCTAAAGAGAAATGGTTAGAAACAGTTACGTTCAATGGATAAATATAATAAACATTAAAAGAATGTTGAAATTCTTTCAAAATAACTTATTAAAAAGAAAGTTAGAACTTTCTGAAGAAGTATTACCAGCAATATTTTAAAATCCTAAGATTTGTCAAGTGTTTATTATTTAACATTTATTTGTTTTGTATTGTTATTTGTCAAAGATTTACTTGAATAAAATGATATTATAGTAAGACATTGTATGCAAAATTATACACCAAAGTACAATATGTGGTTATTTTAAAACTTAAAATAGTATTTACAGAATTGTTAAGTTTAGCCATGACAAATATTCGCACAGGGAAGTAGGGAAAACTTGTTGATCTAACAAATTAGTTTCAGGGGATTCATTTTACAATATTTTTTTATTAGGCCCTGAGGATACAATGCCCCTCTGCGGAACACAGCAGTTTGGACTGCAGAAACTTAAAAAAGAAATTAACATAATTGCCCTCCCTGAGTTTATATTGATATAGGAGGCATAAGACCCTTAAAAAGGAGATGTAAGTGTCCCAACAGATATTTGTATAAATAATTGATACTGTATATCTTCAGCTGTTTATCCCTGCAGAAATCTAGTTAAGAGGAAACTATTTTAGTAAAGATATTTGTTGCTTATTAGAAAACTGATATGTGTTTATTGTAAAGAATGTTTAAGAAGGTTGAAATTAGAAAATGAAAATCTCCTGTTGTTCACCTATTAACATTTTAATACACTTACTAGTCTTTTATATATGATTCTCTTTATTCCTTTTAAAAATTGGACTATAATTATACAATTTTATATTCTTCTTTATTCACTTTATATTAAATCAGAAGCATTTTCTTAGGAACTGAATATTCAAGGTAAACTACAGGTAAAGCTGATGAAGTCTAATCATTTAAGTAATCTTAGACATTGTTAGGTTCTAAACTTACTCGATTCAAGTTCAGTAAGGAAAAATCTAACTTTCTAATTATTAGATAAAATTTTCATGACACTAGATGTTTTAAATTCAGCAATTGATGAGTTTGCTTGGAAATCAATTAGTTCTTATAGCATGGCATTGAGTTGAATTAACTGTGCACATAAAAATTAGATGCTATATTTTAATTTATAGTAAAAGACTGGCATAAAAAAAACCTAAGTATTGTTATACTCATGTAATCATATTTCTCCTATTCAAACTCATTTAAGATAACTAGTGTGAGGGGAATGTACAAGAACACCTCCCCAAAGCCATTGGCTGAGAAAACAAGAGGGATGATTTTCATAAGTAACCAGCAGGGCTTGAAGACTGGAATTTCAAAGGTCTGTGTGCTTAGCCCTGAGGGCACTGTGCTGCTCCAAGAGAGAAGGCAGGCAAACAACCTGGGGGCAGAAACAGTGATCTGACTAATGCCTAGGACACATAGAAAGAAGATTATTCTCCCTTCTTGGAGTACTTCCCTGAGGGCAGCAGGCATGGAGACCCCTCTCCAGGGTCAAAGGAGCAGGTTGGCACGATTTGCCTCTCCTGCCCCTCAGCATAAACACAGAGCCACCTACAGTAAACAACATAGCAACAATATTGGATGCCTAGCCTGCTTATACCAAGTCTCACATCCCTGCATTCTGTTGGTACTACTCTTGTTGGTCAAGTTTGCCTTGGTCCATTCATGGTGGTCACCTTCCCCAGAAGACCAGCAGAAACCCCTGCCCACATCATGTCTCCCAACCAGAGAGTTATGCAGTGCTTCAGTTCTAGTGGAAGTAGTATCAGGTCTCATTTAACAAGCAGACCAGAACACATCTAGTTAAACACTCCACATTCTGGCCAAGGACCAAACACAGCCCACTGTAGACTAGGAGAGCCCATGCAGACAACTGGCCTGAAGGATAGAGCAGCCAAAAACAGCAGCAAAGTGCACACAGAATTTTCTTATGAAGGGCCAGGCCCTGGACACTATATGACCTTTTTCTTCATAAAGCCATTATGCTCAGGAGCAGGAAACATTAACAGGCTTTTTTAATACAAAGAAGACGGAGATTTAGACAAAATGCTGAGATAGAAGAATCCATCCCAAATGAAAAAACAAGTTAAGGTCAGGGCCAGAGATCTAAGTGAAACAGATATAAGTAACATGCCTGATCAAGAATTTAAATTAACAATCATAAGGATATTGCTGGGCCTGAGAAAAGAATGGAAAACTTCAGGGAGGCCCTTACCACAGAGTTAAAAAATAGAAATGAAAAATATAATAACTGAGATTCAAAATGGTCTTCATGCAGTGAGCACAAGGATGGAAGAAGCAGAGGAATGAATAAGTGATGTAGAAGATAAAATAACGGAAAATAATGAAGCTGAACAAAAGACAAAAAGAGCTATGGAACATGAGAATAGACTTGGGGAACTCAGTGACTCCATCAAACAAGGTAACATTTGTAGTATAGGAGTTCTGAGGCAAGAGAAAGAAAAGGGGGCAGAAAATTTAATTGAAGAAATAATAGCTGAAAACTTCCCTAATCTGGGGAAGGAAACACATCCAGGTCCATGAGACACAAAAACTCCCATCAAAATCAATAAAAGCAGAGCAACAGCAAGACATAGTGTAATTAAATTTGCAAAATATAGCAATAAAGAAAAAAAGTCCTAGAAGTAGCAGACAAAAGAAGTCCCTAATTTACAAGGCAAGGCCCATAAAGCTAGCTTCAGATCTCTCAACAGAAACTTGGCAAAACAGAAGGGAGTGGCATAATATATTCAATGTGCTGAATTGGAAAATTCTGCAGCAAAAAAATACTCAATCCAGCAAAGCTATCATTCAGAATAGGAAAGATAAAGAGTTTCCCAGACAAACAAAAACTAAAGGAGTTTGTAACCACTAAACCAACCCTAAAAGAAATAATAAAGGTGACTCTTTGAAGAAAGGACCCAAATAAAATCACGAATGAAAGAGGAGAGATCACAACCAACACCACAGAAATACAAATAATCATAAGAGAATATTATGAAAAATTATATGCAAATAACCTGGGCAATCTGGAAGAAATGGACAAATTCCTAGAAACATACAAACTACTAAAACTGAAACAGGAAGAAATACAAAATGTGAACAGACCTATAACTAGTAAAGAAATTGAATCAGTAATCAAAAACCTCCCAACAAATGAGAGTCCAGGACTAGATGGCTTCCTGGGGGAATTCTTCTGGACATTTAAAGAAGAGTTAATGCCTATTCTTCTGAAACTGTTCCAAAAAATAGAAACAGAAGGTAAACTTCCATATTCCCTCTACAAGGCCAGCTTTACCTTGATTCTTGATTCGAAAATCAGACAAAGACCCCACTGAAGAAGGAGAATGAGAGGCCAATATCCCTGATGAACATGGATGCAAAAATTCTCAACAAGTTACTAGCAAATCAAATCCAACAGTACATTAAAAGAATTATTCACCATGACCAAGTGGGATTTATTCCTGCGCTGCAGGGGTGGATCAATATTCACAAATCAATCAACTTGCTACACCACATTAATAAAAGAAAGGATAAGAACCATATGATCTTCTTAATAGATGTAGAAAAAGCATTTGACAAAATCCAGCATCCTTTCTTGATAAAAACCCTCAAGAAAGTAGGGATAGAAGGAACATACCTCAAGATCATAAAGGCCACATATGAAAGACCCACAGCTAATATCATCCTCAATGGGGAAAAACTGAGAGCTTTTCCTCTATGGTCAGGAACAAGACAGGGAAGTCCACTCCCACCATTACTATTTAAGATAGTACTAGAAGTCTTAGTCTCAGCAATCAGACAACATAAAGAAATAAAAGACATCCAAACTGGCAAGGAAGAAGTCAAAATTTCACTCTTTGCAGATGACATGATATGCTATGTAGAAAACCCAAAAGACTCCACCTAAAAATTGCTAGAACTGATATATGAATTCAGCAACGTCACAGGATATAAAATCAATGCACAGAAATGTTGCATTTCTATACACCAACAATAAAGCAGCAGAGACAGAAATCAAGGAATCAATCCCATTTACAACTGCACCAAAAACCATGAGATACCTATGAATAAGCCTAACAAACGAGGTAAAAGATCTGGTTTCTGAAAACTATAGGACACTCATGAAAGAAATTGAAGAGGACACAAAGAAATGGAAAAACATTCCATGTTCATGTGTTGGAAAAACAAACATTATTAAAATGTCTATACTACCCAAAGCAATCTACACATTCAGTGCAATCCCTATGAAAATACCACCAGCATTATTCACAGAGCTAGAACAAACAATTCTAAAGTTTGTATGGAACCAGAGAAGACCTTAAATAGCCAAAATAATGTTGAAAAAAAAAAAAGCAAAGTGGGAGGCATCTTGATTCCAGACTTCAAGCCTGTATTACAAAGCTGTAATCATCAAAACAGTATGGTACTGGCGTAGAAACAGACACATACATCAATAGAACACAGTAGAGAGCTGAGAAATGGACCCACAACTGTATGGTCAACTAATCTTCAACAAATGGTGTTGGGAAAATTGGGCAGCTACATGCAGAAGAATGAATCTGGGCCACTGTGTTACACCACACACAAAAATAAATTCAAAATGGATGAAAGACCTAAATGGGAGACAAGAAATCATCAAAATCTTAGAGAACACAGGAAGCAACCTCTTTGACCTTGGCCATAGCATCTAGACATGTCTCCAGAGGCAAGGGAAACAAAAGTGAACGAGAACTATTGAGACTTCATCTAAATGAAAATCTTCTGCACAGTGAAGGAAACAATCAACAAAATTAAAAGGTAACTTACGGAATGAGAGAAAATATTTGCAAATGACATATCAGATAAAGGGTTAATATCCAAAATCTATAAAGAATTTGTCAATCTCAACACCCAAGAAACAAATAGCCCAGTTAATAAATGGGCAGGAGACCTGAACAGACACTTTTCCAAAGGAGACATATAGAAGGCTAACAGGCACATGAAAAGATGCTCAACATCGCTCATCATCAGGGATATACAAATCAAAACCCTGATGAGATACCACCTCACACCTGTTAGAATAGCTAAAATTAAGAACACAGGAAACAACAGATGATGGCTAGGATATGGAGAAAGGGGAACCCTCTTATCCTGTTGGTGAGAATGCACACTGGTGCAGCCACTCTGGGGAACAGTATGGAGGGTCCTCAAAAAACTAAAAATAGAACTGCCCTATGATCCAGCAATTGCACTACTAGGTATTTACCCAGAGGATACAAAAATAAAGATTTGAAGGGGCACATGCACCCCAATGTTTATAGCAGCATTAATCAACAATAGCCAAACTATGGAAAGATCCCAGATGTCCATCAGCTGATGAATGGATAAAGACATTGTGGTATGTATATATAATAGAATACTATTTAGCTATCAAAAAGAGTGAAATCTTGCCATTTGCTATGACGTAGATGAAGCTAGAGTGTATTATGCTAAGCACAATAAGTCAGAGAAAGACAAATACCATGTGGTTTCGTACATATGTGGAATTTAAGAAACCAAACAGATGAACATAAGGGAAGGGAATCAAAAATAAGATAAAAACAAGGAGGGAGACAAACTATAAGAGACTCATAAACATAGAGAACAAACTGAGGGTTGCTGGTGGGGTGTTGGGCGGAGGGATGGGCTAGATGGGTGATGGGTATTGAGGAGGGCACTTGTTATGATAACTTACTGAACCACCCAGGTGCCCCTCGATTGTATCTCCTAAGTATCTTTCATGTTTATCTCATCTACACCAGTCTTAATTCAGGCCTATATTTTTCCTTGTCTTAATTACTTCATCAACCTCTTAATTTGTGCCCCTGCCAATAATTCTTCCCCCTCCAGTATGTCTATCTCAGAGCTATCCGAATAACCTTGTGAGAATGCAAACATGATCATGTTATTTTCCTTTATATATTTCATTGGCTCCACGTTGCCTGATCCTACAAAAGATAAACTCTAGTGTGATGTAAAAAATCTTTTGTGGTTTGGCCCTTGCATACCTTTTTAGCCATCTGTTACTGCCAACATTTATTTACTTTGCTCCAGCCAGATTCACTAGGGTCTATCATGTCCGTCAATTATTTTACATTCTATCTCTACTAAGTCAGTATATCCAAATTTTGTATTCCTGTTAAGCCACTGTTTGCTTGTTTTGGTCTCTTTCACATTCTTCCTCAATGTCTGCTAAGCCTTGATTAAACAAACAACTTCTACCTCAGAGTCAGGCACTAAAAAACTGATTGGAAACTCTAAATCCATCCAATCCATTTATTTTATCGTCTTTAGTATCTTTGTTAACTTGAGCTAGTCATATTCTGTCCCTAAGGACCATCCCCTCTCCACTTAAGTATATAGAGTATCAGTATTCTCAGAGCTGAATGTTCCTGCTTTGAGTCTACCCTACCGTCACCTGTGCTGAGTGTCCCTCAATCCAGATATACTCTGTAATTCTCTCTTCATAGAATTAAAAAAAAAAAAAAATCAGTCTCCCAAATGGGGGTAAAGGAGTCTTCTGGCTCCATAAAGAGGTGAAGGGAGTTTGGGCATATAATTTACTTCTAAACTAAACTTTCATCCTGTTTCCTAGTGTTTGGCTGTATCTTAACTCTTAGAGAAGTACAGCTGATTTCTGAGCCATTTGGAGGTTCTGCAGGGTAAACTTAAAAAATCACTTTTCTTACTTGGGTTAGGAGACTGCCTCTTTTGCATTAGCTAAATCTGTTACTATTAGTACATCTGTTTTCTATTTTTCCAAAATTTTGTTATTGTCCTTGCAGTTTATATCTTTTTTAAAAAAGCATTTTAATATTATTTTAGTGTGTTTCCAAGAGGGAGCAAAAGTCAGTGTGTATGTCCACTCTGGCATATTTACCTAAACTCCTCTTTCAAAACTGTTTGGAAGTTTAAATTATTTCTGGCTTTACTTATTTTTCCACCAATCAGGAAGAGTTAGATGATCTCTCTCTTGTATTCCCATGACACTCTGTGTATGCTTTTGTTACGGAAGTGATCCCATTGAGTCATATGTTGTTTTTAACTTGTCTCCCCTACCACACATTGTTATGTAACCAATCTACAGAACTTTTTCATCTGGGAAAACTGAAACTCTAACTCCCTTTATACACCTCTCCTCAGCCACCATTCTACTTTCTGATTCTATGAGTTTGACTACTCTAGACACCTTTTAGAAGGGAATCATACATTATTTGTCTTTTTGTAGCTGGCTTTTTTCATTTAACATCTGTCCTCAATGTTTATCCATGTTTTCATATATGTCAAAATTTCTTTTTTTAAGACCAAATTATATTCCATTGTATGTGTATACATTTTGTTTAGCCATTGATGGGTATTTGGGTAGCTTCTACCTTTTGACTATTGTGAATGATGCCGGTATGAGCATGGTTGTACAGATACGTTTTCAAGAGACCCTGCTTTCAATTCTTTTGGATGTATCCAAAAGTGTGATTATCTTTTAAGATATTAAAGACATATTTCTTTTTTAAAGAAAACAGTTTCCCCTTTTATAAAAAATAGAATGTTTTTCCTTTGGAGCTTTGATGATGTTTTGTTATGTTGAGATTCAGGTTATACATTCCTGGCCAGAATACTGCTTAAGTGACATGTCTTTTTCAGAGTTTCACATTCAGAGGCACAATGTCCCCCTTAACCTCTTAGGGGTTATGTTAATTTTAATCACTCAAAGTGTTCTGTTTCTTTATTATATAGTTACTACTTTTTTTTCTTGCATCTTATAAGCAATCTGTGGAAGAGACACTTAAGACCATGCAGATATTCTAGTTCTCATCAAAATTTCTACCCTTGAATTTAGCATTAATGCTTCTTGCCTAAATCAGTCTTTACTATGATGGCTGAAAAATGATGTTTTCTTTTCAAATTTTTATTTAAATTCTAGTTAGTTAACATATAGTGTAATATTGTTTTCAGCAGTAGAATTTAGTGATTCATTACATATAACACCCAGTGCTCAACACAAGTGCCCTCCTTAATACCCATCACCCATTTAGGACATCCCCCATCCACCCCCCTCCCTTAATTCTCAGTTTGTTCTCTATTGTAAAGAATCTCTTATGGTTTATTTCCCTCTTTCTTTCTTTTTTTCCCCACCTTCCCATATATTCATCTGTTTTGTTTCTTAAATTCCACATATAAGTGAAATCATATGGTATTTGTCTTTTTCTGACAGACTATTTTGCTTAGCATGATACACTCTAGCTCCATCCATGTTGTTGCAGATGGCAAAGTTTCGTTCCTTTTGATGGCTGAGTAATATTCCATTGTATGTATATACCACATCTTTATCCATTCAAAAAATGATTTTTCAAATCCAATAAGGGCTATTTAATTTAAAGTTAATTATGAATTGTGTTAAATAGATCAATTGGAATGTCAAGTGGTCAATATATTAAATGTAAGATTTGCTGCTACTATTAAATATATATATTATACATGATAATCATTGAAGTATAATGATTAAACTGCTTCTGAAATTTTAGAATATAATAATTATAGTATTCCTATAAAGTCATTACATATTTTTAAAATTTAGATATATAGTGTACTTTTTTTTTTAAGATTTCATTTTTAAGAAATCTCTATACACAACATGGGGCTTGAACTCATAACCCCGAGATCCAGAGTTGCATGCTGTATCAACTAAGCCAGCCAGATGCCCCTATAGTGTGCTTTTCTTATTCTCAGTTTACAGATTGTTTACCAGGAACTCTACTGTCTGAATCCTCTTAGTGAACTCTATTTCATTAATGAGCAGCCAAATAATAGTCACCTTCTGCTATTGAAGAAAAACTTTGCAGTATGGAGTAGCTTTGAGAACTTTAGCTGAATGGAAAGTTATAAACTCTTTTTCCTTTTTAAAGCATAAGTCTCATTCTGTGTTTGTCTAAAACATTTAGCATCTCTTAAGTAGGTCTAAAGCTGTTACAGTTTCAAGCAATATGGCAGATATGATGTTCAGAGAAACCTCTGGTAAAGAACACGGAAATGATGTATAAAATGTTAAAACATTTATAGGTTAAAACATATATATATGGGTGAGTTGGAAGCAAAGTAAGTGGAAAATATGAGGCTGTATGCAATGAGCAAGCCCAGTTCCATGGGGATAAAGGAGCTCTAGAACCCATTTTATCCTTGAGGTCACCTTCTGATCCCTCATGGCCCAACACCTGGGCATTAAGGAGGTGTTTCTGCTTGCATGGGGCAGGAGATAAGTTCTTATGGGCATGCTCAGAGGTAAGTCTGGACACTGCAGTGTAAAGCTGGGATCCCCAAAGGATAAAACTTTGTTAATGACGGGAAAATAACCGCCTTTCAGAATGACACCATTGGGGGACCTGGGTAGCTCAGTCGGTTAAACATCCGACCCTTGATCTCTGCTCAACTCTTGATCTCAGGGTTGTGTGAGTTCAAGCCCTGCATTGGTCTCCGCACTGGGCGTGAAGCCTACTTAAAACAAAAACAAAACAGAATGACACTGTTTGTTTCATCCTTGGCTGTGAATGGAGTGGACAAAAAGAATCTCTCCTCATCACAGTTCTACTCCGATGTGGGTTTGGAGTTGGAATTCACACTGGCAAAAACAAATCTCAATATAAAAGTTCAGTTTAATGGTGCCTTGGGTTTGGGTGCCCTAAGATGGAAATCTTCTCTGAAGAAAAGTGCTTTAAATACTGGCTTTGAAGTATCCCCATAGTTAAAGTTCTAAGCATATACCTTTAGAACGTATTCTTGGGATGAACACATGTGGTAGGGAGAGGAAGGAAGCTCTTTTAGGCAGAGAAGTCAAGCTTCATTGAAGACCCAACAAAGGTTTCACTGATACTACAGGAAGCTCTGGAGATGGGGTGATCCTTCAGAGTTCACTTGAGTTAGGACAAGAGGGTCAGGCCTTTTTGGATGAGCAGCCCTCATTGGATGTGGGCTGCTCCTGGAAGGAGCCTTGACCTTAGGTGAGACAGTATTCTTTAGACAAAGCAACCCCAAAGAGGGCCAATAGCCAAGAGCCACTTTCTGGCAGGATTCCCAGCAGCTGTGGAAAAAGTTCACATTCCTGAAAGGGAATCCAGGTAGTTCATCATAATGTCTACCACAGTGAGCAAAGAAAACTTATAGGTGAACATAGCAAACACTGACTTTATAAATCAAAATAATATTGTCTATTTTGTGTGGTTAAAATAAAAATAGAGCTAAAAATTTCAGAATCATAGTATTTGGAGGGGAGTGATTGGAATTAATGCCTTCTAAGATCTGTTACATGGTAGAATACTATACAGCAGGGAAAAATGAATGCCATACAGCTTCATGTTCCAACATAAACAGCAAGATTCTTTGAATGGAAAAAGTGTGATATCATTTATGTAAAGTTTAAAAACCATCAACACCAAACAATATATTGTATATTAAGGATACATACAAATATGATAAAACTTAACAGGTATTAGAATGAGTAACACAAAATTCAAAGCAAGAATTAGAGAAGACACACAGAGGGCTTCCATAGCACTGTAGCACTATTTCTTAATCTAGGTGTGGATACACAGAAATTTTTTTTATTATAATTCCTTTAACTATACATATATGTATTATATATGTAGTAAATTATTTTTTAAAAAACTCTATTAAAGTAGAGTTTAAGGTATTTAGAAGGGAGAAATCTGCTGGTTTTGGTGACCAAAGTATGCTAAAGTTATCTCCTAGGTTAGTATTCAGTTGTGCTAATCTGGATCCAGTCAAGTCTACTGAGAATTAATCAGAAATGAATGATCAGTTATATGATTGAGTCATCTCCATTTGATTTATCAAATTTGCCCTCAAACAGGGGATGGGATTGCTCTTTTACAGGCCTTTCAGATCTAGTAAATGATGAAATTTGAAGTTTGAAAATGATTCTAAATTCTGCAGTAAGTTTTTGTTAGATGAATTCAATATATAATAGTTATCACAGTAAATATTCAATGCAACATCTACATCAATAAATATAGAAGCTCTACTTTTTTCTCTTAAAATCTGCCTTATCCATAAAAATCAGAGAAAGCAGCTTTGAATTCAACAGGAAGATAGTGAGCTCTGTTTCTCTGGAGACATACAGTCGAGCTTAAATGACCTGTTAAAAATAGTGTGAGAATAAGTTTGTATTGAAAGAAAGGGTTAGAATAGATAGCCTCTAAGATGCTTTTAGACTTTACTAAGATTACATACTTTTATGTTTGATTCAGTGTTTCTTACTTCCCATTTCTCTTCAGGAGGCGTTTTCCTGATGACTCTCCATTAGGGTAGTCTTTGTTTAATAAATGTAAATCAGAGTTCTTAAGAGAGAATATTTTTCTCTAGTGTCATGGATTTTTGAGTGCAGGAAACTTGAGCTGTGTAACTTTAAGCAAATTAATTAGTGTCTCTGGACTTTGGCTCATACATCTATAAAATGAGAAGATTGCAGCTGATATAAGTTTTAAATGGATATGTGAAATTTTCCTATCAATTCTAGAACTCCCAAATATTTATGACTTATACAGACTTATAGTACCATGGACTTCTCCATATATTCTCAAACATTTTGAATATAGTCACTACTGTTTTCAGAAAACTAAAAAACTGAAATAGCCTTTGTTACCTCTTAATACTTTTCAGAGGAAAATACAAGATAATGTTTTTTTAAATAACAGACTCTATTTCACTGTGTTCTGAAATTGATTGTAACTTAACCTTCAGATTAGTTATTTTGAATATCCCTGCAACGCAAATGTCTCATATTTTTTTAAATTTTACAACGCTATAATTTTTGAATGACACTTTAATTCTTAAGTCTATAGCAGTATTCTTGCACTTTTAATAGAAACTATTAAGGGAATATTTTACAGTATATTAGGTAAAAATGCTAATATTTGGGTCAAAAACTAATAAAATTACATATAAATTAAATATGGGTCAAAAGCATAATTTTAGTTTTATTCTCCCATTTGATTATGCTGGGAAATTTTTAATTATTTTAAATTATTGCATACAGGATAGTCCATTAATAACTTCCCATTCAATTTATTAAGGTTAAGAAGTTACTAAAGGTCAGTTATAGAGGAAAATAAATCAAGGCAGAATTACATAATTGTTTCACATCTTATCAAGCAGGAAACTCTAAATTGCGAATAACTTTATTACATCCTCTAAATTGCATAAACCTTAGGCTTCTGTTATTATGTCCTTGTCACTATTCTTAATGTTTCACTCTGCAACAAAATTATGAGTTGCAGTCAGTGTATTAGCTTTAATAGAGCTTTCAAGACAAATACCACAGGCTGGGTGGCTTAAATAAAGAAATTTATTTCTCACAGTTCTGGATGCCACAAGTCCAAGATCAAGATGTCAGCAGATTTGGTTTCTTCTGAGGCCTCTTTCCTTGACTTGCAGATGGTTGTCTTCCCACATGCCTTCACTTGGTCTTTCCTCTGTGTGCACACATCCCTGATACATCTATTTGTGTATCTAAATTTCCTCTTTTTATAAGGACACCGGTTAAATTGGATTAGAACCCATCCTAACGGTTTTATTTTAACTGAGTCACCTTTTTAAATGCCCTACTCTAAATATAGTCACATTCTAAAATACTGAAGGTTAGAGATTTAACATATGAATTTGGGGGGTACAGTCAATGAAATTGTATATGGTTTTCTTACCTGCCATAGAAGTTTTCAAGAATGAAAATTATTGATTCTGTGCAAGTGGTTTGCATGCTCTGTATAGTTGTTTGTTTGCACTGTGACTTATGGCAGGTTAACTCAGGATGAATGATAGGACGCACTTTATGAGTGCTCTGTGATTTTAAGTCAGGTAATTGAAGTTCTCTTCAAAAAGACATCGTAATTTGAATCGAATTTGTATGTCTTTTGCTCATTTATCTTCCTCTAGTTGCCCTTTTAGTATGGGGCCCTTGGAACGATCTTTAGTTCTTACATTATACCATCAGTGGTCTCTTCCTCTTCAAAATCAATTGACTTTTTTTTTTAATCCAAACTACTTTCTCCTTCTTGAAACAATCTCTTCTTTGTTGTTGTTGTTGTCGTTGTTGTTGTTGTTGTTAGTTCATGTCTTTTATTAACCCATATACAATTACTTGTCTTCCAGGGGTAACTGGGTGGTTCAGTCAGTTAAGCATCCGACTTTGGCTCAGGTTGTGATCTTGTGGTCTGTGAGTTCAAGCCCTGTGTCAGGCTGTGTGCTGACAGCCCGGAGCCTGAGCCTGCTTTGGATTCTGTGTCTCCATCTCTATCTGCTCCTCCCTCGCTCACACTCTCTCTCTCTCTCTCTCTCTCTCTCTCTCTCTCTCTCTCTCTCAAAAATAAACATTAAAGTAAAATAAAACAAAAAAACAATTACTTGTCTTCTGGTTTGTTGAAGCAACAGTGTAACAACATTTGCCACAATAATGTCTGTCAAAAGTGACTAGTCATAAAAGTGTCTAGTCATTAAAACTCCAGCATCACATTCATCTGAAGGGCATTCCCGACAAAGGTGACTGATTTTGCCATTCTCATCCACCTTATAGTATTTCAGGATGGCCAGTTTAACCTTTCTCTTATGCTTATTCTTCTTGGGCATGGTGTAAGAGACTTCTTCCTCTTCTTAGCACCACCACAGAGTCCCAACACAAGATGGGGAGTGGACTCCTTTTGAATGTTGTAGTCAAAGTACATCCATCTTCCAGTTGCTTGCCAGCAAAGATCGGTCTCTGCTGATCAGGAAGAGTTCCTTATCCTGAATCTTGGTCTTCACATTTTCTATTGTATTTGAAGGTTCAACCTCAAGAGTGATGGTCTTCCCCATAAGAGTTTTCACGAAAATCAGCCTCTTGGCAGTGGCTCCACCACAGATGGTGGATCAGAAGGTCCTCTCTTTGTTTTGACATCATAGTTTTCTGGTTCTTTTCCTTCATAGGTTTCTCTTTCTTTTGTTTTCCTTATCTGAAATCTTTTGTATTCAGACTCTTCCTTTAGGTGACTTCTATTCTATGGTTTTATATACCATCCATATGCTGACAATTTCATTGTTTATATTTCTGTACTAGAACTCTCCTCCAAGCTTTAGACTCTTCTATCAAACTACCTATTTCTTATCTTAACTTGGATGTCTCACAGTTAGAATAGTGTTTGACACATATCGGTACTATATGAGTATTAGCCATTATCTTTGTTTTCTTTTTAATAAATGGCACTATCATCTATCCAGTTATTTAAGCTAGAAACCTTGATTTCTCCCTTTTCTTCTCCTCTTAATCCAGTTCATCACTTGTGTCTTCAGGATACATCTTGCTTGTATACACTCTCTTCATCTCCATTTTCACCACCCTAATCCAAACATAGCATCATCTCTTACCTGGCTAACTGCAAATATCCCCAAACTATAGGCTGTTTAACATAGTGATTAAGAACCCAGGCTTTGGAATTGAACTGGCTAGGTTTAAATCCTGGCTCCTCCACTTAGAAGTTGTATGAACTTAGGTGACCTCTATTTCTTTATTTCTTCTTAGTGCCTCTATTTCTTTATTTATAAAAAAATAGTAATAATAACAACAACAACAACAATAATCCTTACCTCATAGGATTGTTACAAGGATTAGATGAGATACTGCATGTACAGGGCTTAGAATCACAGCTAAAAATTCAATATAAGTTGGCCATTCTCAGATTTGCACAGGAGCAAGAGTGGTCTTTATTCAAATTGCTAACTTCTAACATTTTAAAAAATAAAGTCTTTCAGTTATATAAAAAGATTTACTAAATCATATAACAAATACCTGTATACCCCTCTGTAATCACCTGTCTTTTTGCATCCTCACCCACTTAACTACCATCCTGAGTTTGGTATTTATTATCTCATACTTGTCTTTATACTTTTGATGCATATGAATATATCTCTAAACAATGTATAATATTTTTTTACATGTCTGATAACATACTGAACATATTCTTTGCATCTCCCTTTTTTTCTTCAACATGTTTTTAAGATTTGTCCACGAGGGTACATGTTGCTGTTTCATTCATTCTTTTTTACTGCTGCATAGTAGTCCAATGAATAACTTTTGTCCCTTTCTTACTGGTATGTTATCTTTAAAGATTTAATTTGTGGGGGCTTTATATCTTATTTTGTTAATAATTTATTAGCTATGTGCATGTAGGTACCCTCTCTCAGGCTATGGCTTTTCTTTTTACCTTTGTAATGGCATCTTGTGATGTATATTTTTTATGTTAAAATAATCAGTCTTCTAACTTACAGTTAGGGGTTTTATGTCATGTTTTCAAAAGCCTTCAAAGCCCAAAGTTGTTAAAGACATTCTCCTATATGCTCTCCCAGACATATTTCTATGTACATTTTGGTTTTTAACACATAGGATTTAACTTTTGATACAGTTTTGAAATAAGGATCCAGTTGTTTTTAAATTTCGAGAATCAGTTTTTCTCTCACCAATTATGAATAGCCTAACTATTCTCCACTGATAAGAAGTTCCCTTTTTGTCATATATCAAGTTATTATACAGGGTTTGGTCTGTTTCTGAGCTGTGTTCTTTTAGTCTGTTAATCGCTCCTGACTGTTTCACTGACTTAATTATTTTAGTTTCATGGTAAGTCTTGATAACTGACAGGACAAGTTTCTTCATCTTATTGTTCTTCAAAAATCTTTTGTCGATTCTAGGCCTTTTACCTATTTTCTTGCCTTTAAAAGAGCTTTGAAATGTAAAAAATGATATTTCCTTGTTTTCTTTTAAAATAAATGTTTGTTTACCTTTACCACATGAGACACACTCTGTTTCCTACTAGATTTAATTCTGTTCCATTCCATTGTACTTCATCTGAAATATGTTTTCTTTTAAAATAAATATGGCTACCATTTATCAAATACATATTTTGCTCACAGAAAGTGCATACTTGCAGACATAAATTCTAAGTGCTTTATATACATTATCATATTTTGTCTATAGCATCCCTATGAGATACTACCATCCTAATTATGTAGAGAAGGAAATTGAGACCCAGAAAAGTTTAAAAGTTTTTCTAAAAGTCAGAAAAATGGTAAGTTGGAGATCAGAATTTGAACTGAGTTCAAACTCCAAAGGTTACTTTGGTATCTGGATACAACTGGTTTTCTTTCATTATTGTTAAGGTTTATTGTTTATTAGCTACATTTTTCTCTAAATTGATGGTTTATAACCACTTGACATTCTTCTGTTATGATGCTAGTATTTTTCTTCTGATTTATAAAAGCTTTTTCTGTATCAATGATATTCCCCTTTGTCCTTCATTGCATATTTTTTTTTTCTGCGTTCTTTTGCCTTTTGGTTTTGTGCATAATTTTTATATGGTATAGTTGAATTTTAATGTAGCCTTTGTATCTTTTATTTTTACCATAGTTCTAAACATAAAACATCTTACCATTTCTATGATTGTTTTAATTATTCAGATTTTTAAAATAATTTTTAAAGTTTTTTAAAAAATTGACTCTGTAACATACCTGAAATTTGTATTGATATATGGAATGAGATAAAGGTTTAATTGGATTTTTTTCCTAAAATTTTTCTAACACTGAATGAACAACAAATGCATCGTTTGTTGAATCCAGTGGAAGTATTTATGTTAAATTCTTGTATGTACTGGTTTCCGTTGACCAGTTGGTTTTTATATCATTGTCTTAACATTTTAGTTGTATACTATAAATAATAGATTGTAGTATCTATTAGGGCATCTATAAGGCAAGTTCTTTAATCAAAGTTATCCAACTCAATTGTTATAGTACTTTTTAAAATGCTATATATTAAAAAATAAAATAGACTTAGTCCAACCTTTTATTGAGTTTGCTCTTAAGGTAAGTTAACCTAGGTGCATTCACAAAAAAAACCAGGTAAATGATACAGCTGCTGATATTTTTCTTTAAGGAAAAACCTAAACCTGAAAGAATTAGCAGTATAGGAAACAGAGAGTATCCCATTCCAAGAACCCATTGAAGTATCTCTGGCCGTCTCCTAATGCTGTCTCCCTAACAATCGTATGGGATTATGCAGAGGTGATGGCACAGTCAGCCACTAGCTGGAATAGACATTGGTTGTTAAAAAGGACCGTTTTGGAACAATTGCTTCCCTCAAGAACAAGTAAAACTACTTTTCAGTACAGTATTTGTGTCTAGCACAGTTTTTTGGAGGGGAGGTGGGGGTGTTTCTGTATGCAGTGGCTCCTTAGTTGCAGCTCATGAAGGTGTCTTAACTGTATTTACCATAGAGAAAATGGATAATTTTCCTGGTTGTTTGTAAGCTGTCAGGAATAGTTCCAGGCACAACTTGAGTTTCCTTATGCTTTACCACGCTCTTGATGCAAATGAGGTCCACATTTCACACCCTTTTGCCCTCGCTTGCAGATCCTCTAAAATGCTCTACAGGATTTTCTGAGGTCTTTTCAATTACCTACAGCGATGCTCCATACCAGATATGTCAGAATCCTTGGAGTTCAGGGCTTAGGCACCTCTCTGTATTCTCAGAAATTTTTACTCTAGAAATTTCTGTCATATATACCCATGAATATATCCCTTCCTGGTGCGCTCTCTCTCTCTCTCTCTCTCTCTCTAGCTGAACAAGACTACCAGTGCACCAGAGCCCTCAAAATGCCAAAACTGTGAGTGATCTCTAGCAACTTCCCTCTTCATTGGAATATAACATCCCATACAAAGCAGGACAGCTAATGTCCCAATCTTTTGTACAGATATTGGTGAAATGTTTCTCAGTTTTTACTTAACAACCCTCTCCATTCCCAACACCCATGCTTGAGTCCATGAGACTGGGTCAGAGATGAATTAGAATGTTTACCACTGTACTTTACTCAGAATTACTCCTCTCTTCCTCCATCAAGTTAGGCTTTGACTTTGGATCAAGCTTTCTGTATTTCTTTCATCTTGCCTCAGAGTGAGTTTTTCTCCTAGAATGTCACAGTTCTTTGTGTAAAGAAACTTCTAGTGGGTTTATGCACTTGTTTATAAAGCAGGACTAGATTGTACAGGTTAAGCTGGGACCTCTATTACAGTGAAAACCCCTCAGCTCTATGTCACATCATAGCATGTCTTCTCATTTTTTTTACTGTTTCCTTTCTTTTTCACCACCTATCAGTGTATTGCTATTCTGCTTATGCCCACTTTAAGATGTATTTACACATTTCATTTAAATGATCTTTAGTCTAATTTTTTTTAATGTTTATGTTTTTGAGAGAGACAGACCAGGAACAGGAGAGGGGCAGAGAGAGAGGGATACAGAATTGGAAGCAGACTCCAGGCTCTGAGCTGTCAACACAGAGCCCAATGCCGGGCTCAAACTCAGGAACCGTGAGATCATGACCTGAGCCGAAGTCGGACACTCAACCGACTGAGCCACCCAGGTGCCCCCGTTTAGTCTGATTTTTAATGTAATGCCATCTTCTAAGGAGTCATTTCATTTACATTAAAAACCTCCAATTTGAATTTGTTTTTTTAACTGATGCAAAATCCAATTTGTAAATAAATATTATATTTGGTAAAGAGGAAGCAGACAGAGTCCTCCCAAGGACTTCAGGGTATAGTGACTAATGTTAAAATTTCATTATTTTTATTATTAGAGAAACTCACCAGGAGCCAAAAACTGAATTATCTTGAGTAATTCCAAGGTTTGTGGGATAGTTTCAGCTACACACCTCTCCCTGAACACGTACAACCATGTTCAGAACTTTTGTACTTTGGTGTCGTACCTCTACTTCATGTGAGCCAACTGTGACTAACTTTGCTCTCTTGTTTTTTGAGGGAACAGTAACTTAGATAGATGCAGTCTCCCATGGGGAGCCGACAGTGTCTGAGCAGCAACAACCCCAAGGGATGGAGACGTGGTTAGTAGATGGTAGCCGGTGCTAATAATAGTAGCAAAAAATGATTGCTTCTTGAGAGCAAAGGGCAGCAAGTATTCTAGGAAAGCTT
Source organism: Panthera pardus (assembly GCF_024362965.1). NCBI lineage: Eukaryota > Metazoa > Chordata > Mammalia > Carnivora > Felidae > Panthera > Panthera pardus. The sequence continues at coordinate 53,184,515 of NW_026526732.1, read as the reverse complement.
CCTAGGCTATATAACTTTTAGAATAGACCAATCAGAATGTCCTGAAAGACAGCCAATCACAGCAGTAGGTAAGGTAGAAAATCCTACTGAGTTAATTGAGTTCTGTACCCTGCCAGAAATTACATTCATGGGAAGTATCTACTTTTGCCTTATGAATTGGGAAGGTAGTGAAATCACTGAAAATTTGCAATTCTCAAAAATTAAAATAGGCTAATTATATAATGGAATTCTAAGTTTACATTTTAAAATGAGTTCTCTTTCTTAAAATTGTGCTTATGAATTGTTTTGCATGTGTGTATGAACAGTTGTTACCCTGTTTCTTCCAATGTAGCTATGAATTAACATTAACTAGAATCTGTTAAGTAGAATACATTTCTACAGTCTTTAAATTACAGAAAGGAAAATAAATGATTTAGGAAAATTAGACAAAAAATTACCTGCTGAAATGGTTGAAAGGGCTCTCCTAAATAAAAAAAATTGAAATTGGAAAAAAAAAAAAAACAAAAAAACCTCCAGAATGGCAAAATAAAGCTATTTAGATTCTTCAGATTTGGAACCATTGTAAGCTATGATTAGGATGCTGGTGCATTAAGTGGAGTTGTGTCTTATTCAAGGATATATACAGAATTGATATATACAAAATCTGATATATACAAAATTACCCTTGAAAATCCTTTAGGAAGCCAGGACATTGGAGTTCCACAGTTAGGATTCAAGGATTGTATTAAACGGGTGGCTTGTGTTTCAAAGCTATGTTGTCTTTTAGAATATATACTTCCTCTAAGAACCCTAGAGTCACACTATTTGTAGAGTGGTGCTCAGATGATGAGGGTGTATGAACTTACGATCAGCTGAGAAATGAGCAAATTCACACCACTCACTCCAGAGCATATGCTCACTGAAAATCAGGTAGAATTATCTATACTATTTATATGGTAAATAGTCATTTTTCTTTCTTGTATTACTAAGCTTCTTATAGTTGAATTTGTGATAATTAACTTCATAAACAAACAACTCCACAGTATATGAGTATGTGTTTATGTTAAGTTTTACCTGAATTTTTGCCTAATCTTTTTGTCATTCAAGTAAGAAAGAATGATGCTATACTGTATTATTCCTTTATTCTCTACAGATAATGGATTCTGAATTAATGCATAGTATTGTAGGAAGCTATCTTAAACCTCCAGAAAGAGTGTTTGTTCCATCATTTGCCCACAATAATGAATCATCCCAGACTTACCGCTCTGCGAACTTAGAAGTTACCTCTCCTAAAATGCTTCATAGTCCAAATGGCCAAGGTAATTCTGTGTTTTTAATGTTTATTTATTTTGAAAGAGAGAGAGAGAGAGTGGGGGAGGGGCAGAGGGAGAAGGAGAGAGAGAATCCCAAGCAGGCTCCATGCTGTCAGCGCAGAGCTGGCACAGGGCTCTATCCTATGACCGAGCTGAGCTGAGCCTAAATCAAGAGTCAGATGCTTAACAAAAACTGAGCCACCTAGTGCCCCAAATAACCAAGGTAACTCTAATTTAAAATCTTATTTAAAATTGGGGAATGGTATAAAACATGTTATATAAAATTTTACATTAAAAAAAATTTTTTTAATGTTTATTTTTGAAAGAGAGACAGAGCGCGAATGGGGGAGAGGCAGAGAGAGAGGGAGACACAGAATCCGAAGTAGGCTTCGAGCTGTCAGCACAGAACCTGATGCAGGGCTCTAACTCCTGGATGGTGAGATCATGACTCATGGTCATGACCTGAGCTGAAGTTGGATGCTTAACTGACTGAGCCACCCAGGCTCCCCTAAAATTTTACATTTTTATGTAGAAAATAATATTATGTGTTTAATCTTAATAAAACTATTAGTTTTGACTCGGTTGCTTAAAGTTTCTATAAACATAGATAAGTTATTTAATATTTTTTATTTTGGCTTCTTCAGCTATAAGGTGAAGATTAACCAGCTAGACACATATTACAATTTTATCCTAAAAAATCACTATAAAATACTCTGAAGAATAAAAGGTCATATTTGGAATCCTTGTAAACTAGGTGATTAGAATAATAGTGAATTGAGTAAAGTTGTGTCTGATTCAAGGATTAAATTCAGAAATTGCCTGTTTCCAAAATTATCCTTGAAAATTTTATGGGAAGTCCATACATTGTAAGTATTGTCTTTTAAAATATAAACTTAGGAGAATCTCATAATTGAATTAGGAAAACATTTATGAATTTAGGCATGCCTGTGCCATACAAATTACCTGCTAAGATGCTATCACCTTGTTTTTTAATATTCTGTGATTATAGTTACCATTACTAAATAGACTAGCAGTGTGGTGTAAAAAGCTGTAAGAAATATTCCAAATCAGCAAGCCAAGTATTGCATCTAAAGAGCAATAAATGTAATTTCTTGATCTCATTTTAAAAAACAAAACAAAAAACAAATGGTGATCTCTAGCAAACATCGTTCTAATTGGACATAAACTACAGGCATACCTTAGAGATATTGTGGGCTTGGTTCCAGACCACTGTAATAAAGTGAATATATCACAATAAAGTGAGTCAAATGCATTTTTTGGTTTCTCAGTGCATATAAAAGTTACATTTAGACTACACTGTAGTCTATTAATTTTGCGGTAGCATTGTCTAAAAAACAATGAACTACATATCTTAACTAAAAAATACTTCATTGCTAAAAAATGCTAAGCATCATGTGAGCTTTCAGTGAGTTATAATGACTGAACACAGATCACCGTAACAAATATAATAATAATGAAAAGTTTGAAATAGTACAAGAATTACCCAAATGTGACACAGAGACATGAAATGAGCAAATGCTGTTGGGAAAATGACACTGGCAGATTTAATCAACACAGGGTTGCCACAAACCTTCAATTTGTAAAAAAAAAAAAAAAATGCAGTATCTGTTAAGTGCAATAAAGTGAAGCACAATAAGACCAAGTATGCCTGTATGTGAAAATTAACCTATAACCTATAACATTTACCTGTATTCCATTCCCCTCTAGTTGTATACTTTGAAGTTATAACTGAATAGACATTATTACTTGAAATTTTTATAACTCTGAACTTACCTGAATCATCATGATATTAATATAGCTGAATAAAAATCACAGTAGTATATGTGTACCACTTAAAATCTTTCAAGCCTGATATGAATCAAACCACTAGGGTATAATTTTTTTTCTAGTGGAAGAAATTGTGTTCTAACTCATATGTTCTGATTATTAATACTGTAATCTTAGACAAAGAATCATAACGTGTTTGTGGTTTAGCTAAACTGAACATATCAAGAACTGAGAAAAACCTTGAACATTAAACCTAAATTTCCATGTTAATTAGTGGATACTACATTTAAATTTTCTTTATCCATGCTCAGACTCTTACGCCTCCTAGACTATATCTTTTTTAAGTCTTTTTATTTGAAGATATATATTTTATTGAACTAAATTGTGATTATTAGCTGTCTCAAACCTAGAAAATTACTACATACAATCACAAATATACTGTTTTTATAAGATATGTTAGAAAAAATTTGTCTCTCTTTAGAGTTTTAGTGAATTTTTTTGAGGAATATACATTACTTGTACGTTTTTCTGGCTTACTAACAAAAATATACTGTTCACTTTTATATGATACTGTGTAAGTGTTCAAAAATTTTCATTAAAATAACAAGCAAATTTTTTTTTCAACAGCTCTAATTTTAGCCTTAAAAACTCTTCAGGCAAAGATTCATCGTTTAGAGTTGGAGAGAACACAAGCTGAGGACAACCTGAACATTCTTTCCAGAGAAGCAGCACAGTATAAAGAGGCCTTGGAGAAAGAAACAAATGAGAGAAATCTGGTACACCAGGAACTGAAAAAGCAGAAAAAAGGTAAGAAAATTCAATAGTTCTCAAAAACAAGGGATTATCAGAGTTTACAACTTGAAAATAATAAGCCCAGTCTAACATTTACTCAAATATCTTTGTTCTTACGTATATTCAAACCTTGAGGGCTTGTTCTCAATAATTTTCATTAAATGGATATAATATTGAGCTTACATATGTTATCCCAGTTCATAAATTATTGAGATTAAAAGAAAAATTTAGTTTTTAGACAAATTGTGTTTAGAAATTAGGACATTTTCAGAATACCAAAAAAATCTAGTTTTACCCATAATATAATTGAAATACTTTATATTTTCAGTCAACACTGATTTTTTAAATTTGAAAATATAAAGCAACACTAGTAATTAAACAATACAGAAACCATAAAAATGAATATAATTTTTTTATTAACTTGAAAGATTAATTAGAGGAAATGGACAGGTAAGTAGAGATTTCTGTGGAAATTACAAAAGAACATCAGGACATAAGTTTTTGAATTTTAGAACATAAATTCTTTAGGAGCTCCTGGATTAAGTGTCCAACTTCAGCTCAGGTCATGATCTCACGGTCTGTGAGTTCAAGCCCTGCGTCTGGCTCTGTGCTGACAGCTCGGAGCCTGGAGCCTGTTTTGGATTCTGTGTTTTCCTCTCTTTCTGCCCCTCACCTGTTTGCCCTCTGTCTCTCTCAAAAATAAACATAAAAATTTTCAAAAAAAAAAAAAGTAAGTTATTTATATAAGTTTACTTCATAATGTGTAACTTTCTTTTCCCTTGTACTACATTCACTATCATAAATAAGGTTCAAATTGTGTGTCAACTTACAAAAAGAGTGAAGAAATGAGAAAAATTTTTCTGAGGTAATTGGACAAAAGTGGAAGAAACTGCTGAGGAAAGTAAAATACTAAAGGATTAGAAGGGATTACTTCTTAGGACATTAACTATGCTGTCAGTAGTCAAGAGTAGAGGAAATGGGAATGGTAAAATGCATATACCCGAGTTTCCTGAAAGAGAAAACTATATAGATAAGAAAGAGACTTTAGGTCCTCTGTCATTTCCCAGGAACATCCAGGATTTCTATCATCCCACAAGTAAGTCACTGACATCTTACTCTTTCATAAGTGTACCCTGTGGATCTTTAGGGGGAGACAGTGTTAAACTAGTTATATGTACTTAATGAGAAATTCACAAAATGTGTGTCCATAAGTCTTAGAGAGCCAGTATTAGAACTAAAGATTTCTTGAACTTCTAGGTCTTGATTGAATTTACATAATGTATTTCTCATGATAGCCAAACCTGTAATCTATGTGATAATCAACACATTATTACTTTTTCTTTCTCACAGATATTACGATACAGTTAAATTCTGCCCAGTCTCGCTGTACTCTTCTAGAGAAGCAACTAGAATATACAAAGAGAATGGTTCTCAATGTAGAGCGAGAGAAGAATATGATCCTAGAGCAACAGGTGAACATATTTTTATATGAATAAAATATAATTTAATATGTTTTGGGAGAATAATGTTATGGGAAGATTGTATTATAATCTTAAGTAGGATAAAGAGCTATATTGAGATTTCCACTTACATTGAAGCTGACTGGGTCATTGGACTAAGCTTTCTGTAGAAGGAAACAAGAAAAACTAGGCAAGATATTAAAAAAGAAGGAAAGAAGGGAGACAGGGAGGGAGGAAGAAAGGAAGAAAGGGAAAAAATACATAAAGGCATTGGAGAGTTAACTAAGTGATGAAAAATCACCAATTAAAAATTAATGGGTGTAGACTCACATCCAAAGAGGTTGGCCTCTAGAGAGGCTAGTTTCAGGCCCTATCCTTCTTAGGGCATTTCTGATTCCAGAGATTCAAATGAGGGGCCAGATAATGCTTTTCAAAGCTATGGGGCTAAAGAAATTGAAGTTAGATTCCAGGGCCTAGCAAGAGTAGGAACCCTGATAGATCCATTGTGCTCTGAATGCTTTGTAGGGATGAACAAGAAAGAAAACAACCCAGATTAATCGATCAGAGTAATCCAGAAAATCTTAGTCTTTGAAATTGGATTGAAGTCATCCTGGATAGCTAATGTTCCTAGGGATCTGAAATTATTTCTACAAACATTTCTTTGACACAGTGAAAAACTTTCAGTCAAACATACCCAGGCAGAAGGAATTAAGACACTATGAAAGTTTCTTTCATTAGTGTTTTGTAGTTTTCGGAGTACAAGTCTTTGACCTGTTTGGTTAGGTTTTTTCCTAGGTATCTTACTGGTTTTGGTGCACTGGTGATGGGATTGATTCCTTAATTTCTCTTTCTGCTGCTTCATTATTGGTGTATAGAAATGCAACAGATTTCTTCGAATTAGTAATCAAAAATCTCTCAAAAAACAAGAGTCCAGGGCACGATGGCTTTCCAAGGAAATTCTACCAAACATTTAAAGAAGAGTTGACACCTATTCTATTGAAGCTGTTCCAAAAAATAGAAATGGGAGGAAAACTTCCAGACTCATTCTATGAAGCCAGCATTACCTTGATTCCAAAACCAAAGTCCCCACTAAAAGAGAACAACAGACCAATTTCCCTGATGAATATGGATGTAAAAGTCCTCAACAAGATACTAGCCAACCAGACCCAACAATACATTAAAAGAATAATTCACTATGACCAAGTGGGATTTATACCTGGGATGCAGGGCTGGTTCAATATCTGCAAATCAATTAATGTGATACATCGTGTTAATAAAAAGAAAGACAAGAACCACATGATCCTCTCAATAGACGCAGAGAAAGCATTTGACAAAATACAGCATCCTTTCTTGATAAAAACCCTCAAGAAAGTAGGGATAGAAGGATCATACGTCAAGATCATAAAAGCCATATATGAAGGACCCACCACTAATATCATCCTCAAGGGGGAAAAACTGAGAGCTTTCCCCTTAAGGTCAAGAACAAGACAAGGATGTAGGATGTCCACTCTCACCACTGTTATTCAACATAGTGTTGGAAGTCCTAGTCTCAGCAATCAGACAACACAAAGAAATAAAAGGCATCCAAATCAGCAAGGAGGAAGTCACTTTCACTCTTTGCAGACAACATGATACTCTATCTGAAAAACCCAAAAGATTCCACCAAAAAACTGCTAGAACTGATCCATGAATTCAGCAAAGTCACAGGACATAAAATCAACGCACAGAAATCGGTTGCATTCCTATACACCAATAATGAAGCAACAGAAAGAGAAATCAAAGATTCAATCCCATTTACAATTGCACCAAAACCATAAAATACCTAGGAATAAACCTAACTAAAGAGGTGAAAAATCCATGCACTGAAAACTATAGAAAGCTTATGAAAGAAATTGAAGAAGACACACCAAAAAATGGAAAAATACTCCATGCTCCTGGATTGGAAGAACAAATATTGTTAAAATGTCGACACTACCCAAAGCCACCTACGTATTCAGTGCAATCCCTACCCAAATAACACCAGCATTCTCCACAGAGCTAGAACAAACAATCCTAAAATTTGTATGGAACCAGAAAAGACCCCGAATAGCCAAAGCAATCCTGAAAAAGAAAACCAAAGCCGGAAGCATCACAATCCCAGACTTCAAGATGTATTACCATCCAGATCAGCAAAGAGACAAAATGAAAGTAAATTCAGAAAATAGATCAAGAGGCATAAGTTAGAGTGTGAAGGTCAAACTTATGTGTAATTAGAGTTCCAAAAGGAAAGGAGAGAGAATGGGACATAAGCAATATTTGAAGAGATAGTGATAGAATTTTCCAAAAAGGGATTTTAAAAAAATCACACCACAGATTCAAGAAAACCAAACCTATAAAACCTATAAAGCTAAATCAGGAATAATAAAAATAAAAAGAAATATATACCTAGACACCTCATAATGAATAATAGGCATAAAATCCTAAAAGCCGCTGGGGGATAAAAGATTACATTCAAAGGGACAATTAAAGTGACATCTGACTTCTCAACTGAAAGTACTGAATTCAGAAGACAATGGACTGGTATAGTTAACTATTAAAAAGAAAATACCTGTCAACCTAGTATCCTAAACCTGGGGGAAATATTCTTTAGAAATAAAGATGAAATAAAGACATTTAAAGACTAACAGAGACCGAGATCATTAGAATGGAGATCCATTCTAAAGGAAACACTAAAGGCCATTATTCAGACAGAAGGATAATTATCTTAGATGGAAGGTCAGAGATGAGGAACAAAAGAAGAGCAACAAAGATTGTGCGTGCCTGTGTGTGTGTATGAATAAATCTAAATGAATATTGCATACAAGCAATTATAATGTTTTATGTGGCTTAAAGTTATATAAAAGATTAAAATTAATGAGAACGATAGTTTATAAATTAGGAAGGAGTAAATGTAGTTTAAAGTGTTGTAAGGTTTGGGGCAACTGGCTGGCTCAGTTGGAAGAGCATGCAGCTCTTGATCTCAGGATTGTGAGTTCAAGCCCTATGTTGGGTGTAGAGATTACTTAAAAATAAATTAAAGACTAAAATATAATATTAAGTGTTGTAAGGTTTTTGCATTGTTATGGAATGGTTAACATTTCCAATCAATACTGTATTTTAATGGGTCAAGTATTTAATATTTTTCAAGGAACTATAAAAGTTGACTCCAAAATTTAAAAAGTAAAGATCCTAGAATAGCCCAAATATTTTGAAGAGTAAGGTGAGGTCTTGCTCTACTACATGTTGAAACACATTGTAATGCTATCAAAATTTACATATTTGTATGGATGGATAGCCAGAATAAAGGAATAGAATAAACTCAGGGACAGACTCACTTACATGGAAATTATATACAACAAGGGTGCCATTGCAGATCATTGGAGAAAAGATAGACTGCAATAAATGGTTTTGGGAAAATTGATTAGCTACGTGAGAAAAAAAATGAAATTGGATGCCAGCCTTACATTATACACAAAAATCAATTCCAGATGGATTTAAGATTTACATGAAATCTTTGTAATTTTTAGAAGCAAATGCAGAACAATGTCTTGATGACTTAAGAATGGAGAAGGATTTCTTAAACAAGACAAAAAAGTAACTAAACAGCAGAAAAATGGGCACAGTATAGGAAAAAGGAAATCACAAATGGTCATACATTTATAAAAGAGTTATCATTCTCATTAGTAACTAGGAAAATGCAAATTAAAACCACAAGATACTATTGCACATCCACCAGATTGGAAAAAATGTAAAAGTCTGACAATTCTGAGTTGTGTAAATAAGGGTACAGCAACCAGAGGAGCAACCACTTGATGAAGTTCACTTATTTTATCTTCTAAAATAATCTCAAAATTCCTATTGTAGCTAAGTATTGTTGATCAGTGACTTTTAACAGTTTTAAATGTTTTTATTGAGTTATAATTTACATATAAAATGCACAGATCTGATAAATAAGTACATAATCCACAGCCCTATCAGACAATAGAAATTCTCTCATATCTCTGTCAAGATATTTCCTCCTTTCTCCCACCTACCAACAAGACAACTACTATGCTGATTTATTCTACCTGAGAGTTTTTGCCTGTCTCAGAATTTCATATAATTGGATCATAGGAAATGTACTGTCTTGTTTAGCATAAAGTTTTTTATTAATCCATGTTGTCTGTATCAATAGCTTTTGCTTTTTATTGCTTATAGAATTTATTACATACATATAAGCATGATTTGCTTATTTGTTTTTGTTTTTTTTTTAACGTTTATTTTATTTTTGAGACAGAGAGAGACAGAGCATGAACGGGGGAGGGGCAGAGAGAGAGGGAGACACAGAATCGGAAGCAGGCTCCAGGCTCCGAGCTATCAGCCCAGAGCCCGACGCAGGGCTCGAACTCACGGACCGTGAGATCGTGACCTGAGCTGAAGTCGGACGCTTAACGGACTGAGCCACCCAGGCGCCCCTGTTTTTGTTTTGTTTTTAATTTACTATTATTATTTTTAATTTACATTCAAGTTAGCATATAGTGCAACAATGATTTCAGGAGTAGATTCCTTAATGTCCCTTACCCATTTAGCCCATCCCCCCTCCCACAACCCCTCCAGCAACTTTCTGTTTGTTCTCTATATTTAAGAGTCTCTTATGGTTTGTCCCCCTCCCTGTTCTTACACTATTTTTTTTAACTTTATTTTTAAAATTTACATTCAAACTAGCATGTAGTACAACGATGATTTCAGGAGTAGATTCCTCAATGCCCCTTACCCATTTACCCATCCCCCCTCCCACAACCCCTCCAGTAACCCTCTGTTTGTTCTCCATTTTTAAGAGTCTCTTATGTTTTTATCCCTCCCTGTTTTTATACTATTTTTGCTTTCCTTCCCTTATGTTCATCTGTTTTGTATCTTAAAGTCCTCATATGAGTGAAGTCATATATTTGTCTTTCTCTGACGAATTTTGCTTAGCATAATACCCTCTAGTTCCATCCACGTAATTGCAAACGGCAAGATTTCATTCTTTTTGATTGCCGAGTAATACTCCATTGTGTGTGTGTGTATACCACATCTTCTTTATCCATTCATCCATCGATGGGCATTTGGGCTCTTTCCATACTTTGGCTATTGTTAATAGTGCTCCTATAAACATTGGGGTGCATGTGCCCCTTCAAAACAGCACACCTGTATCCCTTGGATAAATACCTAGTAGTGCAATTGCTGGGCCGTAGGGTAGTTCCATTTCTAATTTTTTGAGGAAACTCCATACTGTTTTCCGGAGGGGCTGCACCAGTTTGCTTTCCCACCAGCAGTGTAAAAGGATTCTCCTTTCTCTGCATCCTCGCCAACATCTGTTGTTGCCTGAGTTGTTAATGTTAGCCATTCTGACCAGTGTGAGGTGGTATCTCATTGTGGTTTTGATTTGTATTTCCCTGGTGATGAGTGATGTTGAGCATTTTTTCACGTGTCTGTTAGCCATCAGGATGTCTTCTTTGGCGAAGTGTCTATTCATGTCTTTTGCCCATTTCTTCACTGGATTATTTGTGGGGGGTTTTTGGGTGTTGAGTTTGGTAAGTTCTTTATAGATTTTGGATACTCACCCTTTATCTGATATGTCATTTGCAAATATCTTCTCTCATTCCATCAGTTGCCTTTTAGTTCTGCTGCTTATTTCCTTTGCTGTGCAGAAGCTTTTTATTTTGATGAGGGAGATCCCAATAGTTCTTTTTTGCTTTTGTTTCCCTTGCCTCTGGAGACGTGTTGAGTAAGAAGTTGCTGCGGCCAAGGCCAAAGAGGTTTTTGCCTGCTTTCTCCTTGAGGATTTTGATGGCTTCCTGTCTTACTTTTAGATCTATCATTAATTGTAAGCTTATTTTTCTGTATGGTGTAAGAAAGTGGTCCAGGTTCATTTTTCTGCATGTTGCTATCCAGTTTTCCCAGCACCATTTGCTGAAGAGACTGTCTTTATTCTATTGGATATTCTTTCCTGCTTTGTCAGAGATTAGTTGGCCATACGTTTGTGGGTCCATTTCTGGGTTCTGTATTCTGTTCCATTGATCTGAGTGTCTGTTTTTGTGCCAGCACCATACTGTCTTGATGATTACAGCTTTGTAATACATCTTGAAGCCTGGGATTGTGATGCTTCCGGCTTTGGTTTTCTTTTTCAGGATTGCTTTGGCTATTCGGGGTCTTTTCTGGTTCCATACAAATTTTAGGATTGTTTGTTCTAGCTCTGTGGAGAATGCTGGTGTTATTTGGGTAGGGATTGCTATTTGTTTTTATTTTGATTGACATCTGGCTTGTTTTCTGTTTGGGGATAGGATGAATAAAGCTATTATGAATATTCTTGTACAAATCTTTTGTGGATGTATGTTTTATTTCTTTTGGGTAAATATCTAGTAATAAAATTGTGATGCCACAGGTAGGTGCATGTTTAACTTTATAAGAAACTTCTAAACTGTTTTCCAAAATATTTTTCTTTAGAAGTTATTAGTTTGCATTTTTCTGTGTGCTCCATCTGGAATTTTTGTATGCCGAGAGAAAATGTTGAAGGTTACATTTCTTTTCATGTAGATGTCCAGTTGTTCCAGCACCATTCGTTATAATACTATCCTTTCTCCCATTGAATTGTATTGGCAGCTTTGTGTATGGTTGATTGACTATATAGATAAAGTCTGTTTCTGGGACCCTGTATACCATGTAGCTGTAAAATAAGTCTTGAAATCAAGTAATGCAAATCTTCCCACTTTGTTCTTTTTGAAGATTATTGTGGTTATTATAGATCCTTTGCACTTCTATAAACATTTTATATTCAGTGTGGCATTTTCTAAAAAATAAGTCTTCTGGGATTTTGTCTGTGGTCTTGTTAAATCTTGAGATCATTTGGAGGAAAATTGACATCTCAAAAATATCTAATCTTTCAATCTATGAGCATGATGTAATTCTCCGTTTATTTCAGTCTTTACTTTCTCTTTGTTGTGGTTTGTAGTTTTTAATGAGGTCTTACACATCTTTTGTTAAATTTATCTCTAAGAATTTAATGTTTTCTTAATGCTATGATGAACAGTATCATTTCCTCCCATTTTTCTATTGCTAGTAAAATTGATATTTGTGTGACTTTGCATCCTATAGTCTTGCTAATTTGTTTGTTCCAGTAGTTTTCAATTTTTTAGGGATTTTCAGTATACATAATCCTATCATCTGTGGATAAAAACAGTTTTATTTCTTCTTTTCCAATCTTTATGGCTTTTATTTCCTTTTTTCACCTTACTGCACTGGCTATTACAGCTAATACACTTTTAAGTAGAAGTAGTAAAGACTGTCATCCTTGCTTTGTTTCTGATCTTTGGGGAAAGATGCCAGTGTTTCACTGTTAATTATGATATTATCTATAGGTTATTTGTAGCTCTCCCTTATGAAGTTGTGGAAATTACCTTCTGTTCTTAGTTTGCTGAAAGTTTTTGTCATGAATGAGTATTGAATTTTGTTAATTGCTTTTTCTGCATGTCATCAGATGGGTCATATGATTTTTCTCCTTTATTCTGTTAATATGGTAAGTTACATTATTTGATTTTCAAATGTTAATCGATGTTGCATTCTTGGTATGGACCCCAACTGATTTTGATACATTATTCTTTTTCTATATTGCTTGATTCAGTTTGCTAAATTTTTGCCTAAGTATTTTTGTGACTGTATCTTTGAAGGATCTTTGTAATTTTCTCATAATGTCTGTCTAGTTCTGGTGTCATGGTTTTGTTGCCCTTGTAAAATTACTTGGAAAGATCTCTTGTTCTGTTTCCTGAAAGACCTTGTATAAGACTAGTGTTATTTCTTCCTTAAGTGTTTGATAGAATTAAAATTTGGTAGAAGCCATCTGGATCTGGAGTATTCTTGTGGACAGTTTTTAAATTATGAATTCAATTTATTTACCAGATATAGGGCTACTTGGATTTTCTGTTTCTTTTTGTGTCTTTAGAGATGTCTCTTCTTTCATTTCTGATATTACTAATTTATAATTTTACTCTTTTAAAAATTATCCATCTACCTATCACTTCTATAAATTTTATTGATTTTTTTCAAAAAAGCAACATTTTTTTTTGAGAAAGCATCTTTTTTTCATTTCTTTTTTTTCCTTTTTGTTAATTTAAGTTCCAGTTAGTTAACATACAGTGTAGTATTGATTTCAAGAGTAGAATTTAGTGATTCATTACTTACATATAACACCCACTGCTCATCTCAACAAGTGCCCTCCTTAATGCCCATCACCCATTTAGCCCACCGCCCTCCAGCAACCTTCAGTTTGTCCTATGTATTTGAGAGTCTAATGGTTTGCCTCCCTCTCTGTTTTTATCTTCTTTTTCCTTTTCCTTCCCTTCCCCTATATCTGTTGCAAACTTTTTATTTATAACTTTTATTTATACTAAACTTTTATTTAAGCTTTTATTTATAACTAAAATAGCTTTTTATTTATAGTTTTTTTGTTATTTCCTACATAATTGATTTCCATTTTATTATTTCCTTCCTTATTGATTTTAAAACTTTTATTCTTTCTCTTAAATGTTGCTGTTTTATGATGAAAGCTACTGAGTTCACTCTTAACTGCTTTACTTGCCTCCCACAGAGTTTGATGTTTTGTTTTGTTTTGTTAATTTTAGAGAGAGAGCAAGACAGAGAAAGGGGAGGAAGGGTGGGTGGAGAGAGAGAGAGAGAGAGAGAGAGAGAGAGAGAGAGAGAGAGAGAGAATCTTAGGCAGGCTCAGAGCGGAGCCCAATGCAGGGCTTGATCCCTCAACCCTCGGATCATGACCTGAGCCAAAATCACGAGTAGATCACTCAACCAGCTGAGCCACCCAGGCACCCCAGATGTTTTGTGTTTTTCTTGTCATTCAGCTAAAAAATATTTTCTAACTTCTCTAGTGATTTCTTTTTAAATTTTATTGACTTCTCTTCCTCCTGATACTTCTCTCCTCTTTGTAGTAGCTGTTGTACAAGTTAAAATATGTGTTTTTAACTAAACCAGTTGGCCAAGAATTAGTATTAAAACATTTCAATATGATGTACAATCCTTACTACAGTGTGCTTCCACTTGTCCCCTTTGTGCTACAGTTTTCATAATTTTATTTCTGTATGTGTTATAAAACTCACGCTACATCATTATTATTTTTGCTTTAAAAGGTTGTCCTTTAAAGAAAATTTAAAGAAATAAGATGGAATACGTATCTATTCACATTTTTACCATTTCCAATGTTTTCTTTCTTTGTGTAGATATGATCTTATGTCTGGTGTCATTTCCTTCAGTCCAAAGTACATCCTTTAAAAGTATGCTGAGAATTCTCTTAGCATATATTTTTCTGGACAAGTCCTTCCTTCACTATTATTGGTGAAGGATATTTTCACTGGATATAAAATTCTAGTTGGCAGCTTTTGTTCTCTCAGCACATTAAAATGTGATCTCAATTGTCTTCTGAATTTCATAGTTTCTAATGAGAATTTTTATCTTCATTCCTCTGTGCATAATGAATCATCACTTCTCAGACTGCTTCTAAGGTTTTCCCTTTATCACTGGTTTTTAGTAATTTGATGATGATGTGCCCAAATATGGTTTTCTTTGTACTTACTCTGCTTGGGTTTTTTAATTTGTTATTATTATTCTTGGATCTGTCCAGTAATATTTTTCATCAAATTTGGAAAATTTTGGGGGCTCCTGGGTGGCTCAGTTGGTTAAGCATCCAACTTTGGCTCAGGTCACGATCTCACAGTCTGTGAGTTCCAGCCCTGCGTCAGGCTCTGTGCTGACAGCTCAGAGCCTGGACCCTGCTTCAGATTCTGTGTCTCCCTCTCTCTCTGCCCCCCCCCCCCCATCTCACACTCTGTCTCTTTCTCTCTCAAAAATAAACATTTTAAAAAATGATAAATTTTTAGCCATTATCATAACTTCAAATAATTATTTTTGCCTGAATAATTCTTCTCTCCTTCTCTCCCTCTGTAATGCCAGTTGAATATTAGACCACAGGTCACTGAGATGTTTATTGCTTGTTTCAGTTTTTTGTTTTTTAATATTCTTTATTCTTTAGAGCAGTGTTAAGTTTATAGAAAATTGAGCAGCCAGTATAGAAAGTTTTCATATACCCCCTGCCTCCTCACAGTTGCCCCTATTATTAGTACCTTTCATTAGTGTGATAATAAATAACCATTACAAAACAATGTATAGATGTGAAATATATGTATAACTTTCCTTTTCTCCAGTTTCTCTATATACTTTATTTCTCTGATAGCTGATTTTCTGTGTTATAATTAAAAGATATATCAATGTGTAGGTTTGGTCACCCTACAAATAACAGTTTATTTAATATATGTTTCACTGATGATGTTTTCCTTAGTAGAAATGTCATATTAACATACATAGAAGAGTTTGTTTCATTGATGCTAATATAGCTCATTTTTTAATATTATGTTTGTTTTTTAAAAGTATTTTTATTTTTCTGTTTTTTACTCATAAGCACCTATGTACATGTATATACATGTTTCTTATGACAGATTTATTGTGCTTTAATTCTCAGAAGTTGTATTATTCTTGAGCCATTGGCATTACTTGCCAAATTCAGGTTTTGTTTTTATCCTTTCCAGGCCCAGCTTCAAAGGGAAAAAGAGCAAGATCATATGAAGCTGCAAGCAAAACTTGAAAAGCTTGATGTCTTAGAAAAAGAATGTTTTAAACTTACAGCAACTCAGAAAACTGCTGAGGTAAGCTTCCATTTGTTTCTTTGAAGTGATGATGCCAGGAATAAATCTTTAGTATTAAGCATTATTGGCCTTATGTGTGAATATACAGTAAATCTGATTTATAAAACTTCTTTAACAGCTCTTAGTAATCCAGATATGATTTTCTGCCTGTGGAGATAAAAAGTTAATGCATTCTGTCATGGCATGAATGAGCTTGACTTTTGATGTAAAATTGTAATTTGGGCTTCTTCTGAAATGGCAGAACATTTTCATTAGTCAGATAATTTGCCTAAAGGATATTGAAAAGATTGACTTTCACCACTTACAGTCAAGTCTATCCTATATCCCATCCTGAAATGCCCTCTCCTTTCTCCACCCAAATTTTCTTCATTTCATAAGACCTTCTTCAGGTCCTGCTTGAGTTCTCCAATTCTCAGGAAGCTCTCCCTTTGAAATAGTACTGTCTTCACACTCTGAACCATAGCATGGATATAAGATGAAATACATATGTATATTATATATAAAATACATATATATATATGAGTGTGTATATAATCTGAGTCAAATTATATTCATTGTTTTGTTGTTTAATTGTTTCATGCATATTACTTTTATTTCCTTACATACAGTGTAAACTGTTAAATAACAAGGAACATATCTTATGCTTTTTTCATATTTTAAAAATTTAGTTATAACTGAAAAAAACATTATATTAGTTTCAGCATACATTGTCACAAAATTGTTTTTCTTTTTTTTTTTAAGGTTTTATTTAAACTTCAGTTAGTTAACATACAGTGTAATATTAGTTTCAGGTATACAATATAGTGATTCTGCAGTTCCATACATCAGCTGGTACTCATCACAACAAATGTATTCCTTAATCTCCATCACCTCCATCCCTCCCCCCATCTCCCTTCTGCTAACCATCAGTTTGTTCTCTATAGTTAAGAGTCTTTTTTTTTTTAATTTGTTTTATTTATTTTTTTAGAGAGAGAGAGAGTGCTAGCAGGGGAGGGGGTCAAAGAGAAAGAGAGAGAATCTTAAGCAGGCTCCATGCTCAGCTCGGAGCTTGTTATGGGGCTCGATCCCACAACCCTGATATCACAACCTGAGCCAAAATCAAGAGTCGGGCGCTCAACCGACTGAGCCACCCAGGCTCCCCAAGAGCCTATTTTTTACTTTATCTCTCTTTTTTTTTTGTTGTTCATTTGTTTTATTTATTTATTTTTTAAAAATGTTTATTTATTTTGAAAGAGAGAGAGCAGGGGTGGGGCAGAGAGAGAGAATCTCAAGCAGGTTCCACACTGTCAATGCAGAGCCTGACGCGGGGTTCATCTCACAAACCATAATATCATGACCTAAGCCGAAATCAAGAGTTGGACGCTTACCCAACTGAGCCACCCAGGCACCCGTTTTCTTCCTTTAATTCCACATATGAGTGAAATCATACGGTATTTGTCCTTCTCTTTTTTCACTTAGCATTATACTCTCTAGCTCCATCCACATCATTGCGAATGGCAAGATTTCATTCTTTTTTATGGTTGAGTAATATTCCTGTGTCTGTGTGTGTGTGTGTGTGTGTGTGTTTGTGTATATACACATGCCACATCTTCTTTATCCATTCATCAGTCGTGAACCCTTGGGCTGTTTCCATAATTTGGCTGTTATAGTAATGCTGCTATAAACATAGGGGTGCACGTGTCCCTTTGAATTAATATTTTTGTATTCTTTGGTTAGATACCTAATAATGCAATTTCTGGGTAGTTCAATTTTTAACTTTTTTTTTTTAATTTTTTAATGTTTATTTTTGAGAGAGAAAGTGACAAAATGCGAGCAGGGGAGAGGCAGAGAGTGAGAGAGACACAGAATCCAAAGCAGGCTCCAGGCTCTGAGCAGTCAGCACAGAGCCCTACTTGTGGTTCAAACCCATGAACTGTGAGATCATGACCTGAGCCCAAGTCGGACGCTTAACCGACTGAGCCACCCAGGCACCCCTATTTTTAACTTTTTGAGGAAACTCCATACTGTTTTCCAGAGTGGTCGCACCAGTTTGCATTCCCACCAACAGTGCAAGAGGGTTCCCCTTTCTCCACATTCTCACCAACACCTGTTGTTTCTTGTGTTGTTGATGTTAGCCATTCTGACAGGTATGAGGTGATATCTCATTGTAGTTTTGATTTGCATTTCCCTGATGATAAGTGATGTTGAGCATCTTTTCATGTGTCTTTGGTCATCTGGATATCTCCTTTGGAAGAATGTCTATTCATGTCTTCTACCCCTTTACTTGGATTATTCATTTTTGTGGTGTTGAGTTTTATAAGTTCTTTGTATATTTTGAATACTAACCCTTTATCAGATATGTCACTGGCAAATATTTTATCCCATTCTGTAGGTTGCCTTTTAGTTTTGTTGATTGTTTCCTTCACTGGACAAAAGCTTTTTATTATGATATATTCTATATGTTATATTTATTATATGTCTTCCTATGAATTCCCTCTGCCAACAACTGCACCCTTATAATATGCACACAGTAGAAATTTATTGTGATTTGTCTATGTTTTGAATGAAACACTGAGACCCAAGCTATAATTGTTTGACCCTCTAGACCTCAGAAGTTTCATCATTACAATTTTGTTGCTGGAAGTTAATGTCTTTGCATGTACATTCTTTGCTTTCCCTTTGTTCCTCTTATATGTAATAGCAGATAAAGAAGCATAGGAAGGAAGCCAGGAAAAATCTTAGCATCTTTTGCCCTTTATTTTTCTTTCTTTCTGTTTAATTTGCTGAACTATTAAGAATTAAGACTCCAAAGACTCTATTTGGAAAAAGAACAAAGGATATTTGACTCTAGGTTTTATATAACAATCCCAGTTTTTTTTGTTCTTTTGCAGGGCAAGATTAAACATTTAGAAGAAAAACTTAAGGAAGAAGAACATCAGCGTAAGCTATTTCAGGACAAAGCATCAGAAGTAAATAGAGCATTATATTATTTATCAAAATAAACCACAGATTATTTATTATACTTATTTTTCATTGTCTGAAGCCTATAATTTCTGCTTCATTGCTTGTTAGTTTTGTCTCTTTTTGCTATACTAATGAAATTCTTAGTAAGTCAGCCAGTATATTTATATACTTGGATGCACTGCCAAGAGAGGTCTTGTAGTCTTGAAATTTTGACATATATCTATGAAAGAATTCCTGATATAGATTTTCAGTTGATTGGTATATGTGTATTAAGTAATGCATTCTCTCATAAACAGAAAATGGTTGTAATTATCAATAGACTTAGTAGCTTTCACATACAAAAAATAGTATTTGGAGTTTTCTTCCTCAGAAAGCATTTTTGTCTTTATAAACTGAGACTTGATTTCTCATTATAATGTCTTTGAAGAGCTTATTAAAAATCAGTTTTATAAAGCTTGTTCTTTAATATTGTAGCTTCAAACTGGACTTGAAATCAGTAGAATTTTAATGTCTTCAGTATCAAATAAAAAATGCTCCAAGGAGAAGAAGAAATCTTCAAAGGTAGGCAGATACTTTATTCTTATTTGCTAATGTCTATTTCTTTACTCTTCTAATATTTATATCTATCCATTTCCAAAAAGAATTTGAAGAGATTTGTAATAAAAGGCATGCAATAATGCTATGAAATGTGGATTAAAACATAAGTTGAGTGATGATGGTTTTAGGTTTGAGGATAGACTATTCTATAAAACCTAGGTTAAAGAAAGTATCCATAGTTGAGCACAAAACCTAGTTCCAAGCTTGCTCGACAATCAAAGCAAAAAGGAGCATGTAACGGTCAGTATATCTGTCTTTGTGAAATAACAATGAGCATTCCAGTTTTTCCAGAGAGACAGACATTTTTCTAGTTCTAAACTCTTTTTTTTTTTCAGTATGTACAACTTTATTGAAGAAAAATAAATCAGTTATTAGCAGAGCTATTAGTTGATTACTCATCCATTGACAGCTTGTATCATTTATTTAATGCTGTATTAAATGGTGTATTGGAAGATAGATTAACAAATAGCTCCAAGTCTCCTAACAATTTAAATGAAAATTTAAAAATGTTTGAGACCCCATTTTGGAATACAAAGGGTATTTGGCTTCCAGTTTCCATTCTCTATAGAACAAGAGCATGTCATTCCTATATTAACATGCATAAAATACATCACATTTTCTGTTCTGCTGATGCCATAAATTAATACCATTTCTCCAGTCACATCAGTTTTTTTTTAATGTTTATTTATTTTTGAGAGAGAGAGAGACAGAGTGCAAGTGGGAGAGGGGCAGAGAGAGAGAGAAAGAGACACAGAATCTGAAACAGATTCCAGGCTCCCAGCTGTCAGCACAGAGCCCTACGCTGGGCTTGAACCCATGCACTGCAAGATCATGACCTGAGCTGAAGTCGGACCCTGAAGCAACAGAACCAACCTAGGCGCCCCCCCAGTCACATCATTTTTGAGCATAAAGTATCTCTAACAGTAGAAGGTTTAAAAAAAGAATGGGTACTTGAATAATGCTGCTTCCTTTGATGTGACAACCGAGCATCCACCTCCCTCCCGCTCAGGTGATTTCTTCAGTGTATTAGAGCAGTGCAGGATGGTTTTAGTCTCATAACCAAGTTAGAGTAAAGACACTGGCCACATAATACACATGCTCCTTTTTAAAAAAAACAATTCTGAATCTTGGGCAACTGTTCCCTTAGAACTACTTTTTAGTTTCTAAAAGCAGTTGTTGTCTAAAGCTGGTCTTTGTCAGATGAGTATGCAAATGAGTGGAAGGAGATAAACAAAAAATAACATTTTAAAAGATGAAGTCTGATAAGGGAGTAGCCAGATAAGAAAATCAAAAAAGGAACAGTAATTTAAAGTTTATTCCAGCTATAATGCAGGCTATTCTGACTTTAAGGTAGAATCACATAGCATACTTCTGAGTCCATTTCCAGGATACTCTGTTGTACTTCTATTTTATAGATCCATGCAGTCTCTGGCACTAGGGTGTCATCTGGGTTTGGATCATATAGCAGGGAACAAATGGATAATTTAGAAATAATTAAAGCAGGAGATCACTGTGATCTTCGAATATCAAGGCAAATGCTACCAATCCTGTAATATTTAAAAAATACTGATTGATAAATTCTTCTTGTAAATGCAACCTTAGGTGGCTTCAAGGAAGAGTCTATAGGAAAACGAATTGTCAAAAAGAATACACTGCCTCAATATGGGCCATCATTAGGTCCCATAATTGTGGCTTGCTGATGAAACATTTCTTCCCCAACAGGACCTGCAGAACACTGTGCTACAGGGTCATGGGCCAAATCACTCTTATTAATCCATTTCAGTCCCATAACTTGTGCTTTTTGTCTGGCCCCTCACTTTCTCAATGGGTGCTCAAAGACTGGACCAAAACTCTTGATTATCTAGGCACAGGGAAGGATTGTCTTTTTGTCTCACACTGGCTCTGCCAGACACAGGCACAGAGGGAGGGGCCAGGGCTTCCCTCAAGCTGCCCCTAGTACTAAACTCAGAGAAACGTATTCTACAATACTTTATAAAAGTGGCACTAAATGACACAACAGATGATAACAATACAATAGATCCTGGAAGCAGTTTTATATAATCTAAGGTCACCAGAACCCATTTGTTAGAAGGACAGTAATAATTGTCTGTCAGTTCAGATCTTGGGAACACAGAAACTCCTCAGATTGGAAAAGTAGTAATTATACACAGTTGAAAATATAGTACTATCAATAAATACAATAAAAAATCAGTGACAACTCTGCAGATGAAAATAAATCCCAATCTAAGCGAGGCCTTTAAGAATTCATAAGTGACACTGTTCTTAAGACTGAGAAAAAAAAAAGATGCCTACGTATCTTGCTACTTCTGATAAAGAATAAAAATACTTACATACTTATTTGGTCCAGCTCATCCTGCTTTGCTATCAGTGATTAAGCTGTAGTACATCTATAACATGAAATACTACACAGAAATAAAAAGAATGTGTTGATATTTGCTGGATCCTGTTGAAGGAGATTTGGATCGTTTTCAGTTTTTGACTATCACAAATAAAGCTGTTATGAACATTTGCATATAGGTTTTTGTGTGAACGTAGGTTTTAATTTTTCTGGGATAAATATCCAAGAGTACAATTGCCAGGTCATATGAGAAGTACATGTTTAGTTTTACAAGAAATTTCCAAATTATCTTCCAAAGTGGCTATATTATTTTGTATTCCTACAAGTGATGCATGAGTGATCTGGCTTCTCTGTATGTTTGCCAGCATTTGTTGTTGTCACTGTTCTCCATTTTGGCCATCCTGTTAGCTGTGTAGTGATATTTCATTGTAACTTGCATTTTCCTAATGGCTAATGTGCTGCAGATCTTTTCATGTATTTATTTGCCGTACATATGACCTTTTCAGCAAAATGTCTATCCATATTTTTTGCTTCTTTCTAATCAGATTGTTCAGTGTTGAGTTTCGAAACTTCTTCATATCATAAACGTCTTAAAAAATTTTTTTTGTTTACTCTTTTTCCTTTGTTAATATTTAGAAAACTAAATGTTTAAAGAGAGGACCACATCAGCAAATTTATTCCAAGTTTGAATCACTGCCTATTATGGCTGAGAAGGTAAGAGAGGAAAAAATGAAGATACTTGTTCTGACACACTCCCGTTTTGTTGTAAGTGCTATTTAAATACCATGAGTCATTTAAAATTGTTCTCAGCTATTTCTTTTCCCCTAAAGTCTGCCAGTGCAGGCCATTCTGTGAATAGAAGTATGCAAAGCCTCCTGCAGATGATGCAACCTTATGGGCCACATATCCTTCAGAAACCTACTGAAGTTACTGAGCTTAGATGTCTCTACAAGCCTACTAGAACAAGTGCCCAGTGTAAAGCTGAACCTTCTGACTCAAAAAATTCCCTTTCTATTTGTGACAATTTGTCTGAACTTTTGATGGCAATGCAAGGTGAACTGGACCAAATGAGTATGTAAGTATTTTTATTCTTTATCAGAAGAAGTAGCAAGATATGTCGGCATCTTTTTTCTTCTCAGTCTTAAGAACAATGCCACTTATGAATTCTTTACCTTTTTTTAAACTTAAAAAAAATTGTTTTAATGTTTATTTTTGAGAGAGAGAGACAGAGCACAGAGGGGCAGAGAGAGAGGGAGACACAGAATCCAAAGCAGGCTCCAGGCCCTGAGCTGTCAGCACAGAGCCTGATACAGGGCTTGAACTCACGAACCATGAGATCCTGACCTGAGCTGAAGTCAGACGCTTAACTGACTGAGCCACCCAGGCACCCCTGCCACTTATAAATTCTTAAAGGCCTCACTTAGATTGGGACTTACTTTCATCTGCAGAGTTGCCACTGATTTTTCATTGTATTTACTGATAGTATTTAAATTTTCAACTGTGTATAATTACTGCTTTTCCAATCTAAGGAGTTTCTGTGTTCCCAAGATCTGAACTTATAGACAATTATTACTGTCCTAACAAATGGGGTCAGGTGACCTTAAATTATAACTCACAAATGCTTTTATAAGAAAGATTCTCCTTTTGCTTTTTATAATCTTTTTAATTAAGTGGCATTTCATTAGACAAGTAGGAAAGCAGTTTCTTGTTTTAAACTCTGTCTGGTCTGCATTATAAGTTTTGAAGCATCCATAGTAAACAAGATTCTGTATAGGATACATATTTTAAGCCCCAAGTTTAAATATATATTCAACAAAAATCCCAGACAATACGAGATTTGGGTAGCCAGCTAGTTGAAATAAGACCTCTGTAGAAGATATAACTAGTTCTCTTGACAGTAGTAGGCAATCACCAAATCTAGGGATTTCTCAGGCAAATACTTTTATAGCTGTAATTCTTCCTAAACACCCTATATTAAGAATTCCAAAGTTGGAACTAAAGAGAATCCTTTAATACTTTTAGCTAAGGACATCAGAATGTTTTATTACATTTAGCTATGAGTATCAAAAATTTGGACTTTATTCTAAGGTTCTTTAAGACCCTAAGTCTAGGATATTTCTAAATTTATCTAATCTCAAATCACAAGAGCTTTTTATATTTACTGTAGATTTAATTAGATAACCCTACATAAAGAGACTGTCTTTGAAGATTAATATTTAACTGGCAAAAATTTATGATTGAACAGAATATTGTTTAATTATACCAAAGACATATAACATATAAACCATAATAGTACTTGATATTTGCTTTTCTTTCATAGGGAGCACAAAGAACTACTAAATCAAATGAAGGAGACTGAAAGTCATTCAGTCTGTGAAGACATAGAATGTGAACTAGAGCATTTAGTCAAGAAAATGGAAATGAAAGGAGAACAAATTTCCAAACTGATGAAGCATCAAGATAATGTAAGAAGGCTTTAGTTAAAGATTTTAATAAAAAGATAACATATTTGGAGTCAGTGTTATACCTCTGCATGATCTTTCAAATTTGAGATCTGTATATGTGGTTTAGTGAAAAGATGACAGATAGAAATTAGGCCTATTATAGAGCCATCTGTCCCATTGGAATAACATGGCCTCCTACATAACTCTCCAAGATAATTGTAAAGTAAGGGGAACAAGAATGTTTAGTTATGTATTCAGAAATGACCTTGGGAAAATTTTGAGGGAGGCTAAGTTTGCTTTGCAGCCCTCCTGGTTACCCTTTTAACATTCTTGCCCTTTATTTTTCCTGCCCCTAATGCTTTAATGAAGACTCTTATGTTGACAGGTCTCTGTTTCAGTACCCATACATAACCTGGCTCCGCAAGCAGTACTCTAATGCTAAAACCACTGTTTGTACTTTCCCAGAACAAGTTAGGCTGTGTTCCATTCCCTGGGGACCTATGCTTAACTAGC
The DNA here is from genome assembly GCF_024362965.1 of Panthera pardus. Classification (NCBI taxonomy): domain Eukaryota; kingdom Metazoa; phylum Chordata; class Mammalia; order Carnivora; family Felidae; genus Panthera; species Panthera pardus. Next base: position 53,159,585 of record NW_026526732.1, on the reverse strand, counting down.
TATAGTGTGGTGGTAAGGGGGACTCTGTCCTTGCATGCAAATGCTTAATAACTAAGAATGGCATAGCAATTTTAATATTTCAACAGAAGAATCATGGAATATGATAATATTTTATCCCAAGACAGTGACTCCATAGGTTGGATTATTAGCACTATTACCCTGCTGGAGCAGAAGGCAGAAGTCTTTCCAGGAACCCTCAAATCACATCATGTAGCTATCTGCCTATATAGAATAGTCAGCATTCATATAAGTTGGTGATATATTAACCTCACAACTCAGCCTTCCCCGCTTTTATAGGAAAGTGATAAAGGATTCAGAATTTTACTGCCTTTATTCTTCTATGACCAATAAAGAGAAAAAGAGGAAATGAAACTTTTAAAGCAAATATCTTCATTTTACTGGCTTTTAAAGCTATAGTAAGTAAATTTTTTTGTATGATTGTGTTAGGGTGAAGATTATAAAACATACACTTTCTTAGAATTGCATAGGAGAAATTTGAAGGGAATACAAAAATAGTCATATTTTTAACATACATAAATTAAATTTTGAAAAATATTATTTCTACTCCATAATAGCTATAGCAGTATAAATTTTCAAGGATTTTATCATGATAAATTTAATTTCTGAAATTTAAATGGCCTTGGACACATACTAGGTTCTTAGCCAATATCTGGATCAGATCTACAAATTAGGCCCATGCATAAGTGAAATAGACTAAGTAATGGACTGGGTTTGGCAGAAATAGGTTTTGGCTAGTTGATAGGTTTTGTTTCATTTAATTCCATCAACTGTTACCAGATACCACCCAATGAGACATCTTTTAACTGGCATTCAGTAATACTTTAAATTCAGGAATACTTTCAAGTAAAATATGTATATGTACATTCAACTCTATAAATTCAGTGCTCATTCCTGAAAGGTCTTTTTCTCTTGTCTCTGTTCTCCAGTTTTTACTCGTTTCATATCCCTTATAAATCTTCCTTGCAGCTTCTCACTGATCTTCTCAGTCCACATTGATCTTGTCCTACTTTGGCCTTCTCAAATAAACACCTTTTGTCCCACTCAGAGTTATCCCAGCCTGAATTATTCTCTACTTGTCACATATATGCTTTTCTTTCACTAATAAGAGCTATAAGCTTTTTGAGAGCAAGGTTTGTTTTATTCATTATATTTCTACCTAACTGGCATAGTGTTAGGCATATGATAGGTATTCAGTAAAGACCTAATGAAGTTTTTAATTTCATGTAACCTTTAAACCGTCAATCCAATCCATTTTAGGGTATATTTTTTATATCTTTTTTTACTAAAATGTTAGATTTTTTTCTCTCCAGGTCCGTAAACTGCAGCAAAAAATTCAAAACTCAAAGATGAGTGAAGCTTCAGGTATTCAGCGAGAAGATAGCAGCCCTAAAGGATCAAAGAACATAAAAAATAGCCCCAGAAAATGTTTGCTAACTAACTCTCTTCAGAAGAACAGCAACTTTCATCCAGTACGAGTCCATAATCTTCAAATGAAATTGCGAAGAGATGATATCATGTGGGAACAGTAATAACACAATAGTAAAACTATCACCTTACATGAACTCTTGTCAATGAGATCTTGAATTGTCTAAAGTGGTTTTAATTTAATATACCTTATGAAATTTTGAATTATGTTTCTAGTCCTTATAAAGTGTCAAGTTGTAATATTTTTAAATTAATGCGTAACAACCTCCTAAGAGTCCCAAATAATAAATGACTGCGTTTTTGTTTCTCTGACTGAAATACCTAATCTCTCCATGTTTTAGACACATTGCTCATTTTGCAGACCTCTTAAGCTAAATCTAAGAAATTATACTGGATTGATGGTATTTAAAATTAAGTGAAATTTGAGATACAAGTACCATTCCACTTTTTTATTTAGTAGGCTTATAACCTTAAGAACCAATATAAAATGAACAGAGTAAGGAAAGGTCTTTTACCTTTCCTGGTGCTTCTTCCCTATCTTATTTTATGAGCTATGAAATGTTTTTCTTTTTTGTAAATGGAAGAGCCCTGTAAAGAAGCCTTTAGCCCAAGTTTTTATGTGACAATTATAAATAGGAACTCATGGTTACTTAATTTTTAGATGTCAATAACTTAACTGCAGAAGCCGTTTTCTGCAATTACTATTCTCTTTTACAAATCCAGTGCTGCTTTTTAACACCAGTGATCTATTTATCTTATTCCTTTATCACTAAAACTTTTGATGAGTTTTAGTCTTTGCATTATGTATAATATTCATCAGTATAAATTGAGAATGTAAATTTCCAGGACCCACTTTTATAGGAAAGTACAGGAAAATGAAATTGGATGTTTTATTACCTTATCCAGTAACAATTCAGAGAAATATGATCTTTTTTTTATATATTTTTAAGTCAGTGATGTCATAAGCAATGTCTTTGTATATGTATGCTTTATAATAAATTTACACTTGTTGACCTATCTTTCCAGAAACCTATGGAAACTATTATGACTCTTGAACTTTTTTGTTTTTTTCACTGAAATCCTTTGGGCCAACTAGAGAACTGAAGTCATCAGCTGAAGTAGAAATAGAAGACTGACAGAAAAGGCATAATAGAAAGGAGAAACTCAGAAGCTAGGGTAGCAGTTTAAGAGATGGTGATTCCAAAGGGTCAGAATTGATGGTACATTTATCTACAGCTGGGGGAATGATCAAGCTATAGGTATGAAAGAATTTTCAGGTCAAGATCTTGGGGAGCTAGGAAAAGCAATTATGTTAAAGACAGTCCTCCTAAGAAATTCCCTAAAAGTGTGTGTGTGTGGCGGGGGCGGGGGGAAGGTGGTAATTGTAGATCTCTGGTGAGGGAAGAAGAAAACTGATTCATTCTCACTGAGAGCAGAGGTGCTAAGTTAGAAGAACTTTCCAAACCTGAAGTGCAAAAATGACTGAAAATGGGCAGATGGATACTTGAAATTATCCTTGAAAGTGACTAATGATGGAGATGAAAGGTTGTCTCTGGTTTAAATACTGCATGTGTCCTTCACCCACTCTTATTCCCTCTCCCTCTGCAGCTTCTTCAGCCCCAGAGACGTTCCACAGAGTGCTTCATCTAAATTCATTTTCATCACCTTACCTACTTTTCAACTTTGCCTTTCCTCCTTGAGAATGTGAGTGCTGTAGTTTAAACTTAGCAAAAAACTCACCAGGGCCGTAATGCAGCCCTGTCTCTTTCTGTGTCTTTGTTTTCCATGCACTTAGGAAAGTGGCTGACTACACTTAGATTGTCAGTAGTGAAGTCATCACTTGTGAAACTGTATTGGTAAAACTAAAACAAAGTCATTCTAGGAACACTTGAATATTTTAGTTAAGAATTGAGAATTTTCTTGGAAAATCAATGTAGCATAGAAGAAAAACCATAAGATTTCAGAATTAGAAGACTTGGGTTCAAATTGTGACTCCACCATTTAGTAGTTTGAACAATCAAATAACTTTTCAGGGCCTCCATTTCTTATTTGTAAAGTAGGGATTGTATTGCTACCTAACTCACACCGTTGTTGTGAGGAATAAATGGAAGTAACGTGTCATAGAAACCACCCAGCAGAGGGTTGGCATTGAGTAAAAACTCAATAAATGTTAAATCTGACTGCCCTGCCCCACCAAAAATTGTCAGACAACCTGAGTTTGCATGTGTTAAAGCCTGAAAGCGAGAGCCAAAACGTATTCTTTGTAAAAGTGGGAATATTCTAATTACTTGGGTTTTTTTTTTCTTCTTCTTTTCTGTGTCTGAGAGGAAATTGTTCTGGCTTATTCCCTAGCTCAGGTTTCTAGTGAGAGTGGGTAAAGAATATAATCTTACCATGGTGTAGAAATACATAATCACACATGGCAACTTGATTTGGAATCTGTTTTGGTTGTTGGGTGACATTATGGAGAAACACTAAAGAATTGTCTCTTGTTGCTCCGTCACAGCTACTGAACTAGAAATGTGTCCTGCTCACAGACTGCGGCTTACCAGAGCCTTTGACTCCTCAGGGGTGGAGCAAATGATTTCCTTCTTGGACAAGGGCAATCTGTGGCCAGTGTACAAGAGTTGCCATGGCAACCCTGCAGCTGCGCTCTGCCTAGCAGAGACTCGGTAGGATATCGTGGATTTTGTTCACTTAAGTGAAAAACAGGTTTGTTTGTTTTTTATTTAATCAGAAATTGAAAAAAATGAAATTGGAACTGTCTAGCCAAGACAGGTCTCAACTTCGATGAAACTGTGAAACTAGAAAGTGAGTGTTTAAAACAGCAGGTATTGTGAATATTCTAATTCTGGAAATAGCAGTTCCTGGAATCTTGAGTTAACTGTACTTGTATGGGTCATTGGCAGCCTAGCCATTTTTATTGGGTATTAGCTGAATATAGAGGGGTTGAAGGGACATGCTCATTTTTCAGCAGTATAAGATAAAAGGAGATACTTAAAATAGGGAGCTAGCTAGTGGTGGTGGTGTACTTAAAAGTTGTTTTTGAGGGATGCCTGGGTGGCTCAGTCAGTTAAGCATCCAACTCTTGATTTTGGCCCATGTCATGATCTCAGGGTCATGACATCAAGCCCCAGGGTGGGGCCTGCTTAAGATTCTCTCTCTCTCCCTTTGCTTTTCAGCTGCTCATGCACACTAGTGCACATTCTCTCTCTCTCTCTCTCTCTCTCAAAAAAAAAGTTGTTTTTGAGATTTTTATATAGACTTTTTACTTTAAAAATACAACTATACAGGGGCGCCTGGGTGGCTCAGTCGGTTAAACTTCCGACTTGGCTCAGGTCATGATCTCGCGGTTTGTGAGTTCGAGCCCCACGTTGGTCTCTGTGCTGACAGCTCCGAGCCTGGAGCCTGCTTCAGATTCTGTGTCTCCGTCTCTCTCTGCCCCTCCCCCACTTGTGCTCTGTCTCTCTCTATCAAAAATAAATAAAATGTAAAAAAAAAAAAATATTTAAAAAAATATAACAATACAACTAAAAAATTACAACTTTTAACTATAAAGGAGTAGTCTTAGTCTGTAACAGGACATCAAAAAATTAAATTAAAATTTGATTGCAATGTGGTGAGAATCAAACTAAGGGGGAAAGTCTAGTTGGTTATGCACAGTGGAAGGACTGCTCACCGTGGCCAAAAATGTGCCAGCTGCCATTGTTGGTGTAGAGTAAATAGTGAAACTCCTAATGGGGTTTCCTGGAACTCTATTCAGCTGTAACTAAAGCTGTCTGCACTGAGAACATTTAATTGTATGTGAAGTTTAGATAACTAAGCTGACTCCCAGATGTATAATAAGACAAAACTCTCTACGGCATAATAGCATCTGTGAGGGGGAAAAAAAAAACTCATTATGGGTTCCATGGCACCTTTTGATGAAATGAAGATAAAATTATATTGGCTGTCATTGATGTAAAACTAAATTTACTTCTTGGTAATTGAATATACTTGGCCAATGCTTCAGCCTTTTTCTTCACAATCTATATGCTTATTTTCATGTAACTTCTTTAATTCCTTTTTCATATTTTGTTATGTAAGGAGAATTAGTCATAACAAAATTGTAAAGTTTAAAGTTTTAAAATATTGTCTAGGTCAGAGGTTTTTTTTGGTTTTTTTTGTTTTTTTTTTTTTTTATTGTAGTTGTGAATCATTTGAAGAATCAGGTGGATTTTTTTTTTCCTGGTAGAATTTTTGGGAGTGTTCTCCTTATTGGTATAGAGTCATTGAATTCTCATTTGGTGCAAGATCCTGCTAGATGCCATAGGCAATTATTAGAACTATAAATTAGCACACCCCAATTCAGGGGTTTATTTTTTAAAGAAATAGAAGTTTATCTTTTACTATGAAGAAGTTTATTTTTTTACTATGTATGTATGGTTCATTGTGTACCTATGTGCTTTGATAGTTTCAGCAGAAAATAATAGAGAAGCAAATTGTTACTTAATGCTCTAAAGCAGTTTTGTGACAATATAGGTCTTGTTAATGACCAGTTCAGCAGTCCGCAGTGTTGGGAGACTGAATCCAATGTGCTTGGAGGAGGAACGTTGGGAATTATGAGTTAGCTGTCAAAAAAGATACGTAAGTGACGAATCACTGAATTCTACTCCTGAAATCATTATTACACTATATGTTAACCAACCTGGATTTAAATAAAATTTGAAAAATTTTTTAAAGATAAAAAGTTCTGTGACATAATCATTTTTCTGGAATAATCTTTTAAAATAAGGGTGAATTTATCCATCGTACTCTCTGCCTAGATTTTTCCTGCATAGATATTGCTTGTCTAGCCTTACCTCATTCTTCAGGTCTCAATTTACTGCTTCCTCTAGGAAGCTCTCTTTAAATCTCCCCTTAATACCCGCGCCCCCCCCCCCCCCCCCCCGGCTTCTCCCAAATCTGGCTCAGCTGCCTCTTCTTGGTATTTCTCCTTTGTTTGCACTTAGTATACTTTCTTGTTATCGTTTATTTGTTTGTCTTTCCCATAGACTGAAATCTCCCTAAGGGCATGATCCTGCCTTGCTTACCACTGTAGCCCAGCACTTGGCACAATACCTAGCCCATAAGTAGACCTCTCAATAAATATTTGATAATTGCTTGTCATGAAACTTAGTTAACCTTCTTTGATGGTCTCATCAGAGTAAGCATAATGGGTCAGGTACTGCTGTTTTAGACACCAGTTCAATTGTGCTGCTGTTTCATCTTTCAAGGATATGTGACCAAGTTTTACATAATCATTGGTTAAAATATTCCAGTATTTTGTTGTTTGTTTGGGTGTACAGACAACAGGCACTCAGAATCATGCTTTCTTTGATTTTATAATGCTAAGAGGAAGAGATTAGAGAACAAAGGTAGTTCTTTATTTGTGTATTGGTGTGTTGGACATGTTCATTCAGGAAGTAGTTACTGATCTCTACTCAAGTATTTGTTGATCTCCAGGATACTGTGCTAGATGCTATGGGAGATTCAAAGACACATTATACATGAATTCTCTCTTCACGTTGCTTAAAGTCTGATAGAGGAGACTGTACAGAAATATAACAGAAGGAAGAAAACAATAGTTGACATAGAGGTATAATGACCATCCCAGAGAAGATGCTTAAATATTTGTCTACTAAATTTCTCATCTATTGATAGATAAAGTTGGCCTATTTGTATTTCTTCATTTTTTTTCTTGATATATATAGCTTTCATTTGCTTTTTCACCTCATGGCAGTATTGGACTAGGATTCTTAATTCTTGTTGATTGAAGATACTAGTTCACTTAATATAAATTTCAAAGATGTATTGTCTACATAACTATGTATCAAGACACGAGTAGAAAAAATAGGTATGAAACACTGAAGTAAAATAAGGGAGTAGAGAATAAAGAAGGTAAAAAAAAATCAAGCAATAATGACTGAGACTAAAACAGAAAAGTAATAGTTTTTGACTTGCACAGAATTATGCAAATGATTACCACTCACTTTTCTTATGAATTTAAGCCACTCAATTCCTTCACACTTCAGCTTCCCCATAGGTTGGACCAAGTCAGTGTTTTTCAAACTGCAGGTCCTATCCTACTAATGGATTGTGAAATCCATTTAGTGGGTCACTATGAACACTTTTTAAATGATATTAGAATAGCATTGAAAATATCAGGGTACATCACACACAGAGAAAAGGTCGTCAATATTTTTGTGAAACTCTGTGAGTACTGGATAATAATTTAAAATGTAGTCCTAAATGTTATTTAAGGAAGAAGAAGTTGGCTCTTAATAAATCTTTAAAAGGAATGTATTTGAACGATGTGGAGGAAAGACAGCCAGTTTAAATTAGGAATACTCCCAAATATCCCTTATGGTTTGTGGCAATCTACTATTTATCCCAGAAATACTATTACAGATGTGTTTTCTATATTTTACAGATAGATGTCCTGTTTTAACACCATTACATTTACTGGCCTATAGAACACTCTTTTCAAATACTAACCAACCTATATTAGAGAAATGTCACTTTTCTAATGTGGGCCCAAATAAATATATTCAAAGTGAATCCCTTAACAAATGACCTCATTATTCTTCATCCATTGTTTCTATCTAGTCACTGCTTCTGTGCAGTCTAGCAAAGCATGGGTCCTATGGGTAGGAAAGAAATTTGTTCTGCAGGTGCTTAAGACATTTTGTTTTGTGTGTGCATGTGTGTGTGTGTAATTTTAATTTCAATTTTTTTTTAATTTTTAACTTTTAAAATTTTTTTGAGAGATAGGGTGTGCATGTACATGTGGGAGAGGGACAGAGGAAGAGGGGGAGAGAGAATCCCAAGCAGGTTCCATGCCCAACGCAGAGCCATGAGATCATGATCTGAACTGAAATCAAGAGTCGGACACTTAGCCAACTGAGCCACCCAGGCACCTCTGGGTAGTTTTTAAATTCATAAAGATATGAGATTTATGAGAGAAAAACTGTGTGCATGTCAAATCTGAACATCAACATACAACAGCACTGAAAAAATTAAAAATTGATATACTATCAGTGTGGTGCTCTTTAAAGTTATGTCATTTTACTGAGCGTTAGACCTGATAGAATATTTTTAAATGAGTGAGTGGGTGAAATATATAAATACCTTACCTGGAGGGGCGCCTGGGTGGCTCGGTCGGTTAAGCATCCAACTTCGGCTCAGGTGATGATCTCACAGTTTGTGAGTTCGAGTCCCACATCAGGCTCTACGCCGACAGCTCAGAGCCTAGAGCCTGCTTCAGATTCTGTCTGTCTGTCTGTCTCTCTCTCTGTCTCTCTCTGCCCTTCCCCTGCTTGCACTCTGTCTCTCTCTCTCCCTCAAAATAAATAAACATTAAAAAATTAAAAAAAAAGAAACCTTACCTGGAAAATAGCTTCATTAAATAAAGTACTACTAAGAGGCTGTATTTCTGTGACTTTTGATATCCTCTTCAATGTATTTCTTTGTAGCCATATCAGCTCTGGGTTATGGTTAGAACATAGGGAGAAATGCTATAGGGAAGTGAACACTGGAATGATGTTCATTATAATGGGATTCTACCTACTTGTAAAAGTTTATTCATTACAAATTATTAAAGTTGCTTAAATAAAGAGATCTTAAAAGGAAGATTGTAAAATGAATAGACCTTCTAGTCATAGCTAAAATAATACACTGTTGACCTAGTTTTAGTTGGCCTGATTAAGTAAATTTTAGGATAAGTTCAGAAATCATTGAAAGGTATTTTTTTGGTTAGTTTTCTTTGAAGTTAAATGTACATTGACTTGTATTTCTTAGAAAAATCTATTACTGAACTAGTACAGAATGTGAATCATTTCTTGTCTGAAATATAAGATTGATGTTTACAGAGCAGTTGTCCAGAATCTTCTTGCTGAACTGGAAAGTATTTCACTTTTTTTCACTGTAGGTCCTTTCAACTTTACAAATGTGTTATTTAAAACATAAATCATATTGGTACACAGGAAACCCATTTAAAATTAAATTTAAAAACACTCCTGAGAATTCCATGGAACATTTCTGGTTTTATAGTTTATAATTTCTAGCAAAAGAAAAATGTTTAATACCTTAAAAATATCTTTTCAGAGACAGCCAAATCTAAAATATGTAATACATATGAGAGAATAATGCTATTAATATCTTAACTATTGAATGCTTGAACACAACATAAAAAGCATCATTATCTTTGCTTTTCCCAAAATAAACTGAGCTAACAAATTTAAAGCTGGGAAATTCAGTACCAGAGTTAAAATAAGTTATTTTTAGGTATGGAATTTCTACTTTTACTTTAATCTCAAAACTAAATGGTATGTTAAAAACTTATTCTATATTTTTATGTATATAACTTATCTGCTTGAGAATTTATATCAGTTAATACGTATCTTGATTCTCTCATATGATATGAGCACTGAGCTAAATTTTCAGATAAAGTACTTTTCTTTTTGTTCTTTTATAGCATAGGTTTCAAGTAGATGGAAGGCTGTGCCTTTGGTATTTGGGTAGGATATTTGCCTGTGATTTCAAATTCTCAGAGCAACTTCCTAACATTCCTATGAATGTTCCAGAAAAAGTAGAGTTTCTCTTAAGGAGTCTACTAAAATGCTATTGATTCAAACTTCCAGCTGCTGAAATAAAACATAAGCCACTTAGAGACTAAAGCATTTAGAAAAGAAAAGGAGTTCATATGCAAAGAAGATCTACAAGGGAGTCCAAGCTTTAGAAGGACAGCCTTAACAAATTAAAAATATGACAAGCATTTAGAGGAAAAAAGATACCTGCAAACTTACCAAGGTCACCAAGTTTGTATGCACTGTCTTTAAGGTGGAAAACAGCACTTTTTTCACATAATTGCCGTATCCAAAAAGGTCATCACATATCTTCAGACATTTCCAAAATCAGAGATATAGTTGTTTTAATTAGAGAGTAACTTACAAGAAAGACTCAAGATTTCATTTACTTGAGGAGCAAGAACTAGACAGGGTGATTGTTTGCTGATGTTACTTTATCTCAAGGTTGCAAAGTAAGTTTGCAGGGATTCCCCAAGACCACCTTTGTGTTCAATGATTTCACTAAAACAACACACAGAACTTAGAAAAGCTGTTGTACTCACAGTTTTGGTTTATTACAGCAAGAGAATACAGATTTAAATAAGCAACTGGAAAGGGGACATTGGACAAAGTCTAGGAAACACCAGGCATGAGCTTCCAGTTGTCCTCTTCCAGTGAAATCATGCAGACAAGCACTTAATTCTCCTCAAAATGATGTGTGGTGATATGCTTGCAATATTGCCAAGCAAGGAAGCTCCTCCAAGCCTTGGTGTTCAGGTTTTTCAGTATGGACTGATCACACAAGCATGGCTGACTGCTCATATGGCCAACCTTCAGTCTCCAGCCCCTCTGTAGGTCAAGCTGATACTGCATGGCCTAAGGCCATAGTGGACCATAAATCACATTGTTAGCATGAACTATCTGGGAGGCCTGCGGTCCCTAGGTAAACAAAAACATCATCAGGCAGGATATTCCAAGGCCTTAGAGGTCATCTCCTGGGAGTTGAGTAAAGACCAAACCTTTCTTTGGAATGTGAAAGGTTTACACAACTTAGACATGTTGTGTTGACCCTTTACACTGTTGTTTCATTTTGTTTTCTACTCTGGTATGTGATGTGCATTGCTTACCAATCTGGTTAAGATGTAAATTTTGCCTCCAAATTTCCTCCTAAAGCATGGCTCTGACCACATAAATTTGTCTACTGATTTTATGATACAGTATCATTACTTTGATATTTTGTGTTATTTGGTCAGTTTTATTATATGGATGTGACAAAAGGTGATGCTTAATGCACAGAGACCTTTTTATAATCTGGTTAGTGAAACTAGAGACATGTGATACCACAATTTAGGGATTAACTTTGGAGACTTTGTAAAGTCTTTAAGGCTGTCATTCCTTTATATGTAAGATACTGCTCCCATAAGCTCTTATACTGAAATCCGAAGCCAAGGGCCATTCAGTTCACCTCAGTCAAGTTGCTTGGAACTTGTTTAGTAATGGGCTTGCCATACCTACTTTAATGGGATTTGAGGCATAGCCACAGACAGTAAAGCAATTTTTCAATTACTACTTGGTAATAAGGAGAACAGGTTTTGATTGAACTTATGCTAAATAGCTACATGGCTATGAAAAGGAAGGAAACTTAGTAAAGGCATTTTGTATAATATTTAACAATTTTTACCATTTTGTGGTACATTGATATATGATTTTCTCCAGAATCATTATTTTTGTTTTCCTGCCAGTCTCTTACTTATAAATTCCGTTAAGTATTTCCAAATATTTTTTTTTCTGTAATTCCGAAGGGTCAGTTGGAACATAATACCATTTAAGGAATGTTTCTACCAGTTTATATAAGTGTAGCCAATAGATAGATCAAAATAATGTATGTCCCTTAGAAAGAAAGCATTCACAGAATTAACTCATTTAGTCCTAGGTGATAAATTCTTGTTATTCTGATTTGAGGTGAAGCACTCAATTTCTTGAAGTCATTTGCTTCTGGATTTAAAGAATCCTAGAAATCCTGACTCTATCTTTTGATAGTCTGACAGGTATCTTTTTGTCATGCTGATACCAGTTTACACTGAAAAATCTGTTTCCATGAGTCCGCTCCCTATAGAGTCAACAATTACGAGTATGGTAAGGTGTTTACTGAGGCTTTCATTCTTTTCATGTTTGTTCCAGAAGACTCCGTTTTTGCTCTGTATCTTATCATGGGGACTTGATGAAAAAGCAGAAACTGTCCGTGGATGACAGGGCTCAATGGCTTAGGTTAATTTTGTAAAGGCCAACAATACTAGAATAGTGGGGAGTAGAATCTTTTTTCTGAAGTGACACATAATCATTTTATAAGGATTTAGTCAATTATTATCCTGAGAGGATAATTTATGGATTGAGTAGGCATTAAAAAGTCTCCAGGTTCTTTTATCTCAAAATATTTTTAGGATTGTCAACTGCAAATAAAATATTCCTTTAAAAAAATCAATTTGGGGGGTGCCTGGGTGGCTCAGTTAGTTAATGCATCTGACTCTTGATTTAGGTTCAGGTCATGATCTCATGGTTCATGAGATTGAGCCTCACGTAGGTCTCCATGCTGACAGCACAGACTCTGCTTAAAATTCTCTCTCTCTCTCTCTCTCTCTCTCTCTCTCTCTCTCTCTCAAATAAACTTTAAAAATAAATAAATAAAGTTTAAAAAATCGTTACTGTGCCAATCTTTGTATAGAGACATGAGTATGCTTCTGGCCAACCTGAAAGTTACACAATTGCTAAAAGTATCTTTATTTTATATTTATAGTAATACATTTACTTAAATGTAATTAACTTAGTTTAAGCTCCTCTGAACTGCTGTGCAAGTTCTTTTCATATGTAGGACTCAATAAGCAGGATGATTTTTGCAATAGTTTTGAGCTAATAAAAATCTGCAGTATACCAAACATATCTAATGATTTTTAGTATTCCTCCTTTTATAGGATAAATTAACAAAACTTTGGAGCTGTCTAGCAACTGTTTGGGAAACCCCAAAGAAAATTTTATATAGAAGACATAGTAATAGTTTATTATTCTGAATTTGCGAAATGCCATATCAAAAAAAGTTATCAGAGGATAAAAGATATGATTAAGTGACTAAAGAAGGTTACAGGCAATTTGAAACATTTCTTTCAAAAAAGAACATGTATACCAACATACCTCAGTTTTTCATATATATCTTTTCAACCTACTAATTAATGGTCACTTAAAATATATAAAAATAAAAGGCAAGTGTATGTAAAAACTATGTTTGTTGACCTAGTATTTATTTTGTTCTGTACAAATGACTTGCTTAGATATAATTTATATCCAAACATTACTAATTAAATAAGTAACTCAGTTTAATATTCATTTAGGAATTAGAAAAGTATCTATAAAGTATAATTATTTAGGCTTTCCATGAGAAAACAAACCTGTCTTGCATAAGTTAGAAGAGTATACAACATTTTAATTCTCACTGTAATTAAATCAGAAAGGAGACATCTAAAACAGCATTATTAAACCAGTCTAATTTGTCCAACTGCATGCTCATTAGGAACATGATTACTTAAATTTTTCTGTTTTTCATACTAAATATTTAGGAAGTCTTCAAGTTTTGTTTAAAGGTACTAAAGTTTTCTTTCTATTTTTCTCTCTGCTGTCAATTTGCATCTCATTACTTATCTTGTCAACTTGTAAACAAGGCTATTTTTGTAGTAATTTTCCAGTCAAATTGTGGGTTGAGCTAGAAGCACAACTTTAGATTTATTAACACCTTATTTTGGGGCACAAAGCTCTTTTGTACATCTTTACCTGGATTATTCATTTATTTATGCTTTCCTATTTTCTTTTGAGAGGAGAGAAAGTAAAAGTTATGCACCCAGAACTTTTTAGATTTCTTGCAGGGATCATTAAGCTCTAAGCAAGTCAAAAGCAATCATTCTCTCTCCATCACAAATTCAGGCTTATTTGTAGAACGCTTGTACCATTCAAGCAAAACACAAAGTCTCTACCCTTTGCTCTAAAACCGTTTAAAAACAATTTCAAATTTTATTCATTGTGTATATTTTGTCCTCTCTCATGGTAAATTTGTCTGTTGGAATTAGATATCCTTATATAGTGTGTTCAAATGACAGCTCTTATGGCCTGTTAGTCTCTAATAGTATCCCAAGGGACAGAGAAAGTTTATAATTGTAAATAGACTATTGTAGAAAGCTGTACCTTCCTTTTTGAGGAGGAAAGAAGGCTTTTAAAGTTGTTTTATTTTCTGATTATGATGTATACACACACTGACGCAGCAGAGCAATGTGTCAAGTTTTCCTTCAACACATGCTTCTTTTGGTCCTTGGTAGTTGAAAACCCGTTCACAAACAAATACTGAGGTAGTTAGTATAACTTAAAGGAAAAGAACTAACAATACAGCGGGAAAAGCCCAAGTTTAAGGGGGTAGTTTGGAGAGTCGGTTTTTTTAAAAAGAAATTGCCATATCTCTGTGGACAAAATAATAGAAACTTTGGATTAATGGGATTATAATACTAATGACTAAGACAAATCACAAAAATTTGATTTTGATTGAGGAAAAAGAGAGAAGGGGTAGAACAAAATTAAATTTGCCAAGCCTTTCAGTGAGAAGTTGAGTCTGACTTTGTCAGACTCAAGGAAAAAATACAGGTAGAATTCCATACTTCAAGAATTTGTAAATATTAAGAGGATTAGGTTCATTTAATCCATATCCCTTTCATGAACCTCCTCTTCCAAACAGCCAGACACCTTGGTTTTTCCCAGACACTTGTTAGACCAGCTTTTCTCAGGATGGAAGCTGTGATTCATTAGTGGATCCTGACATTGATTAGTAGCGAATTGTGACCAGAAGTTTGTTTTTATTTTTTAAATTTTTTAAAAGTTTATTTAATTCAAGAGAGAGAGAGTGTGTGTGTGTGTGTGAACAGGGTAGGAGCAGTGAGAGAGGGGAGAGAGAATCCCAAGCAGGCTCTGCCCCGTCAGAGCAGAGCCTGATGCAATGCTTGAACTCACGTACCATGAGATCATGACCTGAACTGAGACCAAGAGTCAGATGCTTAACCAACTGAGCAATCCAGATGCCCCCATTTTTTAATGAAATAGAGTAGAAAATATCAGAATACATTATGTGTGGTACTTCTCAAGGAACTATTGAGACTTCTACTTTAGGTAGGATTTAGTAGAAAGACGAGGCGTCCACTGAAACAGATAAATTATGAAATTATATGTGTAAAGTCATTGGAAAGTCATGGACACAACAAAGCCTAGATGAACTAAATTTCTAGAAAAGGAAGAGCTCTCATGAGTGAGCTGACAATCCCTGGATGTTTTATTCCTTAAATAATTTACCAATTCTGGTCATATTGACTCTGTTTTTGGCACAGAGACTCTACTGGGACAAAGAGAAGCCAGGTGAGTTTTTGAAGACCTTGGGTGCAAACATACCAGATTTGAATCTAAAGAAGTTGGAAATATACCATGGATATTTGCTGAACGTTAGAGTATAAAAGAGCCTAGAGAACTGGCCCAGAAAAATCTTCAATTTTTTGGTGCTTAGGAGGTAAATTCCTTCTGGAAACAGGGACTGTGTCAAACATGACAGATCTCTCCCTCAAGTTTTCGCCAGATATTGAACTTGATGTTGTGGGGGACTAAGCTCAAAACCTTTGAAGGACAGAATGCCAGGGATGAAGAGAAAGAGAAAAGCCAGGCTATCAGTCAAAAACCTCAGGAGGCCACACTCACAAAGGAAACTGGATTGGAAGGGCAGAGTTAACTCTGTCCACAATGATTAAGAGACAAAGTCCCACCAGAGACAGAAAGCTAGCATGATATACTTGGCTAGTTCTCCCTCTCAAGACATTTGCCAGATTTTGAAGCTGCATTGAAGTAGGAGGCTAATGAGCTAAATTAAAATCTCTAAAATCATAAACACTATGATTCTCCCATAGTGTTTAAGGGGTGAAGGAGAGAGACTTGCCAAGTTGTCAATCAGAAGTCCAGGTGAGCCACACCTGAAGAAAAAAGACAGAGGCAAACTGAGTCTAACTAAAACCAGAATCCAGCCCCAATCTAATTCCATTCCTGATGGGATTAAGATGACTAGCCCTTCAAATTATACATCTGACAGAATAAAGGGAGAACCTTTATGGGGGGTGGGGGGTGGGGGGGGGGAATAACAACATTATCAGTCCCATTGATTCTTTTATACACCAAACATAGCATATAATAAACTATAAGACTTGAGAAGACGTGGGAAAGTATGAGTGATGAGAGAAAAAGCAGATAGTAAAAGCAGACCCATAGATGATCCAGATGTTAGAATTAGCAGACAAGGACTTTAAAATAATTACTATGTACATATGTATATACATATCATGCACATATGCACACATACACAGTAAAAGAGGAAAAGATGGGAAAATTGGATAAAGTGATGCATAATTTTCACAGATTGGAATCTATAAAAATATGCATTATAGAACTTAAAAATACAACAACTAAAATTGAGAATTCACTGGGTAGTTTTAAGAGCTTAGACTGAGCTAAAAACAGTGAACTTTAAGACAGGAAAATAGAAAATATCTGAAAATGAGGCACAGAGACAAAAAGAATGGGATGAATTAAATGGAGTAAAAGAATATAGTGAAGTAATCAAATGTATGTTTAGAGTCCTAGAAGGATAAGAATGAAAGAGAATGGAGCAGAAGCAATATTTGAAGAGATAATAGTCATGAAAGTCCCCGAACTGATGACTCTTATCAGCCCAAACATTATAGCTCAGTGAACCCCAATACACAGGGAGGATATATACAAAGGAAGCCACAGTTAAAAACATTACAGCTGAAATGCTGAAAGACAAACATAAAATCTTCAAAGCAGCAAGAGAAAACAAGACACATTACTTTGTAAAAAAGGAACAATAAGACAGATGACTGATTTTCTGATTGAAATTATGGAAGTGGAAAAAGAATAGACGTTTAAAATGCTACAAAAAAAAATATCTGTTATATACCTAATTAAAATATCCTTTGGAAATCATGATAAATACTTATTCAGACAAAAGCTGAGAGAATTCATTACCAGCAGACCCACACCATAAAAAATATTAAAGGTAGTTATTTTTAGATAAAGGAAAATTAACTCAAATGGAAACGTGGGTCCTCAGGAAAAAAAAAAAGAGCAGCGGAAAAGATAAAATATGTGATTAAATTTTTTAAATTGAGTTTCGAAGCAGCAAAAATAAAACGTGGAATTTATATGCAGAAGTAAAGTAAAAAAAAAAAAAAACAGCTGCATAAATTGTAGGAAAAAGGTAAATGGACATAAACCATTGTAAGGTTTTTATTCTTTGGACAGTGGTTAGAAAAAAATACTAGTTTAAGGTAGGCTGTAACAAGCCCAGGATACATATTGTAATCTAAAGGAATGATTATCAAAGTATAAGTATTATCAAAGTAGCAGTATAAAGCAATATAAACATCATCTGGGAATTTTTTAGAAGTAAAAATTCCTCCCCCAGACCTACTAAATTATAAACTTCAGAGGTGGGGCCCAGAAATTGTATGTTTGAAGAGTCCTCTAGGTGTTTCTGATGTGCACTAAAGTCTCAGAACCATTGCCCTGGGTAATAACCAAAAGAAAACAAACAAGTATAATTAAAAACCTAATAGAAGAGAGAAAACAATAATAAAAAACTTGAATAATCCAAAGTAATGAAGGAAAAAAGGAATAAAGGAAGAGAGAATACATAGGACAAATAGAAAAATAAAATGAATAAAATACATAGTAAGATTGTGAACTTAAACCCAACTATAATAGTACTCACATTAAATGTAAATGAATTAAATGCTTCAATTAAAAAGATTTTCAGATTTGACTCAAGAGACAAAAAGGTACAGATAATTTGAAAGGATTAAAAAAATATACCATGTAGGGGTTCCTGGGTGATTCAGTAGGTTAAACATTGCACTCTTAATTCTGGCTGGTGAGATCCAGCCCCACACGAGGGTCTGCACTGACAGAGTGGAGCCTGCTTGGGATTCTCTTTCTCCTCCATTCATGCTCTTTCTCAAAATAAATAAACTTAAATATATATATATAAACTTAAATATATATATATATATGTATATATATATAAACTTAAATATATATATATATATATATATATATATATATATATATATATATATATTTATATACCATGTAAACACTACCCACCCAAAATGTTCTGTGATTGTATTACTAAGACATAAATTTGACTTTAAGGAGTATTACTAAATACTGCCTGGGTGCCTGGGTGGCTCAGTCAATTGAGTGTTGGACATCAGCTCAGGTCGTGATTTCATGGTTTGTGGGTTCAAGACCCCCATTGGGCTCTGTGCTGACAGCTTAGAGATGTCAGATTCGGTGTCTGCTTCTCTCTCTGTCCCTCCCCCACTCGCACTCTGTCTCTCAAAAATGAATTAAAAAGTTAAAAATTTTACAAAAAAATATTACTAAAGATGAAGAAAGATGTCATAATGACAAAAGTTTCATTCAATAAAAAAAAACCTTACAATCCTACTAGCAGCCAATAATAACTTCAGATACGTAAAACCAAAATATCAGAACTAAATGGAGAAATACACAAAAACCAGTCATTGCCAAAGATTTTAATGTACATATCTCAATATCTCATTAAAAGTCAGACAAAAAAATCAGTAAAGATATAAGATATAGATATAAGAGATTTAAACACATTATGAAACAACTCAATCTGACTGATCTATGTAGAGCACCACTCCCAACAGAATATATATTCAAAAGTACATGACACATTTACCAAAATAGACCATATGTTAGCAGAAAGCAAGTTTAAAATATTTTCAAAAATTGAAATCATGCAGACTATGTTCTTAGGCCACAATGGAATCACATTGAAAACTGAAGCCAAAAACTGGAACCAATTCTAAATGATTCACATGTCAATGAAGAATTCTCAGTGGAAATTAGAAAATATTAAAATGAGAAATAATGAAAGCACATCTAAAATGGTGATGTAACTAAAGCAATGCTTGGAAGGAAATTTATAGTTTAAATGCATACATTTAGGAGATAGGTTAAAAATTATTGGTCTAAAACTTTAATCTCAAGAGCTTAAATCCAAGATACTAAAAAGAATGTATAATAAATGATTAGGAATAAAAAACATGTAAATAATAATAAATGAATAATAATTCAATATAATTGGTATTATTGAATTAATTGGTATAGTAAATGAATGTAAATAATATATGAATCATAATAAGTGAGCAGAAATCAGTGAAAGATAAAGCAGACATAAACAGACATTTAGAATAAAATAAAACTTGGGGCACCTGGGTGGCTCAGTTGTTGGTTGTCCGACTTCGGCTTGGGTCATGATCTCACGGTTTGTGAGTTCAAGCCCCGCGTGGGGCACTGTGCTGACAGCTCAGAGCCTGGACCCTGCTTCAGATTCTGTCTTCTTCTCTCTCTCTGCCCCTCCCCACTTGTGCTCTGTCTCTCTCTCTCTCTCTCAAAAACAAACAAACATTTAAAAAAGAAGAAGAAGAATAGGGAAGCCTGCATGGCTCAGTCGGTTAAGCGTCTGACTTAGACTCAGGTAATGGTCTCACAGCTCACTGGGGCCCCGCGTGGGGATCTGTGTTGACAGCTCAAAGCCTAGAGCCTACTTCGGATTCTGTGTCTCCCTCTCTCTCTCTGCTCCTCCTCCACTCATGCTCTGTCTCTCTCTGTCTCAAAAATAAATAAACATTAAAAAAAAATTTTTTTAAAGAATTGTTAGAATAAAATAAAACTAAGTATGGCTCACTTAGTAAAATTATTAAATCTCTAATAAGACTGATCAAGATAAAATAACAAGTACAGAAATTATCAATAGTAGGAATGTAAAAGGAGACAACACTATACATCCTACAGATAATAAACTAGTAAAAAGACTCAAAGGGCATTAAGAAAGTGAAAAGACCCACAGAACAGGAGCAAATATTTGCAAATAATGTACCTGATAAAATATGTATCTAGAATATATAAATAACTCTTGTAACTCATTAGTAAAAAAACCAAAAAGCTCAATTAGAAGAATGGCAAAGTGGGGTACCTGGGTGATTCAGTCAGTTAAGCATCCAACTTCAGCTCAGGTGATGATCTCATGGTTTGTGGGTTCAAGCCCTGCATTGGCTACTGTGCTGACAGCTCAGAGCCTGGAGCCTGCTTCAGATTCTGTGTCTCCCTCTCTCTCTGCCCCTCCCTCACCTGCACTCTGTCTCTCTCTCTCTCAAAAACAAAAAAAATAAAGATGTGCAAAGAATCTGAATAGTCATTTCCCCAAAGAGGATAAACAAATGACCTACAAGCACATGTAAAGATACTCAGCATCATTGACATTAGGGAAATGGGAATCAAAACCACAATGAGATACCATTTCACATCCACTAGGATGATTAAAATAAAAAAGATAATAAGTGTTAAAGATGTGGAGAAATTGGAACACTCACACATTGCTGGTGAGAATGTAAAATGGTGCAGCTGCTTTAAAAGACAGTCTGGCAAAACTTTTACATGAATGTTCGTAACAACATTATTCATAATAGCCAAAAACTAGAAACAACCCCAATCTCCTTCAAATGATGAACTAATAAACAAAATGTGGTATAGCCATGCAATGGAATATTATTCAGCCATAAAAATGAATGATCTATCTGTATGTTAACTAACTGGATACATGCCAAAACAGAGATGAACCTTGAAAACATTATGTGAAATAAGACAGTCACAAAAGACCACATATTGGATGATCCCATTTATATAAAATTGCCAGGATGGGCAAATCTATAGAGATAGACAGTAGATTAGTGGTTGCCTATTGCTAGGGGTAGGGTGACTCAGAAAAATGGAGAGAAACTGCTAATGGATATGGGGTTTCTTTGGGGGGATGAAAATGTTCTGAGATGGATTGTGGTGATGGTTATGCAATACTGTGAATACACTAAAAATCATTGAATTGTACATTATAAGTGGTTTAATTGTATGCTGTGTTAATTATATCTTTAAAAAGCTATTCAAAATATGAAAGGATATTATGAATGAACAAACTTATGCCAAAAAAATTATCTACTTAGATGAAATGTTCTTTTAAAAATTTATTAAAATAAACACAAAAAGAAATACAAAATATGAATAATCATAATCTGTTAAAGATATTGAATCTGTAGGGGTGCCTAGGTGGCTCAGTTGGTTGAGCGTCCAACTTTGGCTCAGGTCATGATCTCACAGTCTGTGTGTTCGAGCCCCGTGTTGGGCTCTGTGCTGACAGCTCAGAGCCTGGAGCCTCCTTCAGATTCTGTGTCTCACTATCTCTCTGCCCCTGCCCCTCTCTCTCTCTCTCTCTCTCTCTCTCTCTCAGACAAATAAACATCAAAAAAAAAGAGAGAGATTGAATCTGTAATTTAAAAACCTCCCATAGAGAAAATTTCAGGCTGAGATGTTTCATAGGTGAATTATTCCAAACATTTAAGGAAGAAATAATACCAATCTTACTTTGATAGATGGGCTTAATCCATTTACATTTATTATAATTATTGATATATTTGAACTTATCTCTACCATACTTTTTTTCTTTTTTCTCTCTTTTCCTGATTTCTGTTGGATTTATTAAACTCATTCCTACCTCCCACCTCTACTTGTTTGAGAGGGTCTGTGTTGCATTTTTATTCTTTTAGTAGTCAGTCACCTTGAAGTTTTTGACACAGTATTTTCCTGAAGAGTCTAGTTACTCAGTATTTCTCTTCTAAACATGCCTTCTTTAAGTCTATCAAAGCCCACCTTAACCACCCATTGAACACCCACAAACACTGCTCAAGCTAATCTTACTATCTTTGTCTGAGAGCTTAGATTTTACCACTTTTTAAAAAATTTTTATTTATTTTTGAGAGAGACACACACACACAGAGTGTGAGCTGGGGAGGGACAGAGAAAGGGAGACACAGAATCAGAAGCAGGCTCCAGGTTCTGAGCTGTCATTGCAGAGCCTGATGCGGGGTTGAACTCAACAAACCACAAAATCGTGACCTGAGCCAAAGTCGGATACTTAACTGAGCCACCCAGGTGCCCCTAGATTTTACCATTTTTAAGCAGGTTTTTTATTTGTTACAATCAATAATTAATTAAATTTACTTATTTTTTAAAAAGCTTTTGAATAATTTTGAGACTCTCTTTGTGGGAACTTTAAAAGAGGGCCCAGTGCCTGCCTGATACAGAACAGGTAGGTACTCACTAATGGGATCCACTCTATCCCGTCTTCCAATACACAGAGCTGTTTGTCTCTTTGGCACTAGATGTGTGTGCTCAACAGGCATGGATTCCTCTGGGTTGGATCCATCTCATGGATAGTTGTCAAAGACTGACCTCTCCTGATGTTAATTTTGTGAATACTTTACTTCACTGTGCAGTGAGCTAAACGATGCAGGATTAAATGTTCTCATTTCTGAGCTGCGAAGTGTTGAAACTGATCAGGAAATGAAGGCAGAATGTCCATCCTTTGGAAGAATCAGCCAGCCCGTGTTGCTGCCACTCTTGGCTGCTGATTGGAATGCAGCTGTTAAGGCAGCTGTTTCACTGTTTGCCCAACTTGAAAGGACACTGCCAAGTGGCAAATATTTTTCATAACAACATTTTACTTTTGCTAGGAACAGCAATGCATTTTTTTGAGCTCCAGCAGTGTGCCAAACATGACAGATTTATTACAGCAGGTTCACAACCTAGACTGAGCATGCATGCTCATTTCCATTCCTAATATTTATAAAAAGAATAAATAAGCCCCAAAGGAAGCCTCTACAGAAAACATCTCTACAGCTTAATTATTTGTTGGAATGACAGCAGATTAACTTGTGAAAATGAAATATCTCTGAAAGAAAAAATGAAAATCTAGAAATGTCAAAGCAAAAAAGGGAAGGGTTAAATATTTTAAACCTCTCTAATGTGACCCAAGAATTATTTTATCCCACATATCCAGGACAGTAGCAGCAGTAGCACAGGAAACACATCATCTTCTGAATCCCCTACAAATCGTGGGTTCCATTCTGGGTCATGCAGTTAATTTGTGTTGTAATTAGAATTACTGACTAAGTTCTTAGTAAATAACTGTGTTGTATTTGACAGGCTGTGAACTGGATGGGGTAGGACTGAAGCATTATCAACTATTTTATTTAATGGTAAAAGCAGTATGCCAAATATAAGCATTCAGAGCTAAGAAAGCACATTTAAATGCATAAGTATGACTTTCTTGCAAATCCCAAAGTGCAAAGATCATGATCATATTAGGTTGCTTTCCATCCTCAGTATGTTCTCCCTAGTCAGAAGTCCATGGCTTCAAAAAAGGCTTATGGAGAAATGCTCTAGGCATGTAGAGGGATCCCGTACCCACCTATTGTTTGTTCCAGTTGAAGTGATACTATAAGTCAACCTTAACCACATTAACCACCGTTAATAACATTTAGTGTGTAATTCCCACAAGCCTTTATGAAGACTGCAGAGGTTGGGCCAGAGGGAGGCATTCTTGTTTTAATAAACCACCATCATCAGAGCTCGAGTAGGGATGTTTCTGAAGGTGAACTGGGCTGAACATAGTCAATGGAGGTTCTGATTTCTGTTTTCTCTACTATTTACTAAATGGTAATTAAATCATAAATGACAACAGTCTAGTCAACCTGTTTCCTCAAATTGCAAAAGCATACATTATCACAAAGTTGGCATGACTTCTTGAAGAAAGAGGGACAAAGTTTCATACACTGGATAAAGGTTACCAAGGGAGTCAGTCAGCCACAGAAACTTTGTACTCTTGTTTTTCAGGATATGGTAAAACAGTAAATGCAAATCATGGATGAAATGTATAAGATTGCTTCCACAGAAAGGATCCAGCAGTTAGAAAAAGAACTGGCTTTGCAACTGACTGAACTAAAGTCTGAGATAGAAGAACAGGAGACTCATCAAGCTTACAGGTAAATAGTAGTAGTGAGAAGGCATGGTCTTCAGGGGCTTCAGCTCCCACTTTCACCCCATAATCTCTATCATCTCCCTCTTATTGTTTATATAGACAATTGGCATTATCTCAAGCTCAGATTTTACGGCTGGCCATGAGTTTTTCCTGTATTCTAGTATTGCTAAGACATTTAGAGGCAATATCCTACCAAGGAAAATAGAAAAGTGCTCACAAATACCATTGTTTTAAAGTTCCAGATCCTATGGGGTGCCTGGGTGGCCCAGTTGGTTGAGCGTCCGACTTCAGCTCAGGTCATGATCTCATGCTCCGTGAGTTCAAGCCCCGTGTCAGGCTCTGTGCTGACAGCTCAGAGCCTGGAGCCCGCTTCAGATTCTGTATCTCCCCCTCTCTCTGCCCCTCCCCTGCTCATGCTCTGTCTCTCTCTATCTCAAAAATTAAAAAAAATAAACAAAAATTTAAAGTTCCAGATGCTATTATACAAATCATGCTAAGTGCAAAGAGGTCTCATTTTTCCAAAAATATTTTAATTGAATTTGACCTTGATTTTGATGAGGCATATAAAAACTGAAATAATGCTAGATATTTGGTAATGAATTCTGCAAATGGTGTTTTATTAGGAGCTTTTCTATAGGTAAATGCATCCAACGATAGCAATCTCTTTTGAAGAAACAAGGTAAAAAGATCAGCCCCTAAGTGGCAAGTCTCATGGGCTCAGGATCTTCAAATCCCTCTCTTTCTATTATTGCTACAATTGGTCAAGAGGAACAATATGAGGTCCCTGTTAGGTTGAATAGCCAAGTAAACATAATGTGGATGGTGAGGGTTGGGGAAAGAACATCAGGGGAAGAAGCAGTAAATACATGCATTACTACCTCATTCCAAAGATGATTCTGAAGAACTAGTATTTAGCGTGTTTTATAATTTGTATTTGAAGCCACTGGTTGTAGGAAGCAGATCAAAGATTGTATGATGAAGGGAAAAGGTAATGGAACCACGCAGGTCATTATTTCTCTCAACGTTGGTTTCTTTCTGTGAAGAATGAGGTTACAAATATGTACCTTGCCTATATTATAAGGATCACGTGAGGTAATGCATGTTAAAGCACTTTGAAAACTAGAAGACACTGTACAAAGATCAAGTGTCAATATTGTTACAGCTTCAGTGTCTCAGGGTCAAACAAGTGTCTGATCTTTGTACATTGTGTTAGAAAGTCTTCCTGAAGTCTCTTTTATTTTTTAGAATAGAGTGATGGGAAATCTCTGGACACTTGTATTTCTCTACTCCCCCCAAAGCACTTATCACTGCACCTGGAAGAATCTACTTATTAATTTGATCAATACTGAGCACCTTCTATTTGCCAGGTGTTGTGCTAGGTTCTGGAGTCCAAGGAAAATGGAAAATGTACACTTCAAATAATCACTTTAGTATTCTCATTACCCACTAGATTCAAAAATGTATTAAGAACTGTAGTATAGTGGTGCCTTGGTAATTTTTCTTTTTTTTTTTTTCTGGTTATCTATTATCAGTTTACCCCCAAACCCAGGTCTTTGTAGTGGTTAAATGTCTCATAAGTGCTTGGCTGAGTGAATAGGTGAATGACTGTATGCTCTATAAACAATATTAGATTGAACACATGGGTGGATTTTTATGGGTTCAGGTACACACCACTCTTTTAAGTCATTCATAGACACTTGGAGATGAACTGAGATGAAAAACATGATTTGAATAAGAGAAGGTTTAGGCAGCTAAGCCCAGGACACTGCTCAATCTTCCAGCATGCCAAAAAAATCAGAAGACAAGAGGGAAGGAAAGGGATGGGTTTCTTCTGTTTCCCTGACTGCCTGTTCCCTTTCTAGTTGGTAACTGGTTCTCCACCTCCATGAGGTTGCAGCCAGGATTCAGGCACCCAGTAATCACAGAAACTACAGCTTTGATTTATTAGTGCTTTTACTCTTAAGGCTTTTTCAGAGCTTGCCTCATTTTTTTCATCAAAGCCAAGATATGAGGAGATAGGGAGGCATTATCTCCAACTTCAGTTGGGAATTCAACACAAATGGCTCAGTGAGTTGCTTAGACTCATGTAGCTGAGGGACCTCCTGTCTGGTCTTTTCACAGGACCACTGCCTAAAGTGGGGGTAGAGGGACTGCTGACAAGTATACAAACTAACAGTCTATTTTCATCTTTCCTTAAAACCTACCCATGGGGACTAATAGGGTCATATGAACAACATTAACCTGAATTTCATTGCCTACAATCCCTCTCAAATCTCTAGGTGGTTTCTCACATGTGTTTCACAGCTACCTGCTGTGGCTTCCTTGCCAATGTCTGCAAAGTTTTATCTTGAGAAAGTGATGTCTATACCAGGGTTGCTGTACTCTGATGTTCCCAAAGCTGCCAAGCCTTGGAGTGTATCTTACCCCCAATGGGGAGAGCTCCCTTCTTCCTTTCACAGGGTCCCCCTTCATTACTGGGCCCCACGGCTGTGCTACTTGTGCCTTCTCATATCAGAGCCCATGGTGCAAACAACTCCTTCGTGACTAGGTTCAGACAGTACAACTCAGTTAAAATAATTTTCAAAGTATTTCATGTTTAATAAATTAGCAAGAACACAACAATAAAAACATCTTGTTTAAACTGATACTAGTTTTGTGTAGGGTGAAAGAGATGTCTGATAAGCATAGTACTCGTTAGAGATGAGGTTACTGGAGGAAATATGTGTGGGGGGGGGAATCTTAATCATTGTGCTTCTTCCGGTACTCTGGAATTGAAAATAGAGAGGTAAATCAAGGAGAGTAGGAAAACCATGTTAGAGTGAAGGAAAGGAAAATTGGCCCATGGAAAGGCTTAGCAAACATGAGTTAGACACAAGAGAGATTCAGACTAAGACAGAAGCACATGGTCTTTACATGCTCTCAATAATCCAGTATAATATGACATAGTTATTTAGAAATGAGCAGTTCTGAAGAGTAATCAGGGCCTATCTATAATTTGGTTTATTACAGTTTCTATAATTACAGCTTCTATTGCATAAATCTTTCTGCAGCTCTATTCGAATGCCCAAGGACATTTCTTACTTTCGAAGAGAAAGGGAATTGGCTCTAAAGAAAACTTTACAGGTGAGTAGGAGAGTGTAATTGTAATACACAATTGTATTGTAATACAACAATACACTGGATTTTGCTAACTTTTTGAAACATTTAGCAAGAAAACTTTATTTTCAGCAAACGCCAGCTGATGTTATTGACAGTGTTATGAGAGCAAAACAGCCCAATGCTCACTGCTAGATCAGAGTAGGCCACTACTTCTTTGGAGATACCTATTTTTTGTGATGTTTTGAAATTTTACAGTTTCTTGATTTGTGCTATTACAATTCGTTATTTGGAAATCGAGGTATAACAGTATAACATGTTGTGTAAAAACTATCAGAAATTGAATATCATTTGCTGTCGTAAACAATGGTAATTTTTCTTCCTTATTTCTTTGTTTGCCTGTTCTGCTGCCTGGGGTTCAGGTGGCTGAGTCAAAGCCCCTTGTTGTTCAACCAGATGTCATGCAGAGGGAGCTAGAGAGCTGCCTAAGAAGAGAGTACACTCCTGAAAATTTACCTTTGCTTCTGTTGCAGGTAAGAGTCATGCTGCAATTTGAAAAACAGATCTGGAAATTAATAGAAATTTAGTTATACTCACTAAACTATTGACTAAGTTTCTATCAATTAGTCCCTGTGCTGGTATTATGAAGCAATACAATACTAAGAAAGTCTCAGCCCTCAAAAAGCTGTTGACTTAGCTAGGGAATATATTTCTGAAAATGTATTTTAAGAAAATAACTCAAAATATGGTAGAAAACATTTTCCATAAAGATTATTATTGCAACATTACAATAAAAGTGAAAAAATCAGAATTGCCTAAATATCAAACAATAGGAGAGTTAAGAAAAATAGCATAATACTGGATAGAATATTGTTCTACCATTAAACATTTTTTAGCATAAGAAACTATTCTGTTATTATGTAATATTTGTTGACAAAAACTAAAGTGTGTGTGTGTCATAATAACGGTCATATAATATATAGAAAAAACACTTGAAGGACATAGACCAAAATGTTAGCAATCACTATCTTTGGATGGCAGAACAATGAATCTCTTCTTTTTACTTTTATATATTTTCTAAATTTCTTATAATAAGCATGTATTGCTTTGGTTTTTAAAACTCTTTGTTCTTTACTCTTATGTTATGAGTTATATTCTCACTCTGCATGCAAATTAGTTCATTAGCAACTAGCAATTAATGAATAAATTAATCACAAAGAAATAAAAGATGTTGAGATTCTATTTGCCACCTAAACTTTTGTCATTACCGTCATCTAAGATTCACTTTCCTATCATTCTGGCACTCTTCATTCTTTTGTGTATATCTGTGATTGTCAGCGGAGAGAAGGGGAGACTGGAGATGGTGGACATGTGGCAGCGTCTAGAGACATTTTGTCATAATTTGGGAGAGGAATGGATTCCTACTGGCATCTAGTGGGTAGAGGCCAGGGATGCTGCTACATATTTTACTATGCACAGAATAGCCACACCACAAAGAATTATCCAGTCCCAAATGTCAATAGTGCTGGGTTTAAGAAACCTTGGTGTAGCCTAAGCTTCCATATGATATAATTTATCTTCTGCCTAGAGAACAGACTTTAGGGGCGCCTGGGTGGCTCAGTCAGTTAAGCTTCTGACTTCAGCTCAGGTCATGATCTCACAGTTTGTGGGTTCAAACCCCATGTTGGGTTCTGTACTGACAGCTCAGAGTCTGGAGCCTGCTTTGGATTCTGTGTCTTTCTCTGTCCCTCCCCTGCTTGTGTTTGCTTTCTCTCAAAAATAAATAAACTTAAAAAAAAAAAAAAGAACAGACTTTAACATGTCTTGTACTGCCGATCGGCCATGAATAATGTCTTTGCTTTTTTTTTGCAAAAAGTCTTCATTTTGCCTTCATTTTAGAAGGGTATTTTTGTTGAATGTAAAATTCTAGGTTGATAGTTTTTCTCCTTTGTCACTTTAAAGATGTTGCTCCACTGTCTTCTGGCATAGATAGTTTTCATTTCCTAACACAATGTGTCCTTTTGTTCTGTGGGTGCTTTTAAGATTTTCTCTTAGGGGTGTCTAGGTGGCACAGTACATTGGGCATCCAACTTCGGCTCAGGTCATGACCTTGCTGTTCTCAAGTTCAAACCCTTCATCGGGCTCTGTGCTGACAGCTCAGAGCCTGGAGCCTGTTTCAGATTCTGTGTCTCCCTCTCTCTCTCTGCCCCTTCCCTGCTTGTGCTTGCTCTCTCTCTCAAAAATGAACATTAAAAAAATTTTTAATTAAAAAAAAAAGATTTTCTCTAATGGTTTTAAGCTATTTGACTATGGTATTCCTTGATGAGTTTTTCCTTATGTTTCTCTTGCTAGGAGTTAGTTGACCTACTTGGATTGTGATTTTTATCATTTTCATCAGTTTTTGAAAGTTTTCAAATATTATTTCTTTAAATATATTTTCCATCTCCTTCCTTCCTGCTGGGACTCTGATTAGACATTTGTTCAATCACTTTGTATCATTCTGTAAGTCAACGAAGCTCTGTTAATTTATCCTGTCTTTTTTTTCCCTCAGTGCTTCATTTTGTATAGTTTCTATTGCTATATCTTCAAGTTCACTAATCTTTTCTTCTGCACTAAGCTGCTGTTAATCATATCCAATGAATTTTTCATTTCATATATTGTAGTTTTCTTTTGTACTTCTATTTGATTTTTTTGGTATTTTTCATTTCTCTCCTTATTATGTTCACATTTTCCTTTTAATCATTTTTATAAAAAAATGATTATTTATATTTGAAAGAGAGAGATAGAATGTGAGCAGGGGAGGGGCAGAGAGAGACGGAGACACAGAATCCAAAGCAGGCTCCAGGCTCTGAGCTGTCAGCATAGAGCCCGATACGGTGCTTGAACCCATGAACCATGAGATCGTGACCTGAGCCACAGTTGGATGCTTAACTGACTGAGCCACCCAGGTGCCCCTTCCTTTCAGTCCTTGAACATGCTGTGCATATTAGTATATTAGCTCTTTTAAAGTTCTTATTCGCTAATTTCATCACTGGTGCCATTTCTGGGTCTGATTCTCTTCATTAATTTTTCTCCTGCTTTTGGGTCACATTTTCCTGCTTCTTTGCATGTCTAGTAATTTTTTTTGACACTGGACATTTCAATCTTACATTTTTGTATGCTGATTTTTTTAAATTTACATCCAAGTTAGTTAGCATATAGTGCAATAATGATTTCAGTAGATTCCAGAAATCCATTCCCTATGTATAACACCTAGTGCTCATCCCAACAAGTGTCTTTTTTAATGCCCCTTATGCTTTCAGCCCACCCCTCTCACCCACAACCCCTCCAGCAATGAATGCTGGTTTTTTAAATTCCTTTTAAAGAGTATTGGAGTTTATTCTGACAGGCATTTAAGTTGTAGATCGGCTTCATACTTTCAAGGCTTGGTATCAAGCTAGATCAAGTTTAGACTAACTTTCACTCAGGATCATTTATCCTTATTACTAAAGTGTGACTCTCTGGTGTCTCCACTGAACGTGTCAGGTGGCAATGAGGACTCTTCCCTTTAACTGGAACTTGAACATTTCTTGTCCCTGTATGAACTGTGAGAACTATTCAGTTTATACTTCCCTAGTCAGTTATTCTTTGCATGGCCTCATGGAGTTTCACCCTCTGTAATGCATAGTTTAATAGTCAGCAAAAAGCTCAAAGAGATCTCCATGCAGATTTCTGGAGCCCTTTCTCTGCACAACATCCCTCTCTCCAGTACTCTGCCCTGTAAATTCCAGCTGACTCAGCCTCTGAAGCTTCAATTTCTCTCTCCTTAACTCAGAGAGACTGCCGTGCTCTGTTTGGGATTTCCTCTCTTATTCTGTGGTTCAGAAACTGCCTTCTTCAGGCAGAAAACCAAGGTGATTGTAGGGCTCATAGCATTCGTGTCCTTCAAGGACCACAGTCCTGCATTGTGTGTTGTTTTATGTCAGAAAATAGTTGTCCTGTTTATTTTGTCCTATTTTCTAGTTATTTATGATGGAAGGATGAGTCTGTTCCTACCTGTTCCATCATGGCCAGTATTATATTTATTATCATAAATAAACATTAAAAATGGTTGGTTTATTTGACTATTTTTAAGTATAAATAAAATTTCTGGTCTAAGATTAAAGGCTATAATCTTACCTATAATGTGCTTCGTATTTTTAGACTTATAACTTCAGTTTTTAAGAAATTTTCAGTGTAGCCTTAGACAATTGTACAGGCTTTTATGTCACTGCTAAAATTGTTGACTAAATGATAAAGTACCATCTATTAGATTGGCAACATATCATATAGATTTAGAAATAACTACTTGCCTCATTTAAAGTTTAATGGTGTCTTGAGCCAGGTTTCTTAATTTTATGATCTTCGTGTAGGAAAAATCCATCATTCTGAAGCAACCAGAGAGTGATTTTCCTATTGTTAGTGTTCTTAAGACTTCAGTCTTTCTACTATAATTGTATTCTAAGTGTTAATTTTTATCATTGTTTTTGTTAAAGTATTATACAGAGAGAATTACCCAGCTGGCCCAGAGTAAATATTTACACATGCTTAGATGGAAGAGGTTTTGCCAGCACAGTAAGATTATGGAGCAACTTTATTCTCTTTACAAGGTAGGAATCTCAAGAACAGAACCTATGGGCTCTTTTTTTTTTTTTTTTTTTTTTTTTCAGAGAAAGAGTGGTGTGGGGGACACACACACACACAGAGAGAGAGAGAGAGAGAGAGAGAGAGAGAGAATTTTTTAAGCAGGCTCCACACTCAGCACAGAGCTTGACACAGGGCTTTATCTCACAACTGTAAGATCATGACTCGAGCCAAAATCAAGGGTCAGATGCTTAACCATCTGAGCCACCCAGGTACCCCTCTTTTTTATAATGAAACAAAATGATCAATAAGCTTGTCAATACACATTATTAAGTATGGTCATCATACCTGTACATTAGATCTCTAGACTCATTCATCTTGCACAACTGCAAATCTGTACCCTTTGACCAATATTTCTCCACTCTGTAGTCCCTGGTAACCACTGTTCTACTCTCTGCTTCTATGAGTTCAACTTTTTAAAAAAAAATCATCATGTAATCATACAGTATTTGTCTTTCTCTGTCTCAGTTATTTCACTTAGCATAACATCCTCCAAGTCCATTCCTAATGTCAGTCACAGGTGTTAGGATTTCCTTCTTTCTCATTACTGAATAATATTCCATTGTGTGTAATATACCACATCTTCTTTATTCATTCATCCATAAGCAGACTCTTAGACTGTTTCTGTATCTTGGCTATTGAGAATAATGTTTCAGTGGCCATGGGAATACAGATATCTCTTTGAGATACTGATTTTGTTTTATTTAGATATGTCCCCAGAAGTGGGATTGTTAGATTATATGGTATTTCTATTTTTAATTTTTTGAGGAATCTCCATACTGTTTTTCAACAGTGTAGCTTTTCAGTTTTTTTAAGTCATGGCTAAAGATGGTAAAGGAACTAATGGATGTACCTATTTACCTGTTCTGCCTGTGGCAGAAGATAATGGCACCTATTTTTAAGGATGAGATTTAAAGGAACTTTTGTATGATAGAAAATGCATTTTTCTTCATGGATTTGGCCTCCTGTGCTATAGATAAAAAGCTAAGAAACCCCCTATAGTTACCAAACATCCATATGCACTGACTCTTTGCTTCTCTCTCCTAAGAATATGACTGCTGCCCTTGTCAGTCAAATTCAGAATGTGAAAGAATTTTGATATTCTAGGAGCCTCTTATTTGGCCCCCAAACAGCATTAGCCTATGCTTGGAAGCAAATGACACAAGAGAACAGCTTGCAAATAATCGTGTTCTGACTCTGCCTTCCTCTTAAAAAGAAACAAGTTGCCTACATTATGCAGGAATACAATGATGCCCTTCAGAGAGCTGAAAGATTGTCTGTTGCACGAGAAAACTTCCTTCTGGGAAAAAACAATCCTTCTAACTTAGTGACACAAGAAGACCTGACTATTTACACAAAGTGGCTTGTGTGTCACCTACACTCGCTCAGGACTGTTCACCACTACCTACGGGTATGTGAAACATAGTTATATGATAAGATAGTGCCCTCCCATGATGGTCAGCATTGTTTTTTCACACCTGTCACCTACTTTTGGATTGTCACTGCTTCTGTGTTCTACTTGCCCTACGAATGACAGGAAAATAATTAGTCATTAGCTTTTTTTCTTTTAAACCTTTGAAAATGTTTTTTTTGAAAACTTGCTCTAATGAAACCACTCCATTAATTTAGTTTTTTCAAACATGTGTCTGCTGTATTATTTCATATTCACTCTGCAAGTTCTTGTTCTCATCATCTTGTTCAGAATTTATGATGTCCCCTTTAGATCTGCTTTTTTATTCAGCAGTATCTAATAAGGGTCTAATACATGCCAGGTACATGTCCAGGGCCATGAAACAACAATATGGGCTTTGCTGAAAAAAGTAACTGGGTCCCAGGCTGGAAGGGAAATGAGCAAGTAAATATTCAACTGAAATACCATGTGGTAAGAAAGAATAGGACGGAATAGAAAAGAACAGAATAAGTATAATCACAGAATAAATAGAGTCACCAATGAGAGGCTGTAACCCAGGCTAGAGGCATCAGAAAGGAGTGATGTGATCATATGTCTATTTTAGGAAGATTATTATTTTGCTACCTAAATCTTTTCCTACTCGTCTATGGCTCATCTCAGTGATACTACCATCCACTGAATTACCCAAACCAGAAAACTGGCCATCATCCTAATTTCAGTCCTTCCCTAGTTGGTCACTATGGTGTCTACCTGTGAATCCTCTCTCCCCAGTCACATGACATAATAACACTGTGCTCATAAGTCTTTGTCCCCCCATTAAACTGTGAACTCTTTGAGGTTGGTCTATGTCTTATTCTTTTTTTTTTTTAATAATTTTTTTAACGTTTTTATTTATTTTTGAGACAGAGAGAGACAGAGCATGAATGGGGGAGGGTCAGAGAGAGAGGGAGACACAGAATCTGAAACAGGCTCCAGGCTCTGAGCTGTCAGCACAGAGCCCGATGCGGGGGTCAAACTCCTTGACCGCGAGATCATGACCTGAGCCGAAGTCAAGATGCTTAACCAACTGAGCCACCCAGGTGCCCCAAGTCCATGTCTTATTCTTGTTGGTATCCCTAATACCTCACAGAGTGTCTTGTCCATAATGGATGCTTGATCAATGTAGACCCACTTAGAGGTTCAGATTGCTTAGTGTTGGTGACCACAACAAGTCTCCCAGATCCACATTTAGCACCCCATGTTTGAGCAGGTTACTAAGACCCGCCTCTATCTCCTCCTCCTCTATCAAAGCAAAGGGCTGCTTCTGAACCTAAGTCTGGAAGCTTCTGTGAGAATTGAGTTGACATGTGGCCTCTTGGTTGTGCTCTTCTATAGTCCCTCCAGTATTTGCCCATCTCCAAAGTGCTGAGTGTAGCTATTGATGAATTTCCTGAGGCTTGTCAGGAGAATGAAAATGTATGTGTTGATGACATCGACCCTAATATCCAGAGTTCTGGATCTCTAGACCCTGTGGATACTAGCATTTCAGGTAAGATATCAGTCTTCTCTCTCCTTGGGTAATGTGGAGAAAGAAGATTGTGGTTTTGCACATGTGTTGTTTTATGGCATTGATCTTGCTTGACATTTTTCTATATGCCAAGAAGTTATATCTTCTTAATAAACAAGTATTAATTTAATATTTTATGATGGAAAAAATAAGAAAAATACTTTTCTTAGACATTATTATCTCCCTCTTTATAACTGACAAATAAAGAGAGAGGGAGAAAAGCAATGAACTTGAAGTTGAGAGTACTAGGTTCCAGATATATTTCTGTAGTGGCCTCACTGTGGGCCTGTTCAGGTCATTTCATCTCTTTGGGCTTCAATTTATTCATCTCCAAAATACACCTTTCAGATTAAGTGATACCTAAGGTCTCTTTCAGTTTTAATATTACATGCTTAAAAAATAATTTCCTTATCTGAATCAATTTAATGGTCCTCCTGCCCTTACCTTGTGTTATAGATAACTAAGAAACCTAATCAGGTTTCTACTCTGAGTGGCATATTTGCTTGGGATATGTACAGGGTGACACAGGAGCACCTGAAGTGGCAGCCATCTTAGTTGTAGGGAATCAGAGAAGGCGTCTCAGAGGAAGGCCGTCTGAACTGGGTCCTTAAAAATGAGCAGGAGTGAGCCAGGCAAAAGGAGATAAAAGCTCTCACTTTCTTCTAATTTGTTGGTTAATTTATAAATCATAATCTTTGTTTACCACAAAGGACTATAGGTAGTTCTCCCACTAAGTCATTCTTCAAAGGGTCTGTTGGGTTTCTCCTACAGGCTGTGTGAAGGTGAGTGGTCCTTGCTACCTCCCCCAGAAAGCCAGCATCAAGGGTTTGTCAGATAGGCATGGCCCAGGATGGCCTGGTCTGTAAATTGTGCCAGAGAAGCTTGGGCAAAGAGCAGAATGGGCCTCCCTGTGAACAGAGAAGCTCCTGCCTTTAGTTATCTCACAGAGCACTCCATTTTCCCTCCCTGATTAGTGTTTATTGGTCTTAGTGTTCTTGGTTTTGGGTTTTTTTGTTTTTTTTTGTTTTTTGTTTTTGTTTTTTTTTTTTTAGGGCTGACAAGAACAGAAGCTGCTTTCTCCCTGCCCCAACACATGACTGAAAGAGAAGGACTGAAACCCCAGCTGAGGCTCCTGCTCTCCCATTTTAATATCCCATATGACGTGGAAGAGCTAAGGGATGCTACTAAGGAAATGGAACTCTTTAACCTGGTACTTGATGGACTCTTTCTTAATACGAAGATAGGTGTTCGTGAAAGAAAACACTACTGTTTGCCACAAAGTTGGATATTTATGCTGCCTCAATTGTTTCTAGAGTGATAAAATTTAATTGTAATAGGTGAGATTTAGATTAGCACTTGAACTTCCCCTCTGTAAGAGTACTGGGTCTCTTGAATATACAACACAGAGGGATCACAGGATTTATTTTTCTGTAGAATTTGAAGAAAGAGTAGTTTATAGTCCATAGTAGATGGTATAAAAGTAGCCAAGACTTGGAAGATAATGGAGAAGACAACTAGATAATGGAGTTGTCTAGTGTCTTGAGCCCTTCGATTCTCGGAATGTGTTGTAGTAGCTCTCCTATTGGCAAAAATTCTTTAAATTCAATAGAGTTTTATATTATGTAGTGATTTTTTAAAGTCATGCAGTCTGCTGAACTATAACACAGTGTTGCACTTCCTTTAAAAAAAAACTCGTATTAATAGAAACCATGTTAAAACTCATTTCAAAGGGAAAAATAAAATTATGTATGGATAGCTTTAAATTTAGAATATAAAGTTTTCAGCCAAAGCATCAACAATAAAGATATTACTTTAGGTCTGGGCGTGGAATTTTGCAAGCATATGTATTCGCTAGGGAAAAATAGTAAATTGATTGATCCAAACAGGCAAAACTAAAATCTGAATGTGTTTGAATGCTCTTTGTGTAAGAAGGAGCCACTGTCCTCCCTGTCACCATTTGCCATGACATTCAACTTTCACTTCCATGTGTGCTTGTTCCAGCATGATTTTACTAGGATTATTTCTACTAATATGTAACATGGTCTCTTTATGCTTCCTGAAACCGGTGGTATCACATGTCCTCTGGTTTCTTTGAAGGTGATGATGTTTCAGCTCTTGCCTTTCTTTGCAGCAGAGCGCTTCTAGGGAGTACCTTACCCTCATTGTCAGCAAGCATTGTGATAAACAAAAACTGGAATTGGAATAAGACGGTGTTTTTAAAAGAGTCAAAATAAACAAAAATAAATGATAACACAGTAGCTATCATCAATGATAACAAACAAACAAACCAACCAACCCATGAAGCTGCTGAGCAAACTTGTTCCAAAAGAACAGCTTGTTTCCTTTACATAGCAATACTTTCCACTTCTGATTATTTTGAACGTTTTTTTAAATTTATTTTTGAGAGAGACCAAGTGTGAGCAGGGGAGGGGCAGAGAAAGAGAGAGACAGAATCTGAAGTAGGTTCCAGGCTCTGAGCTGTCAGCACAGAGCCAGATGCGGGGCCTTAAACTCGTGAACCACAAGATGATGACCTGAGCTGAAGTCAGATGCTTAACCGACTGAGCCACCCAGGCTCCCCCTCCACTTCTGATTTTCTTGTAACAGTGTTATGTGCAGTGCTTGTGCTCACAAGATAATCAATCACATTACAACAATTTTTTGTGTGTGTAGGAAGAGTTCTTATATTTGGGTACTGTTTATTCTGGTTCTCTAATTCCTTAGAGCAGAGTCAGCAAATGACAGCTGCAGGCCACCACCTGTTTTGTTTTCTTTTTTAATAAAGTTTTATTGGAATTCATCCATGCCCATTAGTTTACATATTACTATGACTGCTTTTATACCACAAATGCAGACTTGAGTATTTGCAACAGAGACCATATATATGGTCTGCAAAGACTAAAATATTTACTATCTGACCCTTTAAGAGAAACTTTGCCTTAATCCTGTTTAGGTTTCCCAAAAATTTCAAAGCATCTTTATGGAGCAACAGAGAATGCAAACATTTCCAGACTATGATGCGAAGATAGCTACTATGGAGAATTTGGGTTTGGCAGGACCTGGTATGGCCTTGAAAAAGAAAGCTAACTGGATTTCCTTTATAAAGGTAAGGAGACCTGTAGTGATAGTCACCTGTCAGTGATGTCAGCATGGTCATAAAGTATCCTACAAGCAGGCCAAGCAACCTGGTAGCACCAGGTCTGTCGGGTCCCTATTTTCCCCTCGCCTCAGTGCCCTAAGCAAACTGTCCCGTAGGACCAACGGTAGGTACACCAATCTCCCCCAGCTCCTTCCTGCCTTGGGTCCATGTTGAAGTTAGCCATGTTGACCTGCCTTCTCTGAAAAGCCCCCATGATCCTGTACTCTGTATTGAGTCAGAACTCTCTTGTTGTTAGTGGTCTTGGCTACTTGGCTAGAACAAAGAATAACATTCAAAGGTATAAGTGAGCTGTGTAAATCCAGCTTTTTAGTCAAAAACTATTCATTGAGTATATACTATGTTTGAGGCATGACCCTTGGTGCTGGAGATACACAATTTACAAACAATACAGAAGCAGATTAAACAAGATGATTTTGGGTAGTGGTAAGTATAGTGGATTCTCATTGTTTGGGGTTACTATGTTCTATAAAGTTGCCACAAACACTGAATTAACAAATACAGAACCATTGTTCATAGGGAAAATACAAAGTTTATTCATCAACTGATCAATACATAACCTTGATTTATGTGTGTTTCTGGTTTGTTTTTTTTTTTTTTTTTTAATTTTTTTTTTCAACGTTTTTTTTTTTATTTATTTTTGGGACAGAGAGAGACAGAGCATGAACGGGGGAGGGGCAGAGAGAGAGGGAGACACAGAATCGGAAACAGGCTCCAGGCTCCGAGCCATCAGCCCAGAGCCTGACGCGGGGCTCGAACTCACGGACCGCGAGATCGTGACCTGGCTGAAGTCGGACGCTAAACCGACTGCGCCACCCAGGCGCCCCTGTGTGTTTCTGTTTAAAGACTAATATATGTTTTTGATTCATTAACATTGAATTCGTGGCCAATAGCACTATAACTCATGCCTGAAAAAAACTTATCAAACATATGTATATCTTCTATAACATATATTACAGCCTTCCTGTACTTAGGAACACTAGGAATACTTCAGCACTATACCTAGGGGCCATTTTAAGCAGTGACATCATCAGTAAAAAACATGAAAATGTAGAAATAAAAAGAACTTGTTTACAGTATGAGAACTGAAACAAGAAGGCAGAATGTCACCTTGTTTGACCTCATCTGGGAATGTGGGGTTGGATGACTCAAATTTTTCACCATCCTTTGCATGTCCATGAATAACCTGGATAGATCTACTACTATTTGTTTGGGTTTTAAAAATAAGTTTTAGTGAGTAGAAAGTTTTCAAATACAAAATCCATGAATAATGAGGATCAACTAATTGTGAAAGAAAGAAAAGTCTTGTATGGTAAGATGGAAGGTGGGAAAGGAGAGAAATCTCCTGGGGCTTGAGCAAATAGGTGGTTGGTGTGGGAACAGCCAGACTTTCTGTTTTAGATTGTTACATTTGCCTTCCAACTATAGATATCAAGGAGATAGTTGGATATAATAGACTGGAGCTTAGAGCTAGATATAAATTTGAGAGTTATGAGTATGTTGATGTATTTACAGCTATGGGTCTAGTTTTTGAAATATACCCTATTAATGCAGAAGGTAAATTTTTACTTGTGGAGTATTTGTGGGTACACTTTTCTTCCCCCATAAATCAAGTGTGGTGCCCAACACTGATGGATTTAGGGTCCCTCCTGCTCATGGATGGTCCTGTGTCGTCCCGGTTGAAGCTAGTAATGTATCTCATAGGCCAGGCACCAACAGGAATTGCTGCTGCCATCTCCCTCCATGGATCTGTGAACCCATGCAGACCCTTTCCAAGATGTCCCATGATCTTGGCAAACTTTCTAGCACCAAGATTAGATCCCATTTCAGAAGGCCCTTGAATCTCTTTGCTTGCAACTTTTTTTTAGAACCATTCTGTTATGTTGTAACTTTGTATGAACATGTTTGTCCCTTAGATTAAGCCAAAATGTGATCCTTGGCAAAAGAAGATGTTGACCAAACTAAAAGAACGGAAAAGAATTGATGCATTAATGCAACTCCAAGCAAAGTTTTTGAAGGTAAGAAAATAACCATGTTCCCTTGTAGATAAAATTCTTGCTAAAATCATTCTCAGAAAATTAAATTTTCTTTTCCTTTTAAAGAAATATTAGCCATGGATTTTCTATGAAAGCTTTATTTGGAACGTTCTAATCTAATTGCAAAAGTTTTATAGCCCTGTTAGTTTTCAGTAGAAAGTAACAATTGTCAAAAGAGCTGCATTTCAGTCCAGCTTCAGCACTAATGCTCTGTGTGACATTGGTCTAATCACAAAACGTCCTTGAGTTTGTTTCCTCATCTGTGAAACAGAAATACTGGATGAAGTTATCTTATTTTTATTGTGGCAAAAATCACACAGCATAAAATTTGTCATAGTAATCATGTTACGTGCATGTAGTTGTGTTCAGTATATTCACATTATTGTGAAACAGATCTCCAGAACTTTTTCACCTGGCAAACAGAAACTCTGTACCTTTAAACAACAATTCCCTATTTCCTCCTCCCCACAACCCCTAGCAACCACCATTCTATTTTCTGTTTCTAAATTTGACTACCTTTAGATACCTCTTATAAGTGGGACTCATATAGTATTTGTCTTTTTTGTAACTGGCTTATTCCACTTAGGGTAATGTCCTCAAGATTCATCCATGTGGTAGCATGTGGCCAGATTTCCTCTCCCTTTTGTTTTTCACAAACATTTTATCAGCTTTATTCACAATAGCCAAAATCTAGAAACAACCCAGATGTCTTTCAGAGGGTAAATGAGCTAGTTGTGGTACATCTGTACCATAGAATAGCAGTCAGCTGTAAAAAAGAACAAACTAATGATATACCCAAGAACCTGGATGAATCTCCAGAGAACTATGTGACTGAAAAAAAGTCAATCGCATAAAGATGGTATAAGTCCATTTCTACAATACACTTGAAATGACAAAGTATAGAAATGGAGAATGGATTTGTGGATTGTAGGGGCTAAGGAGAGGCTGGTGAGGAAGGGAAAGAAGTGTGGTTATAAAAGAGCAACATAAGGGATTCTTGTGGTGATGCATTTGCTCTATAACTTGACTGTATCAAGGTCAATATCCAGGTTGTGATATACTGTACCATGGTTTTGCAAGATGTTAACATTGGCGGAAATGG